>NC_139723.1:23001876-24278560 GCF_964211835.1 Anser anser | reverse complement strand
TAAAAACAAGGGAAGGCAAACTATGTGTGTCCATTGGAGGAAAAACCATTCTGAGAGATAATTAATTAGAGAGAAACAGAGAGCAGAGAGGCTTTCTGTGCAATTTCTAGTTAGTGAAGCAAGTTAAATACTCCTTCAGAATCAAACTTTGATACCTATACATAATAAGCTGTACAGAAATCTGTCTATCGTGGAGGAGCTAAGATACTGAAACACAGGTATTTTAGACAAGTAAGGAAACATTTTGAGAATCCAGTCTGAAATTTTAAGCTATACAAACCAAAACTGTAACCAGCAGTTTCTGTGTCAAGTTTGTCATTTAACAGAGTCTAGGACTTTTGCAAGGAAGTCATCTTGCACATTAGGCACTTCAACACCAGGAATTTTTGGGTGATCCCCTTATACTATGTAGAAATTACTGTTGAAAAACTAATCTACTAGTAAAAGCTACTCTATTAGCCTGAATGTCTAGTTTCAGCCCCTCCGCCAATGGATCTCAAAATGATTCTTTCCTCCAAGTGAATCCAAACCTCTCTTTATTATGAGAAATCCTTTCCTTGAATATACTTAGACCATAATTAAAATACTTCTTAACTTTTACTTCAAAGAAGCTAAATAGGTGGCTATTCCTAAATATTATTTCTAAAACTTCAAGTCATTTTAACATCATTTCAAATCCTCACTTTGTACTCTTGATGTGACTGAAGAGCATAGAATCATAGAATCATGGAATATCCAGGTTGGAAGGGACCCACAAGGATCGTCAAGTCAGTGTTTCAGGAACCCTGAAATATGTGCAGAGTTCACTTCAGAAAACAGTCTCCTGAACAAAAGATGAAATGAGTGCTGCTTTCCTTTCTGGCTGCTGTAGAAGACACTAGTCACACCTATAGTATGAGAAGACTGATGTCCCCATCTGACAATAATTAATCATCACTGAAATTAATCATCACTGGCACACTTCTGACTTTGGCCCTTTGTTTGTCAGCTACCTAATTAAATGTCTACCTAATAAAATATCTTTTTGCAAGACAAATAATCATAGCTAAAAACCTACCCAAACTCCAATTAATGATATATTTTTTACTATTCCCTCCTATTAAAAAGATATATATTATGACCATATGCTAAAGATAATTTCCCTGAAATTTGAACCACCTCCTCCATGTTCTAACAAATTAATAATATACAGCAATATTATAAACATCAGTGAAAGTACCAACATCTGAAATTTGGAAGGCTAAGAGCAAATAATTTGGTCAGACATAGTAAGATTTATTATTATCCTGGACACACCATATGAATACTTTAGAAATAATCCCCTAGTCCTTTGCAGACATGGGACTACACCCCATGCAAATCTGTCGCTGATAGGCTTTGTTAAAACTTCAGGTAGAGCAGACCTCGAAAGTTAGAATTTGGTGTATGTTGCAGCTCCTGCTTAAAGTTTGTATTGGGACAATTTTTTGTCAAAAAGTCAAAAAGTGTAGATCACTTCTAGGTTTTCAATCAATTCATAAGTGTCTCCTTAAATAAAAATTTCCTTTGATCATTTATTTAAAGAGTGTTCTCACTAAGTTGTCACTTAAATTAAACAAAATTGAAGTACACTACTACAAACTTACTTAAACATTTTCTTTTTTTATACAGCTGAATACAATGTAAGCCAATTTTGATAAATCCATACTTTGAATTTAATTCCTAGCTGAGCTTGTATTCTCATGTAAACAGAACTATCAAGTTTGGCATGAGGTTTTAATTTAAAAAAAAAAAAAAAAAGTTGATTTCCTTTGAATTTCTTATACAGTTCTTACAAGGTTGAAGAATTAATACTTTTTAACCGTGATGAAAAGTAACAAAGAGTAAGGAAGGAAAGTTCGTCTATCACAGTAGCAACTCTGTGTTTTCATTCAGCATTAAACTTAGCTCATAAATAAATCTGATAAAGCCAAAGCTCTAGTTCACGTCTATTACCTTGTGTCTGGGAAGATCTCAATTCCATGAACCTGCAGTAAGTATTCACAAGTCAGATCCATCCACTCTGTCAAAGTCTCATCAATAATAAATTTATGTATTTGAAATTCCTGGAAGATTACACAAAATAGGGCAGAAGAGGCCATTCATAACTCATGAAGCTGCTCAATGTGATTCATGCAACCTACCAAAAACAGTTAAATTTCCACTTTGGTACAAACAGTATATGTAATGATTCTAAAGCTTTCATCAAGGCTTGTGCCTGCCCTGCACATGCACCTGCTATACCCAGTGAATATTGAGCTAGTTGATTAACAAATGTTTTTAAAACAATACATAGGGTAGTTGCTGATTACTAAAAAGAAGGATTTTTTAAGACAATTAACCTGTTCTTGCCTAATAAAAGGCTGCATTATCTCAATACTAAATCAGTTCTGAAGGTCACACTATTCATATACTAAATTGCAAAGAGATCTTTGCAAGCTGTTATATTTTTGTATTTTTATAGCATCATTTTGATTTGCAATTAAAATGACAGTGGTTTCAACACAGTGGTGTTGACATAGTGGTTTCAACATATTTAATACAAAATTTGTAATAGGGTGAAAACCATTTGCTCTCATTCACATTTTTCAAATTTGTTTTCCTTCCTCCCAGCTCATATATATATGCAGAGAGAGAGAGAGAAATAGGAAGGGAGGCAGGGAGGGGAAAGGGGGGGAGGAGGAGGGGGAGGGAGGGGGGGAGGGAAAAAGTTTACCAGTGGAACAGAACCATGTCAACTTAAGTGGCAGAAGCTAAAGAATGACACACTTGGGGAGTAAAAATGGATTAAAGTACAGAGGAGAGGGTTGGTATTTATTTATCTTATACATCAACTGAATATGCAACTTCTTCACATGTCTTCACATGAAAGAAAGAAATGAATGATTCAGTAAAGCAATTTGTAAGTAATCTTTTACACTATTAGGAAAAAAAAAAGATTTGAAAAATGTCTTTAGGAAACGTATTAAGAAAAGCGTATTTTTAACAAGTCATTAGCAAGCAAGTGCTAACTAAAAAATCCAACATGGGCTAGGCAAGCAGAAATTTTATGGGTGCTGGTAAATGTGAAACTTGTCGCTCAGTCTGACTTTGATTTCCAATATTCATTAAAACTGCACCTCTTTTAATCCAGGATCGTAAATGTTAAGATTTTTTTTTTTTTTTTTAGTTTCCTCAGATAGATACAGAGGTTCCAATTTTCATCGTATTTCAATGGATTTTGATAGCTTTGTTTATACATACAAAGATTCTTAGTCCTCCAGACCCTTACTTATTACTTCACCAGTACTCAGTGTTTATTATTACTAAAGCAATACTGTACAAAGACTGTATACTTCAGTTACAACAAAAGAACAAAGCTGAATTTCTGATGGGGATAGGTTTTATTTCAGAGATTGCCAGAATACCTTTGTTCTAAGACTTTCTTACTTGAGTTGCATATGACCATTCAGTCATAAGGTTACCTGTAGGCAAGGTCTTTCACTATCACATTTTTTAAAATGTATAATAGCAAGTACCAGCGAAGTATCTTGCATTATTCCACTAGAAGAGTGACTGCTTCAAACAAAATTGTTAACTCAGTTTTGGCACAGTTTTAAGTTCCAAATAATGCTTCAAAACATTATAATGAAACTCCACCCAACACTGCATAACTTGTAAAGAATAAAAAGCATACAAAGACTTTCCATGTATAATTATTGATTTGCAATTTATTTAATTTAATTTATATTTAATTTAATATTAATTTGCAACGTTAATGCCAACAGCATTTTAACATATATCGTACTTTTGTGTCATTGATATGCGTTGCTTGTGCAGTGCTTGTTCAAAGTTCTTCATTCAACAAAAACCATGATCCTACTCTGAAGGAGAGAGTATTAGTAAAATATTTATTCCATCCCAAATCTACCATTGTGTTCTCAATGATTAGGAAAGTGAAAATATTTCATTTTTTAAAATAGTGTTTAATCTCCCTATTTTGTTGACACTTTCTAGTATCTGTCTTAAGTATCAAAAAGATCATCAATGAAAGATGTAGGATGATGGTCTTGACTTTTTTTGAAATAAAATTTTGAAAAGGTTGTTTTATTTTTTCTTATTATTATTAGTTTTAGTAAAAGAGGATAGATTTAAACTAGACATAAGAAATTATTTACTATGAGCCTAATGAATTGCTGGAACAGGTTGCCCAGAGAAGTTGTGGATGCCCCACCCCTGGAAGTGTTCAAGGTCAGGCTGAATGGAGCTTTGAGCAACACGGTCAAGTGGAAGATGACCCTGCCCTTGGCAGGGGGGCTGGAACTGGGTAATCTTTAAGGTTCTTTCCAAACCAATCCTTTCTAGGATTCTAGGATTCTCGGATTCTATGATCTTAATATAGTTACTAAGCTTTAATGAAAATAATTCTCAACTATCTGTAGAGTTCCTGTTCCTATCCTTCCAGAAAGGAACAAGATCTTCCCATTTTTATGTTAGTATAATAGTTATCCAAAGTAAAAAAAAAAAAAAGTTATCAACAGAATGGACTTACATGTTATATAATACAATAAGTACCTTCTACAGAACAGTAACTGTTATTGAGTGACAATTGTGACTACTTCAGGAATGCAAAGATTTATTACATGTAAAACTAATACTTTAAAAGAATACTGACATTTCAGTTAAATAATATTCTCACTTGTGGTCTATTTACTGTACTCTGAAAAATCAGACAAAAACAAGTTTCACCAATACAAATATAAGAACATGTTAGAACATAATTTTCTCCAATTAATACATTTAGTTTGTGTAAAAATGCAACTACCAGTAGTATCTTACATTGTACTTTATCAGTGCTGAAAATATCAGATGTAAAAAACTACTACAAACAATATTACTATTATTTGAAAGGAATGATTTGATGCTAACATGTCACTTTGTAATTCCTCTCTTCAGAAGGATGATATTCATCGACGATCATTAACTGTTGCAGCTGTATTATCAATTTAGTTTTATTTTAGTTGGTGTGATAATTTGCTGTGTTAGATGTTGTTAAACACCTCATACTTTTTTTTTTTTTTTTTGCAGGTCAAAAACATAATCTTAGCATGATTGTTTTAAGTTGTTCTAATACAGTAAGAATAGTGCCCATCTCGGAGGAAAGAAAGCAGCTGAAAGAAGCTGGTTCCAAAAAATAAAAAAATAACAAATAAAAAATAAACCAAAGAAGACGACCTTCAAAGTACTATAGTTATAAGCTGTTAGATATTATCAAATAAAAGAGTGTAGACACTTTGCTAGTGTAAACCATTCCAAGCTTACAGGAGGATACCAATTTTATAGTTGGTAAATTTGTACTGACACAGGAGACACTAGGTGTTACAAACACTGAATGTTCCACCTATGGTTTCCTAGAGTTTCTTTCCAAGCAGGTGTAAATAATGCTGTTCCCCTCCCTACCCCCCACTCCCACAATTTTTACTAGTATTTCATAACAGAAACATCATTTTCATAACATCATTCAGATAAAATCAAACCTTCATACAACTTTGTAAACTCAAAATCGGTAGTTCGATATTTGAAGAAGAGTTTTAAAATACAGAAAATCTGCCTAGCTGAAATTAGTTTCCAAGTAAAATTCTACTAAACAACCAGCTACCTCAAGAAATTCAAAAGAAGGCTAGCTAATAAAGAAAATTGTTTGCATTAGATAAGTTTGAGGTTTTGTTTCAAAAAATTAATAATGACAACTTTTTTACTAATTCAATGAATTCACACTTTGCTATTTTATTACTAACAACTGCATTTCATCTTGCACACACACAGAAGCACAAGAATGCACTGAGTAGAATTTTGCAAAACAGGTACACAATAATTAAGAATCCCTAAGTGAAGGATTATTATGTTTAATTTAACTATAGCTTCTCAAAGTGGAGCTGCTGCACAGTGGATTTTTTTTACCCCCCACCCTCCCATCCCCACCAAAGAAAAAAAAAGCATCGGCTGCTCCACTTCTGAATCAGATAGAGAAAATAATTGAGTCGATATTTTAAGAGTCAATCGAGGATTCAAAATATAGATTTCCTATCTTTTCTGACGAATCTTACCTTTCCCTTTCTTATACAAAGAAATAATATCTATCTATCTATCTATCTATCTATCTATCTATCTATCTATCTATCTATTTCCCCTAGCTGTCTCTCTAGCATTCTTTCTTCCAAAAAGAAGAAACTATGTCATCTTTTAGTTCATTTTTAGAGAAGACAGGCTTTGTAAATACAAAGAACCAGAGTTAATATAATCTTTTGTAAGCGACTTCCAGCAATGTTCCCAAATGTTTGCACCAAATAACTAATTTAAAATCCTGGATCCTTTAAACACATGAAAGAATTAATGTGCAGTGAAGGAAGAAACATTCATCCATTTAGGCTTCTTGAACAAAGATACATACTATTTCTCTCACTCAAAAGCTGTGCATAGGCTCCTAAGCTTTTTTAAGGTGCTAATTATATAATAATAATAATAATAATAACAACAACAATACACTGCAAGAGGAAATACTGCCTAGAGGCATTATGACTTTAAGACATATTTATTTAGATTTACATAAGCATTTGTAACAAAGCAGTTCAGTTCTTCAGTTTGCTTGCTATAAAACAGTATCTTCATTTTCCAACATCATTATTCTTGTTTTGGAATGATAAGTTGTAAGAAGCTTTCTTCACCTCACATGATTGTGGTATACCAACTTGAAAAACAGTTTTAAGATATGTGATTTTATAAATCATAAATGATTTATATGAGAAATCCTAAATTGCATCTTTTTGAAAGTAAATCTTTGCTGTCAACCACAGGATGTCTCATACCATCAATGAAACATAATCCACCTCTATTCTTGTACGCAGGAAAAACTTGCTTAATTGACAGATCAGTCTCAGACAGCTGTGTGATCTCAAGCAATTCATAATCACTATCTTGCCACTTTCATAAATACAACTCAGGAATTTTCTCATAGCTACAGAATGTATCAAAGCAAGAGACATGCACATACTTCTCTCTATATCTTGAAGTATTCTGTCTTCCCTACAAGTCTTAACATTTATCTCATTTTGGAACTCAAGGATAAAATTTAACGATATGCAGAATAAGTAAATAGTTTTCTCCCCTTGAACATGTGCTGCCTTAATACTATATAAAAAATCAGCATATATTTTAAATGACTTATCAAATTGCTCAAGATGACATAAGAAATGAAACTGAAGATAACATTCATTCTTATTTTAAACCAGCATAATTCTTAATATTGCCTAATTATCATTCACAACCAAAAAGGAATAAATTTAAAAGCACTAGTGGACTTACATTTCCTGGACTGTTGTAATTATCATTTTATTCTGATCTCAGAGTTTTTTTCTTTTCTTCAATGAAGCTTAACATTTCTACTTTGCCTACTGCAAATTCAATAGTATAATTCAATAGATTTTTTTTTAAACAAACTTGACATATAGAGAGGGGTCAGAGCAGACTCTGTATTTAAAGTTTCTATGTACAGAAGGATGTGGTAGAACTCCTCATGTTCAAAAGTAACTTCTATCAATCAATAAACAAATAAAGAAGCACATTGAGTTAACAGGTAAAGCAAGTTGTCTCATTTAAAATTAATATAAGTTTTTATATTTGTAATAATGGTGACAAGCATATGCTGCAAATAAAGATCAGGGTAATTAACTAATTGGGCACTAATGGTTTAACATCAGGGAGTGGATTTTTTGAAAAAAACAGTAGTTCATGAATTTAGTTATATTACTGTATTCCTTACCTCTTCAGTGGAAATGTATGTGTATATATTTACATGAAAATAACTTACTTTAATAACAATTGTCCTAAAACTGTGGATATATTTCAATGGAATTTCTAATATATATTTATGTATGAATTTCTCAACTAAAAAATAACATTTAGGATATCTGTACATACTTGAATATTTTTTAATTTTAATTAAATTTTAATTTATCAGTTAGTTTAAATGATTATGAGCTCTTACAGACATATTCACATATTGAAATGACACAATGTTGCTGCTTTACGTCGTATGGACAGGAATGTTTGGTATCTGCATTACTGAAAGTTCTCCATTCAAAAACATGTAAAAACCAAATGCACTCCTGCCATCAATATAAAAGTATTAATTTCCTCTGCGACTTTTCTTTAAAAAAAAAAAAAATCTTGTTTATTAAACTTAATGAAGTGAAGGCATATGCAAGACAAAGAGGTGATCTTAGACAACCACCATTGCTTCACCAAGGTCAAATAGTAACTGACCAATCTGGTGGCCTTCTGTGATGGAGTGACCGTATCAGTTAACAAGGGAAAGACCAACTGAAGTCATCTACCCGGACTCCTGTAAGGCCTTTGACAAAGTCCCACACGACATCCTGATCTACAGAATAGAAAGATGCAGATTTGGTGGGTGGACCATTCAGTAGATAAGTAATAGGCTTGAAGGTCACACCCAGAGAGTGGTGGTCAATAGCTCTATGTCCAGGTGGAGGCCAGTGATGAGTGATGTCCCTCAAGGGTCTGTCCTGGGACCGGTATTGTTTAGTATCTTTATTAGCAACATAGACACTGGGATCAAATACACCTTCTGCAAATTTGCAGATGACACCTATCTGAGTGGTACAGTTGATACAACAGAAGGACATCCAAAGGGACCTGGACAAGCTTAGGAAGTGAGCCCACAAGAACTGCATGAGGTTCAATAACTTCAAATGTAAGGTGCTGCACCTGAGTTTGGACAATCCCAGACATAAAGACAGACTGGGAGAGAAACTCATTGAGAGCAGCCTTGCAGAGAAAGACTTGGGAGTTCCAGTGGATGAAAGGCTTGACACGAGCCAGCAGTGCTTGCAGCCCAGAAGGCCAACTGCATCCTGGGCTGCATAACAGAGGGGTGGCCAGCAGGTCGAGGGAGGTGATTGTCCCCCTCTATTCTGTCCTTTTGAGGGCCCATTTGGAGTGCTGCACCCAGGTCTGCAGCCCTCAGCAGAAGAAGGATGTAGAGCTGTTAGAACAGGTCCAGAGAAGGGCCACTAATTTGGTCAGTGGGCTGGAGCACTTCTCCTTTGAAGAAAGGCTGAGAACTGGGGCTGTTTAGCCTAAAGAAGAGAAGTCACCAGGGTGACCTGATGGCAGCTTTTCAATACTTAAAGTTGTCTTATAAAACGGATGGAGAAGGACTCTTTTCTTGGGTAAATAATGATAGGACAAGGGGGAATGGTCTTAAAGTAAAGGAGAGGAGATTCAGATTAGATGTTAGGAGGAATTTTTTCACTCAGAGGACAGTGAGGCACTGGAACATGTTGCCCAGAGAGGCTGTGGATGCTCCATCCATGGAGCTGTTCAAGACCAGGTTGAATGAGGCCCTGGCCAAGCTGATCTAGTGTGTGGCATCCCTGCCTATGGCAGGGGGCTTGGGACTAGTTGATCTTTAAGGTCCCTTTCAACCTGAGCCATTCTATGATTCTGTGATTCTATGAAGTCTCTATGATGTATAGCAATGCTTTTACTTCCATTTTATACCTGGAGACACATACTGCAGAAACTTGGATAAGATGTCCAGTATTTTGCAAGCCTAATTTGAAAAACCCAGGATCTGATCTGTCAGCAACTCAACACATTAATTTAGTCTTGTTGTCTTGAATATCATGCTATAAACAAGCACAAGCACAAACCTTGCAGGTTTCCCTGCTACCTTCTCTTTTGGGAGGATGATTTAAATTTCAAACAGTGATTCTTATTCAGGTTTGAAACAGACTAAACACCTTTTGCCAGATTCCTCCAAACCTTATATGCCTTAAAGAAGGACATGAAGTTCTGTCAGTTGTTGAGGAGCCAGTTGTTCCCAAACTCCTACTTTGGAACAACAGGCAGAGCACTGCTTGTGTTTACAACTAGCTCCATACCTCCAGCTTTCTGCTTCTATGCAGGTTTTTCTGTTTTACACAAGTGCAATGTTATAACAGCACAGCTTCCTGCAGCACAATACAGAGTTCTTATTTCCAGTCATTGGATCCCTCAAAGTCTTGCCACACAGCTAGCAATTTACTAGGACTTCCTCAGGAAATGGAAGCGCATCTCAGCAAATGACTTTGTTAGGGCTGTGAAAAGAGAAAGGTAATTGCTAAATTCCCGTTGCTTAACCTACATCTTGAAAACACATAACTCATGGCCCTCTATAGGGCAAAAATCAGCCCTGTTGTATCTCTTGAGCTGTGCTTGGCAGGACTATCCAGAACTGGAATGAGGACTATGCATTCCCTTGGAGGTGCAGGAGTGCAGCTATCACCCAGGTGAATACCCACTGTCAACCACTGGATAAAACTTACTTCCAGGGTGCTGGAGCACTAGCTCTCCAGCAGCCCAAGCAGCTGAAGTAGGGGTACAACTTGAAACCTTTCTGAAATTCCAGAGTTCTGGTTACTGTGAAAGAGACCTTAGTGTATTGGGGTCTACATGACAAGGTGTTGGCAGCTGGGGCAGCATGCAGGGCTCCTCTGGAAGGTGAGGCTGGGCCTGCCCCATGCTAGATGCAGACAGTTCCAGCTGGCTCCCATGGCCCTGCCACAGGACATGGCTAGGCCCAGCAGCCAAGATGGTGGCACCTGAAGGAGACAGATTTAAGAAAGGGTAAAAAATGCTGCACATTAATTTGAGGAATGAGGGGAGAGAGAAATTGAGAAACAGCCCTGTAGACACTAAGGTCAGAGGGGAACAAGGGGGAAGAGGCACTCCGTAGTGGAGCAGAGTTCCCCCTACAGCCTGTGGAGACACCATGGCAGAGCAGATATCCACACTGACATCTGTGGAGAGCACACAGTGGAGCAGGTTTATCTTGAAAGAACTACAGAACATGAGTGACCAATGACTGTGCTGACCTTGAAGGACTATATCCCATGGGAGACCCCAGGCTGGAACCGAGGGAAGAACGTGAGGAGGAAGGAACATCAGAGAGGACCTGTTATGAATTGAGCCCCCCTTCCCAATCCCCTCTGTGCTACTTGGGTTGGGAGGGTGAGGTAGAGGAGATGAGAGTTAAGGAGTGAAGTTGAGTTGGAGGATGGGGGTAAGGTGTTCAGGTGTTGTCTTTTTTGTTTGTTTGTTTGTTTTGTTTGTGGCATTGCTTCTCACCATCCAACTCTATTGTAATTGGCAACAAATTGTATTATTTTTCCCTAGGTCAATTATGTTTTCCTTGTGGTGGTATTAAGTTACCTCCCCATCTTTTTCTCTGTCCATGAGCTTATCATAATTTCTCCCCATCCTGTTGGGGGGAAGGGGAACGCACCAAGCAGCTGGGTGGGGGCCTGACAACCAGCCAAGGTCAGCCCGCCACACGTAGTTAAATTTGTCACCATGAAGAAACAGAACAGTCTGATAGAGGGGTTACTGTCTGGATATCATTTAATACTTCTCTGTCTGGTAACAAGTGAAAGATAGGGTTTACATTATGTGCTAGAATATATCAAGCTGTATGTGATAAAAGGATTAGAAAATAGAGTTCTGTGAATTCATTGCATTGTAGAGGTGAACTAAAAAACTTCAGAGACTTGCTTGGAATTTGGAGTAAGTAAGGAGAACTTGTATGGTGACTTTTTACATTTTTTCATTGGTTTCTGCTACAATCTACATTTTTAAGTAAGCAAATTATTTTGTCCTTATAGCTTGTTTGTCAATGAAACTGAATGATATTTCTCTTCCCTTTCTTTGGGTTGATTTAGCCTTCAGCTAACAGATTCTTGGCTCGAAGATGTTTATTTCTGCTAGAGAGGCAGTAGTTTCATCGTTAATCCACTATGGAAAGGATTCATTAAGAAAAGTGTTAATAGTACTCACCCGCCTAAGCTTGTATTTCTTTTAATGTGAACTTTATACTGATACTACATGACAAAATAATGAGTAAGTTGAGGAACATGCTGCCAAACTACACAAATTTCACTCTGCTTTGTGGAGAATCTTATAACTGGTAGACTGAATCTTTGTGCCCTATAGTACATGCTTCAGGTTCCTTACTCCAATGTTGATAGCCTTCAATATGACTGTAAGGGCAAATGCTCATCACCTAACTCCAGCTTTGTCAAATGTATTGTAGGAGCTATGGCACACACTCAGCTATTTCTTACATGCCATCATGATGGAAAATTAGGAAACTTCAGGCTGTATTTGCAAAACTTGACTACATGATTATGCTTATGAGTGGAACCCATCCTTTCATTCAACTTGAGGATGACAGCTAGTCACTGAAGGCATGTAAATTCTCATCCCTATGGTCATAACTTCTGTTATCTTTTGGTAGAAGAGTTAAAACTTGATACTGATAATTTCAGAAGAACATTTATCCTAACTCATAGGTGAGACTCCAAGACAGAAACCTACATTTCAATATGTTAATGAACTGTCCAAGATAAGGACTCAGAATTACTAATTACATAAGTTCCAGGTACAAATACAGTATCATACATAGTGCCATATACATAGTGGCTTTACACCTCTTAACTTCCACTGAATTGCAACATGTAAGTCTACAGTGACACTTTACAAAGAACAGACATCTTGTGCATAAGGTCATGTAATGATAGCACTTATCAAATAAGGAAGAGGTTCTCAGTAACACATGGTCACAGAGAAGGGCCTGTCACTCGGAAAATATCCTCTGGTAGTAGTTCACCAATCAGAAGTGTATATTCCCTGAAAGTTGCCCAGCTTTTTCTGTGGCACACATGATCTGATGCATTCATCTTGATTCATCTTGTCAATACTCTACCAAACAGGCTGACTGTGGGAGGGGTGGCCTGAAAAAAAAAAAAAAAAAAAAAAAAAAAAAAAGGACCTGTATGTTGTTTGTGCAGCATACCCTGAAGAATTAAATCTAAACTAGAAATAGTATGACAGCTCTCTAAAACAGCCTTACAATAGCTTAAGTCTACATGTAAGAGTTGACAGTTTTGGATTGTTCAATGAATGTTTTAACTTCAAACTTAAATCTTCAGGTGGGCTTTGTAAGCAGACTGTATAGAGTATCCTTGAAAGACTGAGTAGTTTCTTTTCAGTGCTTTACTGGAACTTCTAGTACTGTTTTCTATTTTTTTTTAATTTAATTTTTATTTTTTAATGTACATATACAAGTGCATTGTCTCGATTTGCTTTTCCATTCCTCACCTTCTTTTACAATAACTTTTGAGATCAGCTAGTAAGTTCAGCCAAATCTATCAAAAGTGCTGGGGCTCTGAAAATATAGTCTGTAATTTTAAAGAGAAATCTAAAAGAATGCTTCTCCTTAGGAAAAGGGCTGTAGTTTGAGCTCATCTGGTATCTGGCAAAGACAAATCTGCTGCCTCTTGCTTTGCCCCTCCCTCACCTCACATTCTCAGGACAGCTAGCAGACATGACAATAAACCTGAGTTGTTGAAGACTGTGGAAGGTCAGGGAACATAACAGAGATTGTGATGGTGATATACAGGATACAAGTATGCAGAGACAAAGTTCTTAGCTGTTTCCAAAACACTTCCCCCCATCCCCTTTTATTTGAAGTATTCAGAGACTGCCAGGTACAGTCTGAACATGTAACAAAGCTAACTAAACTCACTCTGTAAACAAGAAAAGGATATATATTAGCTGTTGTGGTTATGGCTGGGCCTGCTCATGTCATCATGTTTTCTTTTCTAAAAATAACCAGCTCTGATTTTACATTCAAAGCCCCTATGATTTTAAAAACAAAATGCTCTTTTGAATTAAGATACTGATTTGCAAATCAATAGGTGAGAATCAAAATAAGCTGTATCATGTCTTGGAGCTGTATTATGTTTTGGATGCTGCTACTGAGCCCATACACTTTTTCTGCATAACTGAAGCACTCAAAAGAAAAACATTGCAAGAAAACACGACCTGTCTGGAAGGAAAAATAGTGTGACAAAAGGAGACATACTCTGAAGATGCTCCTGTTGCTCAGCAATGGCTTGCCACCCACATTGGAATTGCTCTGGAGTACAGCAACAGGAAACATAATCACAGCATTTGTACAGCTGCAGATGAGGAATTACCAGGCTGCTTACAGTCATGATTATCACATGCAAATTAGAGTAGCCTCAGTAAGGCTTGGAGCTTACAATAGTCTGAAGTCATTTTTATCTAGCTGACTGTTGCTTCCCACCCTTCTTCAGCTTCTCTTGATTCCTTTGGTCTAGGCCAAAAAACAGTTATGCCAATGGCAAACTTGTTAATCTTTAAATTATGAACTAATTTTCAACTAAAATTAGAATGAGAAAGTAAATTTAGAACACAAGAAAATTAGTTAATTGTGGATAGTATTGTTTTAGAAAATGATACCATTTGAAAACAAATAATATTAGATCCTCAAATTGTGGGTTAATATACTGGAGATATATTGGTCCATTTATAGAAATTTCACTAATGTTACTTACTTACCTACTATCTTGATAACTAGTATCAAGAAACAATGTATTTGGTTTCAGTATCAAATAGGACACCAAAAAGTCTACTAATTGAAGCAAAGGCTAATTCGATCATACATCTTTACAGGGGCTTGTTCATTTCACCTGGGCATTTGCAGTATTTATTTTGTCCTTTTAAAGTTTTATTTAACTTTAATTCAATATACACATGCATAATACACAACAATAAACCAGAACTCAGTAGAAATTACTGTTAGAGCAGGTACTGCTTTCTAGCAGAACAATCTGAGATCTTAGAAAACAGTGATAAGAACTGAATGCATAGTCCTGTCCCCCTGTCCCGTCCCCCCCCCCCCCCCAAAAAAAAAAAGGGAGGGGGAGGGAGGGAACAAACCAGAGGCCATACATATCTACATATCCCATTCATATCAGAAAATGTCCTTTCCCTTCCAGACACACAAAAACTATATGAAACTAAAGACTGGCAATATCATTACAGAATGATATCATCATAGAATCTCTATCAAATGCTATCAAGAAAAACAGTCTGCTTTTTCCTTATCAGATTCCAAACCTAAGTGAACAAAAACTCTAGAACTGCCTGAATGACAAGGTCCAATTCTTCTCAGTAGAAAAGTTCCATGTTTATTTTGAATATCCTCTGGAAGAATTAGTATGATCAGTCTGAATTTAAAGAAAAAAAATTAATATATATTATATATATATATATATAAGAATATAGCCATGTTTAAGACTATCACCTGACAATTATTTATATTATTTATTATTATATTATATATTATTATTATATTAATTTTTTATACAAATACTACTTATGACTTGAAGGATCATCATTGTAAGTTTTTTCTTCAGGCCTGGATGCTAGACTTATTACTCAAATAAAGTGCTTATTGTGATGGAATAAATCTTGAAGATTTCATTTCTTTCTGCTAGTCTAAAATATAGTTTAAAAGTGCCTACCATAGTCTCTGCAGAAAGTAGTCATAGATTTACCTTTATTTTGAAAATACCAAGAGTGTCTAAGAGTGAGGAGGATGGGGAGGGTTACTTCATCTCAGTTTATACTTTGTCTAGGTAAGCATCAAGAAGGTTAGGCTGACGGGAACACCATGCTTATGAGGCAGTCAAGGTCTACATACCTCAGCTGCTTTTAGAGAGAGTTAACAGCTCCAGGGAGCCAACAGTAATTTAGGAGCAGATCAAACTAAAGAGCATTAAAAAGAAAAGTGTGAACTTTTCTCAAATGTCCCGATGGATGCTAACTTTGAAGCTTCCTTATAGTCACTGAAATTCTAATGCTATTATTACTACTTTGATCTGTTCAGCAAAATATTCAGCCAATACATTGATCTAATGTTGCTGTTCAGTAACTTATAAATAATCATTTACCTTAAACTGATACACCTATTTTTAAGGGATAGCATAATAATTTAAGAAGTTTATAAATGTATTATTAAAAAACCTACACTTAATTAGCCAAATTAAGCCATTTTGTTTAACTAGCCACTAGGATTCTGTTATGATTTCTTCCATATTTCCAGTTTCCCTGCTCTGTAATTAACAAATCTGCAGGCATTTGAAGTATTTACAGGATAATGACATTTAAGCCTAACAAAAACTTGTATCTTACTATAATGTAAGTAGACATGAAAATGTTTAGAAATTAATATTTCTGATCAGCTGTTTGTGAAGACAAGAGCTAAGTGAGTAGCAGATGCAAACTAAACTGTTTTCTAGCAGGAGTAATTTACAAGTGACCCACAGGCTAAACTTTTAAGAAATTTAGACTAGATTTTCCTCCTATAAACAAGAGCTGATTTTATTTTTCTCACTTTTTGAAACAGAGAACACAATTCAATCCTAATCTTTGTTCTTACTGATTTTGCTTTAATAGATCCCATAGCAATTTTTATAAAAACAGATATTTTTGTCACCTTTGTTTTCTACTATACCTTAATCTCCCTAATCCTCAGCATTGTGCAGTTGGTTGGTTGATGAGGCCTAAGTGGGGGAGGTGAGGTAAGTGAGAAGAGTTTTTGGGTGCGGTGAATGAAAAAGCTAGAAGGAGGAAAGGAACAGGCAAGAGAGCTGTAGTAGTTAAGTGGCAGGATGATGATAGGATGGGATCACAGCAGCTCTAACTCCAGTTCATTTAAACCATTGTGAAACCATACCTTGGTTCCAAGGAAGGCCAGGATGTCAATTTCTCATGTACCTTAGAAGTACTCTTTGAACAAAAAGGCTCGCTATAGCAAGAGATTGTTGAGGAGGTGAGCAGGGTATGTCATTTCATGAATTGTAATGCAAGCTACAGAAAGCTGAGAAATTCTACTGAAATAATTTAGGTGAAGGAAGCTAGGAAGCTAGGAAGACTATTAAGAAAAACATGAAGCAAAACGGAGACTTCTAGGTTTTGTAATTAGGAGTTTGATTAATGTCTTGCTGAAACAGAACTTTGTTCTACTTGAATCTTAATCTTGCCTAGTATTGCAGTGGTACCAGGTGAAGTTAGAAAATACGAGGCACCTTCATTTCATAAACACAAATGAAAGGGTATGTGCAAGTACGCCTCCTAGAGAACTGCACATGTGTAAAAGACTTAGGAAATGGAGACTATCTCCTCGGTTGCAAAGTGTAGACTAGTATTTTTAAGTGTTGTGTTCAGAAAACAATTTCTATTAGTGAAAGCATGGGTTAGTTTGACTGCTAGACAGGAAGCAGAAAGAATTCTCACAGTCCTAATTAAAATACAGAACTGTACAAACAAGCTAAAGATTGATCCTCATTGGAAATGAGGTAGGTTTAAACTTATTAATTTGAATGCTAAAACTGCTGGTGTTGAACTCCTGGCAATAAAAGGACAGTTTATAGCACACTCTCCAATAGTAACAAATTATGGTAAAGATTACATGTAAATGCCTTCCTGGCAAATAGGTATTCATATCAGGTGCAAGTATGTGCGTTATTGCTTAATTAATCTAAAACAGCATTGTCCACTCCAGAACCTTTTAGCAACCACAGGGCAGCTCTCCAAGACATCTGGTATGCTGTGCTGGATTTAAGTGTAAAGCTGATAGAGGTGCTGTGCACCTGCAAAAGGCACCAGAAATAGGATGTTACAATCCTGACAGTACTGTTGGTAGAAATCTTTAGCACTCACACAGTTTATTAATTTCTACTAATACTCATTCTATCATATTTTCAGTGTTACTTTTGATAGCTAAAATAAGCTATTGCAAATGCAATTAATTTAAGTACAGTCAGATCTTCTTATTGTGTAGTTAATCTCAAAGAGTACGTCCACCTTCTTAGTGAAACAAAGGCCCAAAGCACCTCGAGAATGCCAGAAAATTGTGCATGTATTAAAAATTTTCTCTGATTCGGGGTATTAACCTTCAAGGGAAACTGTGCATGTGCAGTGTGATCAATGATATCTAAATGTAGGACCTGTCACCAAAGGGACTCTAACCATTCAAAAGACAAATTAGGAGTTGTCATGAGAAATCGGAAAAATAAATAAATACAACCAAACAAATAACAACAAACAAAATAAAAAATAAATAAATAAACAAACTTGGACATTCGCCCTTGATTTTTAACCTGAAAGAAGAGAGATTTCTTTGTTAACTTCTGTACTAATGACTAAAGCAACATATTGGACTCATGGGAATAGTACTTGACTTTCACTTTTCAACAGGAGTTGACTAGAATCACAGAGTCATTGCATATCCTGAGTTGGAAGGGACCCACAAGAGTTATTGAGTCCAACTCCACACAGAACCACCCCAAAATCAAACCATATGCCTGAGAGCGTTGTCCAAATGCTTCTTGAACTCCAGCAGGCTCAGTGCTGTGACCACTGCCCTGGGGAGCCTGTCCCAGTGCCCAACCACACTCCCTGTAAAGAACCTTTTCCTACCACCCAGCCTGACCCTCCCCTGTCCCAGCTCTATGCAATTCCCTCGGGTCCTGTCGCTGTCCCCAGAGAGCAGAGCTCAGCGCCTGCCCCTCCGCTCCCCTCGTGAGGGAGCTGCAGGCCGCCATGAGGCCTCCCCTCAGCCTCCTCTGCTCTGGGACGAACAAACCAAGGGACCTCAGCTGCCCCTCATATGTCTTTTCCTCTAGGAAACATTATTGTTGTTGATAGATTAAAAATCAACATATATCAAAATGGATTTTTGCACATAACTCTAAACAGCAGCCTGGAAAGATATTTTTTAGCTGAATAAAACTATTTTCTTTACATGACTTCTTACAAATTAGTAAGAAGGAAGGGAAATGAAGAAAAGGGAAGGATGAAAAAGAAAGACTATCTCTGTGAGTAATTAGGATCTTGAAGAGAGGAAGTTGGAAGTAAAGATAGAGGAATTTGACTAACACCTGCCCCCTTTAATGATGTTTAGGTTTTTAGATAGTTAATAAGAATTGAGTGCATTCTGTAGCTAAGCAACTAGAATTGCTGGAATTTATTTGGTGTTCTCTTTTGTTTTGTTCCCCTACTTCCTTTCTTACCTGAGCACTTTTAATATATCTCCAGCTAGACAATGTGTAGCAGTTTGTATGAGAGATTCTGTAAACAGAAAGGGATGCTAAATTCATGTATTCCTTTTATGTCTGTTTAGGTGTGGTTTCATTATTAGAGGTTTTACTGATTCTGTGGATCATATTGATATCATACAGGTAAATTATGTATTTATGTATCTATATTGACCTACAAAAGTTTTGCAACCAGCTCTAAGGACACCCTCTGAAAACTATTATGATTATTGTTCATCACCTATATATGATTCAAATTATTCATCTATGTAAGCCACCTAAGTTGTGTACCTAACACGTAGCATGTTTCAGAATTCTTATCAACTTGGTGCTGTCACCTGCTTGCTGCAGGTAACTGCTTTATTCCAAAATTTCTGTGTAAGGTCTGTAATTGCTGGTTGAACAAAGCAGTGGTTTTCCATGGTTTTCCATGGTTTTCCTTAAAATTAACAAATCCAGAAAAGTAAAAAAAATCCTTCAACTATTAGGACTGGAATCTTCCTTGGTAAAGGTTTATTCTTGTTGCTGTTGTTGTTTTAATTAATTACCTTGATTTAAAAGTTATTTCCATTCTGACACTTGAACTGAAACTTCAGTCCATTGATCTTGCAGCACCCTTGTCTGTCACAAAAATATTCTTCCTTCAGCTGACTTAGGGAAACATAAATGCTTCAATGAGCAAAAGAGTCTGATATAGCCTTTTCGTAGACCTGGAAGACATTTTCTTGACTGAGCAATTCCTGGTGCATCTTTTAAGATGCAGATCTAGGGGGGAAAAACATATATATATATATATTCTGCCTTCAGCCCCTGAGATTTTGGTTTACTTTCCTATGCTGATTGAAAGACAGGCTGGTGGATATGCTTCATCTAGCCTTTGCCACTTCACAGAGTTGGTGCATGTGGCGCAATCCATGTGGTGAGCTGAAGGAGCAGCTCCAGGAAACCGCAGCCATCCAGCTGAAGGGGCCGCAGGAGCACTGGCTGTCCACCCTTCAGTGAGCACAGAGACGCCTGGCTTTGCTCGCCCTTGAAGGGCAACCATGGGGTAAGCCATGGGCCCATGAGGTCTCCAGCTGACTGACTGTGGCTCAGATGTTGGCCCTTGGCCAACACAGCTATTCATGCCTGAATTAGTTCGACAGCTACTATAACCACCTTGCTCTACTGCAACCAGGCAGCCACTCTCTTCTTTCTAGTCTTTCCTGTCTTGATGGGCCAACTATGTTTTCATGTTAATCTTGGCTTCTTTTGCAGGGTGTTGAAGAAATGCCCAGCTCTGGCACCACATCTCCAACAGCACCAACCTCGCAGAGGTGTGGCAGAGTTAAATGCAAAGGCGTGAACCCGACGAGCAGAGGGGAGGTGAGCTGCTTCCTCATTCCAGCGGGTGCCCAGCCTCGGAGCCCTGCTGCCTGTGGCGCAGCGCCCACCCGGCTGCCCCCGCGTCCCTTTGTCACCCTGTTCTGAACCCCGCAGAAGCAGGACTTCCACGATTATTATTATTTTTTTTTTTGAAGGAACACGAGCCACCGTAAACAAGCTGCTCCCTTATAAGCTGCTTCGAGACAGCGGGTGTCAGGCAGGAGGGAGGTCTGCCTCCAGCCAAACCTTCCCAAGGGCGCCCCGACACCACACGTGACTGCGCAGGGTGAGCGAGAAGCGCGCCTGTTTGCTACCGGGCCGCGATTTTCACGGGAAAACCTAGCGCAAACGCACACACAAAAATAATTAAAAAAAATATATAAAATAATAAAAAAATAAAACCGCCACGCTGCGCAGAGGGCTAACCATGGCGCCCCTCCGGGCCGGGCCCTGCGCCCTCGGGCGGCCCCGTCCCCGTCCGAGGAGGGGAGGCGCTGCGGCGGCCCCGGTGGCGGTGATCAGGCCCTCCTGGCCGGGGCTCCTCCTCCCCGCCTTCCTCCCGCTCCTCCTCCTCCTTCTCCTCCTCCCGCTCGGTCCCAGGGCGCAGGGCTGACATCACGCCCGGGGTTTCCATCCGACCGCGGGAGGGGGAGGCTGAGCGGAGCGGCGGCGTGATGGCGGCGGTCGGCAGGACTTGAGGAGCGGCGGCGGCGGCGGAGCGGAGCCGAGCCAAGCCGGAGCCGGAGCGGCGCCCAGCCCCGCTTCTCCCCGCGCCCCTCCCTGCCCGCTGCCGGGCCCCATTGTTCGAGCCGGCCGAAGGCGGCTAGCGGGAGGAGCGGCGGCGGCGCAGGCCCCGCCGCGGCCGCGGGAGCGGCTCGGACCCAGGGCTGCGGCACGGAGCTCCCCGCGGGGCGTAGCGCAGGCTCGGGCCGGGGCGGCCCTGGCGAGGCCGTGCCCTGCCGTGCCGGGCCGGGCCGGGCCGGGCGCACGCAGGTAGGCAGCGGCCCGCCATGGCTCCTCTACCCCGGTCGCCGGTGTGGGGTCGTGCGGTTCCCGGGGGCGGGCGGCCGCGAGGCGGGGGGTGCGGATGGCTGCTTGCCGCGGGGCCCGCGGGCTGTTTTCCGTCGGAGGAGGGAGCGGGCAGGCCGGGGCGGGCAGCCGGGGTCGAGCGGCGCTCACAGGTTCCTGCGGGGGGAGCCCGTGCCGAGCCGGCCGGGCGGCGGAGCGCGGCCCTGGCTCTCCTGCGGCCATGGGGGGCGCCGGGGGAAGCATGGAGGACAGCGGCGGCCTTGGAGACGCCGCCAGGCAGGGGAGCCGCGGCCGGGAGCGGCGCCCGCGCAGGCCGCGCCGCCGGCCCTGGGGCCGGGAAGCAGCCCCGGACGGCGCCCAGTGGAGCTCGGTGCGGGGCGGCCCAGCGGGAAGCGGCGGAGCCCCGCGGCTGCTGGCGGCGTTTCCCGGCAGCGCCGGGCCCGCGGGCGGCGGGGAACGTTTGTCCGCGCCCCGGGCGGCGCAGAGCGAGGCCTCCTCGGAGCGGGCGGCCGGGAGCAGCCGGCAGAGGGTCCCCGGCCGCGCTTCGGGGGTTCCCGGGCCCCTTCCGACCGTTCTCGCTCCGTCATCGCCTTTGTTCGGTGACCCGGGTGTCTGCGGCGGTGCTGCGTGAGCCTGGGGAATTTCCCGGCCCGCAGCGAGGCTTCCACCCCCCCCCCCCCCCTTTTCAGTCCTTCCCTCCCTGCCTCGCCCCCGTGAGCGGGGCCCCGAGGTGGGGCTGTTGCACGCCAAGGAGGGCGCCGGGAGCCAGGGAACCCGCAGGGGGGCCCCTGATCGCTTTCACGCTGCCAGACCTGAGAGGTGCTGCGCTTTATCTGATTATCCCGTGAGTTTATGTGTGCAGCCGGTTTACCGTGAGCCTAAACTTTCGCCGGGTGTATCTGATACTGCAGTGATCGGACTGAAGATTATCTCGCATGTGAGGCGAGGATCGTTCCATCTGTGGGAGCTGGCTGGTTTGATTTAGTTCAGTCGTGGGTTTTGTTTTTTTTTTTTAGCAGGGCAGTATTTATCTTCCTGCCTCTACCCCCAGCTGGATGTAAACATTATATGTGTGTGTGTCTGGAAGTGCTTCCACTGCGATTGTTGCCTGCATGAAATGGGTCTTACTGAACAGATCTTAACAGATCGTTAACATCCCTATTCTTTACCTATATGTTTAGGGAGGCAGCTTTCCTCAAAAATTTACATCGAGTTTTTCCTGAAGTCAGAACTATGGCAAAAGTTATGCCACAAGGTGTGGTGCAGACACACAGTAAACCATTCTTCTTGCCCTACAATGCTGAAGAGAGGTTCGTTTCCATAACATTTCATGCTCTGCAGCTGGTGGTTCAGCAGAGCTGTCATCTTTGTAGTAATGTCAATGAAAAGTTACATAAAGGAGCATAAGGGCCTGTATGCTGGGACCTGACTGCAGTTGGGCAAAAGACGAGACAGGTCTTTCATTTTGTGCATTTTGTGTATCTTGGTTCTTTCTGTATATATACATATATATATATATATAAAATTAAGTGTAGCTGATAAAAAGACCTGTTGAGAAGAATCATTTCTAATTTTCATAGACATCAGGAAAGATTTTCTTTTCAGATAAGAAGTGGTGATAAAGCAAACAATTAGGAATGGGTAACACAAAAAGCTATTTTTCGGTTAAAAAGATGTAATGTCAAATGTGATAGATGCCCCCTTTCAGTATTAGTGTGGCACAGCAAGTTGTTTTTGGTATTTTTTCAGTTGAAAACCTCATTTCAAATTTTGTTAATATTTTTCTTTACCATTTCAGGTATTTGGGGAAAAAATCTCGACTATCTGCAGAGAACAGTAGGCCATACATATCACCCAGAAAACATACAGTACCAGGAAGTGGATTCTTGACATCCACCTTGTAACCGGACTGGACTTTTATTTATCTTTTAAACTCCTTAATATTTACAATGAATGGGCACAGTGATGAAGAAAGTGTAAGAAACAGCAGTGGAGAGTCAAGGTAAGCACTCATTTCAGTTATTCGTGGATGTGTACTCTCATATATTTTGTTTACTAAAATTGATTTACATTTGAACTTTGTGCCAAAGCTTCCTGGTTAGCAAGCAGACCATAGTTAGGAGGACTGGCCATGCTTAATCTGCATGTTACGTTCACGTTGCTTCAACTACTAATTGTAATGATTATGCTGATAACTTATACAATAAAACTTAAGTAGAAAAAAAGTTGCTTCAGCATTCAACAGAACAGCCTTACACTTTTAAGGGAACAAAATGTTTGAAGTGTCAAAAGCTGAAACAGGGTTGGAAAGATAAAGTAAAGCTAGTGCCTCTGCAAGTGCAAGGCACATATACATAATGTGTTGTAAAAAACTTTTTGCTGTACCATCTCTAAAGCAGGAGTAGTAGGCTGTTATTCTAGTTTTTGATATGTAGTACTTCATGAGGCTTCCTTTTTCATGGTGTTGTCAAAGCAGTATAACTACTGAAAATGTGGACTATGTATTTGTTTTCCAAAGTGGAAGTCCAGTTTTCCAGCTGTTTTTTAATTTGAAAGAAAAAAAAATCACAAAGCAAACAAACGAAAAAGCCAGACCTCTAATACTGAATGATTCTGAATGGTAGTGCTCTAGCATGTGTGGAATGTTCACTTGATTGGAATACCCTCGTTAGAACTTCCCTGTCACTGTGCAGGGCGGCGGACAGTTTGTAGGGGTGGAATTAAAAGTTCTCTTACTAGAACAATGCGAAGTTCAACAAGAGTCTCCTGCACTAAGTTCAGAATTCTAAAACTGAAAATGTGGTAAATGCTAGAATTTTAAGATAACAAGGCAAACTTGCTAACAAAAAGTGGTTTTAGACTTCTCTTCTAAGAGATGGTTGTGACCTTGCTGTTAGTGTCCCCATTTGTTATGCTGCCCGTCTTTCTGATCACAGCCTGTTAGTTCATTCCATAAGTCAAAGGTCATAAAGAAAACTGAGTTCTGTGGACATTGTGGAAACATCCACTTGGGTAGGAGAGAGAAGTCTGAATTATTGCTTCAGGTGAAGAAATGCAAGAAGGAGGTAATTGCCTGCTGTCAGCACTGGCTGACCGTTAAGCTTGCACACACCACAGTGAGTGGTGGAGTGGAAAGCAAGGGAAGAGAGAAGTGTTCAGGTGACATTCAGAGGACACCTATGATCAGTAAAACTAAATAAACTTCAATACCTTCTGGGTATTTTTATTTCAAGCTTTCTGTTGCATGAAGTAATGTTCTAGAAAGATGATAACCTTTCTATCCTGTGAATAATTTGTACTCTCTCATATGTACTTCTTAAAGATTTGTGCTTCCAGTAAAGATGAAACTGTTCTAGTTAGTGGATTAATTTGGAGTTTCTTCTAGTATATGGCAAAATAGTGCTGGTTACTTTGAGAAATAAAATAAAACAAGCCTTGTCAGATGACAAGGGAAACATGAACAAAAAAGATGGTGTGAGCAAGGCTAGTTTTCTGAGCTCTAAGACCTCAAACATTAACTTATCGGGGACAACTCTGATGAATTTTTGTGTAATTTGTTTACTATATGAAGCAGGCAGGCCACCTTGCCAAGGATAAGTAGGAAAACTACTTTGTATCAAACTTTGCCTATAAATACCAAGGTTATTTAAAAGCTGTAGCAATTCATAAGACTAAAACAAGTAACATCATAAAAACCTCCCAGCAATTTTGTTGCAATATCAGGAATGTTCCTAGTACTTGAAACCTGGTAGTCACAAGACTTGGTTTTTCATCTTAAAGGTGCTACTGAATCCATCTTTAAAAATTATAAATTTTTTTGTGAAAACTTTTTTTTTTTTTGCTAGACTTGTATCAACTATTAATACTGCAGCCTATTTCATGGGCATGTATTGGAAAGCCTAATCGCATGTTTGCTATGTATCATCAGGAAACTCTGTTTTTGTAAATGAAAGATGAAAACTTTCCACTTTAAGTGATGGAGCCCTTTTCTTTCTTGCCTGTTTCCATTATTAAAACAATCATTGCAAAAGGAGTTTGCCACTTATGGGATATCTTAAGCTGACTTACCTCTGTTGTTTAGTCTTTTGTGTGTGTGTGTTTTTTTTTTCTTTTTGTTATCTTTATAGCTTTCCAGAGTTCTAAATATTTTTATTTATTTATTTTAATAGAAGGGGAAATGCCTAAGTCAACTGCAATTTACTGCAAACAAATGCCCATCTGTAATCAGGGAAGTGTTTCTGTCTTTAACTTTTAAATCCGGAAATGTGGATTCTACAGAATGGAAGATCAGTGGTAAAATAGTACTGGGCTTAGTGCATTTTCCTTAACTAAACTAGGGAGAGAAGCAAAATGAGAAAGCAATTGAGAATTGCTTCTGTGAAGAAACTGCAATGAAGATCAAAGTTTCAAGAACAGGTAGAAAGGAAGATACGGAGGTGAATACAGTGATAATCCAAGCAGTAGCATTGGTGATAACTAACAAATGTTTGAAAATTATGTCAGTTTACAAATATGATACTTTACAAGTGTAGTATGTCCATTCGCCCCTCTTTGATGTCTCCTGTAAACTTGCATAGCCGTCATTCTGGAGTGACAGCCCTGGTCACTATGAAATACAGCCTGATCTGTGGGAGCCACCAGCACTGCTTTGCAAAGTTAAGAACTGCAGTGGATCCAGACTATTAACAAAAACACACAGGCCTCGTGGATTTGGCTTGATACTGTTTTAAGGAAATACCTTGACTTGCAGAACGTGTGGAAAGCCTGTAGAACTGTCAGCATTAGGAGGGCTGGAGAAAGGACCAGCCATAAGCCTTATATTTCATACATTGCCAGCACCGTGGTAAGGAACAGTAGCTGTCTTCTGCTCCCTGCAACTAGCAGTAAAGAGGATGCATTTCTGAAGCTGGTGAAAGAAAGAGCTGATTTGCTGTTCTCCTTTCCACTGCTGTGTATATTCATCTGTCTGGTAGATGAGCAGAACACTTTCTGTTGTTGTAGGTACTGAGCCTGAATTTCTGTTTTACTACAGGTGTTAAAGTGCATCTCTCGTGTTTTCATGGTTGAATACATTGGGCACTGTTTGGATTTTCCATGCCTACGTTAGCAACCCGTGAAACTATAAATCAGTTTCAGTTCTAGTACCAAGCATGATGGAGGTTGTAGACTAAGATAAACACTATCATTTAATCTTGTTGCTTGATGTTTTGATTTCTGTGTGATAATCACAGTAGAGTCTAGTCTCCAGCTTCTTCTTTACTTGAAATCACTACTGTGGAATATTTGAAGTAGCTCAAGGTAAAATATTACAGGTACTGTTCATCCAGTTAGCAAGGGCGTTTAGATGTAAAAACTTAATGGCAATTCTCTGAGAAGCTGACTCTTAAAGTTAGGCAATGCATTTTTTGTGTAGTGTTCTTGAAAGCATTCTCGTTGCAAACTTGAATACAAGTAAATGCATACTAGTTACCCAGTAATAAGAAAGCTTAATCAGCAAGGAGGGGCAGTTATACCTGAACAGCAAGACAAGCTCCAGGTAGAACAGGGACTGCGAAAGTGAAACATTGGTGCTAATTGAATAGTAATCTGATTTCCCGTCTCTTTGCTCTTCCTATGTTTCCTGTAGAACAAGGTATGGAGGACTTGGGCAGACCTTCCTTCTTTGTAGGCTGAAATTGGTGTGCTCAGGACAGCTTATCTGGAAAGTGGCTGGCTGGGGTTCAGTCCAGTAAGCAGCTGCTTACACCAAAGAATTTTACCATTCTTTACACATTTGAAAGCTGATGTTAACAGGAGATAGTGATTTCTGTGGGTTTAAATATTTTCAAGCATGTAGTAGTTTGTGGACCACAAAAAATCTTTACGTAAAGACTAAAGACTTTGTCAACAGGTTTCACATTGCTGTATAAATTCATACCTTCTCTGGAAGATTGAACAGATAAATTTAAAAACCACTATTCCATATTGTTATTTTCAAGAAAAATAAGTTGGAGTTAAACAGATACTTCTCAAATGTATTTGGAGAGATTTTTTTCCCCTCTTGTTCTCTTCTCTTTTGGTAGAAATTTAATAGGTAATATTAAGAAAAATGTGTGTATATAGCGAGAGAGAGTATGTACCTTAAACTGCATATAAATATATACTTTAGTGCAGGAAAATTCTGAGATCAATAAAAATTCTTGAAAGATAAAGTAAACTACTTGTAGAATTTACTGTGAAGGGCAAGCAGGTATAAAGTAAGTGCTTCTCTTCTGTTACCAGTAATATGCTCTTTGATTAGTAAGTTGCCATTCTATCAAGAATTATCTTTTGTGGAATAAAACACACTGAAACATGATAAGGTATCCCAGTCTAAGTTAAACATGTTTTTTCACTTATCTTAAAAAGTTCAGACAGAATATGTATCAAATCCAAAGTTCTTTTTGTTGTTGTTGTTTTGTTTTGTCTGGAAACCGTTCCAGTTTAAAGAAGAAATTCTAAATTCACAGTATAGCTTTCATTGTGCATGTCATGTAGAGCTGACATTAGGACACCTGCTGAGTTTTCCATGTCCCAGTCATTGTCTAACCTAACTGGGCTGGCAAATACGTGCTTCTGTTTCACCATTCTGAGAGTTTCAAAATTTTAGCTGATACCAGCTTTTCACATTCCTTAATACAGAATGAAGCGTTAAGAATTAAGTTATTATGGTACAGCTAGTGCATACACCAGACCTCACCAGACAGAGCATCTCAGTGTTTTTTATTTATTTATTTACTACTGGAGGGGGACAGGACTGACTTAGATTTAATACATTTTTTTATTTTTTTTTTTTGCTGGTGATTCAGAAGGTGCTCCCGGTAGAGACGTGCTGCAGCTAGCACCAGCTGCATACCGAAGGATAGTTCCATTGCCCAGCAGTGTAGTGGTTCCCCTGGGGAACCACTGGTATCTCCTCCTGCCTGTGAGGTATTCCCAGAATTCCTTTGTGCTCTTAAGATTTGTGACTTGTGGCTCTTAGAGAAAGGCTTGCGATGTGGTTCATAGAGAGTGAAAGCTGGTGGATGGAGAATACAATTCTGATACCTTTACTTTAGGTAAAGTTTATAGTAGTGGCATCAGAGAGTCTGTGGGACTATGTACAAATGCAGTGTATCTTTTACTGTCCTTTGAGTTGTTGGCATTTGTCAGGAAATTCATTTGAGTTCAGACTTCCTAGTGGCTGAGGATGGGAAATAATGTTTGATTGCCTGAACCTTGTACTTATTGTCCCTTTTGCTTTTTACTGGTACTGATGAATAAGGTAATTCTTCTCTGTGCATCTAAATCAAATTGAGTACAAGTGGGTTTGTTGTTGTTGTTTTGTTTTATTTTTTAAGATATCTTAGATAACATTTCCCTGAAGAAACTTAAATGTGAACTTTAAGTTTTAAGAATTTGGCATTTAGCATTACTTTTGCTCATTCTGATTGGCCTTTTTATATCTAATTACTTGTCTTCCTTCAACTTCTGGTTTATTAAAAAAAAAAAAAAAAAAAGAAAGAAAAAATAGTCCACCGTCATCTCACATGTTTTTCGAAGACCCTGCAGAAATTCACTTTTTTTTTTTTTAGTGTGTTGAACTTTTATTTTGCTTAAATTGATACTCTGTTTCCTGATGTTTTTAAAGCAGAAGACTCTTACGGAAGCTTAACCTAATGAGTGCACTCTAAATCAGCAGTGATAAATTGTTGTCTCTTGGGTCCATTGTTAACCTAGCCCTCACACAGAGGTCTAAATGCTCAGATAGTTCTTTTGCAACATAACTTGTGTTGCTTTTCATCCCAGGGCTTCCAAGTGCTGTTTGTGAATTAGCAGTCTTTGTTCCTCACTGTGTGTTCATATCAGATGGACCTTGTTTTAAGGGGTAAGCTAGTAAAGCTAAACTTAGGGGTATTGAAAAGAACTAATGACTCTGTGACACAATACTTGGTTTTAGTCTGTTTTGGTGTTAACGATTTGTCTTTTTAGGCCTGTTATCTCTCCAAAGCATTCTCTAGTTTCATTTCATAGGTATTTACGGGGAGGTTGAAAAATTAGCAGGTAGAAACACGTGCGAAAATTATTCAATCTGGTACTGTGAGTAAGCTGTGTTACTTTTTCTTGCAAAGTAGTTTGAAAATAAAATGCATCCCTAAATGCAGTTATTTTTCTTAAATGTATTGGGTGTACCTAGAGACAGTTTTGTTGTCGTTCATTTGTTTGTTGTTTGCTTGTTTAGTGTTTTTAGAAACAAACAAAAATGTCACAGTGTCAGTCTTCCATACCAAATCAGATTTGACATTGCTACTATACAAATGCAGTTACTTGACTCAAGGACTAGGGGTGAGAGAGGCTTCTTGACTATATACTTTGAAAAGTACACTTCATAAACGTGACCTCATTTTGTCAGCATGCATGAAACTACACTTTTTCACACAGAAATCGTGTCCTGGGAATTTACTGTTCATTTTTAATGTACACAATTGCTACTGCAGGTTTTTACTGTGTGTTAACTTTGTCATCATTGCTGTGATCTGTTTGCAAGGTAGAGAAGGAGTCTCATTCAAGCAATACCAAAAAGAACATCATTATTGCTTTATCCATCACACTCGCTTCTATTTCATATTCCTATGATGCTCCAGTAACTGTTTCGTGCAGCCATGTGTATTGCTGTCTCTTTTTTTTTTTTTTTTCAGTAGAACAAAGTACAGTGTATGTAATGAATGATTTCTTATTAAGGAATCCTTTTATCACATGATGCTGTTTTCATTTTACTGTTGCCCCCACTCATCTATCACCAAGTAATACCTATAATTTGCTTGGAGCAAGGGGTAGAAGGCTTATGCGACATACTCTTAAATTTAAAAGAGAGATTTACAAAAGCAGGAATTCGGTTTTAAGTAACGGAACTAAGTGCCTAGAGGAGCACAAATGCTCTTCGACAGTTAATGAATATTGTCTTTATAGATTATATTAACAGAACCTCTGTTCTGTAGCTTCTATTGCCTAACAGAATAAAACATAACATAAACAAAACATAACAAAAAATAACATGTTATTTTCCATGAACACATCATATTCTAGTCTTGATAGTGTTTATAATTTCTGTTGATGTTTGTATCTTGGAAGCGCCTTCCTCAGTAAAGAAGGTAGGAAAAAAAACAAGTTAGACCACAGGATAGAGTTGGCTAGAAGGTCAGCAGTGCAAGACCAGAGCAAAGGGAAGTAACATGAAGGGTGGGATAGGGTAAACTGACAAACCCAGATGAAAGTTAACTGAGTGAACCCTTGTATTACTGCCCTTTTCACGGATTATGTGTAAGATATGGATGATTTTTCAACAGAAAGAGTCCAAAGAAGAAAGGCCATGACTCTGGATTGTCCAGCAGAGTCTCTTTCTTGACCATATTCAGAAAGGGTAAGGAAAAGTCAACAGTGTTCTAATTTATGCTAGGTGCCTGAAGATAGCAGAGATTTCCTCCTATTTTCCAGTTTCAATTAGGCTTTTTTTTGGAAGAGGGGAAAAAAAAAGATAAAGGTGCACATGCAAAAAGCTGGTTGTGTTGAACCCAAGCCCTCTCTTTTATGCTACTTCAGGTGTCCACAGCATGGTGAGTATGGTGTTCTCTTTTGCCTTTTGCTGAACTGTTTCCAATAAAAGCATATTAAGCAAAGGCAATGACCCTGGGCTGTACAGGAAGAGAAGGGGGCGAGAGAGAGGGCACTTGTGTTTCTTTTTAAGCAAGGGGAACTCTGATGGGCAGAAGACCGGAACTGCTGTTTTTGAGATGTTATTTACATACCAGCATTAGGCAGCAGGTAACAGGTAATTATGACAGTATTCTGAGTTAAGGAAATATTTCACTGTTAATGGTCCTTGTGTCCTATTCCTAGGGATTTGATACCATAATCTCAGTAGTTAATGGTGCCAGTTCAGGTGATGAATTTTGTGGAGGTCAGCAGTGCTACTTTGCACTAATGAGCATTACTGATTGTGAGAAAAATTAGAAAAATTATGGACACTGGCTAGACTACATCAGATAATATTTCACGCTTTTTAGTTAGAAGGAATTGCTTGTAGACCATGCCTCAAGAAATGCAGGGAAAATTAAAGAAGCTCACAAATATGGAAAGGAAAATGACAAGGGTGTTATGAATACCTGACAGCTACTATCTCTCGGAACTTATATTTTAACATCCTTATTATAGAACCTAGGTCCTGTTTCTTTAATGCAATTAAACTGGCTGTCATACAGATCTTTTTTTTTTGTCCTTTTTTTTTAATGGAACATCAATTTTAAAGTCAAATTTCAAAGCAAAGAGAATGAAATGCCTCTCACTTGTCACTTGTTAACTTCCAATGATTTACAGAAAGTAAACGTATTTTCTTTTTAGATTGTATCTTCCTTGCTTTTCCACTTCAAGATGGATTAAACCATTTCTGCTGATACAGGTTGGAGTGAGAGATTGCTTGTCTTCTCAAAATTCTAAGAAGTATGTAGACTTCCCTCGAGTTGATTGTGGTTGGGTTTTGCCCTGTTTATAACTGTTGGTAAAGGCATCCATTTCAGTGAATTGAGAAAATTACATCTGAGCTACTAAGAATCTGTATGAAACTTCTGTATCCTGTTTGTTTTTTCCTGTAAACCTCAAAAACTCCAACAATTGTATTTTTAAAAACTCTGGTGTACTAGCTCTCTAAACTCAGTGATGCTTTGTGTGGAGAAAGGTGAGGAGGTATTAGACAATACAACATTTTAGGCACTTGGAAAAGAAGTTGCATTCTATCATGATGCGATGTGGAGTGTATGCATATTGAAATTGAAAACTGCCAAAAAAACAAACAAACAAAAAGTCCTTTTCACTTGAAATTGATTTAACTTTTTAAATTCTGGACTGATTTGCTTCGTTTTATATTTTGGTTTCAGGATAGCAGTCATAAGAAATACTTACCAGTTCACTCCAGCTTGCTTCTTTTGCTCTGTCAGCCCTTTAGGTTGATAGGGTTTTGAAACCTGAATCTGTTTCCTCTACTGACACCACTGAGGGGTACTGTGCTAGGGCAAGGTTGGAGAGGGTAGCAGTAGAGATGTCAGCAAAACTTAATCTTGTAGAACCCTCACCAACAGCTGAATACATTGGTGAGGACTGAGAAGGTGTTTTCAAATGATAGTAGTTTATACTACTGCCTGTACCATTGTTCAAATTGTGTGAAAACTGCAGAAATTCTGAATCAAGGTAGGAACATCTAAAGAGAAATTTCTAAATTCCCTCTTCTTGAGTTCCCTGATTACTGGTGAGGAGATGATAGATCTAACTTTTCTTCTTCTATGCACAAATGTGTTTGTGTGTGTGCACCTTTTCTTAAATAAATCCATCCATCCTTCTAGGGATAGCATCTAGCATACTAGGTTATAATCTGAATTACTGCTCATGTAGTAGAGGGTCATAGGTAATCCCATGAAAAGGATTACAGATTTATGTTCATACTTGATAGCCCAGGTTTGCTTAAAGTGTCAGTGTTAGGGATAAGGAGAGTCCTCTCTCTGTTATGTTTTCTTTTTTTAGAATCTTATAATGCAGTTGTCTCCAAATACTTTGTTAGTACACTGCTGCTATCAATAAAGATGTTTTAAGCAAACACCTCCAATGTATGTATATTAATTTATAAATGAATGTACATGTGCTGTTGCGCTAACAAGTACCTTATAAAACAAAATACAGAAATTAAAAAGAATAAAGATAATATTTTTTAAATACTTTGATTTATTAATGGTACAAAAAGCCTTTTTGCTCTCACTAAAAAAATAACATTCTTCATTACTTTTTAAAATCTTGGTTTAAAGCTTCGCAATATAGTGTTTTGAAGGCCTGATTCTAAGATCAGTTTATTTTAATATTTTGTTTTAATGGCTGCCTTAGATGATAAAGGTAATTCACTAAGATATGTAGATCTAAATCGAAGAAACACATCATTGGCTACATCTACTAAGTCTTGATACATACCTTTAATCGCATACACTAAGTATACAAAGGTTTTTCTTGAAATTTGGCTAGTGAATTTTCATCTTCCCTAGTATCTATATGTTCTTGCAAATTAATAAGAAGGTGTTGCATACTTTCAACGAATGGGCTCAAAACCCACTGAAACTCTTTGGAAGATTTTTAACAGGTTACAAATTTATTTCTAAGTTTAAGAGTACAGACATAGTATTTTTTTGTAGGTGATGAGCATCACTTTTGGCAATAAAATCACAGAAACACAGAATGGTTAAGGTTGGAAGGGATCTCTGGATATCATCTAGTTCAACCCACCCTGCTCAAGTGGGGTCCCCTGTAGCACGTTGCACAGGATCACATCTAGGTGGGTTTTGAATATTTCCAGAGAAGGAGACTCTGCAACGTGTTCCAGTGCTCTGTCACACTCACAGTAAGGAGGTTTTTCCTCATATTCAGCTGGAACTTCTTGTGTTTCAGTTTGTGCCCATTGTTTCTCATCCGATTGCTGGGTACCACCAAAAAGAGTCTGTCCCTGTCGTCTTGACACCCTCCCTTAAAATACTTCAATGAGTATTCATTGATAAGGCCCTCTCTCAGCCTTCTCTTCGCCAGGCTGAAGAGGCCCAGCTCTCTCAGCCTTTCCTTGTAAGAGAGATGCTCCAGTCTCCTAATCATTGTTAAAAGTCCTCCACTGGACTGTCTCTAGCAGCTCTATGTCTGTCCTGTACTGGGGAGCCCAGAACTCGACACGGTACTCCAGGTGTGGCCTCACCAGGGCTGAGTAGAGTGGGAGGATTACCTCTCACAAACTGCTGGCAACGGCCTTCCTAATGCACCCCACTATATCATCACATAGTAATGGAAACATTTCCAGACATTTGTATTCAAAATGCAGGTGCTATTTGACTTACTGTTAGAATTTCACCTTTACGTGTAAGGGATACATAAGTGTTACATTCTTCAAAGATATTTGCTAGTTAGCATAGTAGTGGTGACCGCTCATTATACAACAAACAAGCTAGCCTGAGTGCATCACTCTGAAGCACTTGGCTGGCAGCTAGTGAAGCTTTCTGTGATACAAAAGATTTTTATGGTCGTTTCCCACCTCATTACAAAGCGTTGTAATGTCTTGTTTTCATTGAGTTAACCACATTAATGGCATCCTTCAGCACTCTGTGCAGTTCTAGCTCCAAATTCTTTGTTGCAATGGCTTGCCTGTGATTGATACAGGGGATGATTTTCATGTGTGGTACTATCTCTATAACCCTTATCCCAAATCCTTGTTTTATTCCAGTCAAAGCAGCCACTCCATCAGTGGTTACATTAGCACAGTTTTTCCATTATTTTTATTAAGGAATTCATTTACTTCTGAGAACACGTCTTCTCTGGTACATCTTTCCTTCAGTGGTTCTCAAAAAAAGTAGTTATTGTATTTCATCATTGAAACAGAATCCATGAGAGGAGATGTTAGAAACACCTGTACTTTCATCCAACCATCTAGCAAACTTGCGCTCTGTATAATTCATTCTAATGTTTATGTCTTCAAATCTTCATGATTATTTTCTATGTGTCTTTCGGTAGTATCTACTGACAAAGGATTGTGTGTTAGTTTGTGACCATTTTGCTTTCCATGCATTATTTCAGCAATTTTTACAGCAGCAGGAAGTAAATGACCCAGTAGTCTGTGGCTTTTAGTATTTCACTGTTAAATAAGGAACCTTAAAAGAGGCCTTCTGAATGTTTATCATTAGATTTAGTGAAATTTTGTGAAGTACGGGGTTGAGAATGGAATCACAGAGTCATAGAATAGTTTGGGTTGGAAGGGACCTTAAAGACCACCAGGTTCCAAACCTCTGCCATGGGCAGGGATACCTCTCAGTAGACTAGGCTGTTCAAAGCCCCATCCAACCTGGCCCCTCTTTCCTCAAGGGTTTTGTCCCATGGTTCTCTACCAAGCATGTCACATGACTTTTCAAGTATTGCATGACTTGAAAAATGACTGAAAAAGTTACAGAGGTTTGTCTTCATGCTCTGGTAGTTTTTAAATGTCTCGCTAATTGTGATGACTTCATAATATCATTAGCTACTATCTCAAGACACTCTATACACTTGTAGTGAGGTTCATTGTTAATGATAGTTGATGTAAATACATATTTGAGATAGTTTTCTCGATAATTTTGGCTTTTCCTTTTGGCCAACTTCTGGTCAGATCTGATTAGACTGTCATTGTTTTTTACCTTGCAATGTGACTGACTTAAAGACGCGTCGACTCTGTCATTTTCTTCTTGTTCGCTTGTCCTTACAGTATTATCTATCATCAGTCCATTATTCCTTTGCAGGAACTCTTTTAAGTCATTTCTCCATTTTGTAAGGCATGGTTTGGTTAGAACTGTGTAATATAATCCATAAACCCACTTAACCAGGCGCACGTAGGCTGCGTTACGTGCATACCCGGAAGGCAAATGAAAGTGAAGGCCACCTCTGTCATCCCTCTGCATTGTGGAGCACGTACTCTTCCTCAGGACACCTCAAACCAGTGTATGACCCTCTGACATACAGACTCAGTGAGGTCACCAGTATCAATCTATATATTAAATATTTGTAAAACTTAAATGATTTTTTCTTTCTTTAGATTAAAAATAAATAGGAGTTCTAGCATTTTCTTTGCGTTCCTGTGGATTGTCTTGAGCACCCCCTGGGTTGTGCACACACTGCTTTGGAGACCACTGCCTCAGTGTGCTTCTAGTTATATTTTGACAGTGTAGTGTCAGCATGGTTTATCTTCATTGCATATGCAATTCTGGTTATGCAGAACTTACTCATGTATTACGCCATTCCCTACCTCCTTTGCAAAAGAGAACTTGATGGGTTTGGGTTATCGTACTGTCTTTATAGAGGTTGCACCTCCAAGTCAAAATTATACTGAAGCTCAGGTTTGAAATGGATAATTTTTTGCAGTGAGAGTATGAGATGAAATGAGTGTGTATCGGTAGCCTTCAGAGCCTACCACTTATACTTGTCCTGTGGCTAGTTAACAGTTTAAGTTCTCTGCGCATCAGTAGAAAAAAAAGTCGCATCTATTTATCTCACTTTTTTTTTTTTTTATGTGTGGTGGTTGCATCATGACCTCTGGGAACATATGGTGCACGAGAGGAATTGTTCTAGTGTATTTTTACGCATCTGCATTAATTTGGATGACTAGAGTTGAAGTAAACTCTGAAGCTCTGCTCAGTATACCGTAGTCCTATGTTCTTGAACTCCCATAGTGCTTTTTACATGTTTTTTAAAAGTTCTGGATTAACTAGTATGAATACTACCATACCATTTTAAGATTTGATAAATGCTTTACCGAGTCATTATTGTTTAAAAAGAGCAAATTGCAATCTTCTCCCTAATTTAAAATTACTTGCTGCTAGTCACTTTGTCTCTTCCTATCTCCTTGTTGTATTGTCTTAATTTTTTGTTTATTTTTTATTCCACTGTGTTTAGTAAAATGCGATGGTTGCTACAGTCTTTTATCTTATCTTACTGTTTTTCTCTGTTCTGTGTACCAATGAGTCAGTGGTAATCCTGCATTGTCCTTTGTACATGATATCATTAGGAAAGCTCTAAATCAGTTGTTATGAACCTTATTATTTGTTCTTCCTCTTTCTTGTAACCTCCTTTCTTCTTCTTCCCATCCTTTTGTTTTAAGCTGTAAATCTCTTTTATTGTCTTATATTATTAGTAAATGGGTTGAATATTGACTTAAAGATTTTTACTCATCAGGTAGTTACTATTGCAGCTGAGTCATACTAGGTTGCTCTTGTCGATAACAAAGCAGTTTGTTGTGAGAAGCAGGGTTTATGAGAGAACTCTTACTCTGCTGGTCCTGCTACTAAGCCTCGTTGGAATTCATTCTTAGACAACTCTGGAACCTGTTGATGGGTTTTTATAACTTAACAGAGAGCTTAAGTGATATTTAGTTGATCTTTTGATAAGGAAAACAATTTGGAATCTTTTTTTTTTTTTTAAAATATCTCACTCCAGAGCAACTAGCAGTATCTGTGAGACTTTTTTTATTCTCATGGTCCCTTTGTTTTTGAACTTGCCACGTGCTTATCATGAAGAACATCAAATTACTTAAAATTTCCCATCAACTGTGAATCTGACTGACGTATTTTTTTCTTGCTTATCTAAATTGACTGGAAATACATTTTTCCTTTGACTTCTCCACTGTTATACCCTGTAGTGGAATTAGACATTTTTCATAATGTTGGCAAGTTGTTTGGCATTAGATGGCTTATTCTAGAAACAAATTCCACCATGGAACCTTAGAATAGAGGTACATTATTTTGATTGCCTTTGGCTCTATGTGCTTTCGAACCTGTGGTTAGCACTGTGTTACTATGTATGATATATTTTACCACTGTTTGGAAAGCTAACTTGATTGTCATCCTTGTGGCACAATGTTTTGCATCTTTCTTAAATACGGTAATGTACCTTAGTATTGCCCTCCATGTGAAAATTGTGAGCAAGCTTTGTCCTCCATTGAGATATTTGATTTCCTTTCTCTCTTCCAAGATTATGTAGGATTTGCACATTTTTGTTGCCTTTTTGTCATGTACTTGTCTGTCTGGTATTTACTTGTCTCTCAAGGTTTCTCTTTTCTCTATTTTCTTCATTTGTAGTTAGTGCTAATGTCTGCAGTTCTCGTTATGTGTACTTACAGCACCTCACTATGCTGTTGTTTAACAGTCATAGAATCATGGAATGGTTTTGGTTGGAAGGAACCTTAAAGACCACCTAGTTCCAGCCCCCCTGCCAGGGGCAGGGACACCTCCCATCAGACCAGGTTGCCCAAAGCCCAGTGCAGCCTGGCCTTTACCACCTCCCAGGAAGGGGCATCCACAGCTTCTCTGGGCAACATGGACCAGTGCCTCACCACCCTCCGAGTGAAGAATTTCTTCTTAATATCTAATCTAAATCTACTCTCTTTTAGTTTAAAAACATTACTCCTCGTCCTGTCACTACACCTGCTGACAAATGAGTCCCTCCACAGCATTCCTGAGGGACACCCTTTAGATACTGGAAGGCCACTCTAAGGTCTCCCCAGAGCCTTCTCTTCTCCAGGCTGAACAATCCCAACTATCTCTGAGTCTTTTCATAGGAGAGGTTCTCCAGCCCTTTGATCATTCTTGTGGCCCTTCTCTGGACCTGCTCTAACAGGTCAAGAATACAAAGCTGCAGAAGTTTCTAATAAAATAACCTGCTTGTAATACTGTAATTTAATGTAATTTACCCAGCATTAAAGGTAAGATAATATTTGTGTACAAGAACACTATTCTATTTAAACTCTCTTCAGTAAATCATGGTGGACTGCCCTTAATTTCTGGTAAACAGTTTAAACTCTGTTCATCTTCTGTAGAGGCAGCCTTGCTTAATTTTGCAGGTCAGGTTAGAATTAAAGCACCATCCTGGAAATCCACTTTCTATGATAGAAAAGGGACGTTTGGGAGCAGCTTTGTTGCTTCACAGTTTTCTCTTCCACAAGTGTGAGGAAGGCCAGAAGCATTGGGTTTCTCCATATCCAACCCCCTCTTCAGAACCAGGAAGCTTCACCATGGTTTGTTTCTTTCTCTTTGTTTCAAAGCAGGTAGATGCAGATGGCTTTTTGAGGTATACCCATCCCCAGCTGACTGTCAGCCAGGTGAATTGTGCTGACAGAGGTAGGGGTAGATCTTGATACCAGCTTTTATCATTTCTGGATTTTGTCAATGTCATTACTGTGCTTTTCCAATGCTTGCAGTCAATGTGTAAATAATATGAAATAATTTTCTCTGTGGTGGCATGATTACAATATTTTTCCTCATGATATCTTTGAAATACAGTAGTATTAACATGATTAAAATTTTAGCTTGGCACCTTTATGAAGTTGTTTAAAAAATGTTTTTATATTTTGGAATAGTCATAAAATAAACATTGAAATATTGTGATTTCAAAGTATGTTAAATCTGGTGTAAAGTGCAGGTGGAAAAATTAGGTGGAGTAATTTGGAGGCTCAAAAATAAGGAAAGTGCCTCAGCACAAGTCTTATAATCAGTGACAAATTCAGGTTTGGCCGCATAGGGAATTTTACTGTTGTTATTTTTAACAAAATAAGATTGTAGCATTTGTTTTAAAGAGATGTGCTCTCGTTTGAATAAATAAATAAATAGGGGAGGCTGCTGATCTATAAAAAATCAAGAGTTCTTTATATTTTAGTTGGACAGGTAAAGACGTGTGAAGTATACTTACTGTCAAAAGGTGTATATATATATATAATATGGTAGATCTAAACAAGCATTTTTGGATGTGGGGGTGGAAAGTGTGAGTAGGTGAGAAACATTTGTATCACCTTTATTTCTCTTGCTTGACTCTCCATGTTAATCAGAATATTCTTGTTTTAATCCTTGCTTTTTTAGGTTTCAGAAAAAGTATCTGATTAAACTCTGAATTCTTGTTTCTTATTTATTTTGACCTTTATTCATCTCATCTTATTTAATCAACTCAATATTTTTGTGTGCTACCCATGTATCTGGTCTAATGTAATAGTTGGTTTGTAGGTGAAGCCAAAGTAACTTGTTTTAGATACCTTAGCCATTTTGTAATATCCCACTGTCTTCTAATTGCAGTCGATCAGATGATGATTCTGGGTCAGCATCAGGTTCTGGATCTGGTTCAAGCTCTGGAAGCAGTAGCGATGGAAGTAGCAGCCAGTCAGGGAGCAGTGACTCTGACTCTGGTTCAGAGTCAGGCAGCCAATCAGAATCGGAGTCCGACACATCTAGAGAGAAGAAACAAGTACAAGCTAAACCACCAAAAGTTGATGGAACTGAGGTAAAACAAAACATACAAATGAAGTCTTTATGGGGAAAAAAACATTGTTCTTGTTTCAAAGAGATTTTCTTTTAAAATGAAAAGTGTTTAGATTTTAATTTAATTGGTTATTAATTGCATGTACTGCAGCTGTCTTAAATATTTGTCTCAGTTTCTCATGACAAGTACTTGAACTGATGTTCTTAAATTCTCACTTGTGTAGGTATTTTGAGTTAGATGCCTACATAAATTTTGTTATGCAGAAGCACTAACTTACTTGAACCTTACCAAAGGCAGTCAGATGAAATGTTGCTGTTTCTGAAATTCTATTTTTACATTGTTTCAGTAATACTTAGTTTCCTTGTATCAATAAATAGTCATACAAAAAATTCAAGCTTACATACAGCTTGCTTTTTGTATCAGAAAGTTCACTAAGTTTAGGAAAAAGTGATGTTTTGCCCTCCTAAATCAAGTGGGCCAAAATTACCTGCACTCTCCTCTGTTGTATGGATTTGTTTAGGTGATAAACACCCATATATATATGCGCGCTCTCTCTCTCTCTCTCTCTCTCTCTCGCTCTCTCTCTCTCTCTATGTATTATAGTATAGTATAATATATTTTATAGTAATATGTTATTATAGTATTATATTATATATATATATAGTATTATAGATATGAAAGGCAATAATGTAATCATTGTATAAAACTCAAAGACTGTTATGGATTGTCTTTTATACTTTTGTTAATGTATTTCACTATTCCCATATGAAACAAAAACATATTAGGTAAATAGTCTGAACAGGTTTATCTGGATCAGCTTAAAAATTTTCTTTATAAAAGTTTTACATTAACAATGCCTACACAACTATTGTTAAACTTAGTGAAAGAACTGTCTCAAAAATTCTTACATAATTTTCTGTTTTCAGGAAATCTCACTGCTTTAAAATGATATCCATTATTATTAGTGTGTGCAGTATTTTGTTGTGATATAAATAGTATTGATGAAATTGAGATTAGTCATAATAATTAGTCATAATCTTGAGTTTCAGTATGTTTAACTGACTTACATCTCAATTCCTACTCAGTTTTGGAAGTCCAGTCCAAGTATACTTGCTGTACAGAGATCAGCAGTGCTCAAGAAGCAACAGCAACAACAAAAGGCAGTATCATCAGACAGTGTTTCTGAAGAGGTGAATAATATACATTAGTTTACTTTACCATGTAAACATGACTGTTCTGTTGCCTCATATGATAGATTACAATTTTTTAGAGCCAAGCTGTATTCTGTAAGTGCGTGTTATAGTCTTAGTCTGTAAAAGTAATGTTCAAATAACTGACCTTTTTATAAGGAAAGGTAAAAAATAGTTCTAGTTACTTGTCTTCAGATGAGTTATGCCAAAATTATAGCAGCCTAGATTTATGAATATCTTCAGGTAGATATTCTGTGATGTATGGACAAAATTTTCAAGCCACACTGTACTGCCTTTCATTGTGTTTTTGGCCTATTGCATTTCTTAAAGATAATTAAAAATGATAGAGGATTGTTCAACTGTTCTTTCTGTGGAAAGGTACCTGCTATGTTTTTCAAAAAGTCGGTATGGAATATAAAACTACATATTTTTGTACAGTTACTACAAAATAATTCTTGTATTCTAAGAACCACACCTGAATTCTAGATATTTTAATACCTAAGCCATTGGCTAAACTTGACTTTGTGCAGTAGGAATATCTTCTAAGGAGGCTAGTGACAGTGAAATGGTACTTACAAATCAGATTTTTCTCCTTCATTGGAAATACTACACTGGTCACACTTACTTGGCTAGATCTGCTTTTGTCTGGTTTAGCTACTCATTGTTAACATAATCTCACATCAATAAAACATTAATTTACAGCTGTTTCTAAGTGTCTCTTTCTGAAAGATGTTTTTCAGGATAAAAATGATTTAAACTTTGTCCCTATGAATTGTTTTTTTGGAAAATCTAGTTTTGAGAAGATTCTTTTTTTTTCTTTTTCTGAGAGTAGAGAGAAGAACAAACATAATATTCTCAAAATTTTCTTAAACTGGTGTTTAAATGTGAAAGATTATAGAAGGTGGGAGAGCTCTGAAAGGTTAGGAGGTTTTATTATTTTTTGGTAGAACCATCATATTGATTAACTTGGAGCATCTGAAGCCATCGCTTTATTTTATGTAGGCATAATAGTTATTTTTAAGACTTTTCTTCGTGATGTTCTGTAGAGCTCTGCTGGCACAATATATTCATAGATGGTTAGATACTAAAACAACAGCAGTCCTTGTCTTAGTCTTCTATATTAGTCCCTTTGGGGGATGAAGAGAGTAAAACATGAACAATATGATGTCAATTTGAATGTGGGAGCTGAATACTATAAGTATTTCATTCTTGTCATTGTAATGAATAGTATATTTTTTTCTTCATCTGCAGGAGTCATCCAGTAGTGAAGATTCTGCCGATGACTCATCCAGTGAAACCAAGAAGAAAAAACATAAAGAGTAAGATATTTTCATAAGTAATATCACATAATTGTTTGTCACAGTGATGTATACTCATAACTGATACCTTATTTTCCACACTGAAAATGCTTAAGTTTTCTTTCTAATTCATCTTGTTCTCGTGTTTCTCAATTTTGATTGACATTTTGGAATATTAAAAAAAAAAAAACTTTTAAATAAATATCTATATCATATTCATTTCTGAGCAAAAGTGTCTGCAGCATTGTTCAAAAACATTCATTAGTGCTTTTATTTTTAAAATAATTTGTTGCAACATATTTTTGAGTTTAAGGCCCTCCTTAAAAGTTTTTGTAGAAATTGGAAACTCCTTAGGTTGTCTCATAAAATTAAAGATGGAATCTCCTAGTCAGTGCCAACTTTTTCTTATTTGTTTTTCCTCTGAAAAGTTCAAAAGTTGTTATAATTCTGACAGTAATTAGCTTTATTAACTGGAAAACAAAGTTTCATTGAAATTGTTCTGTTAGATCAGTTAAGTGGTAGATCAAAAATTTGTGAGAAGCATTATAGTATGTCACATAGCAATGAGAAGTGAATAGGCGTAGTGACCTGTGTTTTTTGTGAATGCTGTGTAGAAATGGAACTGTTCTATCATTCTTCTTCTCACAATTAATGAATCATTGCACTTCCCAGGGTTGCTGCTATATTGTCTTCATGAAATGGTAGTTGGAAAAAAAAGGGCAAAAAACCTATGCAAAACAGTACTTTTCTAATGATGAGTTGTTATTCATAGTCTTCTGCTACTTAAAAATTTGATTGCACCTAATAACATCCTCCGTTACAAGAAGCATATTTAAGTTTAGGAACCAATAACCAAATCACCTCATATACCCAATGCTTTAATTTTGTTCTACAATTCTCCTGAACAAGTATGTCTGCAGTTGCTATATGATATGCAGATCAGAGATTTCTCAATATGTAACTTGGTACATGATCAAGCCTAAGAGGATTGTGCTTTATATCTGTGGTCTGTATTTCCAAATAGATGTATGTTTTGGACTTCTCTCTCTCCCTCTCTCTCTCTCTCTTTTTTTTTTTTTTAACTTAATGCTTGCAGAAAAAGTATAAGTCATGATTTCTTGCCATTGCGCATGCACCATCTGTACCATATGCTTACATATGTAAGTCTTGGATGACCAGAACAATGGGACTGTAATTTCTGCCAGGACCTAATGCATATTTAAGTGAGAGAGAGGTCAAAGCACTGGTTCCTAGGCTTCCTTACTGGAATTTTACGGATGAGAATTTTTTGGTTATATTCCAACTTTGATAAACATCAGTACTGCTTGGTACACCTTGGTCAAAGAAACCTAAACCTGATATTAGATTTAGCAACCTTTCAACAATGCACACCATTTTTTTTTTCTTCTCCATGAAGATATTGAGATTAATTTGCCTATATTCAGTTAGAGTCTGAGAAAATGTACTGTTCATTATCTTCTCTTGCAAAGTTGATCACAGCTAAGCAGGGGCAAGGAGATTCTGCTGCTCAGAGTCACAAGTGACTTATTCATAGTATGCTGTCTGGTTGTGAAGCTCTGATTTAGGAACTCAGCGGGAGCTTTTGGGAGCTAGTGCCTCTCACAGGTGCTGCAGTTCAAATATTTTGGCATGTTTCTCAAATCTTTTTCTGCATTATCTTTTGTTTTTTTGTGCCGAAGCTGCTCATTATTCACATGAGACACAGGGAACATAGGTATTAGAAAATACAGGACTCTCCAGAATGTACGTGACAAGGTTTTATGATTTGAGCATGTGTAAGTTCCGATAAACATGTATCTTTCTAGTTAGACTTATTAAGTTCTTTGGTTTCTTAATATCATTCTTAACTCGTTACTTCAAGCTGAAATGTGTGTAGAAATCCAGATTTTTGTAGTTTTGAATTTTACCCCTACTTCTTGATAATGGAGGACTTAGTTCAATTCCCTTCGAAGCCATTGGGCATTTTTGTTTATCATTCATGACAATAATTTTTACAACTTTCTGTCCATCGGCTAAAATGGCTGTTTTATTTCTGTGAGGAATGCTTGAATTACAATAGATAACTATGGTTGAATATCTGATTAAAAAAAAACACAAACTGAATTATTCTTTTGTCTTTCAATTTTACAGCGAAGACTGGCAAATGTCAGAGTCAGGATCCATATCGGGAACTGGTTCTGATTCTGAATCAGAGGAAGACAGGGATAATAGCAGTTGTGACGAAAGTGAATCAGACTATGAGCCAAAAAACAAGGTCAAAAGCCGGAAACCTCCAAGCAGGTTAGAAGTCCTTTATACTCTGGTACTATGTCTAACAAGCAGTTAAGTATTGTACTGCTAATACATACGCAAATGAAATCATTAACATATATTTTAAAATTATATTTTTTAAAGCTACCAAAGATATTACTAATACCAGTACTTTTTTACTGAATGCCTTTTCCTGTCTGCTGTAACTAAAAGTGTTGTAACTGTCTGCTGTAACTAAAAGTGTTGTAACTGGGCATTCAAGAAACACATATTCAGAAAGTATCACAGAAGACTTTTGGTTGTCCAATTTGATACGCCATTGTTGTGTTGTATCTTACTGTCTTCAAGAATTAAGCCAAAAAGTGGGAAAAAGAGTGCAGGACAGAAAAAGAGGCAACTTGATTCATCTGAGGAGGAGGAGGATGATGATGAGGAGGATTATGATAAGAGAGGATCTCGTCGCCAGGCAACAGTCAACATTAGTTACAAAGAAGCTGAAGAAACCAAGACAGATTCTGATGATTTGCTGGAAGTTTGTGGAGAAGATGTCCCACAAACTGAAGAAGATGAATTTGAAACTATAGAAAAGTTTATGGATAGTCGAATTGGCCGAAAAGGAGGTACTTTTTAACAGTGTTCTTAAGATACTGGAGTGCTTTGTGGTGCAACTTTAGCATTCTTAGCTGTAAGTCTCTGATGTTTAAAAACAGCAATCATTTTAAAATACCGGAAAGTTGTCATCTTTTGTTTCTTATATTCATAAAGATGTTCCTTTTTAAAGCCTCTTCTAAGCATTTCAAAGTAAAATGTAGAAGAAAGTCTAAGTAGAAGGAAAAATAAGTAATCAGAAGAGAGCTTCATATTGTATAAATATGTATCATATTTTTACACCACTGTTTGCACAGTTCAGTGGTAATTGATTTGTATAAATTGTATTTACTGTAGTGGAGAAAGCAGACAAGATAGACAAGTCTGCTGACCGGTAAGCCTGAGCTCTGAAAGGCTGTTGGGAAGGATGAAACAGTGAGACTGTGATTTCAGTTATTGCTGTACAAATTGTCTCAATACAGTGCAATACATGGAATCACTACAAAATAGATATAGAATTTAAATGGTTCACTTGCATGTGAAGTTCTAGATGTATTTTTATGAAGGGTAGTAGGCATGTTGTATTTCCATCAGTTGCTGTCATGTATTGTCCAGCAGTTCTGCTTTGAGTTTGAGGCTGCAAAACAGATTTCTAATTATCTATATACGTAAATAAATAAATAAAAATATATAAAATGGTCCCCTTGCACTTCAGAGCTTCTTTTCTCCATTGGTTATACCCAGTCACTAAATTTCTGACCCGTCTCAGAGCTTGCACTTTCCTCTCAACTTTCTTCTCCCATGCAGTCCTGAGTTCTAGAATATCCTGCCTCAATGCCAGGAGTGCATAGTGTTGCTGCTGTGTTCAAAGTCTTCTGGACTAAGCTTCTTATATTCTACCTGCCCACATGCTATTGCTGCTTGTGCTTTATATTGTTGTTGCCACTCTGTTGCTTTATCTGGTCACTGCAGCTTGCCGGGCTCATTTGCTTACTTGGCTGTCCTCACAGAAATGAGCCTGTTTCCGGCTGCTAGGATGGTTCAGTTGTGATACAGACTGTACTTAATAATTTTCCCAGGTAAGATTCCAAAGCCAGAAAATGGAGTAGAACACATTTAGGGAGAAATAGATTCATAGCATCAGAAGCTATGATTACTGATGTCTCAGTTGCCTTTTATAGGCTCAGTGATGAGAATAATGTAACAGAGAAGACAACAAGCAGTGTTAGTGAAGCATTCCCTGGCAATCAGTTTGATTTAAGTAGGAATTCAAAGAAAATTCTCATGAGAAATGATTAGATGTCATAGATTAGATACAGAAGTTTGGATTGCTTTTTGTGATTCTCTTCGACTACTGTGCATGTATTAACATATCTACATAATTGTTCAAATAAATGTAATAACATGAGAACTGTAGATATTAGTCCAGTTACATGCTTATATAAAAGTATCAGTAATTGCTGTCTTACTGGTTAATTTACGACAGTGCACGCTTAATTAAGGATTCTGGTATGGTTTCTTTTTCAGCCACTGGTGCCGCAACCACCATCTATGCAGTCGAGGCAGATGGCGACCCAAACGCTGGGTTCGAAAAGTCAAAGGAGCCAGGAGAAATACAGTATCTTATTAAATGGAAAGGCTGGTCACACATCCATAACACTTGGGAAACTGAGGAAACACTGAAGCAACAAAATGTTAAAGGAATGAAGAAACTGGACAACTACAAGAAAAAAGATCAGGAAACAAAACGATGGTGAATATTTTTATGAGGACTTCTATGTTGTATATTTTGTAACAACGTGGCTGTTTCATAACAATTGTTTTGTAACAGTTATGCTTCTGAGACTTGTTACCTCTTTATGAGGGCAAGGTTTCAAGTGTATGTACAACAGGAAGACAAAAACTTTGAAAGCTGAAGCCTCCTTAACATGATCCCATAAGATAATCTGAACTTGATTTTAATGTATCTGTTATAAATTAAGTTTTAACAAGATGGGTAGTATTTAATAATAATAATGAATTTGTTATTGAACTTTTTTCAGTTATGTATGTTTCTTGCCTTAGAGATAGATTAAAGTTTTCTTGGTGTCTTAGCCATTTCATATTGTTTTTAAGAATTTAATTTTCTTGGCTTGAATCTTTGTTCAAGCCTGAGAACCAAGAATTGAAGAAGTCCATACATTTCTGTGTCATCTTTCTAGTATTCAATTTATTACAATGCTTAATATATTTAACAAACACTGGTGGGATTTTCAGCAACCTCGAGTGAGATGGATTCTTACAGAATAAGCTACCCTCAATACTGTTCCTTGAAAATACCCTATAAAGTATACTACTTGCTGAGAACAGGTATTCTGAATTATCAGATTGTGATTGTAATAGTGTCTTTCGACAACCATCCTCGGTCATTAATGTTGAGGCACCTAAGCCAGATGCAACACTTCTGTAGTAGGAATGTCTGAGCTGTAGCCCCTTTCAAAGAAATGCTCCAAGCAGTATTCCTGTGAGGGTTACACTCAGAGGTTTATTGTTGCTAGATTTTCTTAGTTTTAGAACCACACAATGTAATAAGTGCTGTAAATAAATTCCTATTGCAGGCTGAAAAATGCTTCTCCAGAAGACGTGGAATATTATAACTGCCAGCAGGAGCTTACAGATGATCTACATAAACAGTATCAGATAGTGGAAAGAATAATTGGTATGTTACAAACCTGCAGACAGAAAGCAGAGAATATTTTGAGAATATTTTATGCTCATTGCTCGTGTGTTGCATTTGTAGTTAAAAATGTGGAATGTTACTAACTTATTTTTTAATTCAAAACAAAATTTTGGGTAAAGAGAAGTTGTGCTGTGAAGCTAATTTATGTTGTCTTATCACCTAAAATGAGTGTATTCTTAAAATACAGAAGTAAAATATTAATTTGGTATCTCTTAATACATTTCTACAGCTCATTCAAATCAAAAGTCTGCAGCTGGTTATCCAGACTACTATTGCAAATGGCAGGGTCTACCTTATTCAGAATGTAGCTGGGAAGATGGTGCTCTCATTGCCAAAAAGTTTCAGACATGCATTGATGAGTATTTTAGCAGAAATCAATCCAAAACCACTCCTTTTAAGGACTGCAAGGTGAGTATGTAATTGCAATGGATTTATAATAAGTTGTACTGGCTCTGGCTGTGATAAAGTTGGAATAGAATAGTTTAGTTGGAAGACGTCTACAAAGATGTAGGTCCCGCCTTGCTGGGAAACCTGTTTCAGTGTTTGACCAATCTCACAGTAAAGAAATTCTTCCTAACGTAGAAAAGGTACAATTGTTTGGTCTGTTGCTGAACAGTGCTTGCACAGTGTTCAGGTCTTCTTTGTTTTTCGCTGTGCCCTCCTTTCCCCCTTCTCCACCCAGAAGCAGGCTAGGGGTGGGCAAGTGTTTGAAAGGGAACATACATAGTCAAGATGGAACAGGTGACCCAAACTGGTCAAAGAGTGGCATGTAATGTCATGCTCATCATTAAAACTGAGGGGAAAAAATCAGAAGTTCCATGGTGGCCATTGCTTGGAGACTTAATGGGTCTGTTGGTTGGAGGTCATGTGTGATTGGTTGTTTTTTTGTTGTAGTTGTTGTTGCTCTTTTATATTTATATTTCTTTTATATTTTGTTTTTTCTTTCCTTCACCAAGTAAACTGTCTTTGTCATGATCGACAATTTTTTTCTCACTTCTGCCATTTCAGTTTTCTCTGCCATCCTTGTTCAAACCAAACAACTGTATAGTGGTAAAAAAAAGAAAAAAGTGAAAGTCTCTTATGCATCAAGAGTATTTTACATATTACAAAATGTTCTTGAAGGTTGTTTGAGAACAGTAGTAATGATAGATACATAGCAATGTGTGTGTCAAACATCTACTACTAAGAATGGCTTTTCATAGTTATTAATCCCCTGCTTTTTTACTGGCATTCAAATGGCTTGTTTAGTATTTTAGTTTGTTTGAAAGGTAAACTTAGTGAACAGTGGGTTAACATAATTCCCATTGTTGAATTCAGATGACCAATCAAACTGATTTTAGCTTGCAAATTGATTTTTTTTTTTTTTTTTTCAAATTACTCATTTTCACATGGCCTAGTGTTTGGTGGTGGATGAAGACGACTTGGTGACCCCACGGATGCCTACTGCTACATTTTCTATAGAAAGCCATTCTGGTAACTGCAGTCAGTAGTAAAACTGATGCTCAGTTTGCTTTCGACAGGTTCTAAAACAGAGACCAAGATTTGTTGCACTAAAGAAGCAGCCATCTTACATTGGAGGACAGGAAAGTTTGGAGTTAAGAGATTATCAGTTAAATGGATTGAATTGGCTTGCTCATTCGTGGTGCAAGTAAGTATAGTTTGTTTGTAAATTCTAAAGATTCATAAAAACTTCGTTATTTTTTTTTCTATATTTATTGAGGCTAGATGTCTTACTACAGTAAGCTGAAAGTAGAGTCCCGAAAGGACTGTTTTTGCTCAAAGAAATACTAAAGCTACTAAAGCTAATTACATGGTTGGTTTCAAAAAACAGTTAAGCTCTGCTGTTGTTTTGCTTTTACTTTCTGTGTGGGAGAAAGTCATATTTTTAAAAATCAATCGGAAAAAATAACTAAGACTACAAAACTGAAAGAATCAAAGCAAAATCTTCTGAAATGCCAACGTTAGTGTTACACTTATAAGATAGGCCCCTTAAGAATACTTCCAGGCTTTTTGTTAATTTTGTAAATTTAAGGAAATAGTATCTGCATAAACTTCTCAAGATGTATAGTTGCAAAATCTTGAAAACTTGTACAAGTAGTTTCTGTATTCAAGATAATAATGTCTTCTTGTCCATTCCCTTCCTCTCTCTTCATCCCCCTCTTCCTCATTCTTTTTTGTTTGTGTGTTTTTTGTTGTTTTTTTTAGAGGCAATAGTTGTATTCTTGCAGATGAAATGGGTCTGGGTAAAACAATACAAACAATTTCTTTTCTGAACTACCTGTTTCATGAACATCAACTGTATGGGCCTTTCCTGCTGGTTGTGCCACTTTCTACTTTGACATCTTGGCAAAGAGAGATTCAAACTTGGGCTCCTCAGATGAATGCTGTAGTTTACTTAGGAGATATAACCAGCAGAAATATGGTGAGTATTTCCCTTCATCATTAGAAAAGGTTATTTGTAAACCACATTCATTTCATATTCCTGTCCTCCACTAATTTCCAATATTTTGGTTAGAAGTGAGTGAATAGTTGCTGAAACACTTAAGATGCAATTGAAAGGTCAGGTTATGATCCTATATAAATGTTCATGAAAGATTTCCATCCTTCTTAATAATAAACAGGATTAAAAATGTAGTCATTGAAAACAAATTGTCTTCTTCCATATATTTATGCGGATAAAATAAAAACTAATATGTATGCAAGCCAACCACAATCTTAATTTATTTTCTGAAAGGTTCTTGTTTTTTGTTTTTTTTTTCTTAATCTGTCTTCTCAATGTTAGTAATCTTATTTATTAAAGCAAAAACTGCTTTGTACAAATTCTCTGCTGTTTATTCAGAGGCTAACAAAGTGGTTTGGAGTGCTTAGCTTTGAAGTTCAGTCTTGTGGAAGTTCTGTTTGTGTGTTGTGCTTCTGTTTTGTGATCAGATTATTGAACATCTTTAAACATTTATATTGCTGTAGTGCTTATGTCTCATTGATTGATATGATTTTTTTTCTCTAGCTTATGTTTACTTAATTGTTTTTGTAGATAAGAACTCATGAATGGATGCATCCACAGACCAAACGACTAAAGTTTAACATACTTCTGACAACATATGAAATTCTGCTGAAGGATAAGGTAATTCCACTAGCTTTTTCAGGGAGATGAAACCATTTGTCCAGTGTAGAACTCTTGCTAGACTTGCACATGTTTGGGTTCTCAGTCATTAAATGGATGTGGAGTGTGATGGATTTTACTTTTGGACAGTGTATATTTTTCAAGCACTTCTTGCCTTTCTGTATGTGTGATGAGCCTTTTTCCATTTCATCAAGCAGGTAACGCTTCTAGTTTGCTTGAGCTTCTCATTACTGTAATGATCTCCTTCCATCAGGAGCTGTACTTTCCTTGTATCATCAAAGAGCTGAAAAAGAACCCAGCCCATTACCCAAACATCTTTGAAACAAAATTTTGAAATCCAAGACTTTTCTTCATTATTATGCATACAGTAGTGTATTACTACTGTGTCCAGGACAGTAGTACACAGAGTTATTGTTAGTCCTTCTAAGAGTATATGGAAATTTTTATAGGACAATGAGAAGAACATTTTGACTTGATTTGTTTGGGAAGAACAGGTCAATAGCTTCTGTGGTTGGTAGTTTTTTGTTTGTTTATTTGTTTGTTTGTTTTTTTCTGTTATGAAAATTAATGTGGATCAGACTGTGCTCCCTTTTTTCATCTTTTAACTTGATTTATACTTTCTTGGGATGTTTGCACATGCTTTCTTTGAACCTGGCTAATATAAAAGCAATGGTTAGTACTAAAGACATATACCTGTCCGTATTTTATTAAAATAATAAAAAAAAGAAAATGATGGTATTTATATCCTGGTTATAAGATGCGAGAAATTACGTACTCTGTTTATCTGTGTAATGTTCACCTGTTTGTCCATTTCTTTAAGTCATTCCTTGGCGGTCTGAATTGGGCGTTCATAGGGGTTGACGAAGCTCATCGTTTAAAAAATGATGACTCTCTTCTGTACAAGACTTTAATAGACTTCAAGTCTAACCATCGACTTCTTATTACTGGAACTCCTCTGCAAAACTCCCTCAAAGAACTTTGGTCTTTGTTGCACTTCATCATGCCAGAAAAGTAAGGAAGAGTTTTGCATTGTTCTTGTAAATATTTTTGTTCAGTTTATTAATATGAAATAGTGTAGTGATTTGAGAATCAATAAAGGTAGACAATAATACTGTAAGATAGTTTAAATATTCTGTGCAATGTAGATGTATGGTCCTGTTGCTGGTCCTGTTGCTGAATAACCCCAGTAGTAGTTACTTTACCATTATAGTAGTCCACAAGAATGATGGATTGAGGTGTACTGGTAAGAGCCCAGAAAAAAAAAAAGGCTTACTCTTAACGTAAGAGGAAAATTGTATAGCTTTACTATGGGGAAATAGGATCAGTTTAGGGGTATCTTCTTGTCTGTGTTAGTACTGTTAATGAAAGCAAGTTTGTACCAAGCTGCCTGATACCCTGTATTTCAGTCAGGTGGCTATTTTTCCCATTTGTTTTAAATACAGTGAGCTTCCTGTATTGATCTGATTTTTTATTGACCTCTGTTTGTACCTAGGTTAAATGAGAGCTAGTGTTAGAACTCACATTCCTATCAGACATCTTGTAAATGCCAACCAATGTTCAATTGTCTTGCAATCAAGGCCACTGTGGTCTTTTATTTAGTAGTTTATTTTTAAATTTAATTCTGTAAAAGTGTTTGGGAAGTTCCATTCTTCTATTTACAGACAAAGTATTTGGAATTTCTTGAAAGATCAAAATTCAGAAATTGGTTAAATTAAACAGAGGAGGGGGAAGAAATCCATTTGGAATGTTTATACTTTTTTTTTTTTTTTGTAATTGTGTTAGCATTGTTCTTAAATACTACTTCTTTCAGTCATTCACTCTGTCACTATTTTACACTTATTTTCTTTTATATTGTAGATTTTCCTCCTGGGAAGATTTTGAAGAGGAGCATGGCAAAGGAAGAGAGTATGGTTATGCAAGTCTTCACAAAGAGCTTGAACCGTTTTTGCTGAGAAGAGTTAAAAAAGATGTAGAAAAGTCCTTACCTGCAAAAGTTGAGCAAATTCTGAGGATGGAAATGAGTGCACTGCAGAAACAATATTACAAGTAACAAATTTTTTTAAATTTCAATGTTTTAATGATATGTCTACATGTAAATTACTGGTTTAATATTTTTCATAGTGCAGTTTGAATTTGGGGCAAAAGAGTAAAAATCAAGCACCTTTTTAGGATTTCACAACAAGGAAGTTCTCTGAAGCAAAGGTTTATTGGTCTAATCTCTGTTTATTTCGCTTCTGTTGTTTGACACATTTGTACATTTTTACTAGGAGCTGCTTTTTTTTTTTTAGTTTATATTTTGAGAGCTTGTCTTGCCTCCACATCTGGTTATTTACACTGTATGTCTCACATCATAGGTGGATTTTAACAAGGAATTATAAAGCCCTCAGTAAAGGTTCAAAAGGCAGTACCTCTGGCTTTCTGAACATTATGATGGAACTCAAAAAATGTTGTAACCATTGCTACCTCATTAAGCCACCAGATGATAATGAATTCTATAATAAACAGGAGGCCTTACAGGTAATGTCATTTTGTTTTTAATTTGGGGAATTCATGTTTGTAATGTGCACACTGTAATTTTATAGTGTTCTAGCAATTTTTTAGTTATTAAAGTATTAGGAAAGAGCAAGATCTCTGAAAACATTTATCCTGGACTTTACAGGTAAGTGAATTGATTTTTGTTTCTTTATTGGAACTGAACACTAGACAGATCTCTACTAAATAAAATATCAATGATTTTTAATTGCAATCAAAACAAAAAAGAAATAGTTTGAAACAGGCTATGCATCTTCACACAAAATGAATTTCAGACCTATTTTAAACCCAGATAAAATAAAGCAGCTAAACAGAGGAATGTAAGGTAAATGGAAATGCAGGTGACTGGCAGTGGTACACCAGCAATCTGTATGACAGCATAAAGCAATCTGCAGAATGTTTTTAAGCTTTTTGTATAACCAGATATGCCTGCAAACAACCAAACTGAAAGGAAATAAAAGTAATGATCATTGAAATCTGTCTGATTTTTTTGGTGTTGTTGTTCCAGATGAAAACAATTATCATTACTACCAGAGATGGGCTGTAATTTTTGTTTTTAGTAAATGTTAACTAATATTTGTACCAAAACTGCTCAGAAGCACAACAGATTAAAAAAAAAATTATCAATGATGCGATTTATATCAACATAACTTTTTCTAAAGATTTTTTTCCTGTAAGCCTTGAAGTTGATAACTTAAACATTTCCCCCAAAAATACTAGTTTGTGCAGTGACAATTGTGATTGCAAGCTATTTTGTAATATGAAACCTTTTTTAAAGCTAAAGGAAGTGTCATTTATAACTTGGCACACTCTACAGCTACCTCATACAAAATTAAATCCCTTATAACTGCTCAAACATTATTTCTATTAATTGCAGACTTTTAACAATTACTTCTTTGGTCCACTTTAAGAAGTTTTTTTAGCTCTTAATTATGAATGAACACATTCTCCAAAATTCTTTCTCAACCTAAAGAGGCCTAATGTTTGAAACGTTAAATTCTGCATTTGCTTTCTGTTCTAGTTATTCCGAAAAGAACCAAGAAGTCTTGATATTGTAACCCACCTAAAGTCTGTTAGGCACCACAAACAACAGTCCTATCATGCATATTTTAAAGTATGTATGTTATAAGGAATGACGAATGTTTTTGTTTTTCTCCCACATCAGTAGACAGGAAGACAAACCTTAAAAGAATGTCTGACCACCTGCAGCACTTACTAGTATCGAGGTGAACTGTTTTTGTAATACATATTTCTTCTTTTGATAGCATTTAATACGTAGCAGCGGGAAACTAATCCTTCTTGACAAGCTACTGATTCGTCTGAGAGAACGTGGCAACAGAGTTCTGATTTTCTCTCAGATGGTGAGGATGTTGGACATCCTAGCAGAGTACCTAAAGTATCGTCAGTTTCCCTTCCAGGTAACAAGCCTAGTAGTCTTGATCCTGAATTTAAGAAAAATCTTTTCTTTACTCTGAGGGTGACAGAGCAGTGGAGCAAGTTGTCCAGAGGTTGTGAAATCTCCATTTGCCATGATAATTAAAAGCCAAGTGGACATGATCCTGGGTAACCTGCTCTAGTGGACCCTGTCTGAGCAGAGGTGTTAGACAAGATGACCTCCAGTGGTCCTTGCCAACCTCAGCCTCTCTGCGATTATCTGATCTTTACCACTTTACTTAATAAAAGAGTGTCCTTGAATTAAAAAGATGATGTGAAGCATTAACATTCGTTTTTTTCCTTCACATTAGTGTTTTGGCTGTTGAGAATTCAAGTTGCTCTGATGAGAATATAGCATAAGAATTACTTTTAAACTGTAGTATTCAATCTCTTTAGAGACTTGATGGATCAATAAAAGGGGAATTGAGGAAACAAGCACTGGATCATTTTAACGCAGAAGGATCAGAGGTATGGTATTTTTTTTCCTATTTTATATTTTCCCAAGAAATATCAGAAGCGTTCTGTAAAAATGAATGTTGAGAAAAATGAGAAATGCATCAATAAGTTTGAAAATCCATTGTTCTTGGCTAGAGTGTAGGGTTTACGTCTACTTTTTTAGATTTTAGATTTAATGCAAAGCACAGAACTAAGTTGTGTGTCTTTATTTCATGAACAATGAAAACCTGATTTCTGGCGATTCTTTGTGTGACTTGTGAATTTATAAGTGTCTCTGTTACAGCTTTTTTTTTTTTTTTTTAAGCTTAGAGGATTTATAGCTTATATAACATTCCTAATATACAAGCTGTTCCATCTGATCAAGTTAAATCTTTCTCCTTTTTTGGGGCACAGGGAGTGATTGTTTTTTCTTGGTAATAGGATTGCATTTCTCAGTTGCTGCTGAGCTTCTGTTTCTGCTACAATTGAAGAGGAGGACTTAACTCCTTGAAATAAACTTCAGATATATCTTAAATACAGAAGTTAATTCTGTTTTAAATCCCTAGTATAGATATCATTGCCTTTTTCTGAAAGCTTTGCAGTTATACCGTACAGTTTTTGAGGAACCTAAACTTCACACGGTATTTAACAGTGAAGGCAAACTTCACATTTGTGCAGCAACCAAATTATGTTCTCTGCTTTATCTTCTATTTCTTTCCTAAAAGTTTGTAACGTTTCATATATTTTTGGCCATTAATGAGCAAAGATCTTCATGGAAATATTTTACATAATTCCCAGGACTCATTCCTGAGAGTCACGGTTTGCTGTTTTCTGTCACTATACTAATTTCTTTTTCCTATTTTACTTTCTCTCGAATTTCATATGTTGTTTTATTGCATGTCTCAAGCTTGTTTATAAATATATTGAACAGCAGTGACCCTTCAGGAAGAATTCTGCCTCCTGTTTCTTAATTTAACTGGTCTTATGTAGTCTCAATGTCTCCCCTAGTATGCCATGGCTGATTAGTTTTCTTAAGTGGGTAGGTGAAGGGAAACTGTATTTTTGTTACATACAAGGCTTTAACAGCAGAGTTACATACTTTTGTCCAGTCTTCTATTCGACTGGGTTTTTTGGTTGGCATCTAGGATGCTACAGCCTTTAAACCACAAAGGAATGAGCATCAATGTCTATTGCAAATAGTTATCAATGTTAGCTTTATACACAAAGAAACTTTCCCTATAGAACGATTACAGAATTGACAGTGTATGACTCTAATGTGTGCCACAGAATGCATAAATGTCACAGTTGTTCATTTAAGAATATCAGAACTACTAAATACAAAACGATTTCATTTTATGATTTCAGGACTTTTGCTTTTTACTGTCTACCAGAGCTGGAGGATTAGGTATAAACTTGGCATCTGCTGACACTGTAGTTATATTTGATTCTGACTGGAATCCACAGAATGACCTGCAAGCACAAGCTAGAGCTCATAGGATTGGACAGAAGAAACAGGTACATTCAGCTGTAAGCTCCAAACCTGAGGGACAGTTCCCTACAGTAGCTGTCAACTGTCTGGGCCATTCCAGTATTCGTGTATTTTGAGAATAATTAGTACTTGGCTGGGTGTGCTAAAAATGGTAATAATGCTCTTTTTTTTTTTTTTTTTTTAATTTTTAAATCTCCTTAAATGGAGACATAATATGGCAGCTGTGGTATATGTATGGGGAGGGAGAAGAGTTGTGGGCTTGTCTGTCCCACCTTCACTGGCATCATGTCATTCTGGAAAATAACTCCATCAGCTACATTCCCATTACTTAAGTATTTCGTAGTTCTCTTTGGGTTTCTTTTTTACTTGTGGTAATAATCAGAAATACAAGAGTTTTGCTTGTGGCAATGCTTGTGGCTAATCACTGAAGCTTAAAAAAGACAAGTATTAAGAATTTATTTCTCTATTTTTAAACTGCTTATGTAAGACCATAGTAAGAAGTTTGAACTAGTATTTCATAAAATAAGTAAAATTCAGATGATGTGTAGACAAGACTGACAATTCTCCTTCTTGTTGCTCACTTATTTAAATACATCAAAAATTTACATTTAAAATACAGGTTAATATTTATCGTCTAGTCACAAAAGGATCAGTAGAAGAAGATATTCTTGAAAGAGCCAAGAAGAAGATGGTGTTAGATCATCTAGTAATTCAGAGAATGGACACTACAGGAAAAACTGTACTACATACAGGTTCTACTCCTTCAAGGTATATTTTTATTATCTTACACGTCAATTTGTATTTAATTATATTTGACAGGTAAGTAAAATTGTCAGTAAGTTCACTTTGTTAATGAAAGGCAAACCAAGGTTAAATAAATAAAAACTGCAAAGTGTTTTGTCTTTGTAGATTTTTGTTTCTATATCAAATTTTAATTGACAGTAAAAAGAAAGCTTAACTGGCTCCTGGTTACAGAGAATTGTTTCAGTCTAGTAAAATAAAATGTTTTTCCTGAAACATCCTGTATTTCAGCTCAACACCTTTTAATAAAGAAGAATTATCAGCAATTTTAAAGTTTGGTGCAGAGGAACTTTTTAAAGAACCTGAAGGGGAAGAACAGGAGCCCCAGGTAAGTAATGCTTCTAGACTTGAAAAATAAAACAACCCAAAGTATGTATGAATTATTTCATTATAAAGCTAAATTCAATCTTTTTCAGGAAATGGATATAGATGAAATCTTGAAGAGGGCTGAAACTCGGGAAAATGAGCCAGGTCCATTAACTGTAGGAGATGAGTTGCTTTCACAGTTCAAGGTATTGCTCTGTCATCTCCCTCCTGTCATAATTACTTTCCCTTATTAAAAACTTCTATTTTTCTTTTATGTACCTATCTCCTTCATTCTTATAAAAGAGATGCCACAATAAGTTAACTCTCTCTTTCTAATAATTTTCATTATACCCTCAGTACAAACATTTAATAATATTTATAATGTATTTTACTAATAAAATAAGAGATATTTATGAACGTGTTAATGAGGAGAGGTTTGGGTACTGTTGCATTAATGCCTTTAATGTTAAGCAGCTGTGGTACTTCTGAACACAAAACATAATGTCTGGATTTCTTAATTGATGACTTTTAGAAATTGCTTTCAGCACAGAAGTAAACTTGAATGACAGATCTTTTAAGTGTCACCAGCTAGACATATTGTAATGTGGGTGATTTTTTTTTTTAATTTGAAATATATAGTATGATAAGTGTTTAGATCAGTAGGCTATTAAATTACTATTCTGCTGATGGTTCATGTACAATCTTTTTTAATTCCTACGGTGTACTGTTTGGATAGTTTTGCATTACTACAGTCTCAAATGAACTGAGGCATTCAAATGTCATTAGACTTATTCTGAAGGAAGCTAACTATAATATAGCTACTGGGGATGTGTTTTGTTGTGATCTACATTAGCTTTAAAAAGAAGAAGAATTTTCATCTTTTCTGAGCCTATATTGCATGGAGTACAACTGTATCATAAATGAGCGAAAATATTTTCATTAGAGACAGTGTTTCTTGAAACATGTACGTATAGATTTTATGTGTATTATAAAGCAGTAATAAATACAAAATGCATGAAATATATAGATGCATAAAATATGCCATCAAGAACTTAGGATTCATAAAATATCTTTTGCTAAGTTTTGCTCAAGTAAAGTCATTTATTTAAGTGATGAAAATACATACGTTCTGATGTATAAGGTGGCCAACTTTTCCAATATGGATGAAGATGATATTGAGTTGGAACCAGAAAGAAACTCAAGAAACTGGGAAGAAATCATCCCAGAAGTCCAGAGGCGAAGAATAGAAGAGGAGGAAAGACAAAAAGAACTTGAAGAAATATATATGCTCCCAAGGATGAGAAACTGTGCAAAACAGGTACCTCTGGGTTTTAACTGACTTGTATATTTGTTTTGTCTTTTTATTTTTATTTTTGCATTTTTTTTTCCTTCTCTGAATTCATATTTTTGACAGGCTAGGTAAAAGTTTATTTTGTTTGTGTTAATATGTAGTTCTGAACTGTTTATTCTGAAATTCCAGATCAGCTTTAATGGAAGTGAAGGAAGACGCAGTAGGAGCAGAAGATATTCTGGATCTGATAGTGACTCCATCACGGAAAGAAAACGTCCAAAAAAGCGTGGAAGACCACGAACTATTCCTCGAGAAAATATTAAAGGATTTAGTGATGCAGAGATCAGGCGGTAAGATATGGGGTGATGTGCATGTTTAAAGGGGCAAAACAGTTGGTTTTTTTAAATCATTATAGAGTTCAAAAATACTAAAGACAGTCTATTTTTGTGAAATTATTTGAATTTTTTCTTTCTATTTAATGTTTTACCTTGAAAAGGTACAAAAGCAGTTTTTGTACTTTCTGGTGTTGACATAGTTGAACTGTTATGGCCAGAATTTGAATCCATTTTGGTAAGGGATAAAATTAGCTTGGAAAATGATTCTTGATTGTTTTTTACTTTATTATTATTACTCTAAATTCCTGCATCCCCTGAGGACAGTGATTTCAAAAAAGATTTGATAACAGTGGGTGAACTTTTTTTTTAACATATGAAAAATAGTTTACTTCCCATGATTCTGTGTGAACGTTGCAGAAAGAACATGTACAGCTTTTTGGTGATAACTACAAAAAAAGTCGAGTGGGTTTTGTTTTGTTTTAAGCTTCTTGAAACTGTAGTTGAATTAATTTCATAAGGTGTCTTTTTAAGCTAAAAAATACAAAATCCCATTTGAGAAGTGTATCTTGAACAGTTGGTTTAATAAATCTGGTGCTAAAGTATTTTTTGGCAGGAAGAAGAACTGCCTTTGCTTTGCCTTTGTGTCTCTGTGAAATGTTACTCTGCTTCTGAAATTTAGGTGTTCACATTTCTCTAAAATATTTTAAATCTTTCAAAATACTTTTTATTATAATAATAATCCTTAATAATCCTTTAAAGATTCTTGTTGCCTTTCTGTTTCATCTAACAAAGTGGATTGCTTATTCTTTCAAGTGTATTCACATGCTTGCACTAGCAACTTGAATCTTTGATTGTTATGGAAATTTCTTTTTTTCCCTTTATTTTTATTTAATTCCCTCTTTATCCTGCTATTTCTCATTTCTTTCCATCAGTTATTTATCCCAAAAGCAGTAACATTCCTTTATCTTCCATGTTGTATTTTCTGAAATCTTAAAATCACCTGTATTGTTTCAGATTGCTCCTTATGTTATGCTCAGATATAACATAATGTCTGAATTCTCTATTTACAAATTTCCATTTTATTTTTGATTAAACACATCTAGTTGCTGAATTTTGTCATGTGAAAGTAAAGGAAATGTTTTGTTTTTGTTTTTAATAAAAAATAAATTGTACCTTCTATAGTTTTATTTATATTTGTTCTTAAACCAAATAGAGCTATGACTATGTGCAGGTTATCTTGATATATATCAAGCTATGGGTTTTAAAATATTGATAGGATTTCAGTACAATTCTTTATGGACAATTCAAGTAATTAAAAACTAATGTAGTTAGTTAAGCATACATTTAAACTGCAAAATTATTTTCTGTTATTAGGTTTATCAAGAGTTACAAGAAATTCGGTGGCCCTCTTGAAAGGTAAACTTATAATTGTGTAGCAACTTTAAACCTTGTTTTCATAAAAATTAGAACAATATAACAAGAAACCTTAGACTAGAGAGAAAATAATATGCTTGGTCTTTTAACTTGACTGTAACGTGGCTCTGGGTTAGCATCAAGAAACCTTTCAGTTTTGCTGGACTGCTTGTTATTTTCTTTATATTTTACCTATTGTCTTGTTTAATCTGCATTGGTGATAGGCATGCTGTTGTCTTGTTTGATAGCCTGTTGAAAGACCATCAGTTTATCCACTGTGACTGCTATCTGCTAACTGTTCAAGTTACTTTTGCCATTTCATTTTTAAGATATGGAATAAGGCAAAAAGCTTAAGAAAAACTTAACATCCTTATTTTCCTTGAAAATATGTATATTCTATATGATCATGTCGTATGTAATGGTTCCTTTTCTTTTCTTTCTTTTTTTTAAAAAAAAAAGTACTGCAATCTATCTCAAAACTGTAGAGTTAGGGCCCTTTATAGTAATTGTTATATTGTCCTCTGATATCTGAATTTCTTTTATTTTTTCCTTTTTGTAATTACTATATTCTTTTACTTAACTGTTTTTTAACCACCTGGGTAACAAGTGCAGGTGACTGATAACTTAGATGATCATTTTTCTAGTTTCAAAATCTGAAGGAGTCATTTGCAATTGCTAAACTTGCAGACCTATAGAAATGTATGGGTTTTTTTTGTATTACAGGTTAGATGCTGTAGCTAGGGATGCTGAGCTAGTTGATAAATCTGAAACAGACCTTAGACGTTTGGGAGAGCTTGTGCATAATGGATGCATTAAGGCTTTAAAGGACAATTCATGTGGACAAGAAAGAGCAGGTACAGTGTGTTTGGAGGTGTTTGTGTGTGTGAGGGGGAATAAAAAGTGTTAAGAAGTCTGAATTATTTTTGCACTCTGATCATAATAGGAAACAATTCTTAGGGGAAAAAACAAATGTTATCATTCTGGGTGATTTTGAAAAAGGGTTATACTAAGACAACAACTTCTTTTCCTTTTTTTTTTTTTTAATTGTCACTGCAGAGTGCAGTTTGTTTTTGCATTACTGTGAAATTTAAAAATTATCTGTTACTATCTGAAAGACCTTGAGATTATGGAGCTTAATTAGACCATTATGTTAAGGAAAAGTCTCATAGTATAGCTATAGCAGTGAACTTGCTTGTTTTCTTTGTTTTTTATAAGATACATGTAACAGCTAACATTTTAATACTTTGATCATTTATTTTAAGGAGGTAGACTTGGGAAAGTTAAAGGCCCAACATTTCGAATCTCAGGAGTGCAGGTGAATGCAAAGCTAGTCATCTCTCATGAAGAAGAGTTGGCACCATTGCACAAATCCATTCCTTCGGATCCAGAAGAAAGGAAAAGGTATTTTTTTTCCTGAAGGAAGTTATAATTTAGAAAATGGTTCAGGCTTTATTTGCTTTATTCAGAAAACCCGGACTCAGAGGAAACTGTCACAGCATTGTCCCTCCATTCTCTGTAAGGACTGGCAGCAGCAAACTGCTCCAAATTTGTTTTTCGTTATTTCTTCCTCCTTCAGGGAAGGAAGAGGTCAGTATCAGCTTTGGCTGCTGAACTGTACTCACTGCATTCAGTTACTCATAGTACTACATCCAGACTAAAAGTCAGGCTTGCTGATGAGCTGTTCCATGTGTCATATCTGCTTGAGGGAAAGCAGTATATGTTGAACTGCAGTAGATGGTAACTGTTGGTGGTAGTTACCACCCTCTGAACTTCTTTTCCTTGTGTACCACAATCTTTACACTATCTGCATATTCAGTTAGCAGTTTCATTTGGATGATGTTTTATACAGAAGTATAAAACAAGAGAACTTCACAATTAGCCAACTCTGTGACACCACCCAGGACCACAGACAGATGTCTTTTGTCTATCATGATCAATATAATCTTGATCAGCTTTAAAACATATTTCAGTGTTGATTTCAACAAATATTTTCTGGAAATGTTAAGAAAGTATAGTGGTAGGTACTTGGATTACTTTCCTAAATATAATAGCATCGTAGTGATGTAACTAGATGTGCGTTTTCTGTTCTTAGTAAGTCAGCATCCTCTTTCCTAAGCTTCAGAAATAAAAATCTCCTATTTGTCGTTGTGATTTATTTCTGTTAGATATGTAATCCCATGCCACACCAAGGCTGCTCATTTTGATATAGACTGGGGTAAAGAAGATGATTCCAATCTGTTAGTAGGCATCTATGAATATGGCTATGGCAGCTGGGAAATGATAAAAATGGATCCTGATCTCAGTTTGACACAGAAGGTATGTCATCTACAATGTTTTATCAAGGACTTTTTTTGTTTAGATAATAATGCTAGTGACAGTTACTGAAAGAGCATAATTTATGATAAGTGAAATTGCAGAGATTTTACATACCTGTAGTACTTCCACATATCTATCCTTTGTGTGGTGTGCCATTAGATTTGGAGTCTTCAGCTGAAGTCTGCCTTCTTATGGTCAGTTATGCTTCCCTATTTCTGTGAGCCTCTGTCGTTTGAATTCTTTCTTTTCTGTCTTTTGCTTCCCTATTTTAGATGTTTGAGATGAGGTTTTTTTGTTCTTGAGTTTTTTGAAGGGAGTTTTTTCTAGGGATTTGTCTTAGTTTCTCCACCACCACTTAATCCCAAGGTTCTTCAGTTGATGGACAATCATGACATGAAAATAGCTGTACTGATCAGACTGAAGTACTGCAATAGCTGATTAGCAATAGTGAGCAACACATTTAGGAAAAAGCTAGGATGAGGCAAACTTCGTGACAGTGTGAACAACCTGTAGCTTTGAGATTTAAGGAGGCAGGGTTTTGTCCAAATTTGTTTAGTAATGATTTATACTTCTGCCTTCAATTCATTTTCTGTTTTATTAAACCACCCATTTGTACTTCTGGCATCTGCAATATACTGTAATAATGAGTTCTTCATTTAGAGGATGCATGAGGCAGAACTGGGAGTTCTGTGGATGACTGGTAGAGGAGCCCAGAATGAACTATCAGAGTGGAAACAGAAATCTGAGTCTAGTTTGTTCTAAATTTTGTGAGGCAATTTCCAAGATGTAGCATTTGCTATTTTTAGAAAAATGAAAACATAAGAAATTCTCCATTGCTTTCAAGCATGCTGGTATATTTGCTAGATACAGTTGAAGTGGAAGGATCCACCTTCTTTTATGAAACTTTTTCTGTTCTGAGTGCTCTAGGCTAATAAATGAAATCTGATTTTTGAAATCTGATAATGCGTACTCATAGTTCCTACTACCAACATTCTCCTCAGATTTTACCTGATGATCCAGATAAGAAACCCCAGGCAAAGCAGTTACAGACTCGTGCAGACTACCTCATAAAATTACTGAATAAAGACCTTGCAAGAAAGGAAGCACAAAGGCTTGCTGGTGCAGTAAGTAAAATTTGGCATTCAGTAGCAAGATAAAATAAAATTCTTTTGGTGTTAGATCCTTTTCCTTTTTTTGTTCTCCTTTTTCACATTGTGCAGTACTGGTAATCATACTACATGAGATGAACTTAAGAAATGAATTGCAAATATCACATTGTATTAATCTCTCTTATTTAGCATTCTCTCTTATTAGTATTCTCTACTGTTGCACTGTGCTTGCTCCAGTCCTGAGAACAGTGGTGGTCATTACTGTCAATAAATAAAATGAAATCTATTTGATATAAAAACAAATCTTTTTCTGCAACTCTGGTGAGGAGATGCTTGCCAATTGCTGTATTAAAGGTACTAATTTGCGTTCAGGGCAATTCAAAGAGGAGGAAAACAAGAACTAAGAAGAATAAGTTGATAAAGGCTTCAAAAATAAAAGAAGAAATAAAAAGTGATTCATCGCCACAGCCCTCAGAAAAATCTGATGAAGATGATGATGAGGAGGATAATAAGGTAAATATCTTTCATATAGTGAGGGTGACTGCTAGAAATTTCTATTTTATTTTCTGTTTGACCTAGTAAAATTGACGCACCTGAATGGCATCTTCTTCATGTGGTTGTTACTGTTAATATTCCATCAGCACAATTGCATGGACTATCTGTTGTAATTTGGTGATAACCCAGTAGCTGAGGAATTATGAGTAGTTTTCCAAATTTTATTATTAAATAATGTTGTAGTGTAATTAAAAGTATCATTGATCAATTTCAATGTTATTTAAAGACTTCAGCATTGTATCTGTTAGAAATGTAAACCTAATACAACATACAAATATGGAATGTTTCTGGCTAGCGTGTTGCTACAGTAGTAGCAACTGGTTCTTCAGGTATGTTTTAGTTCAGGACCAGCAGAAAAAAAAAAAAGTCAAACCCAATTAGAAGGAGCAGCATGAATAAATGATGTTTCAAGATGTGCAAGTGAAAATTTCTGCATGTCATGACTTTAATTATGCAAAAAGACTACTTAACCTCATTATGTTGTGTTACTTCTGAAGTATTCTGTTAGGCCTCTGTTTTTGTTGGATCTATTTCTTATATCTATTACACAGCAGAAACCACTAGAGAGAACAACATAACATTTAGGGTTAAATACCTAATTTTATAATTTTGAAATAGTTTAAATAAGTAAGTGCAAATCTGTAAGTATCATTAAAATCATTCCTACTTGGTTTAATATAAACCAAAATATGTAAGTGTCTTTCATAATCATTTAAAACTATTTCAGGCCATTGTAATTGTCAACTTTTTCTGTAAAGATAAAACACTAATTGAAATACACTAATTGAAATACATAGTTGAAATAGATTAAGTCTGAGAACTATGATGCAGTTTACAGAAAAGTTAAGAAAAAAAAAAGTAGTAAGTTTTAACTGAAGCCTTCCTATATGTTATAAGTATATAACATAATAAGTTATAAGCATAAATATAAAGTCGTACCAATAAAAAAACAAATAAATAACAAAAAACTAACCTTTCTTTGTAGACTGGCTTATTTTGTAGATACGATAACTTGAATGATTTGTTTGGAATGTAAGACTGAGAAGTGTTTTCATAGTTCCCAGTGAATTGATAATTCGCAACTGAATGATAAAACAACATAAATTAAGTCTTCAGACTAAAAAAAAAAAAGAAAAAAAAAGTGTCAGACTTCGTCTTCGTTCAAAACAGAAGACACTGCCAGTCTGTTGATTGATTTTTCTGTTTGGGAGAGTGCCTAGAATGCTTTTGTGTATTTAATAATGGTTATGCATTACTTGAATACTTTTGGGCAGAGACAAATAATTTCACCTCTGAAGGGAAAAAAAAAAAAAAGACTAGATCCCAAAATAGGCTTTAGACACCCAAGTGATTGGCTCTAACTACTTAACTGCCAGAGTGCTAATAACTTGATACCTAATCTAAGTAATTTATTGTAATTCATGTACTAGATGTCTTTACATCTGCTTTTTTGCAACTTGTCCAAGATATCTTTTAAATTGATTAAAAGATGATGATGATTCTTTTGCTTGTGTGATATTACTTTTGTTACTTAATAGTATTTTTCTGTCTGAAAGGATATCAGTTTCCAACTCTGACCTCATTAACAAATATTACAAACGCTTGATGTATTTTTCCTCATCAAATAATTAAATGGGCTTCTATTAGACAGTCTGTAAGTAAGGCTTTTTATTTGAGCATAGTAAAAAGAACAGCTCCAAAAGAATGGAAGTTGGGACTCTCTTGCCTTCTCCTGTGAACGTTTAATGTGGGATCAGTAAAAAGTTACTGAGACAAAGCTAACTAGAGCAGAGGTCTTCTGACATCTGTATCACTTGAGTGTCCTGAACAATCAGCTCAGTTTTCAAGACATACTTCCTTAGTGACTTTAGTGCTTTAGAGCTTTTTACAGGGACAGACTTCTTTTGGCATATAGAAATTAAAGTGACTTAATTTCTCACTCCCTTCTTATCACTGCCAAATCAGTACTTGTTTTGTGTCACATCAAGAAAATGAGTAAATAGCCCTCATTTTTCTTTACAACTATATCCATTTCTATTTGATAGATGTTAAATCCATGTAAAAAAAAAAAAAAAAAAGAAATGCACAGATAAAAAGTATGTTTTAATCTTATGGTTGCGAAACTTGTATAGCTAGAAACTCAGTTTGATGTGACATATATGCTTGCATATTGCAGGATGAGATTGTTTCAGTGAAACATCTACATAAAAAAATAAAAGCAGAAAAAGAAAATGAAGAAAAGCCTGAGCCAGATATTGGTATAAAGAAGGAAGCTGAAGAAAAAAGAGAGACAAAAGAAAAGGAAAATAAGAGGGATTTGAAAAGGGAGAAAAAAGAAAAAGAGGATAAGAAAGAATTAAAAGAAAAAGATATTAAAGAAAAGAGAGAAAACAAAGTAAAAGAATCCACACAGAAAGAAAAAGAAGTAAAGGAAGAGAAGGTAACTAGGTTTATTTATCTTATACAGCATCAGAAAAGGCCACTAGGTTTTTGTGAATGATTTTGAATTGAAAAGGTATTTTGGATCTAATCAGTTGTCATTTCATTGAAATCTTTTACATCATTTGAAGTTACATTTTTACCACTTGCAACCATGAAGACAGGCATATGAAATGGGGAATTACTTCCTTAATTATATGTATCTTCATTGGATTGTGAGTATGCATGGGTACAAGAAAAGAAACTTACTCCTTTTCCATTCTCCTTTTCCATCCCACAGAGAAAGTAAAATGTACCATCATAGTTTTCCTTCCTATTATTGAAGAGTATGCAAGAGTTATGGTTATTGTCATACATTACAAGATAATTTCAGACCCAAAATATACTCAAATATTTTCATATTTTGTTCTTAGGTAAATGAAATCAAATCAGAAAATAAAGAAAAAAATAAAAAAATTCCATTGTTGGATACTCCAGTTCACATTACTGCCACGAGTGAACCAGTTCCTATATCAGAAGAATCTGAAGAACTAGATCAGAAGACGTTTAGTGTGGTAAGTCCCTTTTTGATAACTTGATTTACAAGTTTACACTTGATATTTTAAAAAATGGAAGTTTCTGATTCTTTATTCATTATTACGCACAGTACCAGACAATCTCTTGCTAGTAAAGTCTTAGATCAATGGATGATATTGATACTATTCTGAAGTTATTTTTGTCTTCAAGCCAGCAGTTTTATTCTGTTGTTTGTTGCAGGTATGCAGTATAGTAAGAAAACTTACCTAGCAGTCTGTATGCTAAATAGATTTTAAATATACTCTGTAAAGATCTATCCTCAACAAAAACTTATGTATACTGCTTCAAGAGCAGAATACATAATGCAATTGCTGGAGTCTCTGGCTTCACCTTATCATAAATGCTTTTCCTCTTAGTAAGATAAAAAGAGAAATTAAGTTTCAGTACTTCCCTCCTGCGGTATCACAGACATAAATTATTAGACACAGGAAGGAACAAATTCTAAAGCCTTTAGAAATACCTGGCTGGAGTAATCTCTTTGACACCAAAAGAATTTCGGATAAATTACTACTTCTGTCTAAAAACAGAATCAATATCAGAGAAAAAAAAGAGGTATGTACACACAATATATGTAGAGTTGTATAGGTCAACTGCAGCCTTTGGTAAGCCTGAAAGGTACCAATGAGTTCTTCTGAGCAGTCGTGAGCTTTTCTTCTGTGTGTTTTATCATACAGATTTCAACGGTTGTCTGTTTCTGCTGGTCAGGTTTAGTGGATTTATTGTGGTGCTGGCTGTGACACGCAAATTAGATTCTCATGAGTATGTCCTTGACTCATCTTTGTATATTTTTAAACTAAACATTCCAAGTGACTTATCTGTGATCCCCAGGATGGGCCTCCAGTGACTCAGGTGGATGTGTGGATAGCTTTGTGACTGGAAGTCATTTGATTTCTCTGTACACTTACATTTTTCTGATCACTTCTAGGTTTAAGCAGTGAGCTCTGCAAGCTATCTAATTTAAGCTGTGGCTAAGTCAATATGTATTGCAGCTGATTAATTGCTTAGTGTCATGAACTAGCAATGGAACTCTCTTCCTTGAACTCTTTGGGGATGGGGCATCATAACTTCTCTGTTCTCAAGGAACAGCCTCTTTGATTTTTCTCCATAGATGTTGACACATTGTTTGTGGTATTCTTCAATGTGTTCCCCTCACCCTATGAGCAAGGTCTTGTGTTTTGTTTTGCTTGTAACAATGCTGTCTTGCCTGTATAAATATCACAGTAATGGGTGGGGTCGTGTTCTAATTTTTTTTTAATTTATATATATACATATATATATACACATATATATATTCTGCATTTTACAGTGCAAAGAAAGAATGAGGCCTGTCAAAGCAGCATTGAAACAGCTGGATAGACCAGAGAAGGGCCTTTCTGAAAGGGAGCAGCTGGAACATACTAGACAATGTCTAATCAAAATTGGGGATCACATTACTGAATGCCTAAAGGAGTACACAAATCCAGAACAAATTAAACAGTGGAGGAAGTAAGTTTTTCTGCATGAATTTTTGTTTTGTAAAAAGAAAATCTTTAATTACTTGTATTAAGGATAATAGTTTTTGATTATTTCTCTTGTTTCTTACCCTCTTTTTCTTGTATTTTTCTGCTGTCTTAAGTAAGGGTTATACAAGTTGATTATAAATGGTTCTGGCTTTTAATAGATTGACTTCTTCATACTGTATAGCAATGCATTTTATCCAGTAGGTGGAGTAATCTCACTTCTTACAACCCAAAGTAAACACTAGATAACTTCTACTTAGTGTTAAATATTTAATGGGAAAGAGTTCTTATCTTTAAGGATCTGTTTTTTCAGCTTTGAGGATTTTTTTTTAATTTATGCTAAAAATAGGCAATTCAAATGTGTCTGCTGAACTTTGATTTTTATTTGTAGAATATTTAATTCTTTTTAAAATATACTCTAATAATATATGACATAAAATTATTTATAATAACATACTCAGACGTGTTTCAAAACAGAGTTCTTAAATGTCTTTATCCATCATTATATTACACTTAAAAGTAACTGAAATTGCATTAAGAATCTATCGTAACGTGCACTTAAGTCTTGAAAATACATCCTACAACTTGGGCTGAAAATATATACTACACTTCCATATGGAAGTCAGTTAAGCATTATCATTTCCTTACAGACTGTTGTTAGTGTAGAATGCTTAAGCAAGTAAAAACAGCTGTACTTCAAAATTTTTAAAGGTGGTCTGAAATATAAAAACAAGACCCGTCTAACACCTCAGTAAATGTTATTTTTCTTTAAGTGGAAATACATAATAGGGCTAGTATTCATAATAATACTACAGTACCATTTGGCGATTGTTAAAATAAGACTTAAGTAGTCAGAGTGAAGGATCAGAGTGATGCTTCCGGAGCCTGAAAAATTCAGATGTTACTGGATTGTAGCATTTGGTAGTCTGATAGAATTTTAGACTTCAGTTTAGTTATCTGTAATCATAGAAACAAACATTTTCTTTAGGGTTTTGGCATCTATACTTGACCTAGTGTTTGTTCTTCTTTGTTCCTGCATAGGACAGATTAGGCTTGAAGTTACAGCCATGCCACTTCTGTCATTTCTTCAGATTGATTTGTTTTCAAATCTTTGACCAGGATTTGGAATTGTGGATGAATTCTCTGATATTTCCAGGAAATAAGTCTTGTAGGTCAAATGTCTTCCCCTGCAGGAAACTTCAATTTTGGAAGAAGTTTTACTTACTGTACTTTACTTGTATTTTTAGTTACTGGGTAGCAAATATTGAAAATTTCTGTTAGATTTCTAACAATCTTTCAAAAGGCATGCATAAACTGAAAGCAACATTTCTAAGCATTTCCACAAATCATTGCATTAATGAAATTGATAATAATACTACTGTTCATGCACTACGAACTCTAAAGTAATGATGATAAATAATGCAAAGTGTCAAATTGTTACAGTAATTAATTTGTCAGACATTTGATGTACAGCTAAATGTTTGCTGTGCAGCTAGGCACTAGTCTGTAACAGGTTTTACAGTGTTTCTTTTTACTGAGGTTGTTGAATTAATTTCAATTAAATCTATGCTGTTTTGTGTCATACAAAAAAAAAAAGAATATATGTAAGAACTACAACATCTCTTTTCTTCTTCCTCAGAAATTTGTGGATTTTTGTCTCTAAGTTTACAGAATTTGATGCCAGAAAGTTGCACAAACTGTATAAGCATGCAATCAAAAAGCGCCAAGAGTCTCAGGTAATATTTTAAGACCCTCTCTAAATATAAAAATGTTCAAGTGTTATAACTCGTTTAGATTTAAAGGATTATCAGAAACACAGCAAGGCATATACACTTTAAATAAGTACTTGCTTTGTGTTTGTGGTAGTCTCCTTTGATAGGCACTTACCCATGTTGAACCTCATTGAGTGCCAGGTCCTGCACTTTGGTCACAACAACCCCATGCAATGCTACAGGGTTGGGGCAGAGTGGCTGGAAAGCTGTGCAGAGGAAAAGTATACAAACACCCTTACAAAAGGGTGTTGGTTGACACTCGCCTGAGCATGAGCCGGCAGTGTGCCCAGTTGGCCAAGAAGGCCAATGGCATCCTGGCTTGTATCAGGAATAGTGTAGCCAGCAGGACCAGGGAGGTGATCGTCCCCCTGTACTCAGCTCTGGTGAGGCTGCACCTCAAGTACTGTGTTCAGCTTTGGGCCCCTCAGTACAAGGACATCGAGGCCCTGGAGCGTGTCCAGAGAAGGACTACAAAGCTGGTGAAGGGCCTGGAACACAAGTCCTGTGAGGAGCGGCTGAGGGAGCTGGGGTTGTTTAGTCTGGAGAAGAGGAGGCTCAGGGGAGACATTATTGCTCTCTACAACTACCTGGAAGGAAGGTGTGGGGAGCTGGGGGTCAGCTGCTTCTTGCAGATAACTAGTGACAGGACTAGAGGGAATGGCCTCAAGTTGCGCCAGTGGAGGTTTAGGTTGGAAATTAGGAGACATTTCTTCTCAGAAAGAGCAGTCAGGCATTGGAACGGGTTGCCCATAGAAGTGGTGGAGTCACTGTCTCTGGGGGTGTTTAAGGAAAGGTTGGACATGGTGCTTATGTACACAGTTTAGTGGGCGATATTGGTGGTAGGGGGGTGGTTAGACTAGATGATCTTGGAGGTTTTTTCCAACCCTAATGATTCTATGATTTTTTTCTAAAGTATTCAGATAAACTGAGATTTATCAGTAAGTTCATGTACTCGTCTCTTTTAGCAACACAATGACCAGAATATTAGCAGCAATGTGAATACCCATGTAATCAGAAATCCAGGTAAGAAATCTTAAATATGATCTTGTGCTAGATATCTTATTTTTTTAGTATATTTCATTTCACATACCCTTATCTATCACCTAGATCTGTGTCCTATACTGCAAAATTTGGTAGAGATAGGCACACTAGTATAAATAAACTAGTTTGAAGAAATTCAGCAGAGCACAGACTGAGCCTGGTACTTACTGGGTTGAGCAGCAAGTTAGTTGAACATCCTTTAAAAAAAAATAAATGGAAACCTACATTTTGTATTTTATTTTGGCGAGGTAGAGAAGTCTACTCAAACCTTTAAACTTCATAGAAATTCTTTGCCCATTTGTAAGCCATTGTAGTGTCAAAAAAAAAAAGCCTCAGAGAAAAAAAAAATCAAACAGCAGTATTGTCAAAAATAAAATACATCCCATATAACTAATTGCAAACTGTGACTTCAATTGTGACTTCAAGATACAGTTTTCTATGTTCCCACACCTGCATTCTTGTAATATTTTTATGTAATATTTTAGTTATATTATCATGTATTTAAAATCAACATATTTTTAGAACAGTATAGGAATGCTAGTAATGCTTGTAATGCTGTAGTAATAGTAAATGCTGTAGTAAATTGCTAATAGTGAAATGCTATAGTAATGCTACTAGTTTGTACATTTAAAATGTCATCTTGTTGTTGGGGGCCTTTCCTATTTAGAGAGGAAGTTGCTGCCATTCTGTCTAGAATTGCTCTACCAAAGGCATTTCTACTCACCCCTTATTTGGACCGCATTTAGCCCGTCCATTCAGTTTGTAAGGGTGAGAAGCTCGGTTTCTGACCCCTACATGTTACATTTCTAGATTGCTTCCCTCTTACATCATCCGCAGTAGTGTGTTTGTCTTTCAGCTACTTAGATCATATTTCTGCCAAATTATAATGTTGTCATATTCTTTTAAGTCTGATAAGTAGAAGTACTGTTTGAATTAGGTGAAGAAGAGAATTTATAGTATATGAGACTTCCTCATAACCTCTGATTTATTAAACAGATGTAGAAAGACTGAAAGAGACTACAAATCATGATGACAGTAGCAGAGACAGTTACTCTTCTGATAGACATCTGTCACAATACCATGATCATCACAAAGACCGGCATCAGGGAGATGCTTACAAGAAAAGTGACTCTAGGAAAAGGCCATATTCAGCCTTCAGCAATGGAAAAGATCACAGAGACTGGGATCACTACAAACAAGACAGCAGGTGAGTTTCTCCAGAATTCCCTTCCTGTTTTTGTAGTGTGCTCATAGGAATCACCAAAGTATATTTTTTGAGTAATGCAAAATTACAAAGAGGATATATCTCTAATGCAGTTCTGTTGAATTGACATAACTGTAGTTACTACTGTGTGTTCAGTTAACATTAATCTAATATAAAAACTTGTATTTTTTAGATACTACAGTGATAGTAAACATAGAAAGTTAGATGACCACAGGAGCAGAGACCACAGGTCAAACCTGGAAGGAAATTTAAAAGACAGCCGGCCTCATTCAGATCACCGTTCCCATTCAGACCACAGGATACATTCAGATCACCGTTCTGCTTCAGAGTACAGCCATCATAAATCTTCCAGAGATTATAGGTACCACTCAGACTGGCAAATGGACCACAGAGCTTCTGGTAGTGGCCCAAGGTCACCACTAGATCAGAGGTCTCCTTATGGTTCAAGATCTCCCCTGGGACACAGGTCTCCATTTGAACACTCATCAGATCACAAAAGTACACCTGAACATACATGGAGTAGCCGGAAGACATAACAAAGACTGACATTTTCTGGACCTTCTTTTAGCCATATACAGTAAACTAACACAGTAATTGCCTTACATGACTTGAAAGATATGGACTGGATATTCTATCAGTAGCAGTATTGTTACTTCTTTCCAGGATGCAAGGTCTATTATCCCAACAGAAGAAAAATATTTTTGTATTTAAAGTTTATGCTGCACTGTGCTGCAAATGTTGTGGCACTTTTTTTTAAGAAATGGAAGATGTTTACTTTTACAGGGACCTCAACACTGCCCCTTTCAGACTGGATCTTACTATAAAACTCTTCATGTCAAAGTGATTTTAGGCTGAACACAGTTTAAATTATGTTTGTAAATGAACTTTTAAACACTGACCTGTGCTCATGTTTCAGGAAGGAATGAGGAGTTTATTTTTTTTTGTTTCTTAGTAAAGAACTCTCAAGGACTTTGTTCACTTTCCAAAGCTACTTGTTTACATTGTACACTGCGACCACCTTGCCACTTTTCATCACAAGCTTGAATATTTAAATTCTGTACCTATAACTGTAAAATAGCCAGGATTTCTCCTGTTTGTGATCAGCTATAATGCCTTTTTATGAAACAAACAAACAAAAAAAATTAAAAAACAACAACACCAACAAATGGCTGTAAATTATTGTAAATTAATTAAATGAGCTTTTTCCCCACTCAGGCTTTTTTTGACTGTTCCTTTCCCCACCAACTCAGGCCTTCTTGTCACAAGTATGAAAGAAAGTCAGTGTACTTAAATGTTTTAATAAAATATCTTGATGGAATCAGAATGTAAAAATGGGGAAAGGGAATATTTTATTCCATTTAGTGCTCCTTTTTTTATTGGATACTTCAGATACTTTTTTTTTTTCTATTAAACTGTCAGTGTTGTGATTGTTGTAATGAAATCGTGAGAAATATCCAGCTAAACTGTGCTCTGGAAAGCTTTTCAGGTGCATTGGTTTTAAAGAAGGAGCGTTCAATATCTGAACACTTCAGAACCCAAATCAGCCAAAATTTGTTGTAAATCCATTTGTTTTCCCTCTTTAACATGGGCAATAATGTCAAATGTGCTATGCAGCCAGTTAATATTTTAGAAGATTTGAATGACTTTATTAACAGAATTGTTACAATGCACACTGATTGTACATAGATAACTTCTATCTGAAAAATTAAATTTAAACTAAAAGGATATGTGGGCTCTTGTAGTTTTCTGCTGTGTTTTGCTGTACAGCGTACCCTTTTCTGTTTTAACCATAAAAATATTAATCTCTTAAATACTAAATTTTAATACATAACTTGATGACTTGGGAAGATATCTAGTAGTCTGACATCATGTGGTTGAATCCATATCTGTTCCTCCAATTTCTCTTGCAATGTTGAGCATTGTTTCCAATTAACTGAATCTATATGAACACATTAATAAAGAACCAAAATCTGTCCACCCAGTATCTTGGGGTCATATTATAGGTACAGTTGCTGCCCACTAGGTTGATAACATTTAAACTAATTTAAGGTAGGCTGGGACTCAATTAATGCTTCTTCATATCTTAGCTTTTTACCTTCCCAGGTCTGGGAGGATTTGCGTTTTTCTGCTTTTAAGCTTAATTGCTGAAACAGTGTTCAACCAGTGATGCCTAGTAAGGTTATGGATTTCTGTCATGCATTTTCCACATCCAATGGCAAAAATGAAAAACATGGAGCATCTCAAACCACTGCCTGATTCTTACTGCTTGGGTAGTGAAAAGGAATCAGGAACCTATTAATAGAGCATTGAGAGCAGTCCCACCAAATCTGGTTTGCTGTCAGTGTAGCTACCTTATGGCATTGTGACTCATCATGTTTCATGTGATATGATTATTGTATGTCTGCTTTTGTTTAAGGTATCTCAGGTCTGTCTGAAATAAGCAAGACAGAACACACTTAACTGGTGGCTTTGATGGTCAGGATCTTTGGTAATTTGTCTGTTTAGCCTGGTTTTATACGAATGTATTTAGAGATTTACAAATCACATTTACAGTGGTTTAAATTTTCCCATGCTTATTCCCATTAAGTCTTAAGTGTGAATTTTAGTGATGGAGATAACCTCCATTACTTACGAGGCTGACTGTTAATGGTGTATACTTTCCTGTTTAGTAGAATCCCATATCCTCCTCAGATAAGCCATTTAGGATTCATTTTCTATGCACTCAGATTTGACCTTTATTTTGTAATGAAAGGCCTTTGTTCATTTGTAATGAAAGATCTTTGAGGAATGTGGCCAGTTCTGAAGCATCCATTTTACATTAGCCTTTTGCTTCAGATCTTGGTGTTGCTTATCTGTAAGATGTTTAGGAAAGCAAGAATTCTCTTGGCTGGAAGAGAACTCCTGGTATGGCTGTTGATAAAGATTCAGTTGTTTCATCCACCGTGCATGAAGGCTTAAGATTTCCATCTTAATCATGTACATATATCTAATATACCTTTCCCGATACTGCCTAAGAAAATGAGATTGCTGGTCAGCCAGGGAAAAAAAAAATGCATGTTAGAAATGCATTGCTGCTGTTCGTTTTAATAGCAGAAATGCATTATATGACTGGTTAACGTTAGTTTATCTGCTGTTGTGATGGCGTCACCATTTACCAGTCACTATGTTTTCCCCATTTTGATCTTAATTGCAGGTGCCCCGTCATCTGAGCAACACTCAAAGAGCCTGTGGTTTCTGAGAGAGACTTTCACTACTGTCAGATAGAGGACTTGCAGAGTCAAACACCAGCCTGGCAGTTTTCAAACACCAGATGGCAGTTTCTGCAGAAACCTGGCACTCCCACAAAAAGGAGTGTGTCCTTACTGCTGTCTGAGACCAGGACAGCACAGTAACAGAGAGGGCTGCCTCCCTAGGTTGGGTAAATTTGATGACATTTGCATTCCTTATTTTTAGAGCTTGGTTTTGTCCCTGCACTATCCTCTGTCATCAATAAAGGAGTCTTAGTGGTATTTGTTACTTCACTGGTGTTACCATTTAGCTGTAGTTTTCCCATCTAAAGTGTAAAATCTCAATGAAGTATTCTTGTAGCAATGTATTTTAAGGGGCACTTTTTCAGTCTCAATATTATGTTCTCAATATAAATCTCAGTATTATGTGTTAGTGGCTCAGTGGTCAATGACAAGAGATTTTTTGGCAGGTAATGACCTCCCTCTTAGGAATGTAGACAAAGACACTAAAGATACTACATCATGATGCTGGTTTTCTTGTTTCTGATGAGACATTTTCTTACTAGTATCTCTGTGATCATGTTTTATTTGAACAGAAAACTTAACTGAATCTTAGTCCCTCTTGGGTACCAAGGCTGAAATGAGATCATCTGGTTTATTTATTTATTTTTTTTAACCTTCATAGAAATAAGACTCTTGCTATTAAATAATATTAATATTCTATTTAATAATATTATCTCTATAATAATATTATCTCTATTAAATAATATTATTATTCCAATCGGTAACGGGTAACTGGTATGAATCAGCCACTTGTACTGGTTGAAGTTTGTTATGATAAATGTACAATGCTGTCACTTGTATCTCTGCTCATTCTTTCAACAAGCAGAAGACCAGCATGGTTACACCTGCAATTTAAGCTGTGTTCTTAAAAGTTTCTGGTCAAGCTTTTATATGTGAAATGCTCCAGAAGAGGTAGTGAAGAAGTTTGATTATATGAGGCAATGCTAGCAGCAGAAAGAAAAAGAGACTCCTGGAATTCATGAAATGTTTCTTATCCTTTTCATTTTCCTCTGTAGTCCAGTCATTCATCTTAAGATATTAAGTCGAGAATAACAGAGTCATGAGGAGCATGTTCTGGTCCCTTCATCCCTGTGCTAGCACACTGATTGGGGTCAGTGAAAGATTTCCCTGTGTACATGGCTAATACTAAAGCAAATGGCTATTTCTGGTGTGTCTTTGCAGCCTGCTAACCCTACAAACTTATTTCTAACTATCTTTTTAAATAATTTTGAAAGCTATAAATAAATGGGAAATTACTTTTGGGTGAATACAGACATTTAGTGATAATTGTTGATTTTCATTAAAAAAGAAAGAAACTCCATTGTTGTTTTCAAAAGAAAATGGTAGGACCAGGAATAGCTAATATGCAAAAAGGGTAATTCTGCTTTTTTAATTTATGTGATGTTATCTGTAGCATTTTTATAAACCTAATGTGAAAGCTGCTTACTTTGTTTTAAAAGTTGAGAAAGCATTAGGCCTTTAATGTATATTTTAAGTGGGAATTGCACTGATACAAAAATATAGAAGGAGAATAAATTTGTAAAAGATCTTAGACGTTTGTTCATATTCTGTATGACATATTGTAGGAAAAAAAAATGCAGCAGTAGGGTGTATTTTTTTTTATTTGAAAAGTAGTAAGTCTTGGATAAGTATCTGCCTTTCACTTTACTCCAGAACTTCATTATATACCTACACTGATAACGAAATCTGCATGCATATATTGCAGTTTATCAAGACTGTGTTTCTAACTTATTTTCTTCTGTTCTATAGTATGTCTTATCTTCATGAATCTTAATCATTCATGGAAAGTAAAACAAGCAACAGTCCTTTGAGATATACTTTATCTGGATTTTATGAAGAAACTTTCAGGGTGTTGGGTTTGGTCTGGCTTGACCATGGCAGGCAGCTCAGTCCCACACAGCTTCTCACTCACTGTCCCGCAGCAGGAAGAAATCTGCCAGTCCAAGTGCAAAGCATTGGCTGTTATCAAAAGGTTCCCAGATGCAACAGGGTGGGTTATAAGGAGTATAGCAAACAACAGAAGCAAAAGCAGCCACTAACAAGCACTAGACTCTAATATACAGTAAGGCAAGCGCAGGAGCCTGCCAACTAGCACATACAACATATATAAATTTTGTCTAGCACACTCCACACTGCAATCAAAGCTGTCATCATCTCAAGCCCCTTAAGCCCATCTTCGAGCCTCACATTGAGCAACAAAAAGTACTGCTGCAGTTTAAGCTCACAGGCAGCAAGCCCCACACAGCCACTTGCTCACACTCCTCAACCACTGGGATGGGAGAGATTATCAGAAAAATAAAAGTGTGCAAACTCAGGTTGACATAAAGACAGTTCACTGGGTAAAGCCAAAGCCACAACCAGAAGCAAAGCAAAACAAGGAATTCACTGCTTCCCATTGGCACGCAGGTGTTCACCATTTCCAGCAAAGCAGGGCTCATCACGTGTGACTGTTACCTGGGAAGACAAACATGTTCACTCCAAACACCCCTCCTTCCTCCTTCTTTACCCCCATTTTATTGCTGACCATGACACCACATGGCATGGGACATCCCTCTGGCCAGCCTGGGCCAGCTGTCCTGGTTCTGTCCCCTCCCAGCTCCTGGTGCACCCTCAGCCTCCTCGCTGGCAGGGCAGCAACAGGAGCTGAAAAGTCCTGGGCTCTGTGCGAGCGCTGCTCTGCAACAACCAAAACATCGGTGTGTTACCAACACTGTTTTCAAAATAGTCCAAAGCAAAGTATCACATGCCACTGAGAAGAAAATTGATGCTATCCTAGACAACACCAGGATGGTGATTAATAATAATTCTGTATTTAGTCAACACCTGATACCCAACTGTAACCCCAACCTACTTAGTCCAATCTTGATCTGTTACACTACTTTAGTAGTAGTAGTAGTAGTAGTAGTAGTAGTAGTAGTAGTAGTATAGCTAGCTATGTAATGGTCTACATTAATATCTTTAAATTGTATGTGAAGTAGCTGAACCTTGGTTAGCTGCTTAACGTTTCCGGAACAAGTGTTCCACAACCTTCAGTCACAGTCAGTGATGTGGCATCATGTGGAAGTTTCTATACACCTGGGTTTTTTCCATCACAGGACTACCACAGATGTACATTGTACATACAAAAGATGTATCAGTAGACAGTCAATGGATGTCTATTTTACCCAGTCCTCTTAAAGCATTTCTGGGAGCTTATGTTATCTTCTGCAATGATTGTAGAATATGATATAAAGAAGAAATGGATAGATTTGCCCACCACTTGGCTGCAGAAGATTCCGCAGCACTTTGGGAAAACGACAGCAGGACACAGACTGCCACAAAAAAAAATTCATACTATGTACAGATGAATCTTGGGCCACATTTAAAGGGCATCTGGTAAAGAATTCTACAACGAATGGGCCATAGGCCAGATCTGGCTGGCAAACCACAGAATGTCACATTCTTGCCGAGAAAATCAGCCTAGCAGTACCACTTCTATTCTGGAATTGATTTGCAAACCTTTAATACCACATAGTGCCTTTTTGTGTGAATTTTGCAAATGAAAGCCAGTGAAAATACCCTTTAGTGACTAAGGCCATATGAAATCTTTTCCTGTTTAGTATTTTCTGCCAAAAATATTAATTGTAAATTTGAGCAAATTGGTGTTTCTAATTGTGGAAGCTGGGAACAATTGTTCTCTCATAGCTAGAGGTACCATGTTCGTAACAACAGAAAGGAGGGCATTGCTGGACGAATGATGATCCCATGCCAAGTTGGGGGGCCTGGCAATACTCTGTGGGGGAGAGGAGTCTGGTGAGCATGTATTTCTAGGGTACCAGCCCAGAGATGGTGCCCTGAAACACTGCCAGCCCCTCTGACCCTGCTGTCCCAACCTGAAGTATCCCAGCCCAGTCTGGCACTGATGGCCTTGATTTTCTCAGCCCAAATTCTCAGCTCACTGCTTCACCCTCAGAGTTCCTCACCATATATTTTTGTCAGTCCACACCAGGGACAAAGAATGAAAGCCATCCTCATGGCAATCTGCCCCCAGCTCTATTTCATTTTTCTACAGAAGCCAACTGCACACTCCAATTGGTTTTCCCCAAAGCCTCCAACCCAGTGCCCTCGTGTTCATAGCCTGCAGTTTCATTTTTGGAACATGCTGCTGTTTCTATCACTAGCCAGCTCCTACCTTCACTCCAGGCTGGCTGCTGCAGCTGGCAAAACCTGTGCATCCCTGTAAAATGAAAGCCCAAGTAAAAGTTCTCATTTCCCTGAGGATTTTGTAAACCCTTGTCACTCTTTCCCAAAAGCCACTGAGGAAGTTTTCAAAGAGAACAAGAGGACATCCCAAGGGAACATGTATTCTGGATTGTGTGCTGTGTTCCTGGGAAATGCTTAAGGAAGAGCTTGGATCTAAGTTCATACTGCTAAGATGGGGGCTTGCCGTAATAACTGTCAGGCTAAAAATGTGGTGTGCTGCAAGTCACAAGCTGTTAACAAGGAACTGGCAAAACTGCTAGAACTGGTTAAACCAGAGTGCTCCAGGGCACAGAGGTTTAATAAGGATGTTGCAATAGCCCTGTTTTTGACAGTTTGGCAGACTATCAGAGTAGCTTGATTATGGGTGAAATACTAAAATTAAAATGTCGTCATTGTAAGAGGAGCTACTGTGAAAGTATGTTTCCTGAGCTTCACTGAAAGTGATCTGAAAAAAAGAATAATTATTAAAGCCTTACGGAAACCTCTGATGAAAGAATTCAAGAGATTTTAAAACATAAACTTTAGGTCCTGTTAGAAAAAGGTATATACATCCATTTTGAGTTCATATACTCAGGGTGAAGCCCAAGGAACATACTTGGAATTATTAATTTGCAAAAGGTGAATATTTTGTCACAGGTTTTTCAGCAAGCTCAGTTTTTAAGTCTGTCTTCTCTGAAAATAAACAACCTGTGTCAGAAAAACAGATCTGATCACATGCAATAAATGAATTAAAGAGGTTTTTGTACTCCTGCACTCAAAGACCTCCACTGAGATTTAATTGCAATAAATTTAGTACTTGCTGAAGTAATTGGAACATTTGGAAAAGAATCTTCTTGCTCATCATTTAAAACTGTCTACTGTCTTTGGTTGGTATTAACCCTGGTGCTGATAGGTGACTGTACCTGTAGTGCACAGCCCAATTAACACTATCAAATGTTTCTTTAACATTGCTTGCACACCACAGAGAAGGAAAAAAGAACTTTGAAGCTTTGGTATTTGTGAGCTTATCAAATCATTGTTCTCTTAAGTGAAGCTCAATTTAATGTTACTTTAGAAGTTCTGAAATGCTTAAGATTATATTCTGTGAAACTATGTTTATCAGTATCAAAATTAAGAGCTAGGTCCTGTGAATTTTGGGACCACAAAATGTAGTTAATGATTGAGCAATACACACAGCTACCAGGGCGCTGAGCATCCATAATAAAACTGTCAGAAGTCCAAGGCCTTTCAGTTCATTTTTCTGGAACTGTCTGCTCCTTCCCTTTTTGGCACTGTTTACAAAGAAGCTGTTGATACAAAATATAGGTTTTTTTTTTTGTTTTGTTTTGTTTTGTTTTGTTTTTAATATAAAAAATAGGTTTTGGGGATTTGATCTTGTTCTTCATGTAATGAAATCTGCAGATACATTCTCTTTGGAGAATGGAATAGGGAGGATATCAGTTTTAAAAGATTGCCAACAGAAAACTGTATTTTTATCTCACTGAAGTTAATCAAGACCATAAAACCTAGAAAGGTGAGTTCTAATCCAGTCTCTTTTTTTTTTTTTTTTTCTCATGAAAGTAATCAGGGCTAGAAAATTAACCTTACCTCCCAAGATCTTGAGGGTTCACTAAGTCATGTCAAATTCCAGACAATTATATCTGACAAGTTAGGAACCAGTCATTCATTAACCTTGATGCAAGGAAACATGCTCAGGAAAGAGATACCTCATTATGAGTTTTAATTAAAAATAAAATAAAATAAAATAAAATAAAATAAATAAAATAAAATAAAATAAAATAAAATAAAATAAAATAAAATAAAATAAAATAAAATAAAATAAAATAAAATAAAATAAAATAAATAAAATAAAATAAAATAAAATAATAATAAAATAATAAAATAAAATGTAAATGAATCACTGCTTCCTTCAGTTTAGTGTTTTAAAACTGTGTTTTCCCCTTCAAATATATTCCACTGGGACAATCTCTAGCCAGTAATTGGAGAGAGAGATAGAGATGTTCAGAGTGTACATCCTTTAGCTAACAGATAGTTTGCCCTGCAGGTCCTGCATGTTCAAGGCAAGATTTTAATGTATATAGAGCAATTTTATCTGGTGTGATATTTTTGATAATGCAGACTTCCACATACTATTTTGACTAAGCGAATTCATAAAAAGAGAGATAATATTTACACTCCAACAAGAGTATAACAAAATTATTAGAAAAAATATAAAATTAAATAAAAAGGACATTATGCCAAATTATCAGTCTGCAGGTATGTCTATCATCTTTTGAAATAGTTACCTTTGTGAAGTCCAATGATGTAGCTGCAGAAAATCACAAAGATGACTGTCTTTCTGCAGTTTTAAAATTCTAGAGAAACTCCCTAATCTTGAATGCAAGTGAAAATAAACTCTTTCCATATATTCTGCCATTGTGTGTCCTAAACTATGACAGAGCAACTAGATTTTTGTTTATTTATGTTCTTTCAAATTACAGTACTGGAAAAAAAAAAAAAGAAAAAAAAAAAGAAAAAGTATGATACATCTTAAAGATTGCATTTAAATTTATCAGACAATTTGGTTTTAAATTTTTGAATATTCCATTTGTATGTAAGGATCACTCTTGCAGTTAGGTAGAAAGTTATTCTACTAGGGAGAACACAATGTTATTTAAGTATAAAATTCAAAACATACCATATTATTAAAAGCAAAAATGATATTTCCATAATTTCAACAATACATTGAAATTACTTATTTGAAATTTGCTTACATTAACTATAAGTAAGTTCTTTTTCCATTTGTAATCCAAAGATTTTATATAGAGGTTTGTAGCGTAATAAAACATATAGAATAAAAAATTGTGGACTGAGAACTTAGCACTTAAAAAAAAAAAAGTAATAATTTCTTTTACATAGTAAGGACTCAAAACTGAAGTAAGAATATTTTTGATAAGAATATTTTCAATTTCTTTTACAGGTATGTAAGAGTAACTTGACATTTGCATAACTGCAAATGTCCAAATTCAAATGTTTGGACATTCCAGAACTAAGTGTGCTTGTAGAGTCTTAATTCAGAGTCTTCTAGACAATCCTGATGATGCAAATTTAATGACCAAATAGTACCAAACTATTTTTTTGTAGGGAAGTCCACTTCATTCATGATGGAGAGAACATGAAAAATACCATGTCATATATATTTATTATTTTATTTTATTTTATTTTTATTTTATTTTATTTTATTTTATTTTATTTTATTTTATTTTATTTTATTTTATTTTATTATTTTATTTTATTTCTATTTATTTTATTTTATCATCATTCAGTATATGATCACTGAATTCAAGTCTAATCATTTTTTTTCTCAGGTACACTATGATGCATTCAGTTTACTATTGCAAACACTTAAAAATGTATTTTTTGTGAGATTAGCTGGTATTATTCCAAGATAACAGCAGGGGTCACGAGACACATATTAGATAGTAGAAATGTCATTAACAACCATTGTTTTTGAGCACCAAAATACTTTAATGTGCGTATCTTATTGTTTACTTTGGACCTTCTCACTTAATATCTGAGCTCATTCAAGCGTTCTCAAAGCAGGGCCTCAGGTTCCAGCAGGAAGACAAACACAGCTGATGCCAGGGGATCCTGCTTGGTAGGCAGGGAGGTGGAACATGCTCATTCAATTGACTGAAAAATTGCTAGTTTGTGGGAATTCCGATTACTAACCCAAATCTTTTCACTGGTTCTTCGCTTAAAAATATTTTTTTCAGCAGAAGTGAGATGCAAAATGAGAAAGCTAAAAGCAGGCATATTAAGGGAGAACTGTTTGGGTTATGCATAAGTTTGCAAATTCTGGAAATGAACAACTTGAGACAGATGTGGTCATATTTCTCCATGGCAGGGACCTGTGTGTAATTGTCTTCCTCTCTTTTTCACATACCAAAATTTGAGCACTAAATTAAACAAAAAGTTTAGAATTCAGCTTCAGAATGCCAATGCACCAATGTTGTTCAGACAAAATCTCTTCTTTGCAAATTTTTTTGAACACAAGCACCTGTCACAGTCATGAGGACAACTCAGGCTCTTGCACAAGTGTCTGTGAGAGAGCAAATGTGAAACAGCCACAAACATCCCTTGGTTCTCTCTTCCTGTCTGTTGTGAAGAAGGAACACAATGGAATGTAATCTCAAAACTAAACACAGGAGCACTCAGGTACTGGCCTTGTCAGTGTCCCACATAGTGTGAATACACCCTGGTATTCCCAGATGACACAACTACACAGAGTGATAGAGTAAGTAACTTCGAGGCTATGTAGTCTATCATCTGTGGAAAACATTTTCTTAGTTAGTTGTGGTCTCATTAAACATTGTGGCTGACTATTCTAGTGCATCTTCCATCTGCTTTGGGAGTGTGATGACATGGTAAACCTGTAGAGCCTCAAATCTTTCCACCTTTTCCAAATACTGAACCTGCTTGTAAGGCAGACACAAAGTCTGGGAAACCAGCACTAAAATAATAGTTCCAGAGACACTGTGTAAAACCTGAATTTCAGCTATCCGTGGAAGAAGTTGCTCTATAGTCATCAATGGAAAGTCTAGCACTCAGGTAGATAAATATCCACAACACCCACAAGTTAGTAATTATACTGACATAATACACATTTAACCACATAAACTTGGTCACCATTCTCAGACTCTTTTGAGCCAGGTGCCTGATGTTTCTGCTGTGGGTGTACAGAAGATTCCAGAAAATGGAGAACACTTAGTACGCATCCCATGCATCTACAACAGATTTTAACTTGGCAAGGCATGGGTTTTTGAAGAGGATTTCCTGATCCCTTTCTTTTTATGCACTTTGATTTACACTGTAAAGCAGTTTCCCTCTGCATAGGACAGGTTCATTGCAGATGCAGCCAAAGGGGAAGACACCTTCTGAGCAGACAAGCCACCAGACCAGATCAAAACCTGGCAGATATGACCTCCTTCTCCCTCAAGGTGTGAGGTGTGGATGCTGGGTCCTCAATTCCAGATGTTTTGCTCTGCAATCCTACCATGCTGCATGACTTGCCAATGTAGACATAGCTTTTCTCTCCCCTAGGGAAAGCAGTGACAGAGTGCAGAGCTGCACTGGAAAGTTTTCACCCCCAAGCCTGCGTATGTCTTGTGATGTTGTTGCCTCCCACAGGTGCAGGGACATCACATCTCTCCTCTCTGTGCCAATTCCAGTGCTTTCAGAGTCAAACCGTGTCTCCCACACAGGGGTACAAAAAGGTATGCCATGGTACCTGCCATGTTAGGAGCTTTTAGCTTATTGAGTAAGAATTTTAATGAGATAGTGAGGTGCTCTCCATTTACACCAAATATTCTGTCTTATATTAAAAGAAATTGCTTTGACAGTCAATTCAGACAAAATAAGTACAAGTTACTGTACAAGTTACTGTACTATGCACATGGTGTATAAAGCATGTCAGCTTGATTAACTGGAACATGTCTAAAAATTCAGGTTCTCAGGGATTCTCATTTCTTCAGTCATTTTTCCCCTGACAGAAGTGACCATGAAACAGCCCTGTGGAGGCTACTGTAAATGTTTGCTTGTAGTTTCAGGTCTCTCAAATACTTTATTGCTTTTGCAATCATTCTTTAGATACTAGCTGCTCTTACTTTTGTCTTTTAACATGATTTTAGAAAATGAAAATATGGAGAGTTTATGTGAGTGAACAGAGAATATTGCACTATTTGCTAATCAGAAAGTGCTGCTTGAAGTGCAAACTGTTTTATTTATTAAGCTTCATTTCATTTTATTTTATAAATTAATTTTGAATCATATAGTCTATGTAACAGTGCATACTTTCTTTTCTCCCTTATTCTGACATTCAATCTTCTCATAAATTAGAGATATGTTTTTATAATCAGGGCTTCATTTTTCATCCTGTGTAGAAGATGGAGGGGGAAGAGGATGTTCCATCTCTTGCCAGACGTTCAGGGAAGCAGCCTGAGCCACTAGAGGGAGGTGCACAGCCAGCTGGATTAGGCAGCTGATGGGCTGAAATGCTCTCTGCAGAAAATTTGCATCAAGGTTCCAGGTTTTAAGATGGCATAGGTGGGAAAACTTAATGGTTAAAAGAAATTTGCTACAGACTTTTGCATGAACAATCATACATAAATGTTAAATAGTGATTTTTCTAAACTTACTGTCAATGATAAGTAATTTTGAAGAATACACTACCATGAGTACTTTTAATGAGGATGATTTTTTTTTTTCTGAAGCATTGGAGATGCTTGATTGTTTATTAGATATTAAACATTTTTGATGATTAGCCATAAGGTTCTTTGTATTTATTTTCACCTTTGTGAGTAGTTCAGTTTAACAGGTGATATTTTGATATTTCCTGTGGTCTGTTCATTTCTCTCAAATCTAAGTTATATGTAAATTACATATATTAGCTCAATTTTGAGTTTCAGAAGGAACTAATCTTCCCAAAATTAATTCCAGCATTGAAAATTTGAGAATGAGACAGTTGGCACAATTAATTTTGGATCCTTCTAGTCTATGACGTGAGACGTGTTTTATTTTCCCTATGAAAAAATAATCAGATTCTAAAATGATCTTTATGAAACAAATACGGGGAAGTCATCATGGCTGTTTCTGACTGCATTGCTTAAAATGCATATTTCTAGGAAAGCTTACAGCATCAGGAAAAAGGAAGAAAAGAGAGAGCAAAGAATAATAGAGTCTAGGAGAAGACCTTTGAAGTGAATGTTTCAGCTCATGGTTAAAGGAAGTGGATGGAGCTTTTGTCATCGATCTGGATGACATCATGATAGCACCATGCTATTCTTAAGGTATCTGAAAATGAACAAAAGACAGAAAGAGAAAAGGAGAGTCTTTCCAGCTATCTACAAATCTTAGGGCCTAGGGCAGTACCTCTCATTCATGTTAGCCTCTGCCTGACTTCACATAATCACACGTCCAAGTAGCCATAAGGGATGTGACAGCTTCTCTGAGATGCAGAGGGGGCAAGCAGAGTCTGTGCAGATTGGTGTGGGAAATAGAGACTCCCAGGAGGGCAAAGTCTAGAAACTGGTGTCTTTTAGGTCTCAGGAGAGGTCTTCTGCCCCACCTGCAGGTCTGCACTGACAGAAGGGGTTCATTGGTAGCAGATGAGGGGCTGGGAGTTGTGACCAGCAAAGAGCCACAGCTGGCTGTGCCTGAACCCCCAGAGCAGCACCAGCAGGAGGTGGCTGCAGTGGGAAACCCCCTGCTCTAGCGGCAGAGGTCCCTGGCTGCTGACCTGGCCTAGGCCAAGGTCAAGGGAGGTTTGCTCTTTGCCGAAGTCTGGGACTGGTACATTCCGGGGAGGCCACCAAAGCTTGTCTGGCCCTTGGACTGCTCTCCCCTGCTGCCTGTCCACATGAGCACCAGTGATGCAATCGGGGAGACCTGAAGCACAGCACCAGTGACTCCATGGCTCTAAAGGTAAGGGCACCATGGCCCAGTGGTGTCTCCTCTGTCATGCCAGTGACAGGGAAGAGCTTGAGGAGAAGTGGATGGACCCTGCAGGTCAACAGCTGTTTTGCAGCTGGTGTCAACAGCAGGGTTTCATCTTTCATGACTGCAGGACCATCTCTGAGGATCAAAGACCCTCCTGACTTTATGTAGCAAAACTTAACGTAGCAAAAGCTTGTCAGGTCTGTCAAGGCTGGCCAAACTGGTGAGGAGAGCTTTAGATTAGGAACAGCAAAGGAGGGAGATGAAGACACAATCAAGTGAGGAAGTTGTGGCCTGGGTTGGTGAAGAAAAGGTGCAGGATGATGTGGACAGGGGAAACCTTTATACCAACAAAACAGAAGAAAGGTGCTCAGCCCGAACATACGCACACAAACAAGGAAGTGCCAAGAGGCCAGAACTATGGGGACAGGTCTCACAGGCTTTCTGGAAAATCATCATTACACCATCTGGAAAATCATCATGACATCATTCTGTACACTAATCTATGCAGCATGTGGAAAAACCAGGAGGAATTAAGAGGAATCTGTGTTTGATTGCTGGTGTGTGTTCTGACTGGGAACACAGAGATGTGGTGAGATAGCTTGTATGACTGATGCTGCACTGGATGGATAATGGCTCTTTGGAAAGCACAGGCTGAGAAGGTAAAGATGGGGATTTGTCCTTTACATAAGGGAACTGTGGGGATGCATGGAGTTCTTCCAAGGGATGGATGATGAGCCAGATGATTTTATGGGCCAAGGCTAGTAGGCAGGTCAACCTCGGTGATATTGTGGTGTATATCTGTAATGGCCCATCTGAGCAGGAGTAAGTAGTAGATTAATCCTTATTCAGACAACAGAAATGAGCTTCACAGCCATAAGCTCTGGTCCCCATGGAGGACTTGAGCCCCTCCGATACCCTCTGGAAGGGCAGAGGCGTGCACTCATGATAACTCCCTGAGCTTGAAGATTTACTATTACCTCATAATTATTTAGTTAATTTCATTAGAATTACCCACTGTGTCACTAGGCACTTCAGAAAAAGTCTATTTTGACACACCCTGTTTTCCAGGGCTTTCTACAAAGCAATGCCCCCTTTCATACTGTCACTTTTTCTCATATCAATGAAATTGTTAAATCAATTAATAAACTGCAAAGTTTTTTTTCTTTAATTTTTGTTTGTTTGTTTTGGTTTTGTTCCAGTATGTTTTTATTTTATTTTATTTTTTTCTTCTCAACTACTTTTAACAAAGTCACCTTAAATTAGTTTGGTTATAAAGCTTAACTTCATTAATGTAATGGCATGACCAGGGCCAGCCCCATCTGAGACAGAATTTGGTTTGTGCAACAGCCTCATCTTTCTGAAGCTTTTTGAATCCACCAGCCACCTGAATATCACACCAAACCCTTTTCTCTAGAGGACAAGGTGTCAAGAAGGCCAGCTGAGTCACCCCTGTGGTGGAAGTGATGCTGCAAAAATTACTTAATGGTTAGTTCAGACTTTGAACTGCCCATGCATAAGGGCAGAAGATGGGTGGTGTGGATCTCAGGTGATTCCTTGGATGAGGCCACAATCTCTGGATCTTCCTAGCTCTTGTTTAAACATTTTTGTATACGGTTGCAAATTTTGCAAATTCCCTAGAGAAATTAAATTAACAAGTCCAACATGATAATAACCTAACAGAATAAAGCTTGTCCCAAGAGGAGGAGTCATCTTTTACAGCTCATTTGCCACCATCCCTCAGAAGAATTTGTCAGCCTTCACTGGAAGTTTTCCTTCATGCTTGAAATCCCAGCTTCAAAATGGCAATAGATATATTGATTTTGATTACTAGCCTGGGTGTTGCTTTAGAAGACTGCCAAGGACACGCTCTAATATTCTACTAAGTGGTCAAAAGCAAGGAAGTTCAGGTGGATGGCTGCCAACCTGTCTTTAACTAACTCTGTTTCACACAGTTATTCAAAGTTTCTCATTATGCATGCTCTACAGAGCTATTAAGAATACAGCGAGAACAATACTCTCAGAACTACAGTCTTGAGCATCATTGCTGCACTGTGGTTGTCTGGCTTCTATTGTCAGAAGTTAGCTTTAATAAATGAGTGAAAGAGATGCTGGTATGGTAAATAAAGTAATGCAAAAAAATAAAAATAAAAAAAATACCAGCTAAGTGGCTGGCAAACATGGTTTAAACACAATTCTCTAATCTTAGGACAAGAAAAGAAGTTATGTTGGATAAGGCCAACTCAGAATTTGAGAAATTAATGTGTGAAAACAGGAAAAATACATTTCTATCAAGATCATATTTAGCCTGTGGTGTCATTGCTTAATGTTATTTAAGCTACATGCAATCATATGTCTTTACCAAAATAAATATTTGATTTGTTCCTTTAATAATGCTAAAGTTTTGTGAAAACTTTTCAGATTGGGGAAATCATCCACTGAACCCATATTGTTTTCATTTCCATTTATCATCTTCTAATTAAATCCTGCCATCAGTATATTACTCATCTAAACTTACATAGTGAAAAAGTACAGCAACTGATTTTACCAGCCAACTGACCGCCAGCATTGAACACCAAGGAGAAAAACCTAGACCCATCTGCAAAGTTGAGCTTGTTGATTTATGGAGATTACATCCTTTAATCACTGAAGATTTTAGACACCTAGACTCAATACTGCAGTCCTCAGAGCCTGCACACAGCTGTTCCTGATACAGTAGTACCCAAATATTAAGGGTTAGAGAGAGAATTATTCCTCCAACATGAGATGCTATCCCACCTACAGAAAGTTGGAGAGAGATACCTTAACACTAAACTGGTCTTTGAATGTAGGTCTTAAGTATTTCCAAGTGGACTGGTACGGAAAAGTTGGGTGGTAATTCTGGTAAAGGGCAGGTGCTGGATCAGCCATCTGAGAGACTTATAAAAGGGAGCCAAGTTAAAGGACTTTTATCAAATACAGATTGTGCTTGTTTTGTCAGAGTAGGAATTTATTTTCTTCATTGTATCTGTCATGGTGCTGTGCTTTGGATTTGTGCCCACAACAGTGCTGATAACACACTGATGTTTCAGTTGTTGCAGATTGTTTCAGTTGTTTCAGAGCAGTGTCACACAGAGCCCAGGACTATTCAGCTCCTGGTGCTGCCCTGCCAGCAAGGAAGGTGGGGGTGCACCAGGAGTTGGGACGGGACACGTCCAGGACAGCTGGCCCAGGCTGGCCAGAGGGATGTCCCATACCATGTGGTGTCATTATCAGCAATATAAACTTGTAGCAAAGTTGGCCAAGACTGCTGCTGCTCGGAGATTGGCTGGACATCGGTCAGCCGGTGGTAAGCAATTGCATTGTGCACAAATTTTTTTTGGTATTATTATTTTTTGTACCTATTGAACTGTCTTTATCTCAACCCATGAATTTTCTCACTTTTGTCCTTCCAGTTTTCCTTCCCTTCCCACTGGGGGGAGTGAGCAAGTGGCTGCATGGGGCTCAGCCACCCACTGGTGTTAGCCCACAGCAGAGGTGTAACCCAGGTACCAAGCTTTTTACAGAGTGTATTTCAGCCATCTCCGACGATTTCAGGGTTGTGCTGGCTTTTAAAATCACTTGCATCATACATTTATAAAATCACTTAAATGAGGCACTGCAGTCATTTAAGCATAGCATGCAAAGATTTGGTTTGTGCTGCTATCCAGCAGACATTTAACTGAGATACTTTGATTATCAGGATCCACAGCAGGGCTTTGCAGCTTTAAGCTGTCCGGTAGGAAATGCCAGGGTGACTCCTCATGGGACTGGGCAACTCCAGCTCTGAAGTAGTGCCCTCTTCCACCAGAGCTCACAGCTAAGTGAGTTTGGGCCTCCATTTATTGCTCTCAGAAGCAATAGCATAACGATCACTACAGGAAGAAAAGCTTTATTTAGATGTTTTCTTTACATAATTTAGACTGGGAATCCCAGCACGGATCCCTTAGGCAAATCCTCTATCAATTTGGCTACAGGGCTTTTAAGGATTTTGGCTATCTCACTTACTGAAAATGTTCTTATTTCTGCAAAACAATTATATAGTGCTGAACTGCAGAAAGCAGAGCCAGCATGGGAAAAACCGAAGGACAGCCTAAAAGACAGAACACACTAATTTGAAAACAGAGCCCTTTCTCCTATGCAGACACCTATGTCACAGCATTTGTGTTGTTCATTGGAAAATACAGTCAGGGAACTGAAGGCCAAAATCAAGATTAGAAGCCTTACCCACCATGATCCTGCTCACAATCTCTACTTTCCTCTTTGTCCCCTGACTTCTGCTGCTGCTTCTTCTATTTATCTGTTTGTTTGCTTATTTATTTGTGGTGCCGTTGTTGCCTTCCTCAGGTGTGTTTTGAAACCTCAGGTTTTTCATGCCCTGACAGCTGTGAAGATTGCAGAGGCCAAGATTTATCGCTTACTTATGGGACATCAGTGTGGTGCCAGGCGGGAAGTGCTGGGTCATCTAGCTTGTCTCTAGCAAAAGTAGGTTCCTGAGTAGAGACCTATGCGGGAATCTGAACATTACATACCAGGCCTGGATTCACTTTGACTGACATCAGCTGTTCAAAAACTGCATGTCCAGGTTCCACCTCTATGGAAGGACACCCATGAGCACCTCCAGAAGACAATTTAAGCCAGCCTGTAATAGTGCCTCTGACTCCACTGAGTACGTTAAGTTTGTTGAACTGAGGTGAAATAACTACCTAGCGTTGTACGCATCAAGCCTCTTTCAAGGCACCTAAGGCCTTGTTTTGACAGAGGTGTCACTTTGAAGCAAAGCAGAATAGCATTTATTTGAGAATAGCTCCTGGCTTTTAGGGCATGATCACTACCATAAAATGTGAAAGATCATATCTGCTCAGGCAGAGGAGGAATTTCAGCTTGCCAGCAACTCCTACAATCATCTGCCAAGCATGAGGAGTGAGCAGGTCAATTACCTGCCAAAAAAGCCCTGTTAAGTGAACTAGGCAGATGAACCACGTGAATCTGGGTAGGGTGCAGGCACAACCCTCAAGACCATGTTATTTTACTCTGCTTGGTGGCAAAAATACAGCCACCCTGAGGGACTTTACCGGATTAATAAAACAGAGAGGTACAGAACCTAGAGAAACCTCTGGATTCAAGCTGAGAAGGCTGTGAATCTGTTTTGGATTTAAATACTTCACACACCAACTAGGTGTATAGAATCTTTTGTAGATCCAGCCTTCATCACATGGTTGTAATCAATAAAAACTACACATTGCCTATATATAAAGGGTAGTTCTTCTACTGTTATGGTGTAGGAGAAAAAAAAAGTGGAAATTAAACTTTAAAACTGCAATAATCATGAAAATAATTCTTATAAATAAAACTACTGACAATCCACATGTGGTAGAAGTCTTTTTTTATAGCTAGATATCATCTCTGAATATTACCCCGGCATGATGTACCCAAAGTCTCTAATCAGTCTTATTGGTCGTAGTTGACTTACTAATCAGCAGCTTTTAATTCAATGAAGTCTGGTTTACAAACATAGCCAGATTAAAAGAATTCTGAACCAGATCAGCTACAATTGTTTTCCAGCAACATCACAAATTTACCTGCATACCTGTACTTGATCTGTGGCTATGCTGCTCCCTAAAACAAGCTAATTAGTAAGAATGATAAAATCTAATAAACAACACTGGCCCACATAATTTTCAGATGTTTGGAATATGGATGAAGAGAACTAACAGCATGACACAGAAGAAAGTTTAGCTTGTAAACAACAACATAGAACACCTTTCAAAAAAAAGGAGTCATTACTAGTCACGTCTAGGCTTTTTATATGTAGCAGTCTTTAATAGCTGTAGAATAGGGAATAGGCAGAATAGGGAAAGACAGGAAGGAATACACTTTTGTATCAGTCAAGACACATATGGGAATTAAAAGAACCCAAAGCATGAAAGCTTCACTGTAAAACTTCAGCTATACTTACATGAAGAAGAAAATGAATGCAAGATTTCAAACTGTGCTATGAGTCTCACAAGAGAAGAAAGCCACAAGCCATTTGTTTGTTTTCTTAAGTATGTCCCCTAATAAAACACTCATGAGATGGGGCAAAGCTTGCAACATTGCTTGCTTCAGTGAGGGTATATGTAAGCAAATAGCCACTCCACATCCTCAAAATCCATAAAACAAACACATGGTATCCATAACACTAAGGTAAGCGACTGTAAATAGTTGGGGACTTATTTTCTGGCAGAACAGCATCAATTTCAAAGGAAATGCACTAATGTGCTTACATATTGGAGGGCCTAACTCAGCTGAAAGGCAGATTGTTCTCAGACAGTGCATTTCATGAGGCTGTGTCCCACTTTATAGGTGCTCTATGCAGCCTATTCTTCCAACCAGGTTTTCCAGGACATGAAAAGTGGGAGAGAAAAAGGCAATTTTTGGTTTGACAGTCAGTTGAGTGTGCCATTTCCTTTTGTAAGGTGAGGCTTCCTTCAGAAACCATATGTATATACAAAAATGAAAGATTAAGCACCCAGTACTCTGCTCAGTTCTGTGACGTGCTTCCTAGGGAAGTCATCAGTCCCAACTACAGAGAACTACCCTCAGCTGCTGTTAAGAGCTCTGCTAGCACAGGATTAGGAAATACTCTGGTTAAAAATGTTCTAGAAGAGACTCAAAATAATCTTTTAAGTAAGCCACTGACATCCAAATCATCAGCTACCTTTTTAAAGACAAAGAAAGCTTCAGCAATAGCTTACTAGTTGTTATTAAATTACTGATGATAAAGCTATATTGCCTTCTGCAGAGCCTGTTGTGGTAAATGACACATTTGAAAATAAGCTCTTACAGATATGAAGGTCTTCTCTCATGTACACTGAACATAAACATACTTTAAGCTCCCTTTGCTTCCTACAGCCATTTTTTCCACAAAGCATTTCAAAGACCTATCTACCTCCTACCCCTCAAATTCTAACTGTAACAGAAGCCTAGCAAAACAATATTCATTGTGTTTATTCTTAGTGAATGATACAACTTTGTAAGCTTTGGTGCTTTCAGTTTTCCTTCAAACTGTGATTAGCCTCACAGCTGAAATATTACAGCACCCATGTACCAAATCATCTTGTTATACAAAGTTATCTAGTCTTATGGACTCTTTTGTACCTTTCATGCTTTTGATGCCTGTTTCCTCTTCAGTTTCACAGCAGATAATTTTCTCTTCCAAGATTATTCTCATCTGAGAGCTCTCCAGTAACTTTTAAAAAGGATTTTTTAAAGACCCATCAAGATGAACTCAGTATCAGGATCACCATGTTAAAAGCTCTTCTAAGTACCTCTGCAAACACTGCAAAGTGTGCAAGCAGAATCCTGAAGAGATGGTTCCTGCTGTTGGCTTCCCACACAGTGCCTTCAATAAACTGGCGTGGACTGCAGTGGCTAGTCATAGATTTCACTATGCAGCTTATCTAGCAGAGGAGGAACAGGCATCTGCCACGCAGTATGGCAATGGCACTCACCACATTCCTGTGCAACAAAGGATGGCTAGGAAACAAATCAGGGCTTTGCTTATAGATTGCCTGCCCAGTGGGTTAACCCATATTCACAGTTTCCCTGCACCCCACCAGGGGTCACTAACACCACATCACAGGCATTCCTCAGCAGGGCAGGCAACTTTATTCTTCTATCATAATAATTTAAAGTATTTACACACTGCACAGTCACTCTTTCACACTAACATATATTTACTGGTATATTTATGAACCGTATCTAAAAGACTTTATAAAGACTGACACAATTTGGGGTTTCCAAGCATGAAAATAAAATCTGCAGCCTTCTAAAAGACAACCATTTGGAGCATATGTGAAAAAAAACAAACAAACAAACAAACCACAATGTTCCCTATAAGTTTAAGTCCTCTCCAGAGAACATTCACTAGTTTCAAAATATCCACATTTGGCATTAACTAAAGTTCTCTTGGCGATGGCAGACGTCAAGAACGAATATGTGCAAATAACATTTTCTCAAGAAATCCCCACAGCGGGAAGAAAATTGAAAACTCTTTAGGGGAAGTACTACATTTCTGAATTTTTTTGAAATACTGAAATACTATTTCTGAAATACTATTTACCTGAGAGGCTCACAACTCATTGCTCATATACATATATACTATATATGTATATACACACAGGACCTAGGGAGAGGAATTATTCAGTTTATAGTGTCTGCCCCAGAAGTACATGCATCACCGCAGCAATGCTGGGCTTGTCCATCAGCTGTCAGCCACGTGACCTTTAAATTCAGAGCAGTGATGAGGAAGCTCAGCCACACAAAACAGGGAGAAGCCTGTCACCATCAGATGCAACTCTGGGAACCACATAATCAGACAACATAAATCCCCAAGTCTAGCTCAGCTCAAACAGCACCATCAGACAGTTAGACAGAACAAGCTGCCAATGGATCTAGCCTAGAACAAATTTTCACATTGTCTTAACTCAGTTCTGACTATTTTCATCTCAAGTATTCCCAGAATAACACCTGCATGTGGTTACACATACAAGAAAGGAATTAATTAGTTCATTTGAGAAGACAACTGCTGTCCATACCAGTCAATAACCCCAACCCTGCCAGAACAGTCTTCATAAAAAACATGAGCTTTCGCTGCATGAATGAAGTCCATCTCCCTCCACCAAAGCAGACACGAGCTCAATTTTTTTTTTAGCAAAGGCAAATGCTACTTGGGTCTTATTCCCAGAGCAGGGCTAATGCATCAGTCCAATGAACCTCAGATGAATAGCTTCAAGAGGGAAACAAGCCTGTCTTGCAGCTGGAGTTACTGTAGCATGCACTAACACCGCAGTTTTGCAGCAGCAGATTAAGGCACTATGTAAAACCAGCCTTTAAGCCACCAAATCATTCTTCTCCTAGTTCCTCAGTAACAGCAGTAGTCAGGTGCCTCATTTCCCTCCCCCCTTTTTAATATACTGATATAATTAACACCTAAGTGCAGAATGACTTAACCTTCCATGGCAGAACCATCTGCAGCAGCTACTTTGAAGAGGAAATGTTACACGCTTACACAAGTACACCGTTAGTATCTTTCAAAATCATCTCTCCAATGGCTCTACAAAGCTACGTAAGTCTCACTTGAACACATTCACTTAGCTTATTTTGAAACTCATGCCATGGAAGTAGGGAATGTCAGAATTACATAGAAGGTTCTGTAAATCATGTTGTACAAGATGGTCTTCTGAGGTAATGGGAAGCACTTCACTCTCTCCCTCCAAAGAAGGGAGGACCATTAGGACAGAATATGATTCCTTTCTAAATTATTTTAACTAGGGAACCCAGTAAAATATGGACATCATTACAGGACAAGAGAGGTGCTGTCTCTACAGTAAGAGAAAGCGTAGAAAATATCCCCATGAATTAATACAGTAAAAAAATCTGTTAAACCAAGCAGTAGCTAGGCAGAGCACTGAGTACTGTATGTACATTTGTATATGTATAATATAGTTACTCAGATACACACATAAATATTTAATATATAAAAAATAAAGTGCTTTCTATCAGGTCCCAATGCAGGGACATTATAAAACATTTCACCAACTGCAAAACAAATAGATACAAAGAATACTACATCCAACATACAAGAGAACAGTTAACACAATATGTACAATCTGGTGGGTGTCCCAAGACAAAACATCCCTTCATATACATTGTATATACATATATACTCATCTTTACTCAATATATTATGACAATATATATTTCAAAACTTTGTTATAGACAAAGAAAAAACAACAACACCTACAAAAACACAACAAGGATCAAGCACACAAGTCCAAGACTGACAAAGAATTTGCTACCCTTGCCCACAGCACCCCCTCTGCTGCTGGGAAAGATATGCCAGCGCTCTTTTCTGGGGTGCAATGCCTCCACATCCTGCAAGGCACTGTGAGCGGCAGCCGTGAAGTTAGCATCACCAGTGGTAAGCAGGTCAAACACGCATGAGTAAAAATAGATGTCCTTCACCAGCATCTTCTCGTTGCATTTGGTGGTGGCAGTTTCCAGTGTGTACATGGACCGGGGATGAGCACTGCCTACCTGAGGGAGCGACTGGCCCCTCACGGGTAAAGGCAAGTGGCCACTATCATCTATACGTTCACTTGAAGGGCAACCATTCACACACAGCTGCAGATCCTGACTCTCCTCGTAGGCCATGGCCAACTCTTGAGGCATGCGAATGGCCAGCGTTAAGTAGCGCCCAAGCTGACGTATATACACCATGGTCCCAATATATCTGGCATGCATTTCAATGTATTTGCCACTGACTTTATCCACAATTTGCAAGCTCTTGGTGTTCCCATCGCCTCCACCTGTTGTACCGTCAACAAAAGCTGCAGGCAAGTCATCAGTCACTGCTTGGTATACTTTCTGATCCGTACAGTCTTGGTATGATTTAAAGATAATAGTTATCTGGAGGGGAGAGAGAAGAAAAAAAAAAAACAAAGGTTAGTGATCATGAGAAAAAAAAAAGTCATTTGAATCACTTTTCCATTTTGCAGTTGAGATTTTCTGGGACTGCTTACTAGTCCAGACCTTGACACTTATCCGCACTCATGCCTAAGCAGAAAACAGTCTGCACACATGCTTAAAGCAATATTTTCCCAGGTGGCAATTGTTAAATTTGTTCTTAAGTTGGCCTGGAAGCAACACTATTAGCATGTGGTAATTGCAACAAGGTCAGGAAAGGAAAAGCGTATATTTAATTAAGCATCACAACTCCCTCTTGCCTGATGGTTTCTTAACACTTTGGAATGCATCCTGCAATCGCAGTGGAGTGTATGTGCCAAATAATTCCTGCACTACTAGCCACCGGAGCAGAACTGGACTGAACTGTGTGAAAGCACAGAAAGGACCACAAGAATTCAGCCTCCCTCACTCACAATATTCTCACCATTTCTTTCACAGTGACTGTGTGACCTTTGACGGGGACTTGTCACTTCCTGGAGGTGTTGCCAGGATTAGCAGGGTGAGACTGCTGTAAAGGCATGGATGTATTTGGTGCTGTATCAGCCACCAACACTACATGCACTGAGATGAGATGCACGAGCAGGAAGAACAACTAGTCACGTAAGTGTTTATGGCTCCTGGATTCATCACTCCCAAGAGCTGGGAGATTTGACACTTCAGTCTGCTGCTGCTAGGTAACGTGCTGATGGAGAACCAAAGCAACACTGAGAGACGCTCCAAGCCATGCCTTTGAAGGGTGAGTTCCAACATAAAAACCACAAGTACAAAGCAATTACTCAGTCTTTTAAGATTATGACTGGCCTTTTAAACCTTAGCACTTATTTGAATATGCCATAAAGGAAAGAGTAGGTCCTCCAGTCTTACTTGAAGGGAATAAACAGGCTATGTGGCAGACCAAATTCAGAGTGCCTAGTGGCTTTTTCAAAAATAAAAGTACAATGAGCAATCATAGAAATGTTACAAACAGAGATGCTTCTTCCTTTACAGTTTTGAAGCAGAGGAGATAGTGATTTCTTGAAAAGGTCAAAGGATATTTTGTACCAAAAATAAATATTTTTCATTATTTTCATCCTTGACTGATTGATTACATCAAAATTACTTAGTCTCTCATTTAAGCACTGTGCCACAAGATTCAGAGTATTCCAGAACACATTAGAAGGTATTTCAAATTAACGTTACAATTTTCCTTAAAATCTACTTTATAGCAACCTCACATTATAATTTCACTTAGCCTGCACACTTCTGCGCAACAGCTTTTGTTTCCTACCACTCTGCTTTGAAGTCAGAGCTAGAGGTTAAATAAACAGCTGCACTACAGACAATTTGAATAACACCTCTAATCTCTTTAGCCTCACCTCTCCATGCCAGTTGTAAAAGACAAAAGTCTACCCTTTTCCCTCCTTCCACTGCAATAATTCCTCCTTTGGAGTATGCAGACGTACTTTAAACAGTACTGCATTGTTCTTCAGTATTTGGCACGTCCCGGTTAGTTGACACACTCAGTCTGTGTCTGTCTCTCACCCACACTGACAGCACTAGCTATTTTCATTCCATATGTTCTTGCTGGTGCTGCCTGGAATTTTCAAACAGTTTTCCTTTGCTTTAATCAGTTATACAGCTAGTTCGAGACCGTCATCAGCCAAGTGATCTGGTAAACAAATCTGTGAGCCGCAGCTAAGCGAAGCTTCAATGCCTATCATCAAGACTCAGAAAATGTTCAAGCACATTTCTTGTTCTAAAGACCACCTCACATCTTTATGCTTTTTGAAGTAAACTCACCAACCTAGAGAAGAGATACTTGAGATGTGAAAAGCAATTAGTACTTCTGCACACAATCCAGGGCCTCATGAAGTATATCAGGTGTTGTATTTTATATAACAGTTTCAATTAAACAGATTTCTATCTCAGCCTGCTCAGATGAAGAAGCTACTTCCCGGGACACTTTTGTGTTGCTTTGCAAAGAAAGAATGATTTACATTTCAACAGAAGTAAAGCTCCACGTCTGCTTAGCAACAGAGCAAATCTGGAGTTAACAAGAGGTAATGGTTTTAATGACAGACAGAACTGGCTACTTCATAGAACAGTTAAACAAGGGACCTAGCGAAATCTACCAGGAAGCATCTAAGTCTTCTCTCCAAAACTCCTACCTCTGAAAGAACAAAATGCAAACGACTTCAGAGACTTCAGAGAGGGAGAACACAAGCTTTCACCCTAAGGCAAAAATCAGCCATAACGCTTCATGCTGAATGAGGGATGAACACCTAAGTGAACAAAGGCCCCCACGTACTTTGCAAGGATGCCGGATGCCTCCTAAAGAGAATCAACAAAGAGACCATTAAGACTTGCCACGGACAACCATATTTAAACATTGTGACTCAAGACATTAAGTTTGGATATTGCATTTTCTGTCCTATCATATTGATCTAATCCATCAGCCAGATCAATACAACCAGAGATCTGTAAGGTCATTGAATCACAGAATGGTTTGGGTTGGAAGAGACCTTAAAGATCATCTAATTTCATCACAGGCAGGGATATCTCCCACCAGACCAGGTTGCTCAAAGCCCCATCCAACACGGCCTTGGACACTTCCAGAGATGGGGCATCCACAGCGTCGCTGGGCAACCTGTGCCAGTGCCTCACCACCCTCAGAGTGTAGAATTTTTTCCTTATATCTAATCCAAACCTACCTTCTCAGTTTAAAACCATTACTCCTTGTCCTATCACTATATCTCTGACAAAAAGTCCCTCTCCAGCTTTCTCATAGGTACTGGGAGGCTGCTGTAAGGTCTGCCCGGAGCCTTCTCTTCTCCAGGCTGAACCCCAACTCCCTCAGCCTGTCTTCATAGGAGAGGTGCTCCGGGCCTCTGATCATCCTCATGGCCCTTCTCTGGACTTGTTCTAACAGGTCCATGACCTTCCTGTGCTGGGGACCCCAGAGCTGAATGCAATGCTCCAGGTGGGGTCCCACGAGAGCAGGGAGAATCACCTCCATCACCCTGCTGGCCACATTTCTTTGGATGCAGCCCAGGACACAGTTGGCTTTCTGGGCTGCAGATGCACATTGACAGCTCATGTTGAGCTTCTCATAAAAAAAACAGCCCCAGCTGCTTCTCATCAAGGCTGTTCTGAACCCATTCTCTCTCTGCCCAGGCTAAGGTCCTTCCCTTATCTCACCAGTTCCTACCTCAATCTTATAACTTGGTACTGAGGGATATTGAAGAGCTTGTTGCAAAAGGAGATGAGGCAAGTTTGATTGCAAAGCTTTTCCCGTTTAAGTTTTCAATGTGACATTTTTGACTATGTCATATTTTTTCCTTTCTCAAACAAGTTTAGCATGTGCTTACTTGTATGCCTACTGCAGGCAAAATTCCTCAGGAAAGAGGCTGACAAAAAAAAGAGAGTTCATCCAGATATTAGAAAACACACATGAAGTATCACATGCAAGAAGGTGACACGACCTACTGAGCAAGCAGTGACTCTGGAAATATCTGAAGGAAACTCAAGAAAAATACAGCCCCGATAGCTCTAGTAATAATTTCATCAAGCACTGGAGAATAGGTAGAAGATGTTTCAGCAGAAAGTTTTATGATATTAGATCAGCGGTCTTCAAATATCCCTGGGAAGCCAGTGAAGGACTTTATGTGATACGCGTAAGGTAGCTTTTACGAGTTCATATGCAGACAACTCCCTAGTGTACCAGACATTTCCAAAACGCTCTTGCAATGACATCCAAGAGCTTTCAGAGTTCATATATAATTAAAATGATATACTTTTTAAAACCCAGTGCATTAAATAACCTTCCAATCTGCAACTGAAATTTTCACAGTTTCTCTTTCCTGAGGCCCGCAACAGGTGTGAATCATGTGCACTGATCTCAGAAACCAACTATCACCCAAAGAAAACCACCTGAATAATGGCCCATGCCAAAAGGTAGAACTAGAGAGATTTAATAAAGTAAAACCAAAAGGATTCATTGTAAAATTTGGATTCAACATCCTAACTTCAGGTTACATCACATGCTACTGCATTTTAAGATGCATGGCATGCCTTTCTGGATGAAACAAAACCAAAAGGTGCTTCCCAAATGTTAACAACTGCTCAGCCCATCAGACAGCACTAGGCAGCAGAAGCTCTCTCTCCATATACTCATGTTCTGTGGTGCACCATTAGCTGAAGTAGCTGTAGCTCAAGGACATCAGCAAGTCCAAAAGACATTTTGCTTCTCTCATGCATACTGGGGTGCAGGGACATGAAGGCAAGAGGTCTTGGGACAGGGCAGGAAAGATTTAAGGACTGCTTCAGGAATGCTGCTGGGGCCAAATTCTTGGAAGCAATGAGGGCTGGGGATATTACAAACAAAATACTGCAATCCCTCTTCAGACTGCTGGTCACCTACAGCAGCACCATGTAACATTTTATCGTCACATGTTAATTACTTCAGAGGAGAAGGTGCATGGATTCCATGCACAACGGAAATAAAAAGGAAGTCGATCTGAATACAAGATGTAGTCCACCACTGGATTTCCAAGAAGAAAGACAAGATCACTTAGGAGAGCGTTTCTCAAAGTTACTGTTCATAAATCACTCAAGAACCATTTCACACCTAGTGTTAATCGATTTCAGAATTATCCACAACTTTACTTCCTACAGCAATGTGAACAGTAGCTAAAATATTCTACCTGTTTTTTTCAAGTGGACCTCTCCCTCCACTGCAGTGAGAGAGTAACAAGCCCAGGAAAGCTGTGGCTGTTTTTCTGTGTTGTTCTTCTGAGACTGTCCCAAACAGTGCTGCACATCAAAGTAACCCTAGGAAAGCTTTGCACATAGGGAATGTGTCCATGACAGATTTAAATGAGTTTTCCTGATGGACAGGATCACAAGGAATGTGCTGGATACACAAGCACAGAGCTAGGGCTTGAGATAGATGCAAGAAATTGTGTCAGAAATGAAGCTTTGCATTTCCCTGACAAGTCTGAGTTCCAAGAGAAAACACAAGACCAAAGAGCTCATATGCATCTTCTGTACAGCATGGAGGAAATCCCTCAAACCAAAAAACACAGCACCCAGCAGACAGTATCTTCTTCTGCAGCCTCTGCCTAAGAAGCTAACCTCAAAACTACATTCACTGCCTGTCTTGCTACCAGGATGGTGCCAACATCCCTTTCTCATGAGCTTCTCTATCATCCATTGTTATTCATAACAAAAAACCCTACTTCTTTTCACATGCTGTGAACTAACCATCATTTGGTTATGGTCAAAAGATTACTAGGAACCAAAGCACCAATTTGCCCTAACCACAGTTGCACAGTAGAAGTTTATTATTTCTTCTACCTTGTCTTCTATGAAGATGACTATTCATGGAAAAAAAAAAAAAACAGGTACAGAAAAATAAAGCACACCAACAGGTGTAGATTTATAGTTGTAATGCTTGAAAAGGATTCTAAATTAGAACCTGTCACACTGTTTAAACCTGAGAGGAGGTTTCAATCTGCCCTAACTGCAGTGCAGACACAGCTCAGGGGACATTTAACAGCTAGTCGAGGCACAGGCAAGAGGCTCTTGCCATGAGAACAGAGGGCTTGTCTTAAAGGCACTGTCAGGCCTTTGCCTTTCAGAAATATCCCAAATCCACTGCAGGTGCTTCTGCACCTGCATTTTCAAGCTGTGCACAGCTACCTGCTGAATCATTTGATTGGCTTATGCCCAACTACATGCCCAAGAACAGCTCTACCGTGCATGGATTGCAAAACCCCAGGCCCTTCCCTCTCCCCTTCTGCTCGCAGTCCTCTCCACTCTTCAATCGCTGAAATGAAACACTGTAAGATAATAGGAAGTGGAATCAGCTTCACCTCATGGATAAAGCAGCTTTTAACTGATGTCCTCCAACAAAACTGAAGCACGTACTTCTGAGAAATAAAGCCAAATTCAACTTTACCTTACCAATAGGAAGAATGTCTATAAAGATGAAAAAATTAATCACACATGGTTGGTTATCTGATGTTCCCACTTAAGAACAACTGAAGCGTAACTGGAAGACAAGCATTTTAATATTACTTGAAGAGTAAGTACAAAGTATTCAGTCTGCACTGATCTCCTGAAAAACAACAGAAACCATGGTGCAAAAGAACTATTTAAAAGTTTTGACTCTGAGAAAAGGAACACTTCCCAGCTAACACAGCCGATACTCAGGTTAAAATCTGTATGCTCAGTAAATCCACTGTGGTAAGAGCTCTTTGTTTTCCACAGCCAATTTGTTTTAGTTTCTCTGTCCTGCCATTCACTCTCTCACTCTCAAGCTATCCGCTACAAAGCACCTAGCTAAGAAAAACTAGTTAATTTCCAATTACTGCAAGCAAGGAAAGTTTTTGGTAGGGAAGTCCAAGTATCCCTGCTTCATTTGCTATTTGGGACAACTGCACTAGTGATACAGACAACAGCTGTCATATTGATGGAAGCCTTGTAACCCTTATATAAAGCACACAATAAAGTGTTTTATTTAACACATTCTCCAACATACTTCCTACCTGCTCCCTCTACAGCCCCCTACATCCATTCTCAGAAAGCCCCTCAAAGTCTGCAGAGCTCTATATCTGACTTCTTCCAGCTGTAGACACAAAGATGCCAACAACCTACACAAAACTCATACAGAAGTCTGCCAGAAAGAAATTGTCCTAAGTACAGTTACTTGGTGACAATCCCTTATTATCGATCTGAAAGGCCTTGCAATCCTATGCCAAGAGGCATAAACAGAACAGACCAGCTAAAAAAAAAAACACAACAACAACAACAAAACACAACAACAAAACAAACAAACAAAACCCAAAAAAGTTGCAAGTTTCAGCTGAACCACAGAATATACAATAGCTTTGTTCACTCTGGATAAACAGATGTCCTTCCTATGGGCAACAGAAATATGCAAAACACCTACCAAAAAATTGCCAAAAGTATTTTGTGTATATTTACACATCTCCCACTGGAGGACATACCTTTCCAATTAAGAAATTAAAGGAGGAATCTTACAGCTTTCCACACTTCCCGGCTAGATGCACAGAGTAAGTAGGGGGGAACAGATTTTTATTCTGCATTCTTTGTTTAAAGTGTCCTCCTGGCATTCTCTTCTCCTTTATGAACTCACTGGATAGCCCTCAGACTTCTGGGGTCACTCAAGTCTCGTAGTTTTTGGAGTGAGAGAACAACTTTACAAATAATAATCACTTCATTGCCGATTCCTTAAAACTTGGTACACCAGAAAGCTACGATAAATCTGAATGCAATAACCACCTGTAAGTCTAAATGATAGTAAGCCATTTTCACAAGCATACTGTATATAGGATGAGGATACAACATTTCATTCCTATGGCTCCTTAAATTACTTTCCCTAATAAATGAGCATTCAGGATAAACTAAAACCTCTATTCTTTTTGTCTTTGTTTTCATTAAGTCTGCTCTAGGGTGGTTGAAGTAGGCTAGTTAGCAGTTTAGTATTTGCTTTGGCTTCTGCATAATTTAAGATCAGCATAAACCTTTGTTATTATTTCCCAATAAAGACAAATCCAAATAATGGCAATGACGAAAACAAGACTAATGATGCATAGCATTCTGGAAGCTTTTCTTATGGAGAAGGCAAACAATGGATCTGCATGCTTTAAGCTAGGAGGAAATACTTTGTAAATAAAGTTCACTGAAATTCTTTTGGTAGCTCTTTAAAGATACCTTAAGCTATGTACCCACAGCCAAAATAAGGAAAATACTTCCAGCAGCAGACATTCCACCATCACCAAGTGGAGCACTTGCAGTGAAAATGTTACAGGCATCAGTGCAATAGTGGTAGTGCAATTTTAACAAGCCTTTCCTGTATATGTTATAATAGTCTGCTTCATAAAGAAATCAAGGAGTTAAGACAACAATGCATTGGAGGTATTGAAATTTATCTTGCTAAATTACTTGTGCACTCAAAAACCTTCATTTTCTACAAACAGGTGAACTGATAAAATTTTGATTACCTGCCAAAGAAAGGAAATACTCAAGGACTGTATACCAGGTAACAGAGGCTACTATCAAACACATTTCTGATATCCTATGTCATACATCTTATTTCATTTAATTGTTTCTGTAGTCAGCTGTATCTGTACACCTGCAGGAATACTGAACCATGATTATAAGAAAAAAAAAATATTATCACCTTTTCCAGAATGGCAGATCAAAAATAAAACAAAAAACATTGAGAGTAGAAGCAAAGACAGAAGGTAGATTCTTTGATACATGTACTTCTCAGTATGTACAGGTATTTATCTCCTTAAGTTCTCCTCTTAGTTATCTGCATGAGAATACATTTATCAGCATAGCATGCTGCTGTAGTCAATCACGTCTAGAATGTGGCCAGTAAAATGTTAAGATATCATCATCTATCTACTACCATCCCATTCTGGGCCAGCCACACTATTTGTGCACAGAAAGGCTCTCAAGTTTTACCTCTATGAGTAAGGAAATAACTTCCTGCAAAAGTTATCAAAACTGAGGGAAGAAGCTTACTGCAGATATGAAACAGAACTTCCTTGTACTTCAGCATCTTGCAAAAAAAGCCACAGAGCAGATTTCAGAAAGACTTAAGTCTAAGTCTCTTTTGCAAAGCATATTCAGTGTCGTCTCGTTCCTTCATTTTACAGTCCTTAGGAACTCACTTACAATATAGACTGTTTGCAGAACAATAACAAGTTAGGAAAAGGTGATTTTGAATTTCAGTAGTGTATTGGTCCAACCTTTGCCCTCCCTCAAATGCCAAAATTTGCTTCACTGATATAAGCATTACATACGTCAGTATCTCAGAACCCAACAGAAATGCAGTGACATGACTGATTTTCACGGATTAATAATACTGCACAGTCATCTCCTTGGAAAGTGTGCTCCCTCCCACCTACCTCTGAACTTAACAATACAGTGAAAACTCTCCAGTACAGATAATCTTGAAATAATCTTGTACTTGCAGGATCAAGGTATATTAGGCTCTAAGAGCTACACTACCACAGTGGAAACAAAGGCTATTTCACTCCAAAAAGCAAACAAGGCAGGTGGCAGCATCAGCTTCAAACATACATTCAAGTCATTCCATTTACTAATGAAAAGCTACCTTCAAAAGTTCAGAGCATTTTTTTTACTCCAGACTCAAGGTAAATCTAAGGACATCCCAGCAAGGCTCATGCTCTGTATCTCATCTTCCTTCTGTAGGTATACCTGTTATCTGCCTTTGGCAGAAAGAGCTAAGTATTTTAGCTAAGTATTCTTCTTAAAAGAAGGAAATGACATATGCTATCAATACACATTTTCCTTCTCTAGCCAATTGAAGTGGTTCAGCTGATAGCCATTTTAAGCCTCGCCTGTCTGAAAAGGTATATATACTCTTGGCAGGATTTTCAGGCTGCTGCTTCTTTCTAGAGCCAGGGCACTAAAACCTTTTAACAACCATTTGGCGTTAATGTAATTTTTTTGCTACCTCCTCTCAGTTCTCTGCAGATCCCCTCCTTCTCCCTGCTCTGAATCCTCAACATCTTGGTAATCATATGTTTGCCACTTTGTCAATGTTTTTTTGTTCTCTATCGTTATGGCTATACAACTTACAGAGTTTAAGAAAAGCAAAGACTGTCTTTCCCTTTTCCTTGCCTAGAATGTCTATCTAGTGCAGGGAAACAGATGCTGCAATTTGATACCGTTTTGAAGATCAAATTTATTATTCTTAAATGTTTATATTGTGATATGTACGGTGAATCGGGGGGGGGGGGGGGAGGGGGAAGGAGGGTGGAGCCTAGGGAAGAAAAGGAGCTGTTTTATTTCTGAGAAAAGAAGCAATTTTTCCAGAAGAGAAGCCTAGCAGTTTTAATTTCTCAGACTACCTAATTGAAGATTCTCGAGCTGCAACACTCCTTTAACTGTTACAGGCTGAGTGACTTACTCTACTGTCCTGGCCTTCTACTTCTGCATGCATACACAGTGTTTAAGAACAATCCATACCTTATTTGTAGCAGTAGCACTGGATCCTGGGACCACAGGCACATTTGTCACTTGCACTGATAAGTAGTTATTGTCTATGAGAGGCCAAGCACCTTCTACTTTGCATGTCTGGAAGTGATCCTTAAAAGTCCTCAGATGAGGATCACCAAACAAGCCACAAAATAGGTACGTAGGGGTAGTTTTCTCCCCTCCAGGATGTTCACTGGCTCCTGTGTGGCCACTGTAATTGCAGGGATCGTGGGTTACTTCAGGGTTGGTGGAGGACGTGGGTCCATCCTTGGAACAGTTTCTCTGGCTCATGAGGTCGCTGATCCCAAGCACTGCAGAATGGTAGACCAGGTTTCCACGGCATACTTTGGAATTGCGATAAGTACAGGCAGAGTATGCTCGCAGGGCCTTGCAGAACTCCAAATCAAAGCCATCGAGAGCTGAGTTTAGATGTGAAGTTAAGGATACAAAATCAGTGGTGCACTTCTGAATTTGACAAGGTGTTTGCAGCTGGCAGTCACCTAAGCACAAAACAGAAAGTAGAAAAAAATCAAGCAAACCTCTGGCATAGCAAAATCCTGTTCTACACACACATGTGCTGAAGAAAACATCTTGGAGACAGATTACAGTGCTTGCTTGCTGAGAAGACACTGTATTAGAGAAAAAAAAAGGCTATGAGGCAGAAAGACAGCAATAAAGAGGTTTGAAAGGCTGAGATGACCCAAGCATGACTTCATTTCCATCTACACAATAGCAAACAACAGATTAAAAGCATTAACTCCAGCAAAGTACGAGCCCAGCATTTCTTTCCAGATGATATCAAGGTGATGATGCAATTCTGTGCTTAAGTTAATCACTTAGTCAATATGCAAGTCTCCGTTTAATTTTTCAGTCATTTACATGGTTACTGAACCTTTTAAACAGAATCCTGCGCCTGAGAAGGATGTGGTAAAGGTGGCAAGAGATCCGGGTTTAGACAGAAACGGACTGAACGAAGCACCCCCCACACACATAACACACCTGGGGGAGCGGGCAAGCCATCGGCTCGATTTGCTTTATTTCTCTGGCACTACCATAGCTTCACTGCTTGCTTTCTGGGATTAAAGAGTGGGAAAACCCAGAGTTTGAATTTCAAGTTGCTGGCTAAGGGATCCATACACCGCAATAGCAATACCTCTTATGGTGTAATTCAGTAATAAGACAAAGGGGAGAAAAAGCCAGTACCGTATTCTCCCAAGAGGGAAAACGCGATATATGTAGCGGATACTCCCTTCCCTCCCCTCAGACCGCTGTCTTCACACCACTTCCCACTTTTTGCGGGGGTCGTCGAAGCGACATAACCCCGGGCTGATTCAGCAGCCTCACTGAAACGCTCCCGAACCCCTGGGCCGGGAGCAGCGGAGGGAGGCCGGGGTGACAGCACAGGGGTTGGCGTTAGGGGCATGCACCCTCCGCACCCCCTAGCCGCACACCGCTCCCCGGCTCGCCCCGTTCCCCCCGCCCGCTCACGTCACGGGACGGGCCCGCACCGGGCGGGCAGCCCCCGCCGCACCCCCGCAGACCGCCCCCGAGCACGGCGCTGTCCGGTGGTACCTGCTCGCGGCGCCAGCACGGCCAGCAGCAGCGCGGCCAGCAGCAGCAGCGGCGGCGGCGGCGGCAGCCCCGGGGCGGCGGGCAGCGGGCGGCGCGGCGGCTCAGCCCCGGCGGCGCGGGAGGGCGCAGCGCTCTCCATGCCCGTCCATGCAGCTCCGCGGGACGGGGCGGCGGCATCGGGCGGCGGCGGCGGCGGCCTCTCCTCCTCCTCCTGCTGCTGCTGCTGCTGCTGCTTCCCCTATTCCTCCTCCGGCGGAGCCGTGGCGGTGCCGGTGTCGACGCAGCACGGCATGGCGGCGCGCCGGGCCCCGCACAAAGGGAGGAGCCCCCCCACACCCGTCGCCATAACGACCCGCGCCCGCCCCCCCGCGCCGCCTGCATTCTCGCCTCCCCATTGGCTGCCCGCGCTGTTCCTCAAAGAACAACTGCTCCGTGTGGCACCGCCCCTGCAGGGAAGCCCCGCCCCGCCCCGCCCTCCCCGCGCGCCGCGCTCCCGTTGGTGCCCGCGCCCCGTCCCCGTTTCGAACGTGACGCGCGCGGCCGTGCTGCCACGCGCCGCCGTCAGGGGTCGCGTGCGGGCCCTGCCCGCTCCGCCGGGGCGCGGCCATACGCCCTGCCGCCCGACGGCCGTAACGGCTGCGGGCTGCGCGGGCGGAAAGCCTGCGAGCGGGTGCGGTATTGTGTCCGTGAGCGCCGGCTGGTGCTGCTGGAGGGCAGGGGGGAGACGCTCAGCCCGGCACACGAGCAGACACATCGCCCCAAGTGCACCCCGGCGACCGCTGGATAGGCTGCAGGCTCCATTTTGGGTTTTCCCCGTGACAGGTTGCCCGACATCGTCACCCTGCACTCTGCTCTGGTGAGGCCGCACTTCAAGTGCTGTGTTCAGCTTTGGGTCCCTCACTACAAGAAGGAAATCAAGGCCCTGGAAAGTGTTCAGAGGAGGGCTACAAAGCTGGTGGAGGGCCTGGAACACAAGTCCTGTGAGAAGCGGCTGAGGGCACTGGGGTTGTTTAGTCCGGAGAAGAGGAAGCTCAGGGGAGACCTTATTGCTCTCTGCAACTACCTGAAAGGAAGGTGTGGGGACCTGGGGGTCGGCCTCTTCTCGCAGGTAACCAGTGATAGGACTAGAGGGAATGGCCTCAAGCTGCGCCAGGGGAGGTTCGGGTTGGAAATGAGGAGACATTTCTTCTCAGAAAGAGCAGCCAGCCATTGGGACGGGTTGCCCAGGGAAGTGGTGGAGTCACCGTCCCAGGGGGTGTTGAAGAAAAGGTTGGACGTGGTGCTTAGGGACATGGTTTAGTGGGTGACATTGCTGGTAGGGGGATGGTTGGACCAGATGATCTTGGAGGTCTTTTCCAACCTGAGTGATTCTATGATTCTTTCTGTGCTTGCTGGGGGTCTTATGTTTATGTTTGGCAGCCAGCGCAGAGGCTGTCCCTGTAGCAGTAACAGTGACAAATCAGTATGCAACATTTGGCTGGAGATCTAAACTCATGAATGTGGAGGCAGTGTGGAGCATCGAGGCAGAAAGGGTAGCAGAGAGGGGGAAAATATTCCAAACTTGGCCTTGTAGTCAGTGAAGTCTTGGCTGAGTTACTGCTAGAGCTACAAATCCAACCTTTTACTCTTTCTATGCTTCATCACAATTTAAGCCTGAGTTTGCTACCCACAATTTCAGAGCAGGTGTGCCTCTGATGTTTTGGGAGGCTGCAGCCATGCTGTATGTAGGGACATACTGAGATGACCAGCCCTTTGCCTCTTTTGCTGCATCTGTCACAAATTGCTCTGTTACTCGGTCCAGCAGTAGATGGATCTGAAGAAAGCCTGCTGAGAAGTTTGTGATTGTTACGGGCACTTTGGTTGAGGAGGGAGGCCTCGGTCCATGCACAAGTCTGTACCCACAGCCTGCGGTGCCTTGTCACCGTGCACTGTGCAGCGCCGTGAGAGCCCAGAAGCCCTGAAACTTACTTCCCTTTCCTGACAGTGGGAGCAGGCTCTTCTTGTTAAAGAGAGCTTCAGACAGCTCTGTTCACAGCCCACAGGATCATGGGATTTGAATTTACCAAAGTGCTTTGGAGCTTGAAAATCCACTGTCGCAATCAGGAAAGTTGCAGCTTTGATTAAAAGCCCTAAAGGCAAGATTCATGTGCATTTCTTCCCTTCCTTCTATAAGCACAAAGGAGATCAGATGCATAAAATAATGACGAGTGAGAGTTCAAAGCGATCCCAGAAAGCTGGCCTTAGATTTGTTCTCTAATGCAATTGCAGCCCTTTACCATTCTTCTTTGTTGAGTAAGTTCCAACACAACAAACATAATTTAGCGAGACAAGGCTCTTTTCTTTCCAAAAATGTTAGTCAATGTGTTGTAGAGGCCAGCTTGTCCAATGTTAAAGAAATGCAGTAGTTAAATAAACACTTTGAATAGGAGCTGAAACAGACCTTTGCTCTGTTATCAAGGCAAGGGGCCTGACAGGGGAAACATCTCTTCACCTCTGACATTTGTCAGATTCCCAAGCTGTTTGACACCAAGAAGCATTATTATCTCCGGGGCAGGTTTTTTCAGGTGCTAGAGAACAAGGGAAAATAAATAGCAAGAGTAGACAGCTGTTTGGTTTCATTACATTTCAGAGGTGACTGTATTGTATCATTTACCTAGCAGTCCAGCATCTCTGTAGTTTCAATGTGAGGCTCATTATTAGCAGGTTGAGAAGTGCCTTGGACCATGACTCGGGTGACAGTGGAAGTGATACTTCAACTCCATATCACAGATATTTAAAGTGTTTCCCAAGGAGGAACAGACTTCTGGAATATCTCTCTGAGACATGTCCCCTGCACATTTTATCTGTAGAGAAACACTGTTGTGCCAACACTGTCGCAACACAAAGAAAGTGATAACTGTCCTCTTTTTTAAGAGGCAAAGCTGGAGGAGGGAAATAAAACAAAGAGAGAGGTTCAAATTTTCTGATGAAACTTTGTATTTTGATGTAAAAAGACCATATTAAAAAAAAAAAACACTTTTTTTTTTTTTTAAGGCCACTTAAAATTTCAAGTGAAATATCCCATCTAGCTTCTGCTCTGAACTGCATTTCTTTGCTGTGACAGAAACACTGTAGATGGGAGAACACAAAATAGTCTGAAGATTCTGTGGAGGAAAACATCAAATAATAATAAAAAAAAAAAACAACTTTTTTTCCCCTCAATTTTTTTGAAACTTAGAATATTACTGTAATCCTGCAAACTCCTTTTATGTTATGCAGAAGAGCATTTAAGAGGAAGGATCTTTTCCGATAACATATGTGCCATCAGTTTCACACAGCCTCCTTCCTCTCAAGCTGCTGTCTCTAAACAAGCATCAATTGTTGGGACAGCAAGAGCAGAACCTTAGCATACCATGACATTCATGCTGTCAGCAAAGGATGTATGAAAGGGAAGCAGAGCATACCTCAAAATATCATTGTTTATAGAAAAGATTTTAGTAGAGTGTAATTTTAACGCATTCCTAAATGCCACTAAAATAAGGAAGAAATGACAAGAAATGCAAAAGAAAATGTGGTGTTCTTGTAGGCAAAGGTGGAAGGTGGGCATCCTTCATTGCCACATTGCTAATGTAGTCACTGTCCTGAATAACGTCACTGTTTAATCCATGCTGTTCTCTGCAGAAATCCCACTGCTCCATGACTGTAGTGGCAGCTGCTAAGGGTGCAGTGATTTTCAAATTATGGACGTTATTATTTGACATAGACCTATGCAAAGCACATTTTTCCTTGAACAGCTTGATTTCCTCCTCAGTTACATTGATATACTTTTGTTAGAGTTACGCCCAGTCCCCACGGGTAATAAATGAAAGGAGAAAGGTTAAAGGAAGACTTAAAACTAAGGAGTTTCTTTACATTAGATGGAGGTCTCGGAAATGGTCTAGCTCTGTGCCTGGCAGCCAATGCATTTGAAGCCAGGCAGTTTGTCAGAGTCTTCTGACGCACGAACCTGGAGGGTGAGAGCTAGTGGCAGCTGGGCCAGCTTGATAGCCAGAAGCAATATAGCCACCTCCTGTGGAGGACAAGCCCAAGAAAACTGATCCAGATGAGGGTGGTTAATTATTGTCACTGAAGTGACAGTCCGTACAGGGCTGGCATCTGCAGAGGCTAATCCTGAGCATCCCTCTCCTAGCGGACATGACAGACATACATAATGCTGATCAAGGTCCTGTTGCCACCAGAGAATTCAGGGCTGACACTGACACCTGAACACAGACTAAATGGAGATGGGCAAGGCATTTCTGAACATCAGTTACCATCAGATAATAAAACGTTACTTCTTTGAGTGCATCTACTTCCATGGTTTATTTTTTGAGAATTTCAGACAATGTTTTGGTGTGAGAAGATGTGTGATTGGAGTCAAACACAAGCACAATCCTGCCAAAAGAAGTACCAAATAATGGCCTCCCAGCAGCTAGTACAAAGGCCTTGGTGGCTCTTGGAGAGAAATCTGCTATGGCTGGCAGAGGACTGACACCTGCAAGTCAAAGCTAGACAGTTAAAGGCATAACGCCAACCTCCAGTGAGCTCAGAACAAATTCTAAAATACCACCCCTCATTTGTAAGGAATATGGTAAATTCACTCCTTCAGGAGATTGTAGTGAGAAGGGTTTTGGTTTGTCGGTGTTAAATGTTAGGGTCCTGCAACATCCAAGGCTTGTAGTATTCATCCATAGAAATATGGGCATGATAAACATGTTGGATAGGTGTTTAATATAGATGTAAGCTTGCAGATACTTCAGATAGGGATGACCTATGCACACCTTAGGTTGTGACCTAAAAGGTGTTTTAATATTCTGGGACATGACACATGACTGTGCTGCCACTGGCATTTGTGGCTATCTTTGTGGATATATCCCATTTTGGGTATTTATCTTGTTTGCTGATTAGCTGACTTTTTTTTTTTTTATTTTTCCTTTCTTTCTTTCCAAAAGCAGAAAAGGTTTTATATATTGCATGGGGTTCAAATGGGGACCCAGTAATATATCCAGTCATATTTTGCAAGGTTTGTTCTTGCAGTGAAGGAAGAAACATGAGGAAAGCCTTTTTGCAATTAAGTGACTGTCAATGGCAAAATACTGAATGACTTCCAGTAGAAGGACTAGGTGCAGAGAAGGATAATCAGATAGAGATTGGCAGGAAAAAAAAAAGTACACAGCTAAGGGATTTTTAAGGGTTTAGAAAGCCAAGATGATAGATATCTGAGATCTCAAGATAGAACTAGTGTCCAAACTCCTAAATTGTTTTCTATTGGCAGTATGTAAATACTTCATTTTTCTAGTAGATTTCCTTCCAACATGGAATACAATGATCTGGACTGCAGAGAAACATTATTTCTGTAGGGATGCCATAACAAGTATGAAGGAAGCTAGATTAAAGTTATAAAATAATATTTTTTTCTTAGGATACTGAGTCTGTTGTCAAAGAAGCAGATCCTGGAATATGAAAGTCTGAGAGCTTCAATGCCAGTATCGATGTTGTCAGCTCACAGAGGCACTATAGGACACGTGCAATTGTGACCTTGCAGTGTTTTGTGGGTCACAGTTCTTAAGAGTCATCTTTGAGACCTGACAGATGACTTCTCAGATTGTCACCTAGAGTATTCTCAGAGCTTGATGATGAATTATTATAAGAGATGTGCTGAAAGGATAAATTCTGTGGCCAGAATTTCCTCTGTGGATGGAAAGATAATCATTTTCCACTATTCAATGTAATAATTTTGATGTTCATAAAGCAAAGAGAAAGTTCTTGAGGCAATGGTAGGGGTGTGATGAACCAACAGAGCTTCTGCAGGCACATCTGGAAACTCCACAGTTTTGGTGCTCTGTTTGTTCTAGGTGCAGAGACTCAGAATGGGAGGGCATTAGGAGAGTTCTCCTTGCCACGGTTGACTAATGTCTTTTCACGAGTAGAGGAATCAGCGGTCATGTCAATATTGTGTCTACAGGCCAGTCCTGCATGCTATGTAAATATAGTCTAGTGAATGATGTATATGATGTGTGATGGAAGTGCTGAAGGCCATATGTCTGAGTAAACTTAAACAAATCCTATGGTACTTGTTTGTAGCAGTCAAGCAATGTATGCTTGGAGTAGAATGATAAGTTTGGACATCATTTTGAACAACTCCTGTGGCAACGTGAGAGCTGAATATCTATGTGTGAGAAGTCTAATCTTATACAAATGTCAAACTTCTTAGTTTTGCTTATTTTTACTTTATAAACATCATATAAGAGCTTGTTGTCAGCATAGTAAAGGGAGCCAAGAGAACATTAAAAAATTTCTCATATAAAAATTGTGACTGTAAATAGGAGAAGTGTGACAAAAGGATGGAGGAGATAATCTGTTGTTGGCAAAGCAGTGTAGGAAGCTATTTCAAACTTCAGGTCACTTCTTTCTCAGCTGTTAATCCTAGAAAGCACTTTTGGGGTCAAACGTACACTACATACTTATTTATTGCACATTATTAATGCATTTTGGTATGTAGCTACACTTATACACTTCTGAAGTGCATCTGTTTTTCAAAGAACTTCCAGCAGAAGTGTAATATAATAAGAAGGTGATTGAAAGTTACACCTCAATTTGCTTTGGATTATGACAATGCAAGATCTTCATTCCCTTAGTTTGTTAAAAGTATCTCTTAAGCAATGCTGTGTGGTGAAATAAATGGTAGGTAAACCTTCCTTAATGATAGGTAAACAGCAAACATCGTACACTCCTTTTGAGCAATTGTGTTATGAATCCTTCCTGTCCTTATGCTTAAGTGGAAGGATAGTCTTTCAAACTAAATATTAAGGGGGAGCCTGTTGACCTGAGATTATGAACCAGGGATTATGTTAGGAGGCTTTTTCTGCACCTTACTATACATAGGTAGAAACACTGTTGGACCTCCAAGAGTTACATTTCAAGATATGGCAGAGGCTGTGTGATTTCTGTTTTCCTGAGGGAAACTTGCTTTTCGTGCTGTTGAAGTTACCTTGCCCTAATGCTATGCTTGCAATTGGATGGAAAGCATACACTTGATCCCTCAGCGTGCTGATCCTGACAGAAATGCTGGGCAACTGCCATTGAGATTAAATGGGGGAACAACAAAATGACCCTTTGTTTAGCAGTAATTAATTATGTGGAAACTGTTCCCAAAGGCTGAGGTAGCATTAGCTGCATCTCTCTGACTGTGGGTGGGAGAACAAACCAGAGAGCAACAAGAAAACCAGAAGAGAGAAAGACAACAACAACTAGTGTGGCCCTGACAGAAAGCCAAAAGAAAGTGAACTGTCTGGAGGCCTCTGAATTGGAATGAGAGCCTCCAGATTCTCCTACTGTTTGAGCCTATCATGGTTGGAGAAACAGGTATTGTGTACTTTCCTTGTAAATAAAGGAGACTACATCAAAGAATTAACTGACCCCACCTCCTTTTCAGAAAAACAACCTGTGAAGAACCAGATTTTGGCTAACCTGGCAGGCAAAAATGAGCAAAAAAGGGGCAGGAAAGTATAAAATGGTCTAGAAGGAGACAGAAATAGTTACATTCAAAACACCCCTGAGTGTTGCTGCTGCTTCTTGTTTTTCTCTGTACCTGTTTGTTTAAAGGAGATATTTTCAGTGAAGCTTGAAATAATTTTCCATTGTAGGTGACAAGATCAGTCTTGTCTTGAAAGCTATGTGATGACAGGTGACCTAAAAAGACAGATGACATACTGTTTAACCTCCATTTAGAATTTGTCATTTTTAGTTTCTTCTCCGAACTACGTTGCAACCACTCTTTTTACTCCAGGCACTTGGACAGATTGATAAACTTCAGAAAACAGTACTTTGTGAATGTCAGATAAGCAATGAATACTAGTATTTTCTATGCAACAAAGCAAACACGGTATTCATTAAGTGGAAGCAATACCTAAAGTCTTTATAGGAAGCAGACCTGGAGTGGTCATCCAGTCCTCCCCTCTGTACAGTAGTGTGTTTCATTACTGTGTTCTTAAAACTTTGATAAGTGTCATGCATAACCTTGAATATGTGCACAGACAAAAATTTTGCAGCCTCCATTGGTAAGTTGCTCCATCGCATAACTCTGATTTTCATAGTCTTAACTAGTGTAGCCTAAATCTCATTACTTATATTGTCATTGAGAGAAGGTATCCCAATCCCAAACACATGCTAGCATCTTTATATGGCTATAAAAGAGATTAATGTTATTTCCACTCCACCTTCTTGGTTTTAGATTACCTGTTTTCTGTTGCCTAGAATAACTTCTCTTTATAATTGTCCAAACCTTCAATCCTTTTCTTATTCTCTAAAATGTCTCCAGTTCGCTGTTGAATTTAAAAGAAAGCTATAAAAAATAAATCAATCAGATATTGTCTGAACAGAAGGCACTATCAAAGAGACACACAAACCACTTGTCAAATATAGTATTGCACTTTGTTTCTTTCTCTTCTGACCATTTACAATGTTGACTCAAAGTCACATGATCCCAGTATTCAGTTCTTTCTTCCACTCAGCACAGCCAGCTTGCTTGTTTTATCTGTTTCTCTCTGGATGCTTTGGGTGATTGCAGATGACGGTTCTGGATTCAGCCCTAGAACTCGAACTCAAGGTTAAATTCTCAGTGACCACTGGGACTTGGACTTCTCTTTATTTTGCAGGAATAATGAAATGCCAAAACCCAGGTTCTCATACTATATGCTTTTACTATTAAAAATGTAGCCAGGACAAGCACTGGGTCATATTTAAGCAGAAAGCAGTAACGGTAGCACAAATAAAGAATAGCTTTTGATTAAATACAAAATAGGCTTCACAAACAGGTTTGAGACAGGTCAGGCATTATGGCTGAGATTCTCCTTGCAGTTATGCCAGTCCTATACTGAAGCTGTTGAACCAGCTTTCCTGGAGCTATACCAGTTTGAGGAGGGAAGCAAAATCTGGATGTGTTTATCATTGCTGTTCAGTGGAACTATTGAAACAATTATGCTGTTACAATTTTTTTCTGCCTGCACTGCTTTGTCTCTAAAAGTTCCAGTTATAAGCATAGCCCCATTTTACTGTAAAGGTTATTAAAGCATGAAGAAAGGAGAAAGAGAGAGTAGACTGGACTGGAGAAATAAAGTAGAAAAAAAATAGAAAGAGAGATAGAGAGAGCACAAAGAATATGACTCTCTAGGAAGAAAGGATATCCTTGATAGGTGAGATTAATTGACTAAGGTCTGGTATGTGGTAGAAATTTCCATTTGGAAAATTGATCATGGAAGCCTCTTGTCTTGCTTTGAGCTCAGGTGATCAGCATCTGGGCCAGGAAGTTCTGTATTGGACTGTGCTGCCATTCAACTTCTGGTTGAATGGAATAATTTGTTTTTATTTCATCATAACTTCCTCTCTGTCTTCCTCTCTCTTTTTATTGCAAATTTATTGAAAAATCTAAGGACCTGTTACAAGGTAGTTTCAAGTAGAACTATAGGTTCTGCTATACTAATTTTTATACAGTTATTAGAGAACTGTAGATCTACTACTGCTGCTTGCGTTTCCCTTCAGCCTGTACCCTGGCAACTGCTTCCATGTGAGTGTATCTGTCTGCGTTTCAGCGAGGTTTTGCTTAGGCTCAAGAGCTTGCATGGACAGATCACTGCATCAGAAACAGTAATTTAACCAAGCTGCAATTCCTAGTCTGCACTCAGGCTCAGATGGAAATCTAAACATCGTAATTCCTCCTGCTGTCCCGCCTACTGACAAATCGTTGATCAGTAAATACTGACTTACCTGAAGATTTCATACTGCAAAAACTGTGAGGTTAAACTTTAAATCTGAATTCCAAATTGGCACAGCTTGCAAAATACTTTTTCATCTGTTATGATATTTGAAAGCAGCTACCGTCCCTGAAGATCACATCGTTAATAGGAAGAATAAGGTCCTGTTGAGCAGGTGTGACATAGTGACACATAGCAAAAAAAGGACTGCTTTGCACTTCAAAATATATCTCTTTTACCCTTCCTCTTTGGCTCCAGTGGCTGCATCTCACTTAGTTTGTTCATAGTTGCTGGCAGGCCTGGATCTTCTTCTGTTGGACACAGAGGTAAGGGCACTGGTGCCCTGTCCCACATGCAGCTTCTAATCTTGATCTTTTTCCTAACATTAATAAAGGATTTTTTTTTACATGCTGTTGAGGCTGATCTGTAGAGTATATGCAAACTACATAAAAGCCAACATCTTGCAGATGCTGGAGTATTGATTTTTTAGGGGGAGGTGATATTGGGTGGATTTCAGGCTGGGAACCCTCAGTTTCAGCTCTGTGCTGGCACACTCCTGTTTTCAGACTTACATTTCTGAGAAAATGGATCATGCCGGCAAAGGTGAGTTTCAGAGGTCCAGCTAATAGGGAACATGTGCTTCACACATCACTGGTGTTATCACTGCAGGTCCGCTAGCATGGATGGACCCTGCTTCCTTCCTCAAGGGACATGGATGGTCAGGCTTTCCACAAAGCGTTTTAACCAGCCATAAATGACTGCACTGGAACCAGAAAATGGTGCTTGGGCTTATTTTCCACCAGAAAAGAGGAGTGTTGGGGCAAAACAACACTTCATAGGATCATAGGATGGCTGGGTTTGAAGGGATATTAAAGATCCACTGTTTCCAACCCCCTGCCATGGACAGGGACACCTCCCACTAGACCAGGTTGCTCAAAGCCCCATCCAGCCTGGCCTTGAACACCTCCAGGGATGGAGCATACACAGCTTCTCTGGGCAACCTGGGACAGTGCCTCACCACCTTTGGATTAAAGAATTTCCTCCTAATATCTAATCTAAATCTCCCCTCTCTTTGCTTAAAATTTTTTGCCTTGTACTATTACTATCTGCCGATGTAAAAAGTTGCTCTCCATCTGTTTTTTTATAAGCCACCTATAAGTATAGAAGGCTGCAGCTGGTACTTCCTGGATCTCGTTCTAGCAGGAACTGGCAGGGCAGTGCCTGTGTATTTGAGCTGGTCAGTGCTTCCTGCTCCCAGCATACACCACAGTCCAGTAGTGCTGTATTTCTGTAGGCACACTAGCTAATTGACTATACACTAATTCACACACAAAACTGACAAACATGATCTAATTCACTTTTCCTGTTAGTGCAGTATGAATCTATAATACTTGCTCCTGCCTGACATTAGGTTTCTGAGTAGTTAATTTAGGAGTCGGATCATTTTCTGATCCATGAGATAGAAAGGGCATCGTCAGAGGGCAGTGCAAGACCCAAAGTCCATGCTGGGAATGCCAGAGAAGATGGAAAGAGATCAATTAATTTCTCATTTTGTAAGCATTCATATGGAAGGCCTACTTTGCCCTGCCAGCAAACCACTCCTGACTCAAGACACACTCTTAAACCCACAGGAAAAATTATTTTTTTCCTGCTAGGAATGAAATGACTCAGCTGCACAGGATAGAAACCACTGCCTTTTATGTCAAAATTACAGTGCTAAGGTCTCTGGATTTCCTGCTGAATTTATGCTTACAAAAATATTTGCTTTTTGACTTTGATCAGTTTACGGACATCTTAAAAAAATAGTGATACTTCTGAAGAAAATGAAGAAATGTAACAGTCTGATAGTCTGCTACTGAATGTGATAAAAATTTGCCATTTAACTTCCTCAAGACCCTGCTCCTTCCTAGTAAGTAGCTGGATCTGTGAAAAGCCGTACTTCCATATATATGTATAAAAAAACATCCCTTGTATGTTTCATGTTTTCATTCTGTGCTTGTTACCTGAGTATGTTAAGTGATTTATATCATAAACTCAGTGCCAGAAACTAAGAAAATTGTGCTTTTTGTTTGTTTGTTTGTTTTTGGTTTATTTATTTGAGAAAGGAAAAGATTTCTAAGGGCATATGTAGAGGAGAGGTATTCAACTCCCACCAGATTACAGGAAGAGCAGCTCTCTGTCACTGTCTTGGAAATGGCTAATTGAGCTCTCTTTGTATGAGGAAACAAAAGTGTCAGATGGTCTCATCTAGCCTAGTTTTCAGAGGAAGAAAGGCTTACACAACCATAGCTGGTGTGAGGAATATGTGTGTGTCTGCCCCTCTTCCAAACCAACTTGGGAACTCGCTTGGTATTTCCAAGCCAATTTGACAGAGAAGAAATAGTGCAAAAATGTGAACTTGCAAGTTTCATGGAAACAGACCCAGATAGACAAGGAGCCACTGTCTGTGCAGCTGCAGAGAGACGGATGCAGGCCTGGACCAACTCTTATTAGACATCAGAGAATCCCTATAGGGCAGAAGATCTGTTTGGGGAGGAGTAGAGGGCACAGTTTGAATACCCAGCCATTGTGAAAGCTTCTGTTAGTGTTTGCTGTGTAGTCTCTGTAGAATCCTTTTCACTCTCATAGTTTCTCTTTTGAATGCTTTTTAAAGCAGGCCTTACATTTACAGTAAGTTTGAATGGTTTCTTCCAAGCATAATGTTGCTGGCTTCCTTTCACCTTACTAACAGGGTGCACAGCCCAATCTTGTTGAGTTTGTGCCAAGAGATCTTTTTAATCACTCTCACCATCTGTACTTTTATTAGCAATCACTCAAGGAAAGATGCCGTGGATATCGTCTGAGCAGGTACATTACGCTCACAGACCCTGCTCTGTGCAGCAGATGATATGAAACAAGTGGAGCTCCAGGCCTGCCCACAACACCCCTGTAATGCCTGCACAACTGTTAAGATACTGTGATGAACAGCCCAGGCTTTACTTGCCTTTTCAGCAGTGCTTTGCAGTGCTCAGGGAATTTAGCTGTCTTTGGATGGAGAAACGAAACCGGAATTCTCACCTCTGGCGTTGCTTTCAGGATTGGGTAACAGCAACAAAATTGTTTAATAAAAGATGCTGGCCTTTCTATTTCTTTTCTTCCAGGTTTACTTTCATGTGTGCACTTTAAAGGGAGCAACACAAGGAGGCATGATGTATCCCCCATTATTGAGGGGCTTTTTTTTTTCCTCACCTCACTAGCATATCTACCAGCCTTATGGACCTGTAAGTTCTGAGCACAAAATCCAGAAGTGGATATGCAAACTTCTCTAGATTGTATAAAGAGAGAAAGTTGAAATCTATTTTACACATATGGGAAGTATGCAACCTGGTTTTCCCTTTAGCTCCACCGGTGTCATGGGACTTGCCTAGGACACTGCTTTATTATATTTATATTTATATTGCATTATTATAAAAATTCACTCCCTTTCTGGTGCTCCTCTGTACTCTCTGCCTGCAGTACAAGTCAGTGGGAGAGTGTAACGTGTTGGGGATTCAGATCCAGTGAACACTGAAACCATGGTAAAGTCACATTATGGGCTCCTATTGCACGTGTTGATGTGACTGGAGACTGCACCATGATCTTTTGATGTGGTCTGCTGATTTGCTGATGTGATCTTTTTGGACTTCAGCAAAGCTTTTCACATGGTTTCCCATAGGATCCTACAGATTCCCATAGGATCCTGCTGGACAAAATGTCCAGCATACAGCTAAACAAAAACATCATAGGATGGGTGAGCAATTGGCTGACAGGCAGGGCTCAAAGGGTTGTGGTAAATGGGGCCACATCTGGCTGGCAGATGGTCACTAGTGGGGTCCCCCAAGGCTCCATTTTAGGGCCAGTCCTCTTCATTGTTTTTATAAGTGATTTGGATGTAGGACTAGAAGTTGTTTTGAGCAAATTTGCCGATGACACCAAATTTGGAGGAGTTGTGGGCTTGGATGAGAGTGGAAAGGCCTTGCAGAGAGATCTGGACAGACTGGAGAGGTGGGCGATCACCAACCGCATGAAGTTTAACAAAAGCAAGTGCCGGGTGCTGCACCTGGGACGGGGCAACCCTGGCTATACGTACAGACTGGGCGACGAGACGCTGGAGAGCAGCCCTGCAGAGAGGGATCTGGGGGTTGTGGTTGACAGCAAGTTGAATATGAGCCAGCAGTGTGTCCTGGCAGCCAGGAGGGTGCATCAAGCATGGCATTGCTAGTCAGTCGAGGGAAGTGATTGTCCCGCTCTACTCTGCGCTGGTGCGGCCTCACCTTGAGTACTGTGTGCGGTTCTGGGCACCACAGTACAAAAAGGACGTTAAACTGCTGGATAGTGTCCAGAGAAGGGAGACGAAGATGATGAAGGGCCTAGAGGGGAAGACGTATGAGGAGTGGCTGAGTTCACTTGGCCTGTTCAGCCTGGAGAAGAGGAGGCTGAGGGGGGACCTCATTGCAGTCTACAACTTCCTCGTGATGGGGACTGGTGAGGCAGGTGACCTATTCTCTGTAAACACCAGTGATAGGACCCGTGGCAGTGGTGTTAAGCTGAGGCAGGGGAAGTTTAGGCTGGACATCAAGAAGAGGTTCTTCACCGAGAGGGTGGTTGCACACTGGAACAGACTCCCCAGTGAAGTAGTCACTGCACCAAGCCTGTCTGAATTTAAGAAGCGATTGGAGTGTGCACTAAGTCACATGGTCCAAACTTTTGGGTAGACCTGTGCATTGCCAGGAGCTGGACTTGATGACCCGTATGGGTCCCTTCCAACTTGGGATATTCTATGATTCTATGATTCTATGATTCTTATTTTATCCACAACCTTCATGAATTGCTGCATCTTTGGTGTCATAAAGGCTTGTCAGTCTGAGGATCTGGAAAGAATATTTTTCCCCACTGCAAATTAGTTTATTCTGCAACCATCTGGGAAAGGATAGATCATTTTGAAGATTAGGCTACACTTGTCACAATTTTTACATATGTTGCAGTATTTGGACCTGGAAAGGTATCAATAAATTGAAGGTCCCTGTGTTCTTGTGAAGTACGAGGGCATTAAGGCTAGGCTGATGAATCTGAAATGGCAACTAGTGTAATTTGTGCAGTTTTCCTTCTGTCTACTGTGCAGTTTTCAGCCTGAAGGGTCAAGTTGTAGCTTCCCATTGCGGTTACTGGTGCAATCCTGGAACTGCGGAAGGGCCGAAGCTTCCTTGTGCCTGACATTCAGGCTTTTGTTTGCACTGGAGCCAAGAACCATCCTGCAAAAAGTTTTCTGAATCTTTGGAGGTCACCTCTTTGTTGGTACATTTGGAGCCCCTGTCTGTAACTTTCTTATTTTCTCATTGTTCCTATATTTCTATACTTCTTTTGATGTGGCTTGTCAGGGAAAGTATGGGGATAGTATAGTTCTCATACATAATAAGGCTGTAAGGACCACCTCATTTCCCCGCCCCCCACCCCCCTTTTGGTAGAAAAAATAAACCTCTTGAGGAAATTTTTTTGTTCTCTTTATAGCAAAGAATATCGAAAGAGTGATTTTTAACCAAATACTTCTACAAATTGTTTCAAGGTTCCTTTTAATTGTGTATTATTATTTTCCTTTCAAATCCTCTTTCACCTGCAAGGATTCCCCTTTCCATCTACATTTAAACTCACATTTCTTTCTTAGTTTTGCCACTGTACCCTTAACTCCCTCTCGTTCCTCTCATTTCCATTTTGCATCACTTATTTTCTGCTATTTGTAGGCTTTATTTTTTTTCTGGTTCCTTGTTTTGCAGTCTCCACTGCTTTCTCAGTTAAAGTCCCAATCCCTTCCTGCCATTCTTGTCTTGTGGCTTTTTTTCAGACTTGCTCTTGGGTGCATTTGTTTTCACATTCCCAGTTGTGCTATCCTGTATGAAACCCAGATGGACGCAATCACAGTGCAGCATCTGAACTGGCTACAGACTTCAGAGGCTTGGTGGTGTGATCTCAGAGCAGCACTGGTTTATTGGAGGCATATCCATTTCAAATTGTTATGGAAGTGGTGCTCTGGGGGGGACCTGGGGGTGATTGGGGGTGGGGAGTGCCAGGTGCAGCATGTGAAGTATGCACAGCTGTCACACTGCATCCTATTTAGCTTGCTGTCAGGCATCCTAATATTACCCAGGAGCATTAAGTTACTGTCTTGGTGCAGAGGAATAAGGTTTTCCCGTACTCTGCAATCTAGAGTGCTAGAAACCACCAGTTCTGTGTTAGGCTTCAGAATTGCTGGCTGTTCTAAAATATTTTAACATTTCATGTTTCCTAAGGAAAATGTTCACATGATTACCCCTGTATGCATAGTTTTATCTGCCCCTCCTCCCACTTAATTTCTAACCTTCCTGGACAGTTTCAATCTACTTAACAGAAGGGAACAGGTCACAAAGATACAAATTCCTATAACTGCAATGAACAAAGCAGATGTTTAGAAAGGAAGAAAGTAAGTAAGAAATCACTGGGCGATTAGTTTTACTATTGTTAGGTGCAGGAGAATATTTACGGAGGGGAGAGGAGAAGAAGAGAGGGAGACGTGGCATCAACATTGGGAAAATCTTCATTTATTAGACAAGATCAATTTAAAGATGTCAGCAGGAAACTCAAATCTGTTGGAAACCATCTTGTGATCATTTTACTGCTTGTATAGCTTCTGGTTCTAAGTGTGGACTGTCCCTTGCATTTCTTCACATATGAACAAAGTTAATTCACAATTTAGGGTGTTCAATGGCATAGAAAGGTGGTAGGAAAGGATTCAAGGATTCATCTTGTCGTTACAGAGCTAGTTGTAATACTAAAGGGCTTTATATACAGAAGCCCAAAGCAGATGCAGCCAAGACAGGCAAAGAGTGGAAAGAAAAGCTGAGGGATGGGAAGCAAACAAACTAGGCATGGAAAAGGTGTCCTTCATCATTGTTGTGCATTCCCTGCACTTACAACTTAGTATAAACCCATGCAAGATTTACATAATTCATGTGCAAGCCACGTGGTTTTGTTATTGTGATTCCCTTGGACATAATCACCATGGATACCTGCCACAGGAAAATGAGCATACAGGAATAGGATTGTGGTGTTGGAAATGCTGCTTCACGGCTTTCTTCAGCTGGGAAACTGACTTTTGTCCTTGTGCTTGCTTAGGCATTAAAGAAAGTGAAATCACCTTCTGCAGCTCACAAAACTCTAAACGACTATGACAAGCTGATTAATTAGGTATCAAAACATCTGATTCCATTGGAAAATGAGCTAGCTCCTACGAGAATTAGATAGATCACAACAACCTAGTGATTGTCTCTGACATTTACTTCAGGAAATGTCCCATGGTTATCTATATTTTTGCAGGTTGAGGATCTGGACTAAAGAGAACCTTCTTTTTATTCATTTCATTTGTGAGAGCATTTTGCTTGAGTTTCTATTCACTGTTTATCTGATCTCATGTGAAGATATTGGTGTTATGGTCATTTGTATGAAATGATTGTATAGTACAAAAGAAGAGAGCAGCTTCTGAGTTACATGATAGACTACCACCGCAGATTCCTTTAACCCTAGTAGTATTGTTGCAACCACAGTGACTTTGTGCATGATCAAATAACCTTGTCTTCCAATGTTTTCTTTCCATTTAGTATTGGTATCACAGGCAGTGAATGACAAAATAAAAGAGAACAAAGCATGATAAGTTTTGTTACTAGAGGTACAAATATATGCCATAATGGGTTATTGTCCTCACTCACTGCTCTGTTTATGTCATTATAAATGACACTGATATTCAAAGCATTTCCTTTGTGATAATATACAGCTGTCATTAAATCAGTCCTTTACATTCCCATTTTCCTGCAACTTCAGTTGCCAACCTCACATTGGTTTAATAGTTTAACAAATTATATCTCTGGATTTTGATGTTATCTTCTTTCCATATCTACCAAGTAAATAGCATCCAGCAAAAGCAATTTAATTACCAATAGCATGGACCTAGGTATAAAACCAATTTCTATCTCAAAATTCCAGTCACACACAACCACCTCAATTACTGTGTTTCTGTAATGTAACAACATTATGGAGAGTGGGACGCTCTTCTCATTTTAAATCAGCTAATCTATCCATATAGTTTTGATTACACTGCCATGGGCAAGCTCAGAGGAATCTCACCACTTCCTAGCTAAAGAAAATTAAGGTTGAAGAAAAGAAAATTAAAGAAAATTAAAAGGTTGAAGCAGTATTTCAGTGCGTTTAAATCAATCCACAACATGCCGTCAGAACCTCTATTTCTTTTAGATTCAAGTACTAAGCATCTGACAAACTCCAGTAATCATTAAACACAGCATAGAAAGATTTGGAATTGCTGGTATTCTATGGTTTTAAATCTCACCACCAGATTGAAAATCAGTCAAATATCAAGCTAAATAGCAATCTAAATCTAAATTTGGGACACTTTAAATGTCTCATAAAATGTGGCATTCAGTATTCAAAAAATCACCACCCACATCAGCTATTAGCCCACCACCCATAATAAATAAATCAGTATTATAAACAACTGAGACTGAATCTTGCTGACCAATAGAACACAAATCCCAAGGAATGAGAGTAGAAGACTGCCAGATGGTAATATCTGACAATTTGTAGCATCATCCTTGATATAACCAAAATGATCCTAGTCCAGGCCCACTGTATATCTCTTGATTACATTTTGATAGAAAAAACATTGTTCATGTTCAGTTATTTCTTTTACCATTTTATTCTTTCCCAGTCCCATCACTGTACGACAAGCATTCATTGTTTGGCTGTATATGTGGCTTTGTAATACCTGCATGCAAAGGTTAATAATAACCTACTTTTAGTGACAGCAGAAGACAGCAGACAGAGAAGGTAGGATTCACCTTGGCTGACTTTTGGCACCTAAAGTAGTATGTCTAATAAAAACTGATCTCTGAAACTCTTTCTATAGCCAAGTCAAACAGCAGATATTACAGGATCATTTTTTCTTTCTGTGTTAGATATCTGTTTCAGAAGATTCATGCCACCCTGTGGAGAGGACAATCTCTCTCCACTGGAGCTGAAAAGTATACTTGGATTAAACACCTATCTTTTTGATGCATACATTTAAGTGAGATGAATGCACCCAAAAACACTGAACTAGGCTGAGAACAGACTGATGAGTTGAAATACTAAGGACATCAATACCTGACATTTACTGGAATTAATAGAGTTCTCTATGTAAAGGAGAAAATGGGGCATCTGAAAATGGGTTTCACAAAACAGCCACTGAGGGTTTCACACACAGCATAAACAATCACACTCAAAATATGTTAAACACATGATTTTGATATGGAGCTTGGGTGTACTTAACTCTGCTTAGATTTTGTAGCCTTGAACCCTTCTATAATCCTTGCTCACTGGAAACAAAGTGGTTCTAGCTTCTTGTGGCATTGCAATGCTGAGCCAAGCTAATATAACCTAGCTCCCAGAATGAGTGTCTGCAGGGCACAGCACAGCTCCAACATGGCTACAATCACCTGGTCAGAGGTGGCTCACGCCTGTCTAGATTGTAGTGTCAGTGAAGTTAGAAGGCATTATTGGTACCTGCATGTATGTCCAGCTTCAGGTAACCAGTTATGAATATTTCTAGCATTTTATGGTCTAAGTTAAAATATATATATATATTATTTTTCTTTTGCAATTTTTCAGGTTTCAGAAATGCTTCGGTGATTTAAGGTTAGCCTGTCATGACTGTATCTATAGCACCAGATAAGACCTGTTTCCATTATGAAAGGGATCTAGAATGTCTTTCAGGTTTTATGATATTTTAAAAGACTTATTTCTGGATGTTGAAACTTATTTGAGTTACACAACAAGAAAATACATTATGCATCCAAGGAAAAATAATTTGCATTTTAAAAACAGGTCATTAGAATTGTATAGTACATTTATATGTGAATCTTTACAGGCAGGCCTCTTAGATGGAACATGTTGAGGTCCTATCTCTTTGTTTGTAGAATGAAACCAGTAATTCATGCTTCTTTAATTTTGAAATGGCCTAATCCAATCAATTAACTGTGCCACTTAGTGTAGTAGTGTGGTGAAGGTTATCTAGAAATTTGAAATGTTTCTCTTTGAATAAGTTGTTTATACATTTGAACATGTGTTATAACTTTTTGCAATGTGCTTGCAGAAACATATCCACTTTTATTCCCTCTTCTCTTACACTTCCCAAATTCTCTTTAACAAGAACACCTGATTCTTTGAAAATCTTCTATTTTGAATAGTGTAATGGGGGTTTAAAACATCCATTTTGTGATGGATATTGTATGACCTGGAAAAAAAAAAAAAAAGAATCCTTTGTAACAATGATTAAGTTTAGATTATCCCTGAAAGAGAAAAATTAGGAAGAATATCTGCAAGAGAAAATCAGTTATGTCATGTCAGGGAATGGCTTAGCCTCCACAAGTAAAATTCTCTTTGTATTTGCTTTTGATTAAGAAGACAACAGAAGGAATACACAGATGACCTCAGCCAAAAGTTAAAATACTACTTTTTGGCAATATTTCTTTTCCCAATCTATTACTCCTTTCTAAAAAGTATGTTTCATCAGACCTGATCTTATCAAACACCATGAAAAATTGTGGTACATTCCTGTCCTTGTGAAAAAACATTTTATTAGTGTTTCAGGTGCCCTCTTTATAAATTAAACTGATTTTCAAAGATATCAAAATCTTAGCACACATTATTTTTGTTCTGATGATGGTCCTGATGAATTTCATTCTTCACTGGTAATTTCATCTCCAAGACCTGGTCAACATCATGTTCATTACCAAATGTTTGGGAAGAGGGTGTATGTGTATATGTGTGAAGGTGGTTGTCCCTTGACATGGGAATTGCAGAAGGAATTAATATGGTGAGACAATTTCATGACATGAAAGTGTATTATTGTGCCTGCCTTGTATTCCGGCACAGCGTGCCAGACTTTAGGACTAAAGTGTTCTTTATTATCAATTATCAACCTTTCGCAAAGGCAGAATTGTCTTTGACTGAGTGGTTGTATGTACAAAAGTGGTTTTGATGGAGGAGACATTGACAGCTGCTCCAGCAAGCCTTAATGAAGGGTAAAAATATCTTTAATATAGGCATGGTATGCTTTGCTGCCTTTCCGGGAGAAAAAGCACCAGCAAACATACTTTATGTTACTGGGATCTGACAGGATTATGTCAGACAGTGCAGATTCATGAGTGTTATCTTCACTGCCTTCTGTTTTATCAACTTAGCAATTTTCTGACCTCATCTTTATATATATGTGTGTTTGGAAGTTTGCCCAGCCTTCTTTGCTCATCACAATGAACTTCCAGGCATTACAGACATATCTACGTGTCTCACTGTCAGTCAATGTTAGACAATTTTTAATGAATTATATGAAATTGACTAAAACTTATATATTCCTGTAAAAATATATTCCTGTTTAATGATTAAAGTCCTACAAATAAAGTAGTGAATAATTAAATAAATAAATAAATAAATAAATAAATAAATAAGATCACTGGAAGAAAAAACTGCAAGTATGTGAGACCTTTTTATGTTTACATGTTTCGTTGAAGTCACAAAAATTAACCAATTTTACTTTACTTTTACAATGTATGGTATGCACTACAAGACAATACTTTGAATATTTCATGTTATAGATAAAAATTAATTTACCGTAGGGAATTCTGCACGTTATTTATACTAAATAGTACTTCTACATCAGATTTAAATACAGGAGGCATCATGGAAGCAAAGCAGGCCCAATAAGGACTGTTCTTCATCTACCTCCCACAACGTCTAGAGACATCTGTGAAAATATATATGGATCCACAGGAAAGGCATAGTTAGTATTCAAAACAGTGAAACTAGTGGATTCCCTTGGACTCCCTTTTTTAGGAAAGCCACAGAAAAATAATAATCCAAAAAGCCCCTGTTCAATATATCAACCTGCACAAACTAAGAAAACAGAAACAAAAATCTGAGCTTCAGTAACAGCTAAAACAAATGCAAACTGCTACAAACTATGATGAAAACTTTGTTATTTTTTACTGCAAAACAATTGCTATTCATTAGGTAGCTCTAAGAATATATGCTGCCTATGATTTGCTCTTGCTTCAGTGCACTCTTGGAAAGATTCATGCTTTTTCCTCTATTAGGAGGCAACTCCTGCCTCTTTACTCCTTTTTACTGCTCTAGCAGAATAATAACATTTGATAACAATACATTGGTGCAGCTTCTTGCCTTCCCTGTAGTCATCTTTTACCTAGGGCTTGACTTCAGATGGTGTCACAGAAAGGATTTGTCTACATATTTCTTTTGTAGGCTGATATGGGATCAATCTCTCTGTTACCCCTGTGTGTCAAAAGCTATGTAGCTGTCTAAGTGGTGGAACTTAGCTGAGCTATTGTCTATCTCATACACAAGAGGGATTTATGCTTACAAGATCCAGGCTATGGCAATATAAAAATAGATGGACACACTTTTTTGGGGGGGGGAGGGTTGGATGTGGAGGTGGGGGCTGTTCTGGCTAATCTCTTCACAGATCTGAGCAGAAGCAGAATTTTCTCATGCTTAACAGCATAGTTCTGGGAAGCTCTGTGGTCTCAGGTGTCAGTGAAGCTATTTTCACCAGTGAACACAATAAATAGCTTACCTGATAAGGCATTTCACTAGATGTTACACAGCATCTTTCCTTTTTATTTGGGTATAATATTACCATTTTGATCTGGACTTTTCCAACTGAAATAAAAGACATAAAGAAGACAAGATATCTGAACAGCATGATTTAGGAAATTGTGTTCCCCTCCCTACTGCTGAGTAATAATTCATTCTAAATGGGTGGTCATTGATTTCTAGAACGAGATTATGTCATTCTTTCTCACAGTGGCTGATGCAAATCAAGGCTAAAAACAAGCAGTTACAGCTACAGCAGTATACTTTCCTTGTGTCCTCTAATACGTCCCTGATATCACTTTTTTCCAACAAAGCATTATGAGACTGAGTCACAAAATCTGATACTGGCAACAGTTAACACTTGAAAGTTGAGGAAGGTGAGTGCACCCTTCTCCTGAAGGTGTTTCTCAGTTCTGTAATGCTTTGAGGCATAAGAAAGTACCTAATTTTATGCAAATTAAAGCTTGGTCCCAGATTGATTAAAGTCAATGGAAGGAGTCCAACTGACTTTTTGGTATTTTGAATTAGGATTTTAGTGTCTAGAAAACATAAAAGCACAAATGCTATTTGTCCTTTTTAAAAATGACCTTTTAAAAAATAGAACTTGTAGGGAGACCTGTACGTTCTGTTTATTGTATTGCATTTTAGTCTTACTAAGTTGATTTTCCCAAGGTGTAGAAGAGAAATTGAAGTTAAAAATAAGTCCTCTTAGTATGACTTTTCTGTTATGTCTTGAGTTACCACAGTGAATGCAAACTTCAACTTGTTTCAAAAACTGTTTGTTGCGATGACGTCTTTTTTTTTTTTTTTTTTTGTTCCCCCGAGGTAATATAATTGAGAGTAACTTGCCAGGTATTCACAACACAAACAGGAGGCCTCTGCATTGCACTGCATTTTTCCCAGTATGTAAATAGGATGTAGTATTTCCTGTGAGAAATTTGTTCTTACTGTGTTTCATCCTCCTCATGGCTTCTGATTTTTCCAGCCATTTAGCAGTTTGTCACTCATCTTTGATAACTGCCCCTTAGAGGGGCATTGTGTACAGAAAACAGTACTGTGAAAAAGCTCTGATAAATATAAACAAAAAGTTCATAAATATAACAAAAGTTCAGATTAATCTGTAACCGGAGAGATCTTTTTGAAACAGCAGATGCTCCCTGGCCCTCTGACAGCAGCAGCTGTGCAGACTTCTTGGAAGAGCTCCTTAAGCCACAGCCTGAGAAATTAAACTGTACAAAGCCTTATTAGTCATCAGAAGATGTAGAAACCTCAGAGTGAAATTCTTGAAGTTCTTTGATTAGTAAGAGAAATGCTCACCCCCACACATACACAGATGACAAATCTGCCACTGCTTTTTTCCTATTTCCTTGACTCCTTGAGGCTGGCACAATGATAGCTGCCAACCGTGCGTTTTACCCAGGACTGGTGGACCAATTTGTTCAGTCCAAACTGTGAAAGGATACAGATATATAGATATTTTGTTAGTATTTGGGAAGGAAGGTACTTAGGGAGAATTTCTAAGGCTATTTGAAGAAAAGAGCAGTTCAGCAAAGTTGTCCCAAGGAGCACAGGCATATCATGATACTAAAATCATTTACGCAAGTCAACATGTGTCCAGTGTCATTTGCAACTTGCCACGAGGTCTTTATGTTTGGGATTCTAGATATGGGACTTGTAATCAAAAGCCATTGCTGAAGCAGTTTGCAAAGCAGTGGGTGGAAAAGCTGACAGAAACCAAAACAATTTCATGCATCTGTGCAAAGCTTGCATTTCCACTGACTTTTTTACTTTGTTATCTTCAAAATTACTAGAGAATCTCCCTGCTGAGAGTTAGTTGGTTCCTCTGATGAATAAATTTTAAGGACAAGGAAGAAAAGTCAGATAAATATGGAGTAACTTGGTAGAGGCGGAAAAGGATATAGCTGAAGATGTTAAACTCAGAGAGTATTTTTATGCCTCTGTGGATATCTTTCAGCTGTGAAACAAGTATAGTAATGTGAAGACCGACTGATAGACAAGGGATTAAGAAGAGTAATGAGAAGACCTAGGCAAAGCGAGGGAAATTAGGAGGGGAGGGGGGACTCAGAAAGAAATGCCAATGATCAAACTTCTAATGGAAAGGACATATTACATTTAGAAAAGGAAAAAAAAGTATGGATGTGAATATAAAGTAACTGGATACACCCACGCAACATGTTCTAAGCAGATGTGGACTCGTTCTTCCTGTTCTCCTAACTGAAAAATGACCATGTGATGACATTTACATCATGCTAATAAACTCTGTTCAGAGGTAGCTGTGAGATAGGGTACATTAACTTGAGTTCAGCACCGTGATAAATGTGGTCATATGGCTTTTTTCCAGCTCCAAGCAAGGAGAGAGTTAGTTATTGTTTGCTGGGAGGATCATGTGTAATCATATCCTAACTTGAATTTAGGAGTTAATGAGTTTTGTAAGAGTCTGGCTGGGAAAACTTAGCCTAAAGATTAGATTTAGTTTAGGAATGGGTTGGCAACATCAAGTATTTTTGATCTGAAAATGAGTGTTGGAAGAAGAGACTAGTCCTTAAGCTGTGAAACTGAATTTTGCAACCTGCAGTACCAACTCTGAAGGCCACACAGGTCAGCCAGCTTCACTGTTTGAAGGAAACCATCAGGTTTTGATAGAAATATATTTGTCTGGATCAAAGAGAAAGGAAATCTGCAGGCCATTTATAAAACAATCTGGTAAGAATGCTTTTTCAAATACACACAAACTGTGGGAGCAGCTAGTATCAGTGATATTTCTGCATGGGTATATCCTTTTGATTCTTTTTGTAGTACCAGAAATAAAGTGTAAGACCATATGAGATTCATTTAGAGGTTTATTTTTAATGGCTGTGCTTTATTACTACAGTGCCCCATTGAAGCAGTTGTATTACATTTCTGTTCTTTCAACTTTACAATGTTAGAAACAAGACCATCAGTCAGGGACTGAGTACCACATCCTCACAGTAAGAAAGACTGGAAACAATAATTTGTTTCTTAGGTGGAATTAATTCTTCATGCAATGAAACATTGACCCTAATTTGCATGTGTATAGTTTTTCAGTGTTAAATGCACATGCATTATTTGCTTGCACACATAACTGCCCCAATAGTCATACTGGTCCTCTTTTTAAACTGAAAAGCAGTAAGAACTGAAATTATTTTTTTTCCTTCTCCTGCGTTTCCTGGAGGTGGTAGCCTCTATCCACACTTTATATTCAAATAACAACTAAATGGTTTAATTGCAGACCAGGTGTTTTCAGACAGAACCAAAGGATGGTTCCTTCCTCACCATACTTATAATGAAAGGTGAGAGGTAAACATAGATTTGCCAAGGAACAACAGCACAGTAGTCAGCATAAGCACAGCAGCTGTCAACTCAAAAAAAATCACTCAAGATAATGATTAAAGAATACAAGACAAACTCACCACATTCTTCATGCTGCGTCTGTTCTGTGGAACAGAAAAAAAACCCACACCTTTCCAAGCAAAGCAAAACACTCACTCTAACAAAACCTGATACCACTTAAAGCAAACAAATAATTTTGTGGAGCCGTTTGTCAAAATGACAAGTTATTTATGACTTAAACAAACAAATAAAAAGTTTTATTTTATATAAATAAAATTTATATCTTTTATTCATAAATAATAATGAACTTATCTCTTTGTTAGAGGGATGACCAAATATTGAAAATATTGATATTGAAAATCTGTTATTTACTGTCATTCTATTTATGAATAGATAACACTTGAAATGAAAATCATTAATAATTAATCATTATGCAATAATTTCTGCATTAAAAAGTATGTCAAGAAGTCTTTCTGTGAGCTTTACAAAAATGATACTGAAGCATCCAGAAAAGGAGCTGAAACTAGAAACGTCTGGTTACCTGTGACATTCCTGTTAATCGCCCTAAAGATGTATGAAGGTCAATGTCTGAGAAATATCTCTCACTTTCAAAACAACAGAAAAGCCTTCATTCTTTTTCATTTCTTCTCACAGGATGTTGGTGGCTTTCATTAGGGGTCAGTATTGGGATCAGCCCTACTTAACACCTTTGTCAGTGGCATGGACAGTGGGATCAAGTGCACCCTCAGCAAGTTTTCAGATGATGTCAAACTGTGTGGTGCAGTTGACAAGTTGACATGTTGGAGGAAAGGGATGCCATCCAGAAGGACCATGATGGGCTTGAGAGGTGGGTCTGTGTGAACTTCATTAGTTTCAACAAGGCCAAGTGCAAGGTCCTGCAATGGGGCAATGGCAATCCTAAGCACAAATAGAGTCTGGGTGGAGAAAGGATTGAGAGCAGCCCTGAGAAGGACCTGGGGGTGTTGGTTGATGAGAAGCTCAAAATGAGCTGGCTCTGCTCTCATGAGACCCCATCTGGAGTCCTGTATTCAGCTCTGGGACCCCCAGCACAATGACAACATGGATGTATTAGAAAAAATCCAGAGGAGGGCCACGAAGATGATCAGAGGGCTGGAGCACCTCTCCTACGAGGACAGGCTAAAGGCATTGGGGTTTTTCATCCTGGAGAAGAGAAGTGTCTGGGGACACCTCAGGGTAGCCTTCCAGTACCTAAAAGGGGCCTACAAGAAAGCAGGAGAGGGATATTTTGTCAGGCAGTGTAGTGATAGGACAAGGACTAACGGTTTTAAACTAAAAAGGGGTAGCTTTAGGCTGGACATGGGGAAGAAATTCTTCACTCTGAGGGTGGCGAGGCACTGGAACTGGTTGCTAAGGGAAGCTGTGGATGCCCCATCCCTGGAAGTGTTCAAGGCCAGGTTGGATGGGGCTTTGGGCAACCTGGTCTGGTGGTAGGTGTCCCTGGCCATGGCAGTGGGGTGGAGTTAGATTATCTTTTAGGTATGCAATGCAAAGCACTCTATGATTCTATGGTTCTATGTTGAAAAAAATATATATTTTCAAAGACAAGCCTAATGAAAAAAAAAGGTTTTAACCATGTTCTGTAAGACATACTATTAGTTAACCATTTTCACATCTTCACGTACCTGTGGTCAAATACAGTCAGCGTTCTTTGTTCAGTGTGACACCTCCAAATAATCATGTAGAAGATAGATTCTGTGACACCTGTCACATAAATTGATGTGATGTTTAGAAATAAGAAATAGTCTGATAATTTTTATGCCCCTCTTTTAGAGCAGTTCTAACAAGTTAATATTTTTCTTGTACTGGGAAAGCCAGATCTGTATACAGTACTCTAGGTGGGGTCATATAGCTGAACTGGATAGCTGGATAGCATCAGTATAGCTGAACTGGATATGTGAGTGAGGTGGGAAATAGGACATTGATGCAAAGAAATTCATCATGGTCAGACAGGCACTTTCTACGTTCCCAAAATGTGGGGAGCACAATGTAGTTTAATACTGTTTTCTCCCTCTGCCTGCTTTATTTATACTCTAAGTTCAAGGAAACACAAATTAAGACTCAAAAGTCCTTTTTCTACCTGCAGGATTTTGCCTGAGCCTTACCTAAATCAATCAATATAGTATGATTATGATATTTGGATCCTGTGAGGGTGATATGTGAGGGTGGGATGCTGAGCAGTCAGGGTAAGTATTCTTCTTATAATTTCCAAGAGATCAGAGGACGTATAATATTCTGAGGTTATAATACATATGAAATGTAGATTACACTGATATGTTCTCATGAAATATTTCTGTATTTACTTACTGTCTGTACAAATGTACACACGGATACATTCACACCTATCTGTTTGGTGTGTGGTGCTACTTTTTGTTTGTTTGTTTGTTTTTTATTTGTTTGTTTGTTTGTTTGTTTGCTTTTTAATATTGCCTGGTCTTCCAGAGCACAATGCTATGAAAATGCAATTCTTGATGTATGAAGGTTTAGTTTTTGACAGTATTCTATATTTCCCAGTGATACTTCTGAACATTCAGAAGTTCAAGGTTGTTTCAGGTCACCCAGCAAAAGGAACAAAAATAGGAACTGAGTCTGGTTCTCCTGCATTTTAATCGAGTCACCTGCTAGACCACACTTAGCCAAGGCAATAATTAACCCCCATATAATAAAATAATTATAGCCACATATTGAGCTGAGAGAGGTTTTGTTAAAGAAAAACAAAACAGTAACAAATGCAACACAAGTTCCAGCTGTTAGTTGGAGCTGCAAGGATAAAAAGGTGAGAATAAGTTGTTTCAGATACTTGTCTCGGCTCTCAGTCCCTCCTGTCTGACTGGAGGATGCCAAGATACAGCAGAAAAAACTGAGGTATCTGCAGCACCATTGCTAGCCAGAACACAGCAAACTTTCCCAAATTTGTCACTAGTAACAGCAAGTCATGACTTCCACTCTGCTAAAAATATCTAATAATGATTTTGTCCTGCTTTCCATTTTCCTGTCAGCATGCGCTACATTCTGCTGCCCAGCTATATCCTACATGGCTTCAAGTCTGACGAGGTTCTTCCTTAACCCACAAGGGATTATTTGGCTTTGTAATCCTAAAGGGCTTTACTGTAATAGTGCTGTTCATTCATAAGGGCACTTCTCAAAATACTTCACAACCAGGACCTGCCTCAAATAAAGCTATGGGGTTTAGGGATTTTATTTTAAGTTTAATTTCAAGAGTTCTCTATCATACAAATTATCTTCTATGTAATACAGCTGTCTCATATCTGTATGTGGTGAGCAGCAGTGGCTAATAACTTTCTTTCCAGTAAAGAAATACTTTAACAGTCACTATTAGTTTTATTCATATATGCAATAGTGTAATTATTTACAAAAATATTGTAGAATCATGTGTTTTTAAATGATATGTTCATGTAAAATGTAATTTTAAAATGTTAGTATCAATATTTACTATTTCACAGCCAGAATGAAACAATATATATGTGTGTGTATATATCTATACATATATACACGCAGTTATCCCTCCTTCTGGCTTAGCATAAAAAAAAGGAAACATCTTTAAATTTTGTTGTAAGCAGAAAGCAGCGAGCCATACCTGAGCACCTGTTTTTCTTGGTAGATAAAACTTCAGTGTAGGGAGTTTTATTTTAATGACCTTTCAAGTTCTTTCATTAAAAAAAAAAAAAAAAAAAAGTTACTTTATTTTGTTCTTAATGAAAATGCACTTAAGCAGTCCTGATCTTTGTTGTTAGTGCTCGTATGCAGTTTTGTTCTATTTAGGACTTAGAAAAAGTATCTTTTTAAAATCCTCCACTACCTGAATGATTGACTTTTAAAAAGAAAACCTTCAGATCTCTGCTAGAAATAAGTAAATTCTCTTAAATGAAGAAAGTACACAGAAACTATAATTCTCGATGAGAAATTATTTGCTGATTAGAAATAAGTTAGATATTTGGTGTCATAAACTTTATGCATTTTTATGTATGTTTTGCTTTCATGAGTCAGAAATTTCCTAACTTTACTCATTTGCTTTTATTTTCTGTCTAGAAATAAAAATTCCACATCACAAGAAAAATTTCCATCCAAGTATGGAAGGCAGGAGCTACTCTAAACTAAGCAGCACTGCCCAGGGTATGTAGGAAGGAAAGCCACTCAGCACTGCAAAACATCCTCTTCTGAGGGTGCTGAGTGTTTTCTGCTTTCATGCGTGGATTTAACATAACACATTAGCAATATATATGTTTCTAAAGGAGTTAAGCATATATGTGTCTGTTTTGCTGTGGGACAGCTTGGCACCATTTGCAGCCTGTGTGAGGCTTTGGAAAGGGCAGTAGGCACAAAGATGTCTGAGGAGAGGTGACATTTCTTGCCTCATCAGTTAATGTGTCTGTGTTCATCTTCAGTATAAAGAACTGGAAAAGCAGATGCTTTCTCCTGTATAACTTTGTGGCTTTGATGCATTTATGTATGACATATGCTTATACAAAGGTTTTATTATTAAATTGCCATTTCTTGTTTACATTGGAAATGTAAAATATTATATCAATTCTTTGTTTCTTCTATATTTGAGTATGCCTATCAATATTTCCATTAAAGTGCAAAAAATCTTCAGGTGACCTGACTTATTTACAAATTGTCATTATTATTTTGTTCAGGTATGGTAATAACAGATCTCTGTGTGTTTTGCTCTATATAATGGTGTACTGACCTGAACCAAAACAGAGCAGTTGGGTAAGGCTGTACAATGGCCATAGCTATCCTTCTATTTCCTTCTCAAAGACATCTTTTGTACAGAAAGGCAAATATTTTCTTCCCTGAGTTTATACAGATTAACAAGGAGCTCAGCTAACACAGGAGTTGTGACTGTGAGCTGTGTTTCTTTCAGTATCTTATACCAATAGCTTTCCAACTAGTAGTATGTCTCTGTGTTTTGTCACCTTCTAATTAGACCAATCTTCTAAACGGATTTCCCTCCAAATAATTTCCCCTCTTTTGTACCTTCAAACAAGAGATCAGAGGAAAGCTCTGTTCTTAGTTCCTCCAGCTATTCAGCTGGAAACAGACCAGGTGTCCACCACCTGGTTCTAAGAACTAGGTAAAGGAATAGACACAGGCATAAAGGACGCATGTCAATCCTGGCTCAGAGGGATGGGTGTGAGAACCTGTATGGCTGATGAGGTCTTTTACTGCATCTTAACAGTTGTTAAGTAGGTTACCAACAGCACTGTGCAGGTTGCTGTTCTGCCAGATCTGACATGTGGAACTGAGGCCTTTGATTATCTCCAGTGAAAACAAAGTCGTCCTGTTTGTGTGGAATTACTCATGTGGTGGTAAGATCTAAAATCCAACCAACCAACCAAAACCAAAACAAAGCCAACCAACCAACTTATAAACACAAAATGTGGGAAATGTTTTTCTGGGGAAATGTACTCACACTGTTTTCAAGGAGACTTTCTTCATTCAGATCATTTTCACTTTTGAGTTGTGTGACTGCTGTAGTTCAGGTCTGTGTGATGTTTTAAGAGTATATGGTGTCACAGAGGCATAGGGTCTTATTATTCTTAACCAAAATGATTCATATAGAGGCAAAAAGTATTGAATTCTAAAGATGCTATGTTCAGTTTTACAGAGCTGAATTTTCAAATATTGGGCTGATATCACATGGCTGGGAGCTGGAGATGTTACACTTCACTTTTACTACTGATACTGGTATAGTTTCTTCCATAAAGTCATTTCAGAATTATGTGAGTGAGCTGCCTTACCACAACAGGCAGTTCAATATTAGCCAGCTACTCAGCTGAGAGTGCTGTGAGCTTTCATAGGAGCTTTATCTATTGAATGGTGAAGACTAATATGAAATGAGTGTGACTGGAAACCAATAATGGCACCCTGTAACATCCTTTGCATTGCCACTGAGTCATTTTAATTATATATATATGTATATATATATATAAAATTTACCTCACAGGAAAAAAAAATTATATATATATATTTGCCTGTGAGGTAAATTGATCCTTTGGCCTGTCAGTTGTTTCATTTTCTTTACTGTGTTCAGTTCCTTTACCAATCTCTGAAAAGTTTCAGTAATAATGAACAAGAAATTATTGATGAATCACAGAATGTTAGGGATTGGAAGGGACCTTGAAAGATCATCTAGTCCAATCAATACTGAAGATAGAGAAGTATATAAAAATAATGATGTCAAGGGGAATCACTGGGACAAAATAACTTGTTTAATTGTATTTTTCTGTTATAAATGGATTATCCAAAATTTATAATAAAATTTATTCTCTCTTCTCTACTCCAAAATTCCCCTGAATTCTCTAAATGACCTGGAATAGTCTTGCATATTTGTATTCATCTCCTTAAAATCATAACAGCTTTGACAGTGACAAACCTTCCTGACTGCAGATGATACATTTAAATTGATAAATTAGCTCTTATATTTGCGACACTATAGATTAAAAATATGAAACACAGAAACAAGCTTTAAAAGTTTAATCAGTGTCTCTTAGAGAATAGGATTCACTGACCATTCTTGTGTCAGCAGTTTTGATGGTGAAATCTGGGCCTTTAGGTGATTACATGGCTGTACTGATGATGTTCTCTTAAGACCCAGAGCAAAAGAAAGTATGTGCATGGGCATGCACACACTACAGTCATGGCATCAGACTACGTTTCCAGAAAACTGAATTCAAAGAGAATCTCAGGTCATATGACAGGTGGGCTTTATTGCCCATACCAAAAAATAAGTGTGCTTAAGGCAAATGCACTTTCTTCACAATTTTTTGCTGATTGCCCTGGCAAGCTGTGACACCTTCTTATCAAAATCAGTACAAACTGAAACAAACAAACAATCAAAAAAAAAAAAAACACATCAAAAATAACAGGAATAGCAACATATCAAGATCCAGCTGCTGTTCTCCTTCTCTCTACTAAAACTCAACAACTTATCCTTGATGTGTTATGGTACTTTGCCTGCATAAAGTAACAGAAACTATAGGGAGATATTTCCCCCCCTCAAGCATCTTCTAGAACTTCTTTCTGTGCCATAACCAATGTAGTTTAGTTTATGGATTAAGAGACTCTTGCAGATCTTACTGGAGCGGTACTTTTATTTATTATTATTTATTTTGCCTCTACAATATTCTGATAAAATATGTGGTAACTTATAGAAACCTTGCCAATTTTTTCTCTGTGAAGATGACTCAAACCTCATGACTTTTTGTTGTTTCTTTTCAGCTTTGTAATGTCTATCTGCAATGATATTATATTGCTACAATAACAATCAAGCTAAAGCTAGATACATTAAAGTAAAATGAAAACAAAAATCCAAGGAAATAGCAATACCTGAGTGTCTTTTCATGTTATTCATCTACATCTCCTGCAGCATCAATTTTTGAGCAAAGCATTAATAGAAGGGACCATCTCACAGAAGCAGCCTACTACTAAAAACCACGCTTCCCAACATGTTGCAAATCAGCATGGCAGAAACCTCTTTGCTTACCTTGTCCTGAGGTTAGTGACTCTAGAATATTATTTTGCAATGCAAAAAAAGTCTTCCTAGACCATTAATGACATGTATTCCTCCCTCCTTTCTGACTCCCCCTCTCTCATTTCCTCACTCTTTATATGGAAAAGCAGAAATCTGGCATTTCAAGCATTGAGATATCTTAAGTTCCATACATTTCTGGGTGTTCCATGATTCCTTTGGATGCTATGAATATCTTTCAAAAAACATTGAATGTGGTTTTGTCACAGGATGCTAAGGCTCTGATAATGAAACTAATAATGCTGTTCAGGTCTGAGCTGTGACATCAGATGATGGTGATGGCACTAATTGTTTATTGACTAGCTCTTCACAAGCACCTTGTGAAGCATCATTTAATCACCAGCAAAGAACAGCAATTCAGACTACCCAGAGTAAAGGTTATCTGCTGATCGGAGAACAGAGAGATTTCTTCTCATAAAAGGTCACAAACCATAGCAAAGTACTGGGATGACCACACTGTGGTTTTTCACAAAAGAAATTTGTATAGTTCATATAAGGTTTACAATACTTTTTTTTTTTTTTTTTTCATGCAGATCGAAAAAAAGTTGCCAGCGCAATGTATTAGGCACGGAGTCTTATGAAAGATGTTCTTTGTCTGTGACTTTCACAGCTTGTCTCAATGTCTAAGCAAGTGAGAAATAATCCATTGGAAAATAGACAGTGCAGTAAACTGGAAAAGCTACACTCATTTCACTGCTTGCAGACACCACTGCTGACATAGGGACTAACTCAACATGGCCAATGTGCTTAGCAACATGTCGTGCACCTAGCTGAATTCAGGCTCATTTCAGTCTTCACACAAAACCACAGTGTTCACTCCCAAAATAACACTCTTCTGCCTGATGTCTCTATTCACTCATCTATACCCTTTTCCTTTCATTAATGTTTTCAAAGTGGAAATGCTGAATTCATTGTCATTAGACAAATATTACTGATGATTAATCTAGAATGTGGATTTTTTTAAAAAGATTTGGACTAAAATGTAAAACAGTCAGGCATGTTTCATTCCTTAATAATTTAGACTGGTCCATTGTAATTGACCATGTAAACAGAAAGTAAGAATGCTCCTCTCTTCATTTTGCAAGTTCCTAAACAGTCACCTCCAGAAACAATTCTAACACTTTCCAGTTACCACATTAAAATACACAGCAAAATATAGCTCTCCCCTCCATTTTCATTACTCTGTAATGAATGAAACCTGCTTACAGTAGGCTCACTTTTCAGGTCACTAAAAAGTCTAATAGAATGGTTTGGATTGGAAGGAACCTTATAGATCATCTAGTTCCAACCCCCTTGGTTAAATAATGATCACACCTTTGAACACAAATGGTTTCATATCATGATTTGCTTTTGGAGGGATCTTTTTGAGGTGGTTATAGAGTGACTAGCCCAGTTTTGCTCTGATTTTGTCTTTTAGAAAATTTTACAATGATACGGTGATGACTATGATAACTGAATCAGTCAATGTCAGTGACTAAACAAGTCACCTTCAGAACTTGAAGAATAAAATTAGAATGAGATATTTGTTTGATAGAAACTGCTATGGCACCAACATCAGTCAAGTGTTGCTGATTTAATACATTCAGAGAAACTTCTAGGACTAACTCCTACATATTTTAAAGTCTGAATAAATTTAACAGTCAGAGAAAGGTATCTTTCAATCTGAATGAAATTCATTCTTTCATACAAAAGACTTTGGAAAATAAGTACTCTGGAGTGAAAAAAAAAAATCACCAAAAGAATCTGGCTAATGATTTTATCATCTGGAATATTTTGTTGTTGCTCTTATTGTTTATTAAATTTATTTTATTTATTTATTTGTAATGGAGCAGCTGAAGCAATGTCAGCTAATGACGGGGATTAGCAGCATTGGAATAATTGGCAGCTTGTAGTTGTAGGGACCAAAGACATTTACCTGAATAATTTATGGACAAAAACTGACAGGAATTTCCTAAGAGCAAATAAGTCAGGTCTGGGGGGTGTTGTTTACCTGATGCAATCACATCTGATTGACTGGGGAACTCATCTGCAGCTGATGCCTTAAAAGCCCTGGAGAAGGGTTTATTACATGCCAGCCACACATTCTTTGTTGTACCTCATCACAGTTTAATTATTCATTCATCATCTGGGTGTCACTCATTACAGAAACTGTCCTGGAAGAAAAACTACTCAGGGCACGCTTTTTAAAAATAATTCCTCCCTCTGTGTGTGTGTGCACATGTGGTGTCACATTAGTAGAGGAAATTATGCCCCTTTCTTTTGGACAAAAGGTTTTTCTTGTCTCATTCTTCCATTTGTCACTCAAGGGAAGATCCGCAAGACTGATGTTCCTTTTTTTATTGTTCCTAAATACAGTCCAAAGCACAAAAGGTAGACAGCCTAGCAGATCATTTATTTCACATCAACAGCTGCACACTCACTACAGAGTCAGAAAAAAGATGAAGGAAATAAGTATGCAAAGTGCATCTTAATGAATCTGTAGTAATAACTCATTACCGTCTGTTGATCATCTCGGGTCTCGGAAATAGAAGGAGTGGTTTCTTGTCACAGCTCCCTGGGCTTCAGTCTGCATTGCCAAGCCCCTCGTGGCATTGACGGTTTTGTACCTCAGAAAGAAACCCACAAAGGCCAGAGTCCAAACTACTTTCTCAAGTCTAATGGCATTTTCTTACTTGGGCTCAAAATGCATTGGGCAAAACAGTGGGAAAGCTTACATCACTACTGTACAGGATCTAATCACTCTCTGGGTTCAGAAAATATGGGCTCTTATCCCTGATGTTTATATAGCACTAACAGTTCTTAAAATTCACCAAATGTTGAATTTATAATGAAAGAATTCATTGGAAAATCACTTTTTGAGAAAATACTTTTAAAACTTCTCAAGTGAAACTATTGAGACCTTTCCATTTCTCTTTCATTTCATCACAATCTCTGGTGTAAGTGGCCATGTACTCACTATAAGTGAGCTATAGATACGTGGTTCAAGTTGTATATCAATACACCAGTTGCGTGACAGTATTTTCTCTGTCACTGAAATCACACTACCCAGTGACATATATTATCCTGCTTAATGCAGGTTTTATCAGTTATCTCAGAGAAAGTACTGCTAGCTCTGCTTTGCTGCTAAAGCTAAGGGGAGCGTGTGCCAAGAGCTCACCTCACCCTAGTGTAACTGGAAAAATCCTTGTGCTCTGAAAAACCCATCGTCACAGAGAACAGTGAAGGGTTGGCCAATCCAGATAAACTGTACTAAGGGTCTGCAAAAGCATGGGAAGGACATCTGTACAAGATTATGAGTTTATGGCTGCACTGAAAGAGGGCTAATTACCCTAGTTACTAAGCAGGCTCTCAGGGACACACAGACACAAATCAAACTGACAGCAAGCTGCATCTGCAGCTGTGTACAAATGGGTTTAACTCCCAGAGAGCTTAAAAGAGCTCTGTTCTGTTCCCCCTGAAATCAACATAAACTTGACTATTATCTTTTAGAGTAGCTGATATAAGAAAGCAATAATAAAACAGTGGAAAGTGAGTAACAAGTCTGTTGATTTCCTGTAAAAATTAAGGGTTACAGAAATTCAGTCTGCAGATACTGATAGCCTTTAGCAGCTTTATAAACCATCAGGCTGCTTGGACAGATGTCTAAGTATTGGAACTATTATGAACATTTATATAAGAAAGTGTTATTTTTATTTATCTTCTCTTTATATGCTTTGTCCTCTTTGCTGTACAAAACTATGATTATACACACAACCTTGTATAGGTTGGATGAATGCCTGCTGCTTGTTGAAGGTATTATTAATGTCTCTTTTTTTTTTAACTTTTCATTAAAACATTGATTCTTTGAGCATTTATTCCACCTTGAATTCATATATTTTTAAAATGTTTTACATAGTTTCAGTGCAAAACAATGCTTAGAAGTATACAGGAAATACTTTTAAAGAAATGTAATGACTATATATAGTGATTAATGAACAGAATGTTTTAATTTTTGAGACCTGAATGTGAGAAACAAATTTCTCACTGTCCCAGTCTTTGTCCTCTGTGTAGAAACTATTTGCTCTCTTCTTCAGTTTCATGGATTGTAAGGTCAGATGTACAGACATACTTCTTGCTTAATGATAATAATGTGCAGATCTTTTCAGCATTAACTACAGATTGAAATTCAACAGCAGCAGATGAGAAAGAGCATGACTTGTTTAGAAAAGCAACCAACCTGGATTAAAGATTTTCTAGTGAGAAGGCAATCATAATCCTTAAGATATTCACATGATTAATTACAGGTAAGGATGTTACCTGTAACTTTCTACTTTGCATTTTTCTAGAAAATCTTGGATATTGTAAAATCTTTACTCCTTAGTTACATGGTCCTTCTGATAGCAGGTATTAAGTGGGTATCTGAAAAGACCCTGATCATGTACTTACTGTCCCCTCAAGTCTGAAACTAATGGTATACTGCTCTTGTCCTAGAGGAAGAGGGTGTAGCTGAGCTGAAACCATTGCTTTTACAGCTTCCTGGATGTGCACTGATGTGGTGAGTTTACTGACATTAACAGACTGTTAGATAACCTTATCCTTACATTAAAGAAAAGTGTGTTTATTCCCAGAGTCTAATACAATTGACCAATATACACGTTAAGTCCTTGAAATCAAACTGGCACATGGAACAGAAGTTTTCATGACTATAAACTCATATAGATGCAAAACAACATCCACTTTTCTAATCTGATTTTTTTCCTCCCATTCTTTATTCAAAAGTTTAATAAGCCTTTTTGGCTGCAGCATTTCAGTGGAGCTCAAGTTCAGCAGTTCATCCAACATAATACAGCTATCAGCTGATATTTTTTAGCAATGGCTTTTCACTTTCTTTAGTCTCCATTCTATTTCTATGGCACACACAGTCTGTTGTTTGTTTTTTTTTTTCCCTGAGGTTATCGAGGTGCCTGAGAACTTATTCAGATTTTCTTCATTTTTAGAAGGAAAGTACACACTAGAAATGTTTCATTGTCAAATATGGAGCATATAAAGGATTGAAAAGGCTTGACTTTTTAAAATTAATTTTTAATGCTATCAACATCCAAGATTAGTTTGTTGGTTAATTTTCTCATCACGGCTATGCAAAGTTGCCTTATGCCACCTCATCTACAGACTTCCTGAACCACAGCTCCTCCTAAGAATTGTAATTAACATTGAAAGACCCATTCATCAGCATTGTTTCCAAAAAAGTGTCAGCTGTTCCAGTAACTGATAAGATATTTGAAGAAGGTTAGTGAGGCTTTTGGAACACAAGAGTGGTTGTCTGCCAACTCAGGAAGTTGATTTGTTCTACCGATCTTAGGTGATTTATCCCACTTCATCTTATACTTCATCTTATATGAGATGGTTTGTTTTAAGGAATTGCCTCTGCCTTCTCTATAAAGAGAGTTAGGTGACTACATTAGATAAATAGCTATCAACTAGGAAAATCTAAGTGATGTGAATCTCAGACATTGAATTATTGTGGCTGGATATGTTCGGGAGTCTCAAAACTGAAAAAAAAACCAACAACCAGACAGATAGTCTCGAACAGTATGTAAGTCTACATCATCTACACATAATAGGGTAACTTAAAGTCAATTAACAGCTTGTGTCATACTGATTTAGCAGAGAGAACTGAACATATATAAAAAAAAAAATCTTAGAATAATACTACAACAACTCTTGAAATGCTGATCAGAAGAGAAAAAAATGATTAAAGAAATATGTTACTTTTTGTAGATGGCATTACACAGGTTCTTCTAATCTAGACTTTTATTATATCTACTTTTTTCAAGATCTGTTCTCCAGCTGAGGGCTCTGCTTTAATTGTGGGATAGTGTTGAACAGCTTGGAGTTCCTGCTGCAGTTAAAGACTGTTATGACTGTTATTCTGGTAATATAGTCCCCAAACAGTCTTGCAGTAATTACTTGTATAAGATACTGGTTTTCACTAGACTTTTTTTCAGTTGCATCATTGCAACGTTCATACCAACACTGATAAGACAGTTTCTATTTAGGAAATACATAGGATATGCAAATAGTATGAAAATGCAGACTCTTTTCTTATCACTAAATCTGAAAAGTGGTAAAAAGAAAAAATGTAAGGATCTCTCTTTCCTTTAGGAAAAATTGAGAAATGGGTAAGAAAAGTAAATTCCTCCCTTTTCTAAGCAAAGGCGAAGTTTATCTTCACATACGTTCCTGTCTTCTAAGTATTTTTCCTTTTATTCTTGATGTCATGCCCCGAGATTAATGAGCTCCAGATGTTGCCATTTACCCCTTTCTAATTTATTTCCCAAGTGCTATAGATGTGCTAGTAAAACTAACTTAAGATGCTTGGCATAGAGCTAGTATCCAGAGGCCTTCCAGGTACATGGAAAGGCAGAGTATTTCTTCAGTCACATTTATTGTTGTTAATTTCTTTTTATGTCAAATACCAAGGGACAAGAAGGCAAGTTATGTTACAATGAAGATTAGCCAGACTAGAAGAACTATGTATTTCTGTTTCAATAAGAGGACATAACATTTCTGAGTTGACTCAGTGATGTGATATGCTGGAGAGAACAACAAATGAAAACAACCTAGGTATTCAGAAAGGTAACTGAACATATACCTTTAATGTATTAGAACACAGAAAATAGTAAGGTTCCTGGGAATTAAGGTTTTTTTTTTTTTAATTTATTATTAAAATTATTTTATAGTTAGCTCAAACACATTAAATTTTTCTGATTTTTTTTTTAGCGTCAATTAATAAAAGATAAATTTCAGATGTGGATTTGTGCAGCTAGTGAAATCAATAATAATATTATGAGTGAAGAAAATAGTGCAGAAATTTGTTCTAATACTATAGGGGTGTGAAGATAGAGATCAGTTTCCACCATATCAATTGCTGTTGGAGAAAGTGGTAATTCAGCCAATGAGCCAATTTTTTTGAATCCCAGTCATATCAGCATTCACTTTTGGAAAATAATAAAATGTGGGTTACTCAATTATTGCAACTTTTTGACGTTAAAGGAACTGTGAGACTGTCATACAGTTCGCTAAAGAACAGAACTAAGAAAAGAAAAAAAAATCATTTTATCAGAAATTTACACTTTGGTTGTATTTCTCAACATGAAGCCAAATGAAAGATTGAAATGGTATGTTTTTACCATTGAATGGTACGTGGAGACAGAAAATACTTGACTATTATGAAATACATTCTTTTTAAGCACTTTTATTAACACACAGAAGTTTGCCCAGCAATTGGAGCAGAAGGGTGCAAAGAAGGAGGTGAAAAAGGGAGCCCTAGCTGAATTATGACAATCACTGTTACTGTCTTAGATATGGCAATGCCACGCTTTTTGCCAGCAGGTTTTGGAGCACGTAACCCTGCTAGGGTGGAGGCTTTGACACAGAGCTACAGATGGCAGGTGCAGCCCTCCTAGTTCCAGGCTTCAGGGAGAGCCTGGGGCCTCTAATGTCAGGAGAGAAGGCCCCCTGTCCTGCAGGAGATGTGCTGTTCCAGAAGAGCTGTGCCCCCAAGTTGAAGATTTTTGGAGAGGAAGTGAGCAGGCCGTGTCAGGGAAGACAAAAGGGAGATGGACAGGTTATTCTCTGAGATGCACAGCTTGAAGCTAATGGTGTGCTGCAACTGGGCAAAGCATGACTGACAGGTTGAGAGAAGTGAAACTGAAACAAAGGAGGTTCCCCCTTGACACCATGAAACACTTTTTTTTTTTTTTTTTTTTTTTTTGTGCAGATGACTGAGCACTGGCAAAGGTTGCCCAAAGAGGTTGTAGAGGTTGTGGAGTGAGTCAAAACCCCTTCTGGACATGGCCCCAGGCAACCTGCTGTAGGTGACCCTGCTTAAGCAGTGTGTTTTACCAGATGACCTCCAGAGGTCCTCGTCTGCCTCAACCATTCTGCAATTCTGTAATATTTTATAATAAATCCTGCAATGCGACTGTGTAAATAAAACAGAAATACTGAGCATTGAACCAATGCAGCAGGGAATTCTCTAGTGGCAAAAAATTTATTGGGGCCACTGAGTAAGATACTGACTTCTTTCCCTGAAGTGGCTTTTTGGCCAGAGTAGATCCTTTCTGAAATTTTCTAAACGTTGTGGCCTTTCCATTTAGAGGGAAATATCCCCATTCCATCACAGGCAATATAATTAAGACAGGCAACCGAGTTTGTAATAGATAAAGAGGATATCAGGCATTCTCAGCTGCCTTTGAGTTACAGAAGGAAATACATGCTGTTCTGAATTGACTTGATGTGTTCTTAAGCTATTCAACAAACCAAATTTTTTCAGGTCAGCCTTCAGGTGAAGTTTCATTGTCACAAAGGATTTATTTTAGACAAACATATATATATATATATATATAGTCCTACAGAATGAGTGTATATATGTGAATTAATACTCAATATACCTATATTTTAAATGTAAATTTCTTTATGTTGTGTGTAGTCTTCATAGCTCAAGAGAGTTAATCATATTTCAGCTACAAGAAAAGGTAATATCCCTGTTTGCATTATGTTATCTAACTTGTTTATTTAAGTTGAAATCAGTTAGTCAAACTCATAAAGCTTCCTCCAAGAGAAAGCATCCAAGCTAAGTTTACAGGAATTAAAAAAAAAAAAAAAAAAAAAGAGGATATTATAGAAATGGATTATAAATTCTTTGATAATTATCTTATAATTCTTTAGGCTTCTGAAATGCTGAAATGTATTTCTTAATCTTTCTGTGTTCAGGGTAGCTGGGTCATTTATAGTATCCTAGAATACAGAGTCCTGTTGTGGACTCAATAATGTAATGTAAGTTGGCAGAACTATTTTGTTTACCAAAATCAAAGTTGGGTTTTAAAGTTCTGCAAAGTGTACCACTGAAGACAACTGAGGTTGAATGAATTAATCTTGATAGTTTATTGTGGACTAAAAAAAAAAAAAACCCACATAAAAACAAACAAACAAAAAAAAAAACTGGAACCACCCTGGGTGATGGTAATTAGGTTTTGAGAAAGAATAGTAAGTTTAAAGGGACCTCAGACAGTAAGAAAGTTTGCAGATGAAATTGCAATTTTCTTTTGTATAATTGAGTTTCCAGTAGAGTTAAGCATAAGAACAGATATTAATTTAATTTCCATATCCATATGGCCTTCTTGAAGCAGCTTTATTTGCCTGTAGATGCTACAGAAATTCTAGTTTCCACAGGACAGTCTTACACGTCCAAGGCATTTAATGTCATAACTGATGTTACAGAATTACAAAGTAGTTTTATTCATTAAGGTGCATGTCAACAATCCAAGTACTGTATAACAAAATACATCATCATAATAGTTGTTCTTACAGACAGAAATAGACAAAAGTGACTTAAAACTATTTGGGAGAAATCTTAAATAAAGTTGTCTTTATTGTGCAAAGTTCAAAATGTATTTATATTCTACACTACATCACACAAATGATTTTTTTTCTGTAGAAAATTTTATAAACTGAAAACTATAAAAGTTGTTTCTATACTATCAATACCCTTGGGAAATGGTATACACTTGAGCGACCACAGAACATGGAATTGCAACTCAATTCTGTTCACTAAAATATATTCTCACTCTAGTCTGAACTAACATATTATTAGCAAATACGTGGTGAGCTGGTTTTAAAGATCAGTTTATCTTCTAGTCTCTTTTGAAGCTCCTGTAGAAGCAGAAGTCCAGATCTTATATTTAACTATTGATTACTCAATTATAGGCTTCATTTATGTATACTTGGTGTTATGAGTTGTCTCTTTTCTTTTTTGAACATTTTTATTTTTTTGCACAGCTTTAGATCTCCAGTTGTAAAGAGCTTAAAGATTCAAATTACAAGTGGCTTCAAGCTTGTTAAGCACTCCTGAATTCCTTGGGTGACAGTTTGAACAGACCTGCTGATTCGCTTGATTTTAGCTTGTCTAAAGTTTTATTTACTTCATTTTTTATCAAATGCTTGTTGGAAATTTCTTCCTAATTGTTGGTGGACAAAAGTATCGAAGGTAATGGGAGTCTAGTCATAGGCTATGATAGGACTGACGTTTTAGTGTGTTCTTCTGTTTAACCTGTCTTAAAGATGGAATTGAAATATATATATATATAGAGAGAGAGAGAGGCAGCAGAGCTTCAATATTTTATTTTTCACTTATTACATTTCACATCTCATTTCTTAGTGTGCACCTAATTTATTCCCTGCTTTTGCTTGTTCTTTATATATAAAATGGCTTTGTAAAAACCCTTTTTACTTCCTTAGCTCCCTGGAAAGGATTAACTAAATATGCTTCTTCTTGCCTTTCGGTTTCCCTTGTCAACATTGGTGGCTTCTTGTACAGTTCATTCCTCCACTTTCAGTATGTATTGCTGCCCCACCTCAATGGTTGCAGCTGAGAAGTGACTATCTTAAAATATTATACTTCACTCCTTTTCACACTGAGCACTATTCTTCCAAGGGGTGATTTTTCTTTAGGTGCTTAAGAAGATACTATAGTTTTGGAGGTGCTCAGATATTTTTACAATTTTTTTTTTTATAGTAATTTCAGTAAGCCTCCAATCCCTGTTCTCAGACAAAGCTTCCACTGTAACATACATTGTAAATACTTGAAGTAAAGTGGGCTGCCAAATATTGTTTGAATCTCTAGTATGTTGACAGTAGATCATGGTTTCCTTCACCAACTCTGGCAGTTCATGCTTTGCACCCTTTCTGTGATGCTTACTTCTTTTTATATGTGAGAAGCAAATTTGGCAAAAAGTCTGACACTGAAGCATTACAAGTCATTGTTATTTGGGATATAGAAGACGTATTTATTACAATAAGCTTTTAGCTAGTTACTTCACATTGTGGGTTACATAACCTCTCTTCAGTGATGCCTGACATTCTTTGGCTTTCATTAGTTATTTTATATGTTACTTACAAAAAATTTTTGTTATTGTTTCTTTCCTTCAAACCCCTCTTTTAATATCATAGGCAACTACAGCAAACTGTTGGGTTGTATGTTCTTTATGTATGTGCATGACTTAGAATATTTCTTTTTGTGGTGAACTCTTTATTTCCTTGTTGACTTGGGCTTCTTTAGTAGTAATAAATCAGAAAAGCAGGCATTATCCCTTAGTGTTGACATGGTAAGGGAGAACAGACCATCCAGTGAAAGCAAGTGATAACTATTCTTTCCTAGTGAAACTAATCCATATCAATCCTAACTCAGGTTTCACACCCTGCAGCAGCTCAAAACTTCATTTTGAAGAAATATGACAGCTCTGGGATTAAGTTAATATTTGTTGGCTTTGACTTTATCCAACACTTAGTAGTTTCAGAAATCAATTTTAACACCTGTGTGATTCACACGGGAATAAAATAAAAGAAATTGTGGATCAGAGTTATGAGAGGGATCCATAAAAGTTATGGCTCAGAGATACAAGGATAAATAGTGAAGAGATGAGAGTATTAAGAAAAGTAGACATTTCAGGCTCTAGAAAAATCACTTCTCTTCATCAGAGAAAAAAAATTAACACTCCTCTGCCTCTCACTTTCTCCAGCTCAGTAAAAGCACCATTTGATGATGCCTCTTCAAATTATAGAGAAGTTTTACATTTAAAACAATTAGTTACAAACATATTAAATTATTTAAAATCTGCAGAGTTACGATGTTACAAAATAAGAATTACTACAATAAACGTTTGTATGTACAATTTTTTGGAACCCCGTTTGTATATGAATTATTAAACTGGTTCTTCACCTCACAATGAACAAGAGTTTAGTATTTTGGTTCATCCTCATTATTGAATGTATGGTTAAGAACTCAGCCATTGCCTGCTCTCTGGGATTTGCAGTGAAAACTAAATCATTCATATCCTTCTGAGTACTCCATGGGCTGATCAGTGGAAGTCCTTCACCAATGTTGCATGTACCTTCAAGATAATGTCTATCTGAAATGGAAATAAAATCTCTCATCACAGTGTAAAGACAATGTCTTAGTCCTGATTCCATGGTTAGACAACTTGCCCAGCTCTTTCTACTGATGCTGCAGGAGATGTATTATTTTCTTTTAAAACCAGGCTGAAAGTGTTGGACAAACACAGAGATCTTTCAGTAAGTTAGCATTTCCAAGCTTTCCAAGAAAGCAGAAAAGCTGGGGTTAGCTTTTTGGAAGCCTCAATTCAGATTTCAAATCAACATCTTCAAATCCATACGTCTTATCTTCAACAAAAAATTTCTATTCATAGTATACGGGTTATGTTGGGTCAGTTTTTTCTCCATCCCAAATGCTAAAAATCATGTAATTCCATAGAGATTAGTTCAAACTTGGTGTAAAGATGTTCATTGAGTTCAGGTACTTAATGATTAGGTTGCTTGCAGAATTGAAACACAAGTCACGAGAAAAAAGGTAATTAAACAGAAAGGTTTATAACAGCATGAGTTCAGATGAATTTTCTGAGGGCTAACAAAAAACTTGTAAATTAATAAAATGCCTTCTTCCCTTCTTTTAACTTGAAACACCTGCCCCAAAATGTCACCCATATCCTAGATCTGTTCAAATGACTAAAAGAAAATGTCAGAATATCCAGCAGGGACAAAACATCACTGTTCTAGACCTCAATCTGACAAAATCCTGAATTTGGAATTCCAGCTGGAATTTTGCTTCCTCCCAAAATTACAGTGTATCTCTCAACAGAGAGCTACTATATGAAATTTCACCTCATTGTTAAAGTTTGGTAAAAGATAAGCAAATGAAACCTACAACTTGCAGTGGGAGATGCTATTATGTCTTTCTGTCAGTTGGCTGAGTTTGGTAGATGTGAAGCAGTAGTTAGAATAATGAAGAAGTCAAAACTATTTACAAGGTACCTACAATGTGAGTATTGAACTTCACATGGGAAAAGATATTGGAAGAAAATTTATTGAATTTATTTACCGTTTTATCACTAAAACCAAATATTTGAAAGAACTGTGATGACTTATAACACCTCTTCTTCCATAACCAGTTTTAACTGCTGAGAAAATATGCAATTCAAATTGTTACTCCTAATAATATTATGATTGTTTCTGTGTAAAGCTTCTACCAGCTAATATCACAAAATTGTTTGGTATTTAAACACAACTTTGACTTCCCCTCTTTAGGACTGCCAAAACAAATCTTTCTGCAAGAAGCAGAATGAGTTAAGGAAAGAAGATAAGATGTTTTTAGTGTCTGTGGATTTTTGCACTGAAATTTGTGGCAAAGTACTCCAGACTCTGTATTAACAAAGGGCTGTGTTACTTAGTAATATTGCTAAAATTATAACCAAATTATTGCTAGGAAACACTAACAAATCCATTAGTTGAATCCAAAATCTGTCAGTATTTTATTAAAAAAAAAAAAGGAAAAAAAAAAGAATTTAAGCAAAGAAAATGTTTAAATGTTATAATAATCTTGTAAATCCAGGAGGCACAAACATTTGAGCTATTTTTAAATGTCCCTTGAGAGTATAAGTAGCAAGACAGAACACAGAGTCACTTCTTCTCTGTAACTCTAAAATCAAAGGGAAGCACTGAGAGCGATGTTCTGGGGTTTAATAAAAACTTTAATTCCATTCTGCTGTATCCAGGACCCTACAAATTGTATTACTTAGTAACCTTATGAAACTGTTTTAGACATTTAAGAAAGATGTAATCCATATAAGATATGATACATAACATACAAAACAAAAACAAAAATAGTAAAAAAATACTGTGTCAGCAATTAGATTAAAAAGTACTTTCTTTTAATACCTGAGTGCTTCTTCTTTTTCAGTATTGTCATTCAACTCTAGAGTGACTGGAGTTGTCAGGGCCTGACACAGGTTTTCCTATTCCTCTCAGTTTCTGCGCTTTTGGCCAACTCCAATACAAGAGAAACCTCAGACTGCTTTTATGGAAATAAAAAGAGAGGAAGCCTGAAGGAGGTAGTCCTTCAAAGCATTAAATGCTTTGTAGATTTAAAGGCAAAAGAACAGTGCAGGAAGCAACCTGCTGCTCCAAGGAGTTCTATGACATTGCATGTTGTATCCCACTTGTCATGAAAACTAGCTTCTCTGAAACTATACAAAGACTTTTGTTTAAACATATCACAATTAGGCTACGGCTGAAACGTTGCTTTAGCTAAGTGAAACAGTTTGGCCTGTGAGACCTTATCCCTTCTCTTTTGTATTTCAGGTGCAGGTTGCCCCTGCAGTTCTACCAATACAAAATCTAGAGTATAATTCTTCAGCAACACAAAGTGGTGGTTTTGCCACAGTCAGCATTACCTGCAGAGTTCTTTGTGTACAAATCCCTGCAGTGCTCTTTTGATGCAGGAGAGCATTTGGTGTTTGATAAGAACAACCTTCCCTGGGCCCATAAAAGACACAACAGAAATAGAAAATGTTCTTTTAATTTCAAATAATTTCAAAACAAGAAACCTTGAAGATTTGGCCAGAAATCAGTCTTACAAGCCATTTGATTTCATTGGAAGAACAGTAGAGTAAACATTTTGGAGACTTTGGACCTGTGGGAGCGAAAGGTACTCTTTTTATTAGTATCAGGATTTCCTCTTAAAGCTGTGAACAGGTAATAACACCAATGGTGTATTTTGCTACTTGTCAGCTGGGGTGTGGACCACCACTTTAGCTCCTCGTGTATTAACTATAGTACAACTAGGAAGTTTTTTTCATTTACATTTATTCACCACCATTGTGTAGTTCCTAATATTGGTCCTAGTGTGGTAATGTTCTGGTGCCATTAGTGGTATTCTGAGTTACCTAGAAAGTCTTTATGTAACAATAAAAAGATTTGATTATTTCAGAGCTGACCCATGTCATCTTAGATAACTGATTTCAAAATAGCAAGCAATTGATAGCTTACATCCAGTGTTTCCATGAGGAAATTCTGGTCACATGCATAAAATTTTGTGAAAATGATTTCCACTTCTTTACCCAAAAAAAGCAAAACTGAAAGAAGATAAACAAATACTAATTATTCTGTATACAATACTCCAGGATAGAAAGGGAAAAAGAGCTAGACTGAATCAGTCTTGGAACTTCTTTGGAAATGTGTGAACAGCAGTTCACAATCCATAGCACCTTCTTAGCATTCTCATAGAATCATAGAATATCCCGAGTTGAAAGGGGCCCACAAGGATCATCGAGTCCAGCTCCTGGCTCCACAAAGTTCTACCCGAAAATCAGAATTCAAACCATATGACTGAGATCATAGACCAAACACTTCTTATACTCTGACAGACATGATGCCCTGACTATGTCTCTGGGGAGGCTGTTCCAGCGTGTGACCAACCTCGCAGTGAAGAACCTTTTCCTGATATCCAACCTGAACCTCCCGTGTCACAGCTTGACTCCATTCCCTCAGGTCCTAACACTGGTCACCAGAGAGAAAGCTCAGCACCTGCCCCTCCACTCTCCCTCATGAGGAAGCTGCAGGGCACCATGGGGCCTCCTGTCAGCCTCCTCTTTTCCAGGATGAACAAACCAAGTGACCTCAGCCACTCCTTGTATGTCTTCCTCTCTAGGCCATCTTTTTAGCCCTTCTCTGGACACTCTCCAATAGTTTCATGTTCTTTTTTGTACTGTGGTGCCCAAAACTGCACACACTACTTGAGGTGAGGCCACACCAGTGCAAAGTAGAGTGGGACAATCACTTCTGCAGATCTCAGGTCTTTCATCTTGTCCTGATCATTCTGAAATGATAGAAAAGTCTATGTGCAAACTCAGCTACTCTTTCTAGCATAAGTGGCATACAACACTCAGGATAATCACCTTAAAGTATGATTCAATTTATGTGTGATTCATGATTTGGGCACTGCAGTTGGCAACTTGTTTACTGTCTCTGAAAACCAGATCTCTCTGAAACAGGACACTCAGCAAACAGTCATCCCAAATCAATTTTTATTTTTGAAAATGTTCTGTTTCAGAACTAACACATTTATTCAGTACATGGGTTGCCGGAAATTCCTCTCTGACTGCAGTCTTGACAATAACCTCATTACCCTGAGTCCTTAATGTGGTTCATTGACCTACAACATGAGTTGTTCCTTTCTTCCAGTTCTTTCTCCATCTCACTGATAGTTCACCACAGGCCAGACTTTTTCTTTCCACCAAATCTTCTTGTATGACTGATTTATATCTTTGCTTAGATCATTGTTGTCAGATTTGATAAGACAGCGCTCTCCGGAGCTGTGTGACACCTTTCCAACCTGAGCTGAAAAGAGATATACCAGAACGTGTAAAGACACACTTTTATCTCATGAACATCACTACCACCACCATCCCTGATATTTTGTAGGGGAGACACTAAAATACAATCTCAAAATGAGCCTACTGGCTGGCTCCTGGCATCATTCACTCTGTTTCAGCCTTTCATTTGCTTTATCCACATATTGCATTGTGGTAGTAGCAGAAAAGTAGGTAGGATTTTCATTTCTATACCTCTGTGGAAATTTTCATAAAAAGGGCTTCCAGATTAGAGAGTCTTCAGGTGTTTTCACTGTGTGCCTGTTAAATGATAACAACAGCTGGGATTGTAGTAACTGATGTAGCAGGTGACAATTCTTCGAAAGATTCTGTCAGCTATTATTTTGTTGTCACCTCTCCAGAACACTGTTAATAAGGAGGTCAGCAAATCCTGAAGGATATCTGCCAGAAGGGCATGTTTTCAAAAAATAAGAAATTATTTATAGGGTGCTTGGCTGCTTAATGCAAACTACATCAAGCCCTCTGCAACTTGACAAATGTGTCACCCAAACTGGAAGATGGTAGCTATTTCCATTAAGAAAAATAAATAAATAAAGGAAAAGAATGACTAGTGAAATGCATATTAAAGGGAAAAAAAAATCCACAAAACAACAACTTAGAAATATTTTAGCTATAGTTGAATGCCTTCAGTTGAGCTGATAGAAATTTTATTTGAATGATTCTTGACAGGGAGACAGGTGGCCACATTACTTAATTTTGTCTGACTTGGAGGTCTGTATTCCAGCGGAGTAAAAGAATACACTAATGTTAAGATTAGGTAAATACCAATAGGTATCCAAGTAGGATGACAGCAAACAAGGAAATGGAAAACTACACAGAATGTGCTTTAAAAAAATACATTTTTTCATTTGTGTTTATGCATTTTTACAGGAAACATTTTCCTTCTTGTTGCAAAGTACTCTGCCTTCCTGACACCAGGAGACTTACCAGCTGACAGGCATAAATGTTGCTACACTCATTGATTTTACCAATACTGGGTAAAAGCATTGGGTTCTGAGAATAAGGAACTAACTTGGGAGAGGTTTTCCTTGACACAGAACAACTTACTACACAGAATTGTAGCAACCTCTTCTTTCTTTGTTCCTTACTTTAATTCTTGATTATCACAGGTGTGGAAGCATAGTTATTTATAGAAGGATGCTGAGTCACAGTATATAGACATTGTAGCAGAAGCAAGCCAAACAATGCTACTCACACAAAGACTGTGCATGATATTAATCTGGTAACATTGGAAAATATTGACATACTGCAAATGGCTTCCACTCAACTCGCATTTCAAATAAAAAAAATCACAGCTTTCTGAAATATAGTGAAATGTTTCCTGAGACTTACTTTTTTTTTAAAGGTGCTTAAGTTATATTGTAAAATGAATAGCAGACCTCATTTTTTCTAAAGAATAAAGGAAGAAAACAAGTTCTAGACTCAAAAACAAATCATTCTGAGCAGCCCAATTTGCAGAACTGCTGGGAGCTAATACATAAGGTTTTATATAGTAACTGTTCCATTCATGCATTAGTTCTGGAACTCTCTTTGATTAATTTGTGTTAAGACAATTCAAAAATTATTCTTTGAGAATACCAAGTTAACACTATTTTTAATCACACCTTTCAGGCAACTTGAACTGCAGGTATATCCCGCAAGTTCTATCTATATACTTGAAACTGGTATGGAAACCCATGATAGACAAAGGGTCACTGGGTTTTTTAGGCTGTAAGAATCAAGAAATGACTACAAATATAGTTAAACAGTCAAATACCAGTATACATTTCTATAAAGTCAGCAATCAAACAGGACTATTGCTTTTTCTAATGTACAGCTGTATCTACTCTTGAATGCTTTAAACCTTATCTATGTGTGCTGAGAGAAACCTGCCATTTCAGACTGACAGTTAGCAGCAATATAAACTGCTCAAAACCAGCCCAATTTCAGACTGACAGTTAGCAGCAATATAAACTGCTCAAAACCAGTCCAGAATAGCTAAGAAATGCATATGTATTTGCAAAAGAAACAGTTTAAGTTGCATGTTCATCTGTAGCTCTATTCATTCTTTAATTTTTGAATCGATCTTTGAACTGTATGCTTTTCGTTTGGTTGCTTTTTTTTATTTTTGGGGGGGGGCAGGGGGGAAGAGGAGGAGGGGAAGAATACTATTCTCAACATATTTTTCTGTTTTCCAAAGTTTTTGTAAGGTAATATTCTGTTTTGTGAAAGTAATTTATTACCATACGTGAACACATTTTTCATTGCCACTACACGTTTTTTAAAATTTAATGTGGAATATAAGTACCTTAGCAAAACATCTTGCTAGGGAATTTGGCATCAGAGTTGAATTCTGAAAATAATTTCTTGCTAGTCTTTGCTTTTCCTAAATTGGATTTTGATTAATACCATGAAGTGTTTCCAAAATATTTGCTTGAATTTAGTTCACATCGGCTTTGTAATTCATGAGGGAATTTGCTTTAGCTCCCATTGGAAATTCCAAGGCTTGAGAGTGAAAATTTTGAGAAACATATCTGAACCTTGCAGTGTTGATTAATTACCTCAGAAAACAGGATAAATCAGACTTTGTTTCTATGTTGGAATTATGCCACCATTGAATCCTGGCATGGACAAGACAAGTACAAGGTAACACTACCTGCAACTAGAACTTAAACATCTTCATCGTGTGTATGACAAAAAGTTATACTGAAGCTACATGTGCAAAAAAATACAATCTAAATGGAACCTTATCATTACTGTAATGATGCTAACAAGGGCTCTGTGTAGTAATTTATTCATGTATCATTCAAAAAACTTGGAAAGGAACTTTTCCTATTTCTATTTACCACCAATTAGTAAAGGGATTCTAGCATTTCAACAAGCAGAAAGAGACCAAGTACACCACTATAACATCACTAATAAGAGAGAGAAGTAAGGAAGAGATAAGGTTAACACTAAAAACTATTTAATAATGAATTAATTTATTTATATTTCATCAGTTTATTCATAATGATTATTATATACTTGTATGTTATTCATTATTATATTTATAAGTACAATTTATAAATTCATAAATATTTGTATTCTATAACTAATTATTAAATTATTTAAATGATTGCATTATTAAAACAATTTGTTGTTTTGAATAAATAATGTCCTATCACCATAGTTTATAGGAGTATAGACCCATATCGTTTAAAATTAAATATTGTAGCTGTGCAACGTAAGCCTTCTTAATTCTTATGTATGCTTTCCATGGCCGCTTTTGTAAATCACAAAAATAAATATTGAAGAACTTAAATAGATTCTCTTACAGAATTAACATAAATAGGGAACTTCTCTTTGTATTTCACAACGCACAGTGTTTGTTCTCTATTTCTGCTGCCTTCTAGAATAAAGACTCAAAGGTCTTCTAGATGAGTAGAGAATTCAGAAAGGGGAAAAATGCTAACTCTGTGACAATAACATAAAAAATAAATGTTTGAAACTTCCTATCCTGATGACACACATTTAATTTTTTTGGTCTACGCATTACAAAACAGCTAATCAGCAGGCATAACAGGCATTCAGATGACAAATACATCCCTTCTGGTAACTACTTATTTATCTGGACTTGTCCTCTTCTAAATCTGATAAAATAACTTTAAGTTAACAGTCAAACACCATTCATAACTGAGTTAGTAATTATATCAAACCTGTGGCAAATCATCATCCATTTTACTCAACATCTTCTCAAAATAAAAAAAATAAAAAAATAAAAAGTGTTTTTATCTCATTAATGGAGATAAAACTGGAAAAGGTGGAAGTCAGTTCACACCTACAAATAATTGGCTTGAAAATATAACGGAAAGAACCCTAATTAAATCCTTCCCCTAGTACTTAATTATGGTTTTTTGTTTGTTTGTTTTTCTTTTGTTTTGTTTTGGCTTTCTGTTCCTGTTAATGATGCATTTTATTAAGTATCGTGTTTTAGAGACAGTATCTCATTAATCTGAAAACTGAGCATCTGAGCACACTACTCTGTTCTTTTGCTGCCTCTTCCTCTTCATCTCTCTGAAAGCTGTATTTCTATGATATTAACACTAATTTTGAATTAGTGCTCAATTACAAAGTGAGTGTTTGACAGCCTGAGAGAAAGAAATGTAAAAGCACAATGCATAATTGTGTTAACAAGTATGGTATCTCTTCACTGTTGAAATATCTTTTTTTTTGAAACAGTGATGAGTGTAGACAAGACATATTTTTGATACCGCTTTCAAACCTCATGAGAGCTAGAGAACTTTTGGAGGGCAGAAAGAAAATACACTCCAGCCAAGGGAAGCAAAGATGATTGGGATGGTCTTTGTGTGATAGGATAAATTATAGTAAATAATAATAATGGTAAATGGAGTGAGTGACCACTGCTCTTGATCAAGCTTTCAAATTAACTTGAACTGATTTAAATATTGCTTAATCTGTTTCACAGTAATCTTACAAAGAAATCTTTCATATAGGTGGTTAATGAGCCCATGTATCCAACCTTTGATCTCAAACTCAGATTTTTTCATTTGGGTAGTTCAATAGATATCAATGGTTTTCTCATGGGATGGACATTAATTCACGTCAGCAAGAGGTTGCGAGATTGGATCATGTGCACCCACAGTGAATTATTCTATATTGAAATGTGACAAGACATAGGAAACTGACATGAGGAAGCCAAGGATTTTAAGTTAACTCAAATAAACAAATAAATAAAGATTCCATCTGTTAGAATAAACTACTAAAACTTTTGTATCCAAGATTACTTTCCAGAGATCACTGCTTATAAACTGTTAGAGCTGACAGTCAGACAAGGTTTTTAATGACTATAGCATTAGTGCTTCCTTTCAAAATCCTAGGGTAAGAGTCACAGCTGGTTATGACAAGTAAGATTTATTTACTTTTTAAATGTCAGAGATATCTGATTCTACATCTGAATTTTGGCGACTGAGTTTATCATAAGGTTGACACCAAATGGTTAATATTTAAGAGCAATTTATGTCTTTAAACCTACAAAGTAGGTACATACAATATGGGCTTACAGCAAATCGTTATAGATAAGCCATTCACATACAGCTTATACAATACTTAAACTATGTTGTATTGCTTGTCTCATGATACAGTAGTTGCTAATTAAGATGCTACTGTGAAAACATGCTGAACTACTCTAACTTTATGGAATATTTACTGCCTAACTTGTATGCAGTAAATTTAATGTCTTGGAAATTACAATGTTATCATCAAATTAAACACCTTCACAAGGCTGTGGATTTACAATACAAAGGGCCATATCAGAAAGCCCAGCTTATTAAAGCAACCTCTAGTTTCATCTGACTAACCTTGAAAAAGAAATCCTTTATATTACTCTTAAAGCGACTTTTCCAAACTGTTCATTCAAAAGGAACATTTCACCTCTTCCAAACAATTTGTGAGTGCAAATGTTACTCCAACATTTGACTTTACCATTTTTTGAGGTGTTGGCAAAACCATCCTGTGAGCTGATGCTTTTTTAAGGATTTATTGTTGTATTTTTGTCGTTCTTTACTTCCAAGTCTGAAGGAGGTTGCTGTAGAGCTAAACATATTTTGAAACACAAAACTAACAGAAACATTTGAGAACTTCAGGTTTTATAGCTTCTCTCTCTTTCTCTTTTTTTTTTTTTTTTTGACTGATTGTGCACTTTTGTGCAAAATGGCCAAGCTGACATTTGTAGGCTATGGCAATATGACAGCTGAGCTGCAAGTAGCTACTTACTTGATGAATTGGATGTCACATGTACCCACTATTATCAACATTGATTGTGGTCAGACACACAGATGGATAAGGCAGAAAATTACTCATTAAGCTGCAGGAAGAGGAAAAAGAAGACACACAGACCAACTGTATTGCTTTTATTGAGCCTATCACTCAGGGGACCATAGGAAAGATTATTACATGTGTTCAAAGACTTTAATAAAAATTGCTGCTAATCTAGTAAGAAAAAAAAAAAGTCTATCTAATAAAAAATACATTGCTTGCATATGGTCTTGGGACTTGCATGGGGTCAACAATTCAGAAGCCAGAATCTGGATATAAAGAAAATATTTATTACATGTATAATAGAGAAAAATTCTTCTCACATATGAGTGCTCTTTATATGAAAAAACAAGGTAGCAGTCCTCCTTTGCAGCTTCCAATTTACATCCTGTGTCATGTTAGTGAATCAAAACTGACCATTTCCTTAGATGGTGTAGATTGGTTCAGCCTCGTATGCAAAAATGTTGGTTTTGATTAAAATGAGTTGTGGATTTGTCCTGTCCCTTTGCAAATGAAGATTCACCTTTGAAGCCTGTCCTTGTTCAGGTGCAGCAGATCTCTTCTTCTGCCTTTAACCTGCACTCTTTCCTACCTAGGGAAGGACATTCATTGTTCTTTTTTCTCCAAGTAAAATATTTTTTGTGGGTGTTTGATGAATACAGAGTATTTATCTATATCATTAGTATTTCCTAAAAAAATTTCCTTTTCCCATTGCCTTGGATAAGAATATTTTTTCACCTTCTTTCATCATACTGAAAGACTCACTGAACTTCAGATAAAAAATGTTCATTTAATATATTGGCTCAGAAGAGTAAGTCAAGAGAACACAAAAAGTATCAGGGTTTTTATGACCTCCACATTATTGTTTAGAGAGACACCTGGCAAAAAGAGACTCTCAATCAATGACTCTGTATAGAGTCTCAGTGTTAATGGCCCTGCTTCATGGATGGTCAGCTTCTAAAATTGGTAGTAAGCCTATGGTCTCTAAATACACAAATCTTCAGTATCCTAAAATGCTTCACCACTATAAAGCCACTGACATTTTGGCTGGGAAAGTGAATGAACTTTCATATACATATTATGTTAGTTACATTATGTTACAGTTACATATTTTGATGAATATTATAGACTACAGGATTGTCCAAATAAGAGTAACTCAAAACATCCATGGTGTTCCCACCGAAGACAGGGGATTTGAGCATATATTTTCAACCATAAAATTAAACTACAGGGGATTTGATAATTTATTTTCAACCATAAAATGAAACTCCGGAAGTTTTTATATCAGCACAAAAAAAGGTGATATTTTTCCATCTGGGAAGGTCTGCATCTGTTTTTGAGAGAACAATCTTAAAGTTCATTTGTTAAAAACAGAGTATAAGTATTGGAAGAGATTGTACTAGTGTTGTTGATTATTTTGAGGAATTTGGAATGCAGTTTAATTTTTTACTACCAGCTTTTGTGCCTAATGCAGAAAAAAAGAAAAAGCTGCATGAGGTACTAGTACGCAAAGTATACTGAGGTACTGAGTATGCAAAAGTCTTCACAGTTTCATGATGTCTGAAGTTAATCTCTGAATTTCTGTTTCCACTGGATCATAAGTGCCTCTACTTAAGCAATTTCTGCCCTCTAAGGCAAATGCAAAACTCAGTGGAAATTGATGGGCCAGAGACCTTAGCTGCAGGTAGTAGTGATGAGCAGAAGAGAATAGTGGCTATTGTATGACTACCAGGCTTCCTGTAGTCATACATATGTATCCAGAAACATGTTTTCAAGTAGGTGCTCCTACAGCATGCTTGTTTGAAATGCCCTTTTTGTGATCACTTCATTCAATGTGGATACACTACTGGAAATTATAGATGTATGTGTCACTAAGAATTACAGTTGGAGGTATTGCAGATGCTTTGCCGGGAGTGGGCAGGGTTCCACAAACTGATTTATAGAGTTCTTGAAAGATCAGAAATAGAAGACCAATGCAGAAAAGAAAAAGAGTTCAGCAGTGAGTGATTACTAAGGTAGATAGATTGATGAGAACATAGGTATTCCTTTTTAATGTCACCAGTATTAATGACTAGTGGATTTTTTTCTCAGCTTTTATTATTTGATGGAATTGGAAGTACAGGCTAAGAACATATATATATATATATATATATATTTAAAAATACAGGTTAAAATATCAAAGTTCCAGCCAAGTAGCTAAGTAGAGAGGAAACTTCTGCTCATAATTTCCATGCAGTTCCTTCACATTGTAAAATAACCACTGAATAAACTACAAATTAGAGTCTTAGTGGTTAGATTTCAAATGAGAAGCTAATTCAGCTTTTTCTAGAACAACTTTTGTTTCATGTCATAAAAGCATGACTATCAAAATATCTCAGCAAGAACTGCTGGAAGCATTCAGTTGCATCACTAGTCCTGTTCTGCCCAAAGCTCCTGTAGGTGTAATCACGTTCAAAACATGGTCAGCTGCATTTTACATACCTAATTCTATCCCTGTAACTGAGAGAAAATCCATGTTGTCCAAATATACAGTTGAAAACAGGTGAGGCTTCTCTACAGACATAAGAATTATATTTAAAAGCAAATTACGACATTCTTATCTTAGCAATTGGACGTACTGATGTTTGCCGAGCACCCAGTTCAGCAGAGCAAGTGATCAAATCTCAATCTTCACTCAAAACCCAGGAGTAAGGTAATTTGTTAACACTAAAATCATGAACCTATCACTTCTGTGCAGATATTGAATGCTATTATGCCTCTGTTCAGAAATCTTTTCTGGGTTTCACAGAATCATTAAGGTTTGGAAAGACCTCCAAGATCATCTGGTCACCAATATCACCCACTAAACCATGTCCCTAAGGACCATGTCCAACCTTAAACACTCCCAAAGACAGTAACTCCACCACTTCCCTGGGAAAACCATTCAAATGCCTGACTTCTCTTTTTGAGAAGAAATATCTCCTCATTTCCAAACAAAACATCCCCTGGTGCAACTTGAGGCCATTCCCCCTAGTCCTATCACTAGTTGTCTGCTAGAAGAGGCTGACCAACAGCTCCACACAACTTCCTTTCAGGTAGTTGTAGAAAGCAACAAGGTCTCCCCTGAGCCTCTTCTCCAGTTTTACAGACTCTGTTCACCACTACTCTCTGGACCCAGCCATCCAGCCTGTTTTTAACCCAGAAAAGAGTGTACCTGTCCAAGCCATTGGCTGCCAGTTTCTCCAGGAGAATACTATGGGAGACCGTGTCAAAGGCCTTGCTGAAGTCTGTGTAAACTATGTCAACAGCCTTTCCCTCATCCACCAGGTGGGTCATCCAGTAATAAAAGGACATGAGGTTGGTCAGGAAGGACTTGCCTTTCATGAACCCATGTTGACTGGGCATCATCCCCCAGTTATGAATTATTTTCTTTTTCTACTGATCCTCCCTAAAGTTAATTGACAAAAGCCACCTTTATCTTTGGTTTGAAATCAGAAGAGAACTAGGAAATCTCTGTGCACTTAATCATTTGAATACAGTTGCCATGTAATATAACCTTTAGATTATTTTATGTGTTTGTTGTACAAAGTAAAAGCTTGTCTGAAATTTGAGCTACTTTTGATTGGAAGCATATCACATTCAGTGTCTCACTTTCTCTATGTAAATCAAAATGTATATTCTGGTACGGGCATTCATGTTTATGAATTCAAAATTTACTTTCCATAAGAGTCCTCCAGTATTTCATAGGATTTCCACTTCTCTAGGCAGCAATTTTAACAAAACAGTAACTAGTTGAATTTGCATTTTAAAAAGATGTAGCAATCAAAAGAGATTCATCAAAAAATATGGAAGAAATAGTTATAAGGAGATCGTTGCACTAGTGACCCATTCTTAATCTAAAACAAAGCATCACTGTGACTTGAAGGCACATATTTGGTATTTCTGTATTTAATATTAGCACCGTATAGCATTCATCTAAGTTCTCTCAAATTATGCAAATCCTAAATTTATCTGTATTTTCCTATGCATTTACTTCATAGAAATGAACATTAATTAACTCTACTTGAAACTGTATTTTAACTGTTTTCAGAAGCACTTGTTATAACAAGAAGGTTTTTATTTTCTTCAGAATTGTCAGAGACAAGACAGTTAAACAAATATTTCCATTTGAAAGCATGCTGCTTGTTATTAAAACACAGTTATCTAGTTGATGTTGTTGGATCTTTGTGTCAAGTTTTTGGTGGTGGAGGTGGGCTGTAGGGGTGGTCTCTGTGAAAAGGGAGCAAGTGTTGTGCTTATTCCAGGCAGAGCCTGTTCCATGTAGATCCAAACAGAATGAGAAAAAGGGAAAGGAGGAGGAAAAAGGGAAAGGAAAAAGGGAAAGGAAGAGGAAAAAGGGAAAGGGGGAAGAGAGAAATAGCTCTGCAGATACCAAGATCAGTGTGGAAGGAGGGACAGGAGGTGTTCCCAGATGCTGGAGCAGAAATTTCCCTGCAGCTCATGGAGAAGACCATGGTGAAGCCATGGAGACAGTGGAGGACCACACTGGAGCAGATATCCACATTTCAGGAGGGTCCAAATCTGAAACAGGTGAATGTGCCTTGAAGAAAGCTGTGCCCAACTGAATGCCCATCCTGGAGCAATCTGTTCTCTAAGGACTGCAGCCTGTGAAGAGGACCCACACTGGAGCAATTCCTGAAGGACTGTAGCATGTGGGAGGGACCCCAAGCCTGAATGGGAGAAACGTGTGAGGGTGAAGGAGCAGCAGAGACAAAATCTCTTAGACTAACTGCTACCCCCATTCCCTGTCCTTCTGCACTGCTTGGGTTGGAAAAGGAGTGAAGTTGAGCCTGGGAAGAAGGAGGAGGTGGGGGGAAGGTGTTATTATTTGTGTATTTGTTTATCATCCTCCTACTCTGTTTTTAGTCAACAATAAATTAAGTTAATTTTCCCCAAGTCAAGTCTGTTTTTGCCCATAACTGAAGCTTGGTGAGTGATCTCCCTGTCTTTATCATGACCCACAGACATTTCCATCATATTTTCTCACCTATACTTGTGGGGCTGAGGGAATGAGAGATTGGCTGGCTCCGGGCCAGGCAAGGTCAGCCTGCCACAGAGCACAAGAGCAGATAATTTAGTAGCTGACTAGTCTATCTCTTCAAAAAAACCTGAGAAAAAAAGTTTTTTTCTTTTCTGACAATTTCTCTTGCACAGTGGAAGCAAATTGGCCTTTAAACCTGTGTCTCACCGCTTCATACACTTCCCCCACAGTTATTTGGGGTGTCACCAAATTAAATGCTTCCCCTGCAATCCCCCTCAACTACTGCCCACAGTGGAGCTTTGGGTACTGGAGCAAAGTGCCTCACTCAGAACCACACAAAGAGCTGACTACCATGCTGCAGCTGGGACAACCAGCAATTCTCTGAGTGCAATCTATGTCACACATTTCACTGTACAAGAATGGATGCATTTGAACTGAGATAGAGTAGAAAATAGGTGTAGTTACTTTAATTTGATCTAAGCTCAGATATATTAGGATTTGAATGTTTAGTCTGAACTGAAATGTAGGTTAGCAGACAGTTTTTAGCAGAGGTTTATTTCACCTTTGCAATTAGTTGCATATGAAGAACTATGGGAACATTACAGACACACAGCTGGGAATGTTCTGTATTTTTAAAGCTCTATTTTCACTTAAAGTACTATTGCTTCTGTAGTACTATGGGAAAACTGGTACTTGTGCTATAGTGATTAATATTTAGAATGCAACTAAATCTTTTCCTGCCATTGACCACTATTTTACCCAATCTTTATAAAATCCTCCAGTGAAAGACAAGTCCTACTAGAAATTCTGGATTTTACTGTGACTGATAGTCCTAGAAATCTGTGAAACACATTGGCATATGGGATCATCTCCAGAATATTAGCTCCTCTCTTTACACTGTTGAGCTCGAGTATACCAATTTCATATTTCAACACAACATTTTTTCCTTTTATAATACTCCACAAAATGAAAACCAAATGTCTGAGAATGGCAAAGAGCCTTCTGGAAGCTTAGAGTTTTCTCTTCTCTTATAACAACATCCCAGAATGTCCTTAACATCTCAAAAAAAACAAGGCCAAGAGAGGAAATACCAAGTTCTGTTTTAAACTCATCTGGTAGATGCAAATGATAAAATATTCTGTCTCAGAGTGACCAACGATTGAAAGTACAAAGGAAAATTTACTTCTAAAACATAGATAGAAGCAAGAATATTTATGGTGACATCATATAAATAAGCAAATGTTCAGTCTGGGCTGCTGGTTTCTAATTCTAATTAAGCCCACTCTTCAGAATGGTTGTTGTGTGATATCCAATAGACTCTCTATTTCAGGTCTTCAGAAGTCTTGTGCTGGTTCAAAGACAAATTTAAGATAATGCCAAGTATAGCCTGCAAGCTTGTTAATCTATTTCCTGTGGTACATTCTGTGGCTTAGGATACCATTGGCTTTATGATTATTTCTAATATTACACTGATTTTGTGCCAAATTTGCTATTAAGACAGAACAATAAACAAGCCCAGTGCAGACTGACAAGAAAGAATTAATCAGATTAATAAAATGGCTGTACAAAGACCTCAAAAATGACACGACAATCTAAAAGAAACATGGAAACTGAAATACGCCTCTGTAAAGGAATACCAAATAATATTGTGAATATGTAAAAGCTAAATTAGAAAGGTTAACACGAGTTGAAATGAACTTCTTAAGGAACATATAGATGAAAAGATACTCTAGCTACAGTAAAAGTCAGAGATCAGCTGATTGAAATACCCAGGCGTTGGATTGTAACATTCCGGAGTTTTGCTTTACTATTTTAGAACTAGATTGAAATGCAGCAAGACGTCGTACAAGTACTTTCAGCAAATCTTTATGGTCTTCGAGTATGCATAACTGGCCATTTCTTTTGCTTTATCTTTACTGTCTCACATGAGACCACACCCAAGGCGTTACTGCTTGATATAATATTCTGCAGGGGGTGAGACACTCACAACATCTCTGAGGTTGGTGTCCTGTATTGGTTTTCTGTCAGTGATCAGCTCTGGCAGAAAAGGACCTGAGACAGGTTCTAGTGGTTTTGTGTGGACGGATGAGGCTTTTGGCTTGCAAAAATTCAGGAAAGAATAAGAAGGTGACTAAAGATATGTTTGAAATTACATTAAGAGCTGACTATTATGTCCCACATCTTCTGTTATGCTACTATAGTCCAAGACATTTCCTGCAGCAGAGTCTACTCTTAGTGTCTGTAGGCAAAAGTGCTTAAAATTACTGAAGAAAAAAAGAGAGAATAACAGCCTAGTATTTCTATTTGCTTGAATGTTGTTTAGATAATATCAAGAGAAAGGTGAGTTGTATCCCTAATATGTCCAACGACTATGATGGATAGCAAAATCTTAAAGGGATTCTTTTACTTTGAGAAAAGGAATGAACAGTTATTTCTAAAGAAAACAGTACTGTAAACCTTCTCTCTATGACAAACTCGTAGTATAATCTTAAAAAAACTGAGAAGAACCTGAAGACAAAAACTGGTCTTGTCTTTGCTTTGTTTGAAGTGACAGAAAATACATTTACTGATAGGTCTGGTGTTGTGTGTTCAAATACTTTCAGTCCTACAGTCATAAGCTGGAGATCCTCTTGTTTTGGCATGCTGTCAATTATAATGATTTATAGCATGTTCTATTCCCAAGAAATTTTATGAATAAATGGAGGATTTTCCAGAAGCTCTTGGGATTCTTATAGCCCCAAAAATGGATATGTGCAAAGAAACTGAATAGAGAAAATTAGTTATTATGGGAGACAACCACAACCCAGTATAGTTATTATTTCAATAATATGTATCTTGTAAATCTTTGGAGTTAAGACTACAAATAAATATTACGTTTGAAATCAATTAATAGTTATATGAACTTATCACAGTGTAAGTTTACAGTTGGTATAAAATCCAAAACAGCTTTAGACTTTTAGAGGGGAAAAAAAAAAAAGTACTTACCCAAGCACATAAATGAACCCATACATACTCACACACATTTTCACATTTTGAAATGAAGTCCTGTTGTAATTACACCCTTATACTAAAGATCCTTTTACTTTGAAGAAGTGGGAGACAGAGGGAGCAAAATGAAGTAAACGAAGCACCATGTGAACAAACAATTAGCCTGTATTTTTTGGTTCATTAAATCCTAGTCACACGAATGCCTTTCTACTCTGCACAGGGACTTCTAGCTGACTGACAGACATACTTGAGTTACCATCTCATAACAATAGCAATAAAGACTTGCTGACTGCACAACAGGGTCAGGCCTGTGGCATGGATGTGTGACTCTGTGAAGTGTTCTCCTATGAAAGCCTGAAGCAAGAAAGTTATCTAAGGAAAAGAAGGTCCTAGGTTTCTTGAGGCGTTCTCAATCCAAACAGCTCTTGGGTCACTGACAGACAGCTCTGCATTCCCAGCAGAGTAGATGAGCACATATGCCATGCAACCCCTCAAAAGAAACTTCCTACTAGTCAGATGCTCATCCTGCACAGAGTCTAAGAACCTATATTAAGGCTGACAGAATGTAGTGCTGCTCAGGGCAACAGAAAGATGCATAACAATTAATAAGGTGAATGGGAAGAGTGGAAAGTTGTAATTAGTTACAGTTCACACAGAATCTGAGTGTCATTTGGCAATTTGAATTGGCAGGAAAAAGCCCAGGCTGTTGCTAAGCACTTGACTGTTACTCAGCATACCGTATCTGATGCAACACATTTTCAGAGAAGTCAGATGCACACTACCAGTGTTTTTCTGCTTCTTGAATTGAAGATCATAGTTCTCACTCACTAACTGATGATGAGTAACCTCTAGTAATTCTGACAAATTGCCTGTGTACTGCAATGACTGCATTTTAGTACAAATAAGTTCCTATCATTTCAGTTATCTGTAATTTAAATCACTTCTATCTTGACATAAACATGGAGGGAGAAGGGTTTCATTGCAGAACCACACTGCACTTTCTTCCAAATCCATGTAAACAAATATATGAAGAAAAATCTGGGAATTCTCTGTATTCACTCCATGCGGTTAATTCAAAAGGATTTGCATGGAAAACAAAACAAAACAAGAAACAAAATAACAGGTAAACTGTATGCTAATCTGTTGAGAGTCCTCAGGGGAATGACAAGGGGAATCTTTTAATGGGAAATGCCCAACAGTGAACTACTCACAGATCAATCAGATTTTTTTTTCCACAATTTCCAAAATAATTTTATTTATCTGACGATAAAGAAGGGAATCAGTAGCAAAAGATGGGTCTATATTTGGGATGTTTTTACAGGGTTTGGTAACATACTGCTACTATATGAGATAAGCTCACACTCATTTTTGAAAAATAGTCAGTCCAGGAGAGAAGACTTTTTTTCAGGAAACAAGTAAGGGTCTCCAGGCAAGAATAAATAAATAAATAAATAAATTCAAGGAAATAATTAATTTTTGGTGAGTGAATAATTAGACCAGCTCTATCCTTTGTGTCTGTTTACTGTATAATTGTGACTAAATAAACTACATGTATATTTTCAAGAAAGAGAGTTTTAATAATTTCAATTGTCACAGCCCCTTTGGGGGGGGGGGGAAGGGATGTAGAGGGGTCTTGAATCATCATACAAATCACGGTGGTTGCTCAACATCTGAAGGGCAGCTAAGCACTTCTATGTTGTTGTGTGTAAAATACAGATTGGGTCTACCGTTTACATGTCTGAAACTCAGAAACTTGTGGAGTAAGAGTGGGTGATTTCACAGCAAGTTATGAAAAAAAAGGATGAGTTAAGCCTGAAGTTGCTCCAGAACTGGACACAAGGGTACACACACTAAGAATGCTAAAACAGTGAATTTTTGGCATAACATTTAAAATAAGAGACATGAAGTGTCTTAACAACATTATTAAATGCCTGAATAAGAAACAAATGATTAACTATAATTGTTCTTTTTAAACTGCATTTGTGGTAGCTGAAAGAGAAACAGGATTGAGCTGCATTGAGAGTTACCTTTATTCTTCTTCAAAATACAGAAATAAGAAACTATGGATAATGGTTTCACCAATGTAACAAACTCAAATCCAGTCTTGATTCCCAATACGTATTCTGAAAATTAGTTATATTAAAAAATAAGAAAAAGAAAAAGTTAACATTCACAGGGATACATGCAGCCTATGAACACAGTGAGGGCTGGATTCTAAGAGCTGAGGAGCTGAGGATGACAACCTGGCTTAAAGTGCAGGGTCCTCACCTGTCTGTCCCACTACCCTCAGCAAGAGGTGCCCTGATTTCAGACAAGCCTGTTGTGATAAGGCAGATGCAAGGTCAAGCCACAAGCATAAGTCATGATCAAGCCAGGTTAGGATATACAGAGTAAGACCAGCAGTCCCTGAAGTTCTTCTTCTATGTCCAAGCCATCCACTGGACAATTTTCACATGGGCAGAGAAACTGTTAAGTTGTGTAAAACTAACTGCATCTAATGATTTTGAATCACACACTACATATAGCCTGCAGATAAGAGAAAGCTACTAACTGCTGAATGCTATACTTTTGCACTGCTGAGTTTTATTGCAGTTTTTGAGTTTTATTGTAGGTTTTTTTAGAAGGCTGTAATATCCGTTGTATTAGCTGAAATATCTATTATCTGTCTATGAAAACCCTGTCCTTTTATAGCTTCAGTGAGATGGGCTGATCCTGCAGGGTCCTAAGCTCCCTTAGCTGTGAAAGCTATCAACAGGGAGCTGGAGGTGGGTGTTCAGTGTTGCACTGAGGGGCGTTTGCGCAGGAGGAAGTCAATTCTAGACACATTTGCAGGGTAATACGAGAAGGAGGAGAGCTTGGAAAGAGCTGCTGCTGTATAGCCAAATCCTTAATTGCGTTGGGGATACACATTATAAGAGATCTGCCCTTGACACAACTTTCAGTCAAAAAAAAAAAAAAAAAAAGGCTTGTAATTTAACCACACCCGGAGGCATTTACCAAAGGATTGCATGCTGCTAATTCGGGCATCATGACCGCATCTGGGGCATGCAGATTACAAGCAGAGCACAGTTGGATGTTTTCAGTCATTATACAGCTGTGTAGCATAAAGGACAATTTAAATTTGTGAGGTGTAAGAAGGGGTCTTTCCCAAGCTGTGCTGTCCAGCATGTTATATAGCTGTGTTGTAGAGCTCATTCTACTACTTTAGGTGCCCAAATCGGACTTAGCTGCCTGCAGCCATGAAAAAGGTTACCTTACCCTCAGTAAGGACTTTTGGAGCTTTATGTCATGGCTCTAAAGTATTTCTGAAAGTATAATCAAAATATTTAGCTAGAAGCACGTAATTTCATTATAAATTGAATCATTCATTGATGGAAGACCTATTTTATACCAACATCAAAATGAGTTTGCTTTGGTCTTTTTATGATGGGATCCACTCAACGCTTCACGAATCACAGTGCTGACTGTCCTTAACAGTTCCCAAATGTTGCACATCAACAGACTACCTTGTCAATCTTTTCTTTTTGGATCTTTGTCCTGGCAACACAAACTAGCATTAAGGATGGACGCAGAGTGAAGAAATTTGGAAAGTCCTGGCCTGGCAACAAAACCCAGTCCCTTTTTCACATGAGCAAGCTCCCTGTCAATGCCTCCTATAGCTCTATCAACTTGGTAAATCTGAGACAATAACCAATGAAGTCTTGGCAGAAAAATGTCAGAGTGGCAATAAGAGTCTGTAAAAAATTTGTAGAGTGATTGGTATATTGAAGTTACTTTCAAACAAATCTAAAATGATCAGAAGCTTTGTCTGTCATTCCCATGTCAGCTCTTCTTGTCAAAAAACACTTTCAGGGGAAAATCTATTTTCTCATGCTATTCATGTCAATGTCATGCTGGTAATTCATATATTTACTTTTCCATTTGAAACCATTATTACAGAAAGATTCAGGAATATATGTGTGGAATAATAAAGCTACAACATCTCCTAGTTTACAAGCTTATAGTAGTAATTTGTAGATAATGAAATTTTTATCTGGGAACTCGTATTTTTAGCATTTTTTTTTCCAGAAGTAAGACTGCAGACTCAGGCAAAAAAAAATAAATTAAATTAAATTTAAATTTAAATTAAAATTAAAAAAATCCAGGCTAAAATAAAGAAACAAAAAAAGATAATGGCTTCATATTCATGTGGTGAAGGACAAAGGAATTGTTGAGATAATTCTACAGCAGGGAGTTGTCTCAAGATAACACATGATAGTATGATCTTACAGGAGACTCAAAATTCTTCAGCTGCTAACATGACCACATTTCTTCTTGGCATCAACTCCTCAGACCTGGCTTGCAAAAGAATTGTTTTTATAAAAATAAAATAAAGTAAAATAATAAACAAAGCAAAGCAAAGCAAAGCAAAGCAAAGCAAAGCAAAACAAATCAAAACAAAATAAAATAAAATAAAATAAAATAAAATAAAATAAAATAAAATAAAATAAAATAAAATAAATAATAAAAAGTCCAAATACTAGAGTAAGCTTTTCTCTTCTGAAGAGACAGCAGTGACACAGTAGGGGAAGATTTTTGAGGTAAGTTTACATTAGTTAGTTTGTGTTTGTGTTAAGAGTGTAGCCTGGTTTGGGGGGGAACATAGAAACATCTACAAGTATACTAAAAGCTCAGTGAACTGACCAACAACCAAATATTTGCATAATGTACATACCGACAGGCTACTACAGAAACACACGTTGTGACTGAGGTAGCATTAAATTTTATGTCTGGCAATTATATCTACTTTATGCTGTAGTGAGCTTTTTGACTGCAGTGTAGACATGAGTGAAGCTGCAAGGACACAAGTGATGCCAAGGCTCTCATTAGACTTGCTTATAAACTACACATTAGGATCACAGTAAGACCTCAGGACCAGAGGCTCAGAGAGTTCTCAAGGCAAGAGAGAATCAGGACTTACATTTAACAAATGTCAGTGCCAGAGCTTTGCTCAGCAAGTACTAATCACTTTGCCAGTGTTTTCATTGCAGTTATTGTGTTGAAGTAAAAATACCTCTGCTGAAATGTGCCTGAAAATCACTGTTGCACTCCTTATTCATCTTGGTAAGCTGATATCAGGGTGGTTTTATCCAAACTAGTTAATTTTCTAATTTGTTTCTGAGGGGTGATGTGGGATAATGTAAGCAGCCTTCTAATAATCAAGAGACACTAGACGTTTATCAAAGGTCTCTTTACATATCACAGTCTGTTTTGATGCAATTTTCTGTGATGGAATGATATTTTTTATCCATTTTTATTTTTTTAATTTTTTTTTTTTTCCATTTTTAATCCACTTTATTAATCTTTAGAAGCTCATAAAATGCTTGTTATATGGTTGTGAATGAGAAGTTATATATAAAATCAACATGGAAAACACATCAAATCAATTTTAAATGCTTAATGGGCAGTTATCATAATATAGCAATTAATAGGAATTTCTTACTGGATAGGTGAGTATACTTGAACAGCTACCCTTTAGACCCCTTAATTCTAAGCTATGTGACATAGAAAGCAAAATTTACTGATAAAAATGCACAGAAATGGAAGAAGTGATAGTCAAAATATAGTGCATGTGAGCTGGACTTCTCACCCATAGAAAAGAAAACATGTTTTGCATAAAATCAGATTTAAAGGAAAATAAACATATGCAATGCTTACAGAAATACAAACTCTGTTCAGAAATCATTTTGGGCAATTGGCTGAACACGAAAATGTTCTTACAAGTACACTGCATAGCCAAAACAGCCAAGATAGATAAAATTGTTCCCCAGTGTACAGACTAGAGAGTATCAGGTAGAAGAAAGCAGATTATATTCCTTCTGTATTTGGTCAAGAGTAACTATGTTAGTATGACAAGTTGTGCATGACATTTGAAAAAGTAGAAACAGTTCCCAGAAGAGATTTGAGACTGATAAGGAGAGCAAAAGCATGGCTAAAACTGAAAGGCGCGAAGAGGTGGAAAGACTGAAATTATCAAAGGGAAGTTTAAGTGGAAACACTTTGACAATTAATGAAATTTTAAATATTCTCTGTTAATTTTGTATGATTTGTAGTGGATTCCTACCTCTGGGAAATTGTATTTAAAGCTGAATTTCCTTCCTTAGTTTTCTAAGGCAAACATGGCCTAAATCACAGAATTACTTGATCTGTCACAGATAGTGTGTCATAGAAAAGTTAGTCACAGTAGAATTTTCTAATTTTTTGCATGATGAAAAGTAATGAGTAAGTGGAAAATAACTAATTAACTAACTAAATAAATAAATAAATAACTCTGTAAGGTCTCTTGAGATGCTGCCGTAAGTATGTGCAGCTGACCTTTTGAGGAGGTGTGCTTGGAAGAAGAGAGATGGGAGAACAGGAGTTGCAAACACTGTAGCCTCCACAGATTGGTAAAAGAGGGTTTGCCTGCTGTTTAAAAGACTTTGAGTGTCTCAGATATTTCTTTATTCCAAACTGAGAATTTTAAACTGCAACAGATGTGGAACAGTGATTAATAAACTAGTTAACTACTCTTCTGAAAAGCAAATGAAATTCAAATCATCAAAGTGACAGAATTTATTTAAATTCTAAGAATTTTTCAAAGTATCATTTAATAAATATTCAGGAAAAGATTACTCAATACATTTTAGGTAAATGCATTCTCTGTAGCTTGTCTCACTATAAATTCTGAAAGTTAACATTAATATGCAAATTGTGGCATGTGTGGCTTTGCTGTATCTGCTACAGCACTTTCCAAAGAGAAAGGTAGTCCTGGTTTCTGTGTGGAGTAAAGAACAGCCCATAAAACCTTTACTGTATTTTACAGAAAGTACAAGGGTGTGTTTGCAAGAAGGGCGAAATGGCAGCCTCTGCTCTTCAGTTTGCATTCCCTGAAATGCCTATGTGCTATTATAAAGTATGGGAGAGCTAATGTGCTGTCATTTACACAGCTTTATGTGAAATGCTGCTTTACAAATAATCCTAAGCCGTCGAGTTCTGAGGGATGCTAACACTAACTTTGGCATCAGCACCAAATAGCTGTGTGACTTTATTCCCTGGCAAAAAAAAAACTTCCTGACATACTGCTTTAGTTGGATGTCGTATTCCTTCCCACCTAAAGCAAATCGTTTTGCTCCTGCATTTTGCTGTGCTTCTCTGTTCTCTAAAGAACATTTCTCAAGGAAGCAGTTGCACTTCCTTGGTGGATGGAGTGCTTTCAAATTATAATGCCTGAAGCACATTTATCTCTATCTAGAAGAATGATGTTAACATACAAATAGCAGTGGAGAGCAATATCACACTGTGATATCATACATTGTGAGCAAGGGGAAGACTAGCTGATGGGATTAATTCAAAGAAAAATAACATACTGGAAATGGCAAATCACACTCAGCATAGTTTTTCTTGTTTCTCCCCTTACCCCAGTTATTTTTACTGGACTTGAAAATGATCTTTTTTTTTTTTTTTCCGTGTGTGTGTGTGTTTACCTCTGATAGAGGCTTGTGCTCTATGGCTTTTTCAGTCATTGGTCTTATACCATAAATAGGATCATTATAGGAAAGACCAGCACTGAAGCTTTACAGAATGAGTAAAGGAAAAGGAATAAATTCTCAATCGAATCGCTGATATACAGCAATTTGTGTGGTTGTAACAGTACTTATTGTACACTATGAGAAGATATATTAATCTTTATAGTATTTTGAATACAAAAAAGTTTTTTTTTTCTTTCTGTAACACTGCTTTCAAAGAGGTTTCCCTTCCCTTCCCTTCCCTTCCCTTCCCTTCCCTTCCCTTCCCTTCCCTTCCCTTCCCTTCCCTTCCCTTCCCTTCCCTTCCCTTCCCTTCCCTTCCCTTCCCTTCCCTTCCCTTCCCTTCCCTTCCCTTCCCTTCCCTCTGTCCCTGTTTGTCAAAATTGTTTTCTCTTTCTCCAGCAAAATTCTTTAGCTTGAACTGTTCTTCTTTGTTCTTCCTTATATTATTTTTTCTCTTCTAAACTTCTTTTCCTAACCCGTTCTTTTGACACTCACTTCATTTTGTCTGATATTTGTCTTTTAGCTTTTCTGTCCACAGTCCTTTCTCCCAGTCTGCCCAAAACATTGTTTTACTTGTAGCTTTCTTCCCTGTCTTCCCAAAACAGTAAGCACAATGGTGACAAGTGCTAAAAACAAAAACAAGGAACAAACCCACAGTGTGACTGCAATGAGATAGGAAGTGGCAGTAAGCTAGATATGCAGAACATGCCATTATCACTTCTTGTACTTTTTTTTTGAAAGAGAAAGAGAGAGAGAGAGACTGAGAGAGGAGGAGGTGTTGAGCTAATAGCTCCCTTGGGACTTGGCTGTTGAAGCACACTGGGGCCTTGCAAAATACAATTTGCCTCAATCTGTCCGTGCTGATCATTTTCAGCCCACTTGCAACATTTCACGTGACCTTGCATTTAGAAAACTACATGCTTATATCGCATCTATATCTGCAACAGAACCCAACAGATTGAGAACAAATAGATGAAGTGCCAGCTCTCTAAGTCCTCCTTCAGTCCTCATAGTGCCAGAACTTCCCTAACTTGCATAAACTTTTAGGAGATTTTAAGAACTGTTAGAGCCCTGGGCTGATTTGCCTTTTTATCATAAAAGGGTGCTGCAACCATTATTTCTTCTCCACCCTGTATGTCACTGCCAGAGAGTCCTATGGTCAGTGCCACCACCATAACATGGTATCAATCAGGTAGCAAACATTTTCCTATGAGAGACATTACCAAGAACGGTTACTGTTCTTTATGCCACCAAAATGGTATAGTCTGCTAGAGTACAACCTTACATGTTGAACTTTAATTACACAGTCTTTCCAACCCATTCTTTTTTTTTTTTTCCCTTTCTAAATTTTCTTGGAAATTATCAATATAAAATATTGTAGGAGTGCTTCAGAAATAAAGCTCAGTGCTTAGAGACAATCTCCTTATTCCAATACATGGGCTGGAACCAATTTTAACTGAGACATCCAAAATAAGATTAAAAAGTGAATATTAACAGTTATTTATTAACAAATGCTAGTGAAAAGATCCAGAGCACAAACATGTTGATAGCTGTCTATGTAACGTTAATGGAACATTCTTAGCAGTTTTGTATATCTCATAGAAACATAGGTGCTTTGAAATGTTTGTTATAACGATGTCTTTTTGTAAACTATATTAAAGAACATTCTAAAAGACCAGTAAAAGTTGTAGAGATCTACAGGCCCCAAGATCATGATATGCTCAATACTCGTGCACTTGATCTTCTGCTTAAAGTGTTTCAGACTTTAGATCTCATCCTATATGCCTTGTACATGCAAAACTAATTGCTTTCTGTGACGGTTTTGGTGCCTAAGAAAACGAGGCTCAGTTCTGTGAAGATATGAAGATACATCCATTTTCCGGTGTGCAACACAGTATTTTTTGAATAGGAAAGCTGAAGATTGTTAATATAACAATTTATTTTTCATCTATGCCTAGTGCAAATTATCTTTGCAAAATTAAATCTTTATTTCATTCTTCTTACATCTCAGGAATGTAACGTCAAAATTAGCCTATGGGATTTTAGATATCCAATTACTACTCAAAATTATGTCAATCAGGAATCCCTATTCACTTGATAGGGTTTTGGACAATGATTAATTTCACTGGCAGAGGTTCCCAGAACTTTAATGACAATAGTCATGAGTCTTATATTTACAGGATATAGAAGATATTATTGATTTTGTGCAGCCACTTTTGTATACCTGGAATATTGAGAGAGATTAGTAAAAACATATTTTTGATGACAAATCTGTGCCATATCTGTTATTTCTATACAGTGTATTTTTATCACAGGAGTTAGGTCTTTATTTTAGTAAACAAAAGGAAAGTACTACAAAAGTAATTTGTTTCATAGAATAGAATGTGTTAGTTTTATGGAAAAGGGGTTAAATAATCAGTTCACTAGTCTTCCGAGAAGAAGTTCCCCTGAAGCCCATGGAGAGAGAGGCCTATGGTGGACCAGGCTTTCCCCCTGCAGACCCTGTAGCCTACGCATGGTATACAACATTCACCCAGTTCATCAATATGTTTGCAGCATTATCAGTCTAATTCCACCAGCATGGTGAATGATAGGAGGAGAAGTGTAAAACCCATTAGGAAATGAAAGAAAAACATTTTGGGAAGACGACATATTCTGAAAGAAGATTTTAAGAAGAAAACCTCTGTGCCAATGCTATAAGAGCTGTAAAAGCTTGGCCCCATGTTGTTTTTTTCATTATGTTGAAAGGGTATTCTCAGAGGGAAATACAATTTTGATTTTTAACCACAGAATTGTTTTCTTCTTCAACAAAATGCAAAAAATGAAAGTGAAAAGGAGCCAAACATGTTCTGGGTGTGAAAATGTTTACAGTTTTAAATACAGAACATGATGTTATTTTCTGCAAGAACAAAATATAATGTTACAGGACATAAAGTCAGACCTACAATTGACATTTTACTGAATTTACTGTAATAAGCTATAGACAAAAACAACCTAGATTTTCCCTCCTGTGTGCAGAGCATAAAAAAAAAAATCAAAAAAAAAAAATTAGACAAACAAGACAAAAGGAAAATATACCCTAGCTAAGACAAGATAATAAATATTGGCACCGTTTGTCAAAATCCATGGATTACATTGACAGAAGTTTTCAAGGATGATCAAGAAAAATATTGATTTTAATCCTTAGTATATTCACAGAAGCAAGCAAGCAACTAACCACCAACAACAAAACCACCAACAACAAAAACAACAAATTGTAGGTAACTCAAAACTATAGGTATTTTATTCATATTTCTTAAAATGTAGTTAGGTGAAAGAACATTTTTCACTACAGACAGTTCATGCATTACAGCAAGTATTAGTTTTCTACTACTTTTTTACTTTTTACTATCATTCTGTAACAACACAGAACCAAAATAACCTAAAAGTTACCAGCTTCAAAGTACAAAGTAGTTTATCGGCATTAACACATGAAATTCCTTTTCAAGTGTTTGAACTGCAGCCTATCTTTCTAAGACATTCAATATATTGTTTTAATATTCCTTTGTTACAACTAACACACAATTTTACAGATATTCTGGCATAAACATTTTCCTATTTAGCCATAAGAAAAAAAACGTGTCTGAAAGACAACAAACTGGGAAAAGGGCTATCCACTCAGAATGATGTAGAGGACGAATATTGACTAATATCTTTAATATTGCTTGGTATCCTGAATATTTAGTCCTACATTTGGTACACTGTTTCATCACTCCACACATATCCACAATCAGCAGCATTATAGTATTGGGTTTATGTGGCAAGGCTTTGGTACCAGGGGGACTTCAGGGGTGATCTCTGCAAGCAGAGCCCAGCAGCTGCCCCATGTCAGCACAGAGCCAGCTCCAGCTGGCTCCAAAAGGGACCCAGTGTTAGCCAGAGCTGAGCCAGAGAGCGATGTTGGTTGGGCTTTTGTGAGAACAGATTTAAAGAAAGGGAAACAAATAAAATAAAATAAAATAAAATAAAATAAAATAAAATAAAATAAAATAAAATAAAATAAAATAAAATAAAATAAAATAAAATAAAATAAAATAAAATAAAATAAAATAAAAAAATAAAATAAAGTGATGTGCAACAGCATCTGGGAGAGAGGTTTGTAGATGTGTGAGAACAGCCCTGCAGCCCCCCAGGTGAGGGCAGCAGAAAGGCAGGAGGTGCTCCAGGCACACAGCAGCAGTTCCCCTGCGGCCTGTGGAGAGGCCCCTGGTGGAGCAGGCTGTCCCCCTGCAGCCCATGGGTCCCACACGGAGCAGATCTCCACGCTGCAGCCCCCCGTGGAGGAGCCCCCGGTGGAGCAGGTGGATGTGGCCTGGAGGAGGCTGCGGCCCATGGAGAGCTCCTGCAGGAGCAGGCCCCGGGCCGGAGCTGCAGCCCGTGGAGAGGAGCCCACGCAGGAGCAGGGGGTCTGGGGGGAGCTGCCGCCCACCCGTGGGGGACCCGTGCTGGAGCAGTTTGCTCCTGGGGGATGGATGGACCCCGTGGTACGGAGCCGTGTGGGAAAAGTTCTTGAAGAGCTGCTGCCTGTGGGAATCACAGAAACACGGAATTGTAGGGGTTGGAAGGGACCTCAAAAGATCGTCGGGTCCAGCCCCCCCCTGCCATGGGAAGCCCATGCAGGATCAGATCGGGAAGGAAGGCATCCCATGGGTAGGACCCCACATGGAGCAGGGGCAGAGAGTGACCGTAAAGGAGTGGCAGAGACAAAGCATTAGGGACTGACCGCAGCCCCCTTTCCTTATTCCACTGCACCACTTGAGGGGAGGAAGGAGAAAAGGATGGTTGGGTGGAGGTAGGTATTTTTAGTTTGCTTTTAGTTTCTCACTGCTCTAGCCTGTTAGTGATAGGCAATAAATTATATTAATCTCCCTATGTTAATTTTGTGTTTTGCCTGTGATGAAGACTCTTGAGCAATCTCCTTGTCCTTGTCTTAAGACTTGTGCTCTTTCCATTGTATTTTCTCCCCTTTTTTCTTTAAGGATGTTGCATTGGAGTTCAGCTGCTCAGCATGGTACCACTACGATTACTCTTCTCTAGTATTAAAATAAATACATTTTCTTTTGCAGTTCAACCAAGAGCTTTGTTAGCCCCTAACCACTGATCCTACAACTTGAAACTCCAGTGATTGTATTTCATGCCAATTACTGTGAAGTCTGTAAGTCTGGCTTTATGAGGAGAATGGAGACTGCAGTGTTCTTATGCTATTACTATCTTCCAACAGATCACCAAAAAAAAAATATTCACATTGTTCACATTATTTTGTAAATTATTTATCTATTTGGACAGAATGCTTTTGTTCCTTTGAATATATAGCTACATATTCCAACATTATTGGTGATAAATAAATTAGATCCAAATTCTTTTTGTCTTCAGATGTTTAAACCTTTTGCATAGAAAGTCCAATCTGCTAGATTTATGGATGTTAACATAATGGACGCATTACAAGGAATGTAAGTGATGTCAGGAACTATTGTTGCTAGGACACATTTTCCTTTCTTTTATGAGTATGTAATAAAAGTAAGTCAAAACAGGTAAGGACATTGCTCAAGAATTCTTGTCAGTATATTAAAATAATCCTTTAGGTTCCTGTCCAGTTTCGAATTTTCCTTTTCTGTGAGAGTTATTGAAGAGTTAGTCATCTCTAAGAAAAGTCAAGAAAGACAGATTCCTCTGTCTTTTGTAATCTTTTCTTGTCAGTCTGTAGTCCTCGGCATAGAACAGAGGCTACTCTTTCTTGTCTGAAGTAACATGTTTGATCACAAGATTACTATACATTTGACAATCTGATACATCTCTTTTTAATTTTCTATGATTTTTTTTTCTTTTTCTTTTTCTTTTTTTTTTTTTTCTGTAGTGCTTCCACTACACTGACCGGTTTAGTGCTTTGATGGAAGAAGCTACATGGATGAAGTTCATTTTTAAAACATGAGGAAAATGCTATGAAATAAAGTGCTTTGCATAGTGATTTTCTATACTACATGTGACTTCCCTTGTTAGTATGTCCTTCCGTTTCCATCACTGCTACATTAATCAGTTCCCTGTTCTCTCCCACTCTGAAAATTCAAATTAAAACAAACAAACAAACAGAAAACCTATGAACTGTAAACATCATTCTTTTCTGCTCACACAGTACGTTTAAACAAACATCTAACTCCCTCCAAATATGTCAGCACTTGACAGTCTTACTATCATTCCCAAAAGCAATTCTGACCATGCTTGTGTCAGGGGGCATCGTGAACCCTGTAAAATCCTGGTCCATGTGAATGATTACTTCCCTCTCGTAGCAACGTAATAATTGGATTGCTGTAATGGTTCAATTTCTCATATGTAAGACTCTCTCCTGATATTCAAACTATGAGATTGGCTCTAGCTTTAGCTAACTCCAAGGGTGTCTGCTCCTACAGTCACAACAATGGCAAACCTAGGAAGCAAGAAAACTATTAAACCATGAAAGACCCGTATAAACACAGGAAGCAGAACTGGGGATAAAGAGTCAAATCAAAATTTTAAGACAAAAACTGAATCGTATCACTTTTGAGAACTGAGGTTCTTGATCATAAGGTACATAGGTCAACTTTGTTAAGATAGGATTTGTTCCCTATCAAACAGTCTGTGATTGTGCAGAACTGCAATTTGTGCACATCTCTATCAACTTGTCATTGACTTTTGAGGAACTAATGTAGATTATAAGTACTTCTGCTGTTCCAGTATTCTTATAGGATTTCCTGTTCTGTTCATCATCATGTTTGGCTAGTCTTTTGACTATAGCAAGAACTTAATCTTCCTTCTTTTCCTTTCCTAGTGGCTTTCTTCACAGAAGCAGGCCAGCTTTAAACAGAACGTTATATATACAATATTTAAAGCTTCTTAAATAGGGTATATTTTCATAATTCAGTTTTAGCTGTACTCCAACATATGTATATTGCTAACAGATTGACTCTAAGGAAAATGTGTGTGTACATGTTCAACTTTGCTATTATTTTAAAGCATGCTTGTTTTATATTGCAGATGCATTGAGACAGTACAGTCTTGCTGACTTCTGTTATAATAAAGACAAAGGGGAAATATCAGAATATTCCTCTTAAAGTACTTTGGCACTGAAAAAACTATCAGAGCTGAAATACAGATTTAGTATGTTTTTAGTATGTTTTTAGTACTTTAAGGTACATTCATCAACTGTGTTGTTTTTTTTTAATATATATATAGACTTTTATTCAAGAGATTATTTTTAAATATTTGATTTAGAATAGCTATTGAAAGCAGGTTTTGATTTCTAGAATTCAGAATATAATGAGGGCTTTAAAAACTGAGTGCTGTAAACTTGGAAGATCCTGTTTATCTTTTATTACTGTTATTAACCTTTTTGATTAGTTAAGAACTAGCAATAGGGTCATAGTGCAGACAATTATTTAAATACCGCACCAGGATTAATACTGTAGCTAGAAACTTTTGTCATAAAAAATGTTTCTAACAATTTCAGTTGTTGCTTTTTTTGTGTTTTTACACTGAAATTATCTTTTGTCATTCACTCCAAAGTCACATAACATATTAACATATTAAGCTTGTTAAAAACTGAGGTTAGTCTGACATTCAAAATTAATTTAAAAGGAAACAAATAATTTATTCTTACTCACAAAGGACATGGGGACTAAAGCATGTGATTCATTTATAATTTTGTCTGTGTTCCTGTCTTCTACAGAGCTGATGTCATTATTTCTGAAAACTTTTTATATTGCTCTGTTAAAATACTATATGAAAAAAGAAATCAAAAGAGCTTCCTGCCCAACGTACCAGAATCAGGAGTTCGAAAGTACATCACATCTCACCTAAGATACATGTCTGAATCGGGTTACATTTGTATTGAATACTGCTCCATGGTAGAAGCTCTCCACAGCCGTTTAGTTTGGAGATCTCCATAGGTTCCCAACCGCCAGTCCCATGAATCTATGAAATCTACCTGGAAGGCCAATACGCTGACATGGGATGGTATTGTGCGAGCTAGTTTCTGGATCATACACAGAAATAAATGAAATTCAGGGTCTAAGCAGTTCTGTTAGGAGAGTTTTATGCATTAATACAGGAACAAATAGTAAAATAGGTACCTCTGTGATTGGTTCCATATTTGAAATATTAATTTTTTTCTAGGTCCAACTAATGATTTCAGTTTTTCCATTTTCATGGGACTAGCTGGTAGCACCTTACATGCGTCTAACTGTGTTCAACTGAACATCTCAGAAAGATCAAAAGTGTCTTTAAGCTTTCTAACTCACAGGTCAGGCCTAAGCCTCACACACAGTATTGCTAGTCCATTTAAGACAGAGACCAAAACTTCCGTGTAATTCTGAGGAAAACAAAAATAATAAAGATGTCTAGTTTATTTTATTTTTTTTAAATAATCTTTATTTCCCTTGAAAAGCCAAATGTCAAAAAATAGTTAAGGATTTATTTAAAGTCTCAGCAAGCTTTCTTAACCAAAAAAACACCCACTTCCAGCTGCTGAAAAGATGTAAAGAAAAGGAATATGTATAGCACCTTTGAATAAACAGGTGAGCAAATCAGGAGAAAACATTCTGGCAAGCCTTCATAGACTGAATTTAAGCTATGTATGAACTATAATTATGTAAAACATTGGTCAGTACTTTGTGTGTTCCTTGAAAATTCAGGGCAGTACAAGAAATGGCCAATTCAGAATCAGTGTGAATGATACAGAATACATGTTCTTAGAATAAATATAAGCATATTAACAATTTATTTTTCTATATTCAAAGTCTTTATACACACTGAATGCTAAGAAAAAGTGTATTTTTCAAATAAAATTATAAAATTCATTTACATATACCAATTTAAACTTAGACCAAAAGCAGAACTTTGATTTAGAGATGACAACTTCAACAAATGAGCATTGGTGGAAAAAGTCTGCTTTTTCAGCTGGCTCTGTTGCTGGAGTTCAAAGAAATAGTTCATATGTCTCTGTCTTAAGCATCTGGCAGATGTTGAACTGCTTCAGTGTTCACCAGTCCACTAAATACTTCCATATGTCTGCCATACTCTACAGCATCTGCTGGTTATCTTATTCAGGGTGTTTCCCCTCATTGTGCAGGGATTAGGGATTTATTTATTTATTGCCATGTCCTTTGTTTTCTTGTTACTTTGCAAGAATTTTTGTCTGTTTTAAAGGAAGACAATGGAATATATGTAATGGAGCATAACACTGCAATGGAGCAAACAAAACTTGCAAATAGTTATGAAAATCAGGAAAGCTGAAAAGAGCCTTCCATGTTTTAAACTGAAGTTGAAAGGTTGAGTTGAACCACACCTGTAATGTGATCAGAAATTAATCATGGACAAAAAGTGGCCATTGTCCCCGCAGTCTTTCCAAGAGGATTTTTTCTGAATAGTCATTGCACTTGTGGTACTGGCTACAGTACTTTATTCATTTCTGTCCAATTTAAGTCTTCTGCTTCAGCTAGTACTGAGACTGTACTACTGAAATTTCACTTACTGCAGCTGATACATCTTAATTTTGCATTAGCTGTAATTTCACAAAAAACATCTCATACACTAACTAGAAGTGCACCTCACAAAAGAAGGCCACTTGGTTTTGGAGTAATAGTGTCTGCCAACATTTTAAGCAACAGTAAACAACCCTTTTAATTCATGATTTGTTCTACCAGAAAAGAGCCAAATTGAATGCTGAGGTATTGAAGACACTTGATAAAAATGTGAAGAAACAAAATCTACCCTTGTATGCATACTGTAACCCATTAGATAAGTGGGAAGAACAGTCCAGACTGAGATGAATGAAGGAAAAGACAGCTGTGCTTAAATAAGATGAGGTCAGCCTTGGGAAATAGACTGTGGCAGGCCAGTATTTAGTAGCAAGTCTGAAATCAAGCTGCACTTTTTTCATGTCTTAACTGACACAGGTTTCAAGCAGATTTAAAGTTACATAAGGGAAGGGGAAAACATGAAAAGACATCAGAATTAAGATTTAGATGCTTTTAATCAAATAAGGCTAAGAAAGCAGTGTAGGTATTTTCTAAATTCTGTGTGTCCTCTATTTACCTGAAATGCAAACAAATTGTCTGTTCTTTGAAGTATAATAAAACCACTACACCAAAGTTTTTTCACCTCTAGGCAATATTTTCTGTGAGGTATGAGCTAATTTTTAGGGTAGATTTATTTCCTGTGCAAAGGTTGAATGCCTAATACACTAACATGTTTTATTAGGGTATTTTCTCTTCTTTAGCTTTCTTGCTGTAGCCATCAGAAAAAGGGGTTTGTAGGTACAGTTTAAGGAAAATCATGCAAACCTATGCCATGGGAAAAACTGAAGTTTAGAAATGTGTTAAGAAGACTTAAAAGATCATTGAACACCTTTTTGTTCTGGTTTATTTGTCTGTTTGATTGTTTTAATTAAATATGAGTAAATATATATATTATATATAAATAACTTTTATTTATTTATTTTAATGCCATATTGAGGAGAATACTTTAAATTGTCTGAATTTCAGTGCTTTGTAATGCTTTTGAGTGTTGAAGACAAAATACTTCATGAAGAATGACAACAGAAATGTAGTTCTTCAGCTGCTTGGAAGAACAAAGGAAAACCTAGAAAAAAAAAAAGAAAAAAGAAAATTCAACTCATACAGACAAGTTTTTATAGGTTAACATACATTGTAGTGTGGGAACTCTGTTAGTTTGAATAAGTAGATATGTGTCTATCTGTCTTCAGCTATATTTAGGTTTTCATTTCACAAAATCACAGAATGATTGATGTTGGCAGGGATATCTGGAGGTCATCTGGTCCAATCCTCCAGCCCAAGCAGAGCCACCTTCAGCAGCTTGCCCAGAACCATGTCCAAATGGCTTTTGAAGATCTCCAAGGAGGGAGACAACTCAACATCTCTGGGCAGCCTGTACCAGTGCACAGTCACCTGCACAGTAAATATTATCTGATGTTCAGAGAGAACTTCTTGTGTTCCAGTTTGTTGCCCATTATATGGCACTGGGCACCACTGAAAGGAGCCTGGCTCCATCATTTTCTTCCTTTAGCACATTGTAGTTTTTCACCTGACCTATCAGTTGCGACCTCTCACTTGACCTGTGCTCTCATAACTTTTGGAAGCTAATACATACACAGATTGGATGGAGTCAGTTCTCAGTAACACTGAGAGGAGCAGGGGAAAAATCAGATTACCTGGTTGCCAAACAGCATTTGAAAAGGTTCCCTGCCTCATGGGTACATGTCCTGGTTATAAGGGAATATTATGTTGCAATGGAGACCTATTTGTACTTCAAATCAAATGATCCTTGCACACAAATAAAATAAAATAAAATAAAATAAAATAAAATAAAATAAAAACATTAATGTATCTTAGTAGTACATTTCTGTCAAATTTCATGAAGTTTCACAACACCTATAGTGTTTGCTTGGTCACAGGACATCTCTTTCAACATACATAGTAATATATCACCAGTTCCTAAAGAGAAGTAGGTGACAAAACCGTGGTGGCTGTATGGGATTGAGTGGAAAAATATAGACACAGTTTTTAAAGATGCAATTACACCCTCTTTCCCACTGTTTAATATGGTGTCATTACAGAGGAAGTATTTTTTCATTTTATTTTTTTTTCTTGGAAAGCAGCACAGACCCACCTCTGGTATCTGCATCTTGTTATGTGAATTGTAGAAACATCGAGGATGTGACTGAAAATTACATTTTCATTCCAAGAAACAAAAGTTACCCCATCAATGTAAAACTGTCAGTATTTGGAGAATATATTATACTAATTGTGGTTTTCAGAATGTCTCTTTTCTTCCTCCCTTCTGGTGCTTAGAAATAATCTATTCTAAATTAATTAATTACTCTGTTCAGGCTTGAATACTTTTACCAGCTACATGGCTTAGATCAAAATACATACCAAAGTCAGCACTGCATATTTCCACAGGAAAATATCTGCTTTCTGTTGAAGTATTTCCATTAGAAGCCAGCTAAGCGTTGTAGTTTGCATGTATTTTCTTTTTACTTTAATTATTTCACATAGTATTCATTCCAATCTGAAAATGCTGTTTAAGTGTTTTTGTTTAAATGATATTCCCTGCAGGTTGCTGAAAACTGGCACGCATTTAGTCAGTAATACATTTTCCACAGTACTTCACCAGTGAAAGAGAACTAGAAGACAGCATTTCTGCATGAGCTCTGTTATTTTTTTTAGCAGTAGTATCCTACAGTCTGCATATTATAACTACAGGCAGGATCACACAGTGCAAGATAATATGGATTTGGCCCTTAGAATAGTTGAAAACTGCGTAGGTGACAAGAGTGACCATTCAATAAGCAGGTGGGTGGATATACTGAATCTGCAGCTTGTTAAGGTCGATTCATCCTCCTCAGTTCATTTTTTCCTCAGAAGCATTGCAGTAGAGTCAACTCTGGTGGGACAGGGGAATGATCAGGGAATTTCTCTGCAATGTAGTAAGGCATGAAATTGCTGTTGTGAAAATTGTATTAAATGGACATGGGAAGCTCATCATGAAGCATGGAAGACACTAAATGCATGGAAGGTCATGGAAGATCTGTGTAAAAAAGACTAACATAGAAAAGAGAGGAGCTGGTGGAAGGATATGTCAATAGGTATATGGTAAAAGCTTTTTTTTAAAAAACAAACAAACAAACAAAAAACTGTTCAGAAGTATAAGAGTAGGGTAGACCAAGCAGTTTCTCTGTAATTGAGACAGCAGATAATGTAAGCGTAGTCAAGTTTTTGATCCATGTAAATCGTTAGGATAAGCTATATGTGCAGAAAAAAAAAAAAAAAAAAAAAAAGAATCTGCATAGAGTTATCATACCTCATATAGCTTCTGGGAAACACCAAATCTGTGGAAAATTAACTATCTTTAGATATGTTCAGTAAATCCAGTACTTTCAGGAAGATTTTTATTGTGCAAAGCAATCATGCTGCATATCTGAAATATCTTGAACAAGCAAAATACCATGTAGCCACCATGTGTTGCTCATGTTGCTCAAGGAGCTGTGGCTTATTACACAAGTTTACGTGAAGACAGTATGGAGTTTTAACACCAGTAGCAGCTCAGATCTTCTATGTCACTCTCATTCCCAATCCTCAAGGGAACAGGGGGAGAAAATATGATGAAAAAAGTCTCATTTGAGGCAGAGAGATCACTCATCAGTTACTGTCATGGGCAAAACAGACTCATCATAAGGGAAATTAATGTCATTTTTGCTTATTACTAACAGACTAGAACAGTGAAAAATGGAGTGTGGTGTGGTTGACGTACTGGAGGGAAGAAACACCATCCAGAAGGAAAGGATGCCATCCAGAGGGACCTGGACAGGCTTGAGAGGTGGGCCTGTGCAAACCTCATGAGGTTCAACAAGGCCAAGTGCAAGGTTCTGCACATGAGCTGGAGCAATCCCAAGGACAAATTCAGGCTGGGCGGAGAATGGATTGAGTACAGCCCTGAGCAGGAGAAGGACCTTGGGATGCTGGTGAATGAGAAGCTCAACATGAGCCAGCAATGTGCACTTGCAGCCCAGAAAGACAACTGTATCCTGGGCTGCATCAAAAGAAGTGTGGCTAGCAGGTCAAAGGAGGTGATTCTCCCATCTACTCTGCTCTCATGACAACCCACCTGGAGCACTGCATTCAGCTCTGGGGCCCCCAGCACAAGAAGGCCATGGACGTGAGTCTAGAGGAAGGCCATAAATATGATCAAGGTTCTGGAGCAGCTCTCTTACGAGGACAGGCTGTGAGAGCTGGGGTTGTTCATCCTAGAGAAGAGAAAGCTTTGGGGACACCTCACTGCAGCCTTCCACTACCTAAAGGGGGACTACAAGAAAGTAGGAGAAGGACTGTTTATCAGGGAGTGTAGTGATAGGACAAGGACTAATGGTTTTAAACTAAGAAAGGGTAGATTTAGATTAGACATTAGGAAGAAATCCTTTACTCTGAGGGTGATGAAGCATCGGAACATGTTGCCAGAGATGTCGTGGATGCCCCATCTCTGGAAGTGTTCAAGGCCAGGTTGGATCGGGCTTGGAGAAAACTGATCTAGTGAAAGGTGTCCCTGCCTATGATCTTTAGGGTCCCTTCCAACCCAAACCATTCTATGATTCTAATGAAGAAAATATTTTACCTTATATCCAGTCAAAACCTCTTGTGTTTCAATTTATGCCCTTTCTTTCTTATCCTCCCTCTATGAATTGCAGTGAATATGTTCATTCTTTCTTCTCAGTAACCTCCTACTAGTTACTGTGCTGAGTGTGGATAAGGATCCATTATTAGCTCCCCGGAAGCCTTCTCTTCTGGAGGAAATGAACAAGCCTGGAGGACAGGATCTTCACCCTCGAACTGGGATTTATTTTTATTTTTATTTTTATTTTTATTTATTTTTTATTTTTTATTATTTTATTTTTATTTTCAATACAAAGCTACATTCATCAAAAGGATGGAAATGTCTGGCTTCTCATGCTTCAGCAAAACATTATCTCTTGTTGTGAAGGGAACAGGGAGACTGGTACTTGGGTATTTTCTGGTATTTGTTCAGTATTTTCCCCATGTAGTTTATACATTTATTAGAGGAACCTCTGATAGGAAATTAGAGTAAATATCAGTGAGAGGTTAAAGGGAAACTAATCATGATAATATGAAACACCTCACTATTAAAATTCATGTTTTTCAAATAAAGTGAGGTGCTGCTTCCTTCTAAAGTTTAAATACTTCCTCTCTTTATAGTATGCATTATATTTCTGGGGTTAGCCAAGAAGTCTAATTCGGAAGTTTGACTACTGTCTTAGGATTTAAAAAGTATTAAATTATTTTCTTCAAGCATTTTGATATTTTTTAGCTGTTTTTTTGCTACATCCACATTAATAACTTATAATCTTTTACTCAAACGTGGATGCAGGATACACCCACGCTATTTGTGCGTATAACCCTAACTCCTCTCAGTTATATGTAAGCAAGCTATTGCAGCCTCTAGTTTTTCATGAAAAAGTCAGAGCAAAAATAAAACCCAAGTACCTTTGCACAGAGGAGTTTATAAATAACTAATGAATGCCAAGGTAATAGCACATAAATGTGAAACCCTTGCTCCATAAGCTATTGCCATACAGCAGCTATTTTGACGTTTTCTCTCATCTTGGCACCAGATGAAGCAGAGGTGTACAACATAATTGGCACAAGATACAATGGTATCAGAGTTCCAAATCATCTCTGGCTTAAAAATAAATACATAAGTGGTAAAGAAATATCATATTTTCCTAGAGGGCTCTATTTCTTTCTAAAATATTGCAATTAAGGCAACTTTAAGGTAGTGAATAACATGGTGATATAACTTATATTCCAACACACACACACACACACAGTTTTCCATACTTTTTCTGCCTCCTGGAGTGAAAAGAGCAGCATGGAGCTTCTCCCCAGACACCCTCCACCTCACACTACCCTATGGGTTTAATGTATAATGCATGAGAAACAGCATGAGTTGCAGCTGGCTTAAAAGAAGAGTCACAGAGGTTGGGCTTAGGAGGCACTCTTCAATAATAATTTAAAAACCAAATGGCATTTCACGGTTGTTCTAGTTATTTCAATTGCTGTTTAATAACCCAGCCTCAAACACTTCCAGGAAATAACGTATTTTTGATTTTGTAACCTTCATGGTACAATTCCTGGACAAGCACATTTACCCTTTGCTGTTGGCTAGACTAAATGTGCATTTTCCTCACATCCCTCAAATTGACCTTGCTTTCTTATTCTGAGAATAGATTTTGTCATACATGTTTTGTGACAAAATGGCACTTGCGCAGACTTCCATATACTGTAGCTCAACCAAAGGTAAACCTGCAGGTTTTCAGACAATAAAAAATGCCAGAGGGTTCAGTTTGATCCTGGCTATGTTTCGAAAACTAAGTATCTTCTCCCACAGCCTAAGACTCTCAAGTCTTGCTAAGTTTATAAATTTATAAATTTAGTAGGCTGGGTTCCATATGTGATATAGAACTGTTTAAGGCAAATTTACCTGTCTGCATGTACCAGGAGAAGGTTTGAAGAAGTCTAAACTAAATGATTCATAACAGAAATGGCAATTTGTATCTTAGTTTTGTAGCTGTTTAGAACAGAAGAAATCCTTTCTTACAGGATGTAAGATGCCAAGAAAAAACAGCCCCAACATGGTTTGAGCAACCTAGGAGACTTCTGGAAAACAAATGATAAAGGATAACATCAGTAAGATATTCCTACTGTTAAATTAAAAATAAATAAAAATCCCAATAACCTACAGGATATCAGTGTTGTCTTAGATCAATTTCATATATACAGGCAATAATCAATCAATTTAGACCTGACAATGAGCTTTTTCTGACAGAGTTAGATCTTCTTGTTCTATGCAACACCTAAGTGGATCTCATGAACTGTGTCAGTCAGCTCTGACTCAAAATTTTGGCAAATTTGGCAGAAATTTTCTCAGCAGTTCTATGATAATTTTCTCAGGAAATCTAAGCTTATATGCTGCTGATTCTCTACTTCATAAACCTCTGCTGTCCCTTAATTTTGCTGCTTGAAAGCTTAACTTGATGGGGAAATGCATACAGTAGAGAATTAAATATTATGAGTTACTAGTGCAGTGAATCAAAAGCAGGGAATGCATCATCATGGAGGAGAATACAGAGAAAAAGAAAATGCTTCATAAAGCAAAAGGAAGAATTCATGTCACTGTTGGCACTTTTCCCAGAGTCCTGAAGGCTCTGGAATATGCATTGCCATGCATACTTTTTTTCTTAGTTATTACATTAAATTATTCTTTTAAATATATTTTTAGGTTTACTGTGTCCTTGTACAACTATACTAAGATCCTGGCTTATTTACAATGGCAGTATTAGCCAACAGATATAACTGAAAGATAATAAACAAGGAGCAACTACTTTCAGATAATGACAGGATCCATGTTATAACAGCGAGCCGGCTGCTTCTTAGAAGTGTGAATCGCAACCCAAAGATGAACACTTAATTTCAGTATATGACAATTGACTTATGTGAAGTCTTTCCTTCCCATGGGCACTGTTCTAGACATAATTAATGGAAGCAACTCCTTCAGAAACATCCCTAACATGCTTTAAAAAAGCTGTAAAAATGTAAATGTGGAATGTGAATGAATGATACATGATTGGTTCTTAAGAAATGCACTTTGCCAAAAATCAGACTGACCATGCAAATGATATTAAGATAGGTACCTACAGGTTCTTCAGGTATGTATGCAAAAAGAAAACAAACAATGAAGAAATTAGATGCTAAATAAAGCATGTGCAGCAAAATCAAAATGTAAAGTAAGCAAGACTTTTTCTTTCAGCTATTATTAAAACAAGGTGCTGAATCTTAGCTTAAAACAAAGACTGGTGAAGGTCTGTATGGAATATGAACCTAATAGTAACCATACTGCGAAAGCTAGCCTGACGCTAGCTGCTCCTACACAGACCCAAAGGCAGGGCTGTAATCAGGCAGATTTGTCTGGAAGCTAGGATACAGAACAATGAACTGATGATTGGGTACATTTCATCCTGACACAGGTGATTAGTATGACCGCCTATATCCAGAGCTGTGGATGCAGTCCTTTAGCTGAGTCAGTTGTTATTAGACAGAACATTAGGACATTTCTTGTCTTCTCTGTGTGACTTCCAGTCTGAGGGGAGGAAGGTCAAAATGTGGAAAAGAATATACAGATAAGGTAGATAAGGGAGGTAAAAAGCTTTAACATAATCACATAGGCATACTAAGGCAGAAAGGCAAAAATTAGTAGAGAAAGATTAGGTAAAATTAAGACTATTTCCATTGCAGAATTCCTAGGAATTTCAAATCTAGCAGTGGGCATTTTTAATATAAATATAAAATCAGAAGTAGACTATGTAACCAAAGATAACCCAGGCTTATTAGTTTGATTGCAGTAATATGCAGGACTGTAGAAAAAAATTTAAACATTTTAAAAAATTTTCCATTCAAACATGAAAGAAACTAATTACAAATGAGAGAAAACATCAGTGTTTAATAAAAAAGTGTATTGAGTAAAACAAATCCTTTATGTTTTTATGATGAGATAGATAACTTTCTAGATAAAGATTTTTATTGGTTTCATCCAGGTGTATTTCAGTGCAGTACTTGCAGAGCAGCATGTGAGAAATGATAGAATATTAAAACAAAACCAAACCAGTTTAGTTTAAAAAAAAAAAAAAGAAAAAAGAATAATGATTATGTAACAGAACAAGAAACAGAGTATAGAAAAGATAAACATGTTTGAAGGTTACTTGAAGAGTTTCTTGAAGATAATATTAAGCACTTTTCTGGTTCATATGTGGACTTTGAGAAAGGAGCAGAAAAGAAAGAAAAGTAGGAGAAAAATTAACTACAGCGTTCATTGCATTGTTAGCAGAAAGCAATTTCATGCAATTCTTCATCATGGCTGAAGATTCTTCAAGTTCCTTTAATGATTTAGAACAACAGACAAGAACAAGAAGGGTGGGGACAGGGTAGACTTCTTCTCAGAAGGATAGAGAGCTGCCATGGAAACACTCTTTGGGAAGAAGAGACAGAAAAAGCAGTTCTACGCTGCCTGGGGAAAGAGCTGTATTTTGATAGTCTAAAGATGTAACAGAGGCAAGGTCTGTACAGAAAGACAGTACCTATTACTAACCCAGTTGTCAGGGCTGAAAAAAATCAAACTTTTTTACAGAGGAAAAAAGAGTATCTGAAGTTGTAACAGGAAAAAAATAATAAAATAAATGAAAAGCTCTGCTAGTTTCTCTTGGATGGGAGTAGGGAAGGAAAGAGGTAACAGTTGAGGGTTAAAGTAGGTGAGAAGAGTTTGTCCCCTGAAATCAAGCTAATGATGTGGTAAAAAGCAAAGGAAAAAATATATATATTTGGTTCCCAATTATGTATCCAAGCCAGTGACTAAACAGTTCTCAAACTATGTAATAATTTCAAAGAGAGATACTTCATTGTCAGTGAAATCAATGAACTCCATCCCAAAGCAATTTCATTCACTTCTCACTATACTCTTGGAAATGAATCAGTAGTGTGCTAACACACATTCTCCATTTATTTGCACCTTCTATAGCAACAGCTGCTTCTCTAGATTAACCGGCAAAGCTGCTAAAATGCAATCTGGGTGTCTGCAACATGAAATTACAGCTAGCAGGCTGGAAAATCGAAAGAACGTTCCAACACATTGATACTGAACGGGCTTTCATCCCTCTCTTAAGGGGCTTGAATCAAACTCTTTTCACCCTCAGGTATTTTGACCTGTTTTGTAATTTCTATCTTTATGTCAGATTAAATGAATCTCTCGTATTGGAATCTCTACTGTTCTTTAGGATAAAAAGACTGAGCAAGGCTCTTTTCAGTGGAGCCCAGTGTCAGAACAGCAGGCAACAGGCACAAAGGAGGTTCCCTCCACTTCTTCACCATGTGGGAGACTGAGCAGTGGCAGATTTTGCCCCCCCCTTGGAGATCATCAAAAGCTGTCTGGGCATGATCCTGGGCAACTGGCTTAAGGTGGCTTGAGGAGGGCTGGACAACATGACCTCCAGAGGTCCCTGCCAACCTCAAACATTTTGTGATTCTGTGATCTGTGTCTGTGATGACACCAAGCTGAGTGGTGCAGTTGATACAACAGAAGGTAGGATGCCATCCAAAAGGACCTGGACAAGCTTGAGACATGGGCCCATGTGAACCTATTGAGGTTCAACAAGGCCAAGTGCAAGGTGCTGCACCTGAGCCAGGGCAATCCCAGACATGAGGACAGACATAGAGAAGTACTCAGTGAGAGCAGTGCCTTAATGCCTTTGCTGTCTTCAGTGTCTTCTTCTGTGGGGAAGAGCTTGGGAGTTCAGGTGGATGCAAAGGAACCAGCAGTGTGCGCTTGCGTCCCAAAAGGCCAACTGCAACCTGGGCTGCATCAACAAAGGAGCGGCCAGGAGTTTGATGGAGGTGGTTGTCCCCCTCTGCTCTGCCCTTGTGAGGCCCCACTTGGAATGCTGCATGCAGGTCTGGGGCCTCCAGCACAAGAATGATGTGGACCTGTTAGAGTTGGTCCAGAGAAGAGCCACAAAAATGATTAAAGGCCTGAAGCACCTGTCCTGTGAAGAAAGACAGACTGCTGGGGATGTTCATCTTGTGGAATTGAAGCCTCTGATGAGACTTCATTGGAGCTTTTCAGTATTTAAAAGGGACTTATAAAAAAGATGGAAAGTGACTTTTTACTCAGGCAGATAGTGATGACAAGGGGTAATGGCTTTAAAATGAAAGAGGGTGGATTTAGATTAGATGTAAGGAAGAAACTCTTCATAAAGGGAGTGGAGAAGCACTAGGACAGGTTGCCTAGAGAAGCAGTGGATGTCCCATCTCTGGAAGTGCTCAGTGTTGGGTTGGACAGGGCCCTGGGCAACCTGGTCCTAGTGGGTGGCATATCTGCCCATGACAGTGGGGTTGGAACAAGATGGTCTGTAAGGTCCCTTCCAACCCAAGTTATTCTATGATTTTATTGGGTGGGAAATTATAGCTAAGTTCATTGAGATCTTCACACCAGATACAGAAATGGGAACTCAAAGGGCTAAATAATTACTTTTTAAAACATTTGAAATGTAAAATGACCTAAAGGTCTCAACTAAACATACCTAGTAGAAATCTAAGTTTCTACAATAACTTTGTTGTCCAGACAGACTCAGATGATCTGAGAACATGTAAGAAAACTGACTAACTTGTTTTCTTCTAATAAAAAAAAAAAAAAGGGGCGGGGGGGGGAGAGAAAAGAACAGAATAAAAATTATATTGTCTTGTATAAACATTTTCTACTAGTAATCATGTTTCCAAAGCCTACATGGAACTGAGAAGCAGTATAATAGTGTATCTAGGTTGTGAGAGGTTGTGAACAGATTTCACAAACAGCACACAAAGAATAAAGTTAATCCCTTCTGTTTTGTTTGACAGAAGTCCGAAAGTGTTTGATGTAGTTCCTGTAGCAAGGCACAGGCCCAATCATACAAACACTTATAAGTAAAAATGCTCACTCTACTCACTCACATGAGCAGCAAATCAAATAAAATTATTATTTGGTCATGAAGCTGGCTCTCTTATCAGCTGGCCTATTTCGAAATACACTCTTTGCAGACTTCTGTGTAAAAATATATTCTCTTTTACTCTCTATTTTCCCTACTATTTACCATGTAGATATATTTCTGTTTACCACAATAAACTTAATGCACTCTAAAGTTTCTGTTTCCCACAATATGCTTAATGGACTGTAATGCAACCTTTTTCTTTTTTTTTTTTTCCCTTTAATAAAAGGATGGGCACTTGGTTTACTTGGATTTATGTACATCTGGAACATCTGTTTGCTATATGCATGTAGTATATAGTAAAGGCATGTGCATATATATAAATAAGAACTTACAGTGTATTCTGTGCATACCAAACTCAGATGTTGCAGTCAGTTATTACTATGACTTTGAAATCCCTAATTTTCTTCTTTGTGGAAGTTTTAGAGAGATACCTATTCATATCTGTTCTGCAATAAAGTCAAGCTTCTTGGTTTAGTTACTGTTCAAAGTCCATGATTTTTTCTTCTCTTCTTACACTTTTTTTTTGTTTTTGGTGTGTGTGTGTGTGAAAACATAAGACTATTTTAAGGTTTAATTGTTGTAACACTTATGTTAAAACTAAGTCTGTACAAAATCTACTTCACTGTAAGAAGGAAAATGTGGATAGAATCATGACTGTTCCTCATGTTGAAATACATTTGGAAAAACAAAAAAAAATAAAAATAAATTAAAAAAAAACTGATCTGCTTGTCATATTACTTTTCTGTGCGGTTAATCAAGAAATACAGCAAGAAAAGAAAAAAAAAATCTGTCAAGAAGACCTCCCTGAATACTTCACTACCACCCCCACAAGAAAAACATTTTTCACTCTATTGCAGTCACTAGAACATTCATTGATTTGATTTTATCTTTCAATATGCTGTCTCAAGATAAGGAAAACAAAAGGGCTTAATCAAAAAGAAAAACACAGAGGGAATGACAATCAGTTTGTGCTGTGGCTAGTCAAGAGAAGAACTCAGCAGCCCATCCTTTATTTTGTGCTCTGGGAAACCAATGAGCAGGTTCTCCACTTGCATCTTTTCATCTGCAACCTCCTTCAACACTGCATATTGCTGATATCATTTGGCCTGCTACTAAAAGTGTTCTAGATTATACAAAACAAATGAGCTAAGAAATTGGTTTGCCTGTAATTCATCTTTTGAAAAGAAGAGAGAAGAGAAGAAGAAGAGAAGAGAAGAGAAGAGAAGAGAAGAGAAGAGAAGAGAAGAGAAGAGAAGAGAAGAGAAGAGAAGAGAAGAGAAGAGAAGAGAAGAGAAGAGAAGAGAAGAGAAGAGAAGAGAAGAGAAGAGAAGAGAAGAGAAGAGAAGAGAAGAGAAGAGAAGAGAAGAGAAGAGAAGAGAAGAGAAGAGAAGAGAAGAGAAGGAAGGTAATAGAAATGCACTTGAAGTCAATATTGCTTTCAATTAACCAAGTAAAATATTTAAATTTTAAATATTATATTAATATTAAAATATTACTTGATCAATGAGTTCCAATTTGTAGATATTTACATACACTTGCAAAGGCAGTTGTTGGATAAGCTCTCTCACAGAATCTTGTAATTGCTTTCTTACCCTAAAACAATTCCTCAGTCCTAAACCTCAATATTTCTAAAGCCATGATAGTCATTTGTAGCAATGTATCAGATGATATGCAATGAAAAAAAATAGAGATTAAAATAAGTCTCATTTTTTAAGATATAAAGTCACCCCCCTCGTTAGTGTTAAATATAATATCTCTGAAGATGGAATAGTCTTTCCTTTGTGGACACTGAATTTTGTGGCCCATATTTACAGATAATATAATCTCTGTCTGCAAGCAGAATGAACACAACCAGTCTTATCTGGTAAGCAGTGCCTGGTAAGCACTTCAATGAGAAACTTCTTAGGAATCTGAGGTACTCTGGAATTTGAAGGACTTCATTATGCCTGTTATTACTGCTGAGTTGTGAGGAAGTAAAAAACATTTTTGTTGAATAGATATGACTAATATATAGGCATGTGCTCCTTTGAAACGACAGCAAGTGTTTTTATTATTTTATTTTATTTTATTTTATTTTATTTTTATTTTATTTTATTTTTGTGCAACATAACTCCTCATTGTTTTGGGATCCAGACTACCCGTAATCACAGAAATTTTGGCCAAAACACCTGAGCAAAAGTGCAAACACAAGATCAGTGCTTCCTACACTGATGAAGCACTTGACTGTGAGGCACCTGAAGTCTTTCTACCAATTATTCAGGTTTCCTAGTTTTATTATTAGCTTTTAATCCAGCTTCCACTTAAAAAGATCGCCATAGCCTCATTAAAGTTCTTAACACATAAATTACGAGATTCTAGTGCTGTCTTCCATCTGAATTTGCACACCTTTATTCACTTGCAGATCTGCTTTTATTTTGTAAAGCATATTTCTCTGAATAGGCTCTAATTTTGTTGACAATGTACTACGTATTACAGTCCACTGTAAAGAGAGGAGTTACACATACAGTTAAATACAATATTACTTAAACTCCAAGTTTTCAAAAGACATTTCTGCATGTGTTATTTAACAAAGGAACCTGCATTTCCAAGACCTGTTAGAAAAAAGCTGCAAAGCAACATGGCTGAAAATATCACCACAGATGATGACAACGATTATTAATTCATAAAATATGCTATTTAATCTGTAATGAAACGACTTGGATGTCAAATGACTTGGTATCTAGACAGGGTAACTTCCTCAAATATTTAGGCATAAGCAGAGAACTGTCTGCTTATCCAGTAGTTTATTATCCAACAAAAACTGAACAGAGTATCAACATTTTCCTCCACAAATAAGATTCCATAGAGAAACAAACTATAATGAGAAGCTGTTTTCACTGAAAGGACATAGAAACTTCAGAACATCCCACCTGGTATGTGATATGCTTGTCATGCGTACAGAAACCTCCAACTAGTTCTTTTTGTTTGTTTGTTTGTTTTGTTTTGTTTTGTTTGTTTGTTTGTTTATTTTAGTTTAGTTGTGCCATCAGGGAGGCAGAAACTATTAGGGAACACCAATAAATCTTCACCAAAGGCAACAATCATTCATTTTGCCATAGCAGCCAGGGATCAATGACTACAAGTGTTTGGAAAGATAAGAGAAGACAAGATCAAAATATATGATCACTGAAAATCTGTGTCCATTGAAATCCAAAGGAATTTTGTCTTTGGCAGAGCTAGAATCAGAATACGAGTTATATAAGCATGAGAAAGCATTTTTGGAGAACTGAGTATAAACTAAATGTCTTGTTAGAGAAAGGAACTAACAATGACATGTTGATAGGTTTAGATGTCTAGGCTGTATTTTTAAAATTCTGGTGTGTTTTTTGATCATGCATATAGATTAACTATGCTTCCATTAACTATGGAAGCTCAGAGATCTGACTCTATTTTTACCTAGAACCTCCAGGTTTCTATGTTGAAATTGGCCTCTATGTGAAGAAATAATATAGGAATAGTAGGAAAAAAAAAAAAAAAAGGCAGAACAAAACAGAACAAGAAATAGCTAGAGGCAAAATGAAGGGTTTTTAAAAAATGTAAGAAGAGTAATTAACAGGTAACAGGCTGGGAAAGTGGTTAAAATATAACATCTGTGAGACTAAGAATTGCTGCAAGAAAAATATTTCCTGAAAATGATAAACATATAGTCCCTTTGATTTAGGTGCAACAGTTTACAGCAGATCTCTGTGTCAGTCAAGAGAGGCAGTTGGCTAGAGGCAGGACTTAACAAGAGATACTACTTGTCTTTGTTTCCAGCCTTTTCTTGGAATAGAGTCCTAAATACAAAGAGCAGGGAAAAGAAGTGAATAATCAAGCTACATTTTACTCAGATGAATTCAAGAATCATTGCTTGCTGCCACTAGATCCCCACTTAATTAGAGATGCATTGATGAATGACAGACAGGAGTAAATTTTTTTTCTAGTTAAATCTAAAACAAAGCAAAACAAAACAAAAGAACAGTAGTTCTGCAATTTGCTTGTATAATATTGTTTCTAACTCCACTTCTAAATACATTATCATCTAAGACTCTAAAGCTGCAAAGATCATACCTGTGTTTCAACATTTGATGAGTTTCCTCTATTGGTTGATTCTGAGAGGGAAATGATGAAATTTGAAAAGCACTCTGTAAGCGAACTAAGATTGAAGATATTGAAGAAGCAATGATCTTTCCCAGTTTTCATGCAGAGGTGTTTTGTTAGATGTCAGACTCATTGACTCGTGCATTATCGATATGCCCCATCATGTTGTTTGCTGTTTTTTTCTTCCCATCCTGACTCTCCTCAGGCAACCATTCCTCTAAGACTTGAGCCAATTCAACCAAGTCAACAGTGACAAACCCTTCAGAAGAACCAAGAGGGCAACCTAGTTATCTCTCACCATCCCTTGGATTAATTTAACTTCAGGGTCTTCTCCCACTGGCCACTATACTGGCCTTTGGATCCAGCTTTTCCCCTTAAAGTGCAAAGGAACTGACATTCTTGTAAGGTCTGTAAACTTCAGGAGAGGGTTGTGTTTCTGTTTTGTTTTGTTTTTAATTTGCAAGTCCATGTACTTTTATACAACTCTGAGCCATATGCTTCCCGCTCTCATGAAAGAGTTTAGATGAATATGCTGTCATCTTCATGTGTTTGCTGACAAACAAGGTACCAGATTAGGTTTTGGAACCAACGTACCTACCAGGCTCTTTTCAACAGCCATAATAATAACAACAATAAAAATAATAACAATAATAACAATAACAACAACAACAATGATAATAATAATAGTAATAATAATAATAGTAAATAAATAGTTCTGTCCTTGTCTAGATTATGACTTTTAGAATCATAGAACCATGGAATACCCTGAGTTGGAAGCGACCGACAAGGATCATTAAGTCCAACTCCTGGTTCCGCGCAGGACCACTCAAAAAACAAACCATCAAACCATATGTCTGAAAGCATATTCCAAATTCTTCTTGAACTCCAGCAGGCTTGATGCTGTGATTGCTTTCCGGGGGAGCCTGTGCAAGTGTCCAACCACCCTCTCAATGAAGATCAATGAACTAACATCCAACCTGAAACACCCCTGAAACATCTTCATGCAATTAAAAGGGAAAACATGAAACATCATTAGATAATGCAGTGAAATTTTGTCTGAAAACTTTCTAGATAGCTTTTCAACCTTAGCTTACTATGTATATTTTCATTTTCTCTTGATTTGCTTTGACATACAGTATGCTCTTCATATAAGATTTTTAAGTATGTCCTCCTTATTCTCCAGCTTCCTAGCTCTTGGGAGAAGATCCTCAGCTGATGTATGTTGTCCAGCATAAAATGCTTTCCATTGAGCTAAGACACTAAGCATGATTTGGTCTCTAGACTTCATTTTCACTTCCTCTTAAAAGGTGGTCATACAGAAATACAAGTAAGTGACAACAGCATATGTAGACATACACAGGATGAGTTTTAAATTTCAAAGCACTGATATCAGCAGTAATGGGGACGTTGCACAAATCTCCTAGGCATCCTGGTCTATTAGGCAGTACTCTTTCTGTTTATTCAATCCAGTATACTGTATTCATATAGCAGAGGTTGAAGCCAGTGTAGGTACATCACAATTACATTTGTTGTTTTTAAAATGGAACATAATCTTATCTACATTTCAGTATTTCCTCTGATTCTTTGCCCCTTTATAAGTCAAATTTAATGTTTTGCTTGTTTTCCAGACTCCAGAAAAAATTGCTCTATCTCTGCCTTTTGATCATATATGCCCTAAGCTTTTTCTTGTAAGCAGTCTTAAGATGAATTCTCAGCTTGTGGCTCTTGTTAGCTATCCATAGAGCATGTGTTAAATGAAGGGAGACTCAGTCTCTGAATATCTTTGCAAGAAGCAGCAACACAGTTTTTGCTGCATTGTCCAATCACCCCATAGTCTTTCACAATGGCGTTTCTATGGAGGTTAAGACATCATTTTTTCAAAGAGATTTGCAGATTGCAAGAGCTCCCTTGATTTAACATGCAAAGTGATTTAATTTCTCTTTTATTCATACCTTTTCAAACAAACAAACAAACAAAAAAACCAACTTGATACAGTCAGCTGTGCAATTTTCTACTCTGTGTAGATTTGTGTACAATGTGCACAATGTGTACAAATGTGTACATTTGATTGAATATATAAACATCCATCTACATGTGTGTGAGCTTTTCTAAATCATAATGTCATTATTTGTCCTGACTGGTGTTCAGATGTACTGGTTTGCTTTGCTACAGATGAAAGAGGCTTCAGATACTTGAAAGCTCTATGGATAAAATCAATGATTGCCACAGGGATGGTACAATAAGCAAATGAAGTAACACACATTAGAAAGAGCACCCTCTGCAAGCATTGCAGTCAGCATTGTAGTCAGCACCTATATTTTTCCAAAATAATTCTTGTATTTTTTAAAGCTTTTAAATCTTTTAAAGCTTTTAAAGCTTTTAAAATGAGATTATTAGTCATACACAAATGTGAATGGCCAGAAGTTAGTTTTATTTTTCTCATTAGCACCCTGAAGAATGCATTGCACTATACGAACACCTAGGCATATAAAGATATACATTGGACCCACGAGAAGAAACAGAAATACTTATAATGATAAAGCAAGCAGGTAAATTAATGTAGCAACAGGAGCATGCCTTTCTGCTACTTAGATAATTTACCTTCACAATAGCTTGTTTGTTTTCAAGGTATAAGCCAACAGATACTTTTACATTTCATTATGTTTATTCTAACAATAATCACTTGCCATCTATACAGGACAAAATCTATTTATTTGGTCTCATTAAGTACATGTGATTTATCTTGAATTTTCAATAACCATTTTTAACAGACTTTTAATAAACTAGAATATCAAAAGTAAACATGCAGGTTTATTAACTCTATTTCATGAAGCTAAGTTCACTTGTAGATTAGAATTCCATGGTGAAATCACACAGATGCATACTTAGATTAACATTTTTTTTCACAACCTGTTCTTGAGAAAAAGCAAAATCACCAAAATAGATTTACATTCAAGAATATATTATACTATAGCATTTAAACCGCCACACATCATCCACTGTTTTCCCCTGAGTTTTTTAATATGTTTAAAACAAAATATTTCAGCATCGTTCAATGTATTTTAACAATGAGGAAACTGAGAAGCAGAGAGCCGAAGAAAGGACAAGATGAAAGATATAGAGAAGAAGAAAACAATAACAGAACTGTACTCTGACTGTCAAATAGAGTTTCAGCTGCTGGACTGGACTCCATCATCATCAAATAGACCAATGCAATCATTTCATACAGATATTTACACAAGAGATAATGACAAAAACATGGAAAATCAGTATAATGCTGTCAGTTGTGTGATTACATGCTGACATGCTGACAAACCGCACAAATAAACTGACTCTCACTAAGATTATTTCCTGTTTAAGTGATTGATCCTAGTAAAAAAACACAAGAGCACGTTGTGCTAAAAAAAAAAAAAAAATTATAAAAATTCACAACCTTCATTTAAGAGTTGCCAAACTTTTTTCTTAGTTCAGGTAAAAAATAACATGTAGATGATAATCTGTCTTCTACTTTGGGATCACCTTCTGTATCAATGATAATTATTTGTCAAATAAGAAGCATTTATTACTTTGCAGTATTTTTGACAGTTTTTACTTTTGTCGGCAAGTGGTGACAAATTAGCTAAGCCATTTAGTGCTATTCATGTCTGAGTCCTAAAACTAGATGTCTTTTTTATTTTTTATAAGCGTGAGAAGTTTCACCTCACAACGGTCATCTCTGGAGAGGGGCAGTTCTATATTAATTACAGTGAGAAAGCATTGGAAGTCTGGAGTACGTGTGCAGTTTTATTTCCAATAGTTTTACAGTTAGAGCAATTTAGAGAATCTGGGAACATATGCTAGTGATATGCAGTCATATTCAATGCTTCATCTGTATGATGGAACAAACAGAATAATTGCAATTATTTAATAGCATTGCTATTAATTATTATTATTATTTTATATTACTATTATTATTAGTCCTAATAAGACTAAAAGGATAAAAGTTGAATACTACAAAGTTTACAGTGCTCTTTGTGAAAGGTTTGTAGGTGTTCTCCTTTGCTGGTACGTGCAAGGATAATGTTCTAAGGTACTCAATACAACTTTTGTATAGTTTTCTTGCACTAAGTGAGACACATTGTAGTTTTCTCACATTCTCACATCTAGTTTTCTCACTTTCTCACATCTCCCAAGTGCAAGGTGCTGCACTTGGGTTGGAGCAATCCCAGACAGGAGTACAGACTGGGAGAAGAACTCGTTGAGAGCAGCCCTGAAGAGAAGGACTTGGGGGTTCTGGTACACAAAAGGCTCAACATGAGCCAGCAGTGCATGTCTGCAGTCCAGAAGGCCAACTGCATCCTGGGCTGCATAAACAGAGGCCAGCAGGTGGAGGGAGGTGACTGTTACCCTCTGCTCTGCCCTCATGAGACCCCACCAGGAGTGTTGCATCCAGGTTTAGGTTCCCCATCACAAGATGTGGACCTGTTGGAGCAACTCCAGAGGAGGGCCACAAAGATGTAGCACCTCTCCTATGAAGAAAGGCTGAGAGAGCTCGGGACATTCAGCCTGGAGAAGAGAAGGCTCCAGGGACACTTTGTTGCACCGTTTCTATACTTAAAGTGTAATACTTATAAAACTCTTATAAATATAATACGTATAAAAAAGATGGAGAAGGAGTCTTTATTCAGGTAGATAATGGTAGGACGAGAGGGGATAGTCTTAAACTAGAAAAGGATAGATTTAGACTAGACATTAGGAGGAAATTCTTCACTCAGAGGGTGGTGAGGCACTGGAACAAGTTGCCAAGAGAAATTGTGGATGCCCCATCCCTGTAGGTGTTCAAGGCCAGGCTGGATGGGGCCTTGGCCACACTGATCTAGTGGGCAGCATTCCCTTCTTCCATGAAGAGTAAAATGGATGTGCATGTGTGTCTAAAAGTAACTAAGGTTTGTCTTCTCTTTGGTGACAAATATCCAGTTTGAAACTATGCTGGTGGATGCATCCCTCAATGATTCCCTTTGCATGCAGAGAAGTAGGACGTTGTAAATTCTTGCCATCTGTGAAGTTTGTCCTGCACAAGTGACCAAGTCAAGCATGCATCCTGTGTTCACAGTTGGATATATTTTTGGGGTTGTCTTCTTCTTAATAAAGAAGTGACAGCTGTTTAGCAAACTGATGCAGATGTTACTAACATTTGAAGGCCTTCTAAATATATCAGAACTTGGATTTTCTTGCTACCTTTCTGTTCACAGGTAGCAGCAGAAGAGCAGCTTCATCTACTTAGAACTAGACAAAATCTTAACTGTCTTTTTCTGAGGAACAACAAAGTTTGTGATTTTCAATTTTTTCTTAAATTGAGAGACATATAAATAATTTTCTGTTTAATCGTAATTTAAAATTCTTCAGAGTCTTCATTTTTTACAGCTTGCATTTTTTTCAGCTTATCAGATGGTGATACTGAAAACTAGCTGTTTTGCAAGCAGAGGAGAAAAGCATGGTGAAAAGGTAACTTGACCAACCCATGAAGATCTAGAAACACCCCTGTCCCCAAAAACAAACAAACAAATTCTTCTTCAGTGCAAGGAATCAGACTGGTCTAGGGAGCTACCCACACCAGTGTGCAGAAACTGAAATGCTTGATTTTCTTTGTCACAGTTACATGAATTTTCAAATCAAATCTCTTTCTTCAAATGCTGAACAATGTTTTTCTATGCTACCTACAATACCCCTTTCCTCACAACTGAGCTCCATAACTGAAGAGAACATATCAGTAGGACTATTGCCCATAACAAGTCAAAAAGAGCTGCATTAAAGTTAAAATAATAAAATAAAATAAAATAAAATAAAAATAAAATAAAATAAAATAAAATAAAATAAAATAAAATAAAATAAAATAAAATAAAAAAATAAAATAAAATAAAATAAAATAAAATAAAATAAAATAAAATAAAATAAAATAAAATAAAATAAAATAAAATAAAATAAAATAAATAAAATAAAAATAAATAATAATAATAAAAAAACTCAAAGCAAGAACCGGAGGATTAATACCCAGATGGTTCTTGCCATACTAGCAAAGAATTTTTTTTTTCACATAAGAGAGGTCAAAACAGCGTCTTTTGCCTTCTTCTGAGGCTGCCATACAAAGAAATAAATGTTTGTTTAATGGTGAATATAAATTGACAGGCACTTCAAAACATTTCCAGATCAATTTACATAGATTGCTGTGTGTCGGGTTGCTATGGTCTACTTTATTAGCTATCACAGCCAGGGCAGGACTAATCTAAGAATACATATTATTAAAATCTTCCTCTACACAATTTAATTAGCAGTCAACACGTACACATCAAATTCCAAATTCATATACCGCCTTTCTATTTTTCCTGAGACCATAAAGAACAGTGTATTGTTCAAGCAGTGGATAATTCACGTGTATTAAGCTTTTGCCTTCTGATCAGTACTCAGCTGTGGTGGGCAGTAATAGCTACAGAAATATAAAAATGTTTTGGAAATTTATTCTAATGGATGAGGTGGGAAATCATTTCTCAGTAGGGTTCCTGAACTGAGGCAAGAACTGGCCATTCTCAACCCATTATATTGTTTCTTGTATTACATTGTTGTGCAGAAAGGCCTGCGATAATGAACACCCACTGCTTCAAAATGTTCTTTTGCATTACCACATGAACCACAAAATCAAATCTACCTGCTCTACTTGGTCTTCAGATAGGAGGTGGAGTGGAAATTATTTTAAGCACTAAAGGTTAGGTGGATATATTTCACTATAATTGCAAAGCATATTGGCACTGAAATCTTTGAAGCTGAGACAAATACTATCATATTAAAGGACAACAGTGTCAAAGATAAAAGAAAAAAATACTGTTATTTATTTTTCTGCTACATACTAGAGAGGATGAGCATGTATCTTCTCCGTTGTGTGAAAAACTTCCTGAGTATTTTCCTGTAAGATTCTTACTTGGAAAAAAATAAAAATAAAAATTTGTCACTTCATTTATTCAGTGAAGCAAGACATCTTATCTCTTCTGTACAAAGTATTGCTGAAGAACTCCTAAGCACAGCTTTACAACTCTTAGTGAGGCATACAGATTAGCACATTCAAAAAGAGCAATAATATTCATTTCCAAGACTAACAGTATTTATTTTAATGAAACATTGAAAATTAGATGCCAGTTAGATGGCCAGATACTGAAAATGGTGGTGGAGTGTATTTTAACTCTTCTATTAAGAACATGTAGTAAGAAGAGTGAAAAGATATGGAAAGAACATAAAGGTAAACAAATGTAACATGAAGTAAGAGAATGAAATGGAACAAAAAGAAAAAAAAAAGTTGAGATAAACCATTCTTAACAGGGTTCTCTGTTAGACTTTTAAATAGGGGAAAGTGGAAGAAGCAACATTACATAAATCACTGCAATAAGGTACTCAAGACTATACTGTGAGTATTGACTAGGAAAACTAAGGGGTGAGGGAACACATATTTTGTTAGTAGCAACTCCAAATATAATGATTGGAGGAATAATCATTGTAAAATATATATATTTTTTGAAAGATCTGAAAAATTTAAGAATGGGAATAGGAAAGAAATAGAGAAAAATTCAATATCAAATGAAAGACTTGATAGAAAAAAATAGTGTTTGCGAGATTAGGAAGAAAAAAAATTCTTCATAACTTTGCTGACTTCTGAGCCTCATAGAGAATCTTAATTTAAATCCGAGCTTGAGAAATAGGAAACAGGTCTGAAAAACTGACACACTTAATCCAAAATAATTCTTCTAATGCAAGGAGAATAATAAAGTTGGAATTGCATGGATTTTAATCCCTTCTGTTTTCTTTCACTTTTCAACAGATTAATAGCTAACGAGATTTAAATCTTGTTACTGTCCACCACACACTTAATATCTGTTTCCTGAAGATTTTAAACTTTTTGTTTCCAATCAGCATCTACTTTGGAAATTACTTTACTATAGAAAAAGTTGTGATAATCAAGCTAAAAGGAGGTTCATCCCCAAAAAACATCATGCTCTTTCTTGCAAGTTTATAAACTGCCCGCACCATGCCTGCAACTACTCAATATAGACAAACTGGTACAATGGAAGTAAAACATAAAATACTGATATGAGTTGTTTCATTCCAAGAAAGCTGACACAAGCTCCTACTTACCACAAATCAAAAAGTTGGCATGGAAGCTAATATTGTGTTATCAGATACGCATTTAATGTCAGTATGTGATTATCTTAACAAAATTTACAAGCAGGTCCTATGGTCACTTACAGCTAGTATTTCCAATAAGCTCATTTATCTATAGGTAGTTTATAATAGGTTCTTTTTTCCTCTTCTTACACTTTAGTAGTGTATAAATTTAATCCTAAATTGAAATGCAATGTGCACCACATTTTGTTTTCCAGTCTTAATCCTGGCTCACATTTGCTGTGATGTTTGCTTATAGAAAAATGCATTCTGGGATCCAAATATGACTTTCCTGACATAAGAACACTTCAGACTTGCCAGAAACCAGAGTAATTACCTTACCAGATCTTCAGCACTGAACCTCAAGAGCTGAAGAGTTTAGAGATACCAACGGATCTGTTGGCTCCCTAAAGAACTTGTACAGCATCTATTAAACCTTAAACTTGGTTGGTTTAATGTCCATTAAATGGACCAATGTTTATGCCAGCAGGCAGACCACAGAGCTGAAGGCATTGAAGCAAGAAATTTTATTAACTTAGTCCAGAGGTGTTAAATAATGTGGAGATTTTTTTTTAATTAGTTTTTGTTGTCTGATCTTCTTCTCCTCTTTTTCTTTCATTTTCTTTTCTTATAAACTTCAGAAATTTAGATGATATTGTTTTATTTTTATTCTCATAATGTATTGGTTTTGAGATATCTTAAGATCATCTTAAGAACAGATTGTATGAAAAGTCTAATGCAACAGTATAAGACAATTTGCAGGCAAATTTAATTGTATGGCCCTGTTTTTTTTTTGTTTGTTTTGTTTTATTTTGTTTACTTTTAACCATCAGAGAGCTCCACTCTCAGTGCTGTTGGGAAAAAACCTGTATGACCTTGTTTTCAAATAGTAAACAACCTTTAAAGAGCAGATTGAGAGTGTGCCAAAACACATAAAAATAATGTGTATGCTATGTTTCATCAGCAGAAACACTTGAAAATTAAATTAAGATAAATTGATCCAACTGGCAAAAGCAAACACACAAAACCTTGAGTGAGCTCAGGGAGTTAACATCATCATCTTTCCAAGATAAACTGTATGAGACAGTCCTAATTAAATCTATACATCTGTAAAAGGAGTATGTGTGTGTTTAGTATACATTGCTTTTTAAAAATTGCAAAAATTAGTCATTGATCTGAAAATGCACAGGAGTGCATCTTTTAATTTTTTATTTTATTTTTTTTAATTGTACAAAATAATACAGAAGCATCAGTACAGATCACAACTCAATACAACAGCTTGAACCCTTTGAACAGTATTCTAACTGTAGAAGTGAGAAGTCCTGAAAACAAAGCAGCCAATTTGAGATATTTAATAAGTGAGAAACTTTTATATCCAGTCAAGTTTGCATAAGTAACTGCTGTCATTTGTGTTTAGGATGTATTCAACAACAACAACAAAAAATGCTCTCTCATGCTATTAGAACCTTTCTTTTCCCACATTCATTTTCATTCTTTATTTTATTTCAGAGATGTCTGGGCCAACATATATCCACACCACCATAATTTGGGGAGTTGGTAGCACATCCTGCCTCCTTTGCTAATACTTTGTTTCTTACAAACAAGACATTTGCATAATTTTTCGGACCATTTTTGAAATTTCTTATATGTTCAGACCAGCTGTCATGAACAGTGTACCAAGAAAACAGCTACAGGATATTCCACTGTCTAAAGACAGAGCTGACGAGCCAAAAAAGCAAAGCAAAAGCAAGCTGTATATTGACATTTCTTTTACTACCACCTGGGGCTAACTTCCTGGGACTGTCCCTCAGGTTCATCTCTTTCGGTACCCATGCATGCTTACCAACACCACCAAGCTTGTATGACTGTAGTCAGAATAACAGCTACTACATTCCTTTTTGGAGGAAGTCACTTCTTTTTTGTCTAAAGAAGGGTTCAGTTGACTCAGGTGTTGAATGTTCTCATCTCCCTTTTAATGTCCAAGGAAGCACTCAGCACCTTAACGGACCTGATCCTTCTCCTCACAACAGTTTTTTTTTTTCTTTTTTTTTCTTGAGATCTGTAAAAATATATTTACGGCCATTTGCATTCCTTCTTATACAAAAACTTTTGTCATCAATAAATTGTTATGGTATTCAAAAGAACTGCAAGCCATGCATACAGATTGCTGGCTTCTATGAAAAGCTAGTAACCTTTTTCCCTTAATTTAAGTCCGTGAAAAGAACGTGAGGTAGGTCCCACCTGACACTCTATTGAAGATTATAAACAAAGAGGTCAAAGTTGCACTGCGAATTATGAATGCCAGCTCTTTATAATTAATGTTATTTCCACAGGACCCTGAGTTAGGTATCAGTTTTAAATGTGAGTGAAGACCATATCCCTGGCTACCATAAACAAGTATAATTCAAACAAGCTAGTAAAACAGACCCAAATGCCTGATTTTTGCTAAAAATATGTTACCATTCTAGTTATACTAGTGTGGTATACTCTAGAGGAAGAACCTTCAAATGCATCACAGCCTATGCTGATGTATGGAATAAGGAAATGCATATTTTTCTATTATAACACACCTATACTTGGACCTTAGCTGGCTTTAAAATAAGATGAAACTGTTATCCTCCTGCCTGATGTGGCAATTCTGATAACAACTTTTAGTACAGATCTGGCCATGAGAAAACAAAGGACAGGATTATGAAAAACATGTTCTGAAAATCTCACTCTGTCTAGTCAGATTCTCGATGAACCCCATTGGGTTTTATGATGGCAATCTAAAGAAACAAAAACAAAAATAAAAATAAAAACAAAATAAAAATAAAAGCCTGAATGAAAGGTTGTTTTATGGCCACAGCCATAGCTCCTCCTCAGCCTCCCGTTTGTCTCTGCTTGGATAGCTCTTGTCTCCTGCCCCCCGTTTGGGCGCTGTTTCTCTTCCTCCTCCTTCTCTGACGTTTGTGTCCATTTGTCATAGTGCTTACAGCAACTCTTTCATATGTTTCTCAGAGGCACCCGAGACTCCGACTGGTTCAGCCTGGTGCCCCATGCATCCATTTTGTCCGTCGTAACCAGCTGGAACCAGCTCCGTTCTGCAAGAGGCAGACCCAGCCACATCCCTCAGGGTCCCCTGAAGCCCCCGCTGCCCAAACCTTGCCCATTTTACCTGTCACACCTTACACAAAATAATAAAATATATTTAGAAAATGTTATATAAGTTATGTGTTGGCTTCTGCTGCTACCTAAAGCTAGAAATTAAACATTGCTACACAGTAATGCCTAGTACACAGTAGATAGTTTCTTCGCTATTTTGTTGAGTCTCTTCAATAAGACAAGACTGAATGATTTTCCGTCTCAATTCACTATCCCTTTTCTTTCAGTACTTCAAAAATATTTTCGTTTCAAAATTGGTAAAGGATACAAAGAACACATCCTTTACCTTACTGTGTTTTTATCGGGAAAAAACAGACCAGAGAACTTGTCAAATTTTGAAATGATGATCTATTTATTTCATAGGTGTTGAAGAAAGGAGGAGTTTCCTCTTCCATGAATATGGGAGGAGAAGGTAATTCTATAGATCATTCATACCAGCTAAAGTCTGACATCTCCCATCTCCTGGCAAAGGTCCTGCTATTGTGCCCTTCCTGTTTTTTTCAAAGTGTGGTGGTGGTGGTGGTGGAGGAAGTTGTACAACTACATCATTTTTTCTCTAGCAAGACACATGAATTATTTTAACTTCCTTGAAAAAAAATAAAAATCCAAGTACCTCCCTGTGAATGTTTTTAATCCAATCTGAAGTAAAAACGTTATTATTTTTGATTAAATATTTTGATTTAGAATTGTAAATGTTAAAAAAAAATAATCTGTGTGTAAATTTCTTAAATCCTTTGGTAAAATAAGTAAAATCAAAACTGGCACATTCTGCAAAATCCCACACATTCAGTGTTGTATTTCAGGACATGTGAATAGTAGCTGTATGTTACTCTGTTCTTTTTCATCTTTCTGCCTTGTGGGAAACTTTTCTGCTTGACTGACACTGCCTTTAGACACTTCTTGCTAGAGGGCAATTTTGAGCACTCACAATTTTTTAAATGTGAGTGTTCATCAGCGCTGAACATCCAATCACATATGCAGACATGCCTGTATGATTGTATGCCTGTAGATTTCAAAGACTTCATTAAGACATCCAGATTTGAACATTACTGTTCTCATTAATTTCATTTAGAGTTTTACCTGAATAGGTGTCATGCAATCCTGTCTCCTTACAATAATTAGATAATTTGATTTTTGTTTGTTTTTAATGCTTATAATCATAGCCAGAAAAATGCACAAATTTTGCTGCCTTGGTACCAACCAAGACATTTGCATTCTTCCTGATGAGAGAGAGAGAGAGTGTATCAGGTTTTTATACCAGAAGTAAAGGTCACCCTGTTTTGCTATGGAATATTTTTAAACTTCACCATCCCATATATATTTCTTTCCTCTCTGTCCACTCCTAGATCTGACAAAGCCTGGCTTCACTATTTAACAGCTGTTCTGCAGCTGTTCTGCAGGGTAGAGGACACATTTAGCTTTGTCAATCAAAGTTTAGTATATCTGAAAGGGCATCTGCTGCATCTGTAAAATCCCTCCAGAGGCAATGTTAGTCTAAACCTTATTTGTCTGGCTATTGGGTTATGTGCCAACATAATTCACAATGCGTTTCTGTTTAACTTTGATAGAAATTGCTACTACCTCCTTGGGACACTCCTGTTCAATCAGGAGTAGCTTGAGTGAAGTGGTTTTCTTTGTAACATAGTTATAAGAAGTTCCTTTTTAAACCTCACAACCTTTTTTTCCTTTTTTTCTTTTTTTTCTTTTTTCTTTTTTCTTTTTTCTTTTTTCTTTTTTCTTTTCTTTTCTTTTCTTTTCTTTTCTTTTCTTTTCTTTTCTTTTCTTTTCTTTTCTTTTCTTTTCTTTTCTTTTCTTTTCTTTTCTTTTCTTTTCTTTTCTTTTCTTTTCTTTTCTTTTCTTTTCTTTTCTTTTCTTTTCTTTTCTTTTCTTTCTTTTCTTTTCTTTTCTTTCTTTTCTTTTCTTTTCTTTCTTTTCTTTTCTTTTCTTTCTTTTCTTTTCTTTTCTTTTCTTTTCTTTTCTTTTCTTTTCTTTTCTTTTCTTTTCTTTTCTTTTCTTTTCTTTTCTTTTCTTTTCTTTTCTTTTCTTTTCTTTTCTTTTCTTTTCTTTTCTTTTCTTTTCTTTTCTTTTCTTTTCTTTTCTTTTCTTTTCTTTTCTTTTCTTTTCTTTTCTTTTCTTTTCTTTTCTTTTCTTTTTTCTTTTCTTTTCTTTTCTTTTTTTTCTTTTCTTTTCTTTTATTTCAGTGTAAATTATTTAAAAGAAATACGTTTTCAGATGTGAGAGAAGTGCACTTTTTTTTTCAGTTTTAATTCAATAGTTTTTACTGAATATTTAGTTCAGAATTCAGTTTGCTGTTTCACTAGCAGATGAATGTTTTAACTTCAGTGGCCATTAACTACAGCCCTACAGCTCTGAAGACAAGCACATGAACACTACTGGTAGTCACTTTACCCTACCTGTTGCATTTGTTTCATACACCTGCCAATAAGAGTAAATCAAATCTCTTAAACAAGATGTTTCAGTATTTCTTTATTCAAAAGCCAACAAGTGAAATACCTGATAGATTTTCTTCTAATAGAGTTATATATTGACAATAGATTACAGTTTATACATCAGTATAAATATATATGTACATGACACAATATTCAGTGACTTCTATATCTGACCTACCTTTTTAGATTTATGAGACTTCAAGTATCCAGTCTTCTGGACTTTCAGAAGAAGTAGTATTTCTGAACAAAACTGATACCAGTTAAATGTAGGACTAGGTGATCTTATAGATCTTTTCCAACCTGAATGATTTTATGATTCTATATCTTGGACTGGCTATCCAATACTCTCACTTTTCTTTTTCTGGCTGTCCAATCCCTTCACCGAATCTATGAGAGTTGGGCTGTCAAAGGGAAGTGGCCTTAGAAATTAGTGTTTCTTAGAAATTTCCATTTTCTATAAGTCTCTCTTTAGAATTATTAAGTTCTGCTTTACTTAGGCCATGTTTGAGGCTATTCTAAACTATGTAAGAATCTCAACTGAATTGCACTATATTCAAAATTTTAATGGCACAAAGCTACCATTGTTGTGTTCCTCCTGTTGTATCCTCTCACAAATTATTCTGTCTATTGAACTATAAAAATGCTGACTAAATTAAGGTCCCTTTTACTGAAGATTTCTTACATGCTAATCATGGTAAAATCTCAACACCAGAGATGATCCTCAAGCGTAATTTTATGGCATATTGAAAAACCGAGTCTTTGTGGTACATCAGTCAGTGCATATTAAACAAACTAGATCACATTGCTAGTCTACAGAGTGATACATTTGTTTTTACACTTTATAGTAGAAGTGTATGTATAATGTTTGTCATTTTAAGGGACATGTACACTATGGTTGTTCCATTCTTCTCCAGAGGAGAGAATAGATCTGTGCATTTAACCATACACAATGTTCCTCAATCCCAAACAGCTTTCATTTTCTGAGGGTGTGTTTGGTCTGATGTATCCAGGCAAGCAAAGGGGGCAGGAGACCTGCTTGGATGAGTAAGGAGCTCCTGGAAGGACTCAAATGGAAGAAGAAAGTATACAGAACGTGGAAAAGGGTACAGACCATTTGGGAAGAATATAGGGACGTTGTCACAGGATTCAGGGATGCAACAAGGAAGGCCAAGACCCATTTTGAGTTGAATCTGCCAAGGGGTGTCAAGGACAACAAGAAGGGCTCTGGAAATGCTTCCCACAAATTTTTCAGAGCTTTTTTATGAGACTGAATCGATTGTATCAGCCAGTCTTGACTACATTTCTCTTTAAAATAACAGTTATAATTCTTTTATTCAATTGTTAACATAAAAATTATTGCCAACTAGATCACCCAAGCAGCTGCAAAGATGTAGTAATTGATCTCTTTTGTTTTTAAACTTTATAAAAGCAGTCAGTGTTAGTTGTCATTTTAAAATCTAATGAGAGTCTAAGAAAAGCAGAGGTTTGAATAGTTTAGGCAGTATACAGTCAAAGCAGGAAGTTTTGCTGTTAAGAGGCCCAACAATGTAAAAGAAATATATAATATGTATTATATATATATGTATATGTATTAAGTAAAAATGCAGTGCTATATATAAAACATTTAGCAAAGCCTTGTTTCTTTACTGACTTGATTCCACAAACAAAACTTCTATTAGTTTAATAAGCATGTGATACCGTAAAGATTTACAGTGTGAAGTTAGAGTAACTGTGGACATGACACAAATCAATGAGAAAAAAAGAAAGAAGACTGTAACACACAGTAAAGCTTTCTGGTCCTGTGTTGCTGCATGGATTTCTTTTTCTCTGGTCACTGGTTACAACATTTTAACCTCCTTTGGAAAATTTGTCTGATGGGCTCCTTAACAGAGTGAGATGTACCACCCCACCGTATTGCCCCAAGACAGGGTCACAGTTCCTGAATTGCAGCTGGCCCTGAGAAATCATTCTGGCTGGGATAGGACAATCACAAGTGCTATCTTGGCCAGTGCATCTATTATTTTTGTAACACTTTCAGATTCTTTCAATTCTGTTGTTTCTGCTATTGAGTAACTATTAAAGAAGTATCTTTAACATGGTTTGTCTGGTGGAACTGGGAGGCATAGCAATCTGATCATACTGATTCTTCCAGGCAGCTGATGCCTTACAGAATTTGTTGTCCCAATGCACCTTGATGACATCAATAAGCAAAAGCAGCAATCAAACTGTTAGAGCAAGATTGTCTCTCTCTAGTAACATTCATTCTGTGAAAAATAAAAATAATCAGAAAAAGAAACATTAAAGAAGACTGAAATCCTAACCTAGAAAAAGTGTCAGAAAATTTCAGCTCTCAGAAATGCAAACAAGAGACAAGTTAAAATAAACTGAAACCTCAGCTATTTCACAACTTTTAACTCCCTACCCCACCCCCACCCGACCTCACATCTCCCCCATCCCCCCCCAAAAAACACAAAAAAAAAAAAACAAAAAAAACTTTTGAAATGTAGTTTTAAATTCATAGATAGCAAAGCTTTCAACACTCAAGTATTTTTTTCCATGCTATACCCCCACCTTTTATACTTTTTGAGTGAGATTTTTTATAACAGCAAAAATGGATGTTTCCCAACCACCTGTATACATTTTTGTATCCATAATTGCTTATGCCAGACTGACACGCCTAGAAATACTGTGAGCATTTGACTGTACACAAGACAACTCAGCTGTTAAATAGTAGATAGTTAAACAATAGGTGTTAAACAACAGGTATTAAATATCTGCAATTTTTGTATATCTAAATATCTGCTCCTCCTGCCTTCCTTCTGCACTGACCTTGGGGTCTGCAGGACTGGTTCTCACTTCTCTCTCCCAGCTGCTGTTGCACAGCAGGTTTTTTGTTTTGTTTGTTTGTTTGTTTGTTTTTCTCTTCTTAAATCTGCTCTCACAGAGGTACAAACATCATCATTTATTGGCTCAGCTCTGGCCAGTGGAGGGTCTCTTTGAAGCTGGCTGGAGCTGGCCCTTATCTAAGGAAGCAGCTCCTGGACTCTGCTCACAGAGGCCACCTCTGCAACCCCCTGCTACCAAAAGCTTGCCATGTAAACCCAATACACTGAGTTATGAACCCTGAATATTTTTTAGAAATCTTTTTAAGTATTATTTTCACTTGTGCTAGGTACAATTGCATTTGTTTGTTAGTTAAACTGGGGATTTGCCAATGTTTTCTATCATACTGGAATTTTCACCTTTCATTTCGAGGTCATTTTAAAATTTATCCAATTCCTTTTTTCTCCACTCTCTCAGATGTTTTCTTCTCTCTCTCTCTCTGTCTTTGCCTTCTGGAAAATTGTCCATCTATCTTCTCATTCAAATTATTATTTTTTTTAACTTTTCTATATATATATATATTTTATTTTCAAATTATTATTTTTTAACCTTGCATGTTTCAGATAAATATTTAGTCATATCCAGAATTTGATACCTGATTTCAGACTTTTGTGGTTCGTTCATCAGTAAAAATTACTCTAGTGGGATACTTGGTAAAGGTGAGTTTTCCATAAGTAAACACCATATCTATGCTTAAGACCTATTCTGACATATTCAACTATTTTTTATTGAAATGAAAGACCAATCACATCTTCAACAAACGACTAAAGAACAGCAAAATAAGTTTAACAACCACATATCCCTTTAATAGTGAAACTAATTTTTCATGTTTACTCATGTACTTATACATATTCTGTACATATATATGTTGTCCTAAATGCAACCAATGATTTGTTTTTAATTACTGAATAAGCAAATAGCGATTATGCTTTCTATCACCTTCATACAGCCTAATAACTGCAAAGGACCTTGGGCACTTTAAACATCAAAGTAAATGGAAATTTACAGTGACGCATTCAAGAAGATTTATGGTCATTAGTTATAGAGTAAAACGTCCTCCTATATGATAATTTAATAACTTTCTAGAACTGTACAAATGGAATATGTGAACATAAAAAGACAATAGCTGGTTTAGCTGTCTTTGCGGTATTTTAGTACTCTGTTTCTTTCATTTTGAACCTAAAGTGGGATTGGGCAGAATTTCACTTTTTTTTTTTTTTTTTTTAATATTAGGTTCTTATGTGTCTTATGTAGGTGCATATATTAAAACTATTTACTAATACATTTTCTTTTATTTTGTTTTTGATTGTATTTATTAAAAGAAAAAAAATCTACTGAATTTTTGGCCTGAAGCCAAATAGCATGATATAATTTGTTTTCATTCAGCTAAATTCTTCCACCCCTTCAGAAAATGTGTCCACATTCAGGCTGTTCATTGGGAACTGGTTATATTAAACTCCTAGTCTTGCCAAAAAGTATCTGCAAGAAAGGTTGTTAACCAAGATGAAGACTGAGCTAAAAATTTAACACTATATATGACTTTATGGCAGTACTCATGACCATACCATGGCCTTGTTTAGTGTTTTAATATCAATATAGACTTACGGGTTACCTCCACATACAACATAAGACAGTTGATACTTAAAATTAGCATTTTTTCCCTTCCTGTAAGTGTTAAGTACATAAAATGTGGCAAGGGAAAAAGTCTTTTAAGTGTTTATTCATAGGTCCCAGCCTTCTGACTGTTCACACCATGGTCATCTATCTAAGTTGTGACCGAAGTCCTGGCACTTCAGGTCAACAGAAGCTTGTTCATTGTATCTAAAACAGCTTAGGTTTATCTGCTACATAAGCCCACTGAAAGCCAAGGGAACAAGCAGTTACCTGTTCCAATGTCTGCAGCCTTCATCATTAGTGATTTCATTAGGAATCGGTTGCTTCTTTATTAGGAATAACTATCTCTGAGTAGTAGCTGGAGAACTAATTATTTTAATTAGATTTTAATTATTGTCATTAATTATTTAATTTTAATTATTGCCATCTTACCAGTTCTTAGAAAAGTACTTAATTATATTGTTAGTATTTTTAATCAGGACTACTTGGTTCAGACACGTTGCAGTGGGTCCATAAAAAAGAATCCTAGCAATCCACCTATATATTGCTTTCTTGGAATCATTAAATACACTTTTTTAGCACTGATGGTGTGCAGACAAGACTGTTGGACTGTTTGATTAGTGCTGTGGAAAAATAAATCAAATACAGTGTCAGATAATTACTGTCAAGGTAACAAAAAGTACAAGGTTTGTACAAAGAAGTATCAGTCATCAAAACAATGTATATTATTGGACAAAATGTCTCACTGATTCCTGTAAGGGTCTTATACCATTTACCTTAGATAAGGATGTAGTCTGGTAGAAATTCATGATACACTGTTTCTCTTAGCAAGTCCAGAGGGAATAATATTCTTTTATCTTTCCTGTAATAAAAGAAGACCAAACATTCTGGCTGAATATGAGAAAACACTTCTTTACTGTAAGGATGACAGAGCACTGGAACAGGTTGCCCAAGAGAGGTCGTGGAGTCTCTTTCTTTGGAGGTACTCAAAACCCACCTGGTTGCTATTATGTGCAACATGCACTAGGTGACCCTGCTTGGAAGAGGGATTGGACTAGAAGATCTCCAGAGACCCCTTCCAACATCAACCATTCTGTGATTCTATGATTGCTTGTAAGTGTTTTCACAGGTAATGCAAGCATTTAATGCTATGCAAAGTAAAAAAAAAAAAAAAAAAAATTAGACCATGTTTTCATACACATGCATTATTCTTGGGTGTGGAACTAGAGAAAAAAAGCCCAGGTAACTTCAGGGAAGAAAAGGCAAAACACTTCTCTGCATTACTGTAACACTCCTGTGTCACCAAATTGGAGTAATAAATCCTATAAATATATCCCAGAGATTCCATACTCTGAAACTTGATGTTTTTGCAAATCCAGTGAGTGACTAACAATAACATCAAGGCTGCTGAAGTTTCAGTCCTGATGTATCCATTCTCACAGCACAACAAAGAACAAAATTGAAGACCACCACAGGAGTTGTAACAGATGAACTTCACAGATTCATTTGTGTAGGTTAGATACAGAGGTAAAGGTTCAGATGCTTATCTAAACCCTGTATGTCTCCAAGGCAGATAGGGTAATCTCATAAAATTTCATCTTTCAATTAAATTCAATTCCCTCCAGTCATATGTCAGGTGCATTAGCATTTTTTTTTTTAACATGAAAAATCTGTTCAAAAAAATCAAAGTAGAAATTTTACACGGAAATGTCAAAAATCACAGTTTACATCTACATAATTTTCAGTTTCTTGAACCGTACTGGAAAGGTAAGCTTCAGATTTGATACTTGCCTGCTCTGCAAGAATATCTCATGACAGCTATAATCCAAGTGATTCATGACTCCCTTCATTTGTATAAGTCAGTTCTCATGGCAGAATTGCTTGAAGTATTCCTGCTCCTCTGTCTGCCTCTCTCACTGTGCCTCTCTCATGCAGACTAACATATGAGATGGTATAACCCGTAATCATACTTATTCCATTATCAGAGTGCTAGAAAATGCATCTAAAGAGATTAGGCACCTCCTTATTAAGAAGAGTGAATGAGGCTATAAAACAGCCATACTACAACTGTCATAAAGCATAACAAGAGCTCAAGGACACAGATGTCAAATCAAACCAAAATGAGATACTTCAATTTATCTTAAATAAAGCAAACTGTTATTCTAATGTTTGTGGAGGTTTTTGTTAGTTTTTATGACTGTATGACTGAGTGATTGATTGCTGTCAGGCAGAGGGAGGGGAGCTGAGAGATGGAGAGGAATGGAAACAGATCCCTGCTCAGTGTCATAGGCGAGCCCCCTCCCTACCTGACACACCTCCCCAGGTGCCCTTACACAATAGGTTTGAGGCCTTGGACATCAAGGGACAGGGTGGTGAGGATCTGGGGCAAAGTCCACACAGGACATTGTCTACAGCAAGGAAATCAACTCCATGCCTCAAGACTTCCTCCAACAAGAAGGAAAGAAGAATAATCATTGTAGGTGTCTCCCTTCTGAGGGGAACAGAGGGCCCCATATGTCAGCTGGACCCTACTCGTAGGGAAGGCTGCTGCCTACCTGGGGCCTGGGTGAGGGACATTGCCAGGAAACTTCCTGACCTTGTTTGCCCCTCCAATTATTAAACCTTAGTGATAATTCAGGCCAGCAATGATGAAATTGCTGAGAGAAACCTGAAGGCTATCAAAAGGGACTTCAGGGGTTTGGGGCAGTTACTGTACAGAGTGGGTGCACAGGTGGTGTTTTCCTCTATGCCTTCAATGGTGGGGAGGGATACTGAATGGACCTGGAAGGCCCAGCTGATCTGTACATGGCTGAGAGGCTGGTGCTATTGCAGAAGCTTGGGGGTTTTTGATCATGGGGAGGTTTACTTGGCATCTGGTCTGATGGCTGCCAATGGGTCCCACCTGTCCCAAAGGGTTTGGAAAAGGACTCTAGCCCAGGAGCTGGCAGGGCTTATCGAAAGGGCTTTAAACTAGGTATGAAGGGGGACGGGGCGGGGATGAGGCTCGACAGAGATGAGCCTGGGGGACCAGTCCCAGGGTTGAGGGTCAGGGCAAGGGCACAACTCAAGTGCATCTACACCAATACATGCAGCATATGCAACAGGAAGAGCTCAAAGCCATTGTGCAGCAGGCAAACTATGACCTAGCTGCCATCACTGAAACGTGGTGGGACCACTCCCATGACTGGAGTGCTGCAATGAATGGCTACAAGCTCTTCAGAAGGGACGGGCAACTAAGGAGGGGTGGTGGCATGGCTCTCTATATTAGAGAGTGTTCCAATGCTGTTGAGATTGGGGTTGGGAATGGTAGAGTCCCTGTGGATAAGGATCAGGGGCTGACCAACATGGTGGACATCCTAGTGGGGGATCTGTTATAGACCGCCAAACCAGGATGAAGAGATGGACGAGGTGTTCTATAAGCAGCTGGTGGAAGTTTTTCAATCACCAGCGCTTGTTCTCATGGGGGACTTTAACTTCCTGGACAAACGTTTGAAATACAATACAACCCTGAGGAAGCAGTCTAGGAGGTTCCTGGAATGAGTGGAAGACAGCTTCCTGACTCAGCTGGTTAGAGGCGGTGCCCCGCTAGAGCTGTTGTTCATGAACAGAGAAGTACTGGTGGGAGATGTGATGGTAGGGCATTGTCTTGGACAGAGTGACCATGAAAGGGTAGAATTCTCTATTCTTGGTGAAGTCGGGAGGAGGGTCAGTAAAACTGCTACCTTGGACTTCCAGAGGTCCCTGATCCAGGCTCCAGGTAGGCAGCAGTCTTCCCTACGAGTAGGGTCTGGCTGACATATGGGGCCCTCTGTTTCCTTCATAAGGGAGTTGCCTATGGCCATCACCCTTTTTCCCTTCTTGTTGGAAGAAATCTTGAGGCGTGGAGTCGACTTCCTCGCCCTAGACAATGTCCTGTGTGGACTTTGCCCCACAACCTCATCACTCTGACCCTTGAGCTCCAGGGCCTCAAACCTGTTGCGTAAGGGCACCTGGCAAGGTGAGGCAGGTAGGGAGGGGGCTCACCTGCAATGCTGAGCAGGGACCTGTTTCCATTCCTCTCCATCTCCCAGGTTTCCTGCCTCTGCCTGACAGCGAACGGGCAGGGGGTCCACCGTTTGAGGTGTGTCGACCCAGTGCCTTTCTCTCAGGCCTGGCAGGGAGTGACTCTTATGGACTAACTCCTGCTCACATTCCCTGATGGTTCTTAATCTCTCCACCTCCTCCTTGAGCTCTGCCACCAGCTGATCAGATCCTCCACCTGCTCACAGCTCACGCAGGCAGTATCTCTGTCAACCTCCATTGGCAGTGACAGGCTCAGGTACTCCCTGCAGCCAGAGACCTGAACAGCTGCGTCTTTGGGCCTGCACTCGGTCTGGGTCACCACAGTCTTTTGGCGAGCGCTTTAGAGAGCGCTTGCTGCCTTGTGGTAATCATGGCTGGGTCTGCTGTCTGAGAGGTAGCTGATAGGAGAGCCATTATCTGGAGTGTCAAGGGATCCCCCATCCTCCCTGCTCGCCCTCCCTGCTTGCACCCTAGGGGCTGCCTTTGTATGACAGAGGGGGCTGCTGGCTCCACCTGCACCTCGTCAGCTGTAAAAAAAAAAAAAAAAAAAAAAAAAAAAAGAGTACTGAAATGAAAAGTATTCTTTTTTTTTCCAAATCCTGTTAAACAGCGCTATCAGAAGACTTTGCTGTCACAATGGTAGATATTCACACAACAGCCAGTACTACTAAAATTATTTTTTACCCTCCCCTCTCTCCCCAAAAATGACCTTGATCTCTTACTGTTGATATATTAACTGTTTGGGAAGTACACTCATCTGCTGTGACCTTGTAGTGACATTTGGTTTTGAATCATATGAGAAAATACCTGTGAGCTTTAATTTTATCTTATTTTTTTCTCTTGAATGCTTGATTGAAAACGAAACATTTTGTATAGCGTGTATGTTTCACTTTTTAAAGTTTGTGCTGAGCGCAAGTTCTGCCAATGAATCAAATGAATCAAACACATCTGGGAAGGGGTAAAAAATTTACAATATTGAAAAACTTCCAAGTGCTTATAATGTGCATGGCTGTTTTTAACGCTGTGTATGTTACTTAATTGGAAAGAAAGAGGTTTTCTGGGGTGGTGTGGCTGAGTTTAGACAGATACAGTTGAATAACATTAAAATACACAAACATAGACCACGACATTAATATGATATATAAGAATTGTTTTTCTCTTTCATCTCATTAGTGCAGTTGTCACAAAGTTGTTGCATGGAGCTATAAGCACTATAGATAACAGGATGCATAAAACAATTTTCATGTGACAGAGAACAGAAATTGCTCCAATATTGATTTAACTTTGTGATTATATTAATTGTGGTTTTTTTGTTTGTTTGTTTTTCTGTGTATGTGTGCATTTTATGTACTTTGTCCCACATGAAAGTAGATTACTGACTCATGGTAGTAACAACTTGGAAGATCTCTTTTTCAAATTTTAGCTGATGGAGAATATATTTAAAAAACATCTTCACAAAATTCAATATTTTCCTTCCAGGAAAAAATACTGACTAAAGTTACATAATGACAGAAAAGCAAGAGTATTCTGTGTGCTCGCTCAAAAAATGGGAGTAGTGAATCATTATCTAGCTGAAGGATTTCCTAACTACTTTACTGGAGAAGAGTCTGAAACAAGAAAGAGATTAGTGCCTTATTTACTGTCCTCATTCTTGCTTCTTCTCCTAGTTTAAAACAGTTCTCAGAAGGATGGATTTGTGTTACATTATTTCTTGTCTTACTAGATGGCCAAAACTGTTTCATTTCTTACATTTGTCCTGCATAACTCTGATTTATCTTCAGACCCTGTTCCTTTGTCATGTGTAGGCATACACAGGCCACAGGAAGTCAGATATTGAAGGAGATATTACTTTTTATTTTTATTTAAAAGGAACCTTGTGCTCATCCTGCTTAATTTTGTTCTATTATAGGCATTTGCTAGCAATATTTTTGATGGCTGAGTGTTTGGTACTTTGTTTTTCCTAATAGTACATTAATGTACATTAAGAAATATTCTAGGGCAACTCAGGAGTGAGAAATAGGTGTTTAGGAATATTTCAATTTTCTGAGGTTTCACCAGACTAACATACTGAGTTTCAACCAGTTCTATTCTTTGACCACAGATGTCAACATCTACTGATATTGCCAGAATAGACTGTGCTGCTGCAGCACCATGCCTGAATTAGGTTGGAAAGCACTCAGGCTTTCTTTGTCAGTTAAAATTTTGTTTTAAATCTCATGAGAATAAGCTAAAAATAAACAATAACGAGAGAAGTAATATAAACTTTATTCTCCTGCAAACATTAGAACAGAAAAGGTCATGATCTCATTATCTGATTACATCAGAAGAATTTAATGAGAATGTCTGAATCTAAAAGCAACAGGATTTGCAAAGTTGTTCTCTCTTAATGCAGAGATTGCCTAAGTGACTAGCTGTTGTGTTGTTTTTTTTCTTTTTTCCTGTACCATGATGGCAGCCTGTTTATCCCTGATGCTCACCTTCAGCAGGAGTGTAGCTCGTAAGAGGAGAATGGGAGCTACATTGAAAATATTTTTCTGAACTAGTCTCTTACCAGAGCCTGATCCCAGTCCATGAAACCAAGATGCTTGAATTAGACATCTGGCATTCTCATAAAGGTTTAGTAAGTACAGTGAAAGACAGACCTTTAAAATAAGAGTTTATAGACAATTTCAAAATGCAAAAATTATAGAGACATTGAGGGTTTATTGTTTGATTATTTATTTCACCCACAAACACTATGTGCATGCATGTGTGCAGACAGACAGAGGTGCATAGACATGAGCACAGACTGCTGCAGATAAATTATTTGGGCCATGAAAAGAGAAGCTCTATCAATGAGGTTTTACAAAAATAAACCGCGTTAAAGTACACTATTGATAGCTCATGAAATATAAAATCTGAATGTCATTTAACACAAAAAGCATATAACATGCTTAGTTTTCCTACTATATTGTCACTGTCTCTTCAACTGTCTCCTAAGAAAACTTAACATGAGGTTAACATTGTGCTCACTCATGTAAGACATTGTATAACGTTTTAAAGCAAAAAAAAAAAAAAAGAGGAATCCACATCACTACCTGACATATATATAAGGAATTATGTACTTAAGAAAGTTTTATCACTTCTTGTTTGTCTATTTTCTTGGAATATTTACAAAACAAGCAAACAAACAAAAAACTCAAAACCTCTTTATCCCAAGTCACTTGTGCACATACTGATTTGGAGGGAATTTGGGTGAATATACATGACTTCAGGTACAGATAGTGTTGAAATTTGTAGGAGTCTTCAGTACCCATTCTTATGTTAATTTACCTCTTTTCTTGTATCAGTGATCCTGTAGCTGTATGAATTTGTCATTTTCATATCTCCTCTGTATGAGCTATTGAAAACAGAACACAGAATGACACATCACAGAGCAAAGACTTGCACAGCCAAAACCTGTACATGCCTTTTCTTCTCATTAGAGCTGCATGCATTCTGATATCCAATACGTGATTGGTTTAATAACATAGGTCCATGCCAAAAGAAAAACTAATCACAACAGCTGGGTTTTGCCATCAATATGACATCACTTGTTTCAAATGAGAGAACAAACACAAATAAAAAAACTCTGAGAACTATCATTTAGAAACAAACTAAAAAGAGCTTACAATATTTTTTCACATCAAGTTCACCACAGTTTGCCTCAATGTAAAATGAATCCAGGATTGTCTTCTGCTATATCATTTGCGAGTCTTATCTGGGATACTTGAAAGGGAATGAAGATATTCTCTAGAACCCAACAGTAGGTGGAAGCTAACATGACAGTAAAACATTTAGCCTGTACTAAAACTTTATGTAAGCCCTCTAAGGAATATTCTAAACCAATTTGTGACTGAGAACCTTTTCATTCAAAAATCGTGGAAAAGTAGCCCAGGGGCTAGATCTGATGCTGGATGAATGTTCCTTCCTCACTCTGCTATGGTAAGTTAGCTCTTTCCCGTTACACCTTCTACAAAAGGGAAAATAAGTGCACCACCTTCTGTTTCATTGAATTTCCAAAGCAATAGTGACTAACAGCAACAGATACCCAAAGGAGATTCTACCATTCCATTTGAGGTACCTGAAACTTGCTTTCATCTTTCAGAACTCATAAGTGGTTAGAAAGTCCAAGAAATCTTGTACTGATATTACTCCCTACTTGTATCTAAGTAAAAACAAATAACCCTTTCATCAGGGAAAGGTGGGAAGGGGTCTGTGTGGATGAGCAAGGTGCTCCTTGGTAAACTCAAAGGCAAGAGAAGGTCTATGAAATGAAGAAAAAGGTTCTGGCCACTTGGGATGTGTACAGGAATGCTGTCAGGGCCTGCAGGAATGTGATGGGGAAGGCTAAGGCCCGTTTGGAATTAATTATGGCAAAGGAGGTCAACGATAACAAGAAAGGCTTTTTAAAGTATGTCATTAGTAAAAGGAAGACTAGGGAAAATGTGGGTCCACTACTGAATGAAATGGATGCCTTTGTAACAGGGAATGCTGAGAAGGCAGAGATACTGCATGCCTTCTTCTCTTCAGTCTTTACTACTAAGGCTGCCCCTTGGGAATCCAAGACCTTGAAGGCAAGAGAGAGAGTCTGGGGAAAGGAAGATTTCCCCTTGGTTGAGGAGGGTCTGATCAGAGAGTGTCTCGCCAAAATCAACACTCAGAAATCCATGAGCCCTGATGGGATGCAGCCACGTGTGCTGAAGGAGCTGGCAGACGTGATTGCTGAACCACTCTCTATAGTCTCTGAAAGGTCTTGGAAAACAGAAGAGGTGTCTGAGGACTGGAAGAAGGCCAATGTCACACCAGACTTCAAAAAGGGTAAGAAGGAGGATATGGACAAATATAGGCCAGTCAGCCTCACCTCCATCCCTGGAAAGGTGATGGAACAACTTGCTCTGGATGCCATCTCCAAGCAATTGGAAGAGAAGGTTATCAGGGGTAGTTAACGTGGATTCACCAAGGGAAAATCACGCTCAAACAACCTGGTAGCCTTCTATGACATCATCACTAGCTGGGTAGATGAAGGGAAAGCGGTGGATGTTATGTACCTTGTCTTCAGCAAGGCTTTCAACACTGTCTCTCACAACATCCTTGTAATGAAGCTTAGAAAGTGTGGGATAGATGAGTAGACAGTGAGGTGGACTGAGAACTGGCTGACTGGCACAAGTTGGAGGGTTGTGATCAGTAGTGCAGAGTCTAGCTGGAGGCCTGTAACTAGCTGTGTTCCCCAGGGTCAGTACTGGGTCTGGACATGTTCAACATCCTTATCAATGACTGGATGAAGGGATAGAGTCCACCCTCAGCAAGCTTGCTAATGATGCAGGGTCAGGAGGAGTCTCTGACACACCAGAAGGCTGTGCTGCCATTCAGCAAGACCTGGACAGGCTAGAGAGTTGGGCAAGAGCAAGTGTAGGGTCTTGCACCTGGGTAGGAATAACCACACATATCAGTACAGGTTAGGGGATAACCTTCTGGAAAGGAGCTCTGCAGAGAAGAACCTAGGGGTTCTGGTGGACAGCAGGTTGGCCATGAGCCAGCAGTGTGCCCTTGTGGCCAAGAAGGCCAATGGCGTTCTGGGGTGCATTAAAAAGAGCATGGCCAGCAGGTCAAGGGAGGTTATCCTCCTCTACTCTGTCCCAGTGGGGCCACATCTGGAATGCTGTGTCCAGCTCTGGGCTCCCCAGTTCAAGAAAGATAGGGATATTCTAGAGAGGGTCCACAGGAGGGCCACAAAGATGATTAAGGGTCTGGAGCATCTCCCATACAAAGAAAGGCTGAGATGCATGGGCCTATTCAGCCTGGAGAAGACTGAGAGGTGATCTGATCAATGTTTATAAATATCTGAAGTGTGGGAGGCAAATGGACGGAGCCAAGCTCTTTTCATTGCTGTGTGATAGGACAAGGGTAAATGGCCCAAAACTGCAACACAGGAAGTTCCAAAAACATGCATAAGAGCTTCTTTACAGTGAGGCTGAGAGAGCATTGGGACAGGCTGCCCAGAGAGGCTGTGGAGTCTCATTCTCTAGAGATATTCAAGACCTGCCTGGATGCTTTCCTGCTCAATCTACTGTAGGGAACCTGATTTAAGCAGGGGGGTTGGATTCAATGATCTCCAGAGGTCCCTTCCAAACCCTGTGATTCTGTGATTTTGTGATTTTCTAGTGTAAGTTATTGCAGCTGTTTGCAGTCCCAGACAGCAGAAAACAGAAAGGCATTTGAAAACTTTAAATTATAACTCAATAATCAGATTTATATATATATATATATAAAGTTGGACTTTCAGTGAATTTTGGTCAAATATTTGCATTAATGTTTTTTTTTTTTTATATCCACTTCCAATAATAAATAAATAAACAAATCGTCCACTTATTCACCCAGAATACCTAACCTGTGTCTTTATAATGGAAGAAGAGGACAAAAACACACAATGCACATAATGAACATTAGAGCTGATCAATATTTTATGGCATAAAGTTTTTATAACAATAATAGCAGTAATAAATATCCAGTTGTATCTTGATGCACCTCACATACTTGCTGTTGTATGACTAATCTCTAGAATATTTCTCTGAACACTAAATTTATTAAGATGGTAAAATGCTGCTGTGTATGCTGCCCTGGAGCAATGTCTTTCATCAAAAGCTAGCCAGAATGGTTTTGCATTTGTCTCCAATATGTTTTCTAGTACTTCCATGTGCAGGTGCCTTCAAAATATAAGTGACAACTAATTTTAAAACCTTCTTGAGTGTGTGTTTTTCTTTCCTACCAGAGAAACACCTGCATAGCCCTTAGCCAAAAACTGCAGATATTTTGGCTTCCACCACTTTGCATTTTTTTTTTTCTTTTTATGCCTTCATGCTTCTCAGCAAACAGAGAAGGTTTTTAAAACTCTAAGCACTGCAAAAAGTGTTTTGCAGAATTTCTCAAGGTACCTTCTATGTGTGAGTCAGAGATAGCCAAAGTTAAAGAGAATAAATCAAGTCATCTAATAAATATTTGTAATGAGCAAAAGTGGTGAACTATATTAGGAAGATGAATCATATTACATAAACAAAAAAAAGAAAATATTGTGCTCCAGAAATTAGCAGGAAGCATTAAGAAAATAGCAATTCATCAAATGTTATATTTTAAGATTATGACATCAAAGTCATATTTTGAGATTATATATATATATATATATATATATATATATTCCAATCTGGATGCATTTTTGTATTAAACCTAAATACAAAACATGGATTCACTGTTATTACATCTAACAGAATATTTTTATCACTAAACCAAAGGAAAAAACAGATAATATTAATTGATTTTTCCTTCTGGAGAAGGATGTTGATTCTTGAAAATATTCCAGCAGTTTTTTATTTTTTATTTTGTTAAGATTAGAATGTATATATTTGCACCAGGAAGTACATGATAATACGCGTAATCAGTATCCTTTGAGTAAACAGGAAAAGTTCAACCACATTTAGAAAGAAGACAGCTGACTGCTCCTGGCGCTTAGGGGGAAATAAAAAAAAGCAATTTTAAAAAATTAAGCAAATTAAAAAAAGCAAAAGGACATTGCTTCAAGGAGGATTTGTTCCATGATCTTGCCAGGCACAAAGTTGAGTCTCACTGGTCTGTAGTTTCCTGGGTCTTCCTTTCTACCCTTTTTAAAAATGTTTCTTTTTTTCCAGGCACCAGGGACTTCAGCTGACTGCCATGATTTTTCAAATATGATAGAGATTGGCACATTCAAAATGCTAATTCCAAAATCATTAGTTAAAAAACAGTGGGAGCAGAGTGGGAAGAGAACCTATAATAGTGTGGGTATGGGAGTGAAAGTGTTTTGGCTATTGCTGAGCACTGTTTGCACAGCACTGAGGTTTCTTTTCTTTCCACTCTATCATCCCCAGTGCAGAGTCTGGGGGTGTGTAAGAAGTTGGGAGAAATACAACCAGTACAGCTAACCCCAACTGAGCAAAAGGATGTGCTATGTAAGTAGTAAAATGCTTGTTATACACAGCTGATCCCAGTTTGCCCTGAGAAAGGTGTGAATTTTGGGAGTCTGTGATCCCACCTGCCTTTTGTTCCAGTTCCTGGGGATGCAGAGGAACCTAGTTCAGCTTCTATTTCTCAGGATTATGAGCTTAGGTACCATTTTAATTTGCTGTGTATCCTATTATGTGAACAGCTAACTGCCTCTCCCACTTAACTCTGGAGCCTTTGTCACAGAGCTCTGTTTCTTCATGTGGCTGAGTGGGTGGAGGATAAAAGGCAGGGAAACATTTGGCTGAAGTAGAGAGAAGCTGGTGAGCTGATTTTTGGCTGCAGCAAAAACTGAAGAGAAGTAGCTTTCCTCTATTTTTCTCTTCATGTTATTTTAGGCCAGTTTAAATACAGATATCTGTATTGTGAATACAGTTGTGGAGTCTCCTTGTCTGGAGACATTCAAAAACCACCTGGACGCATTCCTGTGTGACATCATTTAGGTGTTCCCGCTCCAGCAGGGGGATGATCTTTCAGGGTCCCTTGTAAACCCTAACATTCTGTGATTCTGTGATTTTCTGTACCATATGAGGTCATGATTAGCAATAATATCTTTAGAAGAAAAGTAGAAGGGGAAAGTAGAAGGTAGAGGATGGGGACATTCATGGTTATGGCATTTGGCTTTTGAAGTTGATGTTATCTTTCCAAGTAAATGATACGTGTGATGATACTCTGGTTGGGAAACGGTTAAACATCTGCCCGCTGATGGAAAGTAGTGAATAAACTTTATTTTGTTTAGCTTGACCTTTCAGCTTTGCTTCATTTATTAAACTGACTATATCTCAACCCATGTGTTTTCTCAGTTTTCCCTTCTGCTTCTCTTCCCCATCCAGCAAGAGGGCATCGAGCAAACCACTTAGCTTCTGGCTAGGCTTAACCCACTACAATATTGGGTCATAAAGCAAATAAATAACAACAACAACAAAAAGACTAGAAACAACTAAAGTTTCCTAGTTTAATTCAGATTTCTTTTACATTGATGAGGAAAATCTTGCCTTGGGCACTGTTTTTTGTTGGTGGTTGTTTGTTTTTAAAAATGATGTGATTTAAGAAAGACTAACAGGGCCATTCACTTTGAGTAGTTACATCCTCTTTGACATTCCCTTAGAACTTATATGCCTGTATTATTGAAATATATTATGTTTAGGCTACTTTATGTCAATAAGTGTCCCAAATGCCCAGAACAATCTTTATATTGCACATACCCACATATCTTTATATATACACATACCTTGTTTGTTATTCTTTTCCTGTCACAAAACTTCTTTCTGACAGAAAAATTCTATGGAATTTTCACTGGGAAGTTTCTTCAGGACTATGGTGATATTTCTTGTCAAAATTAGCTTCAAAATGTCTCTACAGACTTTATAAACTATGATAGCAGCAACACAAAATCTAGGAGAGCATCAGTAATTCTCTTCTACTTGGAAATGTTTTAGCCAAAGTTACCACAATTTAAAGCTCCAGTTGTCTGGCAGACTTTTTGAATATGCTTGGGCTTTTCCTAGTATCATTAGATTTATCTACAGGGGATACAGCTATCTTTAAAAGCTCTATCTTTCCTCTTGTGTTCTGACAAATCACACTAGTTCATATTATTTAGGAATGTTCAAAGTACTGGCTATATGGAAGAAGCCCTCTAATGCATTAAATATAAACCAGCAACTGTCTGTTTGTACAGCTAGAATTAATAACAGACCTGTCTTATCCTTAGATTTTGTTTCCCATTGATTTTTCTATTTCTTGGATAAGTTTGTTTTTAACGAATTTATATGCCAACTAAATCAATCCTTAGTTTTAATGCTACCATCATAAGAATAATGACCAATCAGTTGAATCACTTCCACATCTACTTCTTCACAGAAGCAAGATTTAATATACTTATACTTCTTTAAATATCCACAGTCACTTGTCTCAATAATGCCAACAGATTAACATAGAAGGGCTATTACAAGTTCACAGGTTGGACTTAGTCTCAATTTCCCATTACAGTTCTTAATGTTCTTCTGTATTAACAACAGTATGCAAAAACTCATGATCAGAAGCAAAGAAAAGGGAAATGCTAGACACTTTACCTGAGTTTAGATGAAACTTAAGGACTAAGTTCATATGTAGAACAATGTTCTTTTTTTTTATGTTTTTATTATTATTTTGCACTTTACATTCATCAAAATATTGTAAGACTGTATGCCTTTTTTTTTTGCTAGGTATAGGAAAAGTAAATGGATTATATATTTTTGATCAAAGTAGCCCTAAAAAAAAAAAAGAGAGAGAGAGAGAGAGAGAGAGATTAGATAAGTAGATTAACAAGTAGATTTTCTGGAAAAAAATATTTCTTGCTGAAGTGGTGACTTTAAACACAGCTTGACTTAGGAAATGCTACTTATAAACATTAAAAAAGCATCTCAGAAGTTTTAGCATTCCCCCATACGACTTTAAAATTTGAATATATTTGAAGTGATGCCATCTGCCTTGATTTGTGCAAAGCCTTTGATACAGTCTCACACACCATTATCATCTCTAAATCAGAGGAACATGGGCCTGATGGATAGACTGTTCTGTACATAAGGAGCTGGCTGGATGGTCACGTCCAAAGGGTTGAAGTCAACAGCTCAATGTCCAGGTGGAAACTAATGATGAATGGTGTCCCACAGGGGTCCATACTGGGACTAGTACTATTTAATATCTTTATTGGTGATGTGGACAGTGGAATTGACAGCATCCTCAGCAGCTTTGCAGATGTCACCAAGCTGAATGGTGCAGTTCATACTTTAGAGGGAGAGGAAGGACCTTGACAGGATTGAGAAGTAGACCCATGAAAATCTCATGAAGACCAGCAAGGCAAAGTGCAAGATCCTGCATCTGGGTTGGGGCAAGTCTATGGGGCCTGACGACATGCATGCCCCAGACCTGAGGGAGTTGGCTGATGTAGTCAACAAGCCACTCTCCATCATATTTGAAAAATCATGGCAGTCAGGTGAAGTCCCTAGTGACTGGAAAAAGGGAAACATCACTCTCATTTTTAAAAAGGGTAGAAAGGAAGATCTTGGGAACTACAGACTGGTGAGCCTCAGCTCTGTGCTTGGCAAGATCATGGAACAAATCCTCTTAGAAGCAATGTTAAGGCACTTGCAGAACAAGAAGGTGATCCGGGACAGCCAGCATGGTTTAATCAAGGGCAAATCATGCCTGACCAATGTGGTGGCCTTCTGTGATGGAGTGACTGCATCAGCTGACAGGGGAAGACATACTGTTGTAATCTACTTGGACATCTGTAAGGCTTTTGACCTGACATCCTAATCTCTAAGTTGGAAAGGTATGGATTTGAAGGTTGGACCATCTGGTGGATAAGGAATTGGCTCAATGGCCACAGCCAGAGAGAAGTGGTCAATGGTTCTATGTCCAGGTGGAGGCTGGTGGTGAGTAGTGTCCCTCCGGGGTCCATCTCGGGACTGCTGATTTTCAATATCTTCATCAACAACATAGACAATGGGACTGAGTGCACCCTCAGCAGATTTGCAGATAACATCAAGCTGAATGGTGCAGTTGATACAACAGAAAGAAGAGATGCCATTCCAAGGGACCTGGACAGGCTGGAGAAGTGGGCCCACGTGAACCTATTGAGGTTCAACAAGTCCACGTGTAAGGTGCTGCACTTGGGTCAGGGCAATCTTGGACAGGAGTACAGACTGGGAGAAGAATTCATGGAGAGCATGAGGAGAGAAACTTGGGGGTTCTGGTGGGCAAAAAACTCTACATGAGCCAGCAGTGCATGCTTGCAGCCTAGAAGGTCAACTGTGTCCTGGCTGCATCAAAATAGACGTGACCAGCAGGTTGAGGAAGGTGATTGTTCCCCTCTGCTCTGCCCTTGTGAGGCCCCACCTGGAGTACTGTGCCCAGGTCTGGAGCCTCCAGCACTAGAAGGATGTGAACCTGTTATAGCAATTCCAGAGGAGGACCACAGAAATGATCAGAGGCCTGGAGAACCTTTCCTATGAAGAAAGGCTGAAAGAGCTGGGGATGTTCAGCCTGAAGAAGAGAAGGCTCTGGGGAGATGTCGTTGTGGCCTTTAAATACTTAAAGCGGTCTTATAAAAAAGGTGGAGAAGGACTATTTACTCAGGTAGATAGAGATAGGACAAGGGTGAATGATCTTAAACTAAAAGAGGTTAGATTTAGATTAGGATTTAGGAAGAAATTCTTCACTGTTAGGGCAGTAAGGCACTGGAACAGGTTTCCAAGGGTGTTGCGGATGACCCATCTCTGTAGGTGTTCAAGGCCAGGCTGGATGGGGCCTTGGCCAACATGATCTAGTGGATGGCATCCCTGCCTATGCAGGGGGGTTGGAGTCAGACGATCTTTAAACCCTTCCAACCCGAGCCATTCTATGATTTTATAATTCTATGATTCTATGATCTCTACAGACTGGGTGACAAATGAATTGAGAGCAGCCTGCAGAGAAGGAGCTGGGGTATCAGTGGATTAAAAATTAGATATGAGCCAGCAATGTGCACTTGCAGTCCAGAAAGCCAAGCATAGCCTGGGCTACATCAAAACAAGTGTGGCTAAAACACCAGGTGAGGTGATTTCCCCCCTTTACTCTGCTTTCTTAATGCCCCACTTGGAGTACTGCATCCAGCCCTGGGGCCCCTAATGCAAGAGAGACATGAATCTGTTAAAGTGAGTCCAGAGGAGGGCCACAAAAATGAAAAGTGTGCTGGAACATCTCTTTTACGAAAACAGGTTGAGAGACTTGGGATTGTTCAGCCTGGAGAAGAGAAGATTCTGGTGAGACATTAGAGTGGCCTTCCAGTACCGAAATGGGCCTACAAGAGAGATGGGGAGGGATGCTTTACCAGGGAATGCAGGACAAGAGGTAACATCTTTAAACCAAAAAAGGGTAGGTTTAGATTTGATATAAGGAAGAAATCTTTTACTAAGAGGATGGTGAGGCACTGGAACAGGTTGAAAGGGAGTAGCAAGAGGTGCTGGAACTAGATGATCTTTAAAGTTCCCTTCCAACACAAGCCATTCAACAAGTCTATGATTTTATACTCCTGTTAGCCCAGCTTTGTCAGTGAGTGCTTGACACACATGATTATGACATTTTTTTGAGGGATTACTAAGCATATGGCTTTCATGGGCAGTAGTATTTTCCTCATGCTACCAAAGTGCAGTGATAGGCAGAACTGCTCAGCCTCTGCTTTGACAGCAGAAATATTCACTAACCAATGCCTTGAGCAAAGATAAAAATAACATGAAAATATTTCACATATTACGTTCACTAGCTATCATTCAACTTAGTATTCAAGACAGCAATGATATTAAAAGATTTTTTATCAATTTCACTGTGTAAAACTAGAATACACAACACAAAATTAAAAGTTCATCTGTGACTTTTACTTTTTTAACTTTTTTTTCAAGTAAAGTGAAATGTAATGCCTGTGCTATATAAATGTTGTAGGTCTATGCAGGAATATGCAGATCTGTTTTTGTTTTGTTTCACTTTTAAACTTGTGACCAGAAGAACATTTGTTCAATGTTCCAGTGCATGCTACACTAATTTTAAAAACACTCCAAAAAAACCATGGTGTTTTTTAAGGTCAATGTCTGTAACAAAATATAAATACTACTTTCCCAGTACCCCAACATCCATGCTGTAGGATGCCCAGCAACCTGATATTGTGGAAGGTGACGATGTCAGGGGGGTTGGAACAAGATTATATTTAAGATGCCTTCCAACCCAAGCCATTCTATGAGAGTCTATGATTGAAATAAATATTTCAATTTCACAACAACTTCTCAAGTTGAAGGGTGTTATAAAAATCCCATAAAAATCCTTGTTTTGTTTTTAACACAAAATATTACAACCCCCTCAAAAAAAAAAAAAAAAGTATTTAAGTTTCCAAATGCTCCTATGCTTATGTTTCTTTATATGTTCTTTGCATTGATAAAATTCAATTCTGAGTTATTTGTCCTATGAGCTCACAGGGAAATTCATATACCTTGAGCTAAGGAGTTAAGATTTTCTCTTCATGTGTCTTTAAAGGTGACTTCACATATATTCTTTTATAGGCTGGTTTTATATCAGTTCTGTCTTACTTGTAATTCCTGTGCTGTTCAGACTCTTTTCTTATGATTTTTTTTTTTTTTGAATGAGTCAGTGGTGCTTAATATGCAGTGAGCTTTATTTCAGAAGAAAATAACTTTTTATCATATCAAATATATTTTTATATGTTTCTTCTTTCTGAATAACTATTATGGAACAGCTTTTTAATGGCCCACTTTTCCAACTACCCTTACAGCCCTTCTTAAGAGCTGCTTTGTAGCTGACAAATACAATAGGCAGAGCTACTGTACCATTAGGCCAGCAATATTCTCATCTCCAATCCATCACAGACATCAAATAATAATAAGATGTCTTGAAACTGTGCCAGAAGTGAGCTCATGCAATAGTGAAATGATGAATTAACCACTTATAAAGCAGGAGGCAGCATACTGAAATATGCAGGTAATGTCACCATGTTTGGTAGCCCTGCAGAGAAAATGTTGAAAATCAAGCACCTGGCCTGATTAGCACTGGTAACTAAATACGTTTCCAATTAAAAACAAAAACAAACAAACAAAAAACAGTCATAATCATGTTGTATTTTATTTCTCCATGTGCATACATATATATGCCTTCATCACAAGCTGGGAAAACTGGAAAGATGTATAAAAGATCCAGGTGCATTAGAGAAATTCTGATCACATAGTCTGTTAAAAAAATTATTAAACACAACATGTGAAACATCCTTGAAGAGAGAAGGATTTCAGTGATTTTTATTTATTTATTTTATTTCTTTGTGCTGCCTTGATTGCATTATAACATCAAAATGTGTCATCTCATTGAGAGGGTTCTAACTCTAATGAGGGAACTAAAGAATGCATGCATAGGTGCAGGAAGGTAACAAATAAAATGGATTTCCAGAAATCATGCTGCTCTTCAAGCATTTTAAACTTTAATCCTGGGAAATATCTGTTTATCAAAAGTTACAGAGAATACAAACAGAAAAATATGCAGGGAAAACGTTGTTAAATTCTTATTTTTATTTCCATTTCATAAAAATAACTAGAAGCTGGGGGAAAATGTTTTTCCATCTAGATCTATTTGTTGTTACTCATCATGTGACTCTGTAAAAATAAATTCGGTGTTGAATGTTGAAGAGAGTATTGCTAAAAAAGCAGGAAAATAATGCTTTAAACATCTGGCTCATTGCTTAATTTTACATACCTTTTTATTTCAGAGGAAGAGTATGCAGTATGAATCCTGGTGCAAGGAGACCATTTCTTTCCACGGCGACTATTTTCTGATAGCTTTCAAAATATTTTTTCCTGTATTTTATATCATTGACACAAAAGAAAATATCTAGCATTACAGCCTGACTAGGCTTTTACCCGTGAAGAATCTTAAAATCTAAGAGTGTTTCCCACAGTAATTTGAGCCTTTTAATCAAATGACCAGTAATAGTTATTCAACAGCAGTTTAAGACTACAGATGTTTTTTTAGGATATTATTCCCAAATTCAGAATTAGGGAGATAATCACACAAGTCATCTGACAGCATGAAGTAATTATGAATACAGTAATTGGATATACAATTCATAGAAAACAGGGATGGAACATTTTATTCATACTCCAGTTTCAGCTGATTTTACAGAGGGTTGTTTTTGTTGAAGCATTCTATAATGTAAAAATAAGTTCAAAACCAGACTGAAAAAAAGAGTAAACAGTATAAGTTTTTAAAACCTGAAAAATACACTTCTTATCTGGAAAGCTTTCTTGGGATTAATACATAATTTTGAGACTAAAAATCTCACATTTTCTTTCTTGAAGTCTTATTTTCTTAAGGAAATTTAAGGAAATACAACTTACAAGGAAATTCTAGAATGATCCTGTTGCCTCCTTTGTACTATATTTGCAGCCAATTAGCCACAAGTCATTTATTGCAATTCTCCAAAAGGCCTCATAATTTTCCAGCATTGATCACTGAAATACTCCAGGCAATTAGCAATTCTTCCAACCATCCCTGCCCATGAGTCAAGGTGGCTGATGCACCACGTGCTGCATAAAATTGTTGGGAGCACACGGAGCTATCAAACAGCAAAAGAATGCTCAGGAAGCAGGGCCAAATGTCTCTGTATGCCTGCACTGCTTCTCTCAGCAATTTTCTATGGATTGTTAGGCTAGCAGGGTTATCATCCTTCAACAGTGAATTAATTACAAGGACAGGTTTTGAACCTCTTTGAACCTTCAAAGTTGAACTGTTTCATCTGAAGCCGGGGAGTCATATTTCAGGTTCAGAATCCATCTGATTTTAAACGTAAGTAGAATTTTATTGCATAAATCCTAGGACAGGGAAGAAACATTAGGAAATGACAGCCATTCCCAGATATAGCCCAGATCATTTGGAAGTGACCACTCAGCAGCCACTGATGCTAAACCTGTGGAAGAAGATGCAGTTAAAAAATGTACAACAGAAAGCTTTACCATCATTTAGAGGGCTGCAATCAAATTTCCCAAGCAAATTCACAGGAAGGAAACAAATAAACAATCAAACAGACAAAACAAAAAATCTAAGTGTTTATTTCACTGGCATTACCAACAAGATTTATTAAATGTTAAACAGACTTCAGTTAAAGAGAATAAGAGAAAGCGGCTGCTGCTGTAGTGAGGCAAGAATTAAATGCATTTATACATTTACAAACTTACAATTACAGAATAAAATGAAAAATGAAGAGGGAAAGGGAAAGGGAGCTGGACACTTATAGTCCTTAACTGCTGTGTAACTTGATCAGTTTGCCAGGAAAACAGCATACTTTGCACAAACTAGAATAAAGACCAAAAGTCTTCAATGCATACAAATGGATTTGTGATTCCCACTTTCTCCATCCAACGTAAACCATAACCCAAGACAACCTACCAGAGACCCAACTAGTTTTTTTTGTTTGTTTTTTTACTTTTGTTGTTGTTCCTGTTTTCCCTTTGTGTACAAAAAAAAAAAAAAAAAAAAGTCTATGGGAAGTTTAACAGAAAAAAAAAATGTTTCTACTACTCAGAATAATGTATTTTGGAATGTGTGATGCTATGCTTCATAAAAATTATATTTCAAGTGTTTCTGGACTCTGTTCTCCTTGTAAAGCCATTAGAATCTGAAAATCCTGAATTACAGTACCCAAAATTAAGTATTGTGTGCTATGAGAGATATACTACTATGTGCAGGGGTATAGAAGCAAAAGATAAAGGGGAAATAAACCTCCAAATTAACATCAACTTCCAGGACTAAAACAGCAACTTTTCCAAATTAAAATATATAAATAAATTACTGCCACAATTGAGACAATTTTCATGATAAAATTATAAACATTAATACATATTAATAAGAAAATTATACAAAAAGAAATAATAAGAAAATATAGTAAGAAAATCTTAACTTTGTCCTGCATTGCCATATTGATATTTCACCATCATTACATCTACATCATAAACAGTAGATCTTAACAACAGCTCCACTGCTGAATCAGAGTGACATAAATTGATAAATGCTCTTTAATGCCTTCTTGCCACAATGAGTAAAGCAATTAAAGTTTTCTTGGACTCTCTTTCAGATCCACATAAATTTGACCTTCTTTAACATAGTTTGCTACAATAAAGTTTCACTGGTTTCACTCTTCTTCCTACTTCATTTACTTCTCACTCTGAGGTGCCTCTATAGTTAGGGCAAAACAAACCAAACAAACCTAGCAACCAAAAGAAAAGAATCAGCAAAACAGTACCATTCACATTTCCTTTAGCAAAGCTACTGCAGAAACAGGTCCAAACCTTTAGCATTTTCAAAACTGGAAGCTAGAGTATTTATTATATTTTATTAATATTAATCCATATTCTAGATGTATAGAATTTTCACATATTCATATTTGGATGAACAGGCAGTGGCTACAACTCTTCAAAGCTGCTAGGAATTTTTACCTCATTATCAACTATGGGTCAGGCCTCAGGCATTAATGAATTTAAAGCTTTCAGTGAGTACGTCAGGAAATGTAAACCAGCAGCACACAACGTCATTCAACAGAGTAATGCCCTCTGTTGTTAGACACCTGGCCTTGGAATCACATGAATTATTAGCAAAATATGGAAGAATAACCTTTTTTTTTTAATTCAGTCTGTCACTTTTTACTTGTCTCCATGCTGATTTTCCTGTTGAAATGCATGTATTTATAAATAGTGTCATGGGTTTTATTTAATTATTTATCTTGTGCAAGTGATCAGATATTTAAAGAGTTTACTAAATGCTTTCATTGATTTCTTCTGATTTTATTTTTTTTAAATAAATGTGCAATTGCATGCTGAATTGTAGCATGAAGAGAACAGATGATTCTCACCTTGAGCAATCTGTTTCTAAATGATAATACAATTGATCCAAAGAGCATGTAAGAAATATAAAACTGACTTCTATTTTTATAACACTTTGAATTAACTTCCTGGAACTGTTTATGTGTAGTATTTCAGAAAACTTGAAAGTGTTCAGATCATTACATTCAGGTCATTTTAGTTTTTCCCTTTAGCTCAGTGTTTTCATAGCAAATCAGAAGGAACAACCTTTCTCACATAGACCACAAAAGACTGAATTATTGAGCTATCCAAAATGCAAATTTTTAGAATAGCAGCAGTTCTTAAACTACGCTAATTAAAAGTGATGTTGTAAATAGTAACTAAGCACCTGTATCCTTGTCCCAGAGACTCAGAGAAATCCCATTCACATGACTCAAGCAAGAAGCTTACTCAGTGAGAAAATTTCCATGAAAAAAGCATTTGTCCCTGTAACAGCTTTCATGTGTTAAAACAAATTTCATTCATGCAGTGAAACAAATTGAGCACCTAGACATTTTGATTTAACAGTATACACAGAAAAACATTTATAACATAAGAGAGAGAGTTTTCTTAATTCCATGGCAGAGCCACAAAAACACAGTTTTCAAGTCACTTTGTTGCAGTCTATTCAAGACTGCAAGTGCATACCTAACACATTTACTCACAAACAGCTGTTTCACACATACTGAATAATGATTGGCACTGACTAGTGTGAGGAAAGTTGTGTGGAACTATCAAAACAATAAATACAGAAAAGAAGATAACATTTTTAACACCTGAGTACAAACTGCATTTTTATAAGGGTGGTGATAAGAACTCTTTGTCACCTCATTCTCAGTATAGTTTATAAGCTGTTATAGCCTTCCAATTATTATGAATATGGTATGAAGTGCCTTAAGTTAAGTCCTCAGCTGGGAACTAAGATTTGTTACTTGCCTAATGCTGCCAAAAAGATCATTAATCTTGCATATCTTGAGGAAGAATGTGAAGAGGATAAGCTCATATTTTGTGTATATTTACTTTTACATAGCTATTTCATTTTTGAAACCTGAAAGGCAGTGATTTCAGGAAACAATCTACATTTTGTTCCTTTAAATGTACCTGTATTTTTTGTGTTCTTATATGCATATTTTGATTTTCTGCATTCATCTGTGGAAAGAAAGGAAAATATTCTGCAATGAAAAGTATAATGTTGAACTTAAGACACTTACTGAACAGCAAGTTCATACAGATCCACCAGTCGTATGGCTTTCCATATTCATATGTGTATTCATTAATAATCAGTTGCTTTTTAAACATTTCAATATTTTGTTGATCTAACTTGTTTGCCTCACATCTTGAGCTGAATTTAAGAAAAAGGGTAAAGCTAAACAAAGACTTAATTGAATGTCAAAAATCAGGATGTAAGAGTGTGTTCTGTGCAGATTAGTGAAAGAAGAATGCCTCTACTGAATATATTATGTGATAAAGCAGGTGCTTTCATATGGCATATTTAAGCTGTCCGTATTAATGACACAAAATCATGACTTCTAATTACCGTTTGCATCATCTATGAATCTTAGCTTTCAAAAATCACTTTCCATCAGAGTCCATCAAAGCCAATTTAATGAAACATGTTTAAGTCAGACAAATTCCTTGGAGTTCACTAGCCTTTCCAAAACAGATAGAAATACAGCAGGGTTAGTACATCTCAACTCACTGATATAAGACTTTCTCATCAGCTTGGCAAAACTGGGTAAGATAAGAATACACCAGGTCATAAGAGTCAGAACAGCTGGACAGTCTGGGAAGCAAATTTCAGAGGTCAATTTTATAAAGTCAGACAATGTAGCAATCTTTTTGCTGTCCTTCCAACAGACACTTCTACATGTCACTAAGAACAGTAATGCAACCATCTGGGAACACAGTTAGTATAGTAAAATAAAAATAAGCAATCCCTTTTATCATGTCATAGAATCTACATACAGGATAGAAAAGAGATTTACTGCTAACAGGAAGGTTATCGTTAGCTATGGGTGTGTACATGGAGCTCCCTAGTTTAACTGATATAATTTAATTGACTTAATGCAGCTAGATACTAGATCTATAAGTTCATACAGTTTTACAGGTCAGATGTGCTTGAATTGTTCAGAGAAAGTGGAGACTTCGATATCAAATTCAACAGTGCACAGATAAAAACACACCAGTGGATGTCAAACTCACTTTGGATATGGCTCCCCTCAGGCCCCCTGCTCCTGCAGGGGCTCTCCATGGGCCGCAGCCTCCTCCAGGCCACATCCACCTGCTCCACCGGGGGCTCCTCCACGGGGGGGCTGCAGCGTGGAGATCTGCTCCGTGTGGGACCCATGGGCTGCAGGGGGACAGCCTGATCCACCAGGAGCCTCCCCTGCACAGGCCACAGGGGAACTGCTGCTGCGTGCCTGGAGCTCCTCCATCCCTCCTTCTGCACTGTCCTTGGGCTCTGCAGGGCTGTTCCTCTCACGCTTTCTCACTCCTCTCTCCCAGCTGCTGTTGAACAGCAGTGTTTTTTTCCCCCCTTCCTTAAATCTGCTGTCACAAAGGCCCAACCAGCATTGCTCCCTGGCTCGGCTCTGGACAGCAACAGATCCCTCTGGAGCCATCTGGAGCTGGCTCTGTGCTGACATGGGGCAGCTGCTGGGCACTGCTCACAGAAACCACCCCTGCAGCCTCTCCTCTATCAAATCTTTTCCATGTGAACCCAACTACCTGACTTTCCACAAAACTCTGAGAAGAGCTCAGAATCAAAAGGTCCTTAATAGCCAAATGTTTACCACAAAGCAGTCCAACCACAATCAAATGTCTTTCAAGGATATTTCATTGCATGTTAGCTTCCAAGTCACAAAAGAGTTTCAGAAACTGACAAATCAGTTTGTTATGGATAATAGGGGCAAAGTGAAGTAATCTGTCTTTATTGAATACTGAAAAAAATATATACGTTGATATGTATTGATAAGCAGCAGTGCACTTTACTATTCCATTATCTAGCATACATGATGGAAGTAGAAAATGAATGCCAGGGCACAATGAAATGAGGGTTGCCATGATGAGGTTCACACTAAGTCAGTTTCTCTCCACCTGTAAAGACACATCAGAAAGCATTGGATTGCATTATCTCACTCTCTTTCTTTAAACTGCATAAAAGCTATCCCTCCTACTAGATTCAGAATATTCCAGCGCAGAAAATTTTCTGCATCTTTTTCTCTGAGTTGAGAGAAAATGACAACTTCAGCCAGAACTGCAGAGTTACAGGGATGATAGTCGTTTACATCAGCTGGAAATCTTCCACAAGACTTTTGGCTGATGACTTTTGGCTCTTGCTGTGCTTGGAGGTGGTTTCATCTGGGATTTCTGGACATTTTGTCTGAGCAGCATGGTCTGTTACTTACTTACATGGTCTGTTACTTTCTTACAGGTACCTGAGAAGGAATGCTTTGATTTTGTTTTCCTTGTATCTAGACTTTTGTGACCCTCCACTGGAGTCTTTCCAGGAGATCCCTCTCTTTTCTTCAGCGGGGAGCCCAGAACTGGACACAGTACTCCAGGTGAGGCCTGACTAGGACAGAGGGATCACCTCCCTTGACCTGTTGGCCACAGTCCTTTTAATGCACGCATTAAAAAGCTTCCTATAGTCAGCAGGTTAAAGATATTCAGAGAGCTAACACAGATCACATTGATGCCCAGAAAGATCAACATCATCCAATTTTCGTAGTGGTGGAGAGTCTTAGAAAGATACTGATATTATACAAAATGCTACGAAAGTGAGAGAAATACATAAGACTTGTTTTTGAAAGCTCTAATAAAAAAGTGAAATATTGTTTATTTGTAAATGGCACACTGGCCTAGTTATCAGTGAAGCATCTCAGATCCATGCTTTAAAATGAGATTCTGCACGCTGAGTCATTAATATTCTTATTCTTCATACCTTTACTTTTTCTCATGAAGTACACTTTACATGTTAACTCTACTTTCTTCTGGATCACTAACATCAGAAATGCAGTATACCAATAACAAAACTAAAGGGAATTTTGGGTAACACTGACAAATTCAAATTAAAAGTAGAAAGAGGAAAAAACAGCTTTTGGTATACTAATCACCTACATATAATAGTTAAAAACATTGCAAAATCTCACAAACATTTCCCTCTGTTACTACTTTCAGTACAAGATCAGAGAAACAGGACACTAATAATGAAGTTGACAGAGCATCATAAATTAAACTCTAATATGATTTTATTTCTTTTTTGTGGTGTAGTAAATTTTCATAAGGAAGTGGGGCACCCATTCATAAGTTATTTTTCTTTCTCAAAAAGTATTTAAAGTAGCTTTTAAATATATGGTTAAAATAACAACTCATATTCATAAGCAAAGATCAGAAAATGAGTTTTAAAAATGAGGTATTCATATTATAAAATCCTGGCAGCTTTCTAAGACAATGAATGTCACCTCCCTGAATGTGGATAATGGCTGAGAGAAAATAATTTTACCTCTAATGGCTTTGATTGTGCTAGCAATATCTCATAACACGGTGCCGGAAGAACAGCTTCCAGACACAGCCTCCATAGTAAAGCAGGAATGAACATGATAAAGGGAGCACTCTGTCAATACCACTTTGCAACAAAAGGCCAAAGCAAATTACTCTCAACAATGAATGTAAACAAAATGAAGATTCACACAGGATTTTATTTTAATTTTTATTTTTTTTAAGTGGGGGACACAGAGAGAATCTTTATATAAGCAGCCCACAAATTATGCAACCTCATCTTAAATTCCAAGAGATGGGGAGAAAAAGAATATGATAGCCCTTCAATCCACAGGACAGAAAAATGCAAGGATTTATTTTTTTCTTTCTCTTCTTTATATCTCATGTAGACAATCTAAAAAAAGCTTGCTGTTTAAACTCTAAAATATTTTTTGGCTGACTGTTTCGCCATTGTGTATATTGCTTTGTGCTTGCTCTGGGTCATTTTTCCTTCCTGAGTGTTGTGCAAATCTAATTTGCCATTCTGCTCTATTATCACTAAATGAGCTTCATCTAACAGTGTAGACGTACAAGAGTTGCAAATGTAATTATAATGTAAATCTAATGAGAAAGGAAAGGAAACGAGAATACAGAATTAAATACAGCCTTCACCATGTTAATTTCATGAAATAGAGTGAGATACCAGATGTGAGTAGGTAGTTAAATACCTTTTGCTATGCTGAGAACCGCAGTGAGTGCATCTGGTCCTCTCTGGACTTTTTCATGCGTTGGTCCTCTTACCTTTTGTATGCCTTATGTAGAATAAACTACAGAAGAAGTTATAGAGAATTTCAGACTTTTCAGCCAGGGTACAGAGTAATGTAAGCACTAACACCCCACCACCACCACCACCACCACCACCACCACCACCACCCTTACATGATCCAAATAATTCCCTACATTTGTAAATTTAATTGGAATCAAAGCTAGCTATAAAATTTGAAGAGTGGTAAGGGAGTACGAAGGGGAAGGAAAGCAAGAGAAAGGATATAATAAACTGTATGCATGAAAGCATGATAAAAAATAAACTTTCTGTAACATGAGTTCTGTGTATCAACTCTCCTCTTGTTTGTAAAAATGTCCACAAAGATCAAGGAATAGTTACACAGAAATGTTTGTGTTATTCAGAGTACTGTCTTTGCAGATGACATGAGAAGGAATTAAATTAAACTTAATTAAAAACTATTAAGAGGAAGCTGCATAGACTTCTATGCCAAGCACTAAAAAGTAGGAATAGTTACACATATGTTTCAGTGAAGCTAATCATAACTTGTTGGTACACACATATCATAGTACAGATTTCATGAATTAAACAGCTTGCAGGATCATTTAATTATTTTTTCTAAGGTCTGCTGGGCAGTTTTATAGATATATGCTCAGTCCGTCTGCTGATCTTTGTAAGGTAAATTGTGATTCTGTGTGGTGGTTTCTTGCTGAAACACTGTGAAAAACAAGACAGCATGTAAGACATAAGGGATCTCCTAAAGAAATGTCCTGGACATTGTTGGATACCAAGAAAGAATTCCTCATGATCCAGAGTCACTGGAATCAGGTATATGAACTAAGACATCTCCTGAAACAACAGGAAAAATACATAAGATACAGTCACACAAATTCCTTCTCAGATCTCTACCAGCCTCATTGCCTAGGCACTATCTGATTAAAGAAAAATTATCAACAAAAACATTAAAAATAAAACATTAAAAGTAAAACATTAAATAACTTATACAGCAAGAATAATTCAAGTACTTTAAAATCAAAAATTAAACGGTGCAAAACTTCCACCATGTGCATATAAACATATACAACCTATCAGGAATAAGCAGACTTATACCCTCTTACTTAAGCGATTATTGCAAGCATTATAAAATGCCAAGAAGTACCTAATGTAGCTCAGGATATATATTAGATTTCAAACAGATTTAAGTTTTTAGCTCAGCAAGCTCTCTTGGAGTTTGCATCTCTTCTATTCTTGATTATAGCACTCCTGTAGGTAATTTTTTTTGTTATCTTGGGTAAAAAATGGTCTTGCATATGAAAACTCAGAGATGTCAGGCTGTGTTTATAGTGTACATACTCGCCCTTACAATGGCAATGCATATATTGAATGTGACAAATAAATTTGCCAGTTCCTTTCTCAATTTGCTTCTTTTTAACTGAGGAGGTTGTATTGTAAAATCTGTCCACAATGATTTCAGAAGTGTGTGTTATCCAGCACATAAATGGTAAATCCAAAGAAGTCGGAAGGCTTGAGCTAAAAACAAATAAACAAACAAAACAGCATTTTTTATGGTTTTCTTTTTTTTTTTTTTCTTCTGAGTGATGTTCTCATGATCACTTTCTAATGGAATTCAAAATTCTGGTGATAAATTGAAAATCTTTGTTTTTACCTTCACACACTATCACATGATAAATGTCCTATTTCCCAAGACCATGCTGTCTCAACTGTAATCAGTGCCAATTTCACCTCCCCCAGCCCTAGCATGGCTCCTCAGCCCAACCAGCATCCCTGCCCACATCCTGGCCTCTTGCTGTGGGCCCCTGCTCGCCCACTGCTCCTGCTAAGGGCTGGCTGCATGCACCAGCGCTCACTCACCCAACCCATGGGCACCCACACTCACAGCCCCCTGAGTGCCAGCACAGGCCCCCTGCCCACCTGATGCCCCAGCCTGTGCCCAGGCCCAGGCCCTTGCTTGCTGTCTGGTCCAGCTTGCAGTTTGCCAGCAAGGAAATAAGACAGGATCACATTGTCTGAAATGTTGAGGCCCTGTATGTCTGTCACCTTAAAAACAAACAAACAAACGAACAAAAACAAAACAAAACAAAACAACAAGCTTTTGACCTAGTTTGTTAGAAAGTTAGAGAAAGTCAACAATTAAAGAAGGGATTTTAACATTGGATTCTAAAAATTGGCTTCAGTTCCTTAGTGTAATTCTTTGTGTTGAATGTAACTATAAAGATTTGTAGATGCCTATGTTAGGACTAAAAACTCTTAGGTTGGTCTGATGTGAAACAGACATTGTTATAAGACTAACAAGTTGAAACTCTGACCTTGCAACGATACATTTTGCTTGTTGAGGGATATGGTACCAAGCCACAAGTCATCCGGCATGAGACAATGCTGCTGTTAGCACAGCACAAGCTGGCCACACAGCTGTGCAGGATCACAGCAGCCTATCAAGGATTGCCGAGTGCTCCCCTGAGGCCAGGGCCACCAATTGTTCACTGCCCCATGTTCAGGAGCATGCAGGGGCAAAACCTATAAACAGAGCACATTGCTCTGCATTGGTGAGGCAGGAACATCAATTGAGGTCAACGTTGCCTCCACAGGGATACCTGCAAGACATTGATACCTACCGCACCAATGGGATGCCGACCACGACCTGGCTAAGTATCTCTGGGGACAACATCGCTCTCATTGGTACCCTTGTCATCACCCTGGTTTCAGTATGTATGTAAATAGCTCATAAAAAAGCTTGCTTACTTTATATATATAAACATATATATTGTCTGATCCTTACTGGGATGAACCAATCAGCTTCAGCCCCCAGAATCTAACTAGAACAATGTCATGTTACAGATATGATTTTTTCACTCATTTTGAAACAACTGTAACAGAGAACTGTCTGTCCCCTGAAATTATACTTCAAAGGCCACCTACTGTTCTACATAACTAGTGAAAATACATAATTACTGTAGGTAAGGGTGTCACAGGGTCCAGTCCTTATGGGTTTTGCACAGAACTACCTGGGGTAGTTCTAGCTGATGGCTTTTTCCCCAAGTGTCTCCACATCCCTTCACAATTTCTCTGGGAACAGGATCAGTAATCCTGGCCTCCCAGGCCCCTGATGAAAACAAAGCTGTGGCTGTTTTGCTGCCCTTGGGAGTCTGGTGACTTCTACATACTTTTATACATCAAGCAACCAGACTTTAACACTCTCCAGCCTCCATTCTACTGACCTGAAGAACGAAGATGGAAGATGCAAAATTGACCATTTACCTCTTCCTGGGTAAGTTTTTAGGGGTGTCCTTAGGGGTAAGTCAGCTACAAACAATCCCTACACGTAAAGTAAACAAGTCCTTTAACAGTCATAATGGCTTCTGAGTTTCCCCTAGCACTGAACTTGATCAGATGCATTCACTTTATTGAGCTGTCTGAGAATAATAAATGGTTGATAACTGATTACTGTTGTATATGCAAATCTATAATTAATTTCAGTCCACCGTACACAATTAATTTCTACTCTTCTCATTAGTGATATAAAGATATGTAAGCTAGTGCATATAATAAAATGATACAATAATACAACAAATAATATCACAATATTTAACATTTATCATTGTGAATTATCTATATATTTACATCATAAGAAAATGAAAGTGTCTTGTACAAGACTTTGACAAAAGGCATGGGTCGCTTAGCCACATTGGAGTAGCTGTGAGTGAGCAATCATTTTGTCTGTGTCCTGGTTACGTTTGGGATAATTTTCTTCCTAGTAGCTCATATGGTAGCTGTGTTTTGGATTTAGGATTAAAATAATGCTGATAACATACCATTGTTTTAGTTGCTGCAGAGCAGCGCTTACTCAGAGCCAAGGACTTTTCAGCTTCTGGTGCTGCCCTGCCAGCGAGGAGTGCACCAGGAGCTGGGAGGGAACAGAACCAGGCCAGCTGGACAAGACTGGCAAAAGGGATGTTCCATACCATGTGGTGTCATGCTGAACAATAAAAATGGGGGAATTGTCCCAAATGGGGTGGGGCAGGGAGAGGGGAAGGGCTGCTGCTTGAGGTCTGGCTGAGCATGACCAGCAAGTGGTGAGCACTCGCATTGTGCATCACTTGCTTTGTTTATATTCTGTTGTTCTTGTTCTTGTTGTTATTATTATTGTTGTTTCCCTTTCTTTTCTGTCCTATTAAACTGACTTTATCTCAACCCACAAGTTTTTTAACTTTTTTTTTTTTAATTTATTCCCTCCCCCATCCCAATGGGGGCAGGGGGCAAGGGGGAGTTAACAAGTGGCTGTGTGGTGCGCTTAGCTGCTTGCCAGGTTAAACCACAACAGTCTGAAATACAGTTAAGTGAAGTTAAGACAAGCAATAAAATTATACTGGCAGAACAAGTGGAAATTCCTTCAAGTTGTGCTGTGCATTGGACACAAGCAACAATACACAGTCACAAGAAGTTTCAGGTATTTGGGCAAACTAACTTTTTCAACACAAGGTCCCTAACACCATATTCAGAACCTGGAAATTTCAGGTATATGATTAAGAAGCTCATAGTGCTAACTATTTTGAAAATCATACGCCTTTTAACACGGATAAGTTTGGCTGTCAAGATCTAACTTGAGGGAATGACACAGTGATATGTGAATGTCCCTTTTTGTACTACTCAACTATACAGTCCTGATATCCATAACATATTTAACTACCAAAAGTATCAGGCAAACACTAAAATTCATGGTACTTCTCTAAGCTAAACCTGGAAATTTATTGAGAATTGCTTTTCACTGGTAGGAAAGTCAAAATGTTAACTGTATTAAATATAACAGTTAAATTTCAAAGCTTTTGCCATTAAAAAAGACACCAAATGCTACTCTACAATTTCTGTGAATAACAAGGTATATTTTTTCACCGATTGTCCATTTGCAATTATTTTAAGGAAAATGGCAAAAGTTGCGAAGAGAGTTTAAGGCATTACACAGTTCTGATAGAAGGTTTAGTATGAGATATTAATTTAATAGTAAGCAAAATATTGAGAATGAGAGACATTGATCATCCCTTCTGCGTAAACCTGCCTCCCCCCAAAAAAATCCAAGCATTTAGAGTTCTCAGAGAAAAATGGGATGAAAAACAGCATTAACATTGCAAATCTATGCTATCTGGGAGGCATGATTTTTAATCAGGAGCTAGGACTAATAGAAATGCTCTAAGGTATGAAATGAAATCATTAAATGTTTAGACACAATATAAAGACTTTTTAAGTTCAGATTAATTAGCATCTATATTATTTATTAGTTGGATTTGTTTTTACAACAGAAAGGATCTGTCAGGGCCTTGAGGGCACCAAAAGGTTTTTATGTCCCTGGCCAGCCTCTCCTTGGGACCATACCCAAAATTTCATAGACTTAATTTAAGTTCAGGGCTGGGTTTTCTGTCCTTGTCTGAATTATACTGTAGGAGTGCCTGTCTACAGTTCTGTCTCTTACCCTGGACAGTCTTTGGACCTATGATTCTTCTTGGATGGTCCCCTTTCATGTATTCTATAGATTGCTCCTAGCCTCACCTTTGGCTTTCTCTCCTTTCAATCTTGACTGGATTCCTTGTTTACCACTGGATCTGGCTTATTGCTTGCTGTGTCTGGGGGTATTGATGAATCACGTTACCAGCACCCATCTCCTGACTTACCTGGTCTTAGGGAGCAGCTAGCTTTCACTGCTTCCTGACAGGATTCTTTCTTTTATGAGATGAACCCACTCAAAATAGAGACAGATGAGGCCTAAGAAGGAGTCCTTGCTTGGCTGCAACACTTAACAAATACAAGAATGTAGATGTTATACATCTATATGTAGATAACCAATATATGAGGGCATTCAGAGGGACATTTGTTGTTGTTGTTCCCTGGTCTTTTAATGTTGATTGTGGGAGAAGTTTTCAATATCTTTCAGAATTTTTGTTGTTGTGGTAGTGATTTTTTTTTTTTTTATGAGGAACTTTATCTTTCACCTCCTTTGTCAGGTAATTCCTTACCTGAGGTACCACTGCAGTAGGGTTGGTATATGTTCAGATAGCTGGACAGTTCAGCAATGTCAGTGTGTGGATGCCACACCGGTGTATATGGAGGCCACACACACAGTTTTCAGCTAGTAGCCATATTAGTCAACAGCCAACAGCTTCCTAAATTCACTCATTGTTAACTGTTTATAATTTAAATGAAAATTGAAACCATGAGTTAAAGCCCCACAGAGTGTCTTGTTTAATGCTACCTCAGGTATATACACACAATTCTGTCCAGTGCCTTACAGACATGCTGCCAAAGTGGTGAAACATGAGATCACTGGTGAACTTCAAATATTTGGCACTCATTGGACACTAAGGTAGAAGCTAAGGTAGAAACTCTGGAAAACATGAGGATTCTCACAGGCTTCATTTTTTCTTTTTTTTTTTCTTTTTTATTTTTTTATCTGAACTTTATTGATGTTGTTACATATAGGGATCATAAATTTATTTTATATCTGCTGAGACAGAAAGACAAGACAGCTTGTATTAATCTCATAGCCTATTATTATTATTATTTGTGTGTGGCTATAAACTGCTATTGATTTGCTCTCCTCACCTCCCTCATATATTTAAGAGAAAACTTTGCAAAAAAAGGGTTATATGTGTTAATGTGTCACACTCATAAACACTTACCAGTTTATGAGGTCAGCCTAAATAAGAGTATTTATGTGTGGGGGGTGAACCTAAGGCTTATTTCCTAAGAAAGAAAAATAAAAAACGTTCTAATTCATTACATCACCTAACCTCCTCTAATTCAGAGCTCTTTAAAAAGAAATGAAAAAGAAAAAAAAAAAAAGAAAGAAAGAAAAAAGGAAAAAAAAGAAAGGAAAAAGAAAAAGAAAAAGAAAAAGAAAAAGAAAAAGAAAAAGAAAAAGAAAAAGAAAAAGAAAAAGAAAAAGAAAAAGAAAAAGAAAAAGAAAAAAAGAAAAAGAAAAAGAAAAAGAAAAAGAAAAAGAAAAAGAAAAAGAAAAAGAAAAAGAAAAAGAAAAAGAAAAAGAAAAAGAAAAAGAAAAAGAAAAAGAAAAAGAAAAAGAAAAAGAAAAAGAAAAAGAAAAAGAAAAAGAAAAAGAAAAAGAAAAAGAAAAAGAAAAAGAAAAAGAAAAAGAAAAAGAAAAAGAAAAAGAAAAGGAAAAGAAAAGGAAAAGAAAAAGGAAAAGAAAAAGGAAAAGAAAAAGGAAAAGAAAAAGGAAAAGAAAAAGAAAAAGAAAAAGAAAAGAAAAAGAAAAGAAAAAGAAAAGAAAAAGAAAAAGAAAAAGAAAAAGAAAAAGAAAAAGAAAAAGAAAAAGAAAAAGAAAAAGAAAAAGAAAAAGAAAAAGAAAAAGAAAAAGAAAAAGAAAAAGAAAAAGAAAAAGAAAAAGAAAAAGAAAAAGAAAAAGAAAAAGAAAAAGAAAAAGAAAAAGAAAAAGAAAAAGAAAAAGAAAAAGAAAAAGAAAAAGAAAAAGAAAAAGAAAAAGAAAAAGAAAAAGAAAAAGAAAAAGAAAAAGAAAAAGAAAAAGAAAAAGAAAAAGAAAAAGAAAAAGAAAAAGAAAAAGAAAAAGAAAAAGAAAAAGAAAAAGAAAAAGAAAAAGAAAAAGAAAAAGAAAGTGAGCTTACTCAATACAAAATTTCCCAGAGTTTACTGTTGAATTCACACTTGCAAACTTTATGAAGCAGGCATTATTCATAGAAGCAGTAGACAATATTAAAAGAAAATACTAATTTTGAAAAATAATCATCCCATTTGGTATCTACTAATGAAGGAACTCTTTTCAGATGATACAGTCTTTATGCTTTTCCACACAGACAACCTTCTTCTTCAGAACAAAGTCACATGGCTACCACAGCATAGATGTGAGAGGGTAGCAAAACTAGCCACCTGTGTAGACTAGAAATCATTTTGCTTTACAGTTTAGATCACATGGTGTTTGAACAGTCTTTGTTGAGCTTATTAGCAGGCCATAAAATAACACAGACTGAAAATTAAATTGATTGTACAGAAACAATTAAATTGCAGTTGCATTTTGATACAAGCACACAAAAGTTCACCATCTAGATGCCCTCCAGTAGAAGCAATGTGGAGCACTACCATATATGTCTTTCTTGATGTCCTCTGCTAGAGGAAAGAAAGAGGGGCAATGGGCTAAAGTTGCACCAGGGGAGGTTTAGGTTGGATATTAGGAAGAACTTTACTGAAAGGGTTGTTAGGCATTGGAATAGGCTGTCCGGGGAAGTGGTTGAGTCAACATCCCTAGAGGTCTTCAAAAGAAGTTTAGATGTAGAGCTTAGTGATATGGTTTAGTGAAGGACTTATTAGTGTTAGGTCAGAGGTTGGACTAGGTGATCTTGGAGGCCTCTTCCAACCTAGATGATTCTGTGATTCTGTGATTCTGTTCATTGTTATATATTAAAGATGAACACTGAGGCACTGGAAATCAACAATCAGTACAATTAAGGTAGAATGCATAATCTAAACTCTACCCCTTGTACACAAAAATTTACTGTCACACATTAAACTCACAAATTTTTCCTGTATAAGACTTCTCTTTCTAAAAGTGTAGCTTTTTAAACAACACCATTACATTCATCCATGAATTTACTTATAATACAATAACCTCTTACTGCCTGGCTAATTTCAATGCTTATTCTCTGAAAAAAAGTAATATCTTCCAAAAGTATCTAAAATTCAAATAATTTTGTGAGCATCAGCGTTCTACATATCTTTATCACGTGTTTGTCTTTCTTTGTAAACCAAATACGTCAATTCAATAGCATATTGCCAAGTCATCTAAAAAGTTCTCTCAAATGCACGTCCTAGTAATGGTCCATTAACAGTCTTATTAAAATATTGTTTGAAGTTTTTCTTCTTGGTTTAATGTTCATGATTCAAGATTTAATTCAGTTGCTTTCATGTAAACTATCTTAATTATTAGAGTAAATAAAATTTACTTTTCCTTGTCATAGTGTTTATATATATGCACACATATGCATTTTAGTGAAAACAAAGGGAAACAAAACAACAAAAAGCAATGGCTAGCTTTATACCCTTTTATTTAAAAGATATTCAGAATAATAATTAATAAATGATCTGGTTGTCTTGTAGTCCATAAACATAAGAGACTTAATTATTCTCTGAAGGTATTTTTGATCAGAGTACCTGGCAGTTCATCTTTTTATATTATATGAAATTAGTGACAACAATTTCCTGTAAGGATTTGATTAAAAGGAAAGAGTACAAGCAGATAATCTAAGAAATATTTAGTCTTGTTCTATACATAAACAGTTATCCCATTCAGGAATAGACTCAGGAATGGAAAAGGTCATTTCAAAGAGTTTCAGTTATTTCTTACACTTGAGCCAAAGTAAAGGAAAAAAAAAAAAAGCGGCCAGGAAAATCCAAATTTTAGAACACAGTTCATATTTTTTTGTTGTTGTTGTTTTGTTGTTGTCTGCTTGTTGTTTGGTTTTTGGGAAAAAAAAAAAGTGCTAATTTCAATGAATTGTGTGCTAAGAATATAAAGCACTACACGGAGGTAGAGTAAAGAAGTTATTTGTTCCATTTTGGTGAGAAAACTATTATTCCTAAACAGACTTACTGGAGTATACAAGCTTTAGAGTCCAGTCAATTAATTAAACTTTTCTTTGATGTTTCTCTCTAGTTTGGGACCTAAGAAAAGGAACATCTCAGTATACTCAGCCTTCTCCAATGTCAATGTATGTGATATAGCTGTCCTAGTCAGAGAGTACTAAATAGTTTGGATTGATTGGATGAAGTTGATTAACCAAATTTCACTAAGACTTCAGAAAACTGTTGAATGTAACTCAGAAAACAAAGGAAATTCACCTTGTCATTCATAGTCTCATAGACAGCAATATAGGCAGCAAACTAGAAATCACAAAGTCTCAGAATTTTTATGGACATATATAGGGGTATTCATCACACAGAATCTCCTCACCTGCGATTTGTAGAACAAGTGTTTCACTTAAAGAGAACACTTTGAATTCAACATCATAGGAATGTGAAATGTATCAAACAGTGGACAGACTACATAGAATGTAACCTTCATATTTCCTTGCATAGGAAGGGTTAATCTTAATAAAACAGAGTTTGTTTCAATGGTGCCCTGTGCCAGGACAAGGGGCAATGTGCACAAACTGGAATACAAGAGATTCTGTCTAAACAGCAGGAAGCGCTTTACTATGCAGGAGACAGAGCACTGGAATAGGTTGCTCAGAAAAGTTGTGGAGTCCGCCCCAGGAGATCTTCAAAAGTTGCCTGGACATGATCCTGGGCAACCTGTCCTAGGTGTCCCTGCTTGAGCAGGGTGGTTGGACAAGGTGACCTCCAGAGGTCCCTTCCAAACTCAACAGTTCTGTGATTCTGTGAAGAACTTTGTCCTGGAGTTCTTAAGAAACACATGTGACACTGAGACAATCAGATTTAAAAATGGACCAGGCTGCAAGAATACAATAATCAAAAATAGTTTTCAACAGAAGCAGTGAAGTGAAGCAGTTTGGAAATTTAGGAGACAACTGGAGTAAATTCACTTTTTCTGCAGAAAGGCAGTACTGTTAAAGGGATGTTAATTAGGAGGTAACATTGAGTTTGCCACTGAAGCACAGAAATGCTTTATATTTTTGGATTCTTAAAATTATTATACAACAGTAAGGGAGTCTTGGAGGATTTAGGAAGAAATTTTTCCCTCAGACGGTGACAGGTTGTCCAGAGAGGTTGTGGATGCCCCGTCACCTCCAGGTGACCAGGTTAGATGAGGCTCTGGGCAACCTGATCTAGTGGGTGACATCCCTGCCTACGGTAGGAGGTTGTAACTAGATGATCTTTAAGGTCCCTTCCAACTTAAGCCATTCTATGATTCTATGATTACCAAAGAGCACATGAAAATAAGCCTTTGAGAATATTAAACAGATTAAGAGATTAAGACTCAAAAAAGTCTAATGGTTGAATCTTGTAATTTGTAGAGGAACTGAGTTCCTGAAACATGATCAGACTGTTATTAGGATTTAAAATAAATAAAATAAAATAAAATAAAATAAAATAAAATAAAATAAAATAAAATAAAATAAAATAAAATAAAATAAAATAAAATAAATAAAATAAAATAAAATAAAATAAAATAAAATAAAATAAATAAAATAAAATAAAATAAAATAAAATAAAATAAAATAAAATAAAATAAAATAAAATAAAATAAAATAAAAATAAATATAAAATAAAATAAAATAAATTTGCCATCTTTGAGGACCTCCTTTGGACACACTCAAATAGGTTTATGTCCTTCTTATATCATGGTGCCCAAAACTGCACCCAGAACTCATGGTGAAGCCATACCAGCCCAGAGCAGAGCAAGACAATCCTTTCCCTTGACCAGCTAACAATGCTGTTCTTGATGCACCCCAGGACCCAGTTGGACCTTTTGGCTTCCAGTACACACTGTTGACTCATGTTTAACTCACTGTCAACAAAAATCTCCAAATTCTGTTCTGTGAGTCTGCACTCTAACCTCTCATCTCCCAGTCTGTATGTATATCTAGGGCTGCCTCATCCCAGATGCAGAATTTGGCACTTGCTCTTGTTAAACTTCATCATGTTGTTGATTCTCCATTCCTCTAGTCTGTGAAGATCTCTCTTCAAGACCTCTCTGCCCTCAAGAGAGACAACTCTTCCCAATTTAGTGTCGTCTGCAAACTCATTTAGTATACCTTCAAGAACTACGTCCAAGACATTTGCAAAAACATTTAAAAGAAGTGGTCCTAAAATGGAGCCCTGGGGAACCCCACTAGTGACTGGCCACCAGTCTGAAGCAACTCCATTTACCCTTTGAGCCTGGCCCACCAGCCAGTTTTTGACCTATCATATCATGTACTTGTCTAGCCCTATGCTGGACATTTTGTCCAGAAGGATACTGTGAGAAATAGTATCAAAATCTTTGCTGAAAACCAAAAAGATTACATCAGGTGGATTTTCTTGGTCAAGTAAGTGGGCAACCTTGTCATAAAAGGAAATTTAATTTATCGCACAGGACCTTCCCCTCATGTACCTGTTTTGGCTATGACCAGTGACTACGTTTCCTTTCAAGTGTTTTTAATAATTTTACCACACACTGAAGTGAGACTGACAGGGGCTTCTTTCTTGCCCATCTTGAAAATCAGAACAATGTTTGCCAGCTTCCAGTCAACTGAAACACCTCCAGATTCCCAAGACCATTAAAAATAATTGACAGAGGTCTTCCATCCATAATTAACATCAGTCAACTCCCTGAGTACCCTGGGATGATTCCCATCAGGCCCCATAGATTTATATGCATCCAGCTGGAGCAGCAAATCCCACTTGTTTGGGGTTGGCTGGGAGTTTATCATTCCCACAGACACAGTCCTCCAACTCAGGGCACCTGTGATCCTAGGCCCATCATCAGTGTTAAAGACAGGGACAAAAAAGGTATTAAATTGGGCTATTGGACTAAATGATCTTCAGAGGCCCCTTCCAACCTTGGTCATTCTGTAAATGTCTCTGCTTAGTCTGTGTCCTTGTTTGTGAGGTGATTGTCCTCATCAAGTAATGGACCAATGTTCTCTTTGACCCTCCTTTTGCTGTCACATATTTGTTGCCTATTTAAAACAAACAAACAGAAAAACACAACAACAACAACAAAAACAAAACTTTTTATTGCTGCCCACAGTACTGGCTAGTTTCAACTCTTGTTGATCTTGGCTGCAAAATTTTCTCCTTTCAGTGTCACCCAACCTCACTTCCCACAACCATACACTTTCTTTTTCCACCTAAGCTCTAGAAGAAGATCCCTGATCAGCCAAGCCAACTTTCTGCCCCACTATTTGACTTCCAACATTTTGGAATTGCCTGCTCCTGTTTCCTTAAGAGGTGGTATTTAAAAAGTGACCAACATCGGTGGACTCCAATGCCTTGAAAAGAAGTTTCCTAGGGGTCCTTACTAAGTAGTTCCCTAAGCAGTCTGAAATCTTCTCTTTCCAGATCCAGAGTTGAAGTTCTAGTAGTACTTTTACTCCTATCACGAAAGATTTTAAACCCAATTACCTCATGGCCACTATGCCCAGGACAGCCACCAATTGTCATTTCATCCAAAAGACCCTCTCTGTTTATGAGCAACAAATCTAGGAGGGCACCTTTCTTAGTCAGTTCCCTTAGTACTTGTACCAAGAAGTTATTATTAAGGTGTTTTAGGAATCTCCTGGATCCGTTTGTATCATCTGTGTGGCATTCCCATTTTATGTCTGGCAAGTAGAAGTCACCCATAAGGACAAAGGCAGATGATCTAGAGGTATATCTCAGTTCTTTAAGAATAATTAATTGGTGTAATCCTGCCTGGGTGGCCTATAGTAGACTTCCACAATGACATCCACTTTATTTGTTTGACCCTCAAACTTTACCCAGAGGCTCGTAACTGTGCCATCTCCAACTTCAAGCTCCACATGGGTCAGTCCCTCCATTACATACAACAACAGGAACCCCGCAAGACTACTGGATAAATGAGGGCCCAGTAATTTTCACAGGTTAAAAAAAAAACCAAAAAACAGATGACTTTAGGCACTAACTCTTGAAAACATGCAGAAAAAAAATAATAATAATAAAAAGGATTAAGAAAAAGAAGTACCTTTAGAGTTATCATACTAAAGCAAACTACTACTTCATCATTTGAACAGTATCTTCCACTATACGTTAGAAACTTTTAACGTAAAGAAACTAACAAGAATCATGTTTATATCATTTCTATGGAAGAGAAAATATATAGGTTGCTGCACTAAAGTAATTTAGCTATGTCTTCTGAATAAGTTTTTTTGTTCATTCATAAGAAAAAAGGATAGTAGACTGTCTCAGGGAAGAGAGATATCAATCTTTGCTTATCTTTAGGGTAGAATAGATATCACTAAACATACTGAATTTTCTTTCCTGAAGTTCACTTAATTCCTGTCACCTGGCTTATTCCACCAGCTGTCCAATGAACCTTTTCCTTAAGCTAGAATCAAAGGAACAGTCTTCTGCCTTCAAATATTTCCCCTTTGTTGATGGTACTTCCTCTGAACTGTTTTCTGTTAGTTTAAGGCCACTCTGCAGACCAGAAAACCAAGTCAATAATTTTCTTGCATAACCTACTTACTGACTATTCATGATTGTAAATTAGTATGATAGGATTTGGGATGTTTCAGGTGAGTGAACACCGTATAAAATAAAATGCATTTGAAATGTCTGAGGCAACAGAAATAAAGATGAGTCAGATTCATTCCATCATGAAACAAATGTATCTTACTGGTGGACTCACTAAGAAGAACTGTGGAGCTAAAGATTACTTTCTATTGGTCCTGACCTGTTAAGTCAAGTTTATAGGTAGAGCATATGGCACAGGTAACCACCACTTGCAGTATTTGCCATAGTTGATTCATTTGATAGGAAACTACTAGTCAAATAAGATCAGAGAGAGCTTTCCTGGACATCCTGCATTTAGAACAATAGGCCATTGTCACCTGGAACAGTGATAGTAAGCTACTGTGCCCTCCATTTTGTAGAAATCAGAGACTAAGGATTTCAGTGTTAGTGAAGGTGCCATAGCTGGACCCTCTCTTTCGTGAACATCTTTGTGGACTAGTAGGTGTACTGTAGTTTCTTTGATTTGGAAGTTCTTCAGACACAAAGCAATCCTTTGTGTGTGAAAAAGACAGTAAAAGTCTGATAAATTTTTATTTATATTGTTCCTTTCTTCTTGCTAAGATCTACTTTAAATTATTGATTCTTGCTGTTCTTAATCAAACTTATACCAACACTCCAGATCACCTCCTCTAAGGGAAGAATATTGACCTCTTCAGTTTCCTTGTTGACCCTGTAATCTTGACCTTCTTCCCCACGCTCTTTCCATTCTTGTGAGAACACTAATGTTCACTTTGATTGCAGTTGCTTTACACTGTACATCTGGAATATAATCTTGAGTTATCATAGTCCCAGCCCTTCCTAATACCAGCTGTTGCTGGTCTGCCAAATGCTCAAGCAGCAATTGTTCAGACCATTTGCAGTCCTATGCTTCAGCCCACATCTGAAGTCAGTCTTTGCACTGCAGCAAATCCATAATTCAGGGAGGTTTGCCTGTACTAAAGTCCTCAAATCTTCTCTGTTAGCAGCTCCTTGAAGCTTCTGGCCTTTCTCTGAGATGTCATTAACAGCTGTCCCATGCCTTATGCACACATCCAGAATAAGATCAATACCATAAAGAGATTTTAATAAGGTTACTAGAAAGCAACCAATACTTAGCCCCTCCGCTATACTGTAAAACTGCCCGCCATGCCTTTGCTCAGACCCCGATAGGCAGTTGCAGCTAACAGTTTGGTTCATCCTGGTCTCATCTTACAGGAGAGATATGTGGTACAGATGCACCTGCCTCTGGCCTCTAGCATGGAACTTGTTCAGGGGTCTTTCTGCTCTATTTGAATGCCATCACTATTCATAGTATATAAGTAGGAGATAAGCTATTCCATTCTTGATTAAAAATAATACTGACTTGCACATTAGAGCATCTTTCTTCATAAGTTGTCTTCCACTGAATCCTCTAGTCAGTCAAAATTGTACAGTATGGATCAGTTCAGATGGCATCAGTCCTGTATCTTAAAACTGAGGCTTACAAAGATTTTTCTCTATCTTTGAATGTCCTATGACCTTGTCTGTCATTTTTAATGCAGCTAAACATTGTCCAGATGGTTTTAGTGCTAATGATCTTCCCAATGATACCACATAATGACCTGCTATTTTTAATATGTGAGAAACATGCTGGCCATCTCATCTGATCAAATTACTAAATTAGCTCCCTAAGCATCACATTTTCCTATACCTAAATAACCTTCATAAATGCAGACATGAAATAAATTAACTTTGAGGGCAAATTTATACAATAAAGTCAGAGAAAGGGGAATGAAAAATCATTTTCTTGGCAAATTTCAAACAATTATATGTACATGAAAAAAGTGCTAAAAAAAAAGAGTCAATGAATAATTTCAAAAATATTTGACTGTTTATCATCTGACAGGCATGGTTTTTTTTAGTTCATTTGGTCAGGGAAACCTTACAGATGGAGTCTTTATTTTTTTCCTTCTCTTCATTTGCACACACTACATATTTTTTACACGACTGCATTCTTTTCTTCTGAACATGAACATGCCAATAAAACTAACTCTTTACCCCCAGAGAAGTTTTGCAGCACCATAGTTACAGTTCAGACTGAATTATAACAACTAAATGGTTTTAAATGATACCCCATATTCCAAACTAACAATAATCTTGGTGATGGCAAATTAGTTTCTCTTGCTCAAAACACTATTTAATTAAAATAACTGCTCAGACTAAATCACCATAATTCAAATAGATAAATAAATAGATAAATAAATTGGTTAGACTTTCTGGTGATTAAAAATTGAAACCACAAGTTGGAATTTTATTTTTTGCCTAAAATAATTCTATTTATCTTTTTCCAAAGCACAGGAAATTAGGAATTGGTTTAAAGCTTTACTGGTAAGATAGGACATGGTTGTGGACTTTAGGAAAAAATAATAGAAAGAAAAATAATTGAAAAATCTAGAGAAAATATCTTGGAAAGCAAGGAACGAACACCTTATTAAATCTATCTCTCTATATATACATATAAACTGTTTCCACTTTCTCGCTTCCTCCCACCTCCACCTCCCAATATATTTTCTGAGAAATACCAGTACCGACTAAATTTTTGCTGTTATTGCGTACTACCATTATATTCTCTCTTCTTTGTCCCATTAAGTTTTTCTCTACTTATGGGTATCTGCCTAATTCTATTATGAGGCTATTGCCTATGGCTAAGGCATCGGGACGCTGATAAGCATTTATTTCACAAGAAAGCATCAAGCAGCCCTTGCCACTCAAGATAATACTCAAAAACATATTTTCAGGATTAATAGGGTGAAGTAATAAGGTGGAGCAATCGGAGGACATGTGAGAAAAAAAATAAAAAATCAACAGAAGTAGCAGGTAAAACAGCAACAACAGCAAACAGCAATAACAACAACAACAAAACACATTCTTTCTGTTTTGGTATATCCAAGTGTAATAAAATCTAAAGTTTAAGATAGACAAACTTGCAGCAGAGAGGCAGTTCTGCTTTCAGAGTTTACGTAAGGGACCTTTAGCAAACAAAACATATAATTTGAAGGTTTTCCTTTTATATATCTCCCATATAGTCATAAGAAGCTTCTTTAAGTCTGCTTGTCTGTGTTCTTGAATAACCACGGAGATAGTGAACCACCACATAGGTTTGATTGCATCAGTTATAAACATAAGCATATGAAAATTAAGTCTGTTTAAGTTAACATTTCCCACCTCCCCCACAAATCATGTTGGGTTTTGAAGAAAATACTTTTAATATTCAGCAACTACACAATAAAGTCCCAGTTCAACAATGATAGACTTGCAACACAGGGAGTTTCCTTTTTTTTTAAAAACTATTGTGTTGTCAGCTATGAGTTGAATGCACACAAACACAAAAGCTACAGCTATTGCGTGTTTCTAAAGCAAGTGAAAATGTTAAAAAGCTCAGTTTGTGTGGAACTAGAATGGCTTTCTATCTGGGAAATTTCTGTGGTAATTTAATAGTAAAAAAATAAAAATAAAAATGTATTGATGCAGAAGTAGTGCTTATCTGGTATTCTGTTCTTCCACCTTGACTGTTACAAATTGGCACCTTTTCCCAGAGTCACCCCAAACTCTGCAAATATAAGTGAATCAATGTACAATGTTTTTTATTTGTGGACAAAAGGTCTCACACGTTATATCTATCAGATCACCCATCACATGAGAAAACATGCTTCTTTCCTGAAAACACATATGTTCGAAAAGACTGGCTTCTGTTCCTACACAAACTGCTATGAACACCAGAGGAGCACTTCTGGACTAAGAATAAAATCTGCTCTCCCATATAGTCTTGCAAAGTAGGTGGCAGATGAGGAAGGGACAGAAAGAGCCATGTTCTGTCATGTTTAATTACCACCAAAAAACTGGTGCCCAAATGCCCTCAGCTTCAATTCAAATGTTTTCTTTACTTTTCTTTATTGGAACAGTGACCCAGAATCTGGGATTTGACTGAGACAAAGGACAGAAAGCCAGAGAATGCACACAGTATTCTGGATTCCTGCAATACACAAGCGTTATAGAAACCCTTGTTTTCTATAAGCCTGTTATAGAAAAAACTTTTACCAATTGCAGACTCTGCCAAGTGTAAAATCAATAAAATTATTCTATCTACATTCCTATAGAACTTTATTACTAAGCAGAGGTCACCACTGTGGGAATGGTGAACAGAGAATAAACTATTATAAACTAAACAGGTTTCAGGGGAACCAAAGTAATGACATGTCAAAAGGGTATTGACTACACTACCCTTCTGCTGACTCTGTCTTTAATGATAGGAAGCAACAGTTAATTATGCTTTTAGCATATTGCTTTTTACTATGTAAGGTTTTCAAGGAATTTATGCATAGGAAAGGTCAAAGCATTTTCTCAAAAGACAGGCCTGAAAAAGGTCACAGTCCAGTAAAGAAATCTTGCTGCAGTGAAAGGTGCTTCAAGGATGAAAGCAAAGCCAAATTTTCTTTCCAATATATTAAAAACACACTTCCAAAAGAAACATCATCCTTTTTGTCTGCATATGGGCGAATTCCTACTAATCGTGTTGTAGTGTGTTCATTCTGCAAACTGTATTAACACCTAGAGCCAATGACAAGTGTTCAGAAACACAGGAATGCAATTTAACAATCCATGCTTTTGTATTATGTTTTTGTGCCTGGAAAGGTAAATGGATTTGTAGGCTGATATTGAATCTGCCCCCCTCCCTCACTCCCACCCCCCCTTTTTTTTTTACCTGCAAAAAACAATGATTATGCAATAAAGGCAGTAGAAAGGCATTACATAAACTGAGTCACGCTCTCGCAGAAGGTCATCTTAGAAATTCCCACACTTATAAGGAACCTTCTACAAAAACAAATTTACCTGCCTAACAGTCACTGAATCTCCAAAATATCACTTAATTTCTCATGAACATTCATATCCACATTTTCCAATGTTATTAATGCACATTCGGTGAGCTTTGTTTGGGTTTTAAAACAGCCTACTGCAAATATCCCAGTGATTCTGAGCAGCTGAATTTACTTGGAAGTGAATTCACAGACGCTCATATTCTTATTCAAAATGAAGTACATACAGATTATGCAGGATGCCCAGACAGCCACACAGAGGTAAAGAATCTCCTGGCCTGATTGAGATTTTCATATGTGATTTGTACATGCTGAGTTTCAGTGTTGAAGGGCCATGTAAAGTTGTGGTGCCACTACCTGAAGTCCTGAAACATCCTGCATCCCAAATGAGCTGACTAATGACCCTGAATATATAAATATCTGAGGGAAGGGTGTCGAGAGGATGGAGCTGATCTCTTTTCAGTTGTGCCCAGTGACAGGATGAGAGGCAATGGGCAAAAACTGAAGCACAGCAGGTTCTGGCTCAATATGAGGGGGCATTTCTTTACTGTGAGGGTGACAGAGCACTAGGACAGGTTGCCAGAGAGGATGTGGAGTCTCCTTCTCAGGAGATATTCAAAACCCACCTGGATGCCATCCTGTGCAATGTGCTCTAGGTGATCCTGCTCAGCAGGGGGATTGAACTAGATGATCTTCAGAGGTCCCTTCCAATCTCATCCACTCTGATTCTGAAGGAAAGTAGCAGGCACAGTCTGCCGATTTTCAGCTAAAGTGCTTCAGAAGTATAGTCAGAAACAATCTGTCTACAGACAGGTAGTAAATAAAGATTAGGGAGAGAAGAAGCAAGAGTAGATAATTCATACAAATATGCACATTGTAGAAGAGGTTCTTTTCCCTTCTTGTATTCTTTTCTTCTTTTTCTTCTCTTTTCTCTCTCCTCTCCTCTCCTCTCCTCTCCTCTCCTCTCCTCTCCTCTCCTCTCCTCTCCTCTCCTCTCCTCTCCTCTCCTCTCCTCTCCTCTCCTCTCCTCTCCTCTCCTCTCCTCTCCTCTCCTCTCCTCTCCTCTCCTCTCCTCTCCTCTCCTCTCCTCTCCTCTCCTCTCCTCTCCTCTCCTCTCCTCTCCTCTCCTCTCCTCTCCTCTCCTCTCCTCTCCTCTCCTCTCCTCTCCTCTCCTCTCCTCTCCTCTCCTCTCCTCTCCTCTCCTCTCCTCTCCTCTCCTCTCCTCTCCTCTCCTCTCCTCTCCTCTCCTCTCCTCTCCTCTCCTCTCCTCTCCTCTCCTCTCCTCTCCTCTCCTCTCCTCTCCTCTCCTCTCCTCTCCTCTCCTCTCCTCTCCTCTCCTCTCCTCTCCTCTCCTCTCCTCTCCTCTCCTCTCCTCTCCTCTCCTCTCCTCTCCTCTCCTCTCCTCTCCTCTCCTCTCCTCTCCTCTCCTCTCCTCTCCTCTCCTCTCTCCTCTCTTTCCTTCTCTTTTCTCTTTCCTTCCCTTAAAACTCTCCTCTCCTTTCCTCCCCTACACTTCCCTACACTCCCCTCCCCTACACTCCTCCATACCCTACACTCCCTTCCCCTCCTCTCCCCTCCCCTGCCCTCCCCTCCCCTCCTCTCCCCTCCCCTCCCTTCCCCTCCCCTCCCCTCCCCTCCCCTCCCCTCCCCTCCCCTCCCCTCCCCTCCCCTCCCCTCCCCTCCCCTCCCCTCCCCTCCCCTCCCCTGCCCCCATACCCTCCCCCCCCCACCCTCACCTTCTGTCCCCTACCCTCCCCTGCCCTCCTCTCCTCTTCTCTCCTTTCTTCTTCTCCTCTCCTCTCTTCTCCTCTCTTTTCCTCTCTTTTCCTTTCTTTTCCTTTCTTTCACAAATTTAAATACAGAAGGGTGAGAAGTGTAACTTCAAATCACCTCAGTTGTTTTAGTAGCTTATATCATCGGGCTGATTCATGGGAATCATAATCAGTAATCATAAAAATTCCAGTTGCTGAGTAGCTCTTCAATCAACAATCTCAGATTAGAAATATGCCTTTGGTGTGGTGCATCCACATGGGGCAATTTGGAAGGAGAGAGGACTCTTATCATCCTCAATTAAATACGCAGAAGAGCTAAAGTTGCCATTTTGCACTGTAAAGGACATCAAACAGGGGATACTGACATTGAAAGAGGAAATAGATTGGCTGATGCAGAAGCCAAAGGGGCAACAGAACGAGCATCTGAGAGTCAAATTTTGGCACTAGTACCAGAAACAGAAAAGCAGGCATTAACAAAAGTCTTAGAAAATGAGGTAGAAGATTCTGAGATCGATAAGCAATTAATTGTAGATGTAAACGGAAAGTGTTACCTACAGGTTTAACCCAAATAACTGATGGGAGAACTGGGATACCATACGATATTGGATGGTAATTGGAGAACATAAGAAAGCATGCTGGGGAGCTGAAATATTATAACAGTTTTAAAGCAGAAAATGGATAGGACCTAATTTGTATACCGTTGTTAGACAGGCATAAAAGTAAACCTCAGACAGGAATCAAACCCCAAACAGGAACAACAGGGAAGGGAAATGTTCCTGGGAAACAGTGGCACATTGATTTTTTTGAACTCCCAAGAAAAGGGGGGTTTAGATGCCTATTGGTACTAACAGACACCTTTTCCAGATGGCCAGGAGCATTCCCATGTAGAACTAACAAAGCCAGAGAAGTGTCCGAAGTATTGTTGAATGCAATTATACCGAGATTTGGTGTACCCTCAGTAATGACATCTGACAGGGGACCACACTTCACTGCAGAACTGACCCAACAAGTCAGCAAAGTGCTGGGGATTGGTTGGCAACAACACACTCCATATAGGCCACAGGCAAGTGGCCAAGTGAAAAACCATGAACCATTTGATAAAACAACAGATTGGTAAAATCTGTCAAGAAAGCAATATGTATTGGTAAAACTAAGCCCCTTTTGAGATATTCGATGGCAGGCCTTACCAAATGCCGTACGAAGGAGAAGATCTAACACAAGTAGGAAACTAATACTTGCAACGACATATTATAGTTTTGGGCAAGCAACTAGAACAAATCAATAAGAACGTTTTAGGCACTAGACCTTTGATTTGCCTCCCAAGGGGAAGTATGCACTTTGATAAATATTAGTTGCTGTATGTATGTAAATGAAGCAGGACGAATTGAGACTGATCTCTCTCTCTATATATATATATAAGTATTTGGAAAGGACCAAAATCGTACATAAGGTAGTTCAAGATGACACCTCATGGGGTTTTCGAGAATTAGGCAACAAAACGACCGCTTGGTTACCCAACTTTTCTGGGCTTAAGGAATTGTTTAGAGGAATACTGATCTTCCTTTTACTAGCATTCTTGACCTGTGTATTGGTACCATGTGCATTTTGGTGCTGTATGAAAGGACTAGACGATTATGAAACCTGGAAGTGTAACCGAAACAAGCACCAAGTCGAAACTGGTAAGAATTTTATGAAAACTTTCAATCAAGAAGGATTGTTATAAGCAAAAGAATTTGCTTAGGATAAAGAAAAGGGGGGACTTGAGACAGGGAACAAGATAAAGCATGTTGATTCCTAGGTCTGAGCTGGCACAATTGTATGTTAACGACCCAAAGATAAGGGAGTAAAAGACTGTAGGCGCAGACAATGGAACCAGCAAGAACTGGCTTGAGCAATGAAGTCTGTCAAAGACAGGAAAGGCCAAAATTAGCAGCGCGGAAGACTTCTGCCCTTCATCAAAGACCACCAGAATATGCCGGATGACCACCCAAGTACTCCAGTACCCATACGAACAGAGAAGGAACCTACGTGAGTGATTCTTCGGAGACCTGATGACTATGCAAGAGACTTACGGGGGAAAAGAAATGAAGGTGGATTTGTGCCACTAGCAGAAGCACACTGCCAGCAACCGTTGGTGCTCAAGTTAGGTGGAGCTATCCCCCTTGCGCCCGGCGTGTGCGCGCAGCGCCGAATAAACATACCTGCTTTATAACTATTCTGAGGTTATAGAATCTGGTTTCCACAAGTCAGTAGCTGACCAATGCTGTAGAGCTCAGAACAGATGTCATCAACAGACTTCAAGTGACTGATCAGCTAATTTGATTAGCTAATATGACTGACTAGCTCTAACTACCAGGACTAAAAGTTTGGTATTTCTGGAGAATATCGTGTAGACGAAGGAGTGTTCAAATGATGCTGTACTAGTTTTGAAGTCTACAAGTACGTTCTACCAAACTTTTTAAGAATAAATTCCATGCTAGGCCAATTGTAATGAATTTTTTCTATTATTTCTACAAAGCTGTCTCAGTTTGAAACCTTGAGACAGTTCAGTGTTGGGTAGTCATCTGTCTCAAAATGCTGAGAAGATGGGGCTGCATTCATTTCCAAACTGGCTGTCATAAAGGCCTTAAACTTTGCGTTATGTTGAGGCAGTGGTGATCTCAGCCTTCTTGTATTTCTCTGAGTAATGTAGCTCCCAAAAGAGATCCCAAGGTCCAGAAAAGACATGGAAATAATTGGTGGCTTGTAAGGAAAAATCATATTCCATCACACAGCAACACCAGAGCTGTCTGTAGAGTTTAGAAGTCAGCTGAAGTTATTTATGTTTCATCTGAACTGAGTAAGAAAAGAAAATTATTCAGGAAATTTACAAATTAAGGAAAAACATGAGGAAAGACAGGATTTAGAATGTAGGAAAAGACAAATAATGGAGGATTTGATTCTGCTTGAAGACCTCATGAATGCAGTCGTATGCTGCCACATAAAGGTGCTGGGAACCAGGTTTGTTTGTTTCTGAATATAGGATTTTGATTTTATATCTGCAAATAGTAAAATATGTCCAAATTCATTCCTTGTCTACATTACATGTAGATATGTGTAAATTCATGTAGATATATTACTTTTTAAGTGTGTCTTCTGTAAGAGTATGCAGTTAAATCAGGTTAGAAAACAGCCATAAAGAGAAAATTTCTCTTATATTAGCCAAGGTTAACAATCTACCTCAGGCCTGGAGAAAGTGAGTTTGGACTGGTATAGCAAGCCACCTCAAAAAAGACAAAAAACAACAACAACAACAACAAACCAAACAACAACAAAAAACCTACACCCATATCTAGCAAATCTGTGACAAATATGTGATTGTTTTTTAATATGTACAAATCATGTTAAGCATTTTTCCAAGTAACCTTTCCTTTCCCATCTACCTTACTTTGACTTAATTACTTTGAATTCTACCAGAGAATTCATGACAGAGTTACGAACAGTTATGAACATTTACACTTAAAATGTTTTTGCATAAGTTTTGGTAAAATTATGATAATTGGAAAGTAAATAAAAAAGAAGCTAAATTTCTTACAGGGAATCTTAGTGTGATTACCATATGCAACATAAATTGAACATAAGGTCAAAGAGAATAAATTCTTTAAAATGCCTAATTCCAAGAATCCACCATTTGTTCATTTGCAGTGCATCTACTCTAATTAAAACTAAAACTCTACAGCTGTATAAGCAGAACAGGAAACAATTAAACAAAATAGGGTCTTGTGAATGTACGTTTTGCTACAAATGAAACAACAGTATAGTAATAAATAAAGGGTTAACTCTCAAGTTTGGTGTTCGTAAATCAAAGAAAGTGAGACATCAGTGAGCCTGTCACTATCACTTCTCACAGTTTTATTACCTTTTTCAAAAGTAAACTGTAGTCTAAAAAGCCATGATTTTGCTGGACTCCATTCTTTTCCATTCAGAGAACTGTCTTTTTTATGGTGATGAGAGGATAATGTAGACAATGATCACTCAGTATTGTGTAGGAGTAGTAACAGCAAAAAAGTATATTGTGAGTAACATAAGAGTCAACATTAAACCTGTGTAATTCAGAAAAAGAAAAGTAGGGCTTTTTTTTATAGGTTTTTTTTTGTATTAAAAACCTAACCAAGATTAAGAAATTTATATCCCGTAAGTACCACTTTTCTTGGCCGGGTTTCTTAATTTTCTGCATTCTGCTCAGTGTCCCCACTTTTCAATTTTTATGCTAGTTCATATATTAATGACCAGTAAACATTTGTAAGAGTCATAAATCATTTGAATAGGTTTGATATATGAAACAATATATATATATATATACACACATAAGCTTTTCCTAAGTTTACTTTCTTCTTTCTGCTTCACGAGATAAGTTATTTATTGAAACTGGGTGACAAATAAATTGGTGCACATGCTCTGGTAGAGCATTTGGAGAATCTCAGAAAATGTTCTAGAGCCAGTGCACTATTCAATCAGTGGTAACCAAAGAGCTCCTACTTACAGCTTGCTTGACTATCAAAAAGGATTGAAGGAAGACAAGGACAAAACAACCCTCTTTTAAAGCACCAGCTTTTTTTACTGAAGGCCCTTTCACTATGTTGGAAACAATTTTGTATGTCTGCCACATTCAATACTCAGCAAGTACTGTGTCAGCCAGTCTAGAATCAACATGTTGAAAATATTCATAGGGAGCACACCACATGCTCAGGAAGATGGAAAACAGAATCTGACAAAGCAGCTGATGCCTGTTGGTGATGCTGAACAAACAGGCTACTGTGCAGTGAGACATTTCAGATTCAAAAGGCAGTATATTTCCTTCCTGCACTTGACTGTGTTCCCTTACTGGCCCGTGGCTCATGAACCTTAAGGGGGCATTCCCTACTTCACCTACTTCCCTGTTAACAAGATACATTTCCATTTGTTTTGTGTTCCACATGGTCACCAGCAAATTCTTCTACAGCATTCTGTAGTTATCTGTACTTTTCATCTTAAATTATTTAAAAAACAATTAAATATTATCGTAAAGTGCTCAAATACTCTTTCCAGTAACATCTGATGATTTCTTTCTAACATACATAAAGAGCTGTTAGCTGATCCACAGGTGAGCTCTTCATTGACTTGGTGAGTATTTACTAGCAGTCAGAGAGATTAAAGTATTAGTTCACTGAACCAAATGGACAGCTTTTAGACTCCAGATTTTATAGTTCACAAAGCCTGTATTTCCCCTTGTTTTCCCTAATTTCACACCAGTGTGACTCTGTTGACTCAGTGAGAATGTTTTTTTTTTGCCATTAGTCATGGAAGAAGACAGGAAAGTTCAGCTCTTCCATGGCCGGTATTGTCTATGCTGGCTTTTGTTTTGTGAAAACTTGTCAGCAATAAACTAATATGCAGACAGTATGTATATGAGATTAAAAAAACAAAACAAACAAACAAACAAAAAACACAAAACAGACAAAACCTTAATATTTTGATCTGCCAAATAACAGATGTACTTCTGTTCAGAGGTTTTCTTGTGTCGCTGTCTTATCCTATCCTAAACCAGCCCCAGTATAGTAAACCAGTAAAGTAAACCAGTATAGTAAAGATTTTGTTTGTTTGTTTCTTTTGTTGTGTTTTTTTCTGAAGCTGTCACCATCTAATTAACATAATTTGTTGCAAGTGAGATCAACAATATGTTGTGAGATAAACACTATGACATTCCAGCTGGATTTAAATCAGAACTGTTTGCTCTTTTCAGAAAGATCTCATCAGTCTGACAGTCTAGCAATTTCACTGCTGCCCTTTATATCACATGAGTCTCCTCTCACCATCTCAATGCCTCACAAGGACAGACACTGCTGCCAGCAAAAACTTTATTGGAAGAGGCTCTGCAGAGATGATACATTAGCTCTAAAGTGCCAAAAAAATTAATTTTGGGGCCAAGCTGAATGCATCACTGCTTTTAATGTCAGTTTATGAGCAAATTGGAAAGGATTATTCTTCAGAGATTAATGTGAAGACAATTCAATGGAATAGATGTAAAACTGCAGAGGAGTGCCAATTTCTTTCCTTGATTGCTCTTTGCTTTTGAAGTTTTGAAGTTTGAAAGAGTGAGACTTCAGCTCACTGAAGGCTGCTTTAAATCAGAAAAGTTTTTCCATCGAAAAGGTTTCATGAATCTGGGTTAAAGTTGTGATAATCATTCTACCAGGTTCAAGTACTAGGAAAAATAGAGAGAATAAAAGCTAAAATTTTTCTCCTTTTGCAAAGTGAGAAGTGTAACTATCTTACCCACACACTCTCATAGATCAAACATAGATCTGAAACTTGCAGCTTTTTGTGTTCTCAGAGACTGACTTTTTGAGATTATTCTCTTGTAAAATGAGTACTAGTAAAGTATGGAAGAGGAAGAAGCAGAAAAAGCAGAAAAATTATTTATATTTTCATTATTAAAGTGTTTAATATAAAAAGATTCCAAAAATACACTTTAGAGAAAGATCAAGATTATTTTATGCATGTTAGTAGATATAGTAAGACAGATAAAAGATCCTGCAAGCCAAATCAGGTAAAGATCTGGGGGTAAAAACAGAAAGGGACTGATCTGAATTACCTGAACCTTGTTGATGCAGTGCACAGCTACACTAGTCAAATTGCTCTGTGGAAGGACATTTTAAAAACTCAATTTATAAGCATAAAATACTGACATTATTTTTATAAATCTTGATCTTTGATAATTCCATAATTATTTTCTCTTTGTTTTTGACCAGGCCTCCCTTTCTATTTAAACTTCTTTTTCATAGAATCATAGAATCATTAAGGTTGGAAAAGACCTTCAAGATCATCTGGCTCAACCATCACCCTACTACAAACATTACCCACTAAACCATGTCTCTAAGCACCAGCTCCAACTTTTCCTTAAACTCCCCTAGGGACAGTGCCTCCACCACTTCCCTGAGCAGTCCATTCCAATGTCTGATGACTCTTTCTGAGAAGAAATGTCTTCTAATTTCTAACCTAAATCTCCCCTGGCACAACTTGAGGCCATTCCACCTAGTCCTATCACTATTTGTGAGAAGAGTTTGACCCCCAGCTCCGCACAACTTCCTTTCAGGTAGTTGTAGGGAGCAATAACGTCTCCCCTGAGCCTTCTCTTCTCCAGGCTAAACAACCCCAGTTTCCTCAGCTGTTTCCCATAGGACATGTATTCCAGGTCCTTCACCAGCTTCGTAGCCCTTCTCTGGACATGTCCTAGGGCCTCAATGTCCTTCTTGAAGTGAGGGGCCGAAAGCTGAACACAGTACTCAAGGTGCTACCTCACCAGAGCAGAGTACAGGGGGATGATCACCTCCCTGGTCCTGCTGACTACACTATTCCTGATGCAAGCAGGGTGCTGTTGGCCTTCTTGGCCACCTGGGCACACTGCTGGCTCATGTTCAGGCTAGTATCAATAAGCACCCCCAGGTCCTTTTCCTCTGCACTGTTTTTGAGCCATTCTGCCCCAAGCCTGCAGCTTTACATGGGATTGTTGTGGCCAAAGTGCAGGACTCAGCACTTAGCCATGTTGAACCTCATCTCATTGGCCTCTGCCCATCAACCCAACCTGTCCAGGTCCCTCTGCAGGGCCTTCCTACGCTCCGGCAAACTGACACTTCCCCCCAACTTGGTGTCACCTGCAAACTTACTGAGGGTACACTCAATTCCCTCATCCAAGTCATCAATAAATATATTAAAGAGGATGGGCCCGAGCACCAACCCTGGTAGAATACCACTGGTGACCAGTAGCCAGCTGGATTTCACTACATTCACCAGCACTCACTGGGCCTTGTCATCAAGCCAGTTTTTAACCCAGCAAAGAGTGTACCTGTCCAAGCCATGGGCTGCCAGCTTCTCCAGGAGAATACTGTGGGAGACCGTGCCAAAGGCCTCTCTGAAGTCTAGGTAGACTATATCAACACAGCCTTTCCCTTACCTACCACATGGGTCACCTGGTCATAGAAGGAGATGAGGTTGGTCAGGCAGGACTTGCCTTTCATGAACCCACATTGACTGGGCCTGATCCCCTGGTTGTCTAGCATATACTGTGCGATTACATTCAAGATCACCTGTTCCATCACCTTTCCCGGCACCAAGGTTAGACTGACAGGTCTGTGGTTCTCTGGGTGCTCCTTATGATCCCTCTTATGTATGGGCATCACATTAGCAGGTCTCCAGTCATCTGGGATCTCTCAGGTTGACCATGACCGCTGATAGATGATGGAAAGTGGCCCAACAATCACATCCGCTAAATCCCTCAGCACCCTCGGGTGGATCCCATCCGGCCCCATGGACTTGTGACAGTCCAGGTGGAGCAGCAGGTCTCTAACTGTTTCCACCTGAACTGTGGGGGGTTTCTTCTACTCCTCATCCCAGACTTCCAGATCAGGAGGATGAGTACCCCGAGGATAAGTGGTCTGGCTAGTAAAGACAGATGCAAAGAATCTCAGCCTTCTCCTTATCTTCAGTTCCCCCCTGCATCCAGTAAAGAATGGAGATTCTCTTTGGTCTTCCTCTTGCCGTTAATATATTTGTGAAAAAGTTTTTTGTTATCCTTAACTGTAGTGGCCAGTTTGAACTCACGCTGGGCTTTGGCCTTCCTGATTTTTTCTCTGCATATGCTGGCAACTTCCTTGTACTCTTCCTGAGTTGTCTGCCCCTTCTTCCACTGAACATAAACTGTCTTTTTCTCCTGGACACTCAGCAAAATTCCCTGTTCAGACACAACGGTCTTCTTCCCTGCCAGCCCATCTTAACGGCACATGGGGACAGCCTGCTCCTGTGCCTTTAAGACTTCCTTCTTGAGGAATGTCCAGACTTCCTGGATCCCTCTGCCCTTCAGGACTGACGCCCAAGGGACCCTCCCTACCAGTCAATGCCCTGAACAATTCAGTCTACCCTCCAGAAGTCCAAGGTAGCAGTTTTGCTGTCCCCCCTCCTGACTTCACCAAGAATAGAGAACTCTACCATTTCGTGGTCACTCTTCCCAAGATGACTCCCTACCACCACATCTCCCACCAGTTGTTCTCTGTTCATAAACAGCAGGTCTAGCAGGGCACCCCCTCTCATAGGCTCACTAATCAGCTGAGTCAGGAAGCTGTCTTTCACGCACTCCAGGAACTTCCTAGACTGCTTCCTCAGTGCTGTATTGTATTTCCAGCATTTGTCTGGGAAGTTAAAGTCCCCCATGAACAAGCACTGGCAATTGAGTGACTTCCGCCAGCTTCTTATAGAACACCACATCCGTATCTTCATCATGGTTTGGCTGTCTGTAATAGACCCCCACCAAGATGTCTGCCTTGTGGGCCAACCCCCTCATCCTTATCCACAGGGACTCTACCTTACCATTCCCAACCTCGAACTCAAAAACATTGAAACAATCTGTAAAATAGAGAGCCACACCACCACCCCTCCTTAGTTGCCCGTCCCTTCTGAAGAGCTTGTAGCCATCCGTTGCAGTACTCCAGTCATGGGAGTAGTCCCACCATGTTTCAGTGATGGTGACAAGGTCACAGTTTGCCTGCTGCACAATGACTTCCAGCTCCTCCTGCTTGTTGTGCATGCTGCGTGCGTTGCTGTAGATGCACTTGAGTCGCGCCATTGCCCTGACCTCCAACCCTGGGACTGCTCCCCCAGGCTCATCTCTATCGAGTCCTATTTCTCCATTTTCAGCACCTGGTGCATACATGAAGAGAATCAGCCCCTCAATATGCCTACTACTTCTAGACTTGATGTGAGGGTAGGATGCCAGGAAGTCAGTCTTACCAGAAGCTAGTTTTAGATATTTATATGCTAAGTTGCTATCCTGATATATGAAGATCTAAATGAATCTGAAAGAAAATATGCAACAATGTCTCACCATTATGCTAGTCACCATTAGGTTATTCTGCTATTTGCCAAAATAAGTCATTGAAGTTTATTCTCTATTGTTTATGTGTTATCTCTGTTGTTTGTTATGTATTATCTTCTCACTGACTTTTTGAATATTCAGAACAGATAACAAATGCTGCCAAAAAAAACTACCAAACCCAACACAAAGCCAAAATTGATCCATAGGTGCTTGCTCTTCAGTACCTCTTAACAGTAAAGCATTCACACATTTTTATCATCCAAATGTTAAGGTTTGATGTTTTTTGTTGTTATAGACTAACTCTCAATTTAATAGCAAACATAATTTTGAAATGAGACATGACCATAGCAAGCTTTTCCCACCAGTCACCCACTGATAAACAGCTTTTATGAAAAGAATGAAGACAAGGTCATATTCAAGTACGAGAGCTAAGTTGTATTTAAAAGTTCCCAAGAAATTATTTTGTCTATAACTAGTAATTGCTAAAATCATCCCACTGTACAGCTTAAAGAAATAAAAATCAACCCACTTGTATAAATAAGCAGCAAAATATAATCTTTTCAGATCAACATTCCTACACTTAGAAGTAAGCATCAAAAAAGTAGAAGCACTACTTTAACCATCCAGGATGTTATTAGAATTGTGATTGCCTGTTTTTGTTCTAGAAAGTCCATCTTGGCATATTTATTCCTTGAATGTTCTTTCTATAATCTCAATTCAAATTTACGTTTAGAACTTGAAAGAACTTTTGAACTTTTTTTTTTTTGCTATTGATGTAAACTGTAAATACTATTTCACATATTGCATATTTATTGCATATTTGGATACATGCAAATAACTTTTGACAGTTATTACCTATAAATATACACAATTAATGTTTTAAACTTTTAGGCATGAATAAAAAAGAAACAGTTGGCAATTCAGTCTCTGTATTAACAGTGAGTCTTCAAAATTTAAATATTTGACTGCCCAGCTTATTCTTCCAAATGGACCTGTCAAATAAATATTTAAGTATATCCCTATCCCATTTTTTTTAAAATTCTTATTGAGTAGAGATCAACAGAGAATTTCTAAAACTTCAAGAGGTAATTCTTATCTGAATAAACTGCTAAACAGGTTAAGACATATTAACTGCAACTTTTTGCACTTCAGACTTCTGAAAAAAAAAAACCACCAAAGTTATTGTGAGTTGCTTTAAACTGAGAGCAAACATAAAAGAAAAAAAAAAAAGGTGCTATTAGTGTTTTCTGTCTCACTGGGGAAGCCTTCCATTTCAGTCCATTGTTTTTTTTTCAGTAGCTGAGCTTTCACATGAGAAAACCCCACATTTGCTTAGTGTAAGAATTATGTCTGGTAGCTAAATGACGACTTTCCTGGAGGTTATTGGCCACTTACCCAGAATCCTAGCACCCCCATCCAGTTGTCCATTGTTTCTGTTGGACTCTCTAAGCAAAACAGAGGGCTTATGCATTTCTCTGTTTATACATCTGTGCTTGTAAAAATGGGATTGTAACTGGGGGTGGGTGGGGTTGGCAGGTGGAACAAGACCAAAACAGCTCTCCTGATCTTTTGAGCAACAGTTTCAGCAATACCTACCTAATTTTTTCCCAAGAACTTTATTATGGAAAGTTCAGATTCTTCTTTTGCTGACCTCTGGATCTTTCCCAGTAATCAAAAATTTGCTTTAAAACCCCATATTAGTTGTTCAGAGAGGTTCTCAGACAATTCATTTAATGCATTCAGTTGTGAGGTACACAGAACTACATGCTTAGCAAAGTTAATTAGTTGTGCTCTAACATGTGTTTTCTGCTGGTAGAAGAGGAAACATTTCATTATAACTAAAGAATTACTCTAGTTATCTTCAGATTACAAATAACACTATTTATTGAATATTATTCCTTTTTTTCTATGACAGTCTGTATCTAGATTTTGGTTTTAACCATTGCGAAGGTCTGATTTGCTTTTCATTATATTCAAAATGCTTATTGTGATTGAATATATGAGTCATTAATTAACATACACTATCAGTTGTTATCCTGAGGTGGTCATTTGTTTATGCAAATATAGTTAAATTTACATAAATATAGTTAAATATAAAGGGCAATGAAGCTGGTGAAGGGTCTAGAGAACGCCCCTACTGAGGAATGTCTGAGAGAACTGGGATTGTTTAGCCTGGAGAAAAGAAGGTTTAGGGGAGACCTTATTGTGCTCTGCAATTACATTAAAGGACACTATAGAAAGATGGGGATTGGCCTCTTCTCCCAAGCACTAAGTGATAACACAAGAGGAAATGGCCTTAAGTTGTGCCAGGGGAGGTTCAAGATGGATATTAGGAAAAATGTCTTCACTAAAAGGGTTGTGCAGCATTGGAAAGGGCTTTCCAGGGAAGTAGTTGAGTCAACATCCCTGGCGGTCTTCAAAAAAACGTGTAGATGGAATGTTTAGTGACATGGTTTAGTGCTGGATTTGTCAGCGCTAAGTTAAATGTTGGACCAGATGATCTTAGAGGTCTTTTCCAACCTAAATGATTCTACGATTCACATGATGTGAATTATATATACATACATATTTTCTAAATATGAGTTTCTCATTCTTTTTTTACATTCAACTAGAAAAAAAGAATATATTTCAGGTGACATTCTGAAATACACTCAAAAATGACTATCAGCCTTTTTCCTCCCAGTTAGTTTTATGCATGTTTATTTTTTGGCTTTGGTCCTCAACACAGGTTAGAAACTATAGTCTTTATGTTAGAAACCATATTCAAAATTGGGTGATGAACCTATATTTTATGATCAAATGACTCATCTTTATTCCAATGAAATACAATACAGCATTATTTTGAGTCGGTTACAACACTATTTGGAAAATACTACCCTTAATTTTTTATACAGAAATACTTTAGTAGTGATAGGATGAAACCTTCTGTATATGACTCTTGTATTAAGATCCCTGTGATGATTGGAGCATTTGTCCTTTATATTATAGAGTAGTAGGTAAGCAATGGGTCATCCCATTCTCTTCTTTTGATTTAATAAAAGTCTTACTATCCCGTAACTCCATCTGTTGTTTTTCACACTAGTGCAGTCATTATATACTGAACACCATTAATAGCATTGCCTTTAGAGTACTGCTAATAGTAAGCCTTAGTAGCTGCTCTGCTGTTAAGACATCTGACATGGAGACTGCCAGCTCTATCTGCATGCTTAGGATCATGTTCTGATATTGAAAGCGCTGTAGGGACTAAGTCAGAAATACACGGATCCAGAATTAATTAGAACTTTAAATAAATAAAGCTAGAATTCCACAATAGTTAAAATGGGTAACTTTTCAAATTAATACAGAACAAAGAAGAAAAAAAAGAATTGAATCTAATGTAAAAATTAAAGTCTTTATTTTCCACCTAGAAAATATGTTTCTAGCCAAACAAAACAGAAACAACTTCAGTGCTGAATTTATTAGGTATCTTACAGATGACCAGATATTATCTGTCCTCCTTATGGGTTAAGTTCAAGCAGTTCTGTTTGCTGAAATATTGAAAGTAGGAGAAGCAAAGGAGATTCAAAGAAATACCTAGTGGATATAATTGTATAGACAAGGTTGCAAACCTCTGAACAAGCTGACAATACCTTCTAAAGGTAGCTACTTAAGAAGGAGGCTCCTGCTTTCAGACCAAAACCAAGTTTCTTTTTGAATATTGGTTTAGAGCACTTCCTGGCTTAGTAGCTGTTGATCAGCTCCTTTTCTTTCACAGAGATATTTCAGTTCGTTCTGCCTGCAGTCTCTCTTGCATATCTGCTTGAAATCTATACGCTCTCCAAGGAGCATGTGTACTGAAGTTCACGTTTGTTGTGTTGTGTTGTGTTTACGACCAGTTGAGATTCAGATTTTGCAGGTGTCTTCTGTGAGAACAGAACAAGAATTCAGGGTTCAGGTGCTTGTCCTAATGTAGGTCTTGAGACTGTAATCACCCACAGAGCTGCTTGTCCTCTTGTTGACCCAGTACTGATTTCAGAAATACTATTTGCCTCAGAAATACTATTTGCCTCTCCAGTAGCACAGGCAAGGCAAGGGCATATCTTTTTGTCTGCAGCTTACTCCCCTAAGGACAGATTCATATCTTCATAAGATACTCTTATAAAACAGACACCCTTGCAAAATCCAGAATAAATTTAAGCAGATTCATATTTGTTTTTGCAGAAAAAAAAAAGAAAAAAAAAAAGAAAAAAAAAAGAATTATATGCCTTGAATAACAACAACAACAATAATAATAATAATTAGAACTTGGGGGAAAAAACAGAAAGAGTAAGATATCTGATAAATACCTTTCATTTGGCTATGTGTGCAAGAAGAGCTCTTCCTTGCATTTCTAGTTATTCTTTAAGGTGCAGTTAGGGTTTTAATTTCAAAATTTTTTTGCCCCTATGTCTAGCTGAGAACTGCAACACCACTGAGGACCTTCAGTCCAGCTTGCCTACCATGGTGCTTGAAGCGTCAGCTTAAACACATCTCTTGTTTAAGAAGCTTTTCCCATACAACCTTCTTTCCCACCCAGTGTTTCCTCCTTCCTCTGTGATTTCTACTCTCTCCTTTTGAAGGGCTAATATTTCAACTTCTGTGCATTTGTCCTGTGTTTCATTTACCAGCAAATCCATTGGCCCAATGTAGTGACATTAAAGGAAGTGGCCATGGAACCAATAAAATGTTTTTTGTTGTTGTTGTTTTTGTTTTCTAATCTTATTTGACTTCATTTTAATGCATTCTACTTGGCTTTCAAGAAAGGCAATAAAAATGTTGAGAATACCACAAGTTTGCTATGCAACGGAATACAAAGTCAGAAGTGGTGTTTGTACAGCGGGTAGTGACATGTGAACCAGTGACATTATGGTGGATGGCAGTCTTTGGACTGTCAGCCATTGTCTGCTTCTTTTACCTTGTCTCCAGGGCCTTTTAATTTCATAAAAATCCACAAACAAGAATTACTTAAAATTCAGCAGACTTGTGTTTGTGGTCTTCATACATGAACTGATTAAATGGTTTTGTTCATTTCTTATAAGCTCTAACAACTTCATTGACAACTGAAATCTTTATCAGCTTTATCAGACACTTCTGACATTGTACTGACATCTCTGTGCTGACAGCAAATAGTAGAGTGAGTGTACTGTTTGCAGTTCGGCTTATTAATCTGTTTGTGCTGCAGCACTTTGAGTGCAATGCCAGACTGATCGCTTCTCTAATAACTTGCATCACTCAAGAGACATAGCTTGAAGGCAAAAGAGAAATTTGCCAAATGACAAATATGGAAAAGCCTCCTCAGGTAACTATGTCTTATTGGTTCTTCCTCCAGGTTCAGAAGCCTACTTTACTCGGCTCCCTGGATTTTATGAATCAGTTTGATTTTCCAGACTTTCTGCTCTATTTGAAATGATAAGGCAGAACATGTTTATAATAGCCCCAATATAACTGCAGCCCAGAATGGAGAAGTTTTCTTGATTATATATTTTCAGAAACACTACTGATCACTGGATAGCTAAAATTGGAGGAACTGATACAACAAATTACCTGTAGACTGTGCCAATTATACATATTAGAGTGTAAATCCATAAATCCTGGTTCTGTGCAGTAAAATGAAACACTCAGTTCAGGAAAGATTTTTTATAGACAGAGGAAGAGTATTATGATTGCACTGTATTTCCCATTATTCCCTAGCACTTTTTGTCGTAAACTCTGTCTCTGTAACTTTTAACTATTTGATATGAGTTGGTTGAATAGAAAAGGTTCATCACTGGTGTTGTTCTCAGATGGAGTTTTTTTGAGAAGCTTTGCCAAAGATGGTTTTATCATCTTGGGTTGGGAAGAGGCGAACGATAGAAGAAAAAACTAAAATGAAACAAAATGACAGAGATAAAACTACAATAGTTTAATTCAGAAATCCAAGTGCTTATATGCTTTTAGCAAGGACAAAAGCTGACACAGAAAGTGGCAAAACTCAATGGAAAAAAGCGTATTTGGTCATGTAAATTCAGAATTTCAGCATGTGCATGCAAGAGGCAAGTAGAAAGCTGGGCTTCTGGCTTGTATTAATTTCTGATTGCTTGAATATGAGACTTCAATTTTTATTAAATGTACTATTGTACTGAAGGCACTTTAAAAAAAAAAAAAGGCAAAAAAAAAAAGTACAGTAAGTGTTTTTTGGTCTTTCATCAAGCCTAAAGCATTTCAGCAAACATATCTTAGCAAATATTTGGACATCTGCTAAATTGTTGGTGTTGAAGGGTGCCACTAAGAAATAAGTGGTATAGAGAGGTGTGCTGAATATTCCTTTATTACGCCACAATCCAAAAGAATTGGCTATTGCTGCTTTTCTGAATATTGGATATTCCCTTCCCTTCCCTTCCCTTCCCTTCCCTTCCCTTCCCTTCCCTTCCCTTCCCTTCCCTTCCCTTCCCTTCCCTTCCCTTCCCTTCCCTTCCCTTCCCTTCCCTTCCCTTCCCTTCCCTTCCCTTCCCTTCCCTTCCCTTCCCTTCCCTTCCCTTCCCTTCCCTTCCCTTCCCTTCCCTTCCCTTCCCTTCCCTTCCCTTCCCTTCCCTTCCCTTCCCTTCCCTTCCCTTCCCTTCCCTTCCCTTCCCTTCCCTTCCCTTCCCTTCCCTTCCCTTCCAATTAGGGCATGCCTTAATTAGGGCATCCCCACCAAAATTATTCCAATTATTCTGGATGCATCCTAAAGGTCAACAAGGGGTTGGTTCAGAGCAAGGACTGGTCCCCATTTTACCAAATGAAAGGGGCCATACTCACAACCTCATACACTCTTGTCATTACCATCTATGTGTACGAAATTATTTGTTAGAAATGCTGGTCCAAACCAAACCTCTTAACAAAGTCTCTTAGACCCCATTTTTCACCTTAACGAAAACCAATATCTCACTCATATTTGGCGTTGAGTCAACTTAAAACTGCCGGGCAGGGAGAGGACCCTGGCTGACCCCAGTCAAAGCGGTCTGTGTGGGCTGGAGTCCTGCAGGTCCCTTCTCCCTGCTGGCAGCCAGCAAGATGCTCTGGGCAAGGCTCTAGGGTTGTTCCATCTGAGTTGCCAAAAGCTGTTGTCGTACAAAAATGTTGGGTTTGTTACCCAGTGTGCAATGAGCCAATTGACACATTAAGTTGAGATACTCTATTTCAGAATTGAGATAATGTTTACTTTAGAATTGTGCACAAAGAATTTAGAATTTCCACAAAGCTGGCATCCCTAAGGACTTTCCATGCCACTCTTTATACAAACCCTTAACAATGCATTTACATATTAATACAATCCTCTAGCTTCTAATCAGTTACATAATTAATATATTGATGACATGACAGAATCATTCTGTGCATCCTCAGAGAGGAAGATTCCCTTGTTGGGCTGGGGTCTCCCAGCCTAGGGGTATGTTTTTTACTATTATAATGAGGATGGTTCACAGATAATTCACATTAGAACACTCTTATCTTTTTTTTCTAGCCAAATGTTCGTGTTACATTGATTAGTAGCATAGGACATATGCATCATATGTTTCCTTCAACAATCTTAACACAAAGGTCCTCCTGATTAAATAGCTCTTAGTTCCTCATCCTTTAGACAGCTTGAAGTCCTGGGCCATCTTGCCCTTAGCTTCGAGTAAATATTTTAAACCTTTCACACAAAACAGAGTTAACTAGTTAATGGCATCAGTCTTGTTCCCTGTGATATTTATTGCAATATCAGATAATATATAATTTATTTATTACTTGTTACACTGTGCAACACTTTTGCTTATTGAATATAAAACTGATAATGATTACTGGCCTCCATACAACTGCTGAATTGATCATCACATGGGGAACTCTTAATGCTGTGTTTTCTCTGCTCGCTTTATAATTTAGGTGTCATCATCCAAAATACACTCTGTTCTAAAATGGGAACTTAATTTCCTTTGCATTTTTCTGATTTCTGAGAATGCACTGACTGTAGAATTTGAACTTAATGGAATAAGCTAGGTTTTCTTTTGCCTCTCTATTTCTGTTTTACTGTCTTGATATTATAAAATTACTTTAAAAGATGTTTTAAATCACTGAAGTATAGTTGCTAATATAATTTATTGTGGTATGCATTTGCATAAGCAACATAGAAAGTGTTTTCCAGATTTCAGAGCAGATGTGTACCAATAAAGCCATAGAAAATAACATGGCCTCAGTTACTTTACAAAGCAGTGTAATCTATGACCATGTACAATCATAGAGTCAATCACAAATTAGACAATAAATGCTGTTATTGTGTATAAAACATAAGTGATATATAATACAGAACATTTGTCTTTTCTAAATTAGAATGTTTAGCTTATGGCTGCAAAAAAAAGTAACCATAGAATCATTAAGGTTGGAAAAGACCTCCAAGATCATCTGGTCCCTCCATCTTCCTACTGCCAATGTAACCCACTAAACCATGTAACCCCAAGCACCAAGTTCAACCTTTCCTTAAACAACCCGAGGGACACTGACTCCACCACTTCTCTGAGCAACCCGATCCAATGCCTGACTAGGGACAGCTCCCAGCATGTCATGGCAAATCTACCCAGGTATCACGCAATGTAACTTGCAGTATTCAATTCCCCTCTTTCTCTGGAAGGAAATCTCCATTATTTTGCATGCAACAATACTCATTTCTTTAATTTCTGCCTTTTCCATGCTGGCAGAAAAAACAATGCTTTCCTGATCCTTATGAATTAGAAAAAAATGATTCTTCTGTGACTTCATAGACTGAGCTGCAGAAATAGCCTTTTGGTTTCCTAGATATATGGCAATCCTGCAGTTACAGATTCCTAAGTTGTTCTTTTCACAATGAGTTTTACAGTTTAAAGATTTTATTTTGTTTAATTTTCCTTTAAATTCCTCACATGCCTCATTGTACTAATTAGCCACCAGAGAAAAGGAGCGTGCCATCAGCTCACTGTACCGGAAGGGACCAAACTTGGCAACAAAGGATCCCAATTCCATTTCAGTCAAACTCCTGTTCCTCACTGCAATCATACACCAAGGCAAGCAAATAGTCATAACACAATATTTCGTTAGAAACATACAGTAAAACTTACTAATTATTGAGTGAGATTGTGCCAGCCCTTTTAATTTTTTTTTTTTATGTGACCTCTCTTGTCTTCTTCTCCATGTCTTCCTATTTCCTTAGAGAGGAAAATGTTTCTCATTCAGCTGCTGAATGCATTATGCTTCAAATATTTCGGCAACATTAATGCAAATTCAAGATTTGTAGGATAAATACAAAACAAAGTATAGGAGCCAGTCTATATGCTTGTGAAATAGTAAAGGCTCAAGATGTTGTCTACCATTCTGTGTTTGAAAATATCCATAATAAAATGATATTTTCCATATGTTTGTTCTCCCATTGCATGTTAACATAGGAAAAAAATTATTATGAATTTACATGGACTATTCTTTGTTAATTTAAATCAGGAACCTGTTTTGTAAATAAGTGTATATTTTGTCTGATGGTAAAAACTGCCAGAGAAAGATTATGATGTTAAAGGAACTGTTTTGTGGTGACCTTCTAATACCACTTTAATTATACCAGAGTGCTTTTTGTTTGTTCATTTGCTTTAGTTTTGCTGTGAAGTTTTTTTGTCTGTTTGTTGAGAAAATTAAGTGTGCCATAGAAAACTAAGAACCTCCTGTCCTGTCCTGTCCTGTCCTGTCCTGTCCTGTCCTGTCCTGTCCTCTCCTCTCCTCTCCTCTCCTCTCCTCTCCTCATGTTCACTTTCATTTCATTTTTTCCTCCTGATGTGTTTAACCAATTTGCATTTGTTGTCCTTCAGAATTCCAATGCCAGAGAGAAGGGTAATGATTTTACAAAAGCAGAACAGAAGTATGGAACGCTTTAGACTTCTGGGACTAGTCAGTTAACATGGACATGTACAGCTCATAGTATTCCATTTATTTATTTTATTTTATTTATTTATTTATTTTTCAGACTGGATGCAACATGCTTCATGAGCTATATTGACAGTACAGCCCAGACCTTTATGATGTGTGACATTCGTAATGTTCCTTTAATAGAGCTTTAATAAAGTTAAAGATTTTGTGAACACCAAATTTGACCCTCATGGACTGCTTTCTTACCAGTCATGATCTCCAAATAAATATTTTCATTGGTGATGCATTATATACAGGGGCTTTCCTGTCTGGTCCTTCTAGAATGCAAAAACTCGTGAATTCACAGAATGGCCTCTATTTTTGTGGGACACACACTTAGGGATTCTGTCCTCACCTGTTTCCTCTCTTTTGTCGATGATGATGAAAAGGCTAAGAAGGCAATTCTGATGGAAATTTTAGTGTCTGTCAGAGTTGCTTAAAAGTGAGTAGGAGTTCAAACACTGTGAGAGAACACTGGCCAATATGATCACTCAAATCACCAATCAGAACATTGTAATACAGTAAATCAAATTTCCCTGTAGAAGAAGGCAGGGTTTTTGTTGTTGTTGTTGTTTTAATTACAGTTTCAAAATGAAATTGTTACTGGTTGCTGTTTACTAGTTTCACTTAACCTATAGAAAGAAAAGAGAAAATGTAATGCTTACATTAATAAGACTTAAATTTCTCAAATAATATTAAATCTTTATTCGTTTTTCTTAAAATGGATTTTTAAGGAAAATAAAAGGATATGAAGATGAACAAACAAAAGAAAAAATGTTAATCTGTTAAATGAATCTTTGAATTCTTTAGAGTGCTACAAAACTATGACATCAAAAAGATATGATTTAATCAAAATTTAAATGATATCTACTTTTCTTATGTACATAGTTTTAGGAGTAGGTGAAATAATAGTAAAGGTTAAAGTTCAGAAAGATCAATATTTTCTCATTTTGTGTAAACTTATTTAGTCTTGATTATGCAGGAAAGATTATGTACTCTCAGTTGCTCTATGTCGTACAATTTCCATTCTGGTCTCATCTGTTTTTCACTTGATGTGTTTTTCAAAAGCCACATATCAGAAAGTTGTTGAGTAGCTTTATGTAAAATGAAATAAGCAATTAATTATTCCCTCAAAATATATACATACATTTCTGTGCTAGTCATGGTCAACGAATCCAAAATACCAATAACAGGTCTCCAGGAATGCCAACGCTTTCCTGCTGGTAAACAGAGTTGACAAACAGACAGATCTGGGCAACTGCTAAATTATTCCAGAATTGGAATAATGCAAGAAGTTGTGAATCCATTTCACAGTTGCTAAATGTGTTTTGATATCCACTTAGAAGACCATCTAAGTGGATATAAAAGACCATGAAAAAGGTCAGCTTCACTTAGCATAGATTGTATGGGTCTGGCCAATTGACAATGTGTTTTAATATTTTTGCCGTACATTGCCGCATATATTTCCATTTCCTCTTACTTCTCTGATACCACTGGTTTCAGCTTCTAATTATCTAAAATATTTTAACTCCCTCTCTCTTTCTTATTTTCCTCCTTTGTCTCTATATTTGCAACTTCTATTTCATTCCCATGTTTCAGCTCAGCAGATGCATTTTATGTGATACCTGCTGATACAATTGATACAGAGTTACTATTAAAAAATTTAAACAAACAACTTTTTCACTGTGTGATTGTAACTGGAATCCATGGTATGTGTTTTAATATTGTACTGTGTCAGAGCTGTAAAAGTAGCAAATGTGAGAGTTTGCTCATAATTTGCAAGAGAAGGACCAGACTAGAAAGTCGTCTCTGCCTGTCTCAAATCTGTTATTCCTAGGAAAAGAGACACATGCTGCTAAGATTCCCTTCTCTGAAACAGAAGTTATCTGGATATGGAGCATTCAGGTCAGAGCCAAAGCCAACTGTTCCTACCTTATGCCCTTTGAATAATTAGGTTACAATTTAGAAAGGTTGTTCTCCATCCTGTACTTCTGTTAAGTGTGGCTTAGCTGCGTATGCTTTGCACAGTACAAGGCAAGCCTGGAGTTCAGGCCCTTTGGAAAAAGAAGTTCGGCTTCTCCAGTCTTCTACAGCACACAGTGAATGACAGTCTTATCACTGTATTGAACTTTCTGTCAGCTAATTCATGTTTGCAAATGTAATGTCTTTTCTCTTAAGCATGAGTTTGAGCTTAAGCTCTGCTGCTGAAAATCCCGGTCATACAAAATGTAACTTGTTTTAGTAATTGACCCCTTTAATTAGACATCACTGATGATTAATTTGATGCATCTAATGCCTCTTCTGTGATATTTTATATGTCTGGCCATTGGAAAAGTTAGCAGTGCAAATGATTAGATCATAAATACTTATTGTTTTACATTTTAGACTGTTGCATCCATTTTCTGAAGATCAGAATCCTTCAATTTCTCCAATAACAGCATCTGAGAAAGGAAAACGTGGGAAATTTGCAATTTTATTTTTGTATCCTTTTGCCTCATTTTTTTCACAGTCTCATTCTGATAAATTGCTGTAATGGGAGCTTAATGGAGTGTGCTGCCAGACTGATGGGCTCTGTCTACACTGCAGTGGCACACTGTGCTTGTTAAAATTGTTCAGAGGTGTTTGTCAAGCACAGCTCTAGTCAATGCAGTAAAACTATGTTTGACAACTATTCCTACTCTTCATTCTCTGGCATTTTGGAGTCAAAATGGAGATTGTAACAGTACTCAGAGAATGAGTATCCAAGGACTAGAGGATGCCCAATGCAATAGATGTGAGACAGTCTATGGAGCACTTGTGTAGGAATCATTACACTTGCTAATATCCTTGTGGGCTCTTCTGACAAGAACAGTTCTTTGATGAGTGTTTTATCTACTTCATTATTACTTCCCCCAGCTGAGATCATGTGTGGTGTCAGTGATGAAGTTTGAGTTTCACTACACATGCAAAGAGAGTTGAATGTTTCTTTCTAAAGACAGTTTAAAGTTTCTTATGGGGTAAACAAAAACTGATATTTTTTGAAAGAACTGATAATAATTATATAATTCACTGAAAGGACAATTTTTTTTTCTTTTGTTTTGTTTTTCCATGTAATATGACTTTTTAGGACTTTGGATAGTTTCCCATTGTATCTCAGGATAAAACAAAAAATTCAGGTAAGAGAATGAACATGATAGAAACCCTGCCTTTAGTCCCTCTGCTTGCAGATCTTGAACAGAGCTTTCTACATGGCTCAGTACTTACCAATAATATGGCTCATGTCTTTATATTTCACTCCAGCTTGTCCAGAAATCTCACCTTGGATGAAATCTCCAATGTAATTTTGATGTTCCATTGAAAAGTTTTCCTTTGGACAAATTGACATTTTCTATTGAAAGTAATGCAGTCAATAATTCCTGCCAGGTCTTCCCACTCCTTTTAGTCAGTTTTTCACTCAGGGTATGATAAGCAAGAGAAATGAATACTACTGTGCTTTGATAAACGAATTCACAGTAAAAACTGGAAAGAGGGAAACGTAGAGTAGGGTGTTAGGTGGAAAAGAACATTTGCAGGATCCTAAGGAGGGCTTGCAGACACCAGTTTGATTTTCCCCTGCATCTAAGCTTCTCTGCATGTCCCAGGGATATAAGTCAACGTCATTTTGGCAGAAAGAGGAGGGTTTTTTTATTTATCTATTTATTAACAGTGTGGTAAAGAATGTAAAATAGCTTATTAATCTAATAATTTTAGTAGTAGGCATATGAAAATCCATTACAGTAAGAAATAAATACGTTTTCCCTGCTTCTGATTATTTTTTCTTTTTATGATGTTTTGCCCAACACCTAATCATATTTCAGCATATGTTCCAACAAATTTGTTTTTTCCTTGAAGATATTCTTGACTTTAGAATTGTTTATTAGAAGATGTGTAGAAAATAATGGAGGTGTTTCCTTCCTTTCTTTCTTCTCTCTTTTCTTCTCTCTCTCTTTTTTTTTTTTTTTTTTCTTTTGCTTCCCACCGTTGTAAGCCATCTGTGTTGAAAATCTCATTCCAGAACTGAGGGTAACCTCGTTTAATCAAGAAAACAGGATATAAGTTTGAGAAACATCTGTATTTCACCTTGGATGAGTTTGCTAACTTGTATTGAACGTTTTGCAACTGATCTTTGTTCTACTCACTTTGGTAAATTCAGCTTTCTCCTTAAATTTCCTGCAGATTGTAACATATATTTACAAAATTGAAACAGATTTCTCTTCATGTCAAGGAAACTAGATTTTCTTGAATTGATGTGTAAGAAGAACATACATATTGAAAAATACAACAGCATGGGGTGGGTTTTATTGTTGTTTTTTTGTTTGTTTGTTTTTCCCTTGGTATTATTTAATAGATTTTTTTTTCTTTCTTTTTTAATCAAGAAATCCAATGTCTTTTGTTACATGCATTGAATATTCCAGTTTTAGCCTAATATATATAAGGGGCTTGGTTATATAAACTAGTTTCATATATCCGTTGATTAAAATTTGAAGCTGACAAAATGTTACATTCATTCTTTTATATATTTGTACGGGGGAGTTTTTATCTATGTGTAAATGGTTTTGATGCTTTCTTCTAGTATTATTTAAACTCTACTAAATGTGGGGAAACAACTTAAAAGCTGCAATGAACTGTTAGCTCTCTAGAGCTGATGCTTCCATCAGCTTGTTGCAGAATATAAAACAGATCAAAGTAGGAAGCTATTTTTGCTATAAAGGAAATTCCTGACTACTTGATGTGCATTTAGTTCAGGATAACAAATATCTGGACTGGATCAGTTACACAGCAGATTTTTCTAGTGTTTCACCTCACCACTCAGAATTCACCCCCTTCCATTTTTATTTTTGAATATCCTCTGTGGTAAATTCTCAGTGAAGTTCAATGCACTCAATGAGTGCAGAGGTATTCCTAGAGATTTTCTGCTAGACACAACCATTTTAGGCATTTTGGGGCCAGTTCTCTTTAATGTTTTCATAAATGACTAGAATACAGGATTTGAATGCATACTAGGTAAGTTCGCAGAACAAACAAACTCGAAGGAGTTGTTGACTCCCTCAAGGCTGGAGGGGGCATGAAGAGAGATCTTGACAAATGCTTGAGCTGGGAAATCAACAATGGCATGACATTTAACTAAAGAAAGTGCCAGATTCTACACCTGAGATGGAGCAACCCTGGGTGTATGAAAAGACTGAGGGTGAGAGCAGACTCGCAGAAAGGGATCCGGGGATTTTGGTTGACATAAAGTTGAACATGAGTCAACAGTGTGCCCAGGCAGCTAAATGGATCAAGCATACCCTAGGGCACATCAGGCACAGATTGCTGGCTGGTTGGGGGAAGGGATTGTCCTGCTCTGCTCTGTGCTGATGCAGCCTCACCTTGATATAAGAAGGACATAAAACTATTAGAGTGTGCCCAAAGCAGGGCTACAAAGATGGTGAAAGGTCTAGAGGGAAAGATGTATGAGGAGCAGCTGAGTTCACTTGTTCAGCCCAAAGCAGAGGAGGCTGAGGGGGGGCCTCATGGTGGCCTGCAGCTCCCTCACAAGGGGAGTGGAGGGGCAGGCGCTGAGCTCTGCTCTCTGGGGACAACAACAGGACCCAAAGGAACGGCATGGAGCCTGGACAGGGGAGGGTCAAGCTGGGTGTTAGGGAAAGGCTCTTCACTGGGACGGTGGTCGGGCACTGGGACAGGCTCTCCAGGGCAGTGGTCACGGCACCGAGCCTGCTGGAGTTCAAGAAGCATTTGGACAACACTTTCAGATATATTGTTTGGTTTTTGGGTGGTCCTGTGTGGAGCCAACAGTTGGACTTGATGATCCTTGTTGGTCCCTTCCAACTTGCTTATTCTATGATTCAATAAATCTATGAAACCGTAAGGGTTGTACCAATTTTGAAGTCCATTGATGATTAACTATTTCATTAAAATAGTTCATTAAACTGCCAAAATTTAAAGGTCTGTTAAGAAGAAAGATCAACAATCTCCACAGTGTTCTGCAGGCTGTGATTCTGATCAATATTATTGGAGAATATCGTTGTTTTGTTCCCAGTCTTTGTGAAGAAAAGGAAACCTGCAGGCACATGTGAGCTATACAGAAAGAAAACAAGCCCTTCTGAGCCCAGGTACCCTTTCACTCTCCCAGCATGTTAGTGTGCAATTTTTTGACTGAACTGCTCTAACTGAAATATCAACCAGATTTGGTTCATAAAACGAGAGGGATTTGTGGAGTCAGGCATCTTCCTTAGTTCTTGAAGATTCAGCTTGCCCAGAGTAAATATCCTGACACTACGACACTATGACACTTATGTGTTTTGAATTGCTTTTTCAAAAGTGCAGTTCCAAACTAAAATGTAGTTGTCATTGGTCCTTGGTACAGCACAGGTTTTTATTATTATTATTATTATTTATTTATTTTTCAGAATATATCTTTGCTTTACTGAGTTACAGACAAGCTTGGGAAATCATCAGTATAGACAAAACTATTTAGAACAACTATTTATTTATTTATTTATTTATTTATTTATTTATTTATTTTTCCTAGCAATGTTCATATAAGACTGGAAATGACAGTTTTTACTTGCAGGCAGATCTTGTCCAAGCATTATTAATTTAGTTGTAGCAAGCATAACTGAACTCACAATTTAATCCTGTATGACCAGTTTCCACTTATTCTTGGCGAGTTAGTGATAGCCTCTGTGACTTTCTAAATCACTAGAGCTGGCTATGACTTCTGAAGAAATATTAAAAAAATAAATAAAATTCTTGAGCATTTCAGTTTGATTGATACTCGTGTATGACTACACTAATTCATTTTGATGCATGTGTAGTCCCATTCAGCGTATATATAGGTATTGCCTAAATATCTTAACTATAATATATTGAAAAACATCTTTGTCAGTTGAATAACCACCTGAGTTCTTTCAACCATTAAAAGGAAACATCCCACATAGTTATCCAGGGTCATCTCTCTAATTTTATTGTAGCCATGGACTTAAACCAGGTACAATTTCCAAGGATTTGCTTAAAACCATAAATGCTCTGTTGTACTCTTACAAAAATAATGATTGCCATTCTAAATTTATCTTGTCAGTGAAATGTTAAAATATATATGTATATTAAAATCCCATATGGCGATAATTGTACACAGCTGTATACTTTTTGCATGTACAATGAAATTCTTGGAATAAAGTCTTTTTCTAGTTCATTTTACTTTCTCAAAAATCAACTTCCTTTGAAGCAGGTGGTCATAACTAGGAACTTCAGCCAGCTCACTGTGTTCTTAAAATTCTGGACTTTTCACTTATGGAGTTTCTTTGCATCTTGATGTCACCCTGGCAGCTTGTATTGTAATTGTAAGTGTGATAAAATTTATTTTTGGAAAAAAAATGTTGTTGAAAATATTTGTATTTGAAATGAGTGGCCTTTAATTATGCTGTTCAAAATCAAATGCATTTCACAACATGTGTCAAACCTGCCCTGCTGCATTTGGGAAAAAAAGAAGAAAAAAAAAAAGTCAATAAAAGACTTTTTTTCACTTCCCATATGACCAGACTGAGAGTTCTGAGGGCAGGCATTAGCTTATGCTGTATTAAATGTACACCAAGTCCTAATATCTTCCTTTTAAAAGCCCTGATCCTTTAAAAATCTTATGCATGTATTTGCCTTTATATACTGTAAGTAATCCTCTGTATTGCTCAGTTCTATATGTATATCTATTTGAGCATCAGGTCCAGGTATTCTGCAATGCTGTCTCTGTGCTGTTCAACACATACACAGATACAACAGACAAAGTCTCTGATTCTCTGAAAAAAAAAAAAAAAAAAAAAAATAGCATGACTCCATGTGAATACATGCATTGAGTTATCTTGCTGTCTTTTTTTCAGTTTGGTGTTCTAATGATTTAATATTAGAAGAAGAGTATATATAAGATATATTTCAAAATATTTATATATATTTAAATATTTTCAAGGTACATTTGCAAGAAATTGCTTTGCCAAACTAAAATGTGAAATCCAGCAGGTATAATTTCTCTGAATGATCAAAGAGATAACCCGCATGTAACATTAAAGAGAATGTTTTTCAACAAGGAGGATAAAATATTGATGGTAGTTGAGGCCCAGTAATGAAGTAATTTTTTTTGCTCAACTGAGACGCTAATTTTTTTTTTAGAAACAAGACTCTTAATTTCCATGTCTATGGATTACTAGAAGTGGTTATGTAGTGGAATAATTTGCATTATCAACTGAATTAGGTGTAGCCTGAACTGGGCTGCAAAAACATGAAAATTGTGGTATAGTTATAAGTGGCTAATTGACTGTGCATAATCAATATCTTCACATTCATATTTTGACATTTGTGACAGGTATGCACTATACAGAACTTATATGAAGTCACTACTGCCACAAGAGTTCAGTATTATACAACATTATTGTCGTAATAAATTATTAACTTTATCATGTAATATTATTGCATTGTACTTTATAAATTACAACAAAAAAAGCAAACAAATGAGAAAGCTTGATGTTTAATTTAAGTATATTCACATTTAATTTTGTATGTATTTCTACTGAAACATAAAATGATATTAACCAGTTCAAGCTTTTTTCATTGATCATAATGAGAGGATGTTTGCTCTTATTTGCAAGCAGGTTGTTTATTTATCAACATATTGGAGCAATGTAGGAAGATCTACACAACAGAAAACTTCTGGAATTATTCAGGGGAAGAGGGAAAGCCTAAAATGACCTCATTTGAAGGTCAGTGGGGATTTTGTCTGTTATCTGACATATATGAGAGCAGAAGCAAACACTACTTAAGATAAAGTGCTACACTTTCCCCATGTCTTGCAACATAGGACAATTGTAATGAAGTTGATAATAAAGTATTGTAAAAAATATAGGGATCTGTTGCTCAGTTAAAAACAGATTACCAACTTTTATCCGAGTCTCTATAAAATGACATCTAATTACCCATTTCAAAGTGCACAAATGATCTGTTTTTCTAAGTCCTCAGTAAGATTCAGAAGTCGCACACAATACAGATTTTTATTTGCATTTCAAATTATTTTCTGTTCAACATAGTTTTCAGGTTTCTTATATCTTTATTCTAAAAAAGTATTATGTTTTTGAGAAACAGAACCACTGTCAGATGGGAATGGAATCTGCTGTTGTCTACAACCCTAAATTATATTTATCTTTTGTAATTGGAGGATGGCACTATTGGTTTCCAAAAATCTGGCAGTACAAATTTTCATGTAAGGTTTTGGCTAAAATGCAAAGAGTATTGTAGTTCATATTTATCCCAAATAACAAATATCCTTCTATAACCACAGTAGGTTTTCCTGTTTGTTGTTGTTGTCATATTGTTGTGTTTTTTATTTGGTCAGTATTAATTTCAACACATTAAATTCATAAAGCAATACTATATATGTATATACACATAATATATAATGAAAATATAATATATAATTTAATGTTATATTTTTAATATAATATATTGATATTAATATATTAATATATTTAATTATATATGTATTGTTTTTCAGTAGGCTGATGACCTATACCAATCCTACTTATTTTAGGGACACATAAAGCAGGGCCTATGAAAAATATGTTATAAAAACATACAGTATATTATTACTTCTAGACGAGGACAGTGGAAAATATCTAAAAATTATGCTTGCAAGTACGTTTTGCCAGGAACAAGATTAATGTAAAGAGAATCAGCAGAATGGGTATTCTATATAGATAAAATGTTCAAAACAAGACCATCAGATGCTATTGCTTCTGATTTCAAAACACAGCGACCACTCTCACAGTTCCGCTGTAATTCATCACAATCTGCATGTTTTTAAATAAAGGCAGAATTGACTTAAGCAGACTTTTCTAATATAAAAGTTTTTACAGCAGTAAGCCCAGATAGGCCTTTCTGAGATTCAGAAAATCTGAAGTTTGATTTAATCAACAGAAAAAACTCTCCAAGTTCAGCTTTGGATTAGAATTTCTGAACAAGGTAGAGATATATAATTGTTTGGCCCTTGATTTATAACACAAATTACATTCTTCATTACAGAAACAAAAATTTAGAAAGGTTATTGTTATTATTTTTAATAATACATCATTACCTACACTGTTCATTTTACATGTTGCATTTATTATCTCTAATTATCTCTAACTTTGCAATACATGAACAACATGAAGTCAAAAAATAAACATCCGTGCATGTGACTACAATGATGTCTGCATATGGTTTTATAGGTCTTCAAGAGCTATCAGGCAATAGCCATGAGGTTCAGTCAACTCTTCCTTACTCAGGTTAATGAGCAGCTGAGGTATTTCGAAAATGACAAGACCTAGAGTATTAGCTTGTTTGCAAAGTATAAAAGTACAATACAGTACTTCAATAGGCACAGAATTTAATATGCATTGCTCTGGAACCAGTGTTATCTCATCTGTAATATTTGCAATTCTAGAGCAATTCTGAAGAACTCAATGTGACTTAAAATGTTGTGGTGGAAGGAACTTAGAAATCATAGGGAAATGTTTTTCAGGATGGCCACGTTCAAAGATCACATCTGAATAAATGTTGGGCAGGTGATGTTCATTGTCTCCCAGAAATTTTCCCCTTCTTGCCCTCCAGCTCTTGTGCAAACACTTTTTGCTACTAGACATCCTGGCAGAAGAAGTGATGAACAGCAAATACGGGGCTTTAAATTGGGTCCATAGTGCAGTAGGTGTATTGATGGCTAGGAGAGGAATTAAAGTTTGAAACTGAGGGTAGGTGCGAGAAGGAGTTTGAGGTTCTTAATAGAAGGAATGGGTGGGTCTTGAGAAAGACTGGGGTTTGGTGTTGGACTGGGGCATAGAAAGTAAGGGGGGTTCATTTTTCACTAAGTGTTGATCCTAGCATGGGAATAGTTGAGGACTCTGGGTTGGAAGTAGGTCTGGAGAGGCTACAGATCTGGAGGGTGAGGTTTGGAGAAATGAGAGGCTTTAAGACTTGAAAGATGAGGGGAGCTTGGAATGTGTATTATTATGTGATGCTCATTTTGTGATTATTTATTAGGTGGGGTTTCTGAAATGCAAGGTGGAAGTTAAATTATTGAACAGCATGCTCCAGCCAGACATTGTCCTGGATTAATGGTGAAGACTTCACACAGAACATTGCTTATACAGACCACTGTGGTGCTACTGAGCACTGACAATCCTGGCCTTTTCTTCTTTGATGTTTTTTAAAATAATGAAGTCTTTAATTGAGGCAAAAACCTGACTAATTCAAGGCACATCTCATGTTATAATTTGTCTCACTGATATTCCATCTGGATAATCATGAGACTTACACAGAAAAAGAGACTTTCCACTCGTGTTTATAAAATAGGTGATGGTTCCCTAGATGATCATCTACATAAGGGACCAATTTATTTTTTCTGTAACTCCATTAACTTGACCTTATATTTTGAAAACCTCCATTCATCTAAATAAATGTAGCTATCATCTTTTTTTAATCAGTTCATTGGCTTTGCCATTTTTTACATAATAAAATGAAGAGAGCTCTTTAACTAATTAGCAAGAGAACTTGCATAGAAGTTCTGTGAAGTTAGAGTACTTTGAGTATTCTAATTAAAAAAAATAAAAAAAAATAAAAACAAAACCTTCATCTAATACAACTTCAAACCTTGGATACTTTAGATGGTAAGGCCCAGGACAAATGCGAAGGCAGTCAGGTAGTTTTCGGGTCAAGTTTTTATCTGGATTCTAATATGTGAAAGTTCTCAGATATCTGTTCAGGGTTTTGCTGTGAGTTTCTGTGAACAGAAAATAGGTAGTGTTTTATTGTTTCTCTTCAGTAATGTCAGAGGTCAGAGGTTTAGTGAGATTTGTCTTAGACCATTTTAGTGTTGTTTCTCCCCTCTTCCCCTTTTTTTTTTTTTCTTTTACTATGAAGCTATCAGTAAAACTGGGCTGGTAAATTTAGGTTTTGAGAGTGAATATGTACAGTTTTAAGTTGGAAGATGAATTTTTAATTCTTTTCTTATTTGATTTATTGTCAAAGTCAGAGACAGTCAGAGGGTGTCTTTTTAAATGTGATCTAGGATAATAAAGCAACTTCTCAAATTTAATAAATACAAATTCCTGTAAATAAATATGAACAAAAGGACCTAGTTACTCAGGTAGAATTTAAAATGATCACACTGAGGGGCCTTTGTTTAGTCCTGTGGTGTTTTTTTTGTTTGTTTGTTTGTTTGTTTTTTGTGCTGTGTGTAATTCCATAGTGTATGCAATTACTCAGGTGCTCCGTCCATCTGTTTTGTAGAAGCACCTGTTATTTGTCTAGAAAGTTGCTGACATACAACATTTTAAATGAAAATGGCAAGTGGAAAATGAACAGGCAGTGAGCTGTTTGCAGCAGCTGCTTGTTTGTTGTCTATACAAATTAAATTTGGCAAGTTATATTCATCTCTCTATAAAATCGCATTTGCAGTTCTCCTAAGAGATTACAAAGATTTTCATTTGCTGCTCATATAATTATAATAATGCCTCAAGCTATCTTTATAGTAGTAATAATAATAATTAATAATAATAATAATAATTAATCATTATTAACAGTAAAACAACAGAAAAGCTGAGTTTATGGATCCCAATAACTTTTATCTTTTCCAAGACAGTGTGACACAGTGTTGCTCATTCTCTACTGTTCACATGCAGTTCTTTGACTTTGTACTGTCTAGGATTTTTTCTTGCCTATGATCATGATGAACATATTTGAGTACTGTAGACCATATAAAGAACTAATGACAGGTAGACTAGCTTATGAAAGACTACTCAGAAGCTGTTTTATTCATAGTTGCCACAGAGGCATAATAAGTTTTAGATATTAGGAGCAAGTCCTGCCGTAATCAAGAAATATATCACATGCCAGATGACTTGAATAACCATGAATTTATTGATTCTTCCAGCTCAAGGTTTTCTTTAAATTACTAAACTAATGTTCTGTTGAGGATGGTTATGCTTAAACAAAGAATATTATTTTTCTTTCCCCACCATTTCTGTGTGTGAGCTATTTACAGTTGGAGAATTTTCATAGTAGCTATTTGTATAAAACCTATTATGATGGGTCCCTGTTCTTTCCTGAAACATTGAAAGTAGCGGAAATGATTAATAATGGTTATTTGAAACCAGATAAGATTGGCTTGAGGCCTGTTGCAGAAGTGCAAGGGTATTATATTTTAAAAGTATAAACTACGTATACATGACACAAACTGCTCTAAAGCAATGCTACTCCTAAAAGGAACAGTCTTCACCTTGTTTCAGTCATATATTTCTTCTGTTGCATCTATTCCTTGCCCAGTCCAAAATCGTTGCTTGGAGTCTTCACTCCTCTTGTTACCTTTTCATACCTCTTGCTCAGGATAACTTTGTATGTATACGGTGTTTTGAAAACTAGCATTATTTAACTCGGGTTCTTAAACATACATGATAAAGATTTGAGACAGATAGGTACATACTGTGAAACAGCCTATTGAAAGCAAGTAATGAGTAACAGACTTATAACTGCAGGCTTATCATTGCAAAATTATTTAGTGTATAGTCATCACTGACTACTCGCTTTGTGTTTGGTGCATTCAAAAACACATCATTTTACTAAATTTTTGAAGGCAAAATGTAACCAGTCACCAAGTAGCCTTCATCTGAGCGCAGATGTCAGAGAATGTGAATCTCTGGATTGTATCCAACCTTTGATTACATATGAAATATGCAAAAGGTAACTGGTCTTGATTTTCCTTTTAAAACCCAGTGACATCTCAGGGTGTCTTTGAATTCAGCACCAAGTACATACTATACATCTGCTATTTGTATTAATGGCAGCTAATCATTTTCCATAAAGGTATAGTCATTTTTCAAGTTTTCAATCTCTGGTTGATTAGCTTCCTTTTTTTTTTTCCTATTTTTTTTTTTTCCCCTGTAAAAAGTTGCCTGTCACATGTCACATCAAGAGAGCTTTATCCTTCTTGTCATCCAGGCACTGAGCCACTGAATCTTTAAATCAAAAAGATTTTCTATTTGTTGTGCCTACCCTCTTAGATAAGCTGATTCTGTTTGTGATCTGTCCTGCAATACAGTGATATATTACTACATAAGTGTTGTTTTGTATACTGCTCTATGGCAAACATCAAAATGTGCTTTCATGCTCTTGGTTAGTGTCACATAAGTGTTACTAGCAGTATGCAAAAGTAAAATAGAGACCTTCTATAAAAGTGTCAAATAATAGGGGTCTGCAAAATTATGATGCCTGATACATCTATACCTGACAAGACACTCATTATTGCCTAAGCACATCCACATTAGCAGTCTGGCTTGCTTGGTGGTCCTGTGAATTTACCATATGAGTAAGAGCTGTTCCACTCCTCCTGAGACTAGAACTTCATGCCACAGAAACTCCTGAGTAGTCTTATAAAATCTTAACTATCAAGCTTATGTGATATTACTGACCAATGTTGGCAGAGAAACACCTTGTAGCAAATACAACGCTAAAACCATCAGTTTCAAAGGTGCAATGTCTTATAATAAAGTCAGCTTAAAAAAAAAGACCTGCTAAAGGATCATTGTCAGGGTATTAACTCTGTTAAGGATCATGGTCATTGCTAGACAGTGTGAAATTTCATAATTCTGCATGAACTCTAAAATCAATTCTTCCCAAATCATAATTAAAGTCCTATAAAAAGACATTTTATTTTATGAATAAAATCAGCAAGCAACTTAAGCTAAAAGAATATTGCTTTCATGTTACTACTGTTTTATATTTAAATGGATTGTAGTACATCGACTTTGTGAGAAATTTCATTATTCACTAAATGTTGAACTTTCAAAGACCCCATCCTCCTTATTGCATGTCTGTGGGGGGAAATATGATAGGTTAATTATTCACTGGTTACAGCTGAGGAAGGTACATCACAAAAGAAGTGTTGAATAGATGGCAAGTATAAATAGACCAGTTTCTCATATGTCCTTTGTAATCTGAGGACTTAATGCTGTCTTCTATTACAAGAATTTCAGAGAATCACAGAATCACAGAATCATCTAGGTTGGAAGAGACCTCCAAGATCATCTAGTCCAACCTCTGACCTAACACTAACAAGTCCTCCACTAAACCATATCTCTAAGCTCTACATATAAACTTCTTTTAAAGACCTCCAGGGATGGTGACTCAACCTGGGCAGTCTATTCCAATGCCTAACAACCCTTTCCGTAAAGAAGTTCTTCCTAATATCCAACCTAAACCTCCCCTGGTGCAACTTTAGTCCATTCCCCCTCGTCCTGTCACCAGGCACGTGGGAGAATAGACCAACCCCCCCCTTGCTACAGCCTCCTTTAAGGTAACTGTAGAGAGCAATAAGGTCGCCCCTGAGCCTCCTCCTCTCCAGGCTGAACAACCCCAGCTCCCTCAGCCGCTCCTCGTAAGACTTGTTCTCCAGACCCCTCACTAGCTTCGTTGCCCTTCTCTGGACTCGCTCGAGCACTTCGACGTCCTTCTTGTAGCGAGGGGCCCAAAACTGAACACAGTACTTGAGGTGCAGCCTCACCAGAGCCGAGTACAGGCAGACAATTGCTTCCCTAGCCCTCCTGGCCACACTGTTTCTGATACAAGCCAGGATGCTGTTGGCCTTCTTGGCCACCTGAGCACACTGCTGGCTCGTATTCAGCCGACTATCAACCAATACTCCCAGGTCCTTCTCTGCCAAGCAGCTTTCTAACCACTCATCTCCCAGCCTGTAGTGCTGCTTGGGGTTGTTGTGCCCTAGCTGCAGGACCCAGCACTTGGCCTTGTTGAACCTCATACAGTTGGCCTCAGCCCATCGGTCCAGCCTATCCAGATCTTCCTGCAGAGCCTTCCTACCCTCGAGCAGATCGACACACGCACCTAACTTGGTGTCATCTGCAAACTTACTGAGGGTGCACTCGATCCCCTCGTCCAGATCATCGATAAAGATATTAAAGAGGACTGGCCCCAGTACTGAGCCCTGGGGGACTCCACTAGTGACTGGCCTCCAACTGGATTTGAATCCATTCACCACAACTCTTTGGGCCTGGATACCCAGCCAGTTTCTAACCCAAAGTAGCGTACGCCAGTCCAAGCCAAGAGCAGCCAGTTTCTCAAGGAGAATGCTGTGGGAAATGGTTTCAAAAGCCTTACTGAAGTCAAGGTAGACCACATCCACAGCCTTAGCCTCATCCACCAAGCGTGTCACTTTGTCATAGAAGGAGATCAGGTTCGTCAAGCAGGACCTGCCTTTCATAAACCCATGCTGACTGGGCCTGATTGCCTGGTTGCCCTGCAAGTGCCATGTGATGACACTCAAGATAATCTGCTCCATGAGCTTCCCTGGCACTGAGGTCAAACTAACAGGCCTATAGTTTCCCGGGTCTACCTTCCAGCCCTTCTTGTAGATGGGCGTCACATTTGCTAGTCGCCAGTCAACTGGGACCTCCTCTGGTAGCCAGGACTGCTGATAAATGATGGAAAGCGGCTTGGCCAGTTCTTCTGCCAGTTCTCTCAGCACCCTCGGGTGGATCCCATCCGGCCCCATCGAGTTGCATACATCTAAGTGCTGTAGCAGGTCGCCAACCATTTCCTCATGGATTGTGAGGGCCACATCCTCCTCCCCATCCCCTTCAACCAGCTCAGGGTACCAGGTATCCAGAGAAAAACTGGTCTTGCTGCTCAAGACTGAGGCAAAGAAGGCATTAAGCACCTCAGCCTTTTCCTCGTCTCTCATCACTAAGTTTCCCCCCCCCCTCCCCATCCAGTAAAGGATGGAGATTCTCCTTAGTCCTTCTTTTTGTGTCTATGTATTTATAAAAACATGTTCTGTTGTCTTTAACAGCAGTAGACAGATTGAGCTCCATATGAGCTTTGGCCTTTCTAATTTTGTCCCTGCACATCTTTACAACATCCTTATAATCCTTCTGAGTGGCCTGCCCTCTTTTCAAAGATCATAAACCCTCTTTTTATTCCTAAGCTCGAGCCACAACTCTCTGTTCAGCCAGGCTGGTTTTCTTCCACGCCGGCTCATCTTTGGGCACGTGGGGACAGACCGCTCCTGAGCCATTAAGATTTCCTTCTTGAGGAGTGCCCAGCCTTCCTGGACTCCTTTGCCCTTCAGGACTGCCTCCCAAGGGACTCTGCCAACCAGTGTCCTGAACAGCTCAAAGTCTGCCCTCCAGAAGTCCAAGACAGCAGTTTTACTGGTCCCCCTCCTGATTTCACCAAGAATAGAGAACTCTACCATTTCATGGTCACTCTGCCCAAGACATCTCCCGACCACCACACCTCCCACCAGTCCTTCTCTGTTTGTGAACAGAAGGTCCAGCAGGGCACCTCCCCTGGTAGGCTCATTAACCATTAATGTGGCTCTGTGAGCTCAAGTGCTAGCTTTTGCATATATGGCTTTGAACAGATTTTAAACACCAAATTGATCAAGAGGATTAACTGCGTTATGTTATCAAGATTTTTCAAAGTGTGGAGCAAGTGAATATTTCTACACATACAACTAGTGTAGGCAAGTAAGGAATGGAGACTGATATTTGCTTCAACTCATCAGACATGGAACAAATAGAGTGAAAAAATATATGAATATAAATATCAACATGGTAATATTTATCATGGAAGGTAGTTAAAAATGCAAAACATGTCAATTTTGGACATTTAGCTCTTAGAAGAAGGTGTTACTTTATGCTAGAGAATCATTGATTCCATCTAAACGCAAAGGCATTTTGTAGGGAGTTCTTGGCTTTAGTATCACTTCAGGTTTTCCAGAAACTTCAGTTCAGTCTGAAGAAAGAATAAACTCATTTCATTGGAGAATTCACAGGACTTTTGTCAAACAAGTGAAAGCCATTTTAAGTAGGGGTTGAAGTAGGAACTTAAGAATATAGGTGAAAGGAGGGATGTTAACACCAAATACTGATGCTTTGGAAACTGATCTGAACTTTCTTTTCTTCTTGTAATTTTATTATGGAATTACCACAGACAGCACATGAGCAGCATCACACCAGTTATTTTACCTGCCCTTTGTTTGGTCTTGTCCATTGAGAAACGATGGGTTAGAGGAAGTGAAAGAAATGAGCACTTTGAAGACTTACTACAATTGTAGAGGAAAGCCCTGAAACTGTGGAACAGAAATGGATTCTTCCTAATGCTAGTGAGGAATGTGAATAATTTAAGGGCTTATAGAAAACTAGGAATGTAAAAAATTATCCTGTTCTCTCTTCTAAGGGCTTCAGAAGTCATCTTGGACAGAAGGCTGCAAATATCCACATGGATGGCACAAAACACACATATTTCTTACTTGCAGGCTAATAGGAAGGATTCTTCTCTGGAAAAGCAATCACTTCATCTATTTTGGAGCCACATTTGTGGCTGGATGACTTTATATCTATCTCAGTGGAAGCCATTGTGTCTGCAACAAAGTCTGGCTTCCATTCTCCCATCCAGATGAGGAAATCACAGTGATATAATTTATTCTTGTTTTTTAAGCAGGTGTTTTTCTACAAGGCCAGCCTCTTTCCTTATGTACAATTTTTTTTTTCAATTTCCTGAGCCTCATTTAGCTCAATGTCTTTCTCACCCAAACTGTTTATAGAGGATAACATCACAGTAAAACAAGAAAGGTCTGTTGAGGGAACAGATGCAGTCATGTTGGGCTGTGTAATTACTTTGGGGGTGTATATAACTACATTGTAATCATTCCATTGCATCGATAGGAAAATATGTGCCTTAGTGCAATAAGATAGCCAAATACAAACATGGCACCACATTATTTCCTCCACTGTGAAATCCATGTGTTTCATGTTCTTCATTTTGGCCCCAGAGACTTCCTGTGTTAGCAGTAGAATCAGTAAAAAATATGTTTCGATAAAAATTTAATCATTTATGATTGCAAACATAATTTTCTTCGTCATCCAATACCTTGCAGAATTAAATCCTGTTTTGTTTTCTGTGGCAGGATTCTGTCTGATGGGCAATGGCAACACAGTTTTGTGTGAAATCATGCAAAGCATAGTCTGAAAAAGAAACATGAGCTTACTTATACCTACAAACCCCTTTTATACACATGCACTCAGACTATTGCAGTTGTTGATTAATTAAAATGACAAAGGCTGACCAAGATCTCTCTGTAATAATGTTAATGTTATGTTTGGTACTTAAAAAGAGAGTATTAATATCATCTTCCAGAAATAGATTTATATAACAATGTATTTAATCTTTGTTTTTAATAAGGCTTTTATACTTTTGTAATCACTGTACTATGGAGTTTATTTAAGTCTGGTTATAAAATAGTCCACCCTGGCTGGTGTCACGGTAAGTTGAATATCAGCAGAAATTCAGCTGACTCATACAACTGTCAGACAGTTTAGACAAAAATTAGTTTCCTACCTAGATGATGATTATTATTATCATTATTAATTACATTAATACTGTGGCCTTTCTCCCCTGCGTTGGCGCACATATTTCTGGTAATTTAAATTGCTGCTATGTTAATAGCATAATCATCTCCAGTAAGTAGACTCTTTCCATAGCAGAATGAAGGAAGTTCTTACGAGCTTCTGCCTTCTTTGGAGATGTCTCAGATGAAAAAAAAAAATATGGAGAAAATCAGATGTGGAAGTGGTGCATTGTCTGAAATCTCTCTTGCATCTTGGTAAGAAGTGAAAGTAACAGATATTTTTAAACAGATAATAGTAATGCATATACAACTACCTGAAAGGAATCTATGGGGATCTAGGGGGTCGGCCTTTTCTCACAGGTAACTAGTGATAGGACCAGAGAGAATGACCTCAAGCTGTGCCAGGGGAGGTTTAGGTTGAAAATTAGGAGACATTTCTGCTCAGAAAGAGTAATCAGGCTTTGGAACAGATTGCCCAGGTAAGTGGTGGAGTCACCATCCCTGGGAGTGTTTAAGGAAAGGTTGGACGTGGTGCTTATGGACATGGTTTAGTGGGTGACATTGGTAGTAGGGTGATGGTTGGACCAGATTATCCTGAAGGTCCAACTTTAATGATTCTATGATTCTATATTTTGAAGACATTTCCCTGGACTGCCTTTTAAATCTTCATGGCAACATTAAGATCACTGGCCCAAACTCGACCATAATACCTATTCTTGTAAGTTCTGCAATATTTTTTTGTCTAAAATAATTTTCTCACCTTCCTTCTATTCAGACAGAGCTCTTTTTCCCCCAAAATATATGTGAAAAATAATTATTTTCTTTGTCTCTTGAAAAGTGTCATGTGAAGGTTAAAGTTTACCAGAATTCAAAATAAGAATTTTGGGAATGAGTTCCCTTGTGCTGAAACCTTGTCATAATCAAGTCAAAGGAAGACTTTCTCCAGACACTGGGTGTGTTACATCAGGAGTAGAAGGCTTAATAAAGACATTGACAAATTGCCAAGTTCCAGTGATTTTGTTTACCACTTTAAATTGTCTGGAGGGTTTTCTCTTTCCTCCCTGCAGCTTCTCAAGTACAACAGAAGACAGTACTGAACACAGCAAAAGTTTTGACTAGTGATGCCAGGAAATCTGGAGTCATTAACATTATGCTGCAAATAAATGTCACTGACAAAACAAACAAACAAACAAACAAACAAATAAACAAAAGAATGTGAGAGGAGAGATGGAAAGGCATTTAAAAAAAAAAAAAAAGGAAGCAGAAAACCAGGAATAATGCTGGTTGCAGACAAGCATCTTGGGAGTTCTGTTAATACAGTTTTTTTAGCCTGTTTTCAAAAACAAAACAAAACAAACAAAAAGCTAAGCTCTCAACCCCAAATCACTCTAATGCAATTGGCTCTGCCTGCTGTTCCTGGATCCCTGTTTTGGCTCCTTGATTTACTAGACTGGATTACAGATTTACTAAGTGGCACAATAACAAGCTGACCCCTACTACAAATATAAATTCTTATTTAAATTTATAAATGCTTATATAAATTTACAAATTCTTATTTAACCAAACTAGGGAAACAATTTGGAGACAGAGATTATGGAACTGTTTGGAATTTTCACCCTGCTTTGTTTTGTTTGAAAATGTTGAATTGACCTGACAGGTTAGGACATGAATAGGGAAAAAGAGTTTTTAGCTAATTATTATCTCTAATGCTAGACAAGAATCCTTATGGTTCCTAGAGAAACTTGGAGCAAGTGAGGCTTTGCAGAAGTAAGAGGTATTCAGCTGTTACTCACCTGAATGTTTGTGTATTTGTCTGGATAAGGAAAATCTCCAGTGTGGAGACTTACATATCCACATGCTCAATATGAAATTGATGCAAGGACACATTTGCCCCCACTTCTTCCTTTATTTTTTCTCCATTCTGCTAAATATTTTTTTATAAATTTGAGATCCTTTTATGTAGGATAGTGAGAAGTTTGTGTTTGTTTTTTATTTTTTTATTTTTTTCATTTAAGACAGGTGACACTGTGGGGCTTATGATTAATGCTTGAAGGAGAGTAATATTTTTCTTCATGACCATTTGCCACAAAACAATAGAAAGACCATTCTGTCATAAAGCAGTTTATTACTAAAGCGACAGGCGTTTCATGCTTTATTTATTTCATTAAAAGATACGAATATATTATCCTCACAACGACTTCCTGCTGTTACATTCAAATGTACAAGAATATTCACTAATTCTTAATAAATTTCATCCCCATAAAGTTTTGAAGAACTCTAGTGAAATATCCAGCAGTCATAATTATCTATGAGAAATGTGATCTCCAGAGGTACTACTTTTAGAGACAGCGTTTTTTTAAATTGTAGTGAAACTTCATGCTCTGGCCCAATCAATACTAGATGTAAACAAACAGGGATGCATTTTACCTGAATGTGATGGAGGTTACATTGCAGAATGTTCTGCAAGCAACATACTTTTACAAGTTTCATGTGTTTTGAATTGTGTATTATGTATGGATTTGCTTTACAGATTCAGCTCACATGCTGTAGTTGCACTTTCAAACCTCTTATAATATTTCAGGAGGGTTATGCATGCGTGGAAGACCAGGATTTCAATGCAATAAACAAATCACCAGACAGATGAAAATATTTAATTATTTTTGATGAAGCTGAAGCCAATCATCAGGCCAGCAAAGCCTTTCTTCTATGAGCAATTGCAGAGTTGAGCAGGCATAATGTATTCTATTTTGCTTCCCTGGAATTATTCATATGAAACTGCACTGCTTTTGCCAATGTTTGTATGGTTATGATTTAAAGAGGTCAGTATGTTATGAAGACATCTGATGGCTCCTGCCTATTTCAGTGGTTGGGCTTGTTTTTCAGTAACTGTTAATCATATGGACTTTAGTGTGAGGGGAAACCATTTTTCCATCTTTTAATTTTATTTCCATGTCATAGACAAAAACAAACAAACAAAAAAGAGATAGATGGAACAGATAGCTCAAAATATAAAATAAAATTATATTGTTGTAACACAGCATGCATCTTTACTCCAAATAGTGAAATCAAAACACTTAACACTTCTGCAGGAATAGAACACCAACTGCAGAATATGACAAATACTACTAAATTCTAAACAAAATCACATAAAGCAAAGTGAATTTTGCTCTTGTGGAAATCCTGAAGAGATTTTCTTTCTTTTGACCATTTTATTTATTTGAATTTTGTAGAGATACGGGATAAAAATGCATCTATCTCCTATTGGACTAGATGATCTTAGAGAACTTTTACAACTTGAGTGATTCTAAGATTCTATGAATGTTTCTACCCTAATGTTCTGGGTGAGTGTTCAACTATTTTATTCTGATGCAATGTAACCTGATGTCTCACACAGTCTAGTCTGTATCTTGTGACTTGAAACATGGGTAAACTCACTCCTTGGTAACAGGAACTCCCAACATCTGTGCCACCTGGGCCATGTCCCTGGATGTGGGAGTGTTGCCATGGGGGTTGATAAAACCCATGGTTGGTGATAACATCGGACTCATAATGATGAGGCCATGAGGAATGTAAAGAAGTTAGAAGGAACAAAGAAGGGTGATTCAGGAGACGCCTTGCAGTCTCAAACTGTTTGTTCTCCAACAGTTAAGACATGGAATTTGCTGAATGTTTGCTGTTGCCAGGCGAAGTTAACCAATGAATAGTTAGCCAATGAATAGTTAGTGGAAAAGTGCTGCTGGTATAGCTGATGGTATGGGAAGGGAGCCTGTTCTCAATGGGGTGGTTGTTGAAGTTATTGATCCTTAAAGAAACCCTGGAGTCCATGTCGTCATTTCGCCACAAATGATGATGGAACAGGGACCTGAGGAACAGGAACAGGGACAAGCTAACAGAACAGGGACAAAAACAAAAAATGAATGAACAGGGACAGGCTAACAGAGCAGGGACCAGGACAGGAACAGGGACACTGATCGCCTCATGAAGATAGGTTCAGCCAAACTCAGCAAGCTGAAAGAAGCGACTTCGCTTTGAAAGGAAGCGCACCCGAGCTGAAAAGAACCTCAAGCTGAGAGCAGCAGACCCGCGCACACAACTGCCCCTCACTGGCCGAAGGTAAGCAGTTGCATGCCATGGGGAATCATATGGCCTTAGAAACAAAGAATGTCCTGGTAACCTTCCAGCTTATTCCCTCTATTACAAATTGGGAAGTTTACGATCCTGAAACACGGTACCAAATTGAGTTCAAGCTTTGGGACTCTGCTACCAAAAACGACAAGGTTGCAGCTGGATTGCTCAGCACCAGGCGAGCAGTCTCTGAGGCCTTAAAGAGCCATGCGGGACCACAATCACAAACATGTGGTTTGCCAGATAGTGAGGGAGCTGCGGGCTTGTCCACTGATCTGCCTGCTATGCCACTGGCCCACCTGCCACTACCGCCATCACAGGCTTTTGCTGTTATGCCCCCTGATCACCTGGACTATCCTTTTGATCCAGGCCCTAAAGGCCCTGAAAAGGGGTTGGATCTGTTTCCCTTCGATCCGGGAGGAATAGGATACATAAGGCCCAAAGGCCAAGCTGCTTAACAACTTAAAGCAAGAAAATTAATGAAGTCATGGAAGGTATGGGAGCACTTCAACTGGGATTGCCATCTCCAATTATGCTCCCCCAGTCATGGACATTAATAGTAATAGACTTAAGGGACTGTTTTTTATGTTACACATTCGCTAGAATTCGGAAAACTTCGCTATGCTTATGTTTCAATTGATACCTTTTCTGCCTGTATTTTTGAATCTCTCCATACAGGAGAAAAGACAAAGGATGTGTGTAAACATTTTTGTCAGCTTTTGTGACATTACGAATCCCAAAAATGATTAAAACAGATAACGACCTAGGATATGCGGCCCACACAACCCACTTTTTTTTCAACAGTGGGGTATTCAACATCCGACAGGTATACACCATTCTTCCACGGGTCAAGCAATTATTGAACGGTACAAAGTACTCTAAAAGCTATGCTTCAAAAACAAAAAATTAGGAGTATTGACTTGCAGAAATCAGACTCTAAAACCTCAGAATAGTTATAAAGCAGGTATGTTTATTCGGCGCTGCGCACACACGCCAGGCACAAGGGGGATAGCTCCACCTAACTTGAACACCAACGGTTGCTGTGTGCTTCTCTTAGTGGAACAAATCCATCTTCATTTCATTTCCCCCATAAGTCTCTTGCATAGTCATCAGGTCTCCGAAGAATCAGTCACGTAGGTTCCTGTCTCTATTTGTATGGGTACTGGAGTTCTTGGGTGGTTATCCGGCATACTCAGGTGGTCTTTGATGAAGGGCAGAAGTCTTCCTCACTGCTAATTTTCTGGCCTTCCCTGTCTTTGACAGACTTCATCGCTCAAGCCAGTTCTTGCTGGTTCCATTATCTATGCATACAGTCATTTACTCCCTTATCTTTGGGTCGTTAACATGCAATTGTGCTAGCTAAGACCTAGGAATCACCATCTTTTATCTTGTTCCCTGTCTCCCTGCAGAGCTCACTCTAACATCCCTGTTGGAAGGAGAACGCTTTCTTACCTGAGAGGACTACTGTGCGTGGCTGTCCTGTGTTTCCATTGATCAGACTCACAGGAAAGTAAACCAAATGACGATGAAACAGATTTACCTCTGGACGTATCATAGTATGTATTGAAATGGGACCTGTAAGAACAAAGTGCTTTCTCAAGTGAGTCCTTTCCCATTGATTTCCTTAGTCACTGGGAAACTCTTACAGAAAATTCAGGCAAACAATTTCCCTGCATGGAAACCTCGTTTCGTCTGTAGAACTAAGCATTTATCCCGGGATATTCAGTTTTTCGACATTGTATAAGCCTTCCTGCTCTCACTTCCCTCCGTTTTTCATTTCTTTTCTTCCTAAGACACCCGTGAAAAACTTAAGAAACCTCCTGTTCAATAACTTTCTTCAGACAGCATCAATGATATCACAGCAACCCAGACTTATTTAACTTTTTCTTTAAAATATCTACCACAGATTCTGTATCATTCTCATGCAGACCACTCCCCAGCTTGATCATCTGAATTGAATTTGTTGTATATTAAACTGATTTTTTTATTTTTATTACAGCAAATGAAAAAACACTCGCTCTATATCTTCTTGGCTTTCTATGACATGAGATTGACCTAGAAACCCTGATTCCTTGTCTTTATTTGTTTTCTGCAAAGTTCTCCTATCTCTTTTGGTTCAAGTTCAACTGGTAAAAAGCTTTTCACTGGTTAGTACACTTAGCTGGTATACATTTTTGTTTCTTAAGATAACTGTTTTCATATTTTTCAATAGAATGTTTTTATAGATGTGGCATGGTCTACTATGTAAATACAGAAAATAGACATAAGGGGAAAAAAAAAAAGATGCTTAGTCCTTTAAAACACTTATTGATTACTATGATTCTATTCAGCTTGATGACGGAAGTTAAACAAGGTTTATATTCTATCCATGTACAGTGCACTCAGGAAAAGTTTATGTAAAATTCTGCTGACACATGGCAGAATCCAGCTTGACTGCTCTAGGAAGTGGAACAAACCTACAGCGGACAGGAAAATGTACTGTCAGAATAATTGGGAAACTATGTCAGAATAATTAGGAAATAAAATCTATCGTGATCTAAGTTACTGACAGCTGTTAAATTAATTCACTAAAATGGGAAATGGGCACAGAAATGGGCACAGAAATTACTCATTTATCCTAAGCACATCTCTGTCACCTTCTTCTCATCTCCAACATGATTCTCATTTTCAGATTGACCTCAGTGTAAACTGTGAGTCTATGTTAAGTGTCATGCACCAAGTGTCAGAGGTGACTGTGCTCTGACCAAGTGTGCTGGACAAGCTGTGGAGAGCAGAAATATTTCTGTAGTGGTCCTAGGAGAACCCCAGTTCCTTTGGATGCAGCTCTTCTTAGAACACTAAGGAAAATCTATTCCTCAAAGGCTGCATCTCTATTAGATGCTGGGATGGAGCAAGAATGTAGTTTTGCAATAAAACTCCAGTAATCACATTTACTCCATCCACTTGCAGTTTCAGAGAGGATTAGTGCTACATGAATGAATGTTCTCTCTAAAGAAACAGAAATTAAAGATCTGTTTCAGGTGCAAGATCAATGTATTGCAACCTCTAAACGGGATATAAAAACCCAAACTAATCACCTGTTCTTCAGATAGATTAGAATCAAAGCTTGCAGGCATTTTTGTCCAATGGCTCCAAATGAATCTAGTCCAAAGCTCCTAGATGCTGGAACCACATGATGAACATGTAAGGCCTTTAGCCTTAGGTAGCTTTGATCTACTGATCTTTTCCAATTGGACTATACTACTTGTTACTATACCTCCAAGGCAACAGAACACAGTCAATAAATAAAGTCAAAAAATAAAAAAAGTCAAAAAATAAAAAACAGAACACAGGCAATAAATCTTACTATCTCCCTATGCTGAGTCTGCTTTGCCCGTCACAATAATTGTTGAGCGATCTCCCTGTCCTTATCTCAACCCTTGAGCCCTTTGCATTGTATTTTCTTCCCCTTTCTCTTTGAGGAGGGGGAGTGAGAGAGTGGCCGTGGTGGAACTCCACTGCCCAGCCGATTAAAACCACCGCAGCTGCAAAGTACTGGAAAATTTTTCAGAAGAAACAAGGTGTTTAACAAGGAAAAATATAGTTTCCTTTTTAAGGCTTCCTGGATAATTGGGCTTATTTCATATTCCCAACTCGGAGGAAGAGAATTGTTGATTTCACCTTCTTTTTTCTTACACGGAAATAAAAAGTCAACAGCTCTGGAAGTAAGGGGAACGTATCACAATCAAGCTCCTTTTGTCTGTAATCCTTGCTGAAGGACAAGATTTATCACACACCTTCCACGGATGTATGGTAGCAGAGAATAATTTTTGAACTACTCTAATTAAAGTCAACTTGGGGATAGTGGCACTTCTCTAATTGTTTCTGAGACATACGCATTAGCAACAGAGAGTGTTCTGTTGTCATTGCAAGGCGCCTACGGTGATGACTTCAGAAACAGAACTGAGAGATGTCACCATGGCAATTTGGGAGCAGCTGCCTCTGTGCAAGTTTAGCTAGGAGGGACAGAGAAGCGTGCTGGATGTGATGAAACCACGTGAGGATTTGTGGATCCCACCTTGAGGTGCATAGAGAGGGCCCATGCCCTTCTGTAAGTGGTTTGATGCTTGGCTGAGGAAAAAAATGTGTTTTTATTGTGAATGCTTCCTTTTAGTATTCTGTAGTTTGTGTAAAGTCCTTTCACAAGCGTTAAGTTTGGTACTTTTGCTCAGTGATGTAGCTGCACAGAGTGACAGATGCAATGTATGGGTGAGGGCCTCTGCACGTTCTCTTTTTCCTACACACGATCAACAAATAAGGGTGGACAAATAACAGCGTGCTGTGCTCCTGCCATACGCCTCAAGTACTAAAGCATAAACAAGAGACTTAAAAGTACCCCTGTCACATTAAAATTCAGGACAGCAATGTACTTCATCAAATGGGCTGACCTGTTGAGTGTCTCAGGATGTTGTGTATGAAGATGCACTCCATCTGCTTCCAGATTAGCACTTGCAGTGAGCAAGCAGCCTGACCTTAACATTTTTCATTTCATTTTTCACCTCAGTTTTGCTGGTTCTCCATGATTCATTCTTGGTCTAGAAAGAAAACAAACAAACAAACAAACAAACAAAAGTGAACTCAGACCAAAATAAAAGGATTTCCTTTTCATTAATTCCATGTTCTTAACTTGACAGATTTGGTTATTGACTAAGAAGGCAAATATCTGGCCAGATATGGCCAAATATCTGGCCAAATGAAACAAGCAGCTAGCTTGCTGGAGACATTGTCTGGGAAACAGTGAAAACACTTGCAGACAAAAATATATCAAAGGACTAACGCTTTGAGCTTAATTCTAAACAAACATCATAAACTCAAAACTCTTGTTTATCTTCCTAACAGGCTGGTATAGTAACATGTCACATTGGATGACTTTGCAGCATAGATGTCAGGACTGCAGCTTGGGATCACTTCCTTCTACTTAGAGTTTAGTTTGAAGGGATGAGCAAGTAATTTTTCCTGGGTTGATGGAAATCTGTTCTAAAGTCTGTTTTCTAACACTCTCATAGATACTTCTCTGTCCATCGCTCTGTCCTGCCAACTCTGCTGTGAGTGTGAAGTTGTGGCAAGAGGGATTTCCTCTTCCTAATTTGACCTGGTGGACACCAACTTTCCTACTAAATTGCCGACGTTGCTGAGGAGGCAGCAGTATCAAAGCCCTGTTGATGAAGATATAACAAGCTTGGGGAGGCTTTGGCATTTCTGTACAATGCTGCTCCCTGATTGTGACCCAAGACTCAGATTAACTGAATGAAGCAAAGCAAGCTAGAAGAAAACTGTATGTCCTGGTAATTTTTTATTTTATTTTATTTTATATTTTCATTCTTCACCTGTAAGAAAATCTAAATCTTTAAACCATTTGTTTGAAAACACGGTTTTATGGAAATGATTTTGGGTGTGCTCCTTCACCTTCTTTGGAACCTGTTTAACCTCGCTTCAGTTATAGGAGACCTATGCTCAAATTTATGCTTACCATGATAAAGCGGTATTCTTTTGGTATTCTTTTCTTTGATGATTGCACGTGAGGCTGAAAAGAGTTTTTCGTGTGATTCTTCTTTTCCTTTGCAGTCTCCAATACTCCGTATTATAGCTGATCTTCATCTCTGATCTGAAAAGCTTCACAGGCCAGAAGAGAATTGAGATGAAGAAGGAAATAGAGAATGCTGATGAATATTTCCAATTACCACCCGTAAGTTTTGTGAAAGAATCAGGTGCATTTCTGTAGCGGTAGAAAGTTAATAAAATAATGATCATGCACTTGAAGGCAAGTAATGGTATAAAAATGAAGAATGCAAGGCCCTGGTTAAAGACAATCTTTACGCTGCTTCCAGATCAACACTTTATTTGCTTATTCCACAACCTCATCTCCACTTGCTTAGAAGCTGTGAAGATTGGAAGTACACTTAGTGTTTTTCATCCACTCTGTGTAAAATTGTAAGAATTTTCACTGGCTATAAAAGCAGAAAAGACAAACAGACCCTCCTCTGGGGCTTCAGAATGCTCGTAAGATCACCCAGACTGGATAAGTAGAGATGCTCTAGTACAGGTGCATATAGATGCAGTACAGATGGTGGTAGAGATGCTCTAGCATAGACGTGACGCACTTTGACAGCATCTTTTCTCTGACAGCAACTTACGTCTTGGTTCTTCACATCAAACCAGAGCAGTTTCTTTGCCTTCACAACCTGCAGACTGACCTCTCGTGTGTACCTGTGGTGGATTGAAGGTAATGCTTGTAATGTTTGTAACACACCCTGATGCTGTATTCACTTTAACTTTTAGAAAAGAGAGCAAGAAGCTTCACAGCAGTTTCTTAGGTGCCTGTCTGTCTGTCTATCTACCTATCTATCTATCTGTCAATCTATCTACCTATATGCACATATATTTAATTATTTATTTACTTATTTAAAGATATCTTTTGTTCACTAACATGAATCCTCTGACTGTTACTAATGTATGGGACATACCGTGACAGTATAATAGTGTATAAATACCTTTCATCTCATCCTTGCTATTGTTACTGTATTTTAAAAATAATTGTGCATATAATTACCCGCTTTTACTCTGTTTTAAAAAAATACCTACTTACTCGATTATAAAATCCTATAAAAAGGGGTGAACTCAAAAGGAAAGAGAAACCAGTTTTCATTACATTTCTAAATTAAACAGCTAATCCTGATAGATTCACTCCCTTTCAAATAGAACACTCAAGAAATAAAACAGTAAAAATTCACATAATACTTCTTTTATAACAAGATTGCATTGCACAATAGTTCTTTGCCTAACCCTGCAGTTACCCCACAGGCACTGCAATTGCTTACTTGGTCTTCTCCTTTACTTGTTTTCAAGGTTTACTTTTCTAACCAATCCTTAATGTTCCAACATTGGATTTATTTACCTCCTTAGATATCAAGAGAATAAAGCATTTGCTTCATAGGACAGCACTTTGATGCTTTATGGGGCTAAAGACCAAAGTCCTCAAAGCACTTTTCATCCGTGATTTAGATATTTCTCAATCTTTCCATCTTTCTTTAGAACTCTTAATTGAAGTATTAGGTGAAGAAGAACACTGAAACCAGCTGAAGCCATAGCAGACATAGTAAGGACACGCTTCTGTTAGGAAGTAATTCAGAGTGATTCCATGGTGTACAGATTTACTCTGGTCCTCTGGACTAAGCATCCCCAAGGGCTATTTCAAAGCTCTCTGAATGATCTGTCATTATCTCTTACACTGCAGTCTCCATTAGGAAAGGGTAAATATTCATTGCCCATGTGGAAAGGAACTGCTCAGTTAGTTGTTTCTAACCAAAATCTCTTGATTGCATTCTATTTACAGAAACCACTTGGCTAGCCAAGCTAAATCATTGAAAATGGAAGCAGTGGAACTACTTCAAAACCGTGCTTCTGCTTCTAAGCAAAACTGCACTGTAGGTGGGGATACAGCAAGAGGACGTGTCCAAGGCAGGGTGGAATTGAAAGTCACCTGTCTGAGCCACAGAAAGAAGTCAGCGATTCCCAGTTTGAGACTCTTGCTTGACTAGTGACCCAGCAGCTTCAACACTTATGACTACCGCTGATGGATTCCCATGAATCAGCCAGTGATATAAGCTACGAGAATGACTGAAGCGATTTGAAGTGACGGTTCTCCCTCTTCGGCATTCAAGTTTGTGAAAGAAAGGAGAAGAGAGGAGAAGAAGAGAGGAGAGGAGGAGAAGAGAGGACAAGAGGGGAGGGAAGGGGAGGGGAAGGGGAGGGGAAGGGGAGGGGAAGGGGAGTGGAAGGGGAGGGGAAGGGGAGGGGAAGGGGAGGGCAGGGCAGGGGAAGGGAAGGGAGGGCAGGGCAGGGGAAGGGAGGGCCGTGTAGGGGAGTGTAGGGGTGTGTAGGGGAGGGGAGTGTAGGGGGGGTAGTATAGGGGAATATAGGGGAGTGTAGGGGAGGGGAGTGTGGGGGAGAGGAGTGTAGGGGAGGGTATTGTAGGTGAGGGGAGTGTAGGGGAGAGGAGTATAGGGGAGGGGAGCGTAGGGGAGTATTGGGGAGTGTAGGGGAGGGGAGTGTAGGGCAGGGGAGTGTAAGGGAGGGGAGGGGAGGGGAGGGAAGGGAGGTGGAGGGAATGGGAGGGGGAGGGAATGGGAGGGGCGGGGAGTGCTACCCTAAATAAAATGGCCAAATAAATGACATTTTGGATCTGGAGCCAAATATTTATGTTGCCATTCATTCCACAACCTGATTTATCACTGCAATGTGCATATTGCACAGTGCCATTAAAGGTTTGGCATGCAGAGGTGGCTGAGTATTTTCAGAAATAACTTTCCTTAATAACTGAATCAAGACTTCTGCTGTAATGCAAAAGATCAGGTGATTGATTAACATAGGGATGGCAGCTGAGCAGGGGAAACAGCTTCAAAACTCCCAAACATTTTCTTTATACAGAACTACAGCTCCTTCTTCTCTGCTCACCGGTTATGAAAGTTTCTCTCACCTGCTTAGTAAGCAGAAGCAGTAAAATGGGATTTAGAGGATCCAGCTAGAGCATAAGTGCCACTTAGAGGAAGCAATCAATGTATAGGTAGTCCAGTGTTTGAAGAGAGTTTAAGCGGCTTTCCAAGGAACATATACTAGTGCAAAGCAACCGATTTATCTGACTCTCCAATGAAAGAAAAGGAAGTGCAAAGCAGCAAATGCTTGAGAGGGAAAAAGAGGTGCATCTCAGCTATCTGGGGGGAAGAAGGCAGTCAGCTCTTAACACATTATTTGCCATCTAATTTGTTTCTCAAAGGCGTAACATTTATTTAAGACAGTAGCAGTTTACTACATGTGGTGCTGATAGAGGCTAAACAAAAGACACAAGGGCAGCAAACTCCCTCACTTGCTTCTCACACAAGGACAAAACTGTTATGGGAGAGAAATGCAGGTTACTTTCTCAAATCTCACAGCACTTTTTGACACCATTGGCTACGGGTTACCTCTTAAGTATTTGAAGATTTCAGTAGGGCTGACTGATTTAGATGTGGATAGGTTTAAATCACACTTGTCAATGTGCTGTTAATGTTGAACCACAGCCATTTTTTCCCTAGACCTCTTAATATGCTAGGCAGTCCCAGGAAGCGTAAAACTTTGACCCGTGCTCTCCAGCATTTGCGTACTGCACTTTCTGTAGGTTCCTTATTCTCTAATCAGAATTCTGACAATCTCCTCAACAGCATACAGATACAAAATCCACAGACCCAGATAAAACAGGCTCTCATCCGCTTGTATGATTGTCAGACATGCATTCTTTCATATTAACTGCTCTTTTCTTACTCCGTTCAGATGAAACATAAATAACTTCAGCTGACTTCTACAGACAGCTCTGGTGTTGCTGTGTGATGGAATATGATTTTTCCTTACAAGCCACCAATTATTTCCACGTCTTTTCTGGACCTTGGGATCTCTTTTGGGAGCTACATTACTCAGAGAAATACAAGAAGGCTGAGATCACCACTGCCTCAACATAACGCAAAGTTTAAGGCCTTTATGACAGCCAGTTTGGAAATGAATGCAGCCCCATCTTCTCAGCATTTTGAGACAGATGACTACCCAACACTGAACTGTCTCAAGGTTTCAAACTGAGACAGCTTTGTAGAAATAACAGAAAAATTTCGTTACAATTGGCCTAGCATGGAATTTATTCTTAAAAAGTTTGGTAGAACGTACTTGTAGACTTCAAAACTAGTACAGCATCATTTGAACACTCCTTCGTCTACACGATATTCTCCAGAAATACCAAACTTTTAGTCCTGGTAGTTAGAGCTAATCAGTCATATTAGCTAATCAAATTAGCTGATCAGTCACTTGAAGTCTGTTGATGACATCTGTTCTGAGCTCTACAGCATTGGTCAGCTACTGACTTGTGGAAACCAGACTCTATAACCTCAGAATAGTTATAAAGCAGGTATGTTTATTCGGCGCTGCGCGCACACGCCGGGCGCAAGGGGGATAGCTCCACCTAATTTGAGCACCAACGGTTGCTGGCAGTGTGCTTCTGCTACTGGCACAAATCCACCTTCATTTCTTTTCCCCCATAAGTCTCTTGCGTAGTCATCAGGTCTCCGAAGAATCACTCACGTAGGTTCCTTCTCTGTTCGTATGGGTACTGGAGTACTTGGGTGGTCATCCGGCATATTCTGGTGGTCTTTGATGAAGGGCAGAAGTCTTCCGCGCTGCTAATTTTGGCCTTTCCTGTCTTTGACAGACTTCATTGCTCAAGCCAGTTCTTGCTGGTTCCATTGTCTGCGCCTACAGTCTTTTACTCCCTTATCTTTGGGTCGTTAACATACAATTGTGCCAGCTCAGACCTAGGAATCAACATGCTTTATCTTGTTCCCTGTCTCAAGTCCCCCCTTTTCTTTATCCTAAGCAAATTCTTTTGCTTATAACAATCCTTCTTGATTGAAAGTTTTCATAAAATTCTTACCAGTTTCGACTTGGTGCTTGTTTCGGTTACACTTCCAGGTTTCATAATCGTCTAGTCCTTTCATACAGCACCAAAATGCACATGGTACCAATACACAGGTCAAGAATGCTAGTAAAAGGAAGATCAGTATTCCTCTAAACAATTCCTTAAGCCCAGAAAAGTTGGGTAACCAAGCGGTCGTTTTGTTGCCTAATTCTCGAAAACCCCATGAGGTGTCATCTTGAACTACCTTATGTACGATTTTGGTCCTTTCCAAATACTTATATATATATAGAGAGAGAGAGATCAGTCTCAATTCGTCCTGCTTCATTTACATACATACAGCAACTAATATTTATCAAAGTGCATACTTCCCCTTGGGAGGCAAATCAAAGGTCTAGTGCCTAAAACGTTCTTATTGATTTGTTCTAGTTGCTTGCCCAAAACTATAATATGTCGTTGCAAGTATTAGTTTCCTACTTGTGTTAGATCTTCTCCTTCGTACGGCATTTGGTAAGGCCTGCCATCGAATATCTCAAAAGGGGCTTAGTTTTACCAATACATATTGCTTTCTTGACAGATTTTACCAGGGCTTAGTTTTACCAATACATATTGCTTTCTTGACAGATTTTACCAATCTGTTGTTTTATCAAATGGTTCATGGTTTTTCACTTGGCCACTTGCCTGTGGCCTATATGGAGTGTGTTGTTGCCAATCAATCCCCAGCACTTTGCTGACTTGTTGGGTCAGTTCTGCAGTGAAGTGTGGTCCCCTGTCAGATGTCATTACTGAGGGTACACCAAATCTCGGTATAATTGCATTCAACAATACTTCGGACACTTCTCTGGCTTTGTTAGTTCTACATGGGAATGCTCCTGGCCATCTGGAAAAAGTGTCTGTTAGTACCAATAGGCATCTAAACCCCCCTTTTCTTGGGAGTTCAAAAAAATCAATGTGCCACTGTTTCCCAGGAACATTTCCCTTCCCTGTTGTTCCTGTTTGGGGTTTGATTCCTGTCTGAGGTTTACTTTTATGCCTGTCTAACAACGGTATACAAATTAGGTCCTATCCATTTTCTGCTTTAAAACTGTTATAATATTTCAGCTCCCCAGCATGCTTTCTTATGTTCTCCAATTACCATCCAATATCGTATGGTATCCCAGTTCTCCCATCAGTTATTTGGGTTAAACCTGTAGGTAACACTTTCCGTTTACATCTACAATTAATTGCTTATCGATCTCAGAATCTTCTACCTCATTTTCTAAGACTTTTGTTAATGCCTGCTTTTCTGTTTCTGGTACTAGTGCCAAAATTTGACTCTCAGATGCTCGTTCTGTTGCCCCTTTGGCTTCTGCATCAGCCAATCTATTTCCTCTTTCAATGTCAGTATCCCCTGTTTGATGTCCTTTACAGTGCAAAATGGCAACTTTAGCTCTTCTGCGTATTTAATTGAGGATGATAAGAGTCCTCTCTCCTTCCAAATTGCCCCATGTGGATGCACCACACCAAAGGCATATTTCTAATCTGAGATTGTTGATTGAAGAGCTACTCAGCAACTGGAATTTTTATGATTACTGATTATGATTCCCATGAATCAGCCCGATGATATAAGCTACTAAAACAACTGAGGTGATTTGAAGTTACACTTCTCACCCTTCTGTATTTAAATTTGTGAAAGAAAGGAAAAGAAAGGAAAAGAGAGGAAAAGAGAGGAGAAGAGAGGAGAGGAGAAGAAGAAAGGAGAGAAGAGGAGAGGAGGGCAGGGGAGGGTAGGGGACAGAAGGTGAGGGTGGGGGGGGGAGGGTATGGGGGCAGGGGAGGGGAGGGGAGGGGAGGGGAGGGGAAGGGAGGGGAGGGGAGGGGAGGGGAGGGGAGGGGAGGGGAGGGGAGGGGAGAGGAGGGGAGGGGAGGGCAGGGGAGGGGAGAGGAGGGGAAGGGAGTGTAGGGTATGGAGGAGTGTAGGGGAGGGGAGTGTAGGGAAGTGTAGGGGAGGAAAGGAGAGGAGAGTTTTAAGGGAAGGAAAGAGAAAAGAGAAGGAAAGAGAGGAGAGGAGAGGAGAGGAGAGGAGAGGAGAGGAGAGGAGAGGAGAGGAGAGGAGAGGAGAGGAGAGGAGAGGAGAGGAGAGGAGAGGAGAGGAGAGGAGAGGAGAGGAGAGGAGAGGAGAGGAGAGGAGAGGAGAGGAGAGGAGAGGAGAGGAGAGGAGAGGAGAGGAGAGGAGAGGAGAGGAGAGGAGAGGAGAGGAGAGGAGAGGAGAGGAGAGGAGAGGAGAGGAGAGGAGAGGAGAGGAGAGGAGAGGAGAGGAGAGGAGAGGAGAGGAGAGGAGAGGAGAGGAGAGGAGAGGAGAGGAGAGGAGAGGAGAGGAGAGGAGAGGAGAGGAGAGGAGAGGAGAGGAGAGGAGAGGAGAGGAGAGGAGAGGAGAGGAGAGGAGAGGAGAGGAGAGGAGAAAAAGAAGAAAAAGAAGAAAATTAAAGAAAAGAAGAAAAGAAAAGAAGAAAAGAAGAAAAGAATACAAGAAAAAGAAGGGAAAAGAACCTCTTCTACAATGTGCATATTTGTATGAATTATCTACTCTTGCTTCTTCTCTCCCTAATCTTTATTTACTACCTGTCTGTAGACAGATTGTTTCTGACTATACTTCTGAAGCACTTTAGCTGAAAATCGGCAGACTGTGCCTGCTACTTTCCTTCAGAATCAGAGTGGATGAGATTGGAAGGGACCTCTGAAGATCATCTAGTTCAATCCCCCTGCTGAGCAGGATCACCTAGAGCACATTGCACAGGATGGCATCCAGGTGGGTTTTGAATATCTCCTGAGAAGGAGACTCCACATCCTCTCTGGCAACCTGTCCTAGTGCTCTGTCACCCTCACAGTAAAGAAATGCCCCCTCATATTGAGCCAGAACCTGCTGTGCTTCAGTTTTTGCCCATTGCCTCTCATCCTGTCACTGGGCACAACTGAAAAGAGATCAGCTCCATCCTCTCGACACCCTTCCCTCAGATATTTATATATTCAGGGTCATTAGTCAGCTCATTTGGGATGCAGGATGTTTCAGGACTTCAGGTAGTGGCACCACAACTTTACATGGCCCTTCAACACTGAAACTCAGCATGTACAAATCACATATGAAAATCTCAATCAGGCCAGGAGATTCTTTACCTCTGTGTGGCTGTCTGGGCATCCTGCATAATCTGTATGTACTTCATTTTGAATAAGAATATGAGCGTCTGTGAATTCACTTCCAAGTAAATTCAGCTGCTCAGAATCACTGGGATATTTGCAGTAGGCTGTTTTAAAACCCAAACAAAGCTCACCGAATGTGCATTAATAACATTGGAAAATGTGGATATGAATGTTCATGAGAAATTAAGTGATATTTTGGAGATTCAGTGACTGTTAGGCAGGTAAATTTGTTTTTGTAGAAGGTTCCTTATAAGTGTGGGAATTTCTAAGATGACCTTCTGCGAGAGCGTGACTCAGTTTATGTAATGCCTTTCTACTGCCTTTATTGCATAATCATTGTTTTTTGCAGGTAAAAAAAAAAGGGGGGGTGGGAGTGAGGGAGGGGGGCAGATTCAATATCAGCCTACAAATCCATTTACCTTTCCAGGCACAAAAACATAATACAAAAGCATGGATTGTTAAATTGCATTCCTGTGTTTCTGAACACTTGTCATTGGCTCTAGGTGTTAATACAGTTTGCAGAATGAACACACTACAACACGATTAGTAGGAATTCGCCCATATGCAGACAAAAAGGATGATGTTTCTTTTGGAAGTGTGTTTTTAATATATTGGAAAGAAAATTTGGCTTTGCTTTCATCCTTGAAGCACCTTTCACTGCAGCAAGATTTCTTTACTGGACTGTGACCTTTTTCAGGCCTGTCTTTTGAGAAAATGCTTTGACCTTTCCTATGCATAAATTCCTTGAAAACCTTACATAGTAAAAAGCAATATGCTAAAAGCATAATTAACTGTTGCTTCCTATCATTAAAGACAGAGTCAGCAGAAGGGTAGTGTAGTCAATACACTGAGTTTTTCATCTTCTGTTAGGATTTTCTCATTCAATGGCAAAGAGTTGCTGGCTTTCAGGTGCCACGGGCAGGCAGAAAAAGGCATCCTTTAAATCCAGTACCGTGAACCAAACTTGACTCTTTTCTAATTTTGCCAAAAGGCTGTAGGGGTTGGCTACTACAGGGTATAAATCTTTTGTGATCCTATTGATGGTCCTTAAATCCTGAACTATACGATAGGTTCCATCTGCCTTTCTAACCGGGCCTATATGGAGTGTTATATTCTGACTCACATTCTACTCTTAGTAGATTACTCCATAATTAAGCAAGTTATTGATTATTCCTTCCATTCCTCTTCTGTCTTTCACTTTTAGCGGGTAATGCTTTTAGCATACCTTCAGAGCATTTTCCTTTAAATGAACTTTTTCACAGGTACTAGGTTCTTTGCTCCCCCAGCTAGTCCTGTAGCCCAAACTCCCAGATACACTTGCTTCATAATTACACCCATTCAGGGAGTCCTATCTGGAGCTTTCTCTGGACTCGCCACGGATAGATAGACTTCAGAGCTTAAGATGTTACTTTAATTTCCATTTTCCCTTGTTCAAAAGAAATTTTTGCAACCAATTTTTGCAGCAAGTCTCTTCCTAAGAAGGGCTTAAGCAAATTGGGTAAGTAAAAAAACTGATGTTTTTATATTGGGTAAGTTTATATTATATTAAGTTTTATATTGGTTTTATATTAAATTATTTATATTAATTAATTAATTATTATTTATATTAATTAATTATTATTAATTATTATTTAAGTTATTTATATTGGTTTTATATATGTGTTAAGTTTATATTAAGTTTTATATTGGGTAAGTAAGAACTGGGTAAGTATAAAAACCCATCATTTTTCCCCCATTCCAATTTTGAGCACTGCAAAAAATATATATATATATATTTCTTTTTGGCCAGTTGCTCCTACTACATTTACAGACCTAGCGCTTTTCCAGAATCAACTGTTGGATTAACACAGAGAAAGCAGCTCCCATATCCAACCTAAAATCCATGTCTCTCTCTTCATTCCTAGCTTTATTTCAACCAGTGGATCTGCTACGATAGATGCCCCTGGTCCCTGTCATTCCTGCTCTGACTGTTGCAAGTTTATCCTGCAACCTAAGACAATTTCTTTCTGACATCAGGACCTGATTGTCCTAGAAAAAGGCTAGCCAATTGCCTCTGTTTGTCTTCCGAAGCCAGGTCCAAACTGGTATATTTTTTTTCTTCTCTGCATTTCAAAGCTGGTCCAAAAATGCCATAGGGGTTTCTTTTGGGCCTTGTTAGAATAGATTCTCAATTCCCAATTTAACCAGATTTTGGTATTTACCAGAGGCCCCAGAGGGCTCACACCTGTGATTTTGATATCCTCTTTCCCTGCTCATTCAGCTTCAAACAGCTTTGTCAAATACTACATGCCAGACCTTTAGCACCTTCAATAACCCTTTTAACGCTTCTTTTGATCTTGCTCCAGCCTGTACTTTCACCAAAGGCTCAGTCAGGGGCCAGCTTAATTCCATACCTTTTTCCCTCCAGGATGCTGAAACAACGTATCAGTATACAACATTTCATCCCGTTTTCCTTCTCTCCTCAAAAACAACACTAATTGCAGGATAGCGTTCTAGCCGATTCATCCATAAAGTGGCCATTTAGCTCCATCCTCAAGCTTGTATAGTGGCCACCCTTGACTGCAATGCTTAAGGAGAGTCCTCTTGCTTTCTGTGCCCCCCCAGTTCTGACAATATCCTTCCCATGTGCCACTATGCACCCAAGGGGGCTTTTCCTTAAAACGGCTTTGTTCTGGGTATTCCCCATTTCCTTGATTTCCTATCCCCCCTTTTTTATCATTTCTATTCCTTATTAGTTACTGTCCCTTGTTTCAATTTCCACCCAAACCTTTTGTTGCAAGTTTTTACCGGCTTCTCCCAATCTTCTTCCCAAACGTCCCACTTATTTCTGTTAAACCTGTAGGTAACACTTTCCGTTTACATCTTCAATTAATTGCTTATCGATCTCAGAATCTTCTACTTCATTTTCTAAGACACAATTGGGCTAGCTAAGACCTAGGAATCACCATCCTTTATCTTGTTCCCCGTCTCCCTGCAGAGCTCACTCTAACATCCCTGTTGGAAGGAGAACGCTTTCTTACCTGAGAGGACTACTGTGCGTGGCTGTCCTGTGTCTCCATTGATCAGACTCACAGGAAAGTAAACCAAATGACGATGAAACAGATTTACCTCTGGACGTATCATAGTATGTATTGAAATGGGACCTGTAAGAACAAAGTGCTTTCTCAAGTGAGTCCTTTCCCATTGATTTCCTTAGTCACTGGGAAACTCTTACAGAAAATTCAGGCAAACAATTCCCCTGCATGGAAACCTCGTTTCGTCTGTAGAACTAAGCATTTATCCCGTTTTTCGACATTGTATAAGCCTTCCTTGTATAAGCCTTCCTGCTCTCACTTCCCTCCGTTTTTCATTTCTTTTCTTCCTAAGACACCCGTGAAAAATTTAAGAAACTTCCTGGTCAATACCTTTCTTCAGACAGCGTCAATGATATCACAGCAACCCAGACTTATTTAACTTTTTCTTTAAAATAGCTAACACAGATTCTGTATCATTCTCACGCAGACCAGTCCCCAGCTTGATCATCTGAATTGAATTTGTTTTCTATTAAACAGATTTTCTTATCATTTTGATTACAGCAGATGAAAAAAGCGCTCACTCTTTTGCCGGCTTTCCATCACATCTGATTGACTGAGACACCCTGATTCCCTGTCTTTATTTGCTTTCTGCAGAATTCTCCGATCTCTTTTGGTTCAAGTTCAACTGGCAAAAAGCTTTTCACTGGTTACTACACTTAGCTGCTATACATTTTTGTTTCTTAAGATAACTGTTTTCATATTTTTCAATAGAACGTTGCCATGATCTATTTTGTAAGGTCTAGAGAAAAAGATCCCCCTCCCCCCACCCCCCAAAAAAAAAAAAAAAAGAAAGATGCTTAGTCCTTTAACATAAAATACTTAAAATACTTATTCATTTGGCTGGATGGAGGAAGTTAAACACGCTTTATATTCTATCCATGTAGACTGCACTCAGGAAAAGTTTATGTAAAATTCTGCTGACAAATGTAGAATCCAGCTTGATTGCTCTAGGAAGTGGAACAGACCCACAGCGGACAGGAGAATGTACTGTCAGAACAATTAGGAAATAAAATCTATCGTGATCTAAGTTACTGACAACTGTTAAATTAATTCACTTTGTTCTTATTCAGCTTGGAGGAAATGGGCACAGAAATTACTCATTTACCCTAAGCACATCTCTGTCACCTTCTTCTCATCTCCAACATGATTCTCATTTTCAGATTGACCTCAGTGTAAACTGTGAGTCTATGTTAAGTGTCATGCACCAAGTGTCAGAGGCAACCGTGCTCTGACCAACACTGCCTGTGCTGGACAAGCTATGGAGAGCAGAAATATTTCTGTAGTGGTCCTAGGAGAACCCCAGTTCCTTTGGATGCAGCTCTTCTTAGAACACTAAGGAAGATCTATTCCTCAAAGGCTGCATCTCTATTAGATGCTGGGATGGTGCAAGAACGTAGTTTTGCAATAAATAATCACATTTACTCCATCCAGTTGCAGTTTCACAGAGGATTAGTGCTACATGAATGAATGTTCTCTCTAAAGAAACAGAAATTAAAGATCTGTTTCAGGTGCAAGATCAATGTATTGCAACCCCGACAGGGGATATAAAAACCCAAACTAATCACCTGTTCTTCAGATAGATTTGAATCAAAGTTTGCAGGCATTTTTGTCCAATGGCTCCAAATGAATCTAGTCCAAAGCTCCTATATGCTGGAACCACATGATTAATATGTAAGGCCTTTAGCCTTAGCTGCTTTGATCTACTGATCTTCTCCAACTGGACTACATTGCTTGTTGCTATACCTCCAAGGGAACGCAACACAGTTTGGATAAATTCACAGTCTAGAAAGAGCTCCAGCAGAAACATGGGTCTCCCTTGCTACCATCATCACAGAAGGTGTGGCAGCCACAGGGCCACTTCATTCATTCACTCACAGAGCACCAATAACAAATACTCATTGCTGTAATATTCATTTGTTGCAAAACTACATTATTGCTCCATCTCCACATCTAATATAGATGCAGCCTTTGATGAACAGACTTTCTTTAGTGTTCCAGTAAAAGTCATTGCTTATTAAGTTTGACTGCCTTTGAAAAAATAATACTAGGAGGTCTGTACAATTGGCAGCACAGTGGTTGACCCATGTATCATCAAGGGTCTGTCTGGAACGGTACGAGCTGGTAATAGTTTTGTTTCAGATGTGTTTCAGCTATGCCCATTGCCTACCACAGAAGCAGGAGAAAATGCCTCTTTACTGTTCTACATGGCCAACGCTCAATTTTAATTCTTCTTGAAGTTAGGGCTTCCAACAATCCAAACCAGATGCCCAGCCTCCCTCCCAGTCTAATGCACGAGCAGAGGGGCTCTCTGAAACACCAGCATAGACTAGGTGAGAAACACCTTGAAAGCAGCCCTGTGGAGAAGGACTTGGGGGTACTGGTTGATGAGAAGCTCAACAGGAGCCAGCAATATGCACTTGCAACCCAGAAATCCAGCTGTATCCTGGGCTGCATCAAAAGCAGAGTGGCCAGCAGGGCGAGAGAGGTGATTCTCCCCCTCTGCTCTGCCCTCCAGAGTCCGGGGTATGGAGTGGCAGGGCTCCCAGCACAAGAGAGACCTGGACCGGCAGTTGGTCCAGAGCAGAGCCACAAAAATGATCATCAGAGCTATGGAGTACCTCTCCTATGAAGACAGGCTGAGGATAGACTCAGGTAAGGAAGAGATTTTTACTATGAGGGTGAGGAGACACTGGAAGAGGTCGCCCAAAGAAGCTGTGGATGCCCCATTCCTGGAAGTGTCCAAGGCTAGGACAGATGGGGCATTGAGCAACCTCGTCTGGTGGGAGGTGTTCCTGCCCATGGCAGGGGGGTTGGAACTTGATGATCTTTAAGATTCCTTCCATCCTAAACTGGTCTATGATTCTATATGGTAGGGAATATCCCTTTGGCCAGTTTGGCTCATATGTCCTGGCTGTGTTGCCTCCCAGCTTTTTTGCAACCACAGCCTCCTCACTGGCAGGGCAATGTGAAAAAAAAATTAAAAAAAAATGGAAAAGGCCTTAAAAAACTGTGCAAGCCCTTCTCAGCAATAACTAAAACAATGGAGTGAAGCCAGGTTTGCTCTGATAGCATTCTTCATGATCCAGCACAACTGACTGCTCTCGCAAGATCAGGTTCATTTCTTCTGAACCGGTCCGTATTTTGGAGGCTCCCGTTTCCTCAAAAATCTCCAAATTCTAACAAAATACATCATTCGTGCTTCTGTCAAGTACACACGGATTTCTTCTGTTTTATTATGGACAGCGAGCTTAGGGAGACTGAAATCTATACCTCAGTAATGGTCATTACAGCCACAAGGGAAGCTACAAGGGAGCTCAGGGACACTCTCAGCTGAGGAAACAGTTTTATCACACGTGCAAGAGTCAGTTGTGTTGTTTCAGTTAGCTTATTGTCTTTGTGAAGACCTCATTTATTCAGCTTCTCCTAAGTTAGACAAATTACTGAGTGGGAAAGCAATTAGTACTTAATGCTATAATACATCAACTGTTCCAAATCCAACAGCTGAGATCTTCTCAGACATTGAGAAATAACATAAAGAAAAACAATGTAGTATGAACGGTAGTTTGCATTGCTATGGTTATTGTTACCATTACCATTATTATTGTTACCGTATGTAAAAAAAAAAAAAAGTATACGTATACTGTTAATATTTTATTTTATTTTAACTGGCAAAAACATACTTCTGGTGTAATGCAGTGAGATTTTCCGTTATTCTATTCTAAGAATTTCAGCTGAGACTTTATTTTGCTCTACAGGAACCTTAAAGGAGGCTCCAGGGAGGTGGGAATCGTTCTCTTCTCCCAAGACCCAAGTGATAAGATAAGAGCAAAAACCCTTAAGTTGCGCCAGGGGAGGTTTAGGGTGGTTATTAGGAAAAATTTCTTCACCAAAAGGGTTGCTCCGGTGGGTTTATGTGGCAAGGTTTTGGTAGCAGGGGGCCACAGGGGTGGCTTCTGTAAGAAGAATCTAGAAGCTGCCCCATGTCAGATAAGGGCTCTGCTGCTGACCAAAGCCGAGCCAATAACCTATGTTGTTTGCACCTCTGTGAGAGCATATTTAAGGAAGTGGGAAAAAAATAACAAAAAAGGCTGCTTCACAGGGAGAGAGAGAGGAGTGAGAAACAGCCTTGCAGGCACTTACATCAGCGAAGAAGGAGGGGGACAGGCGCTCCGGGTGCCAGAGCAGAAGTCCCCTGCAGCATGTGAAGAGGCCCCTGGTGCAGCAGGCTGTCCCCCTGCAGCCCATGGGTCCCACACGGAGCAGATCTCCACGCTGCAGCCCCCCCGTGGAGGAGCCCCCGGTGGAGCAGGTGGATGTGGCCTGGAGGAGGCTGCGGCCCATGGAGAGCCCCCGCAGGAGCAGGCCCCGGGCCGGAGCTGCAGCCCGTGGAGAGGAGCCCACGCAGGAGCAGGGGGTCTGGGGGGAGCTGCCGCCCACCCTGGGGGGACCCCTGCTGGAGCAGTTTGCTCCTGGGGGATGGATGGACCCCGTGGTACGGAGCCATGTGGGAGCAGTGCTTGAAGAGCTGCTGCCTGTGGGCAGCCCCCTCAGGCTCAGTTCGGGAAGGAGGCATCCCGTGGGGGGGACCCCACGTGGAGCAGGGGCAGAGAGTGACCGTGAGGGAGCGGTGGAGACGAAGTGCTGTAGACTGACCACAACCCCCATTCCCCCGTTCTCCTGCGCTGCTCGGGGGGAGGAGGTGGAAGAGGTCAGATGGGGGGAAGGCCTTTTTGGTTTCTTTCCTTTGTTTCTCACTTGTCTAGCTTGTTAGTAATAGGCAATAAATCTTACTGTCTCCCTATGCTGAGTCTGTTTTGCCCGTCATGATAATTGCTGAGTAATCTCCCCATCCTTCTCTCGACCCTTGAGCCCTTTCCACCATATTTTCTCCCCCTTTCCCTTTGAGGAGGGGGAGTGAAAGAGCAGTTGTGGTGGAGCTCAGCTGCCCACCTGTGTAAAACGACCACAGTGTGGTGCATCCTGATAGTGTACTACATAATTTATAAAAATAAAGACCAGTTCTACAAGAAGCTGTTCCTTCCCCTAAATTATGTCACTGTATAGTGATTTCTGTATAGATGTTAAGGAACGCTAACCTTTGTGTTTACTTTGTCATGTTTCAACAATAGTCACTTTTACATGCATATTTTAATCCTGTTATAGAACTACAAAAGATATAGGTATAGAGGATGCATGTGTACTTTTTCAGCTAAAGGCATTAGTGGAATCAAATTGTTTATGGAAAACAGGAAAGGAAAAGGGAATGGGAAAGGAAAACAGAGAGGGAGAGGGAAAGGGATTTCATTGATGTCTTTTTGTGGAAACAAACTGGATCTGATCATTTGGATTCAGGTTGAATCAAAAGATAGTTGCAACCACCTGAATCACTCCACTGTCCCACAGTCACCCTAATGAAGCTCTTAAAGTAACCACTACCTTCTTGGGAGCATGAAATATCCCTAGTGTCTGATAGATGGCTGGCTGCATGGGCATGAATCTGCCAAAAGGTTCCGCTAATCCTAATAGCTCTGTGGTAGTAGACCTGTCCTGCATTCATTGATTAAACAATCCACAGGCATTATCCTTACAAATTCTGTATTTCTGGTCTCTTCACTACAGTAAATTTTCTCTTTTCCCTTGAGATATTAAAAACAAAGGAATCAACTTGAGAGATAAACAAAACTTTCTGTTATATTATTCATGCTCTTTTTATTTCCTGTATCTCTATGTATAAGGAGAAACACGTCTTAATATATGGAACAATCCATAGTATTGTCGTAGAGAAGTAAAAGGCTTCTATTCCCTCACATATCTCTAATAATCTTCTAAAATACTACTGAAACACTTCTGCATCTCTCCATCAAAATAAAATTATAAAGAGGCTAAACATATGGCTGCTAGGAATTCATAAGACATGGAGTGTTTCATGACTTTGTCTTTGAACAGTTCATATACTCAATCATTTCTCCCTTCACTTTTGCAAATAAAGATTTTGTTAAAGAAAATAATTTAAATGAGTCACTTGGCTTCACAGTCTGCTTTACTGGCTATTTTACTACTGTTCATTTTTTCATTGATCAACATCACCTCTCTTGTCAGTCCTTGCCGCTAGAGTAGAGCAACCAAAGCTGTGCTATTATGCCAAGGAGATGGAAGCAGCTAATAGAAATGGACTTAAACAGTGGCCTATATATCCTTTACACAGCAATCCAGCAAATACTAGCTGGTTGCTACTTTAGAATCTAATAAACTCCCTAACAAGCATCTGAAAGTGCTCTGTGGCAATACCTCATAGCATTCTTCAACTACATAACCCTTTCAGGAATATTTAAATCTATCCCTTTTTTTCATCCTTTGAAAGAAGAAATTCCAAGTTATTTCAAACAGAGACATGAAAAAGAGAGAGAGAGAGAAAGAGAACAGACAGCAAGGCTATTCCATTTCTGTCCATCTCGAAACCTATTTTCCCATCCAGTAACTCCAGTAACTAGTATGCACAGAACAGTCTACATGAGATGAATGGCAGGAATACAGCAAGACATAGAGGGTACAAGGAAACCTGTAAAAAGCCACAAATATGAACGCTATACTCAGAATTTTGGAGAACAATCACAATTTTTACCCTATTATCCATCTTCATTAATTTGGTTGTTGTTGTTGGTTTTTGTTTTGTTTTTCAACCATTTGACACAGATGCTCTAGACTATTTCTCTGAAATTTCCCACAGACTTACAGGTGGTGGTAGAACATTATTTATTTATTAATTATTTATTACAATTTTTTCTGAGGGTAGGAAGTATATCTTATAAAGAATCCAGTTTACATTTTCATCTGAGTCTACTAGGTTTGCAACAAAATATGGTCCTTTAACAGAAGACAGCATAGTAAAAAGTGTAAGGCATAAGGACAAACTCTGATACAGCAATAAACAACAGCTTGGTTGTGATCTCAATAAAACAGTTACTAAAAGCAACTGATTTTTAAGAATACAATTGTTCTTAGTAGCCAGTTTACATAAAACTATGGTCAAACTTTCTCAGTGACTAAAGAGGCCTTTTCAGCATTCAGTCAAACTAGCAAAGCCAGGATGAAAACCATAGACCCTCTTCCCAAACACACAACTAGAGAGATCCTGCTTGATGAAGACTGAATAAGCCTTTCAGCTGCAAACAAGCAATTCATTAACTTGTGCATTATTGCTCTACAGTGTCAATGCAGAAAAAAAAGAAATTAAATAATTCAATGTGCCACCAGCTGTAAAAAGCAAACTTGTAGATTATATTGGCTTCTGGGGCCATGGATTCTCCAACAGGGTCTGATATATTTCAATGTAGCTAAGGTATTTCCAGCTGTCAGTCTGCTTTTTTTAAAGTAACTAAGGTTCCTGTGCACACACTTAAAGTTCTCAGTAAATGTTACCACAAAATATTTCATAACAGCTCTGGTGGAGACATAATGGGAGATGTTTTGAATGTGCATTAAGACAAATAAGAAAAAAACTTTGTCTCTTAGCATGATAAACTACAAAATGCCTCAAGGACACATTACAATTTGCTCTGTACAATACAAATGACTCCACCTTGGCTTCCAAATAACACATTGGAATATATCCCATTAAATCAGTATTTTTCTCAGTTAACAAATATATGAGCCAATATATTCATTCTTTCAGCCCTGTGTTTAAAGGAAGCCTCTGAAAATAAATAAATAAATAAATATTTCCTTGCTTTCTCGTAGTCAGCTAAAAACTATTTCAGAACACAGATTTACTTAAGTCAGCTCATACAGTACTTCATGTGCAGCATGTTTCTATCTTCTAGATCTTGTTCTAGAATACACACCAACATTTGAATTAAATTACTGCAATTTATGAATTTATTGGAACATCTAATAACACTTTCGGATAATAATCTGGCTAACAAGCTGGCTTTCACAGCTTTTTGTCATCACCCTTAAGTTTTCTTATGTCATGACTGGCCATCATGAAGGTCAAAAGTCACATAAATTGGAAAATGGAATTTCTGTGTTGACTGCAGCTGCAAACAGAGTGGTGTCAGACCTCAAAGTACCAGAACCCCCTCCATGAAATGTCAAGGTAGATGATATGCCCAAGCTTTTCTGTAACTAAGACAACAGCTCAATCTACATCAAAGCTTGAGAAATTTTTATCCCAGTTTGCATCATTCCATCTTGATATGATCCCTTACTTTCCAGTGCATATAGTCAACAGAATGTGGGTTCCTTATAGACATGGACAATGTGTACTATTTCATGCTTCAACAATCTACTGAAGATAAGCAGAATCTCAAAGTCTAAGGTTTGGAAACATCACTAATCCTGATCAATGTTTACTGTACTCTTTATTGCATCCAAGCTATACCAAAACTTACAACCAACTTCAAAGTACCATAAACTATTTAATCACATTCAAAGAGGCAGGAGAGATGGTATATTCAATTTTCTGTTTTTCTGCTGCAAAAGCAGACAACCGAGCTAGCCAGTGCCTTTTTTGTTTTTTGTTTGTTTTTCTCTGGGTTGCAAGTCTCTGTTGTCCTTTCCCCACTGAGCTCATGTAGCTTCTTTTCTACTACAGACAATTACTTTTAATCTCCTTAGCCTATACTGAATAATCTTATGTGACTCATGATGTGTGAGCCTTTGATCAGCACAGAAGGCCTAGGCTACAAAGAATGACTTAGAAGCACTATCTTGACAGCTGCTTCTGCCTGGACTTAGTAGCATTGCTTCAGAAGAGGGAAGACTCTCCCAGAGTTTAGTCTTGTTTGCTTGCTCTTGCTGAACAAAACTGAGAAAATATTCTGATACATTTAGAGAGCAAAAAGGCTTCCTAGTATATCTCCAGGAGCAGATGCTGGCTTTTTGATTCTACCAGTACGGAAAAAAAAGTAGTTAATTCACCCACCTAATACAAAACAGTGGCAGTTTATCCAGTTTATAGAAAACTGTCCCATGAGCTTTTGTTAGCCCTTTAAGTTTCAGGATTGCTATAAGAAAAATTCATGAGGACCTCTGCTGAATTTAAGTGAAGTCTGATAAGGCTTACACGAAATGAGTAAAACTGAGAAGTCTAATCCATCATACTCTGTCAGACAGTACCAGCAACTCCTTTTAAGTTGCCTTTTCTGATTCATCAGCATTTTCTTCTGATTTTTCATGTGCTTATTAGGCTACACCCTAGCATTCAGGATCACACAGGTTTTCTGAGAATAGTTCCATCACAAACAGACTTTTTAGCAAATGTCTTTCTTGATTTTTTCTCATCAGTGCTTATTACTCGTGCTTTTAAGATACATGTATAAATTACTAAAAGTGTGACCTCAGCTATTAGTCAGATACAGGTTAACAGCAACTATTTTTGGAAGCCAAGTACACATTAGTCCATAACTTGCAGTAGTTTTCTTCATAGAACCATTAAGGCCAACACGTGAAAAAGCTCATTGCTTGCAGCCTAACTATACTACAAGTACTGTGAGTAGTATTAAATATTTTCATGTAGAATAGGAAGAAAGGAAAGTGACTAATTTCTCATTTTATTTTAGTGTAGGATCTACTCCACATATCTGTTTTTAACCAGGAATACACTAAAAAGAAAAAGAAAAAATCTGACTATAAAAGATAATATAACTTGCTTCACAAATATGTTTAGACAGGCTGAAATCTAACAGAGTATAAATATGCTGTTCTGAAACTTATGGTCATGTATGAGGTTTTAATAACATTTCTACTTCAGCATTGTGCATGTCCTAAAGACGATCTTGAAATAGAATTTGTGTTTTGTTTTGTTTTGTTTTTTTAATATGATAAGTAAAATAAAAAATAAAAATGCACAAACATACAAAACCATTTTCTTTCATTCAAAAGGAAAAAATCCCTAATGCTCAAGTTTCAGTATATATTATTTTCTGAAGTTTACCTCTTCCTAACACTTTAAAATACTAATTTTTAAAAAAAATAGTGAAAGAATCACAGCTGTCATGAAATTTTCAAACAAAATATTAATATGTAGTGAAGGCTGACCAATGTACTGCATCTCCTTTACATATGCCTTTAACTTACATCAAGGTTTAAAATTGCAATAAAAGCAATAGGGAAATCTGCAGGGTGAAAATCCAACTGTTATTGAGATAAGAACATGACATTTAAAACAAAAAATCATACAGCCTTGAACACGTATTCACATCACTATGTTAAAGCAAAACAGAAATCTGGGAAGCAAACGTTTCTTCACAGAAGGCAGTTCTGTGTACATCACTGAGCAATTTAAGAAGTACTACTTAATCGTGAAACTTTGTATATGTAAGTTAGTCCTAGGGGCGTTAGGAACTTTTTCTGATGTATTCCTATTTCCTTTGTAAATGACTAGTTATTTGGGTTGAGATGACTTGAGCTGTCCATCATAAAAACATTTAAGACCTGCCTGCTTTTAAAATGCAATTAACTACATGCAATTTATACCCAAACAGCTCCTTAGGTTCTTTCATCTTGACTACTCAAAATAAAACCAATAAATAAATTTTAAGTGACAAATGCCAAAATCTTGTGGAAGAAGAGTTATAGTGTCACAAAATAATTGAGGCTGAAATTGACCTCAGGGGGTCTGTAGTCCAACCTCCTGCTCCAAGCTGGGTCAGATATGAGGTTAGAATTACCAGGTTATTCAGGACTGCATGCAGTCCAGTCTCCTTATATATGTCATAGAATCACCAAATCATCCAGGTTGGAAAAGACCTCTAAGATCACCTAGTTTTAGCTTTAACCTAGTACTGACAAGTCTACCACTAAACCATGCTACTAAGTTCTACGTACACACTTCTACTGAAGACCTCCAGGGGTGGTGACTCAACTACTCCCCGGCGCAGCCAGTTCCAAAAGTATACAACAATTTCAGTAACGAAATTTCACCTAATATCGAACTTAAACATCCTCTGGTGCAACTTGAGGCCATTTCCCCTTGTCTTATCACTTGGTGCTTGGGAGAAGGGCCCGATCCTCACTTCGTTATAGTCTCATTTAAGGTAATCGTAGAGTGCAATAAGGTCTCCCCTGAGCCTTCTTTTCTCCAAGCTAAACAACCCCAGCTTCCTCAACTGCTCCTTGTAAGACTTGTTCTCTAGACCCTTCACCAGCTTTGTTGCCCCACTGGCACTAAATCACCTTCACTTTCCAGTACCAGTGCCAGGATTAGTCTTCTCAGACTTTTACTGTTAGTGGTAGAAGCTCTTCATATTGACCTTGGCATTCCTAGTAACTGTCAAAAAGTTGAGCTGTGGCATTCTTGAAACCAACCCCACATGCCAGAGCAATGTCTCTAAATTCTTCCTTTACAACCTCTCATGCTTCTACCTCCTATGCGCTGAAGCTCTGTCATGAGTTCCCTATTAAACTGAAGGAGTATATTGGTGCACTTGTTTTCCCAACTATCAGGATGGACTGTTCTTGTCTGATACTGTCCTTACACATCTCTCATCTTCTCTGAACAGCTTTACCCATCAGATCTTCCTTCCAAGGAGTCCCCTCTACAAGTTTCTGAATAATGTGAAGCTGAGTTGTGTAAAGTGTAAGGTCTGCATTCTTTTTACCCTCCTACTTCACTGCCCCTGAGATCTTGAACTCCTTCATTTCACGGTTACCATAAACAAACTTGCAACCCCAGCTGGTTCTTCCTTGTTGATAAATAGCAGATCCAGCTGTGTGTCACTTCTGGTTGGCTGGAGAGAAAACTGCTTTACCTTTGTGAAGAGGTTGAGAAATTCTGACTGCTTGCATCCCGATATTTTATCCTTGTAGCTAATATCAGAGAGGACAAAGTTCCCTAATGAGGCTGGTAATGCGTAGACTCCTTGAGGGATTTGCTTTGTTTTTAAAGACTTTGTCTGCATTCTTGCCATGAATGTGTGTTTTGCAACGAAATCCCACTGTAATGCAATTTGATCCCATTTGATCCTCTCAGATTTGATCCTGACTCACATACTTTCACCAAGTCTGTAATACAGAAGAGCTCTATACATCTGAGCTGCTCCTCCACACAGACAGCAGCACCCACCCCTGTCTTTCCTGCCTGTCTCTCCTGAAGACCTTGGATCAGTCCATTGCAGCAATCTAGTTACATAAGCTGGTGCACCAGATCTGAGTTATCCACCTGCTCCTACTGCAGCCTACCCTCTTTATCTGCCAGACTGAGGAGACATTATCTGCCCATGCCCCCATGCACGTATCACTTGCCCCTAAGCCTTGTAGTCACTTTTGATACATTCAGGTTCTCCCCCAGTAGTCTCACTGTTACCAGCGTGGCTGAGCAGGGGAGTAACTCACCAAAGTCTGGACAAGCCTCACAAGTTTATCCAAAATATCATAGATCTAAGTAAGCTGTGGGTAGAGAAGGAGCCATCCTCGTACTGCTCGAAGTCACAAGATTCCAGACTTTCCCATCTCAGCAGGCTTCACTTACAGTACACCAGTACACTGTGTATTACATACACGGTGCAACAAGAGCTTGGAAGAGAGTGCAGCAAAATTGATAAAAATATCTTTTTGCAGCAAAATAACTTTCTTGTTTTTTTTTCTCCCCAGGTTCTTCCAAGAGCCAAGAATGGAAGGCTTCTGCCATGACTGTGAGCACAAAACTTCCTAAAGCAGCTTATTGGAAGAAATATGGAGGAAAGCTTCAAAGAAACAGCCTACACAGTTTCAGTGTCCCTTGCAGTCCCATATATACAGTATAGCATAGTGGCAATAGTAAGAACTTGTATTTATAAAGAAGCAGTTCCAGAGAGTTTCTTGCACCTTACAGCCAAAACTCACAAGTTCAGAAGTTTTAAGATATAATTCTAAAGTTATTTAAGAAATCTTCTTGATCAAAAGTCTTTTAAAAATAGCCACCTTCCATTCAAGACACACTAAATGCCAACACAAGTTGATACAGTAGTAGAGTACAGATGAAGGTTTCTGTCATTTTTAATATTGATGTATGTAGGCATGTTTGGAAGAGAGGACAGCACTAATCTTATACATTCAAAGTTTCCCAAATTGCAAGTTTCTTGTTATATTTGGATTATTTTGTAGCATATTTTCCAAGCTGAATACCAGCTTTAGTTGCCCTTTCCAGCTTCATAATGACTGAGGAATTTTCTCAAATTTTCCAACTGACAAGACACGTAAAAGACAGCAGTATAAAAGGAACTTACATTTTAACCAAAAATCAATATTTTTTTCAATTTATTTGCTGTATTTCCATCATTACGTATTCCTTCAGTATACAGTTTGTAAAAAAACGTACAGACATGGAAAATCCAGTAGAAATGAAACCTTTTATCCACCTCACCAAAGCTAGCAAAGGACTTTGAAAAGCTGGAAGATCATGGAAAGATTAGTCACCAATTCAATATTTACATTAAAATTCAGTAACTAAGTAACTACTCCAAGTCTTTACATTAAAAATTAGTTTGACACTTTATGTCAGTAAAAACACCTGAAGGAAAGTTGAAAAGAGGACAGAATTAGGCTGTTGTCAGTGGTGCTCTGTGCCAGAAAAAAAAGTGAAGGGCACAAACAGGAACACAGGAACACAGGAGGTTCTCTCTGAACATCAGGAAGCACTTCTCTACTGTGAGGGTGACAAAGCACTATCATAGGTTCTCTGGAGAGGTTGTGGGGTCTCCTTCCTTGGAGATCTTCAAAAGCCATCCAGACATGGTCCTGGGCAACCAGCTTGAGCAGGGGGTTGGACCAGATCACCTCCAGAGGTCCCTTCCAACCTCAACCGTTCTGTGATTTTGTGAGATAAAAATGAAACACTTTGGCCAGTGATTTTGTGCCTTCATTTGGTGAAAACACATAATTATAAGAGAATTTATGAGTTCTATTCCAGACTCTGGGAAGAATACAATCTAATTAGGAAAATAAAATAGAAATAAATGGAAATTAAAAATATTCTATATTGTTTTTCAACGTTAATTTATCTCTTTTTTCAGATGAGCCACACATGACAAAGGACTTATCACTATTAGTAGTTTAAAAACTCATCTGATTTAAGTTGTTCTGCAGCACTCACAATAGTTCAGAACCTAAGCAGAAGAAATTTATGAATCTGAAGCTTTCCTGTTGTAAGATACTTTCTTACAGTTGAGATGCAACAACTAACAGTATGATGCTCTTGCTTCCTTTTTATCAGACCACAGCCCCAGTTCACACCCAGCACAGTTGGGTATTCAGTCAAAGAAGGGATTCCTGGTCCTTTTTTGAATTATATTACTATGTTACCTGATTCACACAAGATTTTAGATTAACGATATGCTATAATGTATAGGACTGTTTAAAATCTTTACTGTCTCTAGGCTATGTAGTAAGACAATAATGAGAAAACCCCTCACAGTTCTGATTCAGGTTTCCAGTAAAAGTTCCAGTCTCCTTTTCAGTTTCCCAAACTCCTCTTTGAATGTCACCACATTTCAATTCAGTTCTTAATATTATCCTAGTGTCACGGATGCACTTGGTCTCCTGCTGACCTTGTATCTGACTCCTAGTCTTACTGTAAGTTTATATTGCAAGAATACATTTTTTTCTTTAGAACTGTTTTTGAAAATCCTTTACTATTTTAGCTGAAACACTTCAAATTTCCAAGTCAGACCTACAGCATGAAAGACTTCAGTAAAAAATATATATATATATATATAATCTGTTAACAATCACAAGCAGGATTTTATTTAAGAAACTCTCAGGCAACTTAAATAGAAAATATGACGAGACCAGGATGCAATACTAATTAGTAAAGTATTGTAGATGCACTTTGAAAGAGTAATCTTGTATTTTTTTTAAGGTGAAAGCAGTTTCTCCTCTGAGGGCTAAATGTTTCTTTGACATCTTAAAGCATTATACTTTCTAAAAATATTTTTTAATTAATCTTCTTGCCTACTGTCTGTAAGGTCTCAGAGAACAGAAGGTATATATATTTGAAGTGGGAAAATAAATCATTGTCTCCTGTGATTTTGATATCACTTTTATTAACACGTAGTCCTAATCCCTCTCTCACTAAAGCCTTTGAATCACAATGATGACCTGATGACTCTTGTGATGAATGATTCTCACTGAATTCCTCTATTCTAACGACCATGTGGTGTATTTCAAGACATGCTATCTAGCATGAGTGTTTGGTTTAAAACAAACCACCCAGTACACCATGAAGTACAGACAAAAATCAAAACAATCGCACACATGGTAGAGACCTTCAGCCATCATGAGGTTTTGGTCTGCAGTGTGTTCCATCAGTGGTAGCTTCCCTGCTGAACATTTTCAACAAAACATTGTGGCTTTTCTCCAGTTCCCTAAAATGGATGTGTGAACATACCAACTAGCAGAGAACTTCCATGTGGAACTAAAAAATCTGGATGATATTACCAGCAGTAAAAGGTAAGGAGTTATGAGAAGATTAAAATCTCTTTATGACTTTATGGTATTTAACCTCTGTCAGTGTTTTATGGGTATCCAACCTTGTTGTTTTTTTGTTTTTATCTAAGGTAGTTGGCTCAGAAATTGCAGAGTCCAAGAAATAGTTTAGCAATAAATATTATAGTGTTAAAATTCTTAGGCCTCATTTACTTCATTAACTGACAATAATTCTGTATTTCCTCTTCATCCAAAGCAGCCTGAATGCAATAAACTTCCATGCATTCTACAACTAAAAAGAAATTTAAAGATAACAAAGACAAAAACAAAACAAACAAACAAAAAAAAAAACAGCCCCGATTTTTCCCATTTTTACAGAGATTTTTGAAGAGGATAAGGAAGTTTCATGGAAGGACAGAAAACCCTGAAAAGACTCTCTGGGACTCCTTTCAATTATTATCTTTTTTTTTTTTTTCTTCCGTTGATGATTTCTTTAATGGAAGAATTAGCTGTGTTTGAAGGTATACAACATTTGTTCTTTTTTTTTTTTTTTTTTTACCAAGCTCTGCTGCAAGTGACAAGTTGCTTGACATAGGAAAAAGAACATTTCATCAAGTCTTGGCAATGTCATTTTACAGTCATTTCTATGAGAGAACAACAAAATTTTCCCTGCAGTAAGGTAACTTTATGTTTGTGTATGAGTTTCAACATTGGTTCATTTTGATTTATACAATAATTTAATTTCCCGGTTATGAGAATAAGCAAGGAAAAATGTTAGATCATGGCAATGGACCTTTTGCTAGGAATGAATATAATTATTTTATAGAACAAAATCACTTTTTAAAAGTTCTTAAAAGAGAACTGTTTTTGTGCTTGGTTTTCTGCTTGGGTCTTTTTCTTTAGGGAAGTATCAAAAAATCAGTTAGTCTGATTATACAGAAATTGGACCGGGTACTTCTGAGGTATGGAAGGACTACTTTTAACTACAGCACCCCAGTTACCAAAGAAATGTACCACCCTGGTACAAAAATCTGCCTACTTAATCAGTGTGCAAACTCTACTGGCAGCTGTGCTGACAGTTTTTTAAATGGTTACCGTACCTCCCAGAAGCACATCCTGTGGTCCCAAATTGAAAGGAACTGGTCTTGAAAAAGAACATAATGAAACTGCATTATTGTTTCAAATATTACGCTTAAAGTCATTTTTTCCTTCTTTCCTTCATCTTTTTTCTTTCTTCTCAGATTCTATCTGTTGACCTCAGAGTCCCTCCAACACACTGACACAAAAGAATTTGAAGAAACAGAAAGGTAGGAAAAACAGTCACTTGTGCATGTCTTTTTGATGAAATCCTGGGGATATAACAAACTAAATGACATCATGCACCACCATTTCTGAGAGGTGAAACTAAAGGTGAATGACCTGTTGATAAACTCATCCACTAGCAGCTGACAGATTTAATTATCTTGTCACCAGTTCACGTGCTGCCATATTGTACATTTCACTGAAGCACAGGCTGACACTAGCCAGATGAATTGTGTCTCCACTTCTCTCATTCATCCATCACTAGCATTCATTCCGAGTTTAAAAAAAAAAAAAAAGTTTCTGGAACATTTGTCCAAGTTGCCAGCAGAATTCCTAACATTTCTGTTACCTTCCAGGTATCACGAATGTGATTTTACACTACTTTTTTACACTACATTTCAAGTCAAGACGCACTCATCTCCCTCAGTCATTTTTAAAAATAGAGCAGATTACATGCCCTGACTTTAATTTTAATTTTTATTTTTTCCCCCATGGCACACAAAGTAATTTGTCTAAGGCTTATAGTAGTTCCTCTTGTCTTCAATACTTATTACTAAGAGATCAGACTAAGAAGAGGAGAAAACGAGTGTTTCTGACAGAGGCTTTGATACAAAGCCCTAAATTCTTACATGTTCCCAGCTTCTCAAGATAAAGTACACTATCGGCACTTATTTGCTAAGCAGTAGTAGATGCATGTGTCCAGACATCAGATATAACAAAACCATCTAGAAGAGCTGTGAAAACAAACACCTCTAACAAAAACAAGGCATGTTGGTTGTTGGTTCATAAAAACAGGTGGATGTTCTGTGTTGGCCAATAATGAAAAGTCCAATTAGATTAAGTATCTAGGTGTAAGCAAGAACTGGAACTTGACAAACCTTCCCCTGAACCTATTCTTCTTTCCCACAGAAAGACACACCACTGTGCACCAACTACACCTTCTTTAAGGTTCACATTGTACATGATATGTATCCATAATGATGCATCAGCAATATTCTGTTATGACTAAGATAAAGAAGAAGCTATTGTTTCAAACTAAGTTACAAAAACAGAAGATAGAGCAAGAGTAGCTTGGAAACAGCCAGAAGGCTAGTTTGAAGAACTGAAAGCAGTTTTTAAGTGAAACTGAGAGAAAAACTGGTGAGAAAGAGATCAACTAATCTAAGTGAGAAAAAGTCTAAAAAAAATTTTATCAGTGTAATAATTGCGAAGACTTAAAATTCCATTTATTCTATATGAAATGAGCCTATTTTCTAAGTATATTTAATATTAGTCTGTAGAATTTGGCTAGTGTAGCCAGAAATCCATTGAAGATTATGAAAACTATTTTTAAGATTCCCAACTGCTTATGTATGCAAGAAATCAGTCCAAAGCAGAATATCCCGAGCTTCATCACATAAATGTGATTTGAGCTAGTTTGCAGAGCTAAACGAACTGGTCTTGGAAAACACTACAGAGAAGAAGCTGCTTGTGCCCATTAAGTTTTACATGGACAATGCTGCATATTCCTGAGCACAATCTACTGTTACTTTATCTATGGAGATGTTTCTTCAGAAGAGTATTCCTGTATTCTCATGTCTGAATGGAAACATGAGGACAGTATTGTGGTGCTTTCAGGGGCTGTATGAGAGAAGGATAGCTGTTCTTCAACTCTACATACTATATCTCTGGAACTGCAAAACCCATTCTAAATACTTTTTTTTTTTTTTTTAAATAGAGTTTGTCCCATTCTAAATACATTTTTAAGAGAGCATTTGCTTAGTCTTCATTCTTAAAATCTTGTGTAACCATTTTGCGTATGTATACTAGCAATATCCAGTAACCTCATGAAATATGTATGTCATAGAAATTAAATTAAATCAAACAGGGTTAAATTTCATTATAGAATCATAGAATCATAGAATATCCCAAGTTGGAAGGGACCCATAAGGATCATCGAGTCCAACTCCTGGTACCACACAGGTCTACCCAAAATTGTAGACCATGTGACTAAGTGCACAGTCCAAACTCCAACAGGCTTGGTGCAGTGACTACGTCCCTGGGGAGCCTGTTCCAGTATGCGACCACCCTCTCAGTGAAGAACCTCTTCCTGACGTCTAGCCTAAACCTCCCCTGCCTCAGCTTGACACCATTCCCGCAGGTCCTATCACTGGTGATTAAGGAGAATAGGTCGGCACCTGCCCCTCCACTCCCCCTCACGAGGAAGTTGTAGACTGCGATAAGGTCCCCCCTCTGCCTCCACTTCTCCAGGATGAACAGGCCAAGTGACCTCAGCCGCTCCTCATACGTCTTCCCCTCTAGTCCCTTCACCATCTTCGTCGCCCTCCTCTGGACACTCTCCAGCAGTTTAACGTCCTTTTTGTACTGTGGTGCCCAGAACCGCACACAGTACTCGAGGTGAGGCCGCACCAGTGCAGAGTAGAGCGGGACAATCCCTTCCCTCGACTGACTAGCAATGCCGTGCTTGATGCACCCCAGGGTACGGTTGGCCCTCCTGGCCGCCAGGGCACACTGCTGGCTCATATTCAACTTGCTGTCAACCACAACCCCCAGATCCCTCTCTGCGGGGCTGCTCTCCAGCGTCTCATCGCTCAGTCTGTACGTATAGCCAGGGTTGCCCCGTCCCAGGTGCAGGACCTGGCACTTGCTCTTGTTAAACTTCATGTGGTTGGTGATCGCCCACCTCTCCAATCTGTCCAGATCTCTCTGCAATTACCACAATTGAAATTATTACCACAGTGAAATAGAACACTGCCAGAGTTAACCCACTGCTTAGAATACTTATAGATATGGCACAGCTCTAAAGAAAGGGAGACAGTGGTTAGGATACTTTGGAAACCAGTCAGAGACAGCTGAGGATAATCCAACCACAAAGCAATCTGCTCGGTCCACTATTAACTACCCCAACATCTAATAAATCCCAGCACCATTAAAGCTATCTTTTCCCAACAGAAATAATGAAATAAGGCTACATTTATGCTACATCTCCAGGGAGTGAACCAATGTCTGAGTGGTAGGGTGCTATATAGGCCCAATTTCATTTCTCTGAATGGACACAGCATTTTTTCTAGTTTGCTTGTGGTTTGGGGTTGATACCTACTCTATAGTCTCTCTGTGGATATTCCCATGTAGTTCTTAGTTTCACAGTCTGTTAGTCCACACTTGCCTATTCACAAGTTTCTCTGACACCCAAAGTAATCTGCAATGATCTGCTTCAGTAACTTGCCCGGTATGTTTTCTATGTAGATATCTCATTGCTCTTCCATAAATACAACAATGGTAATATGTGACCATATTGTCTTGATAGAGCAAAGAAGGAAGCAAATGCTTAATTATTACTGCTGGCAAAGTGGTTGGTTTTGGTGTCTTTTTAATAATAAAAAGAAAAAATTCAAGTGTTGAGGCAGTTTCAAATGTAATCTCTCTCTTTTTATTAGAGACCACAGTGATAACTAGCCCTAATGATTGAGATCACATGACAAAAAATTTTGCCATTTGACCCATTTTAGAAAAACTTTCTATTGAAATCCATTACATCATTTTATGCAAGAGCAGCATTTAATAAACAAATAACATTACTAGAATGGTCTTTTGTTTTTCTTCTAAAATAACAGTATTGAAGCTAGTTCATTATTGATGAGCTTACATCATGCCACATCACAAATGAAAGCAAATACACACATGTAGATTCTCTTCTCTGACATCCAATATAAAGTGGCATTACACTGAGAAAAGCAAATGCAACATTAAAACTGTAGAATCTTTTCCCTGTCAAGGATTCTGGAGAATTTCAGGCAAAGTAATATGATTCTCTTGACTCTCAGCTGACAACTGGGGATATGAAAGAAGACCGACCTTAGTCATGCAGTAAAGATGAACAGAATTACACTAACAAAGGTGAGTTCTAATGCTGCCCACTAGTAGAAATGAATGGATTTCTATTTCACTTGACTACATTTTTTATACTTCTCTGGACTGTAAAGTAGCTTATTGTCAAGAAGCATGTTCACCTAAAACTATCCAGGGAAAGCAAACAACAAAGCAAAAACAACCCTAACAATGAAAAGCAGTTCTGTCCTGTTACATCTCCAGCTTAGTTCTCTTGCAAAGCAAAATTCTCATTGTTTTAGTGAAAACCACACCCTGGTTTCTGTAAGGTTGATTACAGTCTGACTGCATTCTGGTACATATGGTCAGCATCTGCCTTAGTAAATAATGACTAAAGAACTTTTTTTCTGTCAATCTTTAAATAAGTCTGTCCTCTTAATCTCAGTTAGCCAAACGGAGAATAACCTTACATAACCTCAAGGATATGAAAACAGTTATCGTGCCAAGTGTTACTCTGTAAACTTCTAATATAATCAGTCTGAACAAATCTACAAAAATTTCAACTGTGGTCTCAAAAAAAAAAAAAAATGTATACATGCCCTAGCATACCAAAAAGGCAGTCTGTATTGAAATTAATACAATGTTGATTCCTCAATAAATTGCAGAGTTACACTGTAGGAAACTTTTAAATAAGTAAATAAATAGTCTTCAGTATGCCAACTCATTAAGCTTAATTTGAACAAATCTCTTTGTGTCATAACAGTGCATCAGCGATACAACAGCACTTATCAATTATATGATTCCTCATTAAATTTTTAAAAAGAATGAAAACACAATATTTAAAAACTTCAGTACACCTAAATAACTAAACCTAATAGATACAACTTTAAGACAGTACATAATTTATATATATATATATATATTAGGAGAAAAACAACAGGAGAATACCTCCCATTTTGAATCAAATGGTATGGAAAGAGGAGGTGAGGTTGGGTACATCCATGACAAATGGGGGGAGAGGGGGAGGATCCTCCTTTGGCAATGTACCTGAAAACAGTTTCTGCTCTAGTTTACTTTCTAGACAACCCTCTGTCTCCTCTGACCACACAAGGATCCTGGGGATAATTGAAGTGCTGTATAACCTTTATGGCGTTGTCCCATTATCAGATCATGGACAATCATAGGTGAATTTCTGACTACAGGAAAGGGAAATTCTACACTCCCCTAAGTGGTATCAAGTGCTCAGTACTGAAGCCCAAACCCTTAAAGTCCACTCTTACTCCAGATGGTAACAACATCATCCAGTTTTTACAAGCAGGTTCTTGCTGATATTCGATTTAAACAAAGAATAGAAAAGCACAGGATAAAAGTGTGTCACTTTCTTGCAAACCCAATTCTATTACTCTCTTTTCTCACTGTTGTTTTGATCAACGTTTATTATTTCATAGAAGAGGAAATTATAGAGAAGATTTCATAGTGAAAATCTGAAGGAAAATGACATTTTTTCATTGTTTCTGTAATTGAAGTTACTGTTTTGCTACAAACTTGCAGTCTTCCTTATTCTTATTTTTTGTCCTTGTGTGTTTACATCCCTAAGGTTTGGGGTGGAATAAATCATCAGGTGGAATAGCAGGTGAGGAGGAGAATATTAGCAGACAGATGATAATGCTGTTCAGCTTTCTGCACAGGAGCTCCTTTTATGGGCAGCACATGGCCACCTACCAGCACCTTGGCTGAGCAGCAGATTCCCGTGTATGGCCGAAGCATTTCCAATTGCACTGAAGTGCAGAGGGAATGGTAGGAATTACATGCAACACTACAAGCTGCACTCAGCAAGTGCAGATGGAGATCTCCCTCGGCTCATGCAAAATAAGAAACCAAGGGCATGAAACTACCACATGAACTAAAGAAAGCCCAAACTTCAGCATCAAAACTAAAAGGAAATTCAGTCTACCTTAATGGTGGTTTAGTAGCTTTACTTTTAACACCTTACCACGCACAATCACTGAGTGTTTTTGAGAGGTCAGCAGCATTAGGGCTTTTAAATAGCTGACCATATTGCAAGGAGTAGTCTGACCCTTAGCAATTATTTAGAAATTCAGACATAATTAGGCAGTTCCTCCAAATATACTGTTGTGCAGCAAGTTGTTTAGGAGAATGCAGCTACAACAAAGAAGCCTCCAGAAAAATCTGAAAAATCTGCCTGGCCATGTGGTGAGAAATTCTAAACTGCATGAGTCTTTAAAACGTGACCAACTTTTTTTCCTTTCTTGCAGGGAAATAAGAATCTTTTTCAGTGTGCTCAGTGACCAAGGTGTATCTAGTTAAGCACATGGTTTCATAAATCCAAGCTGTCGAGGTGCTAGCTATTCTGAGAAAATAAGTCTTTAAAGTCTTCTATGCATGAGCAGATTGACTATGGATCTCGTTTGTCACACTTGTGGAACTCTACTCACCATACATAAGCTAACAGTGACAAGCACTTCCTTTGCTCTGCTCTGGGCTAAGAGCCAGCTGAAGTCAGCTGCAAGCAGCTGGCTTGGCTCCAGTGCTCCTTACACATTCCTCTTTGCCACCATTGAATTATTACCAAATTCATCTTCTTAACAAGTCATCAATCCTTCATTCTGCTGGCCTGTGCTGTCCTGAAAAGCTGTCATCAGCCCAAGCTTTTCCTATTGGTCTCTGCACATTCCCAAGTCTTTCAATTTTTTTTCCAGCTGTGGATAACATATTGAAGAAGGATCCTGTAAACATCTGTGTCAGGATTATCGTTCATTTTAAATGAAGATACAGTTTTAGTATAATATCCAAGCTGGTGAAATCCTGACAGACTCTCTGAGCTGCAGTTTCAGCACTAAAGCAAATAGGGAAACCAGAAGCTTCCTCATCAATTGCATTCTATAACAAAGAGAGAGACAAGAAAAAAAAAAATGTTTTAACAGAGGGGAGCTTGCAGAATGACAGGCAAGTGGAAGAGAATCTACTAGGAAATGCTACTACGGGAGTGTCTAAAAATAAGTGTTTCTATTTTAAGATTGAAAGAAAGTACTGAATGACTACATCTTTTTGTGCAACAAACATGCCAAAGACCTGTTTTTTGGTGTGTTTGTTTTTTAAAACAAATGTTTATACAAGTAAGAAAGATTGAAATATTGAAGTGAAATCTGCAGCTTAGGGGTTGAACAAGAACAATCCAGTCCCTTATCCATAAGGACTGACTCACTGTCCTGGAACCTCCTCAAAATCCCAGTACATCCTACACCTTCTTCCTCTTAATTGAGTAGCAGCAATAGTTCAGACCCATGGGCCATCTAGGTTGCAGCCAGAGAAAGGGATATCCCAGTGCTATCCAACACTCATTTGCCATATTCCACAAGGGAAAAGGCAGCCAGACAACAGACAGTAGCCTGGATTTGGTCTGTAATTCACACTGATTAAGGGTACAACAATGATAACCTCTGTTTGATATCATCTACAGAACACAGACATCATTGAACATCTACAGAACACTGACATCACTGTTCTATGCCTTAGCTTTCTGTTTGAGATGGCTAGATAATAGCTGTTGAGAAATACTATCATCTAAGATTAATATACAAGATAACTTTAACTAACAAGCAGAAAGATTTCTTGGATTTTGGCAGTCCTGGCTACCATCTTGAAAGGAAATTGAAAATATATACAAACACTCAGGATAAGACCTGAGTTTCATAAGAGGACTGTAGATGTCAGCCAGATACTCGACTGAAACAACGAGCATCCTTCTATCAGTAAGTTTCCTTAGATAATAAATTTTCAAACTCCTATCAAGTTGATGAACACACACAGTCACACACAAAGTCACGCAGTGACAAAAAGTCACACACAAAACTGTTTTTGGTGGCCTTCCTTAAACACAAGGGCATTTTCCCAGATAATATTCCTCACAGCCTCCTCATCATCTCCTCATCTTTACCATTAAGCTTTAAGCCTGTGAAGCTTATTGCGATCATCTTTTTTGCTTGTGTTAAAGGACCATACCAGATTTAAGAACATGACATCTCACGGCATACAACTTGTCATCTGGAACACAAATACATGTCGCAGTATATCTGGTCCAGAAGACAAAAGTTTCTTATGGTGAAACTAGTAAATTACCAATATTGCAAGGAGATGACCTCAGGCAACTTCACTGCAAAACACTCCCTTTCAGTATACTGATTTAAGTAGTCAGAAACAAGTTTCAGAGAATGAACCACCAAAATAAATAAAAGCCTTTCATGTCCCATATAACTTTAAAGAACCAAGAGCCGTATCAAACATGTTGCACGTTTTTCATCTCAGATGTTCCTTGATAAAGAAAGTATATCAAGTTTATATCATTTCCATAACGAGTCAAGTTCAGTGGAATTTCTTTTCTCCAAGGGTAAAGAAAAGAAAAAAAAAAAGAAAAGAAAAATTAATCCAGGCAAAGTTTAGCTACAGTTGCATACTGTACACAAAAACTCTCCACCTCCCACCCCCACATCCACCTTTTAAAAATCAGCTTGCCAGTCGCTATCTCCAACACATTCCTTGACAGTTGAATCAAATCTTCTAATTTAATTTTTGCTACTGTCTGAAGTACTGGACATGTGCTGTAAGTACTGGAAGTACTTACTTACAGAAGCTGGAAGTACTGGACTCTATTTTAAAATAGAGTTCTCCAAGGACAGCATATATAGCATACATCCAAATTTTTAATAGAAGTAAAGGCAAAGACAGTTATCTGAGAGCAAGATATGGGTATTGATCCATCAATAGAGTTTTAATCTTCACATAGATTATGATTAGACATTTTTCCTGTTTTAATAATATATTACAAGAAGGATGGAATAACATTATACTGGAAAAGTACATTTGCTTCCAATTTAATTAAAAGTAGTCTGTCAACCCAAAATACTTTATCTCCTCCAGTATTCTTCCCCTTGCATTTTTGTTTGTTTTGTTCTTAATAAACACAAAGCCGAACTTTAGTGCCCTGAAATCCTTTAAGAAATGGAAATTCAATCCTCAGCACAGATGCTTTTGTCATACATTTCTGTAGTTAGCAGATGCTTTTGTCACACATTTCTGTTGCACCAACACAAAGCTTGAGTACAAGCACAATAATTCATATCTGCTGCAAAGTAAGCAACAAAACATGAAAATCTGTTTAGTAAAAAACTCTAGCAGTGTCTGCCTAGCTATAGTGGTGCTTTAAACATCTTTTGATTAGCGCCAAAGCAGTGCAGTATATGATTTAACAAGCATTTCAAATGAAGTGTTTATTTCATTGGTTATTTTATTTCATACACCATTCCCCCTAGATCTGCTAAAACATTTGAGAAATAGTAAAATACAGTGGCAGACACACTAAGCAGTACAACGATATACTTTCTCAGGCAGAAAGCTGCACAAGGAACAAGAATGAATAGCAAAGAAAAAAAAATGAATATTGTAGTCTGTTCAAGGAGCCAAGGATGTAGGCACAAGAGGAGTGGTCTCTTGGCATAAGGAATAAATTTAAGAAGCAACAGCTTTAGTTTTTAGATCTTGCCTCATCTGAACCAAGGCTTGTTGGACACTGTAGAAAAAATTATTTTGATGTCCACAGGTTAGCAGTACTTTGCCTGAAGCCTTCCAGGGGTGAAGCCTGATTCTTTCTTTGCTCAGACTGCCAGAACATAAACCTGAACAGAAAAAGTGAGAGCCATCAAATTAGAGCAACAAATTCACTGATTCCCAGAACACAAAAGACAAAATACCAGGAATCTTCAGTAGAGATGTATCCCAAAGCAGAGAAGTGGGAGGAACACATATTGTGGAAGTGCTTATTTCACCCTCTTTTTCCTCCAAACTTGTTAGATTTACACCACACATAAAATAAGAACAATGATGCCTCTCTAAGCATCATTACATCACAGAGGCATACCTCAGACTTTAAGTCTACAGTAGGACTTATATGAATATATGTCTAAAAACTTCAATTAGAAGAGGTCAGCCCTCTGCCAGAAGCTGATACACCTGCATCTACTTGCCCACATCAGACTCATACTGAAATCCACCGCAATTTCAGCAATGTACAGCTTCTATCACAAGTACCATTGTTGTTCCTCAGAGAGACTATACCCTTCTGGGATTTGTTCACCACCAGGAATGAGCATTTATGGTATGCAGCAGTAGACGAAAACACCTAGAACGGCCAATATATGCAGAGCACAGTGGCTTCCCTGTCCCAGAGCTTGCTTTTGGCAGGATGCCGACAGGCTCCTCATGGAAGATGACTTATCTTCTTTCCAAGGGAAGCTAAACAGCTATTTTTCCAGTGAGCATTTCACTTGCATGCGGGACAGGAGCAGAGGAACAAACAGGCTTATGGACTCCTTTTTCTTCATTCAGGTCACACCAATTTGGTCAGTGTGACAGGCGGCGTGGGAAGGGGGAAGGCTGCTAGGCACAATGATCAGGAATGTGATTCCAGAGCCAAACATAAACACCTATAAGTTTGTAACAGATCATCTAACCAGACTGCTTCTGAGGAGTGGAAATAATAGAGGCTATCTTATAGAGATGCTTTGTAGTATTGATAATTCTCCAGGCTCTTATTTTTTCCTCATAACAAACTGCATTTTTTAATGTTTCTGCATTTGCTCTGTTCTAAATTCCCTAACTACTTGCATCTGTTCCTCATGTAGGGTTCACTACACTTTGAGGAAACTAAGGAAAAAATAAATAAAAAAAACAAATAAAGAAAAAAAAAAAAGATTGGTATTGTTTCCTATAAAATGTGCTAGCACAGCTAAGGACAAGGAAAAACAGTCAGATTTTTCAGTCTCTTTCTTTCTTACGCACACATTTTTTAAAAAATGCAAACCACAACGAGCTAAACATTAGTTGGACTCTAACTAAACTCTACTAAGCCATCAGTTTTCTGTGCCTACCAGCAATTGATATCCATGCCTTACTAGAAGTACATATTCTACAAATTTCATAGGCATGAGTAAGAAAGATGTCAGTTGTCTAGTTGCCTGTCTGTATGAATGGCTCTTTCCCTTTGTATTCTTTTTCAACAAGGTTTTTGACCCGTTCTCATCCACTCTTCCTGCTAAAAATGATACAGAGGAAACTCATTTATTCATTTCTGACATTTGCGGGGGTCTTGTTCATTCATTACTAACAAAATATAGCTTGATTAGCCATTAGGATGTTGCCTCGCAACAGCAACAAAGAGAAAAATGAACCTCCAGTGCTCTGCAGCAGGTACAGCCCTTTGAAGTGTTAATATTAGCATTTCAGAGAATGCAACAGTGTTCCAGTGCCAGACAAACTACAAGAAAAAAAAAAAAAAAAAAAAAACAGAAAGTGGGAAAGAGGCCTGCAAAAATGGAGACAGAAAGAAGGGAGACATTTCCTCAGTGTTCCTGAATTTTTTTTTATAGATGTTACTCAATCAGTTGTTAGCATCATTATTGTTAATTGTTATTACTAACTATACAAATTAAATACATTATTTTCTAAACACACTAGTCTATCTCTGATAAACACTCTTGGCCAGAAGAGCTATGATGAAGTTATGCTACACACCAGTGGCTGCCTAGCGAGCACTGTAATTAAAACTGTTAGCATTTCCATTTACACTTGACTCAACAATTTTCATATGCTCATAACTCTTAGTGCCCTTCATGACTGAAACATTGCATGCTGGGCCTCTGCATGAAGACTTCTAAATGTAAAATTTAAATTTAATCCACTGACTCATTAGTGACCCACAAAATAATAATCCCTTCTCCAAAAGTGTTTTCCAGTTTGTTTGCTGGGTTTGGGGATTTGTTGGACTTGTTTCCATAGGATACCATACTCACAGTTTAGAAGTATATGACTAGTACCCCCTGCTCCTGACCCCTGGTAATACAGTTATCACAACTAACGTCATTTTGTAAAGAAAGTGGCCATGATTGGTACACGAGCTGGTCATGTATAAACCCCTTTCTCCCTGCCAGCACTGCCAGACCCCCTGCTCCTGTGTGGACTCCTGTCCACAGGCTGCAGCTCCAGCCCAGGGCCTGCTCCTGCAGGAGCTCTCCATGGGCCACAGCCTCCTCCAGGCCACATCCACCTGCTCCAGCGGGGGCTCCTCCACGGTGGGGCTGCAGTGTGGAGATCTGCTCCATGTGGGACCCATGGGCTGCAGGGGGACAGCCTGCTGCACCAGGGGCCTCTCCCTGCACAGGCCGCAGGGGAACTGCTGCTGCCTGCCTGAAGCACCTCCTGCCCTCCTGCTGCACTGACCTGCTGCAGGGGGCTGCAGGGGGCTTCAGGGCTGCTTCTCACTCCTTGCTCTCCCAGCTGCTGTGCCCCAGCAGTTGTTTGTTTTTTTGTTTTTGTTTTGTCTGTTTGTTTGTTTTCCCTTTCTTAAATCTGCTTTCCCAGAGGCGCAAACAATATTGCTTACTGGCTCGGCTCTGGCCAGCAGCAGCTCCCTTTGGAGCCGGCTGAAACTGGCCCTTATCTAACATGGGGCAGCTGCTGGATTCTTCTCACAGAAGCCACCACTGCAGCCCTCCACTACCAAAGCCTTGCCACATAAACCCACTACACCAGGTAATTAGAACAAATACTAAATAACCATAAGCTACACTGAACAAAATTTTGTGTAATGCTGATTATAAAATCCTGTGCTACATTAATTACAGATTCTACAGTACATTAATTACAAAACACTGAATAATAAAGCTTTAATTATAACTACAACTTAGTTTTGTTCTCATTCTGCCCAGGATCCCCAAGAACCTATCTGTCCCTGGAGTGTCTGGTGAAGGAGTATTAGCGAGAAAACTTGGCAGGCAGAGGTAAACTCTTTCTACACAAAGGAAGGATAGGTAATGAATGGGATTGAGTGCACCTTCAGAAAGTTGCTGATTACACTGATCTGTGTGGTGTGGTTAACATGCTGGAGGGAAGGGATGTCATCTAGAGGGACCTGAATGGGCTTGAAAGGTGGGCCTGTGCGAACCTCATGAGGTTCAACAAGGCCAAATGTAAGGTCTGCACCTGGCCTGGGGTAATCCCAAGCACAAATACAGCTGGGCAGAGAATGTGTTGAGAACAGCCCTGAGCAGGGGAAGAACCTGGGGGAGTTGGTTGATGAGAAGCACAACATGAGCTGGCAATGTGCTCTTGCAGCCCAGAAAGCCAACCATATCCTGTGCTGCATCAAAAGCAGCGTGGCCAGCAGGGTTGGGGAGGGGATTCTCCCTCTCTACTCTGCTCTTGTGAGACTCCACCTGGAGCACTGTGTTCAGCTCTGGGGCCCCTGGCACAAGAAGGCCATGGATACATTCAAGAGAGTCTAGAGGGCCATGGGGATGATCAGAGGGCTGAAGCACCGCTCCTGTGAAGACAGGCTGAGGGCATTGTGGTTGTTGAGCCTGAAGAAGAGAAGGCTCTGGGGGGACCTTGTAGTGGCCTTCCAGTACCTAAAGGGGGCCTACAGAAAAGCTGGGGAGGGACTCTATCAGGCAGTGCTGTCAAGGGGACAAGGGGTAATGGTTTCAAACTAAAAAAGGGTACATTTAGATTAGGTACTAGGAAGAAATTCTTTATTCTAATGGTGGTGAGGCGCTGGAACAGGTTGGTCCAAGAAGCTGTGGATGCCCCAGCCCTCAAAGTGTTCAAGGCCAGGTTGGATGGGGCTTAGAGCAACCTGGTCTAGCAGAGGATGTCTGGTCTAGCAGAGGGTGTCCCAGCCCGTGGCAGGAGATCAAACTTGATGATCTTTAAGGTCCCTTCCAATACAAACCATTCTATGTTGATAAGACAGGTGGAAAATTTAACCCCTTAACTAATACTCTTAAGTGTTGAGTTTGGCTCCTAAATTCACTAGGATAATATGGGAAAAAACAAACAAACAAACAAATGAACAAACAAACAAAAAAAAACTTGGAACAGTCTTTCTTTCTTGCCATTTCACCTTAGCTGCAGCTACTCTGAATCTAAGCATAGTCCTGTAAGAGTTAGGAGGAATAAAGATGGGAAGGAATAAATAAAGGAGCAATAAACAAGATGGCACTTTACCCTGAAATTAATTCAGCTCCTATGAAAGAACAGCCTTCATGTGACAGAATTCTGGGTGCCATAGGAAGTTGGTTGTTAGAATATTTCAACAAGTTTCCATAAGACTAGAAGCTTTGTCCTATCTCATTAACATGGCTAAAAAAGTAAATATCACTCCTGCAGAGGTTTTAAAAAGTATTAAATAACAATAACAACAAAGCTATGTTTCAAAAGAAAAAGCCAAACCTTTCTTTTTTTTTTTTCTGTGAAATGGATGCTAAGCTTTCCAACAAAATTTACTCAAAGAAAACAACTTTTATGTTTTGAAAATTAATTTATAAAAAATGTTCTTTTAAAGTTTTAGAAAATAAATACTTAGTGATCAACATGTTTCCAACATATGGCTTAATTAAATCAAAATGATTTGTAATCTTACAAAGACACTACGGAATAAAACTAGCTCCTTAGCATTTAGAAAGGTCCTTCTTTTTTCCCCAATTAAAACTCATAATTAAATTACAGCAGCTATGTTTTTCATCAAGGAAGTAGTTAAATTACTAATTTTATATAAATATATTACATGCTAGCTCAATAAATTAGAAAGAACAAGGATAATCTGGTTAGAATCCAATTCAGAGGAAACTGTGGGTGGATGGTCATTTACATGAGAAAGCATGGGATAAATAAGGTTCATAAATTATTCACAGCTAACCAACAAAATGTAGGGGATCAAATCTTTTTAGAAATTAAATGAAAACTGCTGGCAGAGTGATTCAATTTATCCCCTCCAAAGGGAGAGAAAAAAATCATTTCCAATCTCCTGCTAATTCTGACTTCTTTATTTTGTCAAAATTACCCTAAAAAGGAACCAGTGACACATCACACTGTCACCAGTACTGGTATTCACTGTCTTGCTACAGTTCCCATGTTCCAAGACAGATAACATAAGATTTTTTTGATTAAATCTTTCATTTAATTAAATGAATAGAAATGGCTCGTATTCCATTTTCTATGTGAGTTACTCACATTAAATGGATTTTGGCCAATTCAAAAGCCAATTTTTATTTTTTTTTTTATCTTTTTTGCAGCTTTAGAAAACTGCTGGCAGTGAAGTAACAGTCTGCAACCCTGTCAGAAGAGCAGTCTGTGAGGTGCATCAGGACATTGTAACAAGCTGTTTATTAAACAAGCTGTTCCTAAATCTTCCTCGGTTCAGGATCTGAATCTGCTACTGTTATACTGGTGAAATGTTCCTAATTTAGGTGCTATCTTAAAGCAAAGAAGGGCTTTTCACCTCCAGAATCTTTTTTTTTTTCTTCCAAAAGAAAAAGAGCAAGACATTGCTCTCCCTCCTCCCAGCTAAGCTAAGGTTCTTGCTTCTTGTGCCCCAATAAAAGTTATGATGTAATCATTATTTTTCCACATATACTATCAAGGCTTTATTAAATTAAATCTTATGATTAATATAGCAGTTACAGAAAGGAAGCTGCTGTCATCATACAAGGAAACATTTCCAGAACCATTATTCTCTTCCTCCCTGCCCTGCCTTCTTTAAGCCCTTTCCTTCTTCATGCCCACACTGTTTACAGAATCTCAGTCTTCAATAGCTGTTTAAAGCCGAGAAATATCTAAAAGGGAATGAATTGTACCTGCTTCTTCAATGCCTGAACCCTGCAGGTGCAAAGTTCCATGAAATCTGTGAAGTGTGAAGTATAGGAAGGTATTTGAAGCACAAAATCTGTCATGAAAGTGAAACGGGCTGAAAAGGCTTTGCTATTTTGAGGCACCTCCCAGGACTAGTCAGATTAGTGAGTTAGTCCTGCATAGAAGCTATTTGATTTGTTTAGAATGTAGTAATTTCTTACCCTATTTACAGTACCCCCAAACCATGTGTTTCTTCTCTTTCTTTTAGGAGATAAATAATGGACAGAGAAAAATGGCTTCTCCTTTCCCATACAAACTAAGCCTGGGCCATAAAAACAAAAACAACCACAGATTGTACAAGCTTCAGAAGTTGGGTATGAAAATACTTTTTTAATGTATGTGTTGTATCAGCACATACAGATTCAGTATTTATGTACTTGCAGACTGTTATGGTTTAATTTGACAATTCTCATCTTTCAAGTGGAAAATTTTTAATGAAGTGTACAAGTCAAACATAAAATTGTGAACAGGATGGGTTTTTTGTTGTTTGCTTTTTTGTTGTTGTTTTATCTTCATTTGTTTGTTTTTGCAATCATTTTAAAGTAGCCTTCTTGAAAGAATCTTCCCTTAGTTCTACCCATACTTAAAAAGGTTTTTCTATTTGTCAGTGTTTGCTTCATTTTAACAAGTTGGTACCTAGATTTTCTAGTGCATTTCAACACACTGAAGTCATCCTGACTTCAAAAATTAATCTGCCTGTCTATTTCATGACTAATTCATGACTATAATCATGACTAATTCATGACTATTTCATGACTAATTTCATGACTACTTTGATTAAGAAGCAAAACAAAACAAAACAAAATGTAATGTGTGCAATGAAGTGACCTGGATTGTTTTCTGGTAGATAATCTATGCAAGTAAGTGCTTTGAGTACAGCATCTACCCTAGACCTCCACTGCAGAAGAGCAAACTTGGGAAAGATACAGGCCTATGGCACCAGGTTTCATATTGGTCTATGCAGATTATAAGAAGTATTTTATCCTACAGAAATAAATTACTGTTCTAAATCTTCAAAGAGTACAGAAGAACAGATTGGAGTGCAGTTTTGTTACATTTAACAATAAGCAGCCCCATACCATTTTATAGCATCTAACGAGTTTTCCCATTCCCTGCCTTCGACAAAGATTTCATTTTACAGACTTTTTACCTGTTGAAATCTTTTGGATACAGAAACAATAACTTGATTGATTCTTCTACTGATTTTTTTTATAAGTTCATCCTTTGTATAACTTAGGAAGAAGAAAAGACAAAGCACATAAGACTTCAGCCTCACCTTCACAAAGTAGATTGTTTGCCGACTCTCAAAGTCCAATATGGACAGTGTGGATATTTGCCAGGCTATGAAAAGCTAGATTTAAACAGCAGAATATGAAACATGTCATAAACTCATATTCTGTTTCAATTTTTCCTCTTCTCAAAAAACTGACAGCAGAAGGTGGTCACAATAATGGTATTTAATATGATCAAATTAATTGCATCTGAACTTCTCAGCTAACCTTCTAAAGGGGCTAGTGCAATCCTTGGTTTTGGGCAGAATACAGAAAAAAAAAATCCTATTGAAAATTATCAGTGCACTTATACTGCAATCACTAACCTTTCATATAACTGAAAACCCTTTCCAAATTGTGGAAACTATGTTAAAATACTGGAAGTCTTCACAGATTCCTGCCTGCTAGATGTCTTAATCTCCGCTAATATGATTGTATGCTTCTAGGCTACTAGCCCTGCCATGGAATGTGACAAATTAATATTTTAATTTGGGACAGTCACAATAGCAGCCACCAATGGCTACACGTGTATTTGGTAATCATCATTTTCAACTCAGATAACAAGAACTGGAAAAAGAGTCAACCACTCTGAGCAACCATATATTCATGATATGTCCATCCCTGGAGATATTAAAACTTGACTGGACAATTCACTTAACAAGCCAATCTAAGCTGATCTGGCTTTGAATATGACAGTTAATAAGATGTCTTTCAAAGACCAAATTATATAATTCTTATTTCTGATCTGTACAAGTCCAAGTAAACATGCCCATCAAAGACATAATTTTTTCCACTTACAGGTTTGGTACTATGGAAATGGAATGTAGGAGCACACATATTTATGTGATAAAAATATAGAATTTCCTGTATTGTGCCTTGAAGTGGTGTTAGAGCAAGACCACAGGGACAGACTCTGAAGAGCTGAAGACTTCTAACAATATATAATGGCAGTTCTCCATGCTTTTATATTCTAATATATGATGTTTGGGTAGATATTATTTCCTCTTTTCATTTTCAAAATGCATCATTTTTCTCTACCCCTGCAGAGAATTTGATACAACATGGATTTTAAGAGATTTTATCTGCTGTATCCCAAACAGAAATTAATTTATTCTTTTCCATGGGTAGAGAAGGAAGGAGATGACACTGGCCTAAATCACTTGACTTTGCCCTGCACCATGCAATCTTTCAAAATGATGCAATAGGAATTTTCTTCAGATGGAATCATTCTGTCATCAATGGTCTTAGCCTCAGATGTATCATAGCATCTATCTTCAGTTCTCAAAAATGTCTACGTAATCTCAGTGGAACAATGATCCTTGAGTCACAGAATAGCAGGTGAGACTGGAGACAAAAGAGCATTTCAGCTTGTACTCACCACCTTCAAAGTGTCGTGAGCTATATTTTACAAAGCCATCTTCATCACTTCTTTCCTATTACGTCCATCTCTAGGCTATGCCACACCCACAACTCTTCCTCTTACTACCCCAAACTCCGTTTTGAAGCCAACCTATTCTCTCTGATAACTGATAAGCACTGGCTGTTGATACTTGTCTCAGCTCAGCACAATGAGAAGCCAATGACAAGATAAAACCAGATCTGTTTGAGAAGCAACTCAGATGATCTTCCAGTGGTACAAACTACAACTAAATATACACTCTTCCTTCAGCTGGGAAGACAAAATATATGAGCCAACCTTTGGCAATTATAAACATGAGCTTTGAACTTGGCAACCAACAGTACCCTTTTATCTTGCATATCAAACACATTTCCAGGAGTTCATAGACTGAGATCAGAAAGCCATTCTAATAAATATAGTTCTTGCCTTTGAAGTTGCAAGTGTTGAAGCATACTTTGATTTATTTTTGCTAACAGAAACTACACACATTGTTGAAAGGAAATAGTTAAAAAAAAAACCAGATGGAAACAAAAAAAAAAAAAAGAGAGAAACTGCTGAACTGCTGCTGGAATGAAAACAGAAGATTAGATATTTGATTACTAGCCAGCTACAGTACATTGCAGAGCAGCCATAACAATCATAAAACAAAATAAAATCAAGTGCTACGCATACATAAAAAAAAAAAAAAAAGAACAGACACCATCAGAAAATAGAAGTGATGGGCATCAAGGGTTCACTTATTCCTTGATGTTACAAGTGATACTGATACACAGCTTCTGGAGCATGCACTGCCAAGTTCCTGCTGTAGTTTGAGTAGAGAAGATGAAGGTTCCCCTCAGCTGCATTCACTTCCAAAAAAAAAAAAAAAAATATATATATATATATATATATCAAAACACTACAGAAAACAAGAGCCAATTATTCTGAAACAGAAAGGCCATGTCCTGGCTCATTATCCCTACAAACATAATGCATTATCCAGTTGATTTTAAAAGGGCTTGCCTGAATTTATGCCATTGTTCTCCCTCTATTTTCTACAAAATTTTCTCTGCAAAGGTTTGCACTCAGCTTCAGGGTGGATATAAAACTCACACCACTTTATCTCTTTCCCTCAGCTATATCTGAAGCTGTGCTTAAAACCATAAATAATCCCATCAAGATGACTATTTTACTGCAGGCTTTCAAACCTTCATACACATTTTAGAAAACAAGGACAAAACCTGTATATAGATTACTGTTTTGAGGTACCATTTTGTATGGACCTAGCCAATTTTTTGGAAGGGTTCTTAGTCCTCAAACCAGCTGCCCAGGTAGACAGAAAAAATTCTGCATGGAAAAAGAAAAAATTCTTTGTACACTGTCCACCCAGTTTCCTGCATTATCTGTTCCCTTGTGACACTGACATAACACCTACATGCTGTTGCTTCTTTACTTTCTGTTCAGCATCATGTGTTCTCTGTCTACTGATTGTCACTGTAAATGAAGCAAGTAATATATTTTTGAATGACACTCAAATTTTCAGAGCAAAACAGTCAAACTTAGGGACAAGGCTGGTGCAGTCCAAAAGTAATACTCCCCCTCTGCTGTACAGGTGACAGAGCACTGGCACAGGTTGTCCTGAAAGGTTGTGGGGTCTCCCTCCTTGGAGATCTTCAAAAGCTGACTGGGCATGGTCCTGGGCAACAAGCTGTGGGCGGCCCTGCTTGAACAGGGGGTTGGACAAGATGACTGCCAGAGGTCACTTCCAAACTAAAATACTCTGCGATTCTGTGAGATGTGAAATAAAGTAAATAGAGAAGAAAAAAAGAAGTCCAATTTGGCAGGAATTTTGGATAACCTTCTATTTGTCAGAGAGATCAAAACTGTTTACTATAAGTGATCAACTCTGCACTAATTTTCCAGCTCAGGCAACAGACAATAGAAAGACTGGCTTTGCAGGTGTTTTTGTGGCTTTCTCCCATCACTGTCTATGACCAGAATCAGCATTTGCATGACTATATGAAAGAGGACTTTTTGGTTTTGGTCTTTGTCATTAAGAAAGAAACCAGTAACAATTTACAGTGATCATAGGGAAAGGAACTGAATGACAGATGGTTCTGATTTTTAATCAGCACAAAGTACCCCAAAACATTGGAAAGTAGAATTTACAAGAGGCCTGGCTGCTCAAACTATTGCCGAAATTGGTAAATTTCAGTCCCATAACTGAGCATTCACCTGTGATACTACGCATAGCTTTACAAGCAGCACCTGCTTCAGGTGCAGTTTCAAAGAAGCACATTTCAAAAGTTTAATATCCTTTACTCAGGATTTATTTTACACTGTTATAATTAATTGTGTGTGACCTGTACATAAGTTTAAAAGGTTCTAAGACACATTATCCACAGCTATAGCAGGCACAGAAGATTTTGAATTTTTGTACATTAGAAACTAATTTCTCCTTAAGTTTACACCTAAATTTAACAGATTTGTTTTACAGAAGCAGTTTAAGTACGTGCCTGTTTGGTGAGAAGCCTAGATCACAAATTTCTTTCTTTTCCAATCTGCTGTTGCAGAGGTGGAACTAAGCGGTTTGTTGCTTCCAACCTTACTGAACTGATTCCATCTGTTTACAAAGTAAACAGCTTGACTTTTTTTCTCCTGGATGAAAAACAAGATTTTGTTTATAACAGAATGGCATAAACCATCTGCAAGACTCCTTCAGATCAGTGGGAGTGATTTAACTTCCATTCACTATAGCTGTAGATCTTGTACAAAATTAAAGCTGCTTTCATTTATAATTCATAAAGGATTGACCGGTTTTCCAGATGGAAGTATCTGCTGAAAAAATGTGTCACAGTCTTCAAAGGCTGTGATTTTGCCATAGCACACACTTGTCCAAGTTATGGCCTATGTTATGATACTATCAGTTCAAAATAGTTTAAATAGCTTTGACTAATTTAAACAAAGCAACAATAACAAAACAACAACAAAAAAAAACACCTCTCAGATGCCATTAATATTTATGTAAGGTATCCTTCAGCCAGTGTATGTCTTCTGATAAATAGATTCTTCATTTAGTTAAAAGAAATATTAGGGTACCCCAGTAAAACAAACCAAAAGTGGAAGCATGAATTTGCAAAGTTGCTTTATAATTTGTCATTTCTGCTATTGGATTTCAAAACATATGTGGTATTTGACAACCAATCAAACAAAATTAACAGACCTTATAATATACTGGGAATTATGTACTTATGATTTTATTTATTCTAGAAAACAGCTTTATTTGTTGTTTTCATAACTACATACATTTATAAAACAACAGCAGAGAATCAGGAGGTAAGTACTGATACAAATATTTAGGTGTATCTCTTTAAATGAAAGCAATTAGCCTTGATAATAATTTTGTTCTTCTGTTATATGTGAAATGTTGACTAGGATAATGGATGTCATTCCCATATGAATCATTATACTTACATACATACAGAGGAGAAATTTGCTTTATTTTAGAGATTAACAACACTAAATGGTGATCCTACTTGCTTAGAGTCTTTGCAGACCATTGAGATTAATCAGAAAATTTTGTCTGACAATTCCAGATATTTAATACACACACAGCTGAGGGGCAAACAAACAAATAAATAAACAAACAAAAATCTGTAAGATCACTAGGACTACTAGTATAATATACAAAACAAAAGGCATAAATATAGTTTTAGGACCAACAAGTAGATGTGTCAAATGAGTAAATTTGGATGTCAGCATTCACACTGATCAGTTTAAACTGCCTTCTGTCAGAGAGGTAGAGAAAAATGAGCTTTCTTTAGTTGGCAATCTTGAGTCTGAGTACTAGTCACTTTTTCATTTCCAAGGTCATTCTTAGGGAGAAAAAAAATATTTTGTTTATTAATATATTCAGCTGTTTGAGACATTTATGCATTAATATAGAAATTTATGCATTAGTATGGAAAAAGCATTATATTTCAAACTGAATATGTGTATGGAGGAAAAGCAATAAGTAGCTTTTATTATTAGATTAATTAGCTAAACTGAAAATAAAATCTGTAACTAAAAGAAACCAGCAGAAATCTTTGAAAATTGCTACATAAAAACTGCTCTGGATGGTTAAGTCTGTACGCACAATTAGCAAGAGGGCAAAGTTCTGATACGGACAGTTACTGACTTGCTTCATGGAAATGCTTCCTTTTCAGCTAGTATACTCTCTTGTGTTAATAAGGGCCAACTGCAGTATGCCGTTTGACACCTATAGCAGTAACACTTTGGTATAAATATAAGACATCATGCCAACAGCAACAAAAAAAATTAAATAAAAATTCACAGAAGATAGTACATGCAACCAGTACTTTGATGTGAACTTTTAGTTTTAAGGCCACAGTAGCTGATAAAGTGTTAACGACAGAGCTATGTGATACAGCTTGTAGAGTGACACGGATAAGAAAAATCATATTTTATGACACCTCTCCATCCCCACCACCTCTGGAATATAGAGCTATCCAGAAAGTATTAAGAGACCATTTGAATTTCCTCTGTGTCATGGTGAAAATCACAACGTAGTAATAAATATTATATCACAGCCACCCACCGTAAGAGTTATTACAACCCAAGGCACTGTATGTCCTTCTCTACTAACACCATAAATAACTGATTATGACACTCTAGGGAAGGTGGGTGGTTGTTTTCGGTTATAAGCAGGATCCATGTTCAAAGAACAGATTACAGACAATTATGTGTGCATTTATCTCTATTAATTATTCATTAATAATTATTCATTTTTATGTCTCTTGTCAGCTCAGCCAGCAAATCAGTTTTGAAGACAGTCTCATCACAAGATAGCTGGAAGCAAAATGAAGGCTTACACTCCATCTTTTAACAGACACTATGCATTTTGTAGAACCTAAATATCTCCTAAATCAAAGTGTGTTCTACCTTACTAAACTTTCACCTTAACCTTATAAAATGCAAAAAGCTGAAACGGGAATATGACTAAAAACTTACATGCTTTCCTGAGACTTAATAAAATAAAACATCAACATACATGCATATGCAAAATAATAACTACCAAACAAACTAACAAAAAAAACACTTATGAGGATTTGAAAGGGTCAAGCCAAAGAATCACTAGAACTTGACAAGACAGTAACAGTCCACAGTCACTTTACTGCAGAGAACTGAATTTCTTTTTAGATATCACTGAAAAGGAATGAAAAGGAATGAAAGGTACATCTGTCTTTTTTCCTCTTGGAAAGAACAGAATTTTTTGGAGCCATAATTACTAGAAATGAGCACCAAAAAGGGAAAAGTTCCTTCATATCAATCCCACAGTCATCTATGCCACAGAACCACCACAAGTTCCAAGTCTGCCCTTGCCAGCAGTAGCTGTAACAATAATCAGCCTCAGAATATTGCTGTGTCAGGACAGAATTGAAAAATGTGATGTGATTTAGCAAATCATGAAAAAGTTCACTGCTCTGCCATTGGTTGTTAAGAGAATGTGACAAGATTTCACTGTTAAATACTTCCCCATCTACTTCAATGATAATGTACATTTTGAAAATAATCTAGTTTGTATTAATTAATACCAATTTAAAATACACACTTTACCTTTATCAAATCAGAGCTATTGATAAATAAGTTAATGAGATAAAATAAAGTGTAGGCACTGACATTTATATTTAGGCACAACAAAGAAGGAGGTGTACATAGCTGTAAATAAGAGCAGATAAAAAGAAGGCATAGAGTAGCAAAGCAGTGATAGGAATTTATTAGATTGCCTTAACTGCTTATGGAAACAGCCTAACGTGGGCAACCTAGGATAAAACTCCCATGAAAATTCTGCAGTACAGTCTAAACAGCTATCAAACTAGGTGCAGATGTCATTTGACAGTACCATAGCACCCAGCTCTTTATATATCCTACTGAAAGCTCTAAATCTTGTTAACAATATGCACTAAGCATGTATGGTGAATGTGTAACAGGAAACTGCACCACAGCATGCCAGAAGATGAAGCATCTTATCTGCAAAGTCCCTTCACAGGACACTTCCCCAACTGGTTCCAAAGGCAGAGTTGCTCATGGAACTGCCACCTAGGCTGGCCATGACAAGGTGCATATGGAAAGATAATTGGAAAGTCCCAATATGCTAGTCTTGTGATTTCACTAGTGAATTAAGCAGTGAGAATCTACTGTACAATTGCGCGCTTCAAGCTTTATCTTTTAAAACTAATCTGAATGAGGTAGGCTTTTGTTTTTAGACTACCCCATCAACTGAAAAGAGTTAGATCAATCATTCTATCAAACTGTCCTAACATGGAAGACCTTACCTCTGCAGTCATTTACACAGAATAAGCAGATTCGCTTTGCATAGACATCAATTGACATGATAGTTCAATCTCATTTCTCAACTTTTTTTGCTGGAACCAAAGTCTCTTTGTACTGTTGAAGAAAATTCCCCTAGAATGTACTACTCAATTTTATTCAAACATACTTTTCTAGATAAAGTTTCTAGATAAACTTACCTTCATTTTAAAAACAGCAACATAGTAACACAGAAAACACAAAAGAGAAAGTTGGTGCATAAAGGATAAATGCCTTCAGTTATAAACCAAAATGATAAAGTTTTGGGAAAAAAAAATAATCTAACTTGCAATGCTCTCTTCTTTACTCCACACTAATATAACTGATTAAAAGGGAAATTTATTATGTCTGTAGTTTCATTTCTTCTACAGTATTAGCACAGAATTTTGTTTTACTTCTGTTATTAACAAAAATGCTTAAGAATAGCAGTATTTATTATGCAAATACTGTTGCTTGGTGCATTTTCTAATACACTTACATTAATGAGAAGGAATTTCTGCTTGCACAGAAAATTCAATGTATCTTTCCCTGTTGCATTTTGAGTCTCTTAACATCTCTTAGTTTTCCTCCACCTTTTTCTTCATTTCCAGGAAGTTTCTTGATCTTTCATTTAAAGTCAAAATCTTAAAAGTTTTGGCTCTCCTCATCAAATCATCATCATCATCATCCAGAAGGAACTGAGAAGCATAACTTGCTTTAGTTTTTTGAAAACATTTTGGGGAAGGAATGGAATAACAATCATTAAATATTTGTAGCCATCAATATAAAAATAAGCTTTGTTTCTACTTCATTTCTCTCATTCATTCTTCACAAATCTTCACCCATCACCACTACAACTAATACTTCATACTTGTCTCCCTAACACCATCTGCTTAGCATATTCTTTTCTATAAACTTCTTGTGAAAAGCTTTACCTGTACCTTGTTATGTAACTGACCATCAACTTTTCCTCACAAGTTCATTTAATGACATTATTACTTTTCTAAATGCAGTCTTGGAAGCAGAAGGTAATCTAATCCTTGTATTTCGGTTCTACCCAGTATTTTCCCCAGTGACCAGCTAGTCTGAGTACAATGATTTACAAATACTGAGCTAGTGCCTTCCTACACCTCTCACTTTGTCTCAGAAACCATCCTTTCTGAAGGTCATATTGAACTTCTGCCTGGCATGGGACCCTGGTGCAATGGCCAGGCTGTCCCTTGTGAGAGCAGTAACTAATGCTCTTTTAAGAAACACAGCATTCCTCTGAGCTAATAAATACAACTCACCTTGCCTGAAATTCTCTCCTTTTAACTATTCTTGCCATTTTCTCCCAGGTCTGTAAAGCAACAGAAGCCATAAGTGAAGGAAGAAGAGGATAAAACATGGATGGAAACACAAATGGCAGTCACACACTGTGCAAGCAGAGATGTACTTCTCACACTATGGGAGGCCTCAGTAGTTGTTCAAACAGCAGTGCCTGAGTAAATCTCAGCTAGTCTGCCATGAAGAGAGTTATTACTAGCATTTCCAGGGAATTATAGGCTACCTGGTATAAGAGACTAAGAAGCAAAAGAGGATGATATCTCGAACTCTCAGCAGAAAAGCCTGTAGCCGCATTTTAAATTGGCTTAGAAAAGAGGATCTTGCAAAAGCGGGACAGCACTGTTCTGGGGCCAGCCTCCTAGAAACCATCTGAGACATGTCTGCAGCTGTGGTTCTGGCAGTGGGCAGAAGGGAAGGCCTTAGCAGCACCCCTCTCCAAACACGTTTCTAGAAGGTTCTGCACATGCAAAGTAATGGGTACTGGCTTATAAATGTCACAGCTCAGAGGGGCTGTGTGTGTACCCACCACCATCACAGACAAACCAGAGACATCGCTGGAACCCAGGGCAGTGATCCAGACCTTTCCCTCTCAGTCTATCACCCTCTCTTACACTCTCTCCCCCTCATATGTTGTGGGCCATTAAGCCCTTTGAAAAATAACAAGGTGTAAATAGCTCCTGTTATAAACAACAAGGTTCAATCAGGTTCAGCCAGAATAGCTTCTGCTGTCAATAAAACTTTTCAATCAAACATTTGGTGTAACATCACCTTACTTTAGCGCAAGGGTACTTTGAACATCAGCACTCTCCGAGAGGATCATCCAGGACATCCCCTCTGGGCTTCCACACCTGGGCTGCACCTGTCAGACGAGAGCTGAAACCCAAAGGGAAAAACATCAAGAAGGCCAACTTGCAGCCCAGTCATGCTGAGGTGGATATTAAAGTTGTGTTCTGTGTCTGACAAGACCAAAAGTTTCTTAAAAAACAACACACCTGCAGGAAGATTCCCCGATGAAGAGTCTTGCTGCACAATGTCAATTCTTTACCAAATATAATGAGAAAAACAGTGTAACTGAAGCAGTGTGTCATTAAATAACCTAATTCAGAAATGGAAAACCAATTTTAAAGTAGTAAGTAAGTCTAAAGAAATTTCTGTTTTTTGAAACAAGACCTACAAGAAGGGTTTCCACTCAAAATAGCAAAGCAAACTAAAACCTTAATTCAACAGCAGACCTAAGAGAAGGAAATAAAAACCAGTCCAAAGACAGGAAACTTGTGTAGGTTAGGATCTTACCTGAAAGGTTAGAGGAAAGGAGGTAAGGAATCACATGGACTCACTGGAGATGTTAAAAATATATGGATCCAGCACATTTTGCCAACTTAGCCTGTTTTGTAATGGGGTTATAGCTTGTTTTGTGATTACCTGAAATACATGAATAGGGGTGTCCATGAGATTTTACGCCAGACCTCCATAAATCCACAGGGCAGTTCACTGTGAACTTCTACAGAATAATTTTATTTTTTTCTTCTAAAAGAGAAAATAGTTTACTAAAATTAAATTTAACTGGAAAATACATTACACTTCTGAAGATCTAGCATGTTGGAACTTTGAATTTCCTGTTTAATTGAAAATATTGCTACAGTTTCGACCAGGAAGCTGCTAACAAAGCTTTCATAATAAAGATTTTAAAACAAAATTGTTTGTTTCTAAATTCTACACATGCACTCAGTTTTATTTTGACTGAAAATGTAATTACATTCTTAAAGTCAAGAATTCTATTCTCTTAAAACTGAGACTACTGCTGAATTATGCCATGTTATACATCCATTTCAAATTCATAAAGAGCTTTTTTTAAAGAGAAAATAAATACTTCCAAACAATCCTTTGCTTCTGAAAATATAAGTACTCTTTCATGATAAACTTATATATGTGTGCATGTGTGTACATGTACAAACACGTATATACATGAAAAAATAATTCTTCCCACAGTACTTATCTTCAAGAATCTCACTCATCAATCCCTTATTCTGTCATGAAAGCAAGTAGGAATTAGAGTTTTATGCCTTGCAGTAGATAACACCTTCTGTGTTAATCATGCTACAAAGCTTAAATTTCATAGCTAAGAACTAAAATTCAACAATGTGATGGATATGCTAAAGGCCGCTTCAGACTTCAGAACAGCAAATCTATTTTCTGCTCATGGTTAAGTATATTTACATTTCTGGAGGCCTGAATAGAGCCTATTTACACAAAGGGTCAGCCATGCTTGAACTCTGCACATTGAATGGCATCTTTTCTTCAGTCATTCATGGTATGGGTACAGGACAAACAACTCAAGTTCAAGATTTCTCCAGATATTCTTTACTTTTTGCAATGTAGAGGTGTGTCACTTCTCTGTTGTTAATGTTTTTAATTCAACAACCTTCTAAGCAGAGAGGGAGTTGTTACATAAAATACAAGTACAGCAGTAACATGAAAATACTTAAACTTACAACTGAATTATGTTGTGATATTATTGCACACACACATGAATTCAAGCAAGAAAATGATACATCTAATAAAGCAGAAATGAAAAAAAAAAGCCAGAATAAAAATTTGCAACTTGTCATGACCACACTTGCACTTCCTCTCAAATCACTTTTGAAAACTGTTTTCTAAACTTAACCAAAACTCTAATCTACTTCCAAAGCTTGAAGTCATTTTTAAAAAACAACCAACTAATCAAACAATGAACAGACAATTCACAAGAATCAATTCACTTAGTTTGCTACACTGTCCTGTGTTCAAATGATATGACTGAGGTTGGGGAATTACACATCCAATATTGGTATACTACAATTTGAACTCTGTTTATTATTATTATTATTATTATTATTATTATTATTATTATTATTATTATTATTATTCCTATGGCTTCACAAAGATGGAAACCATTTTGTTTCAAGGGAAAAAAAGAAAAAAGTGCTGTTTTTCTAATTAGAAAACATTTTGGTTTAGGCCACTTACTTATTCACATCACACTCACCTCAGCATTTCACACACTCCATCTCTCAGCACTATGACAGGAAAAGCTACACCTCTAGATAGTCCTGACAATGATATTTCTAGACTTCTAATAGGAAAAACTCTAAAACCCCATGGAGACATGTAGCCCATTCCTTTATGATTCCATTATTTCCCCCGCCCCCCCAAAGTGTTGTCTGAAGTTCCTTCTTTCACTTTGTGTCTGTTACATATCTTAAAATATATTGCCCAAATCTGAAATGGATACCTTTCTCTGTGTAGCAGACTTTTTTTATGGTCAAATATCTGTGTTTCTAAATACTCAGAGCTTTTCTAAACTTCTTAGACTAAGCAGCTGCAATTCATTCACTTGCACCTAGCAGATCAAGATTTCTAGATCTCTGATCGTGTTGATTTGCAGCTGTTGAGAGGCTGGGGATCAACTATCTGGTAGCTTGGTCAGAGTAATTCAGTTAAAATTCAAAGCTGAACAGTTAAAAAGCAATGCTGAGCACTTCCATTAGCAGGGCTATAGCCCTGTTCATTCATCAGAGAAACAAATTTGTTAAACATTCCTTCTCTCAGTTAGTTTTTTTCCCTAGTTAGTTTGTTATTAAGCAGATAAATAAGCAAATCTAATTCTTGTATATTATTCAAGTCTCTAGCACTGGCAATTAAATAATTTCTTTCACATTTTTGTGTTTTTATTGCTGCTGTTCTCAAAATCATGTTATTTCAAGTACATTCCATTTGTTCTATTTTTTCCTATTTTTGTTACTTTGTTGACTTCTTGATTGGACTAGTCTGTGTCTAAAAATGAAGTTTCCAAGCCATACACCTTTCTTGTTCTTGCTGTATAAAAGTTGACCTACAGTCTGCAGTATCCAAAATCTTTTATTTTCCACTTACTAGTTAGGGATTAAATTCTAGACCTCCTGCCCTCAAATTTTCACTGAACAGAATGATCTCTCTGGCATTATTCTCATACAGCACATTTCTGAGTTTCTTGAAATCACCTGTAACCCCTGATGACTCTCATGGAAAAGCATGTTTATGTGTTAAAACATGTATGCTCACAGCTAGATGAAGAAGTCCACTTTACCATGCAGCCTTAAATCTGTGTGTGCAACAGTGTAATCCACCTTTTCTAGGATGCATAACTTACAAGCATCACCTGCTATTAACATTTAAGCAAACATTTTCAAGCTTGACATTTCTTACAAATTGCTCTAATTGCTTCATACACAGGAACAGAGAGACCAACTGTCCTGGTTCCAGTTAGGACAGAGTTAATTTTTCCTCCTAGTAGCTGGTAGGGTGCTATGTTTTGGATTAGGATGAGAAGAGCGCTGATAACATGCTGATGTTTTAATTGTTGCAGAGCAGTGTTTACACCAGGCCAAGGACTTTTCGGCTTCTCGCTCTGTCCTGCCAGCGAGCAGGCTGGGGGTGCAGCAGGAGCTGGGAGGGGACAGACCCAGGACAGCTGACCCAAACTGGCCAAAGGGGTATTCCATACCATCTGACGTCATGCTAAACAATATATAGGGGTGGCTGGCGGGGCGGGGGGGCCGGCTGCTCGGGGATAGGCTGGGCATCGGTCAGCGGGTGGTGAGCAATTGCATTGTGCATCACTTGTTTCTTACACATTATTATTATTAATACTATTATCATTATCACTATTATTATTATTATTGTTATTATTATATTCCTGTCTTAATAAACTGTCTTTATCTCAACTCACCGGCTTCACTTTCCCGTTTCTCTCCCCCATCCCAGAGAGGGAGGGGGGAGGGTGAGCGAACAGCTGTGTGGTGTTTAGCTGCCAGCCGGGTTAAACCACAACACCAACCTGCCTCAGTTGTTCTGTTCATGCTCTCTAATACAACAAAACAAAACTAACCAAGCATTTAATTTTACCATTTAACAACTACACTACTTACAAACACAGAGACCACAATACTGGTTTGTGAAATCATACCCGATCTCCTGTTTGATTATTTCTATTTCAAATTCTGTCTTCCCTACTGAGACTCTACAGAGAGGTTCAAGTCATTGCAAGTTCTAGTGGAGACAATTGCCTATTCATTTGAAACCACATGAGCATATTTGATCTATACAGCTAAGAAAAACACCCATGAGATGGTAGGATCTTGCTGTTTTATTACAGGGCTGCCTTTGAATCAGTCACTATACAGACAAAAAGTTTCAGAAGTCCTTTATTAGCTCTGAATCAGAAGTGATCCAAGAATCAGCATTTTCTCATTTATCTTCCTTCACTGAACATATTCAGGAATCCTCACTGATCAACAGAATTATTTTGTGTAGGTTGGCACATCTGGAAAAAATGGATTGCATCATTCTTCATGCTGATAAATATTTTAAATTATTAACAAACTTTGGTTAACATACTTATCCAAAGCATAGAGAAACATAACTAGAAACATGGGAAATAGATATGCATGAAAGCAACAGACAAATGCAGCAAGCATAATTTACGTGATTTAAAACGTAAGGATTTGGACTTAAGAAATGTTCTGCCAAAAGTCTGTAAAATTCGATTTTATGAACTATAAAATACACTGAACTATAAAATACAAAGTTTAGAAATGTAAATTGTGCACAGTGCAGATGGCACACGACATGAAAGTAAGCAAGTTACTATCACATTCCTCCAGAGACTGATGACATCTAGTTGCATGATGAATGTGCCTTTGGGAGGCTTTGGTAAGCTCTCATAGGACTAACATGATAATCAGTGTTTGCCTTGTGGCAAGCAGGTGTTTGAATAATTTGTTAAGTTTTCCTTTAAGGGCACTCTGTAAAAACAATAAGGCTAGGCAAAGGAATAGTAAACATTGCGAAATAAAAGGAAGCTGATTATGCTAGGTGAAAGGCCACAAGTCTCGTTTAAGCACCTGCAAGAACAACTGCAAAAATGCTGATGTTTATAAAGTAGCCTCCTGGGACTATAACGAAGATGTCAAAACTTCAGGCAGGCAGCCTTTCTTTAGTCCCCTTAAACCATCTGTGGATAATGTGTGGAGGGGGGATGGTCTCAAAAACCAGGTAATCACAAATTTTGTGTCTTTTAGTCCCTTAAAACAAATATGAGAACAAAGATCAAAGCCACCATCTAGACTGTGCTGATTGTTTGACTTTCTGAAGAACAGCCCAAAGCTAGCATAAGCAAGTATTCAGAGTTCTAAACAATCAGTATCAAAAAAGACTAAATAAGAACATGTTTATCTTATACCTACAAAATATCTTCTTGTATCTTTTTTCTGTTTAAATCTTCAGCCAGCTGGACATTCAATTTATTGAAAGCATGTCTTCATTTACTAAGAACATGAGTATATTCTTATGGATATGGAAATATATATTTATGAGCAAAGTAGAGAGAGAAAATACGTATTAAGCTGTACATAAAATGAGACAAATGGCTGAGAAAATACGTATTCAGGCAGCACATCAGCTGGTTATCTTTCTTTTTTTCTTTTTTTTTTCTTTTTTTTTCCTTTTTTTTTTTTAAACCAGAAACTTTTTATTACAACTTATTATATAGCTTGTAAAGTAATCTAAAATCTCTGATGTAAAGTCTTATATTTCATATTGAAATGCAAAGAACCTGGATTTAAAACTGCCACTTAAAGATGTTTTTATGGAAACTTGAATCCTATCACTGTTTTTGATTCAAAGAGTTCAGAATCATTATTTGTCGTAATTACGTGCAAATTAACATCTCATATGAACACATGGATTTCTATTTTATTTCATTAAGAGACAGAAAACAGCAATCACAAACAAAAAGTAACTGAACTCTTTCCAAAGTCTGAAAGTCTACAGACGAAATTTGCTTCGGTCTTTCAATAATCCAAGCACTTGCCCAAATTTTTAATCTTTCTGGATCCTGCTTCTGTGCAAGTCTTCCAATGTTTTTGCTAGACACATCCTGATTTCATATGGCAATAAATATTTAAAACAAGAACAGACCCCATAGCACAGATTTCCTGCAACAGACACCGAGATTTAACTCTTAGTCTTTCACTAATCCAGGAGCTCCAAACCTCAAAAATAATTTACAGCCTTTTTTGTCTTGGTACCTCATTAGCTGTGCTAAATGTCCTTGGCATCAAGAAATGAAGTAGCCATTCACACACTGTAGTATCCTTTGAATGGCTGTAAACCAACAACACATCAGGAAAGCTACTGTTTTGCATTATTAAATTTACTGAACTAGCAGGGAGCCATTCTGTTGCCTGACTGGAGTCACTGTTTGGCTAAATAAATATTTAATGTATTTTAACTGATGTTTCGTGCCTAATTATGGCTACATCACGGTTTACAAATATTGCAACTATACATTTCAGCCATTTTCCATTTTTTTCCATAACTGCCTCTGATTTTCTTCAGTCTAAACAAGACAAACTATAAAAAGGTCTTGCTCTGCCAAACTGCCAACCTGCATTGGTAATGTACATATTAATAATTACATACTTAAAATAGTAAAGCATTACTTAGCACAATTCATTAACAAAAGGCAGTTTGCATGTTGCCAGAGTTGAATGTTACACGAGATATGAAGATCCCTGCTCCATAACACTGTACAAGGGCTGAATGTGAATGGTGGTTCACTGCACATTTTCTTCAACGGTGAGGCAGACTTCAGATGCTCTCTCAGGTCATTTTCAGTACAACACAACTCCCCATCATGGAAATGATCAAGAGCACAAAAATAAAGGTGTACCTTTGTAGGATGATGGACTTTTCAAGTTTTAAATTGTTTTAATCGGTGATTCTATGGGACTATGTTACTGCAGAGCCTCACAAATACTGATCATGTACATCCCACAGGACACCAAACTGTATGACAGAACCCAGATGCAGCAGCCAAGTAGGGCACCTTCTTCTCAGGGACTGGCAACCAAAGAAAAGCCTGTGTAACAAGAAACTTCAAGAACAATGAGTTTTTCCAAACTTATTTTAAGACTAGAAATAATAATAATAATAAAAATCTATTAATAGTAGAGTAGAAATTATACTAATGCCATAATTAGTTATTATATTCTATGTCTATAAAATAGCCATATTCTATATTCTATAAGCTTCTATGATTTCTTGTTATTAAAAACCTTTCAGAAAGTGAGTGAGGAAGAGTATGTTGCAAGAGAACAGAACTGAGTGTCTTACTACTTTTTCTGTGCTTTACTGAAATACAAATATTCTACAAAGACAGCTCAGCCTCCAGACACAAGTATAACACAAAGAATGAATAACAAAAGCAGAAGAACAAGGATAGGATTTTTCCAAATAATAATTTGTCTTTTTTGTTTGTTTGTTTGTTGCTTGGGTTTTATTTGTTTTTAATTAAAATTACTTACTTATTAATTATAAAAAGGATGAGCATACAACTTCTAGATTAAAGACATTTGAAATCGACTATAGCTGTGAGTAATAAGACAATAAGGTCTTGAGAAAAAGCATTTGTTCATATAAAGCCTTTGTATTTGCTTTCATAGTATTGGAATATTTTACATGCATTTATTTGAATGAAAGAACCAAGAGGACCAACATGATACGTCAGATCAAAAGTATTAATCAGCCTCAACATCAGGCAAAATATTATTTGGCAGCTATATTCACTCTTTTTTTTTTTAAAACTTCTAAGGTAGCTTTATGAGGAGAATCATACTAAATTTATACAGTAATTAGATTCATATTAAAGCCCTAGATGTACTGATCAAGATAAAGGGGGAATTCATGCAAGACTTCAGCAGGTGCTCTATCTCATGAAATCATTTTCATGAAAATTTGTCATGAAAAGTACTCTGACTGAAATACAATTTGCAATAGAAACCAGTGAAAAAATCAGATGTTGTCTCTGGCAACTGTACCAAAAGTACCCACTCCAGTCACATATATGGGGCCAAAAAAAATATCAAATCCAGTTCCATACCCTCACATCATATAAACAGATAAACTTATTAAGTACTGTCCATAAGGCTATGAGTGTTTTTATCTGCTTCTCATGAAAAACAAACAAACAAAGAAAAACACACACACCCTATCCCAAAGTCTCACCTCTCCTAAGGCTTGAAATTTTCTTTTAATTGAAGCTTTAACACATCTGTGCTCCATTCATACCTCATCTCTGTGTGCCAATGGTGTCCATACAGAAATACATATTTTATAAGAGAAAAAGAAAGATGATGACAGTTCCCTTGATCAATTTTTAGCAGGCTCCTCTAGGCAGCTGTAGCTTTAATCCCGTCTTGAAAATGAATTGACTACTTGCTAAGTAACAAATTAAATGATCTGAGCACTGGGGTGTTGTTTTGCCTTTTGTTCCTAATATGCTGGCAGAGTCGAGCTACTCTGAGAATAGGGGACTTTTTTGAAAGAAGAGTTTTCCAGGCCTGTGGAGGGGCAGAGTCAGAAACTAAGCCTAATATGTGAAGAAGTGCATTAAATAAATTTCTGTACTATGAGGGCGGTGAGGCACTGGCACAGGTTGAGCAGAGAAGCTGTGGATGCCCTAACCCTGGAAGTGTTCAAGGCCAGGCTGGATGGGGCTTTGGGCAACCTGGTCTGGTGGGAGGTGTCCCAGCCTGTGGTAGGGGGGTGGAACTCAATGGTCTTTAAGGCCCCTTCCAATCCAAACCACTCTGTGATTCTATGAATTGTTGGAACTGTACTGTAGCATTCCAGCCAAGCTTTGTGTATTGAGTATACATGGTAAGGGTTTGGCTGCAGGGCCCAGCAGCTGCCCCATGTCAGACCAGAGCTAACTCCAGCCAGCTCCAAAAGGTTCCGGCTGCTGGCCAGAGCCGAACCAAAGAGTGACGCATCACAAATTTAAACTTTCTACTTTACCACAGCAAACTTCTATGCATGTCACCTGTTGGTTGGTTAAATTTCTTCCTGATGCACAGTAGCACAAGACTCCCTTTTAAGAAGTCCCTTATTAGGAAACCAGGGTGAATGTGACAAGGAGGGAATACTTTATCACTTTATTCTTTCTCTAACTATCTCCCATTCTTCACTTCTAGGGCAGGAGGCTCAATTCACTAAACAACATATTTTCAGAACTAGAAGGGAGTAGCTCACACTATAAGCAGTAAAAAAAATGGCAACAGGCTGTAGCCACCAGGAAAAAAAAAAAAAAAAAAAAAACAGCTATGATAGAAAGCCTTCAAGGTAAATCATTAGCTTCTAGACCTTTTTAAGTCCAGTCAACTGATCTCATCATAAAATGAGGATGAAAGACATGGTCAATACAAATTCAGAAAATGGTGGAACAGTCTGTTTCTTCAGACACAGAAAGTCTGCATCCAGCTACAGTTTGCAAGTAATCCGATTTGCACAGGAGGGTCAGGTGGAGCAGTCAGTTTACTGCAATACTACTTTTCTCAACTTAAAACTTTGTAAGTGCCTTATTTTCTCTCTGCTTGTCTAGCCTTTTGTACCAGATGTGTCTTTGTACCGTGCCTTCCGCCTATTCAGGAGAAAGCGGAATGATAAGGACAGTATGCTTGCTTGTTCTGAATGCATGCTAGACAAATCATGGAAACGTTAAACCTGGAAGTTAAAATTGTCATGAATGTCTTAAAAACAATAGTAGGAAACTTTTTTAATAGTTGCTATGATCAATCTAAGCACAACTTTTCATTTCCAGCCCACTTGTTTTCAATTTTTCATTTCTAGACTATGTCTTTCTAACTGTGGGATGGGAAATGGACAATAAAATTAAAAAAAAATCATGGGTGGATTGAAGATAAATTAACACTGATAAAGATATATTTGTATTAACAGGCTGTGAGCTCTGTCTATTTTCAGCTTAAAGTTTGCTATAAAAAAGCAAAGCCAGCATAAGTTTAAAGCCTTAAAATATATTTTAGGTATTTGGATAATTACACTTGAAAATTAAAATTCCACTATTAAATACATATATATACAAGCACATCTTTTTATTACTTTTTTTTTTTTTATGGGTTGGCACTGGACATTTTCTGTAACAAATCTTTAAAAGATGTTTAGATGTAGAGCTTAGTGATATGGTTTAGTGGAGGACTTGTTAGTGTGTTGTGGTTTAACCCGGCTGGCAGCTAAACACCACACAGCCGTTCGCTCACCCTCCCCCCTCCCTCTCTGGGATGGGGGAGAGAAACGGGAAAGTGAAGCCTGTGAGTTGAGATAAAGACAGTTTATTAAGACAGGAATATAATAATAACAATAATAATAATTATTATTATTATATAATGATAATAGTATTAATAATAATAATGTGTAAGAAAACAAGTGATGCACAATGCAATTGCTCACCACCCGCTGACCGATGCCCAGCCTATCCCCGAGCAGCCGGCCCCCCCACCCCGGCCAGCCACCCCTATATATTGTTTAGCATGACGTCAGATGGTATGGAATACCCCTTTGGCCAGTTTGGGTCAGCTGTCCTGGGTCTGTCCCCTCCCAGCTCCTGCTGCACCCCCAGCCTGCTCGCTGGCAGGACAGAGCAAGAAGCCGAAAAGTCCTTGGCCTGGTGTAAACACTGCTCTGCAACAATTAAAACATCAGCATGTTATCAGCGCTCTTCTCATCCTAATCCAAAACATAGCACCCTACCAGCTACTAGGAGGAAAAATTAACTCTGTCCTAACTGGAACCAGGACATAGTGTTAGGTCAGAGGTTGGACTAGGTGATCTTGGAGGTCTCTTCCAACCTAGATGATTCTGTGATTCTGTGAAATATGATTGACAGTGATTTTACCACACTTATTACAAGCAATTAAATATTATGCCAAGTTTATTACATCAAGGCACATATCCTTGTTGAGGAAGATAACCACAATGCAATTTTAACATTTAAATGATAGTACCCAGCACCTCAGTTAACCTAGTGCCCATGGCCTACATTGAAAAAAAAAAAAAAACTGACACAGGAACACCATATGCATCTGCACATTTCTTAGCAAACAGCAAATTAATTCTGAGTGAGCAGTTTTGAAGTTAGATACATCATGCATTTGTGTTTCTTGGTAAGAAATCATTTTCTCTCATATGCACAGTTGAGCTACAAACTAAGGAATTATCAAACACTTGACCTATTGTATGTTCACACAGATATGGAAATCAAGCTGAACTGCTTGCAGTTTTATCTTTTCTAGAAACCCTAAAAGAACACAATGAGGATAACATAGGTTTAATTCCTGTTTTCCAGAGAAATGGCAGTCCTCCCTCTAACATAATCTATACTTAAGGGCTTAGCTTTAGACAAGTGTATTTCAGAAAATTGAAAAGAAAAGATTGGCCATCTTAATGTTAACAAAGGAATTTCTCAGAATTACAGACTACAGAGATCCATAGGAGCAAAGAGTAAGAAAAGACTTTGTAATGGTTTGTGTACTGTAGGAGACCACAATCTCTTTACCCCCCTGCTATAGCCAGAATTCCAAATGGCTCTGTAAATGTTAGGGAGAGCTTTTCTGAAATCAATTCTAATAGCTTTGAATATAACTATAATCAGATTTTGTTTAAAGCTCTTGATATGTTTTTTGCACAGGATGGCTATCAGGCATGTATAGTTGAACATTATATAATAAAGAAAAAACACATTGGCTTTTTGTTCCAGACACTAGTTTCCATGGACTACTTCTCATTATATATTGCCATTTTCAAAAAAGCAGCTCCAAACAGTTGCAAAGACTTATATATGTAGTCATCTTTTTGCAAAGCCCACAAGCTTTAACATTTCAGCTGTTCAGAATGTTACTGGCCTACACCCCTTTCTCCAACAAGGGAAATAAGGGCACAAAAAGTAATTTCTCTTCTTGTTTTCTAATATCTTTGAACAACACATATTCTACCTACACCTGAAGAGGCAACAAGTCACCAAATTTCAGGAAGCATAAAGCATTTAAGCAGGGAAGTCATGCATACACTATTTGGCATGTGTGAAAACCAATCCATTTCAAATATTCTTATCTGTATGGAGAATTTAGGCACTTCAGCAATTCCATGCAAATGGTCCAATACTGCTTTCATCATGTTCTCTCTTAAATAATGTGAATTAAAATATATGTTAACCTCATTCATCTCCAGAATCACAAAATTGGTGCAGTTTACTAAAATTTTGAATGAATTCTTCACCTATTTCCAACACTTGCTTGGAAATAGAGCTGAAAGTGACACTTTACCACATATATGTTTCATTTAGAAAAGACCAGAAGACAAAACATAAGTTTACTGCAAGGAAGTACATAAATTTTAAATTAGTTAGAAATATTAGTACACACAAAGAAGCAATATACTATTTTGAATAAATTCCTGGTGCATTACTAAGTAACTTTAGGTAAAATAATGTCTATTTAAGAGAAACACGTACCTGCTTGTCAGACAAGGAGTAATGGCTTTAAACTAAAAGAGGGGAGGCTTATATTAGATATAAAGAAATTCTTTGCTCTGAGGGTGGGGAGATACAGCAACAGGTTGCCCAGAGAAGCTGTGGATGGACTTCTCCACAGAGAAGATATGGAACACTTCCCCACCCCTGGAAGTGTTCAAGGCCAGGTTGGATGGGGCCTTGGGCAGCCTGGTCCTTGGGCACCAGGGAGGTGTCCCTGCCCATGTCAGGGGGGTTGGAACTCATTATCTTTAAGGTACCTTCCAAACCAAACCATTCTATGATTCTGTGATTCTCACATCCTGTTTCCTACTACCCTTTTGGAAGTCAGTACTCTTCCAGACAGCTGCAGGCTCTCTTCCAACTTACATTTCTGGGAACAAAAACAAATTTTCATGTTGAATTTATGTCTCACTTTTGAGTATTTGGGCTCCTGGGTGTTGTATTTGTAAACACTTAATTTCTCTGAGTTTGCCCATTTAAAACCAAGGGCATTAAAGATCTATTCCTGTTTATCCATTTATGTTAAAGCAAATCAATGAAGAACCATAGGATCTAAATCTATTTTGTTTTTTCCTAAAATTTTTCTTAATCCTTAATATCAGGTTAGTCATGGAAAAGAAATCAATTAATGAAGATACTGGTTGAATGTCAGTATCTAGGCTCTTGGATTATTACTATCATTTTTTCCCCCATAATCCATATTTAAAAAGCTAAAATGTCATATATTACTAGAGTGAACACTCCTATTTTTTTCCTTTAATGTTGTTAGAGAGATCTACAGTTTCCAAAAACTACCTCATCAGAACTTCCCTACTATCTCTTCCAGACTTCACTGACCCAAGAAACAATGTTATTGACCATACATCTTAGCTTCCTTTCTATTTTCTCTGAACATCATCTTAATTTTTGTAATTACCTTCGTTAGTTAACTTATAGAGCTGGGGTTCAAGCAGATCAAGTTCCTATGCCTAGACATATGTTCCTATGTCTATTAGACTTCCTCCATTCCACATGAACACCTCAATAGTGGCATGCTGACCACAACTAATTAATAATCAAATCCATTCTTCAATGGAGTTACATATCTGGTTATCCCTATTATCAGTATTTATATCTTCCTTTTTCCCTTGCCATTTCTCCTACTACTCTTTTGCTACTTCATCATTTGCCATTTTCTCTTTTTTTATTCTTTTTAAGTACTCAAGTTAGTGTAAAAGAAGTCATGACTTCTTCCAAAGTCTCATTTTTGACACTTTCTTTTACTGTTCTTCCACTCTCAATTCGAAGATTACAGTATTTTCAGTGGAATTTATCCATCATGAAGAGCTTTATTTCATTGAATGTTACCTTGTAGTCAGATATTCTAAATGAATCTTGAAGTGCTTTTTTTTCTTTTTTAACTTTTATTTATTTATTTATTTATTAAGGGGATTAAAATAATTTCACCCATATAACCCCAGCACCTTTCCTAATCTTGGGCAATTACTCCTTAGAGCAAATAATTGTCATTTGTTCCAAGTACCAGTTTTTGTTAGTAGTGACATTGTTACCAGCTTACCGTCCCCCTCCATATTAGACACACAAGATTTTCTTTTTAAGTGAAAGAACTTCCTTCTAGAGAATGGAAGTTTTTACCCTGAAGTCTTTTAAGACACTGATCCTTTATTTCTGTCTTACTATTCTAATCTTACTAAGTACTGTTTAACCCCCAAACTATTCTTTCCCTTTATGTTTTTGTTTGTTTGTTTGTTTGTTTTTAATGTAATTTGCAAATTGCTTTCAGCAAAGCATTAAGGATAATGTTACTTCATTAATTTAAAATTAGTCAAGGTGATTCTTATGATATTTTCTATTGTTCTTATGCACAAATTGCAAAACTCCACTTTTATTAGCCTTACACTGAAAAACTTAATTACAGGATGAAATCATATTTAGTAATAACAACCAAAGCACTTAGCCCTGTTCAAGAATGGAGTGAAAATCATTTAGATTCTTGTAAGTGGGTTCTCAGAGTTCCAATATATTTTTAAAGATACTTTTATATCATATAAAATGCATTTTTTTATATGATAGGACAATCCATAACAGAAGAAAATCAAGATCTTCATCCACTACAGCACTCTTTACTCTGAAATAGAACGTCACACTATAACCACTACAAAGAATTTCATTGTTTTCTCAACCACAGCAGCCACCCAGTGGCTACTCTTTGTAATACTCAGACACACATAAAACCAGGAATTTAAGAGATGGTCAGAACCTGCAATTTTCAGTGATATCCCCTTGCATTAAATATTCCTTTTATGTGAAAGAGGAACTAAAGCCATCAATATTTTTTCTTTGGAAGCAGACTCAACACAAACATTTGGAAGAAGTAGAAGAAAAAAAAAGATATGGATGTAATTGTTGTGAGGCTCTTTTGCCATTATTGATTTTTTTTTTTAGATTTTGTGTCTCTTTGCTTTAAATAAGAGATTGTTAATAAGAAGATATATTGTTAATAAAGTTTTAATAGGAAAATATTTCTGTGTGATAGGCTATTTTTTTCTTTAAACTATAAATCTGGAGAGAAAAAAAAAAAAGTTATTAATGGATGTTAAAAGTATCAAGGAATTTAGACCAATAGCACTGATAGATGTTTCTGAGCTACATTATAACTCATTATGAAAGTTTTGCAGCAGTTCTCAAACTTGCAGGAACATAAGGGAATTTATTTCATGCCTTATTTAAGTGTCTTCGTGCTTAGGTGCCAGAAAATGGCTTCATATCCAAAAGCTTGCCTGTTTTTTTAACTGTATTGGTCTAGCTAAAAGTGTTACTCTCCCTGCCAGTTTTGCCTTGAAGATATCCTTAAACCTTCACAGTTTCAATATAACTGATTTTTAGACACCTTGATATTTATAAAAAGATTATATCACCCATCTAGTCGATCAAGGGAAACCAGCTGATGTGATCTTTTTGGATTTCAGCAAAGCTTTTGACACGGTTTGCCATAGGATCCTACTGGACAAAATGTCCAGCATACAGCTAAACAAAAACATCATAGGATGGGTGAGCAATTGGCTGACAGGCAGGGCTCAAAGGGTTATGGTAAATGGGGCCACATCCGGCTGGCGGATGGTCACTAGTGGGGTCCCCCAAGGCTCCATTTTAGGGCCAGTCCTCTTCAATGTTTTTATAAATGATTTGGATGTAGGACTAGAAGGTGTTTTGAGCAAATTTGCCGACGACACCAAACTTCGAGGAGTTGTGGACTCGGATGAGGGTGGAAAGGCCTTGCAGAGAGATCTGGACAGATTGGAGAGGTGGGCAATCACCAACCACATGAAGTTTAACAAGAGCAAGTGCCGGGCCCTGCACCTGGGACGGGGCAACCCTGGCTATACGTACAGACTGGGCGACGAGACGCTGGAGAGCAGCCCTGCAGAGAGGGATCTGGGGGTTGTGGTTGACAGCAAGTTGAATATGAGCTAGTGGTGTGCCCTGGCAGCCAGGAGGGCTAACCGTATCCTGGGACGCATCAAGCACAGCATCGCTAGTCAGTCGAGGGAAGTGATTGTCCCGCTCTACTCTGCGCTGGTGCGGCCTCACCTCGAGTACTGTGTGCGGTTCTGGGCACCACAGTACAAAAAGGACATTAAACTGTTGGAGAGTGTCCAGAGGGCAATGAAGATGGTGAAGGGCCTAGAGAGGAAGACGTATGAGGAGCGGCTGAGGTCATTTGGCCTGTTCAGCCTGGAGAAGAGGAGGCTGAGGGGGGACCTCATCGCGGTCTATCACTTCCTCGTGAGGGGGAGTGGAGAGGCAGGTGACCTATTCTCTGCTATCACCAGTGATAGGACCCGTGGGAACAGTGTCAAGCTGAGGCACGGGAAGTTTAGGCTAGACATCAGGAAGAGGTTCTTCACCGAAAGGGTGGTCGCACACTGGAACAGGCTCCCCAGTGAAGTAGTCACTGCACCGAGCCTGTCTGAATTTAAGAAGAGATTGGACTGTGCACTTAGTCACACGGTCTAAACTTTTGGGCAGACCTGTGCGGTGCCAGGAGTTGGACTTGATGATCCTTATGGGTCCCTTCCAACTCGGGATATTCTATGATTCAATGATTCTCTATACAGCCACAGACAAACTTAAATAATAAAATTCATTTAAGATGACAAGAAGCATGAAGTTCTTCATCCACATTCTTCCTCAGGATCTTCCAAATATTCTACTAGAAACCACTTCTTTCAATTTTCTAAGTTCCAAGTATAATAAAATCTATGTATATAATGTTTCAATAATGAGGGAAACCTCTATAGAATTCAAAAAGTATAACAAATATAAATGATTATCAATGAATAATGCATGTTACTACCAGACAAGAAGTGACAGATGATTACAAAGCAAGGAACCAATACACTTTGTTGTAAATGGCATCAGTTTCTGCTGTGCATGCCTAAGTATGTTGGAAGATATACACTATTTTTACAAGAGTTCCCTCCGGCAATCTTAATATGTGGAAACCACTATAGTGCACTCTCATTTCAGTTGAATGAATGCCATTCTTTGATATTCCTGTATAAGAAATAGAATCAGGAATGATTCTTTGAAATATAAACTTGTGCAGTAATTTTGCATTCTTTCACATTATTACTAGCCTCTCCAACTGTATTACTTGTGCTTTCAGTAAACTGATAAAAATTTTTGCCATTTCATCTACAATGATAATGATCTCTGGGAAACAAAATACACAATTAAAAAATCACAGGCTGACCTTCAATGTATGTTTGACCAAAGTTTGGAATTTCTCTTTGAACTAAGTCTGACAATTGTGTTCTGTGCTAGAGACGATCACGTACAGTCAGGACTATGCTGCAGCTTCCTTGACACAAAGCTACACAGTCAGTATTACCAGTCTTCCATATAAGACAAGCCTATTTTCTGCATCAAGCTCAGTGAGGGCCTACATGAAGTCTTTTAGCAGCACCTACAGATTCCCGTTTTTGTGTGTGTGGTTTTTTTTGGTCTGTTTTTTTGTTTGTTTCTCTCAGAGATAGCCACTGCTTTTTGTCACATTTTCTGCTTACTTAAATTTCTTTTTCTTCTCCTCCATCATTATTTGCCCCCAACTTCAAGCTGACCCATTTATTTCTGCCCATTTCATTTTGTAGAGGGTTCAGAACCTCTAACTGAGAACCCAGGAATCAAACATTTTGACACATCTACTTGTTGGTAGACAAGTTTGACACCTGGGATTTACTATATAAAGTTAAATTCAGGTTGAGGAACTGATATGTTCTCCAAAGCAGACTACAGACAACACGCAAAGAGTTAATGGAAATATGTAATTTCTTCATACATTGTCCCTTCTGATGGAGGAAAGTAGTTACTAACATGTCTACCTTTGTTCAACTCCTTAACCTGAAACTATTTTCTTTCAATAATTTATATTTGACCTTAATCACGATTCAGATCTAACACTGAATTCTGATAGGCCATATTACTGAAAACATTTGTTTAGTGTTTGCATCATTTAACCAAGGCTGGGGTCAATAAATATTAGCTAGCAGTATGCCTACAGTTCTAACCCATCTTATTTCTTTAAATTCCTTCTGCTGGACTACTGTACTACCCGAAGCTATGACTTCAACTTTTCCACTGCAACATGCTTAGCCAGTAACAGACTAGGCTGTTGTGTGGATAATGCCCTTTGCCAGAATTTTAAACCACGCCCAGTCAGATTCAATTTGTATTGGACATTGGAATCAATAATGAAATCAGTTCTTAACTGAAAGCTGGAGTTTAGCAAACCCAAAAGAGCTTAAATTTTCTAATACTGGATTTTTTATTTTCCACTTGGAGTTTCTGAAACAAAATGAGAAGCTTATTAATAAAGTAGTGCAAGTAAACAAAAACAAGCATTAATATTGGATTCATATTAATGATCCAATTAATGGAGCAGTTTGTCATTCACTGATGGATCATCAGATTAGCCATAAAATATGCAACATGTTACAAAGGATTCAACACATCCACTATTTAGAATAAAAAACTGATGTAGTGTATGCCTCTGTAACTGACGTATGTAGTGTATGACAAGTGAATGAGAAATTTGGAAGAAGCAAGAAAGCAGAGTGAGCCAGAGCACAGGACAGTATGAGAGCACAAGAGGGACAATGTGACTGTGCAAGAAAAAGACTTGGGCAAGCACACATGACTGAGCATGAGGAACCACGTGTGAGAAAGACAGAGCAAGAGAGCACGCGCCCTAGACTGAACACACAGGAGCATACACAAGACTGAGGGAGAGCAAGTGAAAGGGCAAAAGCTAAGACAGTGAGAGACAGCAAGTGAGCCAGAGGTAAAATGAAGAGACAGCATGACAGAGAGGCACATGGAGGAAGGGGTGCACACCCAATGATGGCATGAGAGCACAACAGGGAGACAGAGCATAAGGGAACACCAGAAAGGGGGAGAGTGAGGGCACACATGAGCGAGTTTGAGTCCAAGAGCACCAGAAAATGAGCCCAACAGCACGATGCTGACAGCAGGAGAGTGCAAGTGAGCTTGAGCATGTGATCACTAGAGGGCAAGCACCATATTGATACATGTGTGTGTAGACAGTCTTTACCTTTTATATTCCAATACATGGAGTATCTTAAAATATAAACAGACAAATGTAAGGCTCTATCTCTGGTATTTCTTTTAAAAATCAGCACATTACAGTGTCCAGATATTTCCTCGTATTAGGAAAAATCAGGCAATCCAGTAAGCCTAAATGTTCCCCAGATGAGTGATCACCACTCAAACACTGTAACTTCACATAGCATTTGGCATGAAAGGCAAATTACTGGTTTGGAGGAGGGAAAAAAAATCAGACAGGGAGCTAACACACACACAAGTGAAAGAGGAACTCTTCACACACTACTTTTGTGCATGAACAAAAATTTTGTCACAGTGGAGCAAAAACATATAGTAGCAATAGCACAGGTGTCTTGTGATCTGCAGTATGAACAATAAAACCACATTCTTACCAAAGACAGGAGAGACTATTTAAGGTTTTAAAAACAGAGCGAGAAGTTAGTAATTCTTTTAAAAGAAACTGATTCACCCGCTCACCTAGTGCATTTTAAATTGGAGAGCTAAATTAGGAGAAGGCAGCTGGCTCTTTCCCCAATTACCTGCCAGTGCTAAAGATCTCAGACTGGGTATTTGGGGTTAGTTAGGACAAGTAGTTTTGTGGAAAGTTGTCTTGTTTCAGTGTATGTGCTTCCTGTTCTCTTCTCTTCAACAGTATACTGACCTGATTTATTTATGTTTGCTTGCAAGTGGAAAGAACTGCCCACTGAAACACAGAGACAGGAATATGGTTTCCATGTTTTCAGATACGGGATGCTGTTTAAGACAATTTAGACCACATGACAGAAGAGCGACACATAAAACAAGTAAACAGAATAATACAAAGATATATTAACATTATGATAAATTTAGGCAGACCAAAGGAATAAGAACCTAAAAACTTAGAAGTTAATAGCATAATAAGATTCAACATTTTGGGGGCGGACTTACTAAGAAAGAAGTTTGGTTTGGGTTAAGATTTTGCTTTGTACATTGTGACTGCTAAAAAAAAAAAAAAAGCTGGATAAAGATACTGTCAGTTAAATATTTTGATTCACATGATATGTGACTCACTATCTGAAAAGTATTTAGATGAAAAGTATTATCCAAAAATACACCCAACATCCAACCCCAATACAGACAATATTAATTGGATTAAAATTTGACTATAACACTAAAAATAAATAAATAAATAAACACGTAGTAAACAGGCTTTTAGCAATGGAGCCACAGTTTTAGTCACTGTGAGATTTATTTATGGGTAGTCTGTCAGTGACAGGTCAGCTTATTCTTTAAATAAATGGACTTATTAAAGGATACCCTAATCAGGGCTTAATGTCCATGAAGGGAGGAACATTCTGAAACATCGTCAGCTCTGCCAAGGATGTTTAGCATAACTTTAAAACTGCGAGCAAATTTAGAGATTAGATTGTCCTCAGAAGAACTGGCATCATTATAACACTAAAAATCACACCCACTAGTCCAAAGACCCTGGTCCAACTATAGACCCCATGTCTTTGAGCATGCACAATGTGTATAGATAACTATGCAAATTACTAATCAATCCAAGATTACGGTCAGATTAACAGGGAAGTGCTAACAGAATTGGGTTGTATAAATAACACTGGCACCTTTTGTTAGGTGTGCTGGCTTTGTGGGTTAGCATCCAAATCTGTGCAACTTCGAAATAAATGGTATCTCGGCTCTGTGTGTCAGACTGGCATATTGCATTCCAGGTAGACAAACCCCCATTTGTGGGACAACACAGTTAGCAAAGTTCCTAGATAAACTCTTCTTTATGTAGCAATTAATGTATTAGAAACTATCATCCATAAAAGAAAACAAGTACAAAATCAATACCAGTAAGAAAACTAAAAAGTAGAGTAAAATTAAGAAAAATATAGGAATAAGTCAGCTATGCATCATTACAAGGAACAAGGGTAAAGAGCGAAGTTTACACATATCAGGCAAGTTTTAAATATGCATACGGGGCTCCCAGTTGCTCAACAGTAAATGCAAGGCATCCCTTTTCATTGAAGTTACCATGAAATACTTAATAGTCACAATGCAGTAATACACACAAGACCGTTACTGTACAGCACATTATGTTTAATAGCATGGTTTACAAATGCTCAAATAGCTGCTCTTTTACCAGTACTATCATTACTGCCTAATTCTGGTTTATACATTCAGGAAGAAGGAACACAGTCGAAATGCAATGAAACACTGTTTAAACACAAATCCAATGTAACATATTTGAAAGAGTTAAAAAGCTTTAGAGGCCAAAGCAATCAAATGTCAATAAAGTTCCAATGCTATGTGTATGAGCTTGGGATGCTTTGGTATAACACAAATTCGTAGTAATTGTTAGAATACATCAGGCCTAAAGACCCAAGACCGACTTTGCAGTCATACCACTGCACCACCAACTTACTGAAGTGACTATTTCCATTCAAAACCTGTCTTAATGGCACAACAGAGAGCTGAAGATGCAATACAAACGTAGTCTCAAAGCTGGGAAAAAATTAGAAAACCTTGAAGAAAATTGGGAGGTCTGTAGCTTGTGTAGTCTTTCTATAGCTTGTGTAGTCATTTAGCTGAAAGTAAGAGACAGCCTTGAGCTAGCAGAAGCAAGGAAGATAAGGGATAAAAGGTAAAAAACAAGAAGGAGAAAAACAGCTTCAGGCTGACCTATAGTACCTTTTTGCTCATTATGGGTCATTAACATATTAAAAATCACACCCATCAAAATGCTAATGTATGCTAATGTGAGATTTCACACACACACACACACAGGCTGTTCCTTTGTAGAATTCTCAACTACCTTGAGATCCGTGGAAGATAAGAAATTTCTAATAGCCAAACTAAAATACTACTGTTTGAAACAGTCATAGAATCATAGAATCACTCAGGTTGGAAAAAACCTTCAAGATCATCTCGTCCAACCAACCCCCTACCACCAATGTCACCCACTAAACCATGTCCCTAAGCACCACGTCCAACTTTTCCTTAAACACTCCCAAGGACGGTGATTCTACCACTTCCCTGGGCAACCCATTCCAACGACTGACTACTCTTTCTAAGAAGAAATGTCTTCTAATTTCCAACCTAAACCTTCCCTGGTATAACTTGAGGCCATTCCCTCTAGTCCTATCACTAGTTACCTGAGAGAAGAGACTGACCCCCAGCTCCCCGCAAACAATCCCCAGACTTTACTTTTTTACTTTTTTATTTTAAAAATAAGATTTTCTTATTTTCCTGATTCACCACAGAAGCTAATAGCATGTTATCTTACACCACTTTTTAGAAGAGATCAAGTACGTGCACAGAAAAGGTGACAAAAATGTAATGTCAATCTATCATAAAGGTTTTTAAGATTTCATCTAACTTGACAAGTGGTAGATTGCTCACCTCCTGAGAAAAATACCTAATGTCAAACATGTGAGTTCTCTTAGCAATAATTTTCAACATGAGCACATCTCTACTTATTTTAAAAATAGTTTAATGGAAAAACATTTTAATATTTTTTCCCCATTACACTAGAAAAGTTTATTCTCCACAGACTTTTAGTCATCAACAGAAACAACCACTCTCTAACACAATTTTATAATAGCAATTTGAAACTATTATCCAATTTGTTTTGTATGTCATGAAGTGTGGAAGATCTCCTCCACAGGATATGTGGCAACAATGAAACCAAAAAGTTCCCCAAAATTTTCTAAGTACTTATCCAACTTAGTCACATTATGATTTTGTAGAAATGGAACATATTAACCAGGCTTTGAATGCAGAATTTAAAGAAAGTACTACATTTGCATCCATGCAAAATGTAATGCAAAACTAAATTTTACTGTATTAATAGAACTACTTGGTCTATGGCTTCACAGTTCAGAGAAAACATATAGAAGATCCAGAACAGAATCTTGATGTACTTCTGTTTTAAAATGCAAGTCCTGACAACCTGACAATGTTTCATGTAGCCCCTTTATCTCAAAAAAAAAAATATTAAAAATAAAAATTAAAAATCTCTTTCTCATATGAAACTTGAACTATCCCAGAATGTATTGTTTCATTTCTAGCACACATGAAATATAACAAGATATTGCACTTTGGTTGTCTTTTAAAAACAGAAGCTCAGCAGAACTCAACATTATCCATAATCCTTTCATTCACATTTTTCCTCTCTTTTATTTTTTAATCAGAGAATTGTATTATTATTGGCCTTGAAAAGCTGATACTTTACCATGTCCTGCAAAGTACAAAAGCAACTTTACCTATTCCCTGCTGCAGCCTGCCTTTTGCCTTCTTAATCTTTAGATCAGTCATTTTTAAAATCTTCTCCACTGTGAAATCAAATAAATACAATTGGAGAACATTTCATTTACAGGGGCTAGCATACTTTATTATATTAACATCACACTCAAATTTTTATTCTAAAGTTTATTTAAAAAAAAAATCCATTATTTCTAATGATAAAAGAATATAAAGTATAGTGAAGGTATCCAGCATCTACCGCACTGTGTTGGGTTTATGAGGCTAGGTTTTGGCAGAGATTGCCCTCCAGACTGTGGAGAAGACCACAGTGAAGCAGTCCTCCTGCGTCCCACGGAGGACCCTGCAGCAGGTGGTTGTGCTCTGAAGAATGCTGCTGCCCATGGAGAGTCCACACAGGTGCAGTTTTTTGGCAGAACTGTAGCCCAAGTTGGGCCCATGCCAGAGCAGTCTGCTGCTGGAGGACTGCATGCCATGGAAACAAAGCATGCTGGAGCGTTCTTGAAGAACAGCAGCCAGGGAGAAGGGGGAACTTGTGAGGAGGAAGGAGTGACAGAGACTAGCTGTTACGAAGAGGCCACAACCTCCACTGCCAGCCTCTTGCACCAGCCAGGGCTCAGGGTGCTGAGGTAGAAGAGTTGGGAGTGAAGCTGAGCCTGGAAAGAAGGAGGGGGTGAGGGGAAGCTGGTTTTGTTTTGTTTCTCACCATCCCACTCTATTTTTAATAGGCAACAAACTAAAATTTTTTATTTTTCTTTTTTTCCCACGATGGTAACTGGTAAGTGATCCCCATGTTCTCATCGCGGTCCATGAGCTTTTCCACCCTGCCCTGTCAAGGAGAGGGTGTGGGAGGTTAGAAGAGGCTGGGTGGGCACCTGGCAGTTGCCATGGTCAAGCTGTTTTACTGGTAAATAATATTCATGGTGTGTTTGGGTGACCCCTGAAGAGCCACTCCAGAATACAGACCCAGGTCTGTATTTCCATGAAAACCACATGCCAAAACAAACTCATTTTAAAAATCTTACCTACTTTGCAGAAACATACCTGTCTCTAAAGGGAAGGAGGAAAAAAAGAAAGAATTAAGTGAAGAATTTGCCCTGCCAATAACCATTATTTATTAATAACACCTCACACGTATTCTGAATTAATCATATTGCTCACAGAGTTTGCACTTACTCCAAGGTAAGTTTAAAATTTTTATAGAAGGTTAAAATAAAAATGTATCCTAAATTCTGAGAAAATTGCAAGCACAGAGGAGTAATGACTCTAAATTTCTTTATGAGCATTACATGGGCAAAAATACATGCTGGGTTTTGATTGCAGATTGGATTCTGGTTAGAGAGAATACTTTTTTTTTTTTTTTTTGAGCTGAATAATCTGTGTGTATTCTTATAGCTCCCTTTCTAGCTACACAATTACTTTAAAATTTTGTGAAGACTCAGCTTCTCAGCACAAGCCAAATAGGCAGTTTTTTGCCAAGATCCCTGTCCATTGTGCATTCATGACGGCAAACATGAATGCCATTGATCCCAGCGGGAAGGCTTGCAGGCTTGACACACTCAGTGCCAAAGCAAGGGCTCTAATTAGTGATCCTTCCAGTTGGACAGTAAAGGCCTTACCCTTCCTTAGGGGATAATAAGACAGGCAATGTCTGAAGCCCCCAAGTAAGCTTTATAGAATAGGGAGCATGCAGAGAACTGCATTAAAGGCACTAAACCAACCGACACAGGTGACCGAACAGTGAACTGTGCACTTGGCAATGAACAGAAAAATGCCTGCTACACAAGCATCATCTGATCTTTGGTTCCTCCTGTTTGCCTGAATTACTGTCAGAATTCAAAGGACTGTAATGGATGGTGCAACTATTTGAAAGAAAGCAATAGATTTGTTGCAAACGCGATAGTTTTGAGTATCTTCAAACTTGTTCTTCAAAAACAATCCTTGTTGACAATATAACATGCCACATTTTATCTTTGCAGAATGATAAAAAACTCATTAGCAGTAACAGGCTTTGAAAAATAGGCAGCATGTGTAATCTCAGTATTTCAAAACTGTTAGCAATAAAGTCACTTTTAATTATATTTATTTATAAAGAAAATTTATCTAAAGAATAAATAGAAAGTCCTTTCATAATAAAGATTACTAGTACTAGATTGCAAACGCTGTAACCAGACAAAGGCACGTTTTTATATTCAAAGTGTACATCTAGGTTTCTGTATATAAAAGATCTTATATAGCTTTACTTCTTTTATCGCATTGCTACTTCAGAATTCTGACAACCACAGTATTCAAGAGTTTCACTGCAAAAGTAGGATCTACTGAAAACAGTGGGTTATTTAAACATACTTTACATATAAGCGCATGAAATACATAAAGACATTTTAACTACTAGCATTCCCTGAGAATCTTTCATTCTTGAACAGACATAAGAAAATTACTTATTGAAAAAAAACAAACAAACAAACAAAAAAGTATCATTTCAACCTAGCAGCTTATAGCCAATAGTTTTCTGTTTTTCTCCCTTTTGTTTAATACTGGTTACTCTTACTAGCCTGAAAGACTGCTATGTTTCTCTTATCAGCAACATTATTATAATTTATTCTAAAAATAAGACAGAAAAAAAAAAAGAAAGGCTGTAAACAAAAAGGCGTAGAATACAAAGGCAGTTAAAGTTGGCATCGTAGCTCTACAAAGTAAATACTGAAGGATTATGATTCTGTAACCACAGTCAGGATCTTTTTTACATCACAGCTAGAGAAAAAGTAATGATATTAATGCTTTGGACTCTAAATGGAACGTACTATTATTGCTGGGCAATATCAAGACTGTCCTTGTACTGAGTACCAAAAGAAAGGGAAATGGTTCCTCTTGCACACTTCCCCTCCCCACGCTCCCTGTACATCTCTGAAAATAAAGGACAGGTGAATATTCAAAGTGAAAATCAATGTAGTTTTTAAGAAAGCCGGGCAGCCTTTAAATTATCTGAAGCATGTTCTATGCTAATTTAAAGCACGTTCTGTATGCAGGCTATAGTAAGAAAAGTATCTGTAGAATTATGCAAAAGATCAAGTGAACAAATTTTCAGCATATTATTTATTTACCAAAAAACACAAAGAATTCATAATGTAATAGTTATAAAATGATTAACTTTATGATTGTTTAACTTTATCACAGGCTCATAGAGATGTATTTTCAAGGTATTATAAGGTTGCATTAAAGAAGGTCACATTGAAGTGAGGACAGTAGCTCTGAGTCTCAAAGGATTTGTTCTAAAAATGTGTTGGAAAAAGAGAGATTCATAATAGTTTTTGCAGCCTGTTTTAGCATGTTTGCTAATACTATAAAGTGCTATGACATATTTAAAGTCTGCTTGTTTTTCTTCATTAAGACAATAAAGTGTGTTTTTCCTACATTCATGCTATCTATAGCACTTTGGTTTGTATTTCCGGATGCAGCCCAACTTGTAAGCAGTGTCATCTACATACATTAACGAGATGGTACGAAAATAAAAATCAGGGAATAAATTGGGAAACTAAAATGCAACCTACAGTCAGGATAGGGAAAGATAAAAATTGATAAGTATGACAGTGTAAATTGATTGTTTTGCTCCAGTAGAAGAAGTATTCAAGCAGAGAGAATATCTGTCTAGGCTTGGAGTCAATCATATGCAGTCAGTAGAACATTCCTCAAATAACAAAACCAGTTTCTGACACTAGGTCCTTACTGCTTCAAAAATGAGCAGCTAGGTTCATTTGATGCAAGACACTGCCCCTCCGGTAGTCTACCCAGGGCCTAGAAGGGAACTTATTTTGAGCCTTACCTCCGATCTCTAATGACCTAATAGGTGGGCTGGCATGGAACTGGCAAACCAGAAAATGACAGGTCCCAGTCTGAGGTTTGATAGGATGGTTTTGAGAGTTCTCGCTCTATCACAGCCTGCCAGTTTTCTCCGTCCAGGAGAGAGCTCTACTCCTTTTCTTCTCATGGTTTTATTCCCAATCTGAGCAAAAACAAACTAGCTTCAAAGTCTCAATTCTCCCCACACTGTGGTCACATAAATGAATACTGAGGCTCATTCTGATCTCTCCACTTTAATTTATGTACCAGAGCTCTCTAAATGGCATCTGACAGACTAACTCCCTCTGCACCCATGTCTCTGGCTGGACAGCAATTCAAATTAAAAATAAAATAAAATATTTTTTTTAAAAAAAAGCTCACTGTCCTTCCTTCCTTTTTAGAAAACTAAGCAGTTATAGCAATGACAAAGAAAAATGACCACCCTCCTTAAGACATATGCAAACAACCAGATGATTGATGATTACAGAATTTGGCTTACAGAACCTTAGACACTAGTCACAAAAATTGCCAGTGGCATACGTACAATTTTACTGCATGGCATCAACTTGTACCTAGCTCTGACTGCCACACACCACAGTCTGCAGGAAGCTGCACAAAGGGACTGCTACCTGCAAGAGTAAGACTGCATTTAATGTTAAATGTTTAATGTTTAAAAAACACACTACTGTGTATAGAACTTGTTGGAAGTCTCTCATCAAACACAAGAAACTTAACTAGCTTAGAAAACAAGCCAACCTTTCAGACTTTATCCCTACGACTGAGAGCAGTTACCACCACGATGAGGCAGAGCTGAAAAGCCTGCATGTGTGGAAAGAAACCTCACTAATGTACTGCACGAGCACTAAGCTTCACATACTACTCAACATGAGCATTAAAATAATGGTGTGCTTTGCAAGCCCTATAGTTTTTAACAAATAAAAGAATCTGAAAAGCTGAGTTAGTAAGTATTTTAGGAAAGACTTAAGTGTTAAACATTCCATATCATTGAATTAAAGCTGAAAAGTTCCCATGTCATCCACTCCGAAAATATCCACTACCCTGCTTTACAGCCTTCAGGAGGCTGTTTTCAGCTGCTGTGGGGGAACAGATCCCAGCTAGACCTCACACGTATCAGACAAGCTACAACTCTAATGCAAAAGGAGCTGTCTGACCACCAACTAAGGCTCATGAAGTGACTAAACACTTCCTTGACAAGTGCCAAACGCTGATCTAAAATATCTAAAATTCCAGGTATAAACATGTAGGTAACATAGAGCCACCACTGTGGGCTCCTTATACATACAGTAATTATTATTTTTTTTTTTTTTTTTTTTTACTAATTCAGACACCTTAGCAGTTACCTAAACTATAAACTGTAACACTACCACAATCTATTCCCTTTAGGGTTATTACTAATTTTCATTTGAAACGGAACACCTGAAGCAATAAAATTGCTAAGCATTCATATCTATCTTGAGAACAGTAGTTTCCTAAAACCACTATGAAAGAGCCCACTATATGAATTGCACTGTTCAAACCGTACATTAAACTACAGCTTCTGGGGATTTATAAAACTCCTTGCAGAACAGAATGTGCAGCATTTGTACACTTGGCATGGATTCTGCTATTCATTAGAAAAATTTTATAAACATTGATTTTTTTCTGACACCACAATGATCATTCATGTACATACACATATACACGTGTGCATATAAAATGGGTGAAAGCTATAATGCTTAAAAATATAAAAAATGGAATGTATTATGTGTATTCTTCATGATGTCAGCCAGGTCCTTAGAAGTATACTGACCAGTCAAAAATAACTGTATTTTTTACAGTGCTTATTAATAGTTACACCAGCACAGACTTCCAGAGAAGTTTCGTGGTTAAACTTCTGACTTTAAGATCACACCAAATTTTAAGCGCTTTCCTTTTTTTTTTTTTTTTTTTTACTGTTCATCTGTTCATGCTGAAAGTTAAGATCTAATTTCACAAATTCAACTTTCCAGATGCCTCCTTGCACGTCCAGGATGCAAAAAAAGAGATGCTTTATTAAGATTATATAGTGAGATCTGTTGCAAATTAGAAACCCAAACAAAAGTGGCAGTAGCTCCTACATGAGACAGAATGGAGGACATTTTTTGTTACTATTCCTTGTTAAGAGCCAAGAATATCTTGGATAGTCTTACTGTCCACTATATTATGCATGTATTGAAAGAGCCAGCCTCTTAATTAGCTAATTATACAGGGAGTCAACATCCCCCTTCTTTTTGCATTGCGTTACCTCATTTGGATACTCACGTTGCAGTCACATATTCCTCGTGTTTCTAGCAGAAATATTTTATAGAATTACCTTATCTTGCAAGGCTGCTAGAAAACCTTGCTCAAAATACACCAGACAGCAATTCAGGATATGTCACTCTTTATCACGTCATGTGAGAACATGGACAAAGTAAAAACAAACAAACAAACAAATGAACTACACATTTAAGCCAAGTACATTATTCACATTAACTGGCTAACAAGTATTTCATCTCTTATGCATCTCTTTTAATGTTTTCCTGGAAGTGTACTACCAAAATTGAGAAAACTGATGTAGTTAAATAACTCCTAATTACACTCTGTGTTTCACAGAGTAATAGCTTAAAACACTGAGAATGGTTGGATGTCCAACATACAGATTAGTCCTTATAGACTAATTAGTCCTTATAGACTAGTCCTAAAAGACTCCTTATTGAAGGACTACATGAGGACCTACATGAGAAACCAGAAAATAATTTCTCTGCCATGCCATCTTGCAGGAGGGAGGGGGAAAAAACAACCACCACCAGAAAACACTTCAGTTTTGTCTACTTTTTTCTAAAACACAACCGCCCCCCAGAGGCAGCGGTTCACATGCTGCAGCCTCCAACACACGTAGCATATGCATCATCAGTTACCAAGCTCTCCTGACTCTACACCTGAGCACTGTAAGGCACTAAAAACCTTTTAGCTGACAGCTCTGTCCATCTGCATGCTCGCAAAAAAGACCTGCATGCAAGGTGGCACAAAGGCACAGTAACAAATACAGATCTAGCAAGCAGCAAAAAGTCTTTGGAAAAAAAAAAAAAAAGACTTTGAATGAATCAAGAACTGCCCTGAACAAATAGTTCTGTTCCAGTAAATATAGGAACAGAACAAAAGCTGATTAATTATTTCGTGGCATCATATAAGGGATTGGGTTGGAAGGGGCACATAAGGATCATCTAGTCCTATGGGCAGGGCTATCTTTCACTAAGATCAGGTTGCAAAAAGCTGCATCCAGTTTCACTTCCAGTGATGAGGCATCCACAACTTCTCAGGGCAACCTGTTCCCATGTCTCACCACCTGTCATTGTGAAAAATTTCATCCTTATATCCAGTCTAAATCTACCCTCAATTTAAAACCATGGCTTCTTAGTCACAGTCCTGTAAAAAGCGTTTCTCTGTCGTTCTTATAAACCCCCCTTTACGTATTGAAAGGTCACAATAAAGTATCACCATAACCTTCTCTTCTCCAGGCTGAACAGCCCCAGCTCTCTCTGTCTTCGTAGGAGAGGTGCTGCAGACCCCTGATCATCCTCACGGCTCTCTGTTGGACCTGTTCCAATACGTCCATGTCCTTCTTGGGCTGGGGGCCCCAGAGCTGAACACAGTGCTCCAGGTGGGGTCTCATGAGAGCAGAGCAGAGGGGGAGAATCACCCCCAGCAAACTGCTTTTGGGTCTTTTTTTTTTAAAAAAAAAAAAAAAAAAAAAAGCTTGATAAACATCTGCTGATACTTACTATGACAGTTTTTAGGGGATCATGCTACATAGGATTTACAATAACATCTAGGCTGGTTTTGGACACTCTTAAGTGGTGGTGTATTTAGCATTCTTCATGATTTCCTCCGTGGCTCCTTAGTATTATTTAAAACCACACATAACATTTTGAACTGGAAGTTGTAAGGAGCCATCAGAGGTCAAACTGCCCACTGCTAAGCATGCTAACCACATATACTTCTTTGAAAATGACAGAAGGTGGTCCTCCGCCTTTCCCTAGGCAGGCTTGGGGAAAGCAAGGTGGCTCAGTACCAGGCAGCCGTAGTGCCCTATCTGAAGGGACTACTGATGGGCAGGACACCAGAGGCTGTCTGTGGAGAGAGACAGATGTCACCAGCCTCAGGGCCATAAACTGCACAGCCTGGGGTGCTGCCCTAAACCATCCGGGGTAAATGGGATTCTTTCTGAAATACAAACATAGGTATCATATTTATGAAAGCACATAAAGATTCCTCAATAGGTGGTATATTCAAACTGTAATGTAAGAAGCAAATTTTGAGAGCCCTCAGAAACATTGCTGGGCATTTTCACATTAACTGGTGCAGACAGACTTAACCTTAACAACATATATCAAAAAAACAGCCTCTGTGAGCAACATCACACTGCACGTTAGACATGATTTGGTTCTAAGTATTGCCACCTAACAACACACAGATGGAATAGCTGCAGCTGTATTTCCACCTCATTAGGTCCCAGTATTACTTATAACAATAACGGGATTCCTCAGCAAAGGCCGCACTTCATGGCCTGTGTCCGCCGCAAGGATTCGAACCGGCGGCTCCTGGAGCTCGAGCACGCCGCTCCCGGGACTCGAACACGCAGCCTCCGGGGCTCGAAACGGCCCGCCCCCACTCCCCTCTGCGTGCGCACTGAGCGGGGCTGCCAGGCGCAGGCGCACTGGGAGCCTTCCCCCACACAGCCCCATGGCTGTGGCCGGGCGCCGCGCAGGCGCAGTTGCAGCCGGGGGCAGTTCTCTCGATGGTTCGTGCCGTGGGTGGTGTTCCCACTGGAGTCGGTCTGGGCAGATGCACACGCAACTCAATTAACTCCTTTAGAGTAGAGCGAGGTGTTAAGCCATCACCAAGGGGTAGAGACTTATGCTCTCTCGATTTTGAGTCGTTAGTGACCTTGTTACCAGCTCAGTATGCGAAGATCCATCCGAGGACACGCGGTCTATATGCAGCTGCCAGGACCCAAAACGGGCTCCGCCGGTTCGGGCGGAGCAGTAGAGCGGGGGAGGGGGGATGCGCATGCGCGGTGTGTCCGCGTGAGGCCCGTCAGGCTTGCGCTGAGGGTGCGGGTGCGGCCGCCATGGGGAAGCTGAACGTGGCCGTGCTGCGGTACCTGAGCGGGCAGCACTTCAGCGGAAGGCAAGGCAAGGCCCGGCCCGGCCCGGCCCGGCCCGGCCCGGCCCGGCCCGGCCCCGGGGGGAGGCGATAAGTTCAGTCTCTGGGGTGATCTGGCGCTGTGCCACCCGTAAGCTCCCCTTCTGAGCTAACCGATCCGTTGTTCGCTTGCCCTGCTAGGTGGAAATGGGCATGAAGAACCACGAGATAGTTCCTGCCAGCTTGGTCACGCCCATCGCCAGCCTGAAGCACGGCGGCTGTAACAGGATTCTGAGAGAGCTGGGGAAGCACCAGCTCCTGGCTTATGAACGGACTAAAAGTGAGTTTGGTTTTTTGCGTTGGGATCCTTCTCTTGTTCCTCCCATTTTTTCAGCACCATAGCTTGGCGGAAGTATTATAGCTTAGCTTGGTACATTCAAGTATCCAGAGCATTTGCTAGCCTCATCTTGTCTTGGGCCTAGCTTGGGAATGTGAATTCTTTCAGCAACAAACTGCTGGTGCCAAGAAAGATGCCAGCCAAAAAGAAAGGAACAGTTAAGGATTTTTTGCTCAGTCAACAAATTAATGGAAAACCTAAATAATTGTTAGCTAATATAATATTCAAGTTCATGTAGGAATCAAGCCAAATGTGTTACAGTCTTAGAGCAGACAAACTGGAACAGACTGCAAAAGCCTTATACCTTCACCCAGTCAGAAACAATCACTAAATTAGTACTTATTCTGTCCCATTGTATTAGTAGTGTTGGATTTCCTTCAGTCTTGCACTGCCATCTGGCTTTGCAAGCGTAATGTGGGAGTCTTCATGAAATTCATCTCCTTTTAGTCTCCATTTTTCAGAGCATTAAGCCTTGGTTTAGGTCTTTAAAACAATCCTGAATCCTTGCAGTGTCTCCTAAGTAATCATCCTTCAGAGTAATCCCATGCTGTTTGAAGTACTGTCATTGCTTGCATTAGCAAGGGGTTAACAAAATGTCTACCTTTTATCCATTTAATTTTCATAAGGCATGCAGGAATTTAAACTTACTGTCAAGTTGGGTTGATACTAGCCGACAGTAAAAATACTATTTGGGTGTTGTGTAGCATAAGCAGAAAAAAGAAGAGAGACCAAAATGAGAAGTTCTTTTAAAAGAAATGTATCCATAATATGGAATTAAATGTTGTGTAATTTATTTTTATCTAGCGGTCCAGGGCTATCAGTTAACTAATGCAGGATACGATTACCTTGCCTTGAGAACTCTGTCTTCCCGGCAAGTCATCAGTTCTGTTGGAAACCAGATGGGTGTTGGCAAAGAATCAGGTAATTAAAAAAATGTTTTCAGTATTTAATTTTTTTAGAGGAAACATGTCTGTATTTTTGCTGATGTTTTGTTGGAAACTTGGTGAATTTCCCTTTGGATAGTCATATCAGTTAATCTGTCAAACACCAAAATTTATGGGTCGCTTGGAGTTCTGTGCGAGTCTTTTGACTGCATTTGAATTTTTCCACAAGTGTTGTTCTACTCTGAACATTTCGTACAATTCTTGGATGATTCCTTAAAAGGTATTTTGCAGACAGGTGGCAGTTGTCTCATGCCTTGCAAAGAATTTTGAAGCCTTCCGTCAAAAAGATTAACATCAGATTTTTCATCCCACCTAAAAAAAAAAAAGTAATATGCAGTCCAAACTATTGGAGTGCTATCTTGTTTTCTCGTGCTCATATGTTGATTGTGATTTGGCACAGCATGTCTTTTGTCATTAAAGAATGAGCAGAGGATTACTGAGGACAAATAGTAGGAATGAAACATTAGCTAATTGCTAACACTGCTTGAAGTAAGAGGTCCTTTGAGTTTTCTGTCCAGTCGAAAGAGGTCTTTTCCAGTGTGTTATTAAAACCACTGGAGTTCAGCATTTGCCCTGTGTTTCCCTTTTGGGGGAGCTTTGATTTGGTCTGTGCTTGTCTATCCTGAGTATAGGAACGGTAAGTCAGAGAATTTGAATCATCTGAGTTCTTCATTTCAGTTACTTCTTATCTCGTAGTCTGAAAGACGTTTCAGATCAGATAGATATTTCTACTAATGGAGCAGCATATCTTCAACAATAATTTCTTCTTATTTGGATCTTTAATGTATAATATACAAGTTTAGTTGTCTTTTCTGTTAGAAGAAGTGTAGTTGCCATTCCAGAAATAGCAGTTATGAGAAGTCAAGTAAGATTTCTCACTGCACTGTTTCATTATATACCTGTCAGATACCATTTATTTATCAGATCTATGCTGCTGTTTTCTCTCCTAGATATTTATATTGTTGCAAATGAAGACAAACAGCAGTTTGCAATGAAACAACACAGGCTTGGAAGAACTTCCTTTCACAGCCTGAAAAATAAGCATGACTGCCATAAGCACAGACACAAAATGTCATGGCTGTATTTATATCGGCTAGCAGCCATGAAGGAGTTTGCCTACATGAATGTAGGTAGTTGTTTGCAGCATACTAACAAGGATGTGATAGACTGGAACGTACTTCTCAGATTATCTTCTCATCACTTCGTATTTGCAATACTGGTAGGATTTATGCTTTTTTTTTTTCTAGTGGACTTAAATTATGCATTTCAGAGAATGACAGTGCTAATGTGTCTTGTATACTTTCAAGTGATAAAATCAAACTTTGCCGTGGAAGTCATATGGAACTGAAGCAATTTCCATGAAATTTCAGGTGAAGCTGTCCAGTCATCTGAATCTTAATAAAGGCAGTAAATAAACTGGCGTCATTTCACTTAACCTTGTCTTAGAAAAGCAATGAAGAACATTCCTATATGCTAGGGAAAATTCGTGAAATATCTAGTGGTATTTTAGTCTTGTCAATTTAGATTACTTCCACAAACATAATTACAGAGTATTTGTTAGGGCTGTAAGCAGTAAGTTTCAAACTGGGAGGAGAGCTCACTGGGAGCACCCCTGCAGAGAAGGACTTAGGAGTTCTGGTGGATGAAAAGCTCGACATGAGCCAGCAGTGTGTTCTTGCAGCCCAGAAGGCCAACTGCATCCTGAGCTGCGTCAGCAGAGGTGTGGCCAGCAGGTGGAGGGAGGGGATTGTCTCTCTCTGCTTTGCCCTTGTGAGGCCCCACTTGGAGTGCTGCATCCAGGTCTGGGGCCCCCAGCACAAGAAGCACGTGGGGCTGTTAGAGCAGGTCCAGAGGAGGGCTACAAGGATGATCAGAGGGGTGGAGCACCTCTCCTGTGAAGAAAGGCCAGAGTTGGGGTTATTTAGCTTGGAGAAGAGAAGGCTTAAGGGAATGCTAATAGCTACTTAAAGGGGGCCTTCTGGAAAGCTGGGGAGGGACTCTTTTTCAGGGAGTGTTGTGATCGGACAAGGAGTAACAGTTTTAAACTAAAATAATGGTATATTTAGATTAGATATTAGGAGGAAATTCTTTGCTCAGGGTGGTGAGGCACTGGCACAGGCTGCCCAGAGAAGCTGTGGATGCCCCATCCCTGGAGGTGTTCACGGCCAGGTTGGATGGGGCTTTAAGCAGCCTGGTCTAGTGGAGGTGTTCCTGCCCATGGCAGAAGGGGTGGAACCAGGTGGTCTTCAAGGTTACTTCCAACCTGAGCCATTCTATGAATCAAGTGAATGATTTGGTAAATATGGTTAGAGCAAGCTAACAGAGCTACAAAATACTATGGCCTACCTTTAGTTAATTTTTAATGTAGTGTAATACTGGATATTAATATTTAAGAAGAAACTTCTGTCTTACTGAAGCTGAGTGTGGATTACCTGACCAGGCCAAACTGTATTTACAAGAACTGTGGAACCTTTTTCTAACACCCTATTCCCAATTATCTGCTGGTGGTTTCTTAAGCTAACAGACCAGATACGATTCTGCTGTTTTTCTATTCCATTGTGTTTTCCTGCCACATGCAGGATAACTAAACTCTGGAAAATAAAGAAGCATATTTAGTAGTGAAAGTTCAAATTGCTCTTCCTTCTTAAGCACATGATTTGATTTTTACAGTTAGCACTTGAATAATCCGTAGGATGCTGCTTCCACAATGATACTGCTTATCTTAGATTTGTAGTTTGTCACGTATGTAATGTTTTCTTAACGGTTATCTTTTATTTTTTCAATATGTTGTCTTTTTCCAGGCTTTGTATGACAGAGAATTTCGTGTTCCAAAACCTGTAGACTACAACAGGCATGCAGTTATTATGGAACTCCTTGATGGCTACCCTTTGTAAGTTTAGAAGCTTGAAGTCTCTGTTTTACAGAAACCCTAGCAATGATAGGTTCAGTAAGGCAGCAGGGATGGCATTTTTCCTTATCGTATGAGTCAATTCTGACCATGCTGAGTAAAGCTGTCAGGCCCACAATGGCTAGGGTTCTGCCTCATTATATTTGGAGAAATTGGTGAGAGAAGGAGAACTAAAATGATATTTTCTTTGTCCAAAGAGACTGGTGAAATAGACTTAATTTTTTTTAAGTACGAATATGTAGAGAAGAGCGATGTGATACAGAGGTTAGTGCTACAACCATTTTCTACACAGACATTGTATGTTCTATATGTTAGTGGTGATATTCAGTATTGAGTTGTATATCTTTCATGTTCTGACCCCAGTTCATGATCCATGATGTGGTAAAGATTCAGGAAAGATTAGAACTTGCCATTCTAGAACTTCTGTGTTGTTTTTTAACTTATTTGTGTGCATTGAACACCATGTACGCTCTGTTTTTTGTTCAAGGAAGATTACTTTTCTTCAGTTGTTCAACACCCAGAAACATGAAAAAATGTTGAATTTTATGTGAATGAATGGCTTGTTTTGTTTCCATAGCAGAATGCAAAATACCTATTTGATACTCTATATCATGTACAATAATAAAGGTTCAGTGTAATTAATCCCAAAGTATACAGTTGAAGAGTTACATTGAAGAAGTGCCTTTTAAGACTTTATCCTGTTTCCCTACCTTTGTTTGTTAAATAGTTCCACATCTGTCCTGTAGACAGAAAGCTTTAAAGTTACATGTGGGCATCTGCAGGGGAGGTTTGCCGTGCTCTCCCTGTTCTGCAGTTTTAACCTGAAGGAGATGCTGTACTAGATGAGAATTATCTCCAAAGATACCAGCTTAGATCACTTCCAAATTCAAAGAACAAGTGATATAGTTTATGATACAGACCTCTGGCTATAAGAAATGTCACCAATTAATTTTGCTATCAATATGAAAATATCGACAGCAGCCTATTACAGAGCTGCTAGAATTCCCTTGTGCTTTCTGTTAGTATGTGAAACTGATATATTCTCATAACACTATAGTGTTGCATTCAGGCCAAAATATACCACAAAATAGCTGTAAATGATGGCTTCTTCTTGACAGTTCCTGGTATAATGAGACAGCTGCCTATTTACTCTGCTTGTAAAAATAAGGTGATGTGTATTTTGCCCACTTCTGGGGCAAAATATATACTTTGCTTTTACTGGTGTATATTCTGGAGTGCTTTAAGGTTTGTTTGTTTGTTTTTTGGCTTTTCCTCACCACCAACTTAGTCTTGAAAATGTGTTTTTTGTGAGGTATTTGAATACAGGAAGACCTAAGTTACCTAGAACAATCCAGACATAAAAATTTGCGGATCTATTATTTAAATTAGGTGGCATAACCATCATGCGTGGTAGGAGGTCAAGAGACAAAGGGCTTTAGTTAAAATGAGAGATTTAGCCTGGAGATAGGAGAAGGTTTCTCCCCATGAGGACAGTGAGGCAGTGTGGCGGAGGTTGTACAGTATGTCTCCATCCCTGGAAACTTTCGAGCCCTCATTGGGAATGCTCTGATTAGTCTCGTCTAATCTCAGAATTGACCCAGCTGTGAGCAGAGCATTGGACTAGTAACTTCTGGAGATCCCTTATGACTCAAATTACCCTGTCATTCTGTCAGATGTAACTCATGTGCCTTGTCTATATTTTTAAATTAATTCCTTCAGGGTTCAGGAGATTTTCTTCTTTATTTAACTTTCCAGATGCCAAGTACACCAAATAGAAGACCCTGCTGCTGTCTACAGTGAATTAATGGATCTAATTGTAAAACTTGGCAATCATGGTTTGATTCATGGGGATTTCAGTGAATTTAATCTCATACTGGATAATGATGATCATGTCACTATGGTTGATTTCCCTCAGATGGTATCAACATCACATCCAAATGGTATGGTATGAATGGTATGTACAAAGTTAAGGATGTATGCAAAATGCAAAATAAATCAGTTAAGTGCTGATACCAACAAATAGTCAACCATGATGTGATTTCATACGCCTGCTTCAAATTCGAATGTTTTCACCATACATTACAAATGCTATTTGTTTTATGAATGAGTGGCAAACTCCTTAGGATAAATTTGTAATTAATTGCTTCTCAGATAAAATTATTTCTTTCAGTTAAGAAATTAATAGAAATAATCTGTATTTACGTATGTATACTTAGACGTATGCTTTTTCACTTGGGATCACTGATGGTTGTTAATTTTCAAATAAAAGACAAGAAATGCAGAGTAAAAGCTTGTCATACCAATAGACTTAATTACCTTGATTATTGCATTTGTACAATTCTGTATTTTTTAAACAGGTATTTTGACAAGAGATGTTAACCACATAAAGGAGTTCTTTAAGAAACGCTTCAACTACGAGAGTGAGCTCTTTCCATCATTCCAAGATATCAGGTAAAAAATGCCAGCTGACTCTTAGTTCTCCCATGGTATGGTAGTTATGTTGGTTTTATGAGAAAAATGGATGCCTCTGAGAGATGCTTTTAAGAGAAGTGAAGAGGGGAAAAAAGAGACTAACTATGCAATTTGAAATATTTTTGTCATTATTACAGTAAAAAGGATCCATATTGTCTTCATGTCTTCATTGGCAGTTACTAAAAGTGGTTTCCAAAAGCTGAAGCGTGTCTTAAAATCTTCTGCTGTCTCCTTTGTCTTACCTCTTGCAGCTAAGGGAAGGAGATCCATCCAAAAGCCGTAAATGTTACGGTGACGCAGAATTAGTTTCTCTCACTCTTAAGACCATATGTAACAGTCCTGGTGTATCAAGTATTAATCTAGTTTTCAATTTTAATTTTCAAAATGCTAGTACATGTGGTGGCTGCTTCTTCAAATATTATCATCCTCAAAGTTCTCTTCCTAATGTCATTTGTCTCTTTTGAAAAGCAAACTATTTTCTCATGTATTTTAAGAGCAATGCTGCTTCAGTTAAAAGGGTTTTATACCACTCTGAGCCCTTTCTCAAAGGGGAATTGTCTGTGTGTGTGTCAACGTATCCTTCGTTGCTCTGTATGCACAAGCATAATTTAAGTTTTGTATTTGTTAAAATCAAATTGTTTACTTTCAGTAAGTGCTGATTATGGAGATGGAATCATCTTGTATGAAAGTTTGGTTCTGTCAAGCCACATTCTGCTAACTACCCAAAGCCCTGCACTGTAATGTGTTGCCTATGTTCCAATGGAGTATACTGTCTTTGTTAATAGCATGGTAATTATAGTCTAACTTGATAGTATTTTTAATCCAAAATCTAGCATAATGATTTGATATGTTAAAAGAAAGCTCACTTCTGTTTCTCTCAGGAGAGAGAGTTCTCTTGACATAAAGATTGCTGCCAGTGGTTATACAAAAGAAATGCAGGAAGATGATGAACTGCTTTACCCAGTGGGTTCTGATGAGGATGATCATACAACAGAGGAGAGGGAATTTGTAGAAGATGCGGAAAGTAACGCCAACATCCTCAGCCAAGATAAAGAAAACAATGCAGACTTCATATATGAAGTGGTTTCTGAAAGCAGAACCTCTGAAGACTTGTATCACAGTAAAGATGCTGAAGCCCCTGAAAGTAGTGAAAATTCACGAAGACTGAGTGTGTCAGAGTTGAGTTCAGCCTTAGAAAAGGTTGAAGGGCAGCCTGTGCTTTGGAAGTCCAGTGAAGATGCAGAGAGTTGTGCAATTGGATTTTCTGAGCACAAAAGAATACCTGAAAATGCTGATGAAAATCAGACGGGTCCAGGAGAGGGCTGCAGTGGCAAGGACAACGAAGATGAATGCCCTGATCTGGTTGACTTGTCAACTTTAAATAAGGAATTGATGCCTTACAGGTAAATACTTATATTTACTGTCTAGGAGTGTGGTGAAATTTTCTTCCTTTATTTCTGGTAATAATGTGAGTAAAAGATTAGTTGATATTAAAATGCTGCTGCTGCTAAGTGACTTCTATGAATAAGTTTATAATTAGAATGCTCTTTCTCAGCCTCTGCCCATCACTCAGCTGAAAATAGCAAGAACAAACTCTTTGGAATATATTATTCAAATATATTTTCCTGAATGTCATACCATTTGGCTTTTAATGCCTTTACTGACACACTTGGAAATTCTTGCTTACCTTTAGGCTAACTCCTTTTTATATGAAATTCAAACTATTAGTTAGCAACCTCCCCCATGTACCTGAATGCATATACAAAGTTCATACACCCTCTTTTCTTCTTGCATTTTTCCTTTTTCATGAAATTCTATGCCTAGGCAGTCTACAGAATCTGAATTAATCTTTTTAGTGTTCTGAAGCTTCTTTTTCTTACACTACTTTGTGTAGTATATATGTGGCTATTGCACTATAATCCTTCCTGTCATAATATGTGTTTTTTGAGCTAGTGTTAATATTTCAAATGTAAATGTTGTGTAGTACTCAAATGTGCTGCTAGCAGTTTTGATTATATCTCAAAAAATTGACTAAAACATGATGGTCATAAAGGGAAATGATGTTTATCTCACTAAATTGAATAAAACATTAATTTACATATTTTAGAAATGAAGACAGTATGGTTCATATTGCAGAGCACAGAACAAGAACTAAAAGTACGTCAGCCAGCAGTGTTGGGAGCTGTTCAACCATTCCACTGGTAATTATTACCTAGTTTACTCTGATACTGTCTTGCTGTGTAGCTGTTAGTAGGTATTTGTAAAAATATCTTCTAGCAGTAACTGTGTTTAATTGATTACTACTGCGTACCTCTTTGGTTTGTAGTTCCTTGCTCACAGAAAAATAGGTCTGATACTTCCTAAGTGTTTACAGGTAAATTACATCCAGTGCTGTACTTCCTGTGTTGCTCTTTGCTCTTTCACAAAAGCTCTACTCGAGCATTAGCAACTTGAATTTCGTTTTTGTTGCTAGAAATGAATTCTGTTCCCCATAATTAATATTTGTGTATTTTAAATGTGCATGCTTGAGTAAAGATTTACCTTGGCCTTTTTTCGTCTGTCTTTTTAACACATCTCTTAACACATTTCTGAAACATATATATGAATTCATTGTAGTCGTAGTGTCTTTGGCAATATGAATTTGACTTTCAGCATTATATAAACCAATACTTTGTGGCAGAATTTTACATCTTTCTTCATCCCTACTCAGCATACTACCCAGTATGGCTACCTCTATCACAATTTAACAAGTTTATCTAAATTTTAAATGTAAGAAAGGCCAGTTTTATGTATAAATAAATGTGTTAGGGAACAGCATGTTTGCAAGTTGTCTAAGACATTTTTACAGGACTTCATGGGAAGGAAAGAGAGAGACTTTGTTGGTCATCCCTGTTCTCACTGTAGGACATGGCCTTGTATCTTCTTAAGGAGAAGAAGAATTAGCCTTGAATTATGAAATGAAGTAAAGAAGAGCTAGGATGACGGCTAGGAATTGCCTGGCTTCTGATCCACACAATATATATTTTTTCCCTTTCAGTTTGCTAACCTAAATGTATAGGATTTATTTTGGAATCTCCTATAGATCTCTGTTTGAAATTATATTTCTGTACACCAGTAGGTGGTAGCAGTGGTCACTCACTGTAGAAACCTTCCTGATTGTTTAGCAAATGCATGTTCTTTTCTGTAGGCAGACACATCAAACGTGTTAAAATATTCAAATGGCATTTAAGTACCTAATATTCTGTTCTAAAAGAAAGATAAAAGCAGAAGCAGCTTTTGAGAGATTCAGCCACATAAACATCCTGTGTCAATTTACTTTGTGTAATCTTTGCATTTACATGCTCTTACGCTAAGTAAAATGTTTCTGCCCATTGTTAAATCTTATTTGAAGTTTTGAATACTAGAATGAAAGGAAGGATATGCATGATGAGCTATTTGTAACATAAGAACGTGATTGCAAAACTAAAAACACAAAAGGCACTGCAGTAAGTCCCACTGACCTGCTTAGAGCCAATGCCTGTTATTGCTTCTAGCACTTCTCTGTTGTTTATACAGCTTTCTCAATGGAGAAACATATTAAAACATAAGGAGGTTTCCAGATTAAACACACAGAAGGAATTCATATGGGCATGTATAAACAATAGTAGTAATAGCAGTAGGTGCAGTCATAGCTGGGTGCCTGTGCCAGAAAGAAAGCCTTATGAGTTACAGACAATAAGCTATTCCAGACAAAATGAAATTTCATGTTGTGCTTGTACAAATCTTTGTAGGGACTGCTGTAATTTAATTATAGGAAATAATGCAAATTATGCAAAAATCTAAATAATAAAAAAATGTTTATTCATTTTGCTTACAGTCAGGCTTAGGATGATGGAGAGACTAGTGAGACTTGCATGCCGTGGTTGAGCAGTAGTATTTTGTGAATTTACATTTTTACATAGTGAAAATATCTGGTATTTGTATTGCAAAATTTCTTCTAGCAAGCCTTGTATGAACTGTGAAGGAAGTCATCTGTCCACCAAAGTGGGAGAAGTAGAGAAGCCTTCTTTCAGAGCTCTGCCTGTAAAAAGCAGAGGATGACAGTTGCTCTACTAACAGAAGGAAAATATCAGTGGACCAGTTTAAACCAGTTCTTATCAGCTTTCTACAGGAATTTCTTCAGGAATATTTTTAAAGAGCATTCACAGATTTAATTTCCAAAATGCTCTTGGTTAAATACTGAGTTCTGCTAAATTTCTGAGGAAAGAAGGACAGATCATATACTACTCTTTTTATTCACATTTTTGATAGTCAACCTGCATGTGGTAAAGCTTAGGAAACTACTATTCAGGTGAATACTATGTAATTACTACAGTATTTCTACTGAAGTCAGGATTGGGTACCTGGATTTATTGACTACCTTGTATTTTCTTAATTTAGTTGTATTAGTAACAGCAATTTTTAAACAGTGTAACTTGCCAAAATAATTCTTTCTGGTTCCTGACTTAACTACCAACTTATTACTTCATGTGCTGCACTGAAGTTGAGCTGACAGTATGATAAACAAAAAACAAGGCAACAGAAATTGGGGTAAATGCAAAAGAAATGTTACTAAATTGTGTGGTGATTTCGCACCGGTAGGTACCTTAGCTCCTCCATGCTTCTCTTAGCCCCATCCTCAGGTGGAAAAAGGGGGAGAAAACATGACGACATAAAAAATATGCGTGGGTTGTGATAAGGACAAGGAGCAAACTGCTCCAGCACAGGTCCCCCACGGGTGGGCGGCAGCTCCCCCCAGACCCCCTGCTCCTGCGTGGGCTCCTCTCCACGGGCTGCAGCTCCGGCCCGGGGCCTGCTCCTGCGGGGGCTCTCCATGGGCCGCAGCCTCCTCCAGGCCACATCCACCTGCTCCACCGGGGGCTCCTCCACGGGGGGGCTGCAGCGTGGAGATCTGCTCCGTGTGGGACCCAAGGGGTTAGGGGGGACATCCTGCTCCACCAGGGGCCTCTTCACAGGCCACAGGGGAACTGCTGCTGCCTGCCTGGAGCACCTCCTGCCCTCCTGCTGCACTGAGCTTAGGGGCAGTCCTGACCTTAATGGGAGAGTGCCTCACAGCAGGTGAAAAGCAGAGGAGGGATTCCACATCACTGACTGCTGCTCTCTTAGCTGCATTTGTGATAGAGTTGTTTTCAGTTAGAATTGTACTCAGACCATTTGTAATCCAAGTATTGTAAAATCAAGGTGCTAAAAAAATGTAGCCGCAAACCCGGTAATTATTGTAGGGCATAAAATACTCTCTTGGTCCCTTTTCTACTTACAAGATGTTTGTCAAATCTTTAAGCACAGGACATTATCATTTTTGTTGAAGACATGTATTTTGCACTGAAAAGTACTGGTTCATTATGATTCCTGTAAGAAAGGCACTTAAACCCTGCAAGATATCACCTAAGATGCTTTTTATTTGAGCTAACGCTAAAAAAAAATAGCACAGATGATCTTACACCCCTTCAAATGCTGGAGCCCTGAACATGACTCCAAACTGCATACCAACAGTGCAGACCTTGTCTGTAGCAGAGGTTCTCCCCTTTCTCTCAGTTGAGATAATTATATGATTTTCTTACAAGGAAACAACTCTACTTCTACTGTCAAGCAGAGGTGATGTTCTTATGAGAACTTCTTGCTGCTCTGTTAGATAAAGGCAAGACCACAGAGCAGTGGTAATCACTGGTACCAAGCGGAAGCTGCCTGCAGGCTCGTCTGTCACAAGGAGCTGGAAGGAGTTGACTGAGTTTGCTTCAGGCCAAGGGATTTGTGCAGCCCAGCACAGGCCTGCTGGCCACACAGTCTGAGCAGCATAGCACAGGGCAAGCCTGGGCAAACTCGAGTTAACCCTGGTGTGGATCACCAGCTGCTCAGTGCATGGTGGCCTTCTCGACAGGTTCACTACTACCACATGTTCATGTTAGTACTGACGATACAGTGTCATTATGATATGTCTTAGTACTAAATGATCTTCAAAAAGTTCTGATACTGAATTGTTTGTTTATTTGTAGGAACTGGTGAAAAGGAAGATAAAACGCCAGCTGACGAAACAGCAAAAGTCTGCTCTGAGGCGACGACTACAGAAAGGAGAGGCAAACGTTTATACCAAACAACGTCGAGAAAATATGCACAACATTAAGTCAAGCTTGGATGCAGCTAGTTTCTGGGGATAATTTATCATAGCTGCCACAGAACATGAGAAAACTCACAGTACACACAGCTGAAACAGTTACTTAATAACCAACAATCCTTTTATACAGTGGAGGAAAAGTTCTTTACAACACAATGTATTTCTGGAAATTAATAAACATCACTGTGGTTCCTCTGATTTTGTTTGCATGATTTTGTTTTGTGTTTCTAATTAAAAACTATTGACTGTAATTTAAAATAAATTAGTAGCACTAGGTAAGATCATTTAAATACAGTATTTCCAACAGTATCTTAAGTCAATTTTACTGTTTTTGTATAGATTAAGAATCTTCTACTGTGCAGAGGACCCCTCTTTTAAAATTTTTCCTTTGTTCCTTAAAACTATTTTTTGCAATGACATGAAATTTAAATTTGAATTCTGCCCTCGTGTTATAGATATTTGATTTAATTAAAAATCACAAAAAAATACAAACTGATAGCTTGTAGTACCCTATAAAATTTCTTTTGAACCTGTACAAGGATCATCAAACAATATAATATACATTCTTTGAACCAAGCAGTTCTTATTTGTCCTTTCACTCCAAGATCTCGTATAGATCTTGTCCAGAAAGAAAAGAAATAAATAAGTGCTGTACAGATCTGGCGGTCACTCAGGTTTTGAATTTGCCTGTGCAGTTACCGATAAATTTAAGTAATTTAACAATTTACATGATGTGGTAAGCATTCTGAACTCTTTTCAAAAATATCACCGTGTATTTTATTATGTTATGTCCTCGGTCTCTGAAGACCTAGAAAAACAAGTACCTTGATGTATCTGTGATTTAGGTGAAGTAAGAGCCTTCCTACCGATGTATGACATGGTAAAGTTTGTCATCAGTCTATAGTTAGCAACGTTTTAAATCTTTTACTTGCCTGGGGAAATGAGGGAGTTTGGATTTTGAGGTTGATTTTATACTCACACCTGATACTATCTATTCTACTTTGCCCGAACTGAAAATCAGCTTTTAGTCTATTGAGGAGTTACAGCCTCTGTCCTGTCTTGCAGCATACTCTGCTTTGAAAGTTTTTAACTTCTGTCTTCTTGCTGTTACAATAAAAAAACTAGTCTTAGCTAGCAGCAGCATATATTCTTAAAAGCATGGCAGGCCAGTGCAGAGATGTGTTAGGTAAGTGCTTCTTTTAGCATCAAAGCTGCAGGAAAGTCTGGTGACAGAAGTAAGGAAGTCCAATTAAATCTTACATGTAAGTGATTGTTATCAAGGTATGTAGGGCTGTTTCCTGATGCAGATAGCTCTTTTTAGCACGGGCAGAAAAGCAGTCTAAATGAATTTAATTTTATTTCCATTTTAAATGTTAAGGGAAAAAACATCTTTTTGTTTCTACACTCTTATCTGTTAAGAGGTTGTTTCAGTGACTGCTTAACAAGATTTCAGTTGCCGCTCTTTGCATAAGATGTGCACGCACTTTCTGGCTTCTAATTTAGAACTTTTCACAGTGAGTGAATTCTTTCTGGTGCATGACCTTAAGTCTGTCTTGGTAATGGGTTCCAAAAATATACAAAGCCTGTCCCATTTGATTGTGCTCCATGAGAATAGAAAGGATGGAATGATGGAAATCTATGCTGTTTATTTTCAAAATGTTCCTTTAAAGCATCCATTAACTCTTTTAAAGGTATTCTAATGAATGGCTGTAAGTTATCATTTTCATTTACTCTGCCAGATGAGACTTTTCAGAGAGTAGAGTTAGCAAGGGAGTTACAGCTTAATGTATCTTTATTAAGCTTTTTTTTTTTTTTTCCAAAGCAGCAGAATTCCTGAAATGTCTGAAGTCATCAAAGGTTGCAACAAAGTTTACACATGGAATGAACTTTAGAGCTCTCTTCAGAGTGAACTTAGGAAAATGCAGAGGTTAAGACAATAGCATTATTGACTGTCTTAGCAAACTCACCTAGCAAGGAATGTGTGGGTTATAACAAAATGGGTTTTAAATATTTTAGTAAGTGTTAGTTCATTATTTGTTAGTTCACTATTTTGTAAACAAAACCTGAAGATAAAGAGCAGATACGCATTGTACAATGCACACTCTATAGATGAAACAGTATGTATTGAAACTTGCAAGTGATGGAGGTACAAGGTTGCGTAGCAGTTTTCCACTGCTGCATCCTTAAAAATTATTATTATTATTATTATTATTATTACTGTTTGGGAAAGACTGCACAGTAATTAAAGAACACATCCTTACTTTTGGATTTTTTCCAGATCAGGAAGACTTTACTGGAATTTAAATAAAAGTAATCTGAGCAAAACAACTGATTTGTACAGCTTATGCCTCTTACAGAAATGTGTATAGCAGCAGTGTATTTGCATGCGTGCTTCAAGCTTTTGCCAGTGCATCTGTGTCTGTCTTGATTGGAGTGCCTGTTCAGACCTCTGCACATCCCACAGGTCCTTTTATACATAAATAGTTTAGTTCACTGGCATTTTATTACATTTATTGTATAGGGAGTGGGAAACTGCTTTTCAGTAAAACAGATTCAAGTTGGGTTAACCTAATACATCACAAGTTTAATTTTGCTAATTGGATTAATTTTCCATTTGCCGTTAATATCGTTCTTCTGTTACATAGTTAAAGGAAGAAAAAAATCATACTTTTTATTGAATTTGTTGTTTTTAAACAAGTCTGCATGCTACCTTCATGCTATCGAGTTTAGTACAGCTTTACATCTTAATGAAGTATTTCCTTATATTTGCAATATTTTCGTACACTTTGAGAGTCTTGGTGAGCAAAGGAGTCTCTTTATTCACTAGGTATGAGCCAGAGCAGTCTTTGTGGCAGCACATCGTCAATAACCTGATGAAACAAACTTCTTTCTCGTCGTGATTAGCTTCTCTCCCTGGCCTGTAGGTGGGTGTGTTTAACAGAAGGAAGGAGTAGGAAAGAGCCTGTCAGTCTGCCTTTACAGCTAAGTAGCACAGCATACAGCAAAGATAAGCAGTCCGGGGAGGTGGGCCTTCCGGAGGGTCGCCGAGGTTGAGGCAAAGCCTGACTGGGGAGATTCCTCAGGAATCCAGCGCATCAATGAGCTGCAGAAAGTTGGTACAGGACTTGCCTGACTCAGGCATGAGGGCAGCGTGTGGCTGCTTTCTGGAAAAGCAGAGCAGAGATGGACAGAACCTGGGAGTCTCTGCAACTTGTAATTGCCCATGTTCTGCCTCATCGAGAACCTGCCCTAGTATTTAAAGACTGTAAGTACTAAAGATAACTGTTTTACTTCCTTGATAGTGAATTTATTTAATTCAAATGTCTGTTGTAGCCAAAATATTAAGAGAGAGAAGTAATTAATTTGTTTGTATTTGTGTGCATACCATGAACTATCATTATTTTATCCTGCCTATTGAAGGCAGTGTTGCTGCTTATTTTTTAAGTTTGCATTTCAGAAAACTGATTCATAACCTTTTCTTAGGATATTTAATTACATTCTAGTAATACGGTAAAAACTTTACTGCTCGACAATTTTGGAAAACTTTATGCCAACTCCTTTTCTGCGGTTAGTTTGTCCTATGAATTGTCTTTCTTAACTGTAGAACTGCAAAACGTCAAATATTACAATCTTTGTGTTTACACAGATACAGTGCAAAATGCTGCTTCTCAAGCATAAGATGTTTTCCTGCAAGTATTTGAAATGAGGTTTACCCCCCCCCCCCCCCGTACCAGACTTGACTATGGATGCACTTTTTAAACCTTGCCAAAACTCTTCACGTAATTATTCTCTTTCTCTCTCATTTTAAAAACTGTCCCTTGTGAAATGTTCTGAAGTACTTTTCAGTAGGTGGCATATAATAAACTGGCCTGATGCATCCCTTGAAACAGAGTTCAATGCAACTCACATCATGGAAATATGAGTATTTAAATGTGAATTTATGATTTGAGTGGGGCTATGCATGGAGTGAAGTGCTATTTAATTAGCAATTGCTTAGAAAATACATCCACAGATTTCATACAACGGAAAAAAAAAATCTTCAACAGATCGAATGAAACAATAGTTAAATTCCATTGTTCTCACAGTTTTCTTCACAGGTGAATGAGATCTCTTAATCTCATGCCCCCAAATCCCATACTACATAAACATTTTGATTGTATACTTAGTATTTTGCTGGGTGCCATTTCAGTCTGAATCACTTAGTCAATCATTTAACATTCAGACAATGCTGGAGCGATGTTAGATTTTTAGGAGGGAGTTTTATTTATTTATTTATTTAACATTCACTTCTAATTGTAATCTGCTGTGTGACCTAAGGTACACTGCAGAGACATTTATTTAATCTCCACTTCATTCATTTGTCAACAGCTCAGTTAGAGTTAATAAAATCAGTCTCATACAATCAACTGTTCCCTTTTAAGCTTGCTATAGAAGGAATAAAGACTTCAAGACATGGCTAGTGATGGACCTAGGGGAAAAACCCATGTACATCTGCATTAAACAACTCCATTTGCCAGATTCTTATGCTCATAGCCACACTGAAAAGTCAGAGGCTGACCCAGTAGTTCCCTGGGACTAAGTTGGATTTACTATTGTAGAAGGATGCTACTCTTGTGTGACTGTAGCATAAGGATCTGTCCCAGAGTTTAAGAGTCTGACATCTGTTTCTCAGGCCACCCCACAGGAGGTTTTTATGCTGCTGGGTAGGTTTGTATTACTGTTGCAGTCTTGGGACCTCATGGTGCAGTCTGTGAATGTACACACATCACAGGAACAAAGAATTTGATCGGGGTGCAGCGCGGTGGGTGGGTTGGAGTAGAAGGGCATTCCCTTTCATAAGTTTCCACTGGTAACCAGTTCCTGCAGATCTACTGACAAGGCTTTTATTGAAAGTGTATGTACAAGCTGCTTGGACAATGCGTTTGTGACCACCCACAGATCTAAGGGAGGGAGATATGATTAAATAGAAACAGAAGTGCATGTGGCTTGGAGTAATTTTTTTTTCTCCTTTAGATTTTCTGAGGTATGAAAAGAATTTTGAAGGCATTCTAATATAGATTTAACCTATATAGGCTTGAAGTTGCTGTATGTGCCACCAATTCTGACTGGTGACAGACATTCATAGTGCTTTGTCTAGAAGTCAGATGAGAATTTACATGTATTCTTTTTATCTTCAGCAAAAAGTCATCTTTAGATTTAGGTGGTGACCATCTCTGACTTTTAATCAGATTTAAAGAAAGCAAGCAAGTATTAGACCAGAAAGAAGATAATGGCTCATGTTTCCCCATGGGACCACGTCCACATCTCTTACAAACACATTACTTTTAGACCTTATTGGAAAGAACAAAATAAGAATGAAAGCCATTTAGGGTCTATTTGCTGCAGCAGCAGCTACCTCTTTCACAATGTGGTCTGACTCAGTATATCAAGAGGACTGAATTTTGCTAGGGCAAGATGTCAGAGCAAGTCTGCTTGTCACTGCTCAGCACCACATACACTTTTTGTTCCCATTCCAATCAAGGAGTCTTTGCTTGCTCTGGCCCAATGCTTTGGTCTGTTGGGAATGCCTCCACAGAGGGCTTTCTTCAGCAGGAGCAGGGAGAGACAGGAGGTTCAAAAGTCCCTGGGTGCAGCTTGCAGGAGCAAATACAGTGAGTGGTGCTGTGCCTGATGCAGCAGTGCTCCTTCTGGGCTAGTATCTCCCCAGCAGAGGCAGAGATGATGGGATTTGGGAAAGATGAAAGACCATGCCTGGGTGCCCTGGCAACAAGACAGCAGGGACAGTTTGTTTCTCTGAAGTCCTCCATGCCATTAGAATGCTTCATCCTTATAGTGGTAGGCAATCTTTGGGGCAGGAAAAAAAAAAAAAAAGAAAGAGAGAGAGAGAGAGAAATTGAAAAAAGGCCAAAGGGATATTCCATACCATATAGAATCATAGAATGGTTTAGGATGGAAGGATTCTTAAAGATCATCAAGTTCCAACCCCCCTGCCATGGGCAGGAACACCTCCCACCAGACGAGGTTGCTCAATGCCCCATCTGTCCTAGCCTTGGACACTTCCAGGAATGGGGCATCCACAGCTTCTTTGGGCGACCTCTTCCAGTGTCTCCTCACCCTCATAGTAAAAATCTCTTCCTTACCTGAGTCTATCCTCAGCCTGTCTTCATAGGAGAGGTACTCCATAGCTCTGATGATCATTTTTGTGGCTCTGCTCTGGACCAACTGCCGGTCCAGGTCTCTCTTGTGCTGGGAGCCCTGCCACTCCATACCCCGGACTCTGGAGGGCAGAGCAGAGGGGGAGAATCACCTCTCTCGCCCTGCTGGCCACTCTGCTTTTGATGCAGCCCAGGATACAGCTGGATTTCTGGGTTGCAAGTGCATATTGCTGGCTCCTGTTGAGCTTCTCATCAACCAGTACCCCCAAGTCCTTCTCCACAGGGCTGCTTTCAAGGTATTTCTCACCTAGTCTGTGCTGGTGTTTCAGAGAGCCCCTCTGCTCGTGCATTAGACTGGGAGGGAGGCTGGGCATCTGGTTTGGATTGTTGGAAGCCCTAACTTCAAGAAGAATTAAAATTGAGCGTTGGCCATGTAGAACAGTAAAGAGGCATTTTCTCCTGCTTCTGTGGTAGGCAATGGGCATAGCTGAAACACATCTGAAACAAAACTATTACCAGCTCGTACCGTTCCAGACAGACCCTTGATGATACATGGGTCAACCACTGTGCTACCAATTGTACAGACCTCCTAGTATTATTTTTTCAAAGGCAGTTAAACTTAATAAGCAATGACTTTTACTGGAACACTAAAGAAAGTCTGTTCATCAAAGGCTGCATCTATATTAGATGTGGGGATGGAGCAATAATGTAGTTTTGCAACAAATGAATATTACAACAATGAGTATTTGTTATTGGTGCTCTGTGAGTGAATGAATGAAGTGGCCCTGTGGCTGCCACACCTTCTGTGATGGTGGTAGCAAGGGAGACCCATGTTCCTGCTGGAGCTCTTTCTAGACTGTGAATTTATCCAAACTGTGTTGCGTTCCCTTGGAGGTATAGCAACAAGCAATGTAGTCCAGTTGGAGAAGATCAGTAGGTCAAAGCAGCTAAGGCTAAAGGCCTTACATATTCATCATGTGGTTCCAGCATATAGGAGCTTTGGACTAGATTCATTTGGAGCCATTGGACAAAAATGCCTGCAAACTTTGATTCAAATCTATCCGAAGAACAGGTGATTAGTTTGGGTTTTTATATCCCCTGTCGGGGTTGCAATACATTGATCTTGCACCTGAAACAGATCTTTAATTTCTGTTTCTTTAGAGAGAACATTCATTCATGTAGCACTAATCCTCTCTGAAACTGCAAGTGGATGGAGTAAATGTGATTACTGGAGTTTTATTGCAAAACTACATTCTTGCTCCATCCCAGCATCTAATAGAGATGCAGCGTTTGAGGAATAGATCTTCCTTAGTGTTCTAAGAAGAGCTGCATCCAAAGGAACTGGGGTTCTCCTAGGACCACTACAGAAATATTTCTGCTCTCCATAGCTTGTCCAGCACAGGCAGTGTTGGTCAGAGCACGGTTGCCTCTGACACTTGGTGCATGACGCTTAACATAGACTCACAGATTACACTGAGGTCAATCTGAATATGAGAATCATGTTGGAGATGAGAAGAAGGTGACAGAGATGTGCTTAGGGTAAATGAGTAATTTCTGTGCCCATTTCCTCCAAGCTGAATAAGAACAAAGTGAATTAATTTAACAGTTGTCAGTAACTTAGATCACAATAGATTTTATTTCCTAATTGTTCTGACAGTACATTCTCCTGTCCGCTGTGGGTCTGTTCCACTTCCTAGAGCAGTCAAGCTGGATTCTACATTTGTCAGCAGAATTTTACATAAACTTTTCCTGAGTGCAGTCTACATGGATAGAATATAAAGCGTGTTTAACTTCCTCCATCCAGCCAAATGAATAAGTATTTTATGTTAAAGGACTAAGCATCTTTTTTTTTTTTTTGGGGGGGTGGGGGGAGGGGGGTCTTTTTTTCTAGACCTTACAAAATAGATCATGGCAACGTTCTATTGAAAAATATGAAAACAGTTATCTTAAGAAACAAAAATGTATAGCAGCTAAGTGTAGTAACCAGTGAAAAGCTTTTTGCCAGTTGAACTTGAACCAAAAGAGATCGGAGAATTCTGCAGAAAGCAAATAAAGACAGGGAATCAGGGTGTCTCAGTCAATCAGATGTGATGGAAAGCCGGCAAAAGAGTGAGCGCTTTTTTCATCTGCTGTAATCAAAATGATAAGAAAATCTGTTTAATAGAAAACAAATTCAATTCAGATGATCAAGCTGGGGACTGGTCTGCGTGAGAATGATACAGAATCTGTGTTAGCTATTTTAAAGAAAAAGTTAAATAAGTCTGGGTTGCTGTGATATCATTGATGCTGTCTGAAGAAAGGTATTGACCAGGAAGTTTCTTAAGTTTTTCACGGGTGTCTTAGGAAGAAAAGAAATGAAAAACGGAGGGAAGTGAGAGCAGGAAGGCTTATACAAGGAAGGCTTATACAATGTCGAAAAACAGGATAAATGCTTAGTTCTACAGACGAAACGAGGTTTCCATGCAGGGGAATTCTTTGCCTGAATTTTCTGTAAGAGTTTCCCAGTGACTAAGGAAATCAATGGGAAAGGACTCACTTGAGAATGCACTTTGTTCTTACAGGTCCCGTTTCAATACATACTATGATACGTCCAGAAGTAAATCTGTTTCATCGTCATTTGGTTTACTTTCCTGTGAGTCTGATCAATGGAGACACAGGACAGCCACGCACAGTAGTCCTCTCAGGTAAGAAAGCGTTCTCCTTCCAGCAGGGATGTTAGAGTGAGCTCTGCAGGGAGACGGGGAACAAGATAAAGGATGGTGATTCCTAGGTCTTAGCTAGCCCAATTGTGTCTTAGAAAATGAAGTAGAAGATTCTGAGATCGATAAGCAATTAATTTGTTAGTGTTGGGGAGAATCGAATGGATGTTCTATTAATGTTTCTCAGGTGATGGATCATACGGTATAATTAAATATCATTAAATGTACTTACATTATCAAGTAATCTATGTATACTGGAAACTTAGGGAGCACATTGAACAATCAAAAGAATCGTTGGAGGGGAACCCCGGGAGGGAATAGGTACAACCTGACCTTGGATAAGGGCCTGGAGATGATGAAATGAGTTGAAGCAGAACCGAGGAGCGGAGAGAGCATGCGTCGAATAGAAAGGTGAAAAGTTTAGCGAAGAGGAAGACTCCTTACTTCATCTGGACGACCACCTGGACGACCACCAGAGTGCGCCACGCATGTGCAAAGGGGAGGGGAGCTAATTAGAATGAAAAGCGAGGCTGATGTTGCAACCTGTAATGAATATGTATACCTGACGCAATGTTGTATGTATAAATAACGGCTGGGAAGTAACGGGACTTGAAGCCAGATTTGGGCACCTGCCCCGGCTTCCAGCGCTGAATAAAGCACCTTCATATAATCACTTGGTGGTTATGTGGTTGCTACGCTAACATTTTGGCGACCCAGATGGGACAGCGTGGGCACTGCTGAGGCGGATCGTGTCTCGGTTTCGCTCCAGCCGGCACCGAGGGATTCTCGGGGAGCAGTCGACCACGACCGACCTCCGCTGCTCACGACGTACCACTGGAGTGGTAAGCAAAGGTGCTTTCAATTTGGGTATTCGGTACCGATTTGGTTGGGAAAGCCTGCCGGTCAGACGCGGCGAAAGCCACGCTCGGTTGGGCAGGGAGCTCCCGGGGTAAGCCTAGGCGCCGTCCGTTAGACAGAGCGAAAGCTCTGCAGGTTCGGCATTGGTGATTGTATTGGTTTGTGCTGAAGGGTCAGCACCTGGTATTATTGGTATGTAGAAAGCGTGCTGCTGCTCCGGCAGCTTTTGGGAAAGCGTGCTGCTGCTGCTCCGGCAGCTTTTGGGAAAGCACACTGCTGCTCCGGCAGCTTTTGGGAAAGCACGCTGCTGCTCCGGCAGCTTCTGGAAAGTGTGCTGCTGCTGCTCCGGCAGCTTTCGGGAGAGTGTGTTGCTGCTCCGGCAGCTTTCGGGAGAGTGTGTTGCTGCTCCGGCAGCTTCCGGGAGAGTGTGTTGCTGCTCCGGCAGCTTCCGGGAGAGTGTGTTGCTGCTCCGGCAGCTTTTGGGTCCGTATCATAAGCTCAAAATGAAAAAGATTAAAGAAATTCTGGGAAAAGATGTACCTATCCCGCGGACATCCCCGCTGGGGTGTTTGCTAGCACACTGGAAAGAGGGAGGTTTTGGTCAAGAAATGCGGAAAGGAAAGCTGATTGATTATTGTAATATTTGGTGGCCACAGTATAAACTAGAGGACCAAGAAACTTGGCCTGAGAATGGAACATTGCAATATAATACAATTTTACAATTAATGCTATTTTGTAAGTGGGAAGGAAAATATGATGAACTGCTGTATGTGGAATTATTCTTTTATTTGCGCCGAAAGCCTGAATGGCAGCATGCTTGTGGAATAATGGTGCTTGAAGTTTAAACTGAGGAACGTTGTTGTGCATGTACTAAGGAGGGACGCTGTATACAGCATCAAGCAATAGAGAATAATAAGTATTATGGGAAATGAATAATGGAAATATTGATCTGGAAGTTGCGCCGTCGGCTCCGCCGGAAGAGCCAGGACAGGGAGGAAAAAAAAGAAAAGGAAGATAGCAGTAGTAATGGAGAATCCCCGACTTTAGCCTCCCCTGTGTCACATAGGACCCGGCAACAGCGAAGGGCAGGAGAAACTATAAATGAACAGAGAGGGAAAATAATCGCTCCCCTCAGGCAAGGAGTGGGGACAGAAGGACCGGTATATGTCAAGGTGCCTTTTTCAGCTGGGGATTTAATGATATGGAAGCAAGCAGCCGGCACCTACAGGGAAAACCCAGATAAAGTAGCTAGGATAATGAAAATGATAATTAAAACCCAAAATCCCGATTGGGATAATCTCCAGGTGATCCTGGATACTTTGATGGATTCAACAGAAAAGGACATGGTATTACGGGCAGCCAGAGAGAGAGCCCGAGAAGATATACGAAATGGATTACTGCTTGGAAATCTAGATCAAAACTTCCCCACCGAGGATCCCCAATGGGATTATAACACAGGGGATGGAATAAGGAGGCTGAAGAGATATCAAGATTGGGTACAAGTCGGGGTACAGAATGCCATGCCCCGGACCATAAATTGGTCAAAATTGTATAATGTCAGGCAAGAAAAAGCGGAATCACCTTCCGCCTTTTTAGAGAGATTGAAAGAAACTGCTAAGAAATATACAGATTTAGACGTAGAGACTGAGCAAGCTAAAGCTCAATTAGCACTCATTTTCCTGGGACAAGCCCAAGAGGCCTTTAAAAATTAAAAGAAGCCCTGATAAAGGCGCCTGCCTTGGGCTTGCCGGACTTATCAAAGGACTTTCAGCTGTTTGTGCATGAGAGACAACGATTGCCATTAGGAGTACTGACCCAGCGACTTGGGAGCTGGAAAAGACCTGTGGGGTATTTTTCTAAACAATTGGATGCGGTAAGCGCCGGATGGCCCTCGTGTTTAAGGGCCGTGGCAGCCACAGTCCTTTTAATACAGGAAGCCAGGAAGCTCACATTAGGGAAACGAATTGAAGTGTTCGTGCCACATATGGTGACTACGGTATTGGAGCAAAAGGGGGGCCATTGGCTATCGCCCAGCCGAATGATGAAATATCAAGCTATACTAACTGAGCAAGATGATGTAATCTTAAGAACTACTAACTTATTGAACCCAGCAGTGTTTCTAGGAACAACTACGGAGGAAGGAGACCTCAGTCATGATTGCGTGGAGATCATCGAACATACCTACGCCAGCAGAACAGACTTAAAAGATCAGCCTCTGGAGAGACCAGATTGGGAACTTTTCACGGATGGAAGCAGCTTTGTGGAAAATGGGACTCGTTATGCAGGATACGCGGTAACTACATCAAAGGTAGTGATTGAGGCAAATTCCCTACCTCCGGGGACTTCAGCCCAACGAGCAGAAATAGTCGCCCTGACGCGGGCCCTGGAACTAAGCGAGGGTAAGAATGTGAATATTTGGACAGATTCAAAATATGCATTCGGGGTAGTCCACGTACATGGGGCATTATGGAAAGAAAGGGGAATGCTATCCTCACAAGGGACTAATATAAAATATCAGGAAGAAATATTGAAATTAATAACAGCTGTACAGAAACCCCAACAGGTGGCCATAATGCATTGTAAAGCTCATCAAGGAGGGATGTCAGAGATTGCAGAAGGTAACAGATTGGCAGATTTGACGGCCCGGAAGGTCGCGCGTGAAGTACGGAAAGTAATGGCTCTAATTCCATCGAAGGTAGGCCTCTCTTGTTTTAAATTACCTAAAGACCCAAAGTATTCAGCAGAAGACGAGAGACTTGCAAATTTGATGAAGGCCCAGAAGAATCCTGACGGCTGGTATGTGACTGCAACAGGACAACTTATAGTGCCTCCTATAGTAATGCGAGAAATCTTACAAATAAAACATAATGAATGTCACTGGGGTGCAGAAGCAATGGTGACCTATTTGAAACGAGGTGTCATCTCGGTACACGTTAACAATGGCAAAGTCAGTAATGTCAAAATGTGAGCTTTGCTTAAAGAATAACCCGGTAGCAAGGAAACATGCTGAGATGGGGAGAACTAGAGCTGGAATAGAGCCTGGAGATTACTGGCAAATAGATTTCGTGGAACTGCCTAAAGCAAGAGGTTATAAATACCTATTGGTAGGGGTTGATACTTTTTCAGGATGGCCAGAGGCCCTTCTCTGTCGAACCAACCAAGCTAAAGAAACGGTAAAATGGTTACTACGGGAAATAGTCCCTAGATTTGGTGTACCATTGGGTATTTCTTCAGACAGGGGACCACATTTCATTGCCAATGTGGTTAAGGAGGTTAGTAGGTTACTAGGAATTACCTGGAACTTACATACCCCATGGAGGCCTCAATCTAGTGGTCAAGTAGAGAGGATGAACCAAACTTTAAAAGGACAATTAAGCAAAATCTGTCAGGAGGCTAAGATACAGTGGCCACAGGCCTTACCGATAGCTTTGCTAAGAATTAGAATAAAGCCAAGAAGTGGGATGTCAGTGAGTCCCTATGAAATCATGTATGGAAAACCTTATGAGTCTCCTGAACCGAACCCGAATATGCATGTTACCGGTAAACAGGATGTATATAATTATGTTTTAATAGTAATGAAAATACTTGCTCTTGGTATGAGTGAAGTATTTTCAAAGGGGGGAAATGTTAGTGTTGGGGAGAATCGAATGGATGTTCTATTAATGTTTCTCAAAATGTTAGTGTTGGGGAGAATCGAATGGATGTTCTATTAATGTTTCTCAGGTGATGGATCATACGGTATAATTAAATATCATTAAATGTACTTACATTATCAAGTAATCTATGTATACTGGAAACTTAGGGAGCACATTGAACAATCAAAAGAATCGTTGGAGGGGAACCCCGGGAGGGAATAGGTACAACCTGACCTTGGATAAGGGCCTGGAGATGATGAAATGAGTTGAAGCAGAACCGAGGAGCGGAGAGAGCATGCGTCGAATAGAAAGGTGAAAAGTTTAGCGAAGAGGAAGACTCCTTACTTCATCTGGACGACCACCTGGACGACCACCAGAGTGCGCCACGCATGTGCAAAGGGGAGGGGAGCTAATTAGAATGAAAAGCGAGGCTGATGTTGCAACCTGTAATGAATATGTATACCTGACGCAATGTTGTATGTATAAATAACGGCTGGGAAGTAACGGGACTTGAAGCCAGATTTGGGCACCTGCCCCGGCTTCCAGCGCTGAATAAAGCACCTTCATATAATCACTTGGTGGTTATGTGGTTGCTACGCTAACAAATTGAAGATGTAAACGGAAAGTGTTACCTACAGGTTTAACAGAAATAAGTGGGACGTTTGGGAAGAAGATTGGGAGAAGCCGGTAAAAACTTGCAACAAAAGGTTTGCGTGGAAATTGAAACAAGGGACAGTAACTAATAAGGAATAGAAATGATAAAAAAGGGGGGATAGGAAATCAAGGAAATGGGGAATACCCAGAACAAAGCCGTTTTAAGGAAAAGCCCCCTTGGGTGCATAGTGGCACGTTGGAAGGGTATTGTCAGAACTGGGGGGGCACAGAAAGCAAGAGGACTCTCCTTAAGCATTGCAGTCAAGGGTGGCCACTATACAAGCTTGGGGATGGAGCTAAATGGCCACTTTATGGATGAATCGGCTAGAACGCTATCCTGCAATTAGTGTTGTTTTTGAGGAGAGAAGGAAAATGGGATGAAATGTTGTATACTGATACGTTGTTTCAGCATCCTGGAGGGAAAAAGGTATGGAATTAAGCTGGCCCCTGACTGAGCCTTTGGTGAAAGTACAGGCTGGAGCAAGATCAAAAGAAGCGTTAAAAGGGTTATTGAAGGTGCTAAAGGTCTGGCATGTAGTATTTGACAAAGCTGTTTGAAGCTGAATGAGCAGGGAAAGAGGATATCAAAATCACAGGTGTGAGCCCTCTGGGGCCTCTGGTAAATACCAAAATCTGGTTAAATTGGGAATTGAGAATCTATTCTAACAAGGCCCAAAAGAAACCCCTATGGCATTTTTGGACCAGCTTTGAAATGCAGAGAAGAAAAAAAATATACCAGTTTGGACCTGGCTTCGGAAGACAAACAGAGGCAATTGGCTAGCCTCTTTCTAGGACAATCAGATCCTGATGTCAGAAAGAAATTGTCTTAGGTTGCAGGATAAACTTGCAACAGTCAGAGCAGGAATGACAGGGACCAGGGGCATCTATCGTAGCAGATCCGCTGGTTGAAATAAAGCTAGGAATGAAGAGAGAGGCATGGATTTTTAGGTTGGATATGGGAGCTTCTTTCTTTCTTTCTTTTAAGTGTAATTATGAAGCAAGTGTATCTGGGAGTTTGGGCTACAGGACTAGCTGGGGGAGCAAAGAATGTAGTACCTGTAAAAAAGTTGATTTAAAGGAAAATGCTCCGAAGGTATGCTAAAAGCAATACACACTAAAGGTGAAAGACAGAAGGGGAATGGAAGGAATAATCAATAACTTGCTTAATTATGGAGTAATCTACTAAGAGTAGAATGTGAGTCAGAATATAACACTCCATATAGGCCCGGTTAGAAAGGCAGATGGAACCTATCGTATAGTTCAGGATTTAAGGACCATCGATAGGATCACAAAAGATTTATACCCTGTAGTAGCCAACCCCTACAGCCTTTTGGCAAAATTAGAAAAGAGTCAAGTTTGGTTCACGGTACTAGATTTAAAGGATGCCTTTTTCTGCCTGCCCTTGGCACCTGAAAGCCAGGAACTCTTTGCCATTGAATGAGAAAATCCTAACAGAAGATGAAAAACTCAGCAGCTTACTTGCACTGTGTTAGCACAGGGGTTCAAAAATAGCCCCACTGTATTCAGAAACCAAGTAGCCTGGAATCTTGAAGCTTGGAAAAGCCCTTCAGGGAAAGGGGACACTTGCAATACGTAAATGACCTGTTGATATCTCCTCAAGAAGAAAAGGAATGTGTAGAATGGACTATTAGTTTCCTAAATTTGTTTGGCATTAATTCTGTGAACCCAGCCTCTTTCCTTAGGAACAGAGTTTATTGCATCAAGACCATGGACACGATATACTCCAGCTGACCACCCCTAGAAGATGCAGAGGATTGGTACGTAGATGGCAGCACCTTCGTCCGCCAGGGATATGCGGTACCTCCCAGGATATGCGGTAACAACCATCAGCCCAAAAGGCTGGAATCATCGCCTTGGTAAGAGCTCTTGAGCTGGCAAAAGGGAAAAGAATTAACATTTGGACAGATTAAAAATATGCCTTTGGTGTGGTGCATGCACATGGGGCAATTTGGGAGGAGAGAGGACTCTAATCATCCTCAATTAAACACGCAGAAGAGCTAAAGTTGCCATTTTGCACTGTAAAGGACATCAAACAGGGGCTACCGCTATTGAAAGGGGAAATAGACTGGCTGACGCAGAAGCCAAAGGGGCAGCAGAATGGGCGTCTGAGAGTCAAATTTTGGCACTAGTACCAGAAACAGAAAAGCAGGCATTAACAAAAGTCTTAGAAAATGAAGTAGAAGATTCTGAGATCGACAGGCATTTAAGACCTGATGAGTACGCAAGAGACTTATGGGGGAAATGAAGTGAAGGTGGATTTGTGCCACTAGCAGAAGCACACTGCCAGCAACTGTTGGTGCGCAAGTTAGGTGGAGCTATCCCCCTTGTGCCCGGCGTGGGTGCGCGGCGCCGAATAAACAGACCTGCTTTATAACCATTCTGAGGTTATAGATAGAGTCTGATTTCCGCAAGTCAGTAGCTGACCAATGCTGTAGAGCTCAGAGCAGAAGTCATCAACAGACTTCAAGTGACTGATCAGGGAATTTGATTAGCTAATACGACCGATTAGCTCTAACTACCAGGACTAAAAGTTTGGTATTTCTGGAGAATATCGTGTAGACGAAGGAGTGTTCAAATGATGCTGTACTAGTTTTGAAGTCTACAAGTACGTTCTACCAAACTTTTTAAGAATAAATTCCATGCTAGGCCAATTGTAATGAAATTTTTCTATTATTTCTACAAAGCTGTCTCAGTTTGAAACCTTGAGACAGTTCAGTGTTGGGTAGTCATCTGTCTCAAAATGCTGAGAAGATGGGGCTGCATTCATTTCCAAACTGGCTGTCATAAAGGCCTTAAACTTTGCATTATGTTGAGGCAGTGGTGATCTCAGCCTTCTTGTATTTCTCTGAGTAATGTAGCTCCCAAAAGAGATCCCAAGGTCCAGAAAAGACGTGGAAATAATTGGTGGCTTGTAAGGAAAAATCATATTCCATCACACAGCAACACCAGAGCTGTCTGTAGAAGTCAGCTGAAGTTATTTATGTTTCATCTGAACGGAGTAAGAATAGAGCAGTTAATATGAAAGAATGCATGTCTGACAATCATACAAGCGGATGAGAGCCTGTTTTATCTGGGTCTGTGGATTTTGTATCTGTATGCTGTTGAGGAGATTGTCAGAATTCTGATTAGAGAATAAGGAACCTACAGAAAGTGCAGTACGCAAATGCTGGAGAGCACAGGTCAAAGTTTTACGCTTCCTGGGACTGCCTAGCATATTAAGAGGTCTAGGGAAAAAATGGTTGTGGTTCAACATTAACAGCACATTGACAAGTGTGATTTAAACCTATCCACATCTAAATCAGTCAGCCCTACTGAAATCTTCAAATACTTAAGAGGTAACCCGTAGCCAATGGTGTCAAAAAGTGCTGTGAGATTTGAGAAAGTAACCTGCATTTCTCTCCCATAACAGTTTTGTCCTTGTGTGAGAAGCAAGTGAGGGAGTTTGCTGCCCTTGTGTCTTTTGTTTAGCCTCTATCAGCACCACATGTAGTAAACTGCTACTGTCTTAAATAAATGTTACGCCTTTGAGAAACAAATTAGATGGCAAATAATGTGTTAAGAGCTGACTGCCTTCTTCCCCCCAGATAGCTGAGATGCACCTCTTTTTCCCTCTCAAGCATTTGCTGCTTTGCACTTCCTTTTCTTTCATTGGAGAGTCAGATAAATCGGTTGCTTTGCACTAGTATATGTTCCTTGGAAAGCCGCTTAAACTCTCTTCAAACACTGGACTACCTATACATTGATTGCTTCCTCTAAGTGGCACTTATGCTCTAGCTGGATCCTCTAAATCCCATTTTACTGCTTCTGCTTACTAAGCAGGTGAGAGAAACTTTCATAACCGGTGAGCAGAGAAGAAGGAGCTGTAGTTCTGTATAAAGAAAATGTTTGGGAGTTTTGAAGCTGTTTCCCCTGCTCAGCTGCCATCCCTATGTTAATCAATCACCTGATCTTTTGCATTACAGCAGAAGTCTTGATTCAGTTATTAAGGAAAGTTATTTCTGAAAATACTCAGCCACCTCTGCATGCCAAACCTTTAATGGCACTGTGCAATATGCACATTGCAGTGATAAATCAGGTTGTGGAATGAATGGCAACATAAATATTTGGCTCCAGATCCAAAATGTCATTTATTTGGCCATTTTATTTAGGGTAGCACTCCCCGCCCCTCCCATTCCCTCCACCTCCCTTCCCTCCCCTCCCCTCCCCTCCCTTACACTCCCCTGCCCTACACTCCCCTCCCCTACACTCCCCAATACTCCCCTACACTCCCCTCACCTACAATACCCTCCCCTACACTCCTCTCCCCCACACTCCCCTATATTCCCCTATACTACCCCCCTACACTCCCCTCCCCTACACACCCCTACACTCCCCTACACGGCCCTCCCTCCCCTTCCCCTGCCCTGCCCTCCCTCCCCTTCCCCTCCCCTTCCCCTCCCCTTCCCCTCCCCTTCCCCTCCCCTTCCCTCCCCTCTTGTCCTCTCTTCTCCTCCTCTCCTCTCTTCTTCTCCTCTCTTCTCCTTTCTTTCACAAACTTGAATGCCGAAGAGGGAGAACCGTCACTTCAAATCGCTTCAGTCATTCTCGTAGCTTATATCACTGGCTGATTCATGGGAATCCATCAGCAGTAATCATAAGCGTTACAGCTGCTGGGTCACTAGTCAAGCAAGAGTCTCAAACTGGGAATCGCTGACTTCTTTCTGTGGCTCAGACAGGTGACTTTCAATTCCACCCTGCCTTGGGCACGTCCTCTTGCTATGTCCCCACCTACAGTGCAGTTTTGCTTAGAAGCAGAAGCACGGTTTTGAAGTAGTTCCACTACTTCCATTTTCAGTGATTTAGCTTTGCTAGCCAAGTGGTTTCTGTAAATAGAACACAATCAAGAGATTTTGGTTAGAAACAACTAACTGAGCAGTTCCTTTCCACATGGGCAATAAATATTTACCCTTTCCTAATGGAGACTGCAGTGTAAGAGATAATGACAGATCATTCAGAGAGCTTTGAAATAGCCCTTGGGGATGCTTAGTCCAGAGGACCAGAGTAAATCTGTACACCATGGAATCACTCTGAATTACTTCCTAACAGAAGCGTGTCCTTACTATGTCTGCTATGGCTTCAGCTGGTTTCAGTGTTCTTCTTCACCTAATACTTCAATTAAGAGTTCTAAAGAAGGATGGAAAGATTGAGAAATATCTAAATCACGGATGAAAAGTGCTTTGAGGACTTTGGTCTTTAGCCCCATAAAGCATCAAAGTGCTGTCCTATGAAGCAAATGCTTTATTCTCTTGATATCTAAGGAGGTAAATAAATCCAATGTTGGAACATTAAGGATTGGTTAGAAAAGTAAACCTTGAAAACAAGTAAAGGAGAAGACCAAGTAAGCAATTGCAGTGCCTGTGGGGTAACTGCAGGGTTAGGCAAAGAACTATTGTGCAATGCAATCTTGTTATAAAAGAAGTATTATGTGAATTTTTACTGTTTTATTTCTTGAGTGTTCTATTTGAAAGGGAGTGAATCTATCAGGATTAGCTGTTTAATTTAGAAATGTAATGAAAACTGGTTTCTCTTTCCTTTTGAGTTCACCCCTTTTTATAGGATTTTATAATCGAGTAAGTAGGTATTTTTTTAAAACAGAGTAAAAGCGGGTAATTATATGCACAATTATTTTTAAAATACAGTAACAATAGCAAGGATGAGATGAAAGGTATTTATACACTATTATACTGTCACGGTATGTCCCATACATTAGTAACAGTCAGAGGATTCATGTTAGTGAACAAAAGATATCTTTAAATAAGTAAATAAATAATTAAATATATGTGCATATAGGTAGATAGATTGACAGATAGATAGATAGGTAGATAGACAGACAGACAGGCACCTAAGAAACTGCTGTGAAGCTTCTTGCTCTCTTTTCTAAAAGTTAAAGTGAATACAGCATCAGGGTGTGTTACAAACATTACAAGCATTACCTTCAGTCCACCACAGGTACACACGAGAGGTCAGTCTGCAGGTTGTGAAGGCAAAGAAACTGCTCTGGTTTGATGTGAAGAACCAAGACGTAAGTTGCTGTCAGAGAAAAGATGCTGTCAAAGTGCGTCACGTCTATGCTAGAGCATCTCTACCACCATCTGTACTGCATCTATATGCACCTGTACTAGAGCATCTCTACTTATCCAGTCTGGGTGATCTTACGAGCATTCTGAAGCCCCAGAGGAGGGTCTGTTTGTCTTTTCTGCTTTTATAGCCAGTGAAAATTCTTACAATTTTACACAGAGTGGATGAAAAACACTAAGTGTACTTCCAATCTTCACAGCTTCTAAGCAAGTGGAGATGAGGTTGTGGAATAAGCAAATAAAGTGTTGATCTGGAAGCAGCGTAAAGATTGTCTTTAACCAGGGCCTTGCATTCTTCATTTTTATACCATTACTTGCCTTCAAGTGCATGATCATTATTTTATTAACTTTCTACCGCTACAGAAATGCACCTGATTCTTTCACAAAACTTACGGGTGGTAATTGGAAATATTCATCAGCATTCTCTATTTCCTTCTTCATCTCAATTCTCTTCTGGCCTGTGAAGCTTTTCAGATCAGAGATGAAGATCAGCTATAATACGGAGTATTGGAGACTGCAAAGGAAAAGAAGAATCACACGAAAAACTCTTTTCAGCCTCACGTGCAATCATCAAAGAAAAGAATACCAAAAGAATACCGCTTTATCATGGTAAGCATAAATTTGAGCATAGGTCTCCTATAACTGAAGCGAGGTTAAACAGGTTCCAAAGAAGGTGAAGGAACACACCCAAAATCATTTCCATAAAACCGTGTTTTCAAACAAATGGTTTAAAGATTTAGATTTTCTTACAGGTGAAGAATGAAAATATAAAATAAAATAAAATAAAAAATTACCAGGACATACAGTTTTCTTCTAGCTTGCTTTGCTTCATTCAGTTAATCTGAGTCTTGGGTCACAATCAGGGAGCAGGATTGTACAGAAATGCCAAAGCCTCCCCAAGCTTGTTATATCTTCATCAACAGGGCTTTGATACTGCTGCCTCCTCAGCAACGTCGGCAATTTAGTAGGAAAGTTGGTGTCCACCAGGTCAAATTAGGAAGAGGAAATCCCTCTTGCCACAACTTCACACTCACAGCAGAGTTGGCAGGACAGAGCGATGGACAGAGAAGTATCTATGAGAGTGTTAGAAAACAGACTTTAGAACAGATTTCCATCAACCCAGGAAAAATTACTTGCTCATCCCTTCAAACTAAACTCTAAGTAGAAGGAAGTGATCCCAAGCTGCAGTCCTGACATCTATGCTGCAAAGTCATCCAATGTGACATGTTACTATACCAGCCTGTTAGGAAGATAAACAAGAGTTTTGAGTTTATGATGTTTGTTTAGAATTAAGCTCAAAGCGTTAGTCCTTTGATATATTTTTGTCTGCAAGTGTTTTCACTGTTTCCCAGACAATGTCTCCAGCAAGCTAGCTGCTTGTTTCATTTGGCCAGATATTTGGCCATATCTGGCCAGATATTTGCCTTCTTAGTCAATAACCAAATCTGTCAAGTTAAGAACATGGAATTAATGAAAAGGAAATCCTTTTATTTTGGTCTGAGTTCACTTTTGTTTGTTTGTTTGTTTGTTTGTTTTCTTTCTAGACCAAGAATGAATCATGGAGAACCAGCAAAACTGAGGTGAAAAACGAAATGAAAAATGTTAAGGTCAGGCAGCTTGCTCACTGCAAGTGCTAATCTGGAAGCAGATGGAGTGCATCTTCATACACAACATCCTGAGACACTCAACAGGTCAGCCCATTTGATGAAGTACATTGCTGTCCTGAATTTTAATGTGACAGGGGTACTTTTAAGTCTCTTGTTTATGCTTTAGTACTTGAGGCGTATGGCAGGAGCACAGCACGCTGTTATTTGTCCACCCTTATTTGTTGATCGTGTGTAGGAAAAAGAGAACGTGCAGAGGCCCTCACCCATACATTGCATCTGTCACTCTGTGCAGCTACATCACTGAGCAAAAGTACCAAACTTAACGCTTGTGAAAGGACTTTACACAAACTACAGAATACTAAAAGGAAGCATTCACAATAAAAACACATTTTTTTCCTCAGCCAAGCATCAAACCACTTACAGAAGGGCATGGGCCCTCTCTATGCACCTCAAGGTGGGATCCACAAATCCTCACGTGGTTTCATCACATCCAGCACGCTTCTCTGTCCCTCCTAGCTAAACTTGCACAGAGGCAGCTGCTCCCAAATTGCCATGGTGACATCTCTCAGTTCTGTTTCTTCTCCCTTCCAAATATAGCTCAACGAATGAAACAGTAAAAATTCACATAATATTTCTTTTATAACAAGATTTCATTGCACAATAGTTCTTTGCCTAACCCTGCAATAACCCCATAGGCATTGCAATTGCTTACTTGTTCTTCTCCTTAACTTGTTTTTAGTGTTTACTTTTCTAACCTATCCTTAATGTTCCAACATTGGATTTATTTACCTCCTTAGATATCAAGAGAATAAGGCATTTGCTTCATAGGACAGTACTTTGATGCTTTCCAGGGCTAATGGCCAAAGTTCTCAAAGCACTTTTCATCAGTGATTTATATATTTCTCAATCTTTCCGTCTTCATTTAGAACTCTTAACTTAATTTAGGTATTAGGTGAAAAGGAAGCCCAAAACCAGCTGAAGCCATATCAGACATAGTAAGGACGTGCGTCTGTTAGGAAGTAATTCAGAGTGATCCCATGGTGTACTTTAGGCAGATTTACTCTGGTCCTCTGGACTAAGCATCCCCAAGGGCTATTTCAGAGCTCTCTGAATGATCTGTCATTATCTCTTACACTGCAGTCTCCATTAGGAAAGGGTAAATATTCATTGCCCATGTGGAAAGGAACTGCTCAGTTAGTTGTTTCTAACCAAAATCTCTTGATTGCGTTCTATTTACAGAAACCACTTGGCTAGCCAAGCTAAATCATTGAAAATGGAAGCAGTGGAACTACTTCAAAACCGTGCTTCTGCTTCTAAGCAAAACTGCACTGTAGGTGGGGACACAGCAAGAGGACGTGTCCAAGGCAGGGTGGAATTGAAAACCACCTGTCCGAGCCACAGAAAGAAGTCAGCGATTCTCAGTTTGAGACTGTTGCTTGACTAGTAAGACAGCAGCTGTAACGCTTATGATTACTGCTGAAGGATTCCCATGAATCAGCCAGTGATACAAGCTATGAGAACAACTGAAGCAATTTGAAGTTACGCTTCTCCCTGTTCTGCCTTTCAAATTTGTGAAAGAAAGGAGAAGAGAGGAGAAGAAGACAGGAGAGAAGGAGAAGAGAGGAGAGAAGAGGAGAAGACGGGAGGGAAAGGGAGGGAAGGAGAGTGAATGAAGAGAAGGGCAGGGAAGGGCAGGGAAGGGCAGGGAAGGGGAGGGAAGGGAAGGGAAGGGAAGGGAAGGGAAGGGAAGGGAAGGGAAGGGAAGGGAAGGGAAGGGAAGGGAAGGGAAGGGAAGGGAAGGGAAGGGAAGGGAAGGGAAGGGAAGGGAAGGGAAGGGAAGGGAAGGGAAGGGAAGGGAAGGGAAGGGAAGGGAAGGGAAGGGAAGGGAAGGGAAGGGAAGGGAAGGGAAGGGAAGGGAAGGGAAGGGAAGGGAAGGGTGGGGTGGGGTGGGGTGGTTAGGGTACTGAAGGGACATGAAGGGTAGTGTAGGGTAGGGGAGCATAGGGGAGTATAGGGGAGGGGAGGGGAGTGTAGGGGAGCGTAAGGGAGGGGAGCGTAGGGGAGGGGAGCGTAGGGGAGGGGATCATAGGGCAGGGGCGTGGAGGGGAGGGGAGTGGAGGGGAGGGAGGGAATGGGAGTGGATGGGAGTGCTACCATAAATAAAATGGTCAAATAAATGACATTTTGGATCTGGAGCCAACTAGTTTTGTTGCCATTCATTCCACAACCTGATTTATCGCTGCAGTCTTTGTATTGCACAGTGCCATTGATGGTTTGGCATGCACAGAGGTGGCTGAGTATTTTCAGAAATAACTTTCCATAATAACTGAATCAAGACTTTTGCTGTAATGCAAAAGATCAGGTAATTGATTAACATATGATTTCAGATTCTTGATGGGTCCTGTCGCAATCCTAAGTCCACGGGACTTTGGGAAAACGCTTGGGACACTCAGCCTTCCCTCTGCTAGACAAACAATACCACCTTTTCTCGCAAGATTTACATTTCAACAAGACTCAAGCTGAGCGCCAATTTTTCTCATGTCCTTTGTCAGAAAGCCCCCACACAAAACAAGGCATCGCTCCTACCTATCCGTCAATAGGAGGCTTTAAAAAGGTATTGGGGATAGGTTGTTCCCAATCTAAGGCCACTGTCTGTCCGCTGGGTGTTAAAAAAGCACATAACCGCAAGTCAGGACTCCCACCCACTTCCCAACACCACTGTGGCTCCATCACACGCACCCTTACACAACTACTTTCAACACAAAATACCCGGACATTTACAAATAAGACGTACAATTAGTACCACTCCTGCCCTCCAGCAGCTGCAGATATGACCCAGGTAACCCTGTCACAATTGTGAGGGGCCCGCTTACCCTTCTCCTGCTTCTTAGACCGTCAGTAGCAGGTCCGCCCTGGCTCCCAATACGGGGATGCAGCGGTGACCTCGGATTTGCTCGATCTGCTCCCCAGATCGCTGGGCAGCATACAGCAACTAATATTTATTCAAGTGTATACTTCCCCTTGGGAGGCAAATCAAAGGTCTAGTGCCTAAAACGTTCTTATTGATTTGTTCTAGTTGCTTTCCCAAAACTATAATATGTTGTTGCAAATATTGGTTTCCTACTTGTGTTAGAGCTTCTCCTTTGTACGGCATTCGGTAAGGCCTGCCATCGAATATCTCAAAAGGGGCTTAGTTTTACCAATACATATTGCTTTCTTGACAGATTTTACCAATCTGTTGTTTTATCAAATGGTTCATGGTTTTTCACTTGGCCACTTGCCTGTGGCCTATACATAATTTTTTTTTTTTGAATCCTTTTAAGACTGGATTTGCCAGGCCTTAAATATACATGTTCATTCGAAGGAACTTTTTAGCCAGGAGGAAAGTGATTATGCAGGATTATGGATCAGGACTTCATGTCCTTTTCCAGCCTCAATATTTACACTAAAAGCAGATGAGAATTTTGAAGAAGAAGAAGAAGAAAAAAAAAAAAAAGAAAAAAAAAATGGAAAAAGATGATAAATGGGAGTCATTGGATAACCTACCACCTCTATATCCTAAGAACCTGTTAGCGTAGCAACCACATAACCACCAAGTGATTATATGAAGGTGCTTTATTCAGCGCTGGAAGCCGGGGCAGGTGCCCAAATCTGGCTTCAAGTCCCGTTACTTCCCAGCCATTATTTATACATACAACATTACGTAAGGTATACATATTCATTACAGGTTGCAACATCAGCCTCGCATTCCATTCTAATTAGCTCCCCTCCCCTTTGCACATGTGTGGCGCACTCTGGTGGTCGTCCAGGTGGTCGTCCAGATGAAGTAAGGAGTCTTCCTCTCCGCTAAACTTTTCACCTTTCTCACTCGACGCATGCTCCCTCCGCTCCTTGGTTCTGCTTCAACTCATTTCAGCATTTCCAGGCCCTTATCCAAGGTCAGGTTGTACCTGTTCCCTCCCAGGGTTCCCCTTCAACGATTCCTTTAAATGTTCAGTGTACTCCCTAAGTTTCCAGTGTACATAGATTAATTGATAATGTAAGTACATTTGGCAATGCTTAATTATACCGTATGATCCATCACCTGAGAAACATTAGTAAAACATCCATTCGATTCTCCCCAACACTAACATTTCCCCCCTTTGAAAATACTTCACTCATACCAAGAGCAAGTATTTTCATTACTATTAGGTTGAATCAGGTTAGTAGAGGTTAGTGAGTATAACTTGATATAGAGATTAGTAAGTATAATCTTAACGCATCTTCGTTAGTCTACTATCTTATTGATTCCTCTATGCCTGCTTGTTAACGCCAGTACTATAGGATGGGGGTGGAGTAAGTGGGATAGGGTGTTCTGGGTGATTCCCAGTAACCTACTAACCTCCTTAACCACATTGGCAATGAAATGTGGTCCCCTGTCTGAAGAAATACCCAATGGTACACCAAATCTAGGGATTATTTCCTGTAGTAACCATTTTACCGTTTCCTTTGCTTGGTTGGTGCGACAGGGAGGGGCCTCCGGCCATCCTGAAAAAGTATCAACCCCTACCAATAGGTATTTATAACCTCTTGCTTTAGGCAGTTCCACGAAATCTATTTGCCAGTAATCTCCAGGCTCTATCCCAGCTCTAGTTCTTCCCATCTCAGCATGTTTCCTTGCTACCGGGTTATTCTTTAAGCAAAGCTCACATTTTGACATTACTGACTTTGCCATTGTTAACATGTGTACCGAGATGACACCTCGTTTCAAATAGGTCACCATTGCTCCTGCACCCCAGTGACATTCATTATGTTTTATTTGTAAGATTTCTCGCATTACTATAGGAGGCACTATAAGTTGTCCTGTCGCAGTCACATACCAGCCGTCAGGATTCTTCTGGGCCTTCATCAAATTTGCAAGTCTCTCATCTTCTGCTGAATACTTTGGGTCTTTAGGTAATTTAAAACAAGAGAGGCCTACCTTTGATGGAATTAGAGCCATTACTTTCCATACTTAACACGCAACCTTTCGGGCCGTCAAATCTGCCAGTCTGTTACCTTCTGCAATCTCTGACACCCCTCCTTGATGGGCTTTACAATGCATTATGGCCACCTGTTGGGGTTTCTGTACAGCTGTTATTAATTTCAATATTTCTTCCTGGTATTTTATATTAGTCCCTTGTGAGGATAGCATTCCCCTTTCTTTCCATAATGCCCCATGTACATGAACTACCCCGAATGCATATTTTGAATCTGTCCAAATATTCACGTTCTTACCCTTGCTTAGTTCCAGGGCTCGTGTCAGGGCGACTATTTCTGCTCGTTGGGCTGAAGTCCCCGGAGGTAGGGAATTTGCCTCAATCACTACCTTTGATGTAGTTACCGCGTATCCTGCATAACGAGTCCCATTTTCCACAAAGCTGCTTCCATCCGTGAAAAGTTCCCAATCTGGTCTCTCCAGAGGCTGATCCTTTAAGTCTGTTCTGCTGGCATAGGTATGTTCGATGATCTCCACGCAATCATGACTGAGGTCTCCTTCCTCCGTAGTTGTTCCTAGAAACACTGCTGGGTTCAATAAGTTAGTAGTTCTTAAGATTACATCATCTTGCTCAGTTAGTATAGCTTGATATTTCATCATTCGGCTGGGTGATAGCCAATGGCCCCCCTTTTGCTCCAATACCGTAGTCACCATATGTGGCACGAACACCTCAATTCGTTTCCCTAATGTGAGCTTCCTGGCTTCCTGTATTAAAAGGACTGTGGCTGCCACGGCCCTTAAACACGAGGGCCATCCAGCGCTTACCGCATCCAATTGTTTAGAAAAATACCCCACAGGTCTTTTCCAGCTCCCAAGTCGCTGGGTCAGTACTCCTAATGCCAATCGTTGTCTCTCATGCACAAACAGCTGGAAGTCCTTTGATAAGTCCGGCAAGCCCAAGGCAGGCGCCTTTATCAGGGCTTCTTTTAATTTCTTAAAGGCCTCTTGTTGTGGCTTTCCCCAGGTAAATGTACAGGCCTTTTGGGTTTCATAGAGGGGCTTTGCTATGAGTCCATAGTCCATTACCCACAGTCTACACCACCCGGCCATACCTAGGAAAGCCTGTAGTTCGTGCAAATTTCGCGGCTCGGGGATTTCACAAATAGCTTGTATTCGGTTAACTCCCAATTTTCTTTGTCCTTGAGAAATTTCACATCCCAAATAAATTACTGTTGTGCACGCGATTTGTGCCTTTTGTTTAGAAACCTTGTACCCATTTAGTCCCAATTGATTCAAAATATCAATAGTTACCTGAATACATTCTGACTCTCCTTCAGTAGCTATTAATATATCGTCCACATATTGTAACAGCAGGTATCGATCCTTTGGTACCTGAATCTGTCCTTGGTTAATCCAATCTTCTATTTCTTTAGCTAGTTGACTGCCGAAGAGGGTCGGGCTATTCTTGAATCCTTGAGGCAACCTTGTCCAGGTTAGTTGCATCTTTCGTCCGTTCCGTGGATTTTCCCATTCAAAAGCAAAAAGTTTTCTACTATCCTTGTCAATGGGTATGCAGAAGAAGGCATCTTTTAAATCAATTACCGTAAACCACTTATATTTCTCTTTTACAGATGTTAACAATGTATAAGGATTAGCCACCACTGGGTGAATATCTTTTGTTATTTCGTTTATTGCCCTAAGGTCCTGCACTAGCCTGTATTCCCCATTAGGTTTCTTTACTGGGAAAATTGGGGTATTATATTCAGATTTGCATTCCTCCAGAATGTGGTAGCTAAGAAATTTATCTATAATCTTTACTATTCCTAGCCTAGCTTCTGGCTTCAATGGGTACTGTTTAATCCGTACCGGTCGTGCCCCTTCCTTAAGTTCAATTTTTACTGGCTGGGCTACTTTTGATTTTCCAGGAACATCCGTTTCCCAAACTTCAGGCATTACTGCATTTTCTACCTCTTTTGGGATATGAGGAACAGCCTTCTCTTTAATCATTAATATTTGTCCCACTTTTGATTCCGGTATTCTCATAATCAATTCTCCATCTTCAAACATTATGGTAGCATTTAGTTTAGTTAGCAAATCCCGTCCCAAAAGCGGAATAGGGCATTCTGGTACGTATAAAAATTCATGCGTAATTTCTTTGCCTCCAAACCGTAAATCAAGGGGTTGTAAGAACAGCCGTATTTCCTCCTTCCCGGTGGCACCTACAATAGTAGTTTTCCTTTCCCCTATTTTACCACTTAATCTATTGAGCACTGAATATGTGGCCCCTGTATCAATTAAAAATTTTACTTCCTTATTTCCTATTTGAATTTTTACCAAGGGCTCTTTAGTTTCTGCTACCGGATCTCCTAGTCAGCTACTGTACTCCCCCAGAACCATCGCCCTAGCTGCTTCTTGGTTTCGGAACGGATTTCCCCCACCAACGATCAGCTGTCCACGGAGAGGGCACTAGTTTTTCCAATGACCCTCCTCCTTACAATGGGCACATTGGTTAAGACCCAGCCGGTTTCCCCCTGAGCTCGGATAGCCTCTCCCTGTTCCTCTACCCCGACCGTTAATATTTCCTCTTCCCCTGCCCCTTAATCCTGCATGTTCTCTCCCTTGAATTACTGCTAATAAGTTCTGTTGTTGCCTTTTTGTCGTTTCTTTTTCTCTGTTATTATACACTTTCCAGGCTATTTCCAACAGCCTATCCAAATTTCTCAAATCTGCACCTTCCAACTTTTGCAATTTCTTCCTAATATCCTCTTGGGCTTGTCCCAGGAAAATGAGTGCTAATTGAGCTTTAGCTTGCTCAGTCTCTATGTCTAAATCTGTATATTTCTTAGCAGTTTCTTTCAATCTCTCTAAAAAGGCGGAAGGTGATTCCGCTTTTTCTTGCCTGACATTATACAATTTTGACCAATTTATGGTCCGGGGCATGGCATTCTGTACCCCGACTTGTACCCAATCTTGATATCTCTTCAGCCTCCTTATTCCATCCCCTGTGTTATAATCCCATTGGGGATCCTCGGTGGGGAAGTTTTGATCTAGATTTCCAAGCACTAATCCATTTCGTATATCTTCTCGGGCTCTCTCTCTGGCTGCCCGCAATACCATGTCTTTTTCTGTCGAGTCCATCAAAGTATCCAGGATCACCTGGAGATCATCCCAATCGGGATTTTGGGTTTTAATTATCATTTTCATTACCCTAGCTACTTTATTTGGGTTTTCCCTGTAGGTGCCGGCTGCTTGTTTCCATATCATTAAATCCCCAGCTGAAAAAGGCACCTTAACATATACCGGTCCTTCTGTCCCCACTCCTTGCCTGAGGGGAGCGATTATTTTCCCTCCCTGTTCATTTATAGTTTCTCCTGCCCTTCGCTGTTGCCGGGTCCTATGTGACACAGGGGAGGCTAAAGTCGGGGATTCTCCATCACTACTGCTATCTTCCTTTTCTCTTTTCCCTCCCTGTCCTGGCTCTTCCGGCGGAGCCGACGGCGCAACTTCCAGATCAATATTTCCATTATTCATTTCCCATAATACTTATTATTCTCTATTGCCTGATGCTGTATACAGCGTCCCTCCTTAGTACATGCACAACAACGTTCCTCAGTTGAAACCTGAAGCACCATTATTCCACAAGCATGCTGCCATTCAGGCTTTCGGCGCAAATAAAAGAATAATTCCACATACGGCAGTTCATCATATTTTCCTTCCCGCTTACAGAATAGCATCAATTGTAAAATTGTATTATATTGCAATGTTCCATTCTCAGGCCAAGTTTCTTGGTCCTCTAGTTTATACTGTGGCCACCAAATATTACAATAATCAATCAGCTTTCCTTTCCGCATTTCTTGACCAAAACCTCCCTCTTTCCAGTGTGCTAGCAAACACCCCAGCGGGGATGTCCGCGGGATAGGTACATCTTTTCCCAGAATTCCTTTGATCTTTTTCATTTTGAGCTTATGATACAAACCCAAAAGCTGCCAGAGCAGCAACACACTTTCCCAGAAGCTGCCGGAGCAGCAGCACACTCTCCCAAAAGCTGCCGGAGCAGCAGCGTGCTCTCCCAGAAGCTGCCGGAGCAGCAGCACGCTTTCCCAAAAGCTGCCGGAGCAGCAGCGTGCTCTCCCAAAGCTGCCGGAGCAGCAGCACGCTCACCCAGAAGCTGCCGGAGCAGCAGCACGCTTTCCCAGAAGCTGCCGGAGCAGCAGCGTGCTTACTACATACCAATAATACCAGGTGCTGACCCTTCAGCACAAACCAATACAATTACCAATACCAAACCACCAATGCCGAACCTGCAGAGCTTTCGCTCTGTCTAACGGACGGCGCCTAGGCTTACCCCGGGAGCTCCCTGCCCAACCGAGCGTGGCTTTCGCCGCGTCTGACCAGCAGGCTTTCCCAACCAAATCGGTACCGAATACCCAAAGTTGAAAGCACCTTTGCTTACCACTCCAGTGGTACGTCGTGAGCAGCGGAGGTCGGTCATGGTCGACTGCTCCCCGAGAATCCCTCGGTGCCGGCTGGAGCGAAACCGAGACACGATCCGCCTCAGCAGTGCCCACGCAGTCCCATCTGGGTCGCCAAAATGTTAGCGTAGCAACCACATAACCACCAAGTGATTATATGAAGGTGCTTTATTCAGCGCTGGAAGCCGGGGCACGTGCCCAAATCTGGCTTCAAGTCCCGTTACTTCCCAGCCATTATTTATACATACAACATTACGTAAGGTATACATATTCATTACAGGTTGCAACATCAGCCTCGCATTCCATTCTAATTAGCTCCCCTCCCCTTTGCACATGTGTGGCGCACTCTGGTGGTCGTCCAGGTGGTCGTCCAGATGAAGTAAGGAGTCTTCCTCTCCGCTAAACTTTTCACCTTTCTCACTCGATGCATGCTCCCTCCGCTCCTTGGTTCTGCTTCAACTCATTTCAGCATTTCCAGGCCCTTATCCAAGGTCAGGTTGTACCTGTTCCCTCCCAGGGTTCCCCTTCAACGATTCCTTTAAATGTTTAGTGTACTCCCTAAGTTTCCAGTGTACATAGATTAATTGATAATGTAAGTACATTTGGCAATGCTTAATTATACTGTATGTCCCATCACCTAAGAGACATTAGTAAAACATCCATTCGATTCTCCCCAACACTAACAAACCCAGCTCCAGTGGTGCATCTTGTAATCCTATTTTGTTCTTAAATGTTTTGAGTGTGACAAGGAAGAAGGTGCGAGCATTATCTAAGTAACAGTTTTGAAGTTTTGGTATATTCGCGGTGTTGTTTGGTCAGTTTCCCAAGTATCGGGCGAGGGGGGGCTGACTGATTATCAAGGCAGTAGAATGGAGAGTCACTTCTTTGGTGGTTCGGGCCTGAGCCCTGGGAATTTGGTAAGAAGGGGGAGAGTGAATTTATTTAGGCCTCAATACCTTTTAAACCCCCATCTTGACGGATACACAGGAGTGATTCCTTGTTTTGTGTAGGCTTACTAACAAAGTGCATGAGAAAAGTTAGCATTCGGCTTGAAATTCGGTCTTGTTGAAATGTAAATTTTGTGGAAAAGGTGGTATTGTTTGTCTAGAAGACAGAAAGCTGAGTGCTTCAGGTGTTTTTCCGAAGTCCTGTGGATTTATGATTGGAACGAGGCTCATTAACAATCTGAAATAGTAAAGTTTGTATGTGGAAAGAAGAGTTTAATCCCAGAGAATTGGGACATTTGGGAAGATTAGGAAAAGGTAGTAAAAACCTGCAATAAAAAGGTTTGCGTGAAAATTGAAACAAGGGACAGTAACTAATATAAATAAATAAAAGGGAATGGGAAATCAAGGAAATGGGTAATATCCAAAACAAAGACGTCCAAAAGAAAGCCTCCTTGGGTGCATATTAGCACATTGGAAGGATATTGTTAGAAATGTGGGCACAGAAAGCAAGAGGGCTTACACTAAGTACTGCAATTAATTGTGGCCACTATATAAGCTAAATGGCCACTTTATGGATCGATCGACTATAACAGTGTCTTGCAATCAATGTTGTTTTTGAGGAGAGAAGGAAAATAGGATGAAATGTTGTATATTGGTATGTTGTTTCAGCATCTTAGAGGGAAAAGGTATGGAATTAAGTTGGCCCCTGACTGAGCCTTTGGTGTTGGCATTAGAAAAGTACAGGCTGGAGAAAGATAAAGGAAGTGTTAAAAGCGTTGTTGAAGGTGTTAAAGGTTGTGTGGCATGTAGTATTTGACAGAGCTGTTTGAAGTTGAATGAGCAGGGAAAGAGGATGTAGGAATGCTAATAGTTCCGCCTCAACCCGAGGCTGAGATCTTAAAATCACGGGTGTGAGCCCTCTGGGGCAGAGGGACCATGATGGGTCCGAGAGAGTTGTCATGGAAATAGAAAAGCAGCTAACTCTTAAAACAACCTGAGTTCATGTGTGAGTTCAGATTGCCAATGGGACCGCTCAGGCAACTGTCAACGATTGCATTCCCCTGACCGACGCCCCCACTGAGACCCTAATCACCCCGGAAATTATGTAAATACAAAAATCTGGTTAAATTGGGAATTGAGAATCTGTTCCAACAAGGTCCAAAAGAAACCCGTATGGAATTTTTGAATTTTTGGACCAACTTTGAAGTGAAAACAAACAAACAAACAAACAAAAAAACAGAAAAGCAGACAAAAAAAATTGGACCTGGCTTCAGAAAACAAACAGAGGCAATTGGCTAGCTCTTTCTAGGGCAATCAGCCCCTGATATCAGAAAAAAAAAATTGTCTTAGGCTGCAGGACAAACTTACAACAGTCAGGAATGACAGGGACCTGAGGCATCTACCCTAGCAGGTCCAATAGTTGAAATAAAGCTAGAAAATGAAGACAGAGACTTGAATTTTTTGTTGGTTACGGGAGCTTCTTTCTCTCTGTTAATTAGTCTGTAAATGTAATAGGAGCAACTGTCCAACAGGAAAAGGCGTGTTTTTTTTTTTTTTTCTTCAATGCTTGAAACTTAAATTGGGAAAAATGATTGGAATTACCAACTGAGAAAAACAGCTTATAGACCTTTCGAGAAAGTACAAGTTGATTTCACTGAATTGCCCAAGGTGGGGAGGATAAAATATCTATTGGTAATAGTTGATCATTTAACACAATGGGTAGAAGCTTATCCCATAGCACGAGCTACGGCACAAACTGTGGTAAAAATTTTATTAGAACATTTAATACCTAGATATGGGATAATCCAGTACATTGATTCTGATCAGGGCACACACTTTACTTCTAAAATAATAAAATTGTCATGTCAATCATTAGGTATTCAGTGGGAATACCACACTCCGTGGCACCCACAAAGCGCAGGGAAAGTAGAAAGGATGAATCAAACAATAAAACAACAGTTGGCTAAGTTAATGATCAAGACACAGCTGCCCTGGATGAAATGCTTATGATGAAATGTTTCAGTGGTTAGTAGTACATGGAAGTGTCCTTCCCATTCAGGCCGGAGTTGATCCTTTCCAGGTCCGAATCAGGACCCAATTTTCCACGGGTCCTGAGAGATGACAAAGAAGAGGACAACAGCAGAATACAGTTCTTAAGAAAACTCACTTATTTCAAATTGTGGTATCTCATACCTTCTGCCCAGACAGGGCAATCCGAACAGCATCTCATATGGTGAAATTCCTATATACTTTCTTGGTGCTGTTTGAACCTGTAGGAGTAAGCATTTTACCCAAGGAAGTTGGGTTTCTAACACTAACTTAGTTAATTGCTTCTTCAATGTCTGGTTCATTTGCTCCACCTTCCCAGAAGAGGAGGGTTGCCAGGGGGTGTGAAAAATCCCACTCAATCTCTAAGGCCTGCATTAGCCCTTGCAGTACTTGTGAAGTGAAATGACTTCCTTGATCTGAATCAATGTTTTCAACTATCCCATATCTAGGGACTATTTGCTCCAGTGATACCTTAGCCACGATGTTCGCAGTGGCAGATACGGAGAGGAAAGCTTACACCCATCCAGTCACGTGGTCAATTAGGACAAACAAGTACTTAAGTCTCCCTGCTTTAGGTAACTCAGTAAAGTCTACCTGTATACTTTGGAAAGGTCGAAGCCCAGGCTCCCGTCCCCCTCTGGGTGGGTTACGGATGACCTTTTTATTTACCCTTTGACATATGGTACATCCTCTGCATATTTGCTTCACTAAAGTGTATATTCCTACACAGACATACTTTCTTAGCACAACATCACACATTGCTTGCACCTCCCAATGACTCTCTTGATGTAAAACGATTAATATTTGCCTCATTGGTGCTTTATTCAGCATTTCTCTCCCATTAGGGAGTATCCATTTTCCCTCAGACTTCGTGGTTCCTGATTCCTTAAAAAAATCTTTCTCTTAAAACTTTTTAGTTCTTTCCTAGTTTTCAACAATTCCCTGAATCCTCTCTGGATTTATTCTTTGTTTTCCCTCAGACATTAGGTGCCTTAAATACCTGATTTCTCTTTCTACATACTGTAATTTATTTTTCAATACGCCCAAGCTCTGCTTTCCGAGAAAGTTGAATAGCTTGTTAGTAGCTTCCTTCACAACTGTTTTCTCCTGTCCTGACAATAAAAGATCATCCACATATTTGTAACAGTAATACCTCTTTGGGAGGTTGGAATTGCTCCAAAATCTGTTCTAGAACTTGCCCAAATAAATTGGTGGCCCTGTAAACCCCTGAGGTAAAACCGTCCGTCTGAATTGTTGCTTCCGCCCCCATTTCAGGGTCCTTCCAGTCAGAGGTGAATATATCTTTGCTCTCAGGGCCTGAGAGCACTCCATTAATAACACTGTTATTCCAGTCTAACTATTTACAATTTGAATGCTCAATTTCATCACCAAATCCTTTCCCAACAAGTTAGTCCCTGCCTTGGGTACATACAATAATTGCCCAGAGATCATTTAATCCCCTAGTCTCAGCTTGGTATCCCCCCAAAGTGGCACTGTTATCCCAGCCCCTTCTACCCCTATTGTTATAAATTAGTTCTGGTAGAAATCATTTCCAACACATCGTGGGTAAGGTAGATCGAATTTCAATTTATTTGAGCATTTCAGCAAGCAGCGATAAGTAAAACAGCGCTGGGCGGCCGGGGAGTCTCCAGCTCTGCCAACGGCGCGCACCTAAGCCCGCCAGAGTCTCGATTTATAGCCTAGTAGTTCCGGGTTCAGTGGTACATCCTGGTGTCTTCTACGACTGCACAGCCTGTTGCTAGGGGGTCTTCGTCAGTCCTCTGGTGGTCATGGGGATGAAGATCGTCGTCGGCCTCTGCGTTGGAGTCATGACTTTGCCGAGGTATGTGAGTTCTCATGCGAGGGGGAATGCCATTTTGCCCTTATTTGGAGCTGGTTTCTACTGCAATTGTTAACTTAACAGGAAGTTCCCATACTTGTTTTTTTCCTTCAACAGGATATTGGGGGTATAAGCAGTCAACTGTTGAAACCCCCCATCAGCAACATTTAATGAACAAACAAGGCTTTACCCATTACACCTATCACTTTTTAGGGTTTCATTAGTTAATTTAATCCCTAATATTTTACAGGCCAGTAATGACCTAGCTGCCCCAGTGTATTGGGTTCGATGGCAAGGTTCCGGGGAGGGGGGGGTGTGTGGAGCTGCAGTGGCAGCCCCCACGAGGAGAATCCGGAAGCCGCCCTGTGGCAAATAAGGGACAATTTCAGCGGGCCCTAAGGGGGCCCACCGCTGCCCAGAGCCAAGCCATGAGCAACACAGTCCGTGCCTCTGTGAGAGCACATCCAAGAAAACAAACAAACGAACAAAATCCTGCTGCTCAACAACAGCTGGGAGAGCGAGGAGCGAGAAACCTCCCCGCAGACACCAAAGTCAGCACAGAAGGAGGGGATGGAGGCGCTGCAGGCACCGGAGCCGAAGCCCCCTGCGGCCTGTGGAGAAGCCCCTGGTGGAGCAGGCTGCCGCCCCAACACCCCCCCCCCCCCCCCCCCCCCCCCCCCCCCCCGATACTTGGGAAACTGACCAAAGACCACAGCAAATATAACAAAACTTCTAGACTGTTACTTAGATAATGCCTACATCCTCTTTCCCTGCTCATTCAACTGCAAACAGCTCTGTCAAACACTACATACCACACCTTTAACACCTTCAATAACCCTTCCAACGCTTCTTTTTATCTTTCTCCAGCCTGTACTTTCCCATTTACCTTCTCTCCTCCTTTTTCCACTCTGGGTATTCCTACCTGAAGTGGCCAGCCTGGCCACACTTCAAAGCCTGTCCCTGAGCTTTCCTTGCCTGCCATTCCTTCATCTCTCTTCCTCTCCTTTCCATCCTGGCCCTGACTCCCCCTGAAAATTTTCTTCCTCTTTCTCCAACCCTCTGCCTCACTAGCTGCTACACTGTCAATACCATTAGTTTCACTCTCTGCTTTTCCTTCTCATCTCCCCTCCTGACATACACCTCCAGGGCCTCCTGCAGGAGGGCCCCCCCCAGTGACTGTTCACTACATCCCCCCACCTTCTGGAGCATTTTCTGTGTATCTTGCCAGGCTTTAATCACAAAATGAACTTTCAAGAGCCCATGGGATACTGGGTCCTCGGGACTCATCCACGAGTACTTTCTCATTCTGACCCCAAGTCTCTCATACGATTTCTGCGTTGCGCATTATTATTATTCCATCCAGGATCGGCAAGTGGTTATTTCTGCCCTGCCGGTATTACCCCTGGTCCTGGAGGATAAGCTCTCTCCCATTTTTGTATAGCAGCTCTCCTCCTGATCATTCCCATTTCTTTCCTTGTAAACAACATACTTATAGACAATTTCCGCCCCAAGAGTATAAGTTAGGTCCTAGGAACTGGTCTAATTGTTCAGCTAACCTGATGGGGTCCTCAATTAAAGACTTCATCTCCTTCTTAAAACCCCTAACACCTCTCTGCCAGTAAGGAGAGGGGGGACTTCACCTAAGAGGATACACAGTTAGTACTGTTAGTATCAGGGAAGGCAAAATTCTCTGTATCTCTTCTACTTTGTTCTAATTCTTGCCAGAGCCTAGAGTATGCTCCTTCTCTAGGGACAGTGTTAATTGCAGTCCCTGTCTCCCTTCCTGTAGCGACTGCTGCTGCCGCCGGTGCAATATTAGGATTATAGGGAGCATAACTTGGCTCCTTCTCTGAAAAAGGAATCTTATTGTTTACATATAAATTTAAAGCCTGAATTTTCATCAGACCTGTATTTTGGCCAAAATACTGCTGCTTCCTTAATTGATTCTTTTGTCCAGACTGATACACAATATTTAACCTTTTTTTTTTTTTATCATCTCCTCTAATTTTGAGATTATTTTTTCCAATTTCTTATCATTCTGTTATAAGCGAGACCACGCAATTTTCTGGTCCATCGAAGATAATTTATTAATTAAGTAAGCAGGCACAAGCAAAACAGCGCTGGGCGGCTGGGGAGTCTCCACTCCACCACGACACGCAACTTCCCTTTCCAGCGTCACTGTTTTATAGCATCCAAGTTCCGGCTTGTCAGGACTTGTTGAGCCTTCTGAAGCTGCGCGGTCCGTTGTTGGGGGTCGTTGTTTTTCACGCGTTGTACTCGTGTTCAAGGGAGGGGGGGGGCAGGGGGTCGTGAAGCGGCAAACAGGGTGGGTTGCTTCACAGAATCCTTCGTTTTAACAAGGATGTTTTCCCAGCCTCCCTTCCTCATTATCTACTCGCTTAATCCCCTTATCACAATGTTGTGAATTGCAAAACCTTATCAGATTCTTTACATCCTTGAAGACAATGAACAACCCCCCTACTAATGTATCACAATTCTTCAGGAAGAACTTTCGGTCGGCACTCCCCCAGGGATATCTCCCTGTCCCCTGGAACTCATATTTCCCATTTTTCCTAGCCCTTGTCAGTGTGCTGCTACAGAAATTTCCCTCCTGCAGGGTACCACACACTAACGTTCCGATTCTGGAAAATGGGGGTGTACTCCCAAGCACTTCCCCGTGCAAGGGGTACCGCACACCTATGAGTTTACCAGATTCCCTGGTGTACTGCCAAGCACTTCCCCGTGCAGGGGCTACTGTACCCCAAATTTCCCTGGTGTACTGCCAGGCACTTCCCTGTGCAAGGGCTTACCGTACACCAAATTTCCCGAGACTCTTCCTTTCTCTCCCTTATCTCACACTTCGTCCGTCTCCGGCCGCGCCCCTCGCGGAGCTGCGGAACCGCGGATCAGGACCCCACACTCGCTTCGTACAAAAGTACGTCTCAATCACACGTCACACAGAGTCTCACCCGACCCCCAAGGCAATACTTAATATTTCTTACCTTGGTCTGTGCACAGTTACCGGATCAATTCTTAAACCCGGAGTCCCTACCTTCTTCCCTTCCCCACTACTTCACGGATCCTGCCTCTTTCATCAGTCTCGGGCCCTCTGTCAGCTCTCCGCAGAACTGCCACCATCAATGCACAGGACCGCTGAAATCAGCAGGGCATGCCTTCCTGCTGCTGCGGCTCCCCAGTAGATGACTGTATCCCGGACGAGCTCCCAAATTGTGAGAAACACTCCGTAGCCAATAATTTAGGCTCAGGCGAGGATCTCAGTGAAGTAGTAATTTATTCGCGATTGCAATGGCGGGCGTCCCACAAGCAGGAGCGTGCCTACTAGTCACACAGTATGGTTTATATACTTTATTTCTCAATGACCGGGACCCTCCCCTGTTTCCCCATTGACTGGGTAATCCAGGTTCACAACCTATCCGATGCTTCACAGACAATACATGGCCTTCAGTTGCTAGCCTGTTAAATTTCAAATTTGATTTTTTTTACTGTTTGAAGTGGTAATGTTTCTTCACTTATCTGACTTGACACCGTGATTTTCACCTAATTGTTCTAAGGAGTCTGGTTGTTTGCATTTTACAAGGTTGCCTGCTAAATTTTCTTATCACTGCAAGCATATCTCAATACCCCATTCCTTACCTTTAAACAACGTAACTCTGCAAAAACATTTTTATTCCCACACCCCTAACTCTGCAGTATTATTTAATTATTTGTTTCTAGGATATATTCTATATCCCAGTTTCTATGTTATTCTGTTGTTTCACTGATGGAACAGTAGAAGATCAACAGGCAAGGAAACAGCAGTCTGAAATCCCTATAGTTTACCATTTCCCCCCCTACATTTCTAAAGTACGCTTTCCTCCTGAACGTAAACCTTCACGATTCCTTAGGCAGACGAGGCTACGGAGTCTGGAAAGACACACGGTGTGGTCAGTCTCCTGCGGTGCTCACTGTTGAGAGCAGCCCTGTATTACAAACTGTTCTGTTTAGGTCTGAGGCTGTAAAACAGCTTGGTTGTACCCTTGAAAGCTAGTCAAAAGGCAGAAGTACTTCCTTCAGGCTTTTAGGGAGGCTTCTATTTGTTCTGCAGTAATGAAGTTTGCTTAAAAAGTCAATATCCTGTAAAGATCTGCATTCTTAATTTAAATAAATGGCTTTCTCTGTGTTAACATGTAGAGTTCTTAAGAAACATGGAAGCATCCTGCCAGTCCTGTAAGAATCTCCTTTTATTTGTTTTTATTTAGCACATTACAGGTTCAGCACAGACATTGAGTAGATGCGTATAGTAACATTTGCGTATATATGTTATAAAGAAGACTGAGAAGAGCACAGTGTACAGGGCCAGCCCAGTGGAGTTATTTGCAGAAAAGGACAACTTGCTACAGAAACACTGTTTACCTTTAACTGAAGTCTTCACAGAAGTTCCTCAATCTTTTAGAAATTAATTGTTTCTGTGAGGACACAATACGTTTAGCTCTCAGAATTAAGTCTCTCTAGAAGTCCATGAATGTTCTAAATGGTCCTTTCCACTTGAAGCAAGGTAAACAAGATCAAGTTCTGTTAACAACTTTCCATCAGACAGTAGGTCTACTTCAAGCAGGAATCCGACAGAGCACTGAGCTTAGCTGCTGGATCAGGAAATACTGAATTGTACATAACAGAAGTTGATTTAAAGCCTACCACTAAGTGCTAAGAGATGTAAGGACCATTTTAAAACTTAAAAAGCATTTTATCTCAACTGGTAACAGTGCAAGAAATGTTGACTAGTTTGAGAACTGTCAATCTAGTACAGCTCTGGTTAGTCTTGGAAAGTCTAAGAATTATCAACAGCTTTTAGGGAAGTAATTTATGTAGTAGTTTGTACCTAAATCAAATTTTTAGGTATCCGTAAGATTATTTCAAGAAGTGACACTAAATTGCATTGGCAATGTGACTGGTATGCACACAGTTGACAGTGTTTAAAACGCAGCATTAGTATTTAGTATGGCTTACAGAAAAGTTCAGCAGGTTAAAGACAGAGGAAAATAAAAAAATAGAGCATTAAATGTGTGGGTCAGTTCAAACTTCCTACTTGGTCACGACAAGAAGTTTGCTTTACCCTGTATTCTTTTCTGCATATCCCCTCATAATAAAATGTTGCCATTGAATGACAGTGTGTGACACTTTAGTTTTTTTCTTAAAATAACAAGTTCTATCCTGTCCTACAGAAAATAATGCATAGTACCTCATACTTCCCTATTCATGTTGTTATTTGACAGCTCTAAGGTCTGTTTTGTAGCTTGAAGTTTAAAATGCATACTTTTAAGACACTATTTTACCTCATTTTATAATAGGCATTTCTCAAACGTAAACTTTATCTGTTGAGTAACTGTGTGCTTCATTCTTTTACAATGCTTGTGCCTGAGAATTTAGAGTGCATGTTTCTATACCAACTTGTTACAGAAAGCCCCAAATCTTCAAAAGTTTGTTTTACTCTAGAATTTAAGTTGTGGACCAGAAATCACTTCTTATCAATCACATTAAAAGTTCAAGCTTACTTTCTATCTTCTGTGTGTTTTGTGAATTTGAAACTGTCAGGGGCACTACTGTGGGCTTTGAAGACATGTCAGCACGGAGATGAGAACAGAGATTTCAGTAATTCATGCTGAATTTGTTGAAAATACTGTAGTGTGAAAGTAAATGCAGCTTCAGATCTACAAAAAATATTTTCCATCAACTATGAAAAAGCACTTATTCTCTTTGTTTTGGTTGCATTCTTACAGATTGGTCAGAAATATATCAAGTAATCTAAATAATAGCATCCCTCCAAATTCAGGAATTTTCAGTGCTCATGCAAAGCTGTTCTTGGACAGTCAGAACGGATTGCAGATGTTTATGTGCAGAAAAGCTTGTGGCAGTGGCTGTCCACCCCCTTAATGATGTAGTTCTGTGGACGGATACCTAAGACAGTAAATAATACTTCATCAGGACTTTAGGAAGAAGTGTTTGTAATGTTATCGTTCCTAATGAAAAGGTGGTTTGTGCTTTTGAGTGTGAACTTAAGAAGGCACTCTATTTACAATTTTAGATGACAACTTTATTTAGAAAGAGAAGGCAAGGGAGTTGTACTGTAGTCATTTTGTGCTCATTTGGTGCAACTTTAATGCATCATTTCTGTCAAATTACCTCACACTAATATAGGTCTCATCATTCGCATTAAGTTACTCTCCCATATTTAGCGTCTATCCATTTAAGAATATGCACATTGTACCAAACACAACAAAACGTGCAACAGTGAATAATCTCTATCATCAGGTGCCTCTAGAACAGGTGATTTCATCATTCAATACTTCACTAGTGAGGAATACATCTGCCCTTCCATCTCTCTCAAATAATCCCCTGTATATTCAAGAAAATCTGTTCAGACTAATATTGTCCTTATACACTAACGTCATATTACCAGGCACACCAAAGTCAGCATTAAGAGTAATTACATGTACAAAGAGACAACTAAAGTGCAAGAGCCTCTGGGATATATACTTTTTATTTATGTTACTGCAGAAGGTGATTACTGAAAGATTTTTTCTGCATGAAGATGAATAAAATGTTTTCATTAAGCTTCAGATGCTGCCCACTGCATTGCTTTTAAATAAAAATGCTCAATCTCTATACAGACAACAGCAAAGTAGTAAGCAAACTTAAAACACATTCCTTTAATATATCAAAATGTTTCCAAGGCAACATTATTAAAATTATACCACAGTTCCCAGTAACATCAAGCTTCATAAAGGAGGTGGTAGGGAAGCTTTATCCAGTTAAAGTTTAAGTGCTCTTCTTCTCTTCACCCAGTAAGTTCACTGTTGCTTTCTTGGCTGTAGAAAAATAAAAGTTAAAACTTAGCAGTGTCTTACAGACTTAAGCAGCTTATTTGCTGTAAGTAATAAGTGACAGAATAAGGAAACATGAAGAACATTATTTAAGATACCTGTTCAAGAATAATGATTCAGAAAGGGTCATGCCACAAAACTTCCAAGAGTAGTTGAGAAAGGCAGATCGTTTAAATACTCATAAGAACACTTCTTAAGTTGGTAAAAAGAAATCAGACTTCATATATTATTTGGGGAAAAATAGATTTAAGGTGATTTGAGGTATCTTATAAACATTTTTCCTTTCAAATGAAATTTAAGTAAAGTTTTACTTCAGCTAATTAATAAATTTCCTTTTCTCGTTCACGAAATTACCACCAGACATTTTGGAGTATACAGGCCCAGTTTCGAATGGAAGGCAACGAAAGCAAACATTAAGCAACTCCCGGCTGTGATAGAATTAGGATGTTATTCAATCAAATATGAATCTAAGAAATTTCTTCAACAGTTGTCTCAGAATCCTTTGATTTCCAAAGGAATTAAAATTACAAAGTCTTATAGACAGGAAACCTCCACTTCAAACGCTGCTGTTTGCTTGAGTTGAAGGATTTGCTTTACTAGACAACTGTCAATTCTTCTGTACTGCCAGGTACTGGGGATGATGGTATTTTAGGATATACAAAAAAATATATATATATATATATACACTGAAACAATAACTATATTTATGGAAAATACCTTGTGAGGATGTTCAGACCTGTCTCTAGAGAGAATTTTGATAGGATATGTATGTTGAGAAGACACACAAACTTCCACATTTGGAAAAAAAAATGCAAGCTGTTTCTTGCATTCATACAGTTTGTGCTTATTCTACCATAACTGTACTCCCAAAAAGTAAAATTCACTGTAGTCTTCTTTTCTTGACAGCTTCATCCAATCTAACTTCTCCATTAAAATTTACATAATAATCTTGTTTTTTCTCCCCCCAAACTGATTAATATTACCTTTAATATTAGAGCTGCAATTCCCCCGTCCCCCCCCCAAACTGATTAATATTACCTTTAATACTAGAGCTGCAAAGGTAAATTCTTCCTACTCGGTGTGATCATTGAATGGTCTTTTCCTCACCTTCTTTAGCGATGGTATCTGCAGTCTCTGCAGCCTTGTCTTTCAAATCTTTAACAACATTGTCCAGCTGAGCTTCATGCTTCAGGAAGAAAGGCCGGATGATTCGATGGTAGAGAAACTCTGCTCCGTTAGACGGACTGGGAGCCATGCACCACAACAGAAAGCCACACTACAGGGAACAAGAACATCTGTGTAAATGGAAGAGATGAACAGCAGACAAGGAGCAGTGCGCCTTCCTAACTTTGCCACAGACTGAAGTGTATTTAAAATGTTACATCATCGCCTTCGTTTCGTATGGTCACAGTCAAATAAGTATGTGTATCGTTACAGTTTTGTGCCGTAAATCTTGATATTGGAATACCTTCTTGCATACTGATAGGATAAAGGCAGCAGGCTGTAGCAGTAAAGCTCATCTGGTAAAAAGTGTACGAAGACTGCATGTATTTTTTCTTTTTTCTAAGGTAGTATTACAAAAGCTGACTAGACAAAACAGTCTCTGGCTACTTCTGAACTATACGGCACAGGCATGACTGAAGGTCTAGTCCCTCAGTCCCTCCGATCCAGCTGAAACACATCCCTATCCACTCTGCTTCCTCACCTTGGCCATGCAGCGGGGGAAAAAATGGGTCTGTGTGCATTGCAGTGACACAATGAGAAGACATGGACAAGCTACACATCGCACACAGATAGGGTAATGCTTTAGGATAGCACAGTTTAGGTATAGCTTTTATACCACAATCTGCTCTCTGGAAAAAAGAAATCACCACCCCAGTGTGTGGAGTAATATTTCTGCATCTTAAAAGGGGGACTGTAAAGACAGCTGTTACGTATGTTACAAATACCTGTCTTCACCACTGAAGCACCTTTATTTGGCCTCAGTTCCACTGTCATATTCATTAGAAAGATGGCTATGCAAAACAAGATGAAAACATTTAAAGGACAAGAAGTGCCACAACTATATTTGCTTGAGCACTGAAAGTATCTATAAAATGATATTTCAGCAATAAAACTGCAACAAAAAAGGCAAATTTTCTCAGCAATAGAACAATTCTTTCCAGACACAAGGAGAGTAATATTATTCGGTGTCAAAAGCCTCTCGAAAAAAATACAAACAGAACATCTCTTCACAGAAAACCACCTTTTCTTGAAAGACAAAACAAAACCACCCCAGCCTTGGCCAAAATGGGCATTTAAATGAAAATGATAATGCCGCTTTTCAATAATGTTGGCAAATAGGACTTATTTAAGTATTTTATATCTCAAAAGTTTTCTGGTTTTCACAGCAGTATCTCCAGCAGTCAAAGAAGTAGTGCACCTAAGTTTCAATGCATGCACTATGGCTTCTGAAAGTCATTTGAAAAATACAAGCAATTTCTTATTTATTCATGAGGTTTCCAGTACGCTGCATAGCACAAAAGCATTTCCTATAAATCAGTTCAATTACAGCATCCTTTCAGAGTACCACTGTGCCTACCTAGGCATTTTTGTCTCCTCTCCTTCCACTTACGCTTTTGATTTCCCACTGGAAAAATGCAAAGACGAAACCACACCCAGATATTTGTTTTGCTATCACAATCTTGTAAATAACAATTTGGCCACTACACAGTCATTGAAGTCATGACGGGTTATTTTAAAAGAAAGATTCTGATTTAACAAAAAGAAAAAAATAGAACCCTATTTGAATCATGAAAACTACATAGTGCTCTTCAGACTAGCCTTCCAAATATTTCAGTGTCTTCCCTCTGTCCTTCTTGGATAATGGATGTTGGGATTGACTTTTGGTAGGTTCTGCTCTCCAGCTCTTTTGGCTCTGTCTTTAATGCAATATACACCACAAAAAAACACATCAGTTGAAATAAACATCTTTAACCTATTGTTTCTGGAGAGACTGCAACTCCTTTTTCCTTGAAGGCACATTTTCCTTCTCCCGGCCCTGTAGAAAGCTACTGATGATATATTTGGTGTGGAAGAGAATTTCTTTTCAAAAAGGAACCCTGATTCCAGGGGATAATAACTGCAATGCACAGAAACTTTTGCCAAAGGCAGTTTACCATCCTTTTAGGCAAGCTCTAAGCTTTTATCTTTGAACTAGATAATAAAGGCAGGAAGTGCTGCAATACCTATTTTCAAAAGCTCCTATTATTTGGAATTTAATATAACATAAAGAATAAATAATAGCATCTTATATTGCATCTTTCACTAAAAGCTGAGAGTTATTCCATTTCCTTTAAAGAATAACTGGCCAATTAATAACAGCTATTTTACTTGTCTCAGTTGACACAGATGTTACATAGTTCTCCTTTGTTTTAGGAAATCCCTCACCTCTAAGTCCAACTTCCTTTGAAACAAAAGAAACTGAAATTTCCGTTTTCTTGCCTAGGAATAAAATTAGTCATATCGATTTTTACAGCTTTGCCCCAGTCTAGTGAAGAAAAAAAAATAAATATTTTACAGTTATAGATTTATTCTCAAACACCAATGACTATTGAAATGTATTGAAAAATGGTTATATACCTTTCCAAGAGGACACATACCAGATCTGGAAATCTCAGTCTTTTCAAAGCTTGAGAATGTCAGACTGCTAACTTAGTTTATTTTTCCCTTGTCTCTTGTGAGGCTGAAGTAACAAAAACTATTAACGTAAAGTGGTTTGTAAAAAAAAGGTATACAAAGCATAGAGTGATTAAAGCGTTAACTGGAAAAAAAAATCACTGTATTCTTTGTGACTCTCCAGTCCAGCCATAGGAGGGAATGAAATTCATAATTGCACAGAGTGCAAAGGAGAGATCTCTGTCCTGAAGCATAGTCAGACTGCCACATTTGGCACATTACTACACTCACAGTGAAAACTCCTCCTACTTCATTTGACTTAATGCTTTGTAGAAGCAGTTTTCATAATACAGCCAATGTCATGTGTCTGACTGGAATTCTGTTCAGAAAGAGGATTTTATTATTTCATCAGGGAATTGCTAGTAAAGTCTGGAATCTCCTTGCTCCCAGTAATACTTTTAGGACAACCTCTACTACTTTCAATGGCCATAGTATTTTAATATCAGAACAACAAAAAGATCTTTAAATAATTAACAGAAGTATCAGAAAATAAACAGGTCTCATACACATGAAATTATGAGTTGCAAATGTGTCCTGTGTTTTAGATAAAGAAGTTGATTAATAAAAAATAGGCATTACAAAAAAAAAAGGCAGAACAACCACAAAACCCAAAAGAACTCAAAAGTTTTCTGCTAGCGAACCAAAGTGTATGAAAGTGTGGTAACACATATCAAAAGAATTCTTGAATATGCCTTTCACCCACATATGAAAACTCCTAGTATGCTTGAAATGTCGGGGTCACAGAGGCTAGGCCCTGGACTTAGGAAAGTATGTGAGCAACTATGATCAGAGTCTCAGCCCTGCATGTTGAGGCATACAGGAATAATAAGTAGCTAAAACTCTGTTCAGACTGGACACTACAAGCTCTATCAAAAGAATATAAATATGCAAATTTAGCTTATTTATAAAACAAAAGCAAATTTGAAATTTGTATGTATGACTTATCTGGGCTTCTGTTTCATAAGATCATAAGAGACATAAAGACATCACGAACAGCACTACAAGAGGTTTTAGTTGCAGTAGACTGAAAATTAGAAGCTGCCAGCTTCCTCCTTTTCCCCACATTGAATATTTTCCATCCTCCCACCCAGTTAGCAGTGCTTTCTGATTCTTGGCCAACACCTTCCGTCTGCCTTCGTATCACAAAAGTATATCTCTCCTACCCACTGCTGACAGTAAATACTTGACTTGCATGTGCCTTTAGCAGTTATCATTGAAAGTTGCACATTTATTGTAATTGCTTCCTTCAGTTCTGCTTGCTTTTGCTGAACTGAGATAAGTATCTTACGTTTTTTGCCACTGCTACATGTAAATGTGGTATTTCTGATACAGGAGTATCACAGCCATCTGTTTGTTTCTTATTTGCTAGGTCAGCCTGAATTGCAATTGAATGCTCTTTAGAAAGAGTGCTATGCTGGCATGGAGAAATCATTGCCATGTTTTTACCACCAAGAAGTTAGAAAAGAAGCTCTGAAAACATTCCGTATGAATTCAGAACTGGAGACAATAGGTAAAGCTGTAACACTGCTCATCTGTAAGGTGAAGTTGGAGATGTGAAATAACTGTGTAAGAACAGATTCTTCCAGTGCCATAAGCAATCCTTTTGGATCCTATTTTCAGGTCAGCTGAACTTGCATTTTCATTGCTATTTGGCTTGATCTTAATATATTAAAATGGTAAATCTTTCATTTATGTGTAGACCATAGTAAACTTCAAAATTAGCTTACTCTTTAAAACTTAAAAAGCAAACACATTAGCCTTAAAATAGTAAAAGAACTTTTCATTTTTGACTAAGGGGTAAAAAAGGGGGGAAGAGAGAATTAACTCTGTGAGACAGGCCTGATTTTTTTTTTTTAGGTTTGAAGCAGCAGTTCAAATGTGTGAGGGTGTTTTAGGGAGCTGGGGAATTAAATGTCTAAATGACTGTATGATTGGTGTCAGCTGAATATTCAAAAGGAAGAATGCAGAAGTAATGAATGTAACTGTAAAAGTAAAGAATGTAATTGAATCGTCTAAGTTCATTTTGTCTTTAAAATGCAGTGTTTCCTGGAAAAAACTATTTGGCAACATCAGACCTTACCGTTAAAACTGTAAATGCCCCTACCACAACAGCTGACAATCAAATCCTTTCAAGTACTTTGCAAAGGCTAAGCCAGGCTTACAAAGGTAGGAAAAAGAAGCAAGAGAACAGCAAGAGAACACAGAAGTTCTCTAGCTACAGTTCTGTAAGCTAAAGAAATAACTGTCCAACAAGCTTCTACCCAAAAGCATACATGTTAATTGACTACCTCACAGAATAATTTAATGTTTGGAAGTTGACTGACAATACTGTCATACCGTATTTGACAAATGAAGATTGGAACACATCAAACAAATCATTGTCTGTAGTCAAACCCCACTACTAAATACACGTCAGCAACAAGCTCTTCTGATACTTTCCACTTCCTTTCAGGAAACTATATTTTACGAAAAATGAAGATTGTATGATTGAAACTATTTCTCATGTTGTAATTTCCTTCTTCGCTCCCAATAGCACAGAAGTTAATACTTCCTTTTGATGCCTTTGCAATTTAACTCTCCACTTCTACTAAAGCACTTGAAGCAGAAATGAAGCCACTCTAGATTTTACCAAGTGCTCTCATCTTGCCCAAATTTGCACCGCAGGCCACCTGTCTTCCCACTGGTTATCTCCATAGTCTCTTCTTTCCTAAAAAATAGCAGATCTTTCCCTGTTACCCACCACAACTTTCCCACTTGCCTTACAAAAACATCAGCTGTAAACAGATCACTTTCATAGAGCAAAATTAGTGTAACCAGCGTCTAAAAATAAGGTGTGACCCACGCACGACTCCAGAGGAGTCTGTTGACATCTATTCATTCTTGAAGACATTAAAGCAGTTATATCAAAGGTCTCATTTTAAGAAAAGGGGGTGAGTAAACTAAAATACCTTTAGCATGTAGTAGAAAGGGAACCAGGACAGGAAGATATCGGAGAAGAATTCTGCTATGCTGAAAACACCATACACAACCCAGTAAGTCAGCCACTGTGTGTCATCATCTTTGTTGGGACTTTCAATGGCCTTGATCCTGTAAGGAAAAAAAAAAAGCAAGGTAAGTAGATCAATAGCACTAGAGTCATCTATAATGGTGAAGTTTTTACATCTCAGGTTTATTGCTACGTGTGAATTCTCATAATTCAATTTCTCTATATCATCTACAGAAAAGACTTAAATGTTATCCATCACATGGACAGCGTGCCCAAGATCTCTGGATAGCAAAGCTTTTACCTAAACATATGACTTCAAAAAGAAGTGGCACCTGAGCTACTTCTAGCTCTGTGACTGCAAGAGAAACATGAACATCACCACCTACCAGGTGTGGGACAGGAAGAGAGGGGATCATCTTTGGCCAGTTCAGGATACGTTGAGGTATTCCTGACCAGAATACCATTGGACACAAAGGAGTACATGATCCACCTAACAGTCAACCTGAGTGCACCCAGCCCTGTGCTGTACATATTCCCTGGGTGTAGGATAACCCTCCCCAGCTAATGGTAACAAGGAAGCCTGCAGGCAGCTCCCACTCAGCACCAGCAATGACACCAACTATCTGCCCTCACCGGTATCTAAAAGGGACCAGAATGAGGTAACCCTGCCCAGGATTTTGAAGTGAATATCAAATATCTTTATTCATAATGTACGTGAGCTAAGTTCCTTTCTGAAAAGGCAGACTGTATGATTTGCTGTAACTGCTGGGAAGCACTTGGTCTACAGCAGCAGAGGCCGTATAAAGTAACCTCCCCCAAACACACACAGTGAGGACTACGTATCTGCATCCCCAACTGCTTTGCTCTTTAAATCCACTCCTGCAGAACTCACAAATCATGATGTAGGTTACAATATTAAGAACAGTGGAGAAACCTCAAGTAAAGTCTTGGGCTTTCCGCTTAATTATTAACTGGCTTTAAATCTCCAACTGCCAAGGGCATGCAAGTTCATACAGTTTTAAAAATAGGGGGTTGAAAGAAAGATGCATGCATGTTTTCTTTAGTACAAGAAATGAAGTGGAGACTCTGGATCTTGCTCAGTTCTCGATTAGCACTATAAGAAGTTTTAGAAGGAAATGCCAGCGACCATAAGCCTGATAATATGAAGATTAAGAATATTAAAAAGCATTTGTCCTCTCCACTCATGCCATTGGATTAAAATTTGTATATTTGGTTTTAATTCTCTTATAATTTATTCCCTTAATATCAACTATACTGTTGCTGATGCAAGATCTGTGGGATAAGTCAAAGGTGTAAAATTTTCTTTTAGACAGTAAGGAAGATTTTGAGATTTAGGGAGATTTACAAAACAGAAGGCACAAGGAGATGGCTATCTGTGAGCAGATTTCCCGGTTTGTGAACTGACAAGCCCTTCAGACTGTGTCACTTCCTAGCTCTGTAAGTTAAAATAAAAAAATCAACCATGTGACATGCTTTATGTTTCAGCAGAAGCACTGATAAACCCACCACACACTGAGAGATTTGGTGCAGCTACTGGATTGAATTACTTTGAGATGCAATAAGAGGATTTGACAATTAATTTATGCATCATCTGCACTAGTTTGCAGCTGGCCAGGGAGGTCCTTTGACGGGGACAGGAGCAGCCCTTGCCCTTCCCCACTACGCACGGTAAGGGGCTGTAATTCAGGTGCTGCATCAGCACAGCTGGAAAAGCAGGTTTTCTGCAGGTGGACTGCTGGAGGTCTGCTTGCTGCTTTTCCTGACAACACAGCGTCAGGAAACGCTGCCCAGGCAGCCTTCCCAATGGCATGCCAGCCTCCGGTGCCCCGGCATGTTCAGTACACCTGCACCTCTCAGTTATTGCAGTACCACAGGCTGAGGGTCCACTGAGAAAATACACTGGAGGTCAGGGGGATGGCTCCTGATGCGGGCTGTTTTCACGGTGTGGAACTACCTACTGAAGGAAAGAAAAGCAAAATCAACTAGCAGGGAAGTCAGAGTGCTGAACAAAGGGGTAAACGGAGGAGGGAAAGGAACATATGGCACCTTCTCACGGTTAAGTAAAACCTGCTGGGCATTAATTTTTCCAGTTACACTGGCAAGTTCTCCATTACTGACATATTGGGGAAGGCTTATCTTACCACAAAAAAACATGCTAGCTTGGTATTTGCGAGAGAACACTTGGCAGTGGAACTGCTAACAGTCTTGCTGTTTTCCACTCATCGTCTGAAGCTGTTGACAGATTTAGGGGGAGGCTGTTTAACTTTTGTTAGCATTATTAAAAATCATCCTAATGATGATGAAAATCAGTTTTCACTAAAAAATGTAGAACCTCCAATTCTGTAGCAAAGGGCAGATGACACATCGCTGTGTCAATATGGCATGCTTTAGTATCTTCTCTCCTGTAAAAATGGTTGGCCTGGAAGAGCTCCAAAAATGGGTGTGCTCCACTTGGACATTCATCATCTGCTCCTGCAGTTCCTTAAGCTGATACCTTGCCTAGTCAAACCAGAAAACACAAATTGACTGTCCCCATCTGAACCCAAAAGAAAGATCCCAAATAACAAGCAAACACGAGTTTCAGACTCACTAAGTTAAGGAGACATGCATTTTTCTCTACCTGCTAGGTATTCGTTATTTCTAAAGTATTTCAGCTTTGCAGGGATACTTATGTAAGATTTGCATATGCTCCTATCTACAATATATTCACTCATCTAAAAAGCCCAAGAAATGGCAGCCTTTGCTCCAAAGTATTCATGATCTCACTTGTGAGTTCTGCTAGCACCTAGAAAGAAGCATTGCTGATCTGGGAAGTCTCAGTTTGACTGTAAAGCTGTGAATCCTCAAAACTTGAAGAAGTACCTTGAAGAAATAAATGTGAATTTTTATAATTATGAGGAACTACTCCTGAGAGCATTACAGAAAAACATTTCAAAACACTACCACCCCTCGCAAGGACATGACACTAAATTAATATAAAAAAAGAAATGTATCTTAAGGCCTTCTAATGATAATGAATGCTGATGACATAAAGAATGAGCCGCGACCACAATCCTGTCTTTAAGCTTAGGAATCACAGGACCACTAATTGTTGGCGGAGAAAGGCTGCCTGCTAGCCTTGCCAAGCAAAAATCTAGTTCTCATTTGATCTTGAGAACTCTTACTTTCACTGGAGCTTATGTGCTATACATGGCACCCCACAGCTTTCCCAGTCTTCCTTCCGGTGCAAGGTGGTGGGAAGACATCTAAAGAATAAGGATTCCACAGAGGAGTGTCTGAACAAGACACTTTCATGGTCAGACTGTCACGAGTAGTAGTACTGCAAGTTGTCATTCACTGGTGTGGTTTAGTCAGCTGACATGCAACACTAAATCCACATATGCTGTTTTCTTGCACGCTGTAGAAAACAGCACAGCTACACTTCCCTCAGGTCTGATGCCTGGTCCAGGTATCATGGGACAAACTCATGGGGCTGACACCTACCACACCAAAGATGATAACAACCAGCACCATCAGCTCAGAGGCAAGAACAAAAACTGCACCTGTTAGGAGGACGCCAGAATAATACCATTTAGTAGAAGGGAAGAAAGGAAAGAATGGAAATAGCAGAGCCATCAGTGACTCACCATTTTAACTGAAGTAAAGGAAAGGCAAGTATCTGATGAGCATTCTGCTTCATAACTGGAAATACGTCCTTGAGCTGAGAGTGCCAGTGCAAGTCCATAGAATAACATGTCCCTACCTAATAAAAGGACAACAGATAACCACATCCTCTGCTACTTACACACAATTTCAAAAGTAAGTCACAGAAAATATTTCTTAGTCAAGAACATGCAAGTACAATAAGTTATGTAGAGTATCTGAAGTGGTTTTTGTGTGTTTATAACTACACTCGTTTCAGCTGGAGAATTTCACCTTAATTGCACTGCACTTCAATAATTTATTCTGTAATTTATTACCTATTATCCTGCTATAATGTTCTGCACAACTAACTTTAGGAGATATATGTCCTACTTCAAGCCAAGGGCATTTTATTTTTCTTCATGTTAAATCATGACTCAGTCAGTGTGATACTCAAAATTCAATCTCCATCAGTAAGTGAAAACATACAGATCACACGATGCTGGCAGTACAGCCAACTTTAGGACGGCCTTCTTGTAATCCGTACACTGCACGAACAAGTCAATCAGTCTCAGTAGCATGTAACATTAAAGTCTCATAATGAAGGAAGAAGCATCCAAAGCCCATGCTTTCAAATTTACAAATGAATAAAAAAATAAAAATGGTAGTTTCATATCTTTTTTGTCTAATAATGATATGACTAAATTTCATGTTAGTTATGTGGAACAATCACACATCACAAAGGATTTTATTTGGTGCTTATATGCTAATTACAGAGGACTTTAATTATAGCCCCAAATAACTACTTACAGAATTTACACATGCAGGAGGAAGGAGCAGCCACTATGAACAGCTTCCAGTAGACTGGATGGCAAACATCACAGCCCAGTTTTTTTAAAAACAGGTATCTCTCCAGTACTGAGTATGACCTGCCATGAGCCAGCGTTGCAACTTGTGCAGACATATGGGGAGTGCACTGAAAGTGTCGTTTTTATCCACCCCTGTTCCCTGATAACCCGTCTAGCTGGTGATGCCAATGGGGATGAGATGAGGCTGCCGTGCTCTCCAGCAGCCCAGGGTTCACAGCGGCTGTGCAGCTACAGTCTCTGGACCATAGGTCAGTTTTGACTGCTTCTGTCATACAATCAGTCCAACTGGGCCACGTCTAGCATTAATTGGATTAAGTCTAACATCAGTGATTTGCCAAGTTCAGTTATTTCACTTAGAGCACCTGTCTCATTTTGACAAATGCCAGCTCCTTTCCAGGAAGAGGTTGTTACTCACCCCTGAATTATCTCCAGCATAGTAAATCATTGTTACAGTTAATTCATACATACAGTATTCATAGAATAAGCCTATTATAATTTTACCAGGAGATATAGGGTTTTTTTTTTTGAGCTGAGTCCAGCTAGTAAGATGTGGAAGCCAGAAATTAAGAGAGAAAGAAATTCCAAAATTTATTACCTCGTGTCACTCAAAACTCTGCAGTTTACAAGGTGTACCTGATGACTCTTGTACAAATAAAGTTACAAGTTTAAGACAAAAGACAGACTACAGTATAAGAAATCTTTAGTGCATCGCAAACCATGTACCCGTCAACACATGTATTTCATAACCACACTGCATTGCTTAAACTAAACCCAGCCCCCGTGCTGTAGTTACAGAGGAGAGAAGCCATTCTGTGCATCCTTCCCTCAGTTTTCTAATCAGAGCTATACTGAATGAGTAGGCTGGCAAACATTGTGACTCCATTGCTAGGTTAACTTAAAAAAAACTTCAGAGAAATAAAAATTCCTTATATTTCTAAAGCTTATATTTACCAGTCTGTCTCAGCTCCTTACAGCAGTTTGCAGAGATTCAAAACCAATTTACTTTTAGCTATCTAGACACCTCTGTGGGATCAACACTCCACTGTAACACAAGACTTCCTAAGCTCAGTGACTCCCTGCCATCCTCATTTCAGACCCCCCTTGGCAGGTTGCCTCTGAAACTTCTGGCATCACTGCAGTGAAGCCAGTACCTGTGTCAGTACCTGCTTTATCATTTTTTCTTCTCCATTTTCATCCATCAGCTAAAAGCCTTCCATCTTCCATACTTCTTCCTCCATACCATCTCTACTAGTAGAGTAATACATTTGCAGATACTGAAAACATATCCCTGCCAAATACTCTGCAGCAGTTATGTAAGTGCAGGCCTACCATCGCCCCTCTCCTAATTCTGTGTATCCAGAAGATGGCAGCAGGCAACCTCATGAAGTATAGGAAAGGTATTTGTTGTCCACGAAAAGACAGATATAATTAGGAGGCAACACACCAAATGGAGGCAAAACAACATGACAGCGGTACAAAGCGTTCTACCTTCATTTCTTCAAAGAGAAGTGGAGACAGAGGCAAAAAAGCGGAGCAGAGGCCGCTCTCCCCACCCATGAGGAGAGTTCTACAGCTTATGTTAAATAAGCATAAGGCTAGGTTCCTCAAAAAAAAAAAAAAAAAAAAGAGGCAGCAGTTCTGTCATTTCATTACTCTGTTTATTCCTGTCCCACTCTCCTCTGGAGCAAGTATTTGTAGGGCCACGTGATGGATCAGTTCCCCACTTCCGACCTGGGCTAAAACCAGCTCCCCACACACACTCCCACACCCACAGGCTCTTTTTGGCTGGGATTAACATAGATCAGTGCCTCAATCCAGGCTGTCAAACCATTACGCTGCTGCTCGTCCCACCCCGCAGGCCAGGTGATGCAGGTGGAGCTGCGCAGCAGGAGCTCCAGCAGACTCCCCCGCTGTGCTCTAGAAGATGTCCACGTACCCTCTCTGGAAGAAGGATTTGCTCCACTGCCAGCCTTAACACAGGCAAGAGAAGTCACTGCAGGCTTTAGCAGAGCTCCCATGTGCATGAATCCTCAGAATAAGCTTTACCAGCCTTACTACTGGCTGTGCTTGTCCGCATGAGCAGTTAGACCAGTATCAACACTCCGTCTCCTACAGCCTAAAAGGCCCTGTTTCAGTAACCTCCAATTTCCCTTTTTATTACAGGAGTCTTTCAGGTTGTCTTTCCTCAAGGTTATGACAAGGAAGACAATGACTGTGTGGCCAGGGAGCTTACGAAAAAGCCAAATCCTACCTGCAAAATACAGACATGCTGCATTTCCACCAGAAGATACCACTGGCTGGCAATCTGCAGTGCTGCTGGCACCTTCTGTACTTGTGACAGACAATTTTGTTTGAGGACAAATGTATTTCATATTCTTTGATTGTCTCTCCACAGCTGTTACTTTTTAGCGTATAGGCACAGAGATCAAAAAGAGTTGTTGTTACCCTGAGGAGAAGAAGTCATCCTCTACTATATGTTTACAACAATACAGAAAGAATAAAAATTACATTTCCTTGTCAACATATAGTGCACTGTGGAGACTGTATTTTACGCATAATTTTGTTACAGCTCTAAAATTGCTTTTCTGTTCTGTTTACCATGATATTGGCCAATGAATTACAGGGGGGCCTTAAATTACCTAAATGTGCAATTAAGCACAAAATGGTGCAACATTTTCAGACTTGATTCTCAAAGCAACTGGAGTTTCGGATGGAAAAATCTTGCTGTTGTAAGGTGATCACTGTGCAAGTACTTTTTAAATTAGAAAGCAAGTTACACAGATCCTAGGGTTTTAATTACTGAAAGTAATTTTAAAAATTGATTCATCAGGGAGTAGGAAAGGGATTCGAGTTTCAGACTTAGAGGAATAGCTTCTGGGTTCAGGTCTCTGCAAATCCTCCAGATTCCTTTCTGAGTGCAGTGCCAGCTACTTAACTGTGTATAACATTCTGTCATTTCTTTTTCAAAATTTTTAAGTTTTAACTAATGTTCACAGATCCTCACATGAGAGATTGCATTTTTCTTCTTATGAGCTGAAGACAGCTTCATTAACCTCGTCCAAAAATCGTGTATTTTGCTCACTGTATACTCACTGACAAGTAGGCTGCTGTCCTTTTGGGATAGCAAGGTGTGACCAACTCCCCTCCAACAGTCTCAGAGCTGTGGGGAATGCCTTTTACAGCATAACTAGAACACATGACTGCAACAACAGAGGCAAACAAGAACAGCAACTAACAATAATCCACATTTTTTTAATCCGTTTGACTCCACCTTCTTCGACACTTAGGATCAGCAATGTTACACATTAAATTTCAGAAGCATTGTGACTCAGCAGGCGAAAGCATAGTTTAAGAAAGTATTTTAGCAAACCCAGTGGTGTAATCCTAACTATCCCACTAACAACTGCATTCCTAACATCAGCTAAGTTGCTAGAGATTACTGCACTAAAGAGAATTAGTGCATGCAATAGTGTATTTCTAGACTAAGAAAATGGTAAAATGCCTTCATTTATGTCTCACACACATCTGCATTCCCTTAAAATAGTGTCTATATAAGTTATAAACTAGTAACCTTCCAAGGAGTTTAATTTGCATTGTGGACCCACCTGTGGAACAAAGGTCTTTAACTTTTTAACCTAAATTTAAAATGTGGAAGAAAAATTCCAATGTATCTACATTTGTTGTAATGTTAGAGTCACTCTTGCATCTAACAACTTGCCATCTCTAGAAATCAAAGCACGCCATTTCCCTACTTAACAGATACACAGCTTTTGTTTTAAACACAGCACTCTAAAATCTGAAAGACAAAAAAAACAAGCATGTTTCAGATGAACTGACTTGGCAGAACATACGCCAAAAAATATACACCTTTTAAAGTTTGAAACTCCATGGAAAGAGTGTCATCTGAGAAAGTGGACAGCTTAAGTGTAGTCAGATTTGGAAACTTTCTGCTTAACTTTACTCTGAGCACTGCAGATCTCATTAGATACATCAGTTCTCTCAAAACAGTTTTATAAAGCAACAGCACAACATTGCTTGTGAATGTAAATATACCATGTAGAATTTTCCATTAAGTAAAAAGTAAGCATTCTTCTCAAAATTTGTTATGAGAAAGCAAATTTACTGTCCTAGCTCTCATGAAATACACAATTTTACATTTTTAAGCATCTTTGACCAAAAAAAGCACCATTCCTATTTCAGTGGTATGGAACATGCAAAGAAACCAGGAGACAGGCTCAGGTTCACGACGATACTTAAGTAAGACTTGAATTGCATGTTTACACCTCTTTGCAATCAGAATAGATTGTTTACTGTTTCTAAAGTGCCTCAAGAAGCACTTAAATAGTAAAAACAGCTAAACTGAAGTAACAGCATAAAATTAGCCAAAGCAGAAGGAGGAATGATTGTACTGTATTGCTCTTCTCCCCTGAAGACACCAGTAATAAGTTCAGACATTTTACTGCCCAGAGCTATTTTCATCTTAGCCATGCTTAAACCAAACATGACAGCACTTCTGAAATTTCAGTAAATCCTTTGCACGCGTTTCTGAGTCATCAGGGGCTCCCTTCCTGCTTGCACTCTCTAATTTGTCTGAGGCAGCTAACTACCATGGACTATGGGTGGGGCTGTGCTTAAACAGGCTAGATCTGGAAAATTTAGAAAAGCAGTGAGATACTGGCAACATTACTAAGTACTGGCCGGACTCACCCCTTCCATCTACTAGACTGAGTATCGCCTTGTGCAGTTAAAGCTCACTGAATGCATAAAAGGTTGTTGCTATCATCTGTGTTGAACTTCAAATGCTGGCCTACTGCAAACACAAAAGCCTGCAAATGAGTAGTAGATTTCAACTTAAAAATAATTACTTTTTTTAATCACAGAGCACCGCACAGGATTTGAGGGAATAACGCCAGGGTTTTATGACTAACTTTAACCCAGATTGTCTGATGTTCTGGGCGATAGCCAAATAAGCTCTCCTTGGAAAACTACTGCTTAATTTTGCGTATGTTAAGAGCCTTGTGGGTGTTGACATGGCATAGAAGACTTGGATTTGAGGAAGCATGGAATCATAGCACGGTTTGGGTTGGAAGGGACCTTCAAGACCACCCAGTTCCAACCCCCCTGCCACGGGCAGGACACCTCCCACCAGACCAGATTCCTCAAAGAAGAGCCAAGAAGACTGTGTGTGACAAATTATCGTGCATGGCTGCTTTGTGCACAAACACAACACGGACTTGCACAAAGCCAAGCCAAAGATGAACATTAAAGGGGGGGAAGGAGAAGGGAAGAAGCCGTGCCCACCTGAAACCACCTTGTGCCTTGGCCAGTGCTGGCAGCATGGGGACATGGTGGGCACACCCCACCAGCCCAGTCTCACTGGTGGCTACAGCCCTCAGCACCACGCCAGGAAAATTCACATCTGCTGCACAGTGCACACTGCCACAGAGCAAAGAGAATGGTGCTAAGGAAAGAAAATAAACTACAGAACTACACAAGGCACGGTGGGCAGCTGTGAAACTGCCAAGGCTTTGCCTGTGAGCAGACTGAACTCTGAGTGGAGCACCTCTGGGCTGTTTTTTGTTTTTTTTCAAATACACTTTCTTTCAGGCAAGCAAAGAGATGATCGGTAACTACTGTGACCAAGGTAATCCAAAACTAAAATCCTAACAGAAGAGAGCTGGAACATGCCTAGCAGGTCTCTCATCAGTAGTAGCCTGTTGGCTGTTTTAAGCAGCCATAAGAACAGGAGATGATCTCTATTGCAGAACACACCCATCCCACCACTTAATTCTACCACCAGTCTTTTCTACTGAATACTTAGTTATTTCTCATTTTAAACTATTCAGACAATCATATCACAAAAACGACACACTGATCTACATCACAACAGAGGACAGTAAGTTAACTGGGGAAAGACAGTCTGTGTTTTCTCTTTCAGTACTCTTCTGATCTTATTCACATGTGGACCCATTGCTGACATGCTTGTGTGAACATCAAATTAATTCCCTCTGTTATACATTCTGTTGATGGCTGTGTTCTCTGACCTCTTCCAGGAGGCACAGCTTTAACAGATGTACAGTTTACGTGGCAAGGTTTTAGCAGCAGGGTGCTGCAGGGGTGGCCTCTGTGAGCAGAGCCCAGCAGCTGCCCCATGTCAGAGCAGAGCCAGCTCCAGCTGCTCCAAAAGGGACCCACTACTGGCCAGAGAGCAACAATGTTTGGGCCTCTGGAAGAGCAGAGTTAAGGAAGGGAAAAAAAAACCTGCTGGGCAACAGCAGCTGGGAGAGAGGAGTGAGAGATTGTGAGAGAAGCAGCCCTGTAGCCCCCCAGGTCAGTGCAGCAGGAGGTGCTCCAGGCACACAGCAGCAGTTCCCCTGCGGCCTGTGGAGAGGCCCCTGGTGGAGCAGGCTGTCCCCTTGCAGCCCATGGGTCCCACATGGAGCAGATCTCCACGCTGCAGCCCGTGGACAAGCCCCTGGTGGAGCAGGTGGATGTGGCCTGGAGGAGGCTGCGGCCCATGGAGAGCCCCCGCAGGAGCAGGCCCCGGGCCGGAGCTGCAGCCCGTGGACAGGAGCCCACGCAGGAGCAGGGGGTCTGGGGGGAGCTGCCGCCCACCCGTGGGGGACCCGTGCTGGAGCAGTTTGCTCCTGGGGGATGGATGGACCCTGTGCTACGGAGCCATGTGGGAGCTGTTCTTGAAGAGCTGCTGCCTGTGGGCAGCCCCCTCAGGCTCAGTTCGGGAAGGATGGCATCCCGTGGGGGGGACCCCACGTGGAACAGGTGCACAGCATGAGGAGGAAGGAGCAGCACAGACAAAGCGCTGTGGATGACCACAACACCCATTCCCTGTGCTGCTCAGGGGTGCAGGATGAGGTAGCAGAGTCAGGAGCGAAGTTGAACCTGCAAAGAAGGTGGTGTTGAGGGAAGGTGTTCTTATTTTTTTATTTCTCACTATCCTACTTTGTTACTAATAAGCAATAAATTAATCTTCCCCAAGTCAAGCCTGTTTTGTCCACTCAGCAATTACTATCACGATCTCCTTGTCCTCAGCTCAACCCTTGAATGTTTCCATTGTATTTTCTCACGTCTTGCAGAGGAAGGTAGGTGAGAGAGCAGTGTAGCACCCACCTGGTGACCAGACAGGGTTAAACCACCACAGCACACTTGAGGGTGTTCTCAACCAATGAAAAAAGCTGAAATCTGTTTTCTACCCAATGCTAGGAAGCAAGTCTCACTAGTACTGACATTTCATATAGGGGGCTCTTCAGTTGTCTTTTCAAAAAGGAACAGACTAAAGAGAAGTGAGGACAACCACACTGGCTGCAGCTCGTTGTGCTTTAGGCCCACTAGCAGAAGGAACAGGACTCAACAGCACCCCAACTACAGTACGGGATCAAAGCTGTGGAAAGGAAACTGGAATCACTCTAGTAACTCAGCTGTAGCTTTCCATGGCTCAGCCCTACATTAAGATATCTACCCTTAGGTAGATAAGGAGCATGGCATGGTAGTGCCAGGACTAAAAGAAACCCATACAGTGGAAGACAGGCAATGTCTTTCAAGTAAAACCAAACAGGTTTTAGGTTTGGTTAGGCAGCCCATGCATAGCAGCAGACTGAAATCCATCTCAGGAGAAAGCACACATATCCTGGCCTGTTGCTCCCCGGCTGATCCCATAACCACGTACAGACTTGCAAGGGCAACTGTGCCTGTCCTGAGTTCACATGCCTTCCCCAAAAAGGGGAAATGGAACGGGACCATGAAAATGCATGCTAGCGTATTCCTTCCCACATCTTCTCTGCACTCTTGCTGGGCTGCTGGCTCTGTGGGCAGAACATTGTACAGGCGAAAATGCAAAGCAACATCTCTGCACTTGGGAAGGGAGGTAAGGGCACCCATCTTGTCAGCATGCTACTTCACAGGCTAACACCTCTCCACAGGATGCCACTAAGAAGTGTATGCCCCTGGCATACTGCACACTGTGCTATATAAGTGAGATTATCATCTCAGATTATAATTTTATCCTAAAAATGTTTCCACGTTAAAAAGATACACAAAGGGAAAGCATTAAGTGAGCATGAATCAGAAAAGCCAGAATTGGCACTGTATTCATGTGCATGGTATTCATGCTTTTTTTTGTTTGTTCACATATTTTAATTAAGATTTGTAGTCAAGGACAATGGCCAATGCACCCATTACAAAAACAGACAAAAAAAACTCACAGTACTAACACTGATGAGGTAAATTTTCAAGCTACGGTACACTTAAAACTACCTGCACACAGAAGGGTAGACACTCTACAAAAAGATAAAATAATTTTTCCAGATTTGTACAAAAAAAAAAACACGGGAAGAAAGAAAACCCACACTATTTGTATTTGATTTGCTACTGTCTTGCCTCCACAGCTTTAAGAGCTCTATTATCTGTTTATTCATCCCAACTGCATACAGGCAGATTTAAAATCTGATCTCAAACAAGCGTAAGACTTTAAGTAGCCTTTCACAAAGTAATTATAAAAATTTAATAGTGGCCTAACTCAGGCACAAAATAGTACATAAATGTATTTCCTATTCAACTATTTAAAGGTTTTACAGTATTTAAACATTTCCATTTTCAGATTTTAACTTAAAAAAATCAATTATAAATTGCCTTATAAAAAATAAGGCTTGTATTCCCCCCAAGTTGTTCTCAACCTATTATCTCCTAAATTAGTGCACACCAGTAACACTATTTAGAAAAGCACTGCTTAGTTTCAAGCATCATAACCATAAGGCATTTCAAAATACGGGTTTAATCTCATATGAGTCTAAAACTAAGTTGATCTCCCACACTCGGAAAACAAGAGAAGGAGCAAGCAAAGCAACGTATTTTTAATTACCCAGAAGCTAATTGCCAGATAACACATTTTTAAAAGCCGCTGACTGTATTTAAGCAGTTACATAAGAGGCAAGCACTGTGTTTCAACAACATAACATTAAAGCTGGGAAGGACTTCCATTTTATGAACACAGTATGCTACACAGAAGGTTTTGTTTAGTAAACCTCGAAAGTGTTTTGCAACCTACTGACGTCTTACCTAATGGGAAAACCATTTTGTTCTAGTAATTTGACAGTATAATGCCAATGAAAGGATACCAGCTACTTTTATAAACAGAACATCCACAAGGGCTTTCCTGAACTGTCCTTTGAAAGACAAAATAATTTTTAAGACTATAACTCTCAAGAGGAGCTCCAAAGCCTACCTCTCCATCTTCTCCTCTGCTAGGCTGTTTTGCAGAAAGCATTGCTCCTTAATGCGGCTTCCTCTGTGCATGGTGCTTTGCATTAAACACATGCTGACACCGCACCGCTGCCCTCCTGCGTACCTGGGAGCTCACTCTGCTAAAAACAGCGGTGTGAGCTTTAGCCAGTGCCACCACAGCAGCAGATTCTCTCCCCCGCTAGGAGCAGCAGCTAAGGCATAGCGACCCAGCCTACCTCCGGAGATGGCACAGCCAGGAAGCCAAGGAGGAAACATACCGCACTGTGGGTGCAGATTTTCAAGCATGAAGGCTGCTCAGCACCTGCCAGCCCATGACACAACACCTGCCAGGCGGGCACAGTATTGTTCTTGAGGCAACACCCGGCGGCCCAGCAGCAAGCAGGTGGGAAAGAGCAGCCACATTTCGGAGCACAGTCCTCGAGGACCGCCAGGGCTGAGACCCTGCCACCGGGTACCTCCCCGGCGTAACGGGGACAGCCGTCGCGGCGCCCTCCTCGCATCCCCCGCTCCCCCCGACACTCACGACACGTATGCAGGGTATCCGAAACCGATGATGTTGCAGAGCAGCGAGGCACCGTATCCGATCACCAGGTACACGGCCACCGCCCCGAGGAGAGCTGCGGAGAGACAAGAGGAAGGGGGGGGGGGGGGGGGGAAGGCAACGTTACCGGCGGCGGGGGCAGCCCGCGGGGCGCCGCGGCAGCGCGGCCCGGGCGGGCGCTCACCTGCGGCGCTGAAGGGGTACATGGCGCAGCGGAGGGGCGAGGCGCTGCCCCGGCGGCTTCCCGAGGGGGGCGGCCCGGGGGAAGAGGCGGAGGAGCGGGACAGGGCGCGGCCGCAGCCGCCGCTAAGCCGCCCTCTCGCCGCCGGCCGGCGAGGCGGCCCCCCCCCAGTCCCCGAGCGCCGCGGGACGTGCCGGCGGCAGGCGGTCGGCGCTCACCGATGGCGATGTAGGAGCGGTCGATGCCGGTCTTGCTCTCGATGCGCTCGAGCGCGGCGGTCATGCAGTTCTTCTCGTGCAGGAACCGGTCGAAGCGCTGCCTCATGGCCGCCGTCATGGTGAGGGTGCCCGCTCCTCAGCCCGACGCAGCCGCGGGCGTGTGGCCGACGAGGGACTGGCTCAGCGTCTGGCACCACCCGCACACGGCCGCGACGGGGCCAGGAGGAGGAGGCACGGCGACCAGGCCGGGCGCCACGCCACCGCCCGGCCCTGCCCTCCCCGCGGGGAGGCGGGGCGCCATCTTACACTGCCCCTCCCTCGGCGCCCCTCAGCGTCGCAAAATGGAGGGCGCGGGGCACCCGGCTCACCCGGAGTCCCGATATCGGCTCCTGGGTGGGGTGTTCGGGGTTTACACGCGAGTTGTGAATCTGCTGCGAAAATAAACTCGGGGAGCACTAGGGCCCGCACCGCAGTTGTCCTGCATGGCTGGTACCAGTCATGGAAAATCGCGTGAGGAAATCTGACCAAAAGGTTAAAAACTGTGGTGTGCGTTGTGAGTGACTGCAGGTGTTACGGGACGAGTAAAAGTCACTGAACTTCCCGGTGGGAACCGAAATGATGTTGAAGGGCTGAGAAAATGTGGTTCCGCTGCTCCCCAAAAGCTATGTGGCTACGTGGAACTCTGTGGCTCATAGCTGTAACCATACCCGAGGATTTATGGTGTGCATAATCTTACCAACTAAATTTAATTTATTGGGTATGACATCGTCTTGGAAACTTCCTTAGCTGTGCTGACTCGTCCCAGCAACCCATCTGCATCTGACTCAGCATTACAGCTAGTAACATACACTCCTTATGCCTTCAAATCTGCATTACACGTAGGCATGCTGGAACACTAATTTGCCTTAGTTTTTTCTTTTCTCCTCTATTCACCTGAGAAAAATTCAATGTAAATTGCACATTATCCTTTTATGCTGTCTTTGTTCTGGGGAAATGCCTCTTGCATGGAATTAAAAACATTTTTTCTTACTGTTAAGATAGAGTTTCTTCTTTCAGGCAGCTGTCATTAAAGGCAGGAATGAGGAGAAATGGAGAATAATCATGGGATCAGAGAATGGTTAAAGTTGGTTGGGACATCTAGAGATAATCTGGTCCAGCTGCCTGCTCAAGCAGGGACACTTAGAGTATTGCTCAAGACCATGTCTAGGGGGCTTTTGAAGAACTCCAAGGAGGGAGACTCTGCAACCTGTGCCAATGCTCCAACAACCACACTCCACAAAAGTGTTTCCTGATGTACACAGGGAGTCAGTCTCCTGTGCTCCAGTTTGTACCTAGTGCCTCTTGTCCTGGTACTGGGCACCACTGAAATGAACCTGCATCCACTGTCCTTGAACTCCTTTCAGGTATTTATACACATTGATGAGATCCCCCCTGAGCCTCCTCTTCTCCAGGCTGAACAGTCACAGCTCTCACAGCCTCTCTTCACAGGAGAGGTGCTTCTGTCCCTTCATCGTCTTGGTAGCCATCCATTGGACTCTTAATAGTATGTTCAAGTCTCTCTTATACTTGCGGCCTCACCAATGCTGAATACAGTGGAAGGATAACCTCTCTTGACATGCTGACAATACTTCACCTGATGCAGCCAAGAATACCATTAGTTGTCTTAGCAACAAAGGCACATTGCTGACTCATGTTCAACTTTGTGTCCATCCGGACTCCAAGGTCCTTTTCTGAAAAACTGTTTTACAGCTAGGTGACTCACAGCATGTCTTCGTATCTGGGGTTGTTCCTTTCCAGTTGCAGGAGTCCACACTTCCTGTTGAACTTTATGACATTCTTTTTAGCCCACCTCTCCAGCCTGTCAAGGTCCTTCTGGATGGCAGCACAGCCCTATGCTGAGTCTGCCACTCCCCTGAGTTTCATGTCATTTGCAAATCTACTGAGGGTGTGCTCTACCTCATCATCCAGACTGTTAATGAAACTGTTAAACAAAACTGGACCCAGTATTGACCCCTGGGATACTGCACTCATTCCTGGACTCCAAGTAGACTTTGTGCTGCTGACAGCTATCATTTGGTCTGGCTGTTCTGCCAGTTTTTAATCCATCTCACTGTCTGTTCAACCAGGCCATACTTCAGCAGCTTCTATAGGAGGATCTTATGGGGGACTCCCTGTAATCTTGACCCAACAGCTCTCTGCCTGCCCCTCATCCATCCCCAGACAGAGCTCCATGTGCTCCAGCTGCTCGTTGACATCAAGCATGATGCCCCCTTCATAGCTCCCCTGCCTGTCCTTCCCAAAGACACTTATTGACATGCCAGCAGTCGAGTCATGGGAGCCATCCCACCACATCTCCTTGATGCTGATAAGATCACAGCCCTGGAAGCGTATGCACACCTCTAACTTCTCTTGTTTATTCCCCACACAGGCACTTCAGAGGGGTACCCCAGCACATTGTGTTACTAGAAGGTGTTTGATAATAATAATAATAATGCCTTAATAATAATACCTCCATAATAATGCCTTGTAGGCATTTCCTTGCTAGCCTGCAAGTGCTGGAAGTAGCCTGCTTTAGCCCTATCATTGATTTTGCGATCCCTGCCTGCCACATCACCCTGTGCCCCTTGTTCAGCAGCCCTGTGCATCACTCCTTCACAGGGCCGCTGGGTACCCTCTCCCTCTTCCTAGTTTATTGCCCTCCTTATGAGATCAGCCATCCTATCGGCAAAAATGTCCTTGCCCCACTTAGAGAGGTGTACCCCATCTCTCCCAAGCAGACACTGATCCTCAATCAGGGTCCCACGATCACAGAACCTCAAAGCCTGTTGCCCACACCAGTTCCACAGCCAATTTTTGACCTCTTCTATCAGTGCCCTCTTTCTCATGTCCTTTCCTCTCATCAGCAGGACTGAGGAGGTCAGCACCACCTGAGCCCCCATGCCCTTGACCACTGCCCCCAGGGCTCTGTAGTCTCGTTTGATACTGCCCAGATTTCCCCTAGCAGTATCATTTGCACCCATGTGGAGTAAGAGCAGGAGGTAGTAGTCAGAGCAAGCATCCAGCTTCCTTGCTCTGCATCCCTGGCAGGCAGCAAACCTTCCTAATCCATAAATCAGGTCGACAGGCGAGTGTCTCCGTCCCCTGCAGCAGGGGACACCCGTTACAATGACTCACCACTATTTCCAGGCTACCTTGTGTGGTTTAGCTGAACTAGATTAATTGCTAGTAACCTAGTCTGTAACTCCAGGTAAAATGTTCGTACTGTAATTTAATTAATTAATTTATTTTTGGTGATAAAGGGCTTAATTTTCCTTAATGAAATCATAAAACACATTTGGAAGGGTTCTCAGGCAGCCATATAGTCCAGCCTTCTACTCAGTGCAGGTCTGATGTGAAAGCTAGACCATGGTGTTCAGGGTTTGGTCTGAACATCTTCAAGGATAGAAATTCTGCAGCTTCCTTGGCCAGGCTGTTGCTGTGTTTGACTGCACTCACAAAAAAAGACTTTTTTCCATACGGTTGAAACTGAAATTTCCCTTGATGTCACTTGTGACTGCTTCATCTTGTCCTTTGTCCTGGTCCCCTGGAAGAGGAAATCTGAGGAGAGTCTTGTTCTTCTTACCCTCCAGACAGACAGCTGATGATAGCCATTAGATATCCCCATGTAGCCTTCACTTCTGAGAACTAGCACAACAGTCCCAGATTCTGAGCCTCTCCTCCTATGCCATGTGTCCCAGTTCCCCCACTGCCACCCCCCCACTGCCACCCCATCCTTTCCTGTCTGCATTATCCATCTGATTGTCTGGACTTTTATAGAGAATGTAGGGGACCTATGTTAGACAAGCATTGTCAATGCACTACAATGTGGTGAGGAAATTCCTTTTAATGGTTATGTGCTTAACTGTTTTGTTTATGATGGGTTAATTGTTATGGAGCAAGAGCAAAATGGGTGGCTAGAAGAAGCAGGCTGGAAAGACAAATATAAATAAAGATAGAGCACTGTGCCAATGCTCTTCCAACACAACATGGAGAATAGAGAATATTGGGTAGTATTCTTTTTTGTTCCTAGGAAAGCCTGAAACTAAGAGGAAGAATACTGCAACATGAAGGAGCAAGCCTAGAGAAGAAGGAGGATTGAATGACCTGTCCAAAGAGCTTCTGCTGGAGAAACACAAATGCAGCAGGACAATCCTGTGGAGGTCCAAAAAACAAGTGCTTTCCTACCCTGCAAGTTTTGAAAGTGATAGTGTGCAAGATGTGTCCTCAGACAGAACCAAAACACATGCAGTAGTAGCCTGTTTTTACAGGCTACTGTGCCTCTAGCTGTAATTACCATGACATGGTAATGGTAGACAGGCATCTAGAGTCACAGGCTACAGGACACAGCAGAGCTGGGCAAGGATTTGCCCACCTAAGCCTAATCCAGGCAGGCAGGCTGCATATTCTGTCCCTGTGAGGGTTGCATTTTAAGAGGAAGTGAATAAGAATGGCATGTAGCGGGGTTATTTCTGTTCTATTGTTCTCCTCCATTCTTCATTTTTTTTTTTGCATACTATTTTTTTTCTACCTTTACTTCCCCATTAGTACAAATCAATGTCTTTACTTCTCCAGTTTGGTGTTTTAGTTATTAAGTCTGATTTGAGGATCAGAATGACCCAGATGTGCTCACTGATTCTTTATCTGCTTTCCCATCTACGTGGTTCCTCATCCTGAACTGTGGTCCACTCCTGTCATTCATCCACAGTTAAAGGTTAAGCTCTGGCTTTAGCACAGGTGCATACTTCATCTAACAATCTGCCTAAATTGGATTTTGAGGGGATTATCATGCCCAAGGGATGTGTAAATTGTTATGTGGATCAGCTGGGTAAGCCTGTTTGAGTTCACTGTTGCCTTAAGTAAGGCATGCCCTGTAGCATATGCTGTGCTTCACTGCAGCCTTGTTTTCTCTGTATAACAATGTCCATATTATTGCCATTAAATTAATTATTACCTGCAAACTCACAAACCAGGAAATTACTCAAGTAAAATACCATAATGTTAGCAAAAGCCTAAATGCAGATTTTCTGTGCGGCCTTACCACAGCTCTTCATACATACTGTAACCATGTGATCACAGACTTTTCTTTTTCCACAGACTGCCTACTTCCTCTGCAGCATTCAGAGAATTCCACCAGTGCTTAGTTACTATACTTCATTCAAATCTTCTACCGAATGCATCTTATTATAATTTCTTGTGCTTCACTACATGTGTGGTCTTTCCTATAGTGCGTCTCCTTAACCAGCAACAACAGCAACAAAAAAACAGAAAATGTGCCATATTATTTCCTGAAGATATTTGTGGTTAACTTTCCTTAAACAGGGAACTGAGACATACATGAATTCAGGCTTAAATTTTCACTAACTTTGGGTGGGCGATTTGCTATATGTAAATTCATCTTCAAATTCTTTAAGTATTTATGTTTCTTTCTCACTATGGTTTATAAAGCACTGGCTGATTTCTATCACCCATCTGAGTTGGATGCCTGTGCGTGCTCTCTCTCTCAGCTCATTTCCCTTGTAACACACTAACTAATTTAGGAACTTCTTCACTCAGAGGGTGATAAGGCACAGGAACAGGTTGCCCAGAGAAGCTGTGGATGCCCCATCCCTGGAAGTATTCAAGGCCAGGGGGCAACAGGGGCTTTGAGCAACCTAGTTTAGTGGAAGATGTCCCTGCCCATGGCAAGGGGTTGGAACTGGATGGTCTTGAAGGTCCCTTCCAACCCAAACTATTCTGTGATAACTGAGCAGAACAGGGAAGTAGCGCTTGAATTGTCTCTGTGTAATTTTTATGCAAATTCAACCCAAAATATGAACTTACATCAGCTGGCAGTGCTGAGCTCATGTAAGCTCACATTTCTTACAAGGACTATGTCAGTGCTTTTCAGCCCCCCTGCTACCTCTGTTTGCCGTCCTTTGTTGGAGATTTTATTATAGGAACCAAGCATTTATTGAAGGGCTGAGTGGAAAGAACTCCTCTTTCTGATGACCTGGGCAAGCCTCAGCCCTGGTCATTTGTTTGCAGACTCTCCACACGCTGCCTCTGTCTTCATTCTAATTAATGAGCTGCAAATGCATGCTACGGAGCTCTGGGTTTGACTGGCTCTTAGCTTCTGAGCTTCCTCCTATTAAACACAATTCTGTTGTCCACCTCGGTCAGCTTCTCCAAACAAGACTTTCTCTACCCTCGGCTGTTGCTTTTCCTCTGCAGTCTAGATCTTTTTATAAGACTTCTTTCTGACAGCACAAAGTGTGGACCTTTTTTTTATTTTGTTACCTTCTTTCGTTGTCCCACTGCAAACAGACAACTAACATTAATTTCCAAACTTTTTATTGTTGCCTTTCTGACTGAGTGCCAGGGCTGTCTGATAAGCAAATAATAAAAACCCGTTTGACTACATTACTTGATGATTGTACAGGTTGGTTGGTGCTGTGCGTACTAGGGAAAAGTTCTTCATGCTATGTGTCGCCATCCTTGTATCCTAATTGTGCTTGCAGCTTGACAAGAGGCATTGTCAACTCTGCCCTCAATACGTCTCTGTGTGCACCTTCCCAGGACGTGTCGATATGTAGACTTATCTTTGGGGAAATACTATAACCTGAATGTGTAATGTGTCAGCTTAAACTAAACTTGCTTATGGGAGAAAGGAGTACATGCTATTTTAGCAAAGAAAAGGTTGAGCCATGAATTTCCTCTAAATGAGGAAAAAAATGATTTGCAGTTCCAAATCCCACATAACAAGAGTTTTATTCTTAAGTTTCTGTTATGGCTAACTTAGCGTCTTTCAGTAACATTTCAAAAGTGCAGCAAGAACTCTGCAAATGTCTCTCTCCTGCTCTCCTGTCCTGGGGGCTTGGCAGCATAGTGTCTAAGCTTTCATTATGTTCTTCAGTTTCTCATGCATTAAGCAATTAATTATCTAAGGGTGTTTCATAAGGTCTGTAACATTACATACATTTAGTGTATCATTGTATCACCTCCCCCCCCCCCCCCCAGCTGTGAATGGGCTAATAATGGCTTAGCTGACATAAGGTGTCAACGTCCGTTTTCTAAAACAATTTTCTCTCTCTGTATCAGTTGACGGGGTTCTTGGTACCACATCGGCATGGGAGAAAAAAGAAGAAAAAAAAAAGAAAAAAAAGAAAATCTAGCAGAGCAGAGAGAAACACTAGCAGGAAGATTTTCTCTGATCCCTGCTTCACAACAGATGCCTCCTAGAAACTGGCTGGATATTTCCCTTCTACCCTTCAGGATGTGGGGGTTTCAGGAAAAGAGATTGCTTCTTAGCCCTCCAGGGAAACTGATCTCGAGTTGCAGCCTTCTGCACATAAAAACCACTTGTAAGTGCAAAGATTTCTGCAGGAAAAGCTTTAGACTTTAAATTTTGGTATTATATATGTCTCCAGCAATGACAAGTAATAAAGAAGGAAAATATGGGCAAAGAAGAGAAGAGAAAGGCAGGGACAAGGAAATGGATTCTTGCAGAGTGATTGTGAGCTGCGCAATTTTGGCATCTTGATATCATAGTTCTCTCACTGGCTGGTAGGAATGATGGAATTAGCACCATCAAGTAATTTCTTTCTGATGGGTGATGAGTTACTTTCGTTCCAGATAAATGCTGCTTGCTTGGAAGTATGGTTGAGGCCTTTGCTCACCAACTTACGGACAATATTTTGCATTTATCAATTAGCAAAAGCAAGTACCCGGGGAAGTCGGTACCCTGAAAGTGATACAGGTCATGTATCTTTATAGACCCTGTATATCTACCCCTTCTGGTAGAAACAGAACTCACTGGAACCCTGAGCAATGGGATTTACTAGTTTGCACTCAGAGCCTTCCACCTGTCTCTGTCTAGCCATATCAAGAGCCATCCCTTCCTCATTCAAACTACTTCCATGTGTGAAGATTGATGCCATCATCTCAAATATCACAACAAAAAAGGTACTGTGGCAAATGTCATTGTCAAATACCACTGTGCAGAGTTTGCCGAAGAGAGGCACCAGTATATGTAAATCTACTGCTTCTACCAAGATTGTGCTCCAACATTTTCTTATAATTCATGTCACTTCCAGAGCCACCAGTGTCTTTATTCCTTAACTTTAGCAAGGAGGCAGATTATATATTTATCACTTTCCTTCCCTAACAGTTGAAAAACGAGTTGCGAATATGCTTCTTGAGTCTTCAGGACATCACTGACCTGGTGTCTTTATTAGTGCCTTTGTTTATTCAAATGCGCCTGTAAGCATGTTGAGTTCATATTGAAGTGTTTAATTGCATAGCACAGCCAGAGCCAAAAATCATGGCATTTTTCTGTAAGTTTTTGTTTCTTTGCTTGGCTAGTTGTCTTCTAAGATTGAAATTTGAACCGGGGAGTTGAACGTGCTCAGTACAAGATCTGCTGACATGCCAGAGATAGAACAGCAGGGGGAAGCATGAAACGGGACTTAGTCCCACTAAAGCTTTCAGCAAGTTACATTGGGTAAATTCATTCCAATTAACCTACTCGAGGCTGGTGCAATTATCATCCCATCAGCCTCACACTCACACATTCTTAACCTCTCTCCTCCACGGATAGCGACATAGCTGATCCTGCTCATCCAAGTAGCTAGAGCAGAAAGCTATTCACCGTTTTATACTGTAAGTTTTCCACCTGTTTTGTCCCCAGTGTTTCAGTGCAGAGAACGATGGGACTGCAGCAACCTGACGGTTAGATTGCGGTCTGAGGGAGCCCTGGCACCTCGGCGGTGCCAAACACGCTCCCACCTCTGACTGAAACCCGCGGCGGGACGAGCAGCGGGCGCCTCCCGGCGGCTGCAGCCGCCGCAGAGAGCCCTTTACACGCGTTCGGTGCCTCATTACGGCCTCCAGGCACTCAGATCGTCCTGGGTCCCAGCGCCTCACAGGGAGGCGGGCCGTTAGCCGTGCACAGAGAGCGTCGCCCCCCGCCCCCAAGATGGCGGCGGCCGCCCCGTCCCGTCAGCGGCGCCCCATTGGCCGCTCCCCGCGATCACCCGAGGGCCGCGCTCCGCGCAGGGCCGCTCCCTCCCATTGGCCGCCCGCGCCGCTGCGCATCGCCGATTGGCGGAGGGAGCCGCCGCTCACCGCCGGCCCCGCCCCTCGCCGTCCGCCGGGCGGGCGGCCAGCAGCCCCGCCCCCCCCCGCCGCCGCCGCCGCCGCCGCCGCCGCCGCCGCCGAGCTGCGTCCGGGCCCTGCCGCGCCGGGATGAGCCGCGCTCCGCCATGGAGACCAAACGGGCCGAGATCCCCAGCAGCGTCCTGGACGACCTGTGCAGGTGGGGGGCCCGCCGGCAGGGCGCCAGCCTCGCCCCCCCGCCGTCCCGTGGTGCTGCGGGCGCGCGGCGGCCGTTGCGGGGGCGGGCGCGCGGCCCAGCCGTTGGGCGGGGAGGGGGGGGCGGGGCGGCCGCTGACGGAGCGGTCCCGGCCCAAACGGTCGGGGGGGCAGTCCCGTCACGGTGAGGGCGTTCGGAGCCCGTGGGGGCTCTCTTTGGGGCGGGCGGGGAGCTTTTTTATTTATTTTTTATTTATTTTGTATTTATTTTTTATTTTCCTCGTGATCTCAGCTTGCGGTCGTCTGAGGGCTGTTAAAGTCACGGGGCCATCCTCAGGATGTGGTGCCTGAAAGTGGCTGTGATGCTTCGTGACTAAAAAACGGCCCTCCTGTTCTGCCGCCCCAAAAGTCTGAACTGCGTACGTGCAATAGGAAAAGATTGCTAGAGACAAAGCGTAGTCTGCTTGCCCGGAATTAGTGTTCTCGAGTGAGTGAAAATGCTGAGGAGTAGCAGCACCGCAGGAAGCTGGAACTGCTCTGCTCACCCCACCACCTATCTAACGTGAGGGTCAGAGCACGCAATACACTAGTAAACTTTCAGTTCTTTAGTTTCGGCTTTTGAAGCTTGTTATACTTCCATGTGTCTGCTCTGAGCTCCCTACACAGTGCTGGGGCTCTTTTAGTTGTCTGCTCACACATGAAGAAGGGTTTAAGGCTTTTTCAGAAAGTCAGGAGGAGAATTAAAATACAGAACTGAAATAGGCAGCCTATTAGTACAAGTCCTTTGGGATGACTAGTAGAAGGTCACAGAAGTAATCAGGTCTTACATTGTTACGGGGTTAGCTACACTCTCTTACCTTGTTCCACCCTGCTCTCATCTTCTGTATTTGAAATGGTGTCTTGCCTTGTAATTGTATGAATTTAGTAAAGTGGTTTTATTTAATTATTTTTATTATTTTTTTAAGCCTCAGAATAGTAGACTTGCAGTTACCATCTGTCCTGTTCTTCAATTTTTCCTCATGGTTTGTTGACTTGCATTAGTGCCAATGGATCAGCCCTCAAATACATTGCCGTGTGTGGGGCATGGACAGAACAACTGAAAGGAGCAGAGGAGTCAGGCTTTGAGTCTGTGGGAAAGAGAATTTTGCTATGCACAAAAAGAAATGACAGGGCCTGATGGGCCTTGGCTCAAGGGAGGTTAAATTTTAAATAAGTGGAAGATCAGTCAGTGGTGCTGTGCTTCAGGTGGTTGGCTATAAATGGGTTATTCAAATATGTATTGCTTCCTACATTCTTCTATCTACACATGATATTGACAGAAATTCTGAAAGAGCAAATTTTTGTACTCAGTTACTAGGCTTATTGAGAAGACTACTTACAGAGAAGAAGAAAATTTCTAGCCCAACCTATGCCCTGTACCGTATAGTTTATTCTTGTACTGTATAACTTCTTTAATTCTATCAGCAAATGACACTTTGCTACTTAAGTAATTGTGGTAGTTTCAATATAACAGGTTTGGAAACTCACAGGGCCAATAGGACCTATCTATTACATTTTTACATGAACTGTAGCAGTGTAAACAGCAAATATAAGTAACTGTTGGTGAACTTTTAGGAGATGGCATGCACTTTTTAGCTTAGTAAGAATAATGTGACAAAAAACAGGCTTCCAAGTCATGCTTGCCTAGTAGTTGAGGGTTTAGTGTTTTTTTTTTTTTTAAGTTTGAAAACCAAAAAACTAAGTTGAAACTTAGATGTCCACGGAACAGAACTATTGTCTTTTTGTGTCTTGAGAGTATTGGAGAATCTTTTAGACTTTAACACTTCAGTTTTGGACAGGATTATTATTATTATTAATTTTGCTGGGAAAAAAGTCTGGATCCTCTGATTTGTTAACTCTGTTTGTTAAATGTTTGTGTACACAGGAGACACAATCATCAGATACTTCTGACCGTATCTGCTGTTTAACCTGCTTGACGTTTAACACATTTCTTTATGACAGAAGGACCATTGTGAGCTGGAGTTAATGCAATTAACATACAAAGCGATGAATTAAAATATGTTTGGATTTTCCTTTGAGGCTACTCAGAGAGGTTCCTGCTAGGTCCGCAGATCACTTTCAGCTGTTCCACCTTGTTCAGCCAATTAGTCTAAGTAGTAATTCAGCAGATTCAGTAATTCAGAGCAGCTACAGCTATTTTAATCCCTGCAGGTAATCCTCTTGACTGTTCCTGGCTCCAAAGGCATACAAAGGTGTCTCACCTGGTATCTTCATTTTGTATGACTTGAGGTGAGGGTGTGGTGTGTTAATTAGTTTGCTAGATAGTTTGGGAAAAAAAAAAGAGGTACTGCTGGGTAACCTTTGCCATATGAATTATTTTATTTTTGCCGTTGTGGTTTAAAGCTTCCCAGTTCTTATGTAATGTGCAGGATGATGGGATTTCTTGCAGTAACCAGTTCTGATCTTACTGCCAAATACTATTCAATTGTACGGTTAATTGGGCTAAGTATCTGCATTTCAGTCGTCTGCAGTCACTTAAGTAACTCAGTTTTGAGATGGGTAAACTTTGAGATATGTCTGTATTATGTTCTTAGGTAGGATTTGTGACAATGTTACTGACTTGCTAGTCTGTTCAAAAAGTTTGGCTTGCAGTGTTTGTGCAGTGGTGTATTTTGGTGAGGGTAAAGTTTGGCAGTTTAGTAGCAACTGTAATAGTCATCAAAAAATAAACCCCAACAACTACAACAAAAAGCCGCAAGTTTTTCCAGCAGTTGAAAATAACAATTAGGCTTCCAAATTCAGCTTCAGGGGGCTGTTTGAGGATTGAGTATAGGTGATAATGGTGGTGATGATTATTGTTAAATGCTTTCCTTGCAAAACTATTCTCCTAAGGGTAACAAAATAAGATTGACAACAGTAGTCTAATGCATTTGCCCTGAACATTTCTTCTCAAGCTATGTAACAGCTTTTTCCTGCTACTAAACTAAGCTAAAAAAGTTAATTCTTGTTCAGAGCGTTACGTGTTATTTGGCAGCATGTGGAGACAAGCTGAAAGCTAAAGCCAGGTACATAGTGTCTTCAAGCCTTTGTTGAGTTCTCAGGCTGTTTTGGAATTACAGAATGCTAGGTTACAACTTATTCTAGTTCTGGTAAGTTTAATGTGTGTTTATACTTAGATAATAGGACTGTTCTGACCTGTTCTTTTAATATGTCACAGGTGTCCACATTATTCTTTACCATGCTGCCTTGTGCTGCTGAGTTGTACTTTACTGAGTAAGGAGGTACAGTGTCTTCATGTAGGGTCCGGGGCTTGATGCTTTCTTTCCTATAAGCACTCCTGCATTTGTGCCTCCTCTCCCCACCCCGAGCAATGCACAGGGATGGGGAATGGGGCTTGAGGCCAGTCCATCCCAGTTCCTCTCTGCTGCTCCGTCCACCTCTGCTGTGGGTCCTTCCTGCAGGATGCAGCCCCTGAGGAAGCATCCTGCCGCTCTACTAGCGGGCTGCAGTGCGGGCACCTGCCCTGTACTCTATCCCTGCACTCTGAACCTGTACTTGTGCAGCTCTTTCAGACTTGTTTTCTCCTCCACTCCTCTGTCTGTCCAGCATTTTCCCCCCTTTGTTAAACCCGTTTTCCCGGGGCGCCGTCATTGCGGCTGCAGGGCCCGGCCGTGCCCTGCGGTGAGGCCGCTGGAGCTGTCTGTAACTGGCTGTGTCTGGCATGGGGCAGTGCCCCGTGACACTTAGAAGTGCAGGTTGTTAGACGTCACTTACTCTAGAAAAGTTAGCTTTTTGATTTGTAAGTAGTATTATTGTTTTTGCTTTTATTGCTAGGGCTGACATGTTCTTAATTCCTTTTGGGTACTACTTCTGTGTATTGTATCTTCAGATTAATGTTAGCTGCAGTGTAGGGGTAAGAAAGCATCTACTAGTTATAACGTAAAATAAGCTTAAAAAAAACCCAACAACTTTGAGCTACCACAGCTTTATATGTAAGGAATGTTTATATATAGTTATAATATAAAATAGGCTTAAAAAAAATAAAAACCTTTGAGCTACCACAGCTTTATACGTAAGGAATGTTTTCAGCAGTAATAGAGCCTTCAAGAAGGGAGCAGTGTGGGTGTTACTTACAAAGCGAAAATTGCCAAGGAGGAAAATATTCTTGTTGAAGTGAATAAGGCTATTTATGTAAGAGTATCTGGTCAAGGACCTTTTTCAATGCAAAGGATAATGAGCAAAGGAGGAATCCATAAATAAAGCATATTGGGACACAAACCAGACAGACAAGTGATAAGAGGGGCAGTGATGAGAACCAAACCTGATCAGCCTCACTAACTGATGAGGGCATGAGAAAGTGAGAACGTTTATTCCAGTGAGGTTGTCTGACTGGGAACCTTCTCAGTCAGGAAAGAAGGGGAGAAGGGGGAAACCAAGAACAAAAATATACAGAGACACGGACTCTCTTTCTAGGAAAAGAAAAATGGAGATGGTGACAAGAAACAAACCCCTTGGTTGCAGTGGCTGATGGGCTGTTGAGAAACTACAGGCCCTGCTTCCAAGAAGATCAGCCTGGACCTCACGGCTGATAAGGCTGATGGAGCCGTACAGACCCATGGGGGGACGTGCAAAGTGTGGGTGGGCAGAAGGGGGGTGTGAAACAGGGCTATCAGTACGCTTGTCTGGCAGAGCCCTGCACCCTATCACCACATTCTGTCCTGTCTTCTTGTGTCTCACTCAGTCTTTCCTTCACAGTCTGCACGCTCTCACTGTGCCATGGGTGGGTGTGCTGCAAGTGCCAGCCACTGGTGAGGTGGGGAGAGGGAGCGAGGGTCCTGGCATCAGTATCAGGAGGGCCCATCGCTGTCTGGACCTCTAGAGTGCCCTTCAGGCTGTGGGACTGGAGCGTGGCCGCTGGGCATGAGAAGGCTGGGTGTCAGCGGCTGGGGTCCCTGCTGCCAGCCACTGGGGCTGGAGCAGCACGTCTCCCCAAAAGCAGAACTGGGGTGGGGGGCGAGCATCTGTATCTTCCCCAAAAGTGATGTGTATGTGCGTTCACTAGCAAACTTCACATGGGAGCAGCAGGCGGGCAAGGGGCATGGGTGCCAGGTGGGCAGAGGGGCTGTGTCAAGGCTGTGGGAGGTGGATGTGCAATGTGTGTGTCCTGCTGGCCTGAGGACGTCGCCTGTGTGCTGCACCAGGGCCTGTTGGCTCTGCCAGCCCCAGGGCAGGAGGAGATGGTGCTGTGCCTCTCAGGGACGGAGTCCTGTCCCTCAGGGACAGGGTCCTGTTGCAGGTGTGCTGTCTGGGGCTGCCTGTGTGGCTGGCCATCTCGTGGTCTCTGGGACGGGTGCTTGGCCTCACTACTGGCTGAGCCTGTGAACAGGAAAGGGCAGCTGAGGCCCTGGGGTCTGGGCTGGGCAGGAGGGCATCCTTGGCCACAGCTGGTGGAGGAGGAGGAGGCTGCTCTTGGCATTCCTTAATGACTCACTCACACTTGTAAATTTTAAGTAAAGATGTCTGAAGTGCTGTCAGTTCTGGCAAAGATATTACAGGCCTTTGGATTTTACCTGGTGTACCTCAGGAATTGGGTTTAAAACAGCTCTGTCAAATGGTTTAAGTTCAATCGGGTGGGTGGCCATAAATATCCAAAAGGAAAATTATTTTATTCTTGATCTTACAATTGGTAAATAAAGTTTCTGTGTAAATAAAATGAGCTATCACAGAGTATTGCTACTTGTCTGTACATCTGTGGAACTGTGTGTGCCAGTATCTGAGCTGAAACATAAAGCAGACTTGAAAAATAAACCAACTGTCCACTTTCTGTTCCAGATTGCGAAAACTAATGGGACCATACTGAGTTTTAAAATTTGTGTGAATTAATAGTTTACCGTGTTTTTCAGTGAAAATAGACGTCTGTGTTTAACTTGTATCCAGAAGAAATGTGTAGACTTGTTATCAAGAGTTTGCAGATGTTCTTTACTGGACATTTAAAAATGTTTTCATTCTTGTAGCTGTTTACATAGGCTGTCCTTCCCCTCCCTGTTTTCACAATACTTAATTTACTTAGTTCCTTGTAATTGATTTTTGTAGAAGAACATCATGATCCATTTTCTTTCTTGACTTTTAAAGATTTATTTTCATAAGAAAAAACTTTTGCTGTCCAGACCCCCAGGAAGATCTGTTGCTCTTTGTTAATGGATCAGGAATTCCACTGCTGTAATGCATTTTTGTTTTCAGATTTGTTTAAATCAATAGACTTGGCTAATCATGCCTTTTTTTTTTATTTCTTGGCAGCCGATTTATTTTGCACATTCCAAGCGAAGAGAGAGACAATGCAATCAGAGTATGCTTTCAGATTGAACTTGCCCATTGGTTTTACTTGGATTTCTACATGCAAAACACACCAGGATTACCTCAGTGTGGGATAAGAGATTTTGCGAAAGCTGATATCCTTTTTATTACCGTGATTGCTTTCTGTCTCAGTGGTCGAAGTATAAACTGAATATTGTTAACAAAACTTTATACTTGCAGCAGGAAAATGACAGTTCATGTGTTAATGATTCAAAATTACTATTGCTAGATATGTGATTTTTATCTCTTCATTGCTTTCATAATTTTGTGGCATCCATAGAAGAGTTGTTTCTCATTTGGCTTAAGACTATGGACAACAGGTAATTTCTCTGAGAATTTTTCCTTGTGGCTGCAGTTTGACAGGGTAGGTGGGCTTCAGAGGTGCTGGAGCTCTTCATGGCGTTTTCTCTCCTTAATTTAATTTCTTTCCAAGGAAATGCTGATGTAAATGTTAAGCTGAAAATGGTATGTGTTCCCTGATGGGTAGCTGTATGTATTTGTGTCATGCATAGATGCTGCTAGAAACAGTTCTGTTGGCAGGAGAAAGGACGCATGACTACTAAATTCATATAGTTAACTTCCGTTTTTTTTTTTTTTTGCTCAAAAGGCCTGATAAAACTTAGACAATGTAGTCCTCACTGGGGAAAAGCTCATGAAGTAAATTTCATGCCAGCATCCAGTAATTGTTTTATTGGTAAGCTTTTCTCGTTGATGTAGGACCGAGTGCTGCTTCTAACTTGCATGATATCTCTGGTTTCACTACCCAAAATATTCCTTGTTAGTTTGGTAATGAATTTCTACTTTAACAGCGAACTGTAGAAATGTGATCTGTTTTTTGACCTTATGTGATTATTTTTAAGTATTTTTTTTAGATTATAACAGTTTTCAGATCAGCATAATTTCTCTGGCAATTGTAGGCTGTGCAGGAAAAATACATTAAGACAGATAATATTCATTCATTATATCTTTCCCTCCCTGGCTTACATTTGCTAAAAAATGTTAGTTCTGCTGCAGTGTCTTATGTTATGTACACTGCTAATGAATGTTTGAATGTTTCTTATTGGTAGTATAATTTTGTGTATAATATAGTAACTTTCTCATTTTTTTTAAAGCATGTGGAGATTCCCTTTGAAATTTTAGAGTTATAAAAGTTCTGTTCTTATTTTCTCTGTGGTGAGTTTTGATAAAGTGTATTAAATTTAGATTTCTGTAACATGATGCCATTAAAAATAGTTTTTTAAATAGGAAATGCTTAAGAAGGGTTTCTGCACAGTAGGCTAACAAATGATTGTGCAAAAAAATTCTCCACTTTAAGCAAGAGAGAGTATTTTTGTCTGTCCCGTTTAGTTTCAAAATGTAAAAATTTTTAAGACTAACACATATAAAACATCAGTTACATGGATATCTTCAAAATTAGAAGACACTTTCAAACAAGCACCATCTTTTTTTCATCTTTTAATTAGGTTGCACTAGAATTGCCAAATTACTTAATTAATGCTTTTTTATCTTTAGAATTTGGTAATGGATTATCCATGATACTTTTAACTTCCAAGAGATTGCATTTTGAAAGTACTAGGAGGATAGTGTGTGGTTATTGTAAACACTGAAATGGCTATCTTTTGTATGACTGCAAGTGATTGGTTACTCAAGTTTAGCTTCCTTGACGTGCTGCTGTACTCTTCAGTCACTGCCCTTTTTTACTGCCTCAAGGTGAAGATGTACAAAAGGTTTTAGACGAGTGGAAGGAATATAAAATGGGAGTGCCAACCTATGGTGCAATTATTCTTGATGAGACACTTGAAAATGTAAGTATGAAAATAGTTGTGAAGAGCTAGGGGGGAGGATGGCGTGTGCTGGCAAAAGTAATCTTTGTAGTTTACATTTTGTAATTTTGTAGTTTACATTTGTTGTCTGGTTTAAAAAAAAAAGTGCACACTTCAGATTCACAAAAACCTGACATATTTGACACTGTGTGTACAAAAATAGAATATGGGAATAAAACATGGGAGACAGTAAATACTCTTTTGCTTGCTTTCCTATTCAGTTTTGCTTCTTTATTCTGAGTTACGTGATCTCATTAAAAAAAAAAAAGCAGTTTTTGCTAGAACACAGAAAACCTAATGGGTTCCTACTCCAGGCTGAAGTCCCTGTTTTGGGGGGTCAGAAGCAGAGGACAGTGAAGGGAAGAGAATTAATAGAAATAAATTAGAACAGTTGGTGTTGACAGATGTCTTTACTGTATTTTGCAGGTTCTTTTGGTTCAGGGCTATTTAGCAAAGTCTGGTTGGGGATTTCCAAAAGGGAAAGTAAATAAAGAGGAGGCTCCTCATGACTGTGCTGCTAGAGAGGTAAGTTAAAAATCAGCTTAAGGGAACCAAACTTTTTTTTTTTTTTTAAAGTTAAATACATGAAGTTTTGCTGAGGGCAGGATATATGTGCTAGATGACAAGACATTTTACTTAGGTATGTCTTTTATTGAAATCAGGTAAGTAAATTGTCCGTTCTTGTTGGAGTCTTCTGCCGTAGCTTTTAGTGCTTTTCTGAGTGATCACCAAGGGTGTGATTAAGTAGTTTATAATCAGTCTTTGATGTTTTTCATTGTTTTGTACTAACATGCTACGTTAAATGAATGCTATTTTTAAAGTTCAGTTCTGAACTATTAATTGATTTCTAAGTATTACTTTTGGTGCTTGGAAGATCTGAGATACTCCATGGCTTTTTGAATATTGAGAGGCCACTGCACATACAAGGTGATAGAAGAATGGGAGTTTAACTTGTATGAGAGCTGGGCTGTATAAACAGACTGAAGAGATGAGCTGGAGGTTGTAGAAGATTATGGAAAAATTGTGAAGAACTTTTATTCGGTGATACAGGAACAAGCAACAATATTGATATATGGCAATTAAGCGCTAAAGAAAACAACCTGTGAGGTTTATTGCTGCAGCAGATAGTAGAACTTCATGTTGAAAATAGTCTGTGAAAGAACAATACCGATATAAATGCAATGCTCCTCTAACATAATGCATCTGGACTTTCTGACAAGGAAAACTAAGGTGAGGGAAAATAGCAAGATGCTTTAATTTTCTTCATGGATGGACTGAATTAGTAGCTGAGGAGTTGTGGACTTTTCTTAAATATGCCTCTTGAAGATGCAAGAACGTAAAATTCAGCATTTCTGATTTGTTGAGGGTGGTTTCCATACCCCTAAGATATTTAGGATTGACTTGGAAAAGCAAAATAAAGTGTTAGATCTTAACACTATGCTTTTATGCAACAGGCATGTATGAGAATTCCTTTCATGTTAGTACTTCCTTATTTTTCAGTGTATAGTGTTATTTATATAGTATTGGATGGCTTGCCAAGTGAAATACTTGAACAGTAGATGCAGTGGGCTGTCAGTGCACAGCTCAAGGGATGAGCAGAGACTTAATAAGGTTAAACTAATTATTGAATGCATGTCTTAACAATCCCCAACCTCACCATAAATAGATTCTTTGATTAAAAGATTAAAATTTTGCTAGGCAGTTGCTTTTGTGGTGTGTGGTGTGGTTTTTTTCCTTTTTTTTTTGGGGGGGGGGGGGGGTGTATGAAGGGTTACAGTTGAAGGGAAAGGAGAAAAGAAAAATATATGGACCACAAACAGTGTACATAGCATTTAAAGTGCGCACAGTTATACAGGGAAAAGTATTTTGATGTTTTTAATTTGGAGAATGTATTATAATACGCTAGTGAACAACACTGTTGTTGTGATCTGTTTCCATGAAGGTAAATTGCCACTGTGGATGAACTTGCAAATTTTTCAAAGCTAACACATTGCCAAATGTTGTAATGTCTGTAAAATGTGTGTGTAAATCTTTTATTTGTTTTTTTCTGGAGTCAGCACAGGTCTAAAACTTTGAACTGCACCTGCATGTGGTCTAATTGAAGAGGTCTTCTCTGGGCAGTGCCTAGACAGTTCAGTTGTTATTTCAGAACGAATAACCATACTATATCGTTAACTGTTTAGGCAAAACGAGTTTCTATGGTGAATTCATTTAAATCATCTTTAAGAATCAGGAAGAATCAGGACATTATGCGTGTTATCTTTTGAACTCTGCTGTTCCTAATGCACTTAGACATTAAGATTTGCTTGGTTTGCTTTTGATCTTTACGTAAGGGTTTTTAGTACTAATTTGAAGACTGAGTGTTAGTTATTTGCTTTGTATTAAGAACTTGAGTCTTTTTTAATATTTGTGCTTAATTTCCTCTACGTTGTGAAAAATTGAACTTGAAACCATTTTGCTGATATTGATATATGCAGTTGACCACAAGATATTTTAAGTATTACCTGCTGTAGCTACTTTAGGTAGTTATTCAGTTTTATTTTTTTGTTTTACATATTCACAGGCAGGACCACAAGCTGTGTAGTTTCTAGTCAACACATCACTGTTTCAGGAAACAGCTAAGTTAATGTAAAGGAGCAGTGCACAGCTTTGGAGCTTTAAACTTCACAATTTAATAGAAGAGGCTTTACTGAAGATGCTGTCCTACTGTTTAGTTCTAAATCTGGTCTTTAAAAATTTAACCGAGGAGTCCTACCCCTGGATTACTGGCAATGGGGCTTAATAGCCTTTTCCATTTCATATACCTGTGGTGCTCCTCTTCAGTTGCCTGCTCTCATGAGTAGGTCTGAAAACTATTTGTCTTGCCTTGTGATGATAGGTCCTAAAGGGAAAAATTTAAATATATGCATTGATATCGTTTATGTTTTTCAGGTGTTTGAAGAAACGGGGTTTGACATAAAAGATTATATCTGTAAAGAAGAATACATTGAGCTGCGAATTAATGATCAGTTAGCACGGCTCTACATCATTCCAGGAGTTCCCAAGAACACAAAATTCAACCCTAAAACCAGGAGGGAAATTCGGGTATGTTAAATTGTTTAGTTTTGCGGTTACATTATTGTGGAGGTTGGGTTTTAAAGCTAATAGCCTGCGAAATAAAAGAACTAACAAACATGGTGAATACCTGAAATACTAATTACAAATAGTGTTTTGTCACTGTAGAGTTTTGTCATGTTGTTGCAACTCTAATGGAAAGACTGATTCTTAACAATCTTTGGCATCTCCATTTGTCACGAAAACAACATTAGTACATGCAGTCAAACTGGAATTCCCCCCCATCTTCTTTCTTAGGTAGTCTGTGTGCTAATCATATCGTGTTATTCCTACCTTTTTTTTAATTGTTATTATTCTATAACAAAACCTGAAACTTGTGCAGCAAACTTCATTCCCTTGTTTCTGATAATTTTTGAGCTAGTATTGGTAATCTGGTTTTGTTTTTAAATAAAAGCAGCAAGAATACTAGTGGCTTGGAAAATTATTTGAAGCTGCTGCCATTATTTACTGCATTCAGTGTGCAGTGGGTTTTTTGTTTGCTTGTTTTCTGAAATCCATATTCAGAATTTAGTTGCTGGATAATACATTTCATGTTTTAGTTACATCTTGGAATGTGTGTGAGGTGTACCATCCGTTATCTGTACTTGCTGTCAGAAGAACAACCTCATCGTTAGTTAACGATTTGTAGAAAAAAACTTGCAGTATAATAATAAGCCTTTCATTGTAATTTTTTAATTAAGCATAGTAAGTTTGAAATGTGTTTGTAATGTATTTTTTGCAGCAACAGCAGTGGGTTATTTTGATTTTATTTTTCGTTTTTCTAGAATATTGAGTGGTTTTCCATTGACAAATTGCCATGCCACAGGAATGACATGACCCCCAAGTCCAAGCTAGGTCTGGCACCTAACAAATTTTTTATGGCCATTCCTTTCATCAGGTATGTTCAAGATGAACCAAATGCTAGGCTGGTGCATTTAGAAAACTTTTATTTCTTTAGATTTGTTTTAGTAAATAGATCATATTGAACTTCTGCTTGCTTACCAGGCCATTGAGGGAATGGATTTCCCGAAGGAATGGAGATTCCTCAGAGAGTGACAATGGTTTTTCACCTACAGCAAGCACACCCTCTAAGCCCAACTTGGAAAAAGCTAGGTAAGAACCAGGTCAGTTTAACATCTCTATATCCTTTCTGTAAAATGTTGGTCATATGAAGCCAATTGTCCTTTCTCTGAATATTTCTATTCTAGTAATAGAGTAGGCTAATTATAAATAAATAATTAGAGGTGTATCTTACAGGCCTGTAAACAGGATGAAAACTTAATAATTAGCATCATGATGTGCTTTTTGGAAAATTCTTCAGTGTGATGGACCACCCCCCCCCAAAAAAAAAAAAAAAAGTGGATACCTTTGAATGTTTCAAGTTATATGCTGGTATGGGTTTTTGATTCAGCTAAGCTAGAAGTGATAGAGCAAATTTTAAAACCTGGACTCACAAAAAGAAGGCTTTGCTGCAGTAATTCAGATCAGGTTAGCACCAACACTTGTTAAAAATGATAACGTGGGACTAGCTTGCTGTCTGTGCTGAACATAAACTTCCTACCAGCAGTCAAAACAAAGTTGTATGAATGCAGTGATCTTTGTTACAGTTAGCACACTAGGTTACTTAAACTTGTCTTGAGATTATTCTGAAAATGCAGAAAGTTCTTTATTTCAGTTCTGCTATCAATAGCTTTTAAGTTGTTTTGTAAACTCTGTTTCCGTGTACTAGATCCAAACTTCGCAGTAGTCAGCAGGTGGTCACAGATGGCTTTTCAGGAGAGCAGTGGATGAAGCCAAAACAAACACAAAAGCCATACAATCATCCTGAGATGTCTGAAGCGTTAAAAATAAAGGTAGGTTGTTTCTTAGGCAAACGTATGTGTCTGGACTATTTAAGACCAATGTCTTTGTTCGTAAGTGTTCCTCCCTGGAACTGAAATACTGAATTTTATCACCTAATAATGAAATACTGATTTTTATTTATAGCATGCAAAATCAGAACATTAAAATAAAATTCCAGGGGGTTTCTCAGATTGTTTGCTTGGTACTGACATTAGAGGTGGTGGGTATCAGGTGGTAGTTGTGTTACGTCAGTTTTAGCTGATAAATAGGGATTGTCAACAAATGATTTTTGATGCTGCCATTTAAACTCTTCCTTCTACTATCTTTTGGACATAATAACAGAGTCAGAACTCGAGGGGCAACGGCAAAAAGCAGTATCAAGACACTCCCACCCAAAAGAAAAAAACAAATGGAGTCCACAGTCAACCAGCAAAGCAAAACCACACCTTGGTAAGAAAAACCTAGTAGCTATCTCATTAACAAGTTCCAGTAGTGCTTAAGGAATTTACAGGCAGATGTCCTGCTGAGAGAAAGTGCTTATTGCTTCAAAGTATATTTTAACAATATACTTGGCACGTGTCTGTAGGAGTACGACATTTCTTACCTTACAGCATGCAGATCTATAGACAATGCATCCTTCCTCTAAAGTTTGCCTTTTGGAACCAGGGCTTATTGTAGCTGTTGAAAATAGCAGCCATGTCGGCAGACAGTCTTCTGCAGCTTTCCAGGTTCCAGCCATAATAAGGATGCCATAATAAGTCAACATAGGACATGTCTGACATGTTTATGTTTTGTAAACAGAGTGTTGTTGTACAACAATTAGATACAAAGTGTTAATGCTCATGTGTTAATGTTTATTATCTCCCTCCTCAACAGCAAAAACAATGGGATACAGACTTGCCTTGATCTCATATCATTTTTAATTAAATAGTGGAATTACACTTTGTAAATTGCAGCATGGCATTCTTGGTTTATTACCTTTTCCTTGCACTAACTAAATATCCTTGTCCCCAAAGTTTTGCTGGCTGGGAGAAGGTTCACTGAGATACCTGTTTTACAACAACATTTTGATTTTTTTCTCCAGTATTCTTTATGGCTCTCTCAGTCTGTATTGTTGGCTTTTGTGCAGCATTGAGCTGCATGCACTGTTCTCCATGCAGCTCAGCTTGTTTTAATTTTTCTAGATTACTGGCTTTAAGCTAGATTCTTCTCATTCTGGCTTGCAGTTACTACCTTCTTTCTGTTTTTCATGTAAAAGTGCAGAAAATGTAACTACTTCCGTCCTGTAAAATTCTTTTCGTAGCAAGAAACGGTTAACTGCTTTTAGGTCTGCAAGTAGAAGAATGAAAAGCCAAGGAAATGACTGGCCAGAAATTTGGCTGTGTAGAAAAACGTGAAATAATGGAAATCTGTAGGATCTTGATGGAAACAAATGGAACTGTTAATACTCTACTGTGCAGGTTCTTTACAGACTTTGCCACTTCTGTGGTGTTTCATTTGCATTTTCATGATTGTTAGTCCTTTGAAGTTTAAACACTTCATGTCCCAGTGATAACATTTTAATGCCGTTTGGAGGCTTGGGATTAATTTGCTTAATTTGCATAGTGCAAAGGGCAATACTTTTCTCTGTATTTGTGTTCGTAGAGCAGCATACCTAAGGCTAATTCTTTTCACTGGAGAATTCTAATTTTGCATCTCTAATACATGCTAATCTAAGTGGCGGTAGCTGCCTGCTTGCAAATACACACCCCTTGTGTTTTGAGAAGAGCAGATTTTGAAGAACAGGCTTATGCATATGCAATTTTGAGTCCATACCGTCATGCTGCAAGACCTTTCGGGCTTACAGTATTTAGAAAACAGTCAATTTTTTTTCTTAAAAGCTTGCATTTTAAGAATGATTGGTCACTTGCTACAAGATTGCAGTGCTTCTGAAAGACTTGTGGATTTGATGCATACTAAAGTAATAAATTCATCCTGAATTGTAAGTAAAACAATTCACACGGGAGGTGTATCAAATCAAATATAACAGTCACACGTCTTAGCTGACACTTAAGCTACACTCCCAAGAAAGGGAATGTTGTTTTTTTTTTTTTTAATTAAGCGTAATACGTGTTTTTTCTCTTAACCAGAAATGTGAAAAAAGGCTTAATCCAAGAAGACTTCAAGATAACTTTGAAACAGGCAAGTATACTCTGAATTTCCATCCGAAGTCATAGAATCATAGAGCCATTTTAGTGTGGAAAAGACACGTGCAGACCCTTAAGATCATTACATCCAACCATGACCAGACACTGACAAGTCTACCACTAAACCGTGACCTTAAGCACCACATCCAGGCCTCTTAAATACCTCCAGAGATCACAGAATCACAGAATTGTAGGGGTTGGAAGGGACCTTAAAATATCATGGGGTCCAACCCTCCTGCCAAAGCAGGTTCCCTAGAGCAGGTTGCCCAGGTAGGCGTCCAGATGGGCCTTGAATATCTTCAGAGAAGGAGACACCACAACCTCCCTGGGCAGCCTGTTCCAGTGCAGATTTATGCACCGAAGTCATGTATTAAAAGCTGAAAGCACCTGACTAATGATGGTTGCGGTTCCTTCCTTGTATGTCAATCTACCAAGTGCTATAAAGTCGTCTTTTTCTAAGGAAGTCTGAGTTCCTCTATCTGGTTAATTTAATGTGATGCAATCATGTTGGTTTTAAAATTCTTCTAATTAATTGTGAAAATTCCCAGATTACACTGTGTTGCTGGGTGAAAAGTACCTAAAGGCTGGTTTAGGAAAGTAGCATCTCAGTTGACAGAATGCTGTTAATTATGTGTTGGTTGAAGGCTTTCTGTCCTGCTAACAATAAGCTGCAGTCAATACAGGGCTACTCTGGAGTGCTTACACAGTGCTTTACTTCCTGCTCAGAAAATAGGGCCACATTTCTTTCCTTCTCATCATGATATAAATTGCAAAGCAGTAACCTGTGGGTAAAACTGTCAATTGAAAGTGCCCCCAAATTGCTGTGACTTTAAGATTTGTTCTACCCACTAGATGACTTTTAAGTATGGCTGTTTGATTTACCTTTTTCTATTTGTGACCGTGGAAACAGACTCTTTCATAAATATTAATTAAATGTGCATTTCAGGTATGGCTTTGTATTATCATTGATCCTTTCACTGATAACTAGACATCTAAAATTTGTTCCATGTTTTTTTTTCCTCTTTAAACAGATGCACCATATGAGATGTGTTGTTCCAGTGAAGACCCGGTGGTAGAAAATGTAGAGGGGCACTCTGTGGCATGCAATGGCAATAACAAATTTGCTTTTTCATCAAGAGCTTTCCTGAGTTTCAAGTTTGACCATGATGCCATAATGAAATGTTTTGACCCCTGACAGCAAATCTATTATGAACAAAGATCAGATTTGCCTATAGCAATTGCGGGGGGTTTCTTATCCAGCCTTACTCTTTCTCAGGAGTTTTTTTGTTGTCTTTTTTTTTTTTTCTTTATTTGGTTATTTGTTTTTAAATGCAATGCAGGGACTGACTGGTGGTTTGGAAGGGTTTGTTCTCTTTGCAGTACGGGAGTGGCATAGTCAACTGTTGCACTTTAAATGCAGTATAGCCTTTGTCCACAAAAGTACCTTTCCAGTGTTCAGTTAACTTGTTCCTAGCTGTGCATTAGAGGGCATTCTTTTTTCCTCATTTTTTTTTAACTTGCTGTGTGTTTTTTAGATTGTCATTGACATTGACGTTTTTGTACTGTTGGAGTATATCAGCTTGCTAAACTTTTAACTGCTCTGATATAAATTATTGGACTTGTTAGTCATTATTTTATAGTACATTGCAATATTACGACAGTGGCAATGAGGCTGATTCTCAGAGGACTCCTCTCTCTGTCCCAGTAATTTTGAAACCATAAGTTGCACACTTCAAACCTAGCCTCAGCCTGTTATCCTTTCTTTTTCCTGGTGGCTTGCCCACGATATTTTCCCTCGCACTGAAAGTCAATTTCTGTTGGCTGGCAATCAGTAATACTTGAGTCAAATTTATAGCATGACTTCTTCTGTACCTACTCTGCCTCTGTTTCCTGTAAGGATACACAAACTGGGTAGAACTTAGCCTTTCAAAGTGTCTAGCTTCAACTCATGCACTGTCCCCAGCTGGGTAAAAAGAAGTTGAAAAGTTTCATGTTATCCCAGTTGTAGCTGCTTTCAAAAAGAAAAGCTCAAACTTCGTTTGTGGGAAGTTACTCATGTAGAATTTACGCTGAATGTAAATAAGCCTCTGTAGATCTTGCCAGGAAGAAAGCAGGTGCATGGATAATAGAATCATGTGACACTAAAAGGCTTAATCAGGCTTGCAATAACTATTCTAAGGATGTCCAGTATTGTATTCTGTGCTGTTGTCCTCAGTTCTCTTGTGTAGTGTATGCTCTGTATATAGTTGTCTTGAATTGCACTTGCAGTTAGCATTTAAATGATGTAGCCTCAGTCTTTTGGAGCTACAATGCTTTCTTAGTAAAAATATCAAAGATCTGAAGAAAAATAAAACCATAACAGTGGAGGTGATGAACTGTTAACTGTTACATCACCGTCATGATTCAAGTTAGGGTGTTTCGAACACAAGCTTTGCAGTTGAGAGAAATGCACTGAACTCACTTGTTACAGCAGCTTGTGGTGCCAAGCATATTTGTCCCAGATTTAAGAATTGATTCTTCTCTAAAATAAAGGTGAGCAATTGGTAACTTCCTAGTTGAATGAACTAGGCCTTCCTCTCTCGTTCAGAGTGTATGCTCGTGCACTGAGTCTTTATGCAACTCATGTGGCATCCAAAAACACAATCCTGGTCTTCCTTCAACTTCCCTACTTCATCTATTACCTAGTGGTTTTCCTCAGAAATAGCTTTAGAACTATATTCTGGTTTGTTTACCTGCCTGACACCAGGTGATTTGGGACTCTAATGCTGTAATGCTTTCGGCAGTAGGAACCCTGGACTTCTGTATGAGTTAACAGGAGAAACAGACCGCAGCATTTCCTCCTTCTGGAGGACAAGAGTCCTGAGGGCCTTGTCTTTCAAGACCAAATCATGAAATAACTCAATCTAGCTTTGTCTCACCTAGTTTAAAAAACAATAAATCCAAAGGCTGTAGAAAACAGTAAATGGGTAAATAGCAGTAATTGAGAAGGTGGGATAATGCTGGAGGATGTTATGTTACTCAGCTTCAGGTGAAAAATAACCTTTAGTTACTTTTCTAGTGCAAATAGTTGATTTCCCAGCAAAAGTGCCTTTACTCACAGTGAGGCAGAAGTTTGTATTCATATCATGAGGCTGCTACTGCCTGTGGAGTTAGCAAGACTCTCCTAAGGCATGATTCACTATCAGGCTGTGGGAATCTTTAATAAGTAGGTTGACTTAAAATATATATATATTAAAAAGAAAAAAAAATCAGTTATTTCATCTAGTGCTCTGTGAAATAAGGGGAATGCTGATGAAACAGTGAACTTCTGTTGTCACAGACAGAGGGAAGTCTTTAAAATGAAGCAAGCATGTCCTACGAGCAGGAGATGCTGACTGCCCTCTGTGTTCACTGGGTCATTTTTGTCTTAGTGAAAGCTTGGTGCAGTGTAAGAGAAGCTGGTTGCTTTGTTAAGCAGCCCAAAGTGGGGCTTATTCATGTCATGATCTTAGTAAATCTAGCCTTAATGTGAGTTGCGGATAAATGTGATAAATATGCAATAACTTTTACTTCCTTGTATAAGGGTACTGTTCCTTGTAGCAGCATTGCTTTTCTGCTTCCTCAGTAAGGTTGCTAAAACAACAAGAGTGTGGCAGCATGTGACCTACCCTATGGTTTCCATCATGCCCCGCACTGTGAACACTTTGAATTGTTTACTATTACTAGTTCATGTTCTTATTTCGCCATCATTTTATAATTAAGTATATTTTCAAGTTTAGAAGTATACAGTTTACATTAGTTTCTGTAAGACAGTGAAGAAATTACAAGTGAGGTATAGATTTCAGTGAGTTTTTATTTCCTGGGAACTAGACACAGAAAAATGAGTAACTGTTTGCATGTCAGACTCAAGCTCATGTCAAGATACTTGAAAATTAAACATTACTCAACTTTAGCTTAGGGCTAAAGCAATTCAGAATGCTTGCCTAGAAGGGGTTATTCCGAGTATGATTGGTCACTCAGTGTTCTTGAAATTAAAGAAGACACGGAATTAACCAAACTTTTCGGAAAAAAAAAAAACCAACCAAAAAAAAAACCATAAATGTTTGGGTACTGGGAATGAATCTAGTACTAGTTTGCAGTTTCTAGTACAACATAAATTTCATGTTTGTTGTGGAATTTCTACCATCTCTCCTTTGCAGAGTGGTTTGAACTTTGAAGAAAGAGTGATCTGCCTAATTGAATTAATTGTGTTCTATGCTGAAATACTAACTTCAACTCCTTGATGCACATGCATGCTTTTTAAAGTACCTGTGTCTTGTGTAGTTTGAAGTCAGGAAATAGCAGTGTTGAGAAGAGGGTAAATAGCTTTATTTACTGCACAATCAAAGTATTTCTTTTTTATACAATGTAAATTTCTTAGACCAAACTTGCATAAATAGTTCGTAATAGAGTTTTGGGCCTAGTCATTGTTTCAGGCTTCTGTGCTGTGCTCCAACCTTCCTGATTTGATTTAGTGAATTGAGAACAATGCTTACTGTGTTTTTTCCTTCACCTACTTGCAGCTGTAATTTATGGAACAGTTACTTTTAAAAACAAAGCAGGATTCGGGTCTGGCTGTTCCTAACAGACTTGCTCTCAGATTGGAAATTATTTTTTCCAACCCTTAATTACTGTAGTAGGTTTGCTTTTAACGATTTGCAGTATATAGCAGCGCTCGTGTCATTCTGGTGTAAAGAGCAAGAGTCTACATTAAGAATCCAAGCTCCAATACCCTGTGGTACAAAATGGTCTTCCTGCTCCACGGGTGACTGGCTTTCCAGTCGTTGGGTCAGTGAGCCATTTAATTCTCAGCTACCTGTTTTCTGTTTATTTTTTACAAATTCTGAGCAACAGAACTTTTTTTTCTTTTTCTTTTTTTTTTTTTTCTTTTCCCCAGAGGTAAAGTCAGGTGCCTTCATCTTTTAAATTATGAAGTTAAACTGTAAACTTATCTGGAAGCTCAAGACTATTGAGAGCTGGTAGAATAGCCTCTCTTGTTGATTTAAAAGCAGTTTATTTACAGGAATTTGAGCTTGCACTGTTACTGTTAAAGAGTCTGGTGCTTATACATGACTTCATACTAATTTCAGATTGCTTTTGTTATTACAATATGTCAGCTTTTGAAGCAACCAAAATTATTTAAGATGTGGTAAATTTCTACTAAATGAAGGTGCTTTAACAGTAAATTAGGCTTGGCAATGTCACTACTCTTGCATAGTAGGTTTCTGTCCTTACGCATTTATAGCAATAGTCTGGTTCAAGAATGAAAGAAGTAGGCTAAATGCTTGTAATTGCACTGTTCTTCATACTGTACATAAGCACTGATAGATACAGTAGTACTTGTGCTGTGTGTGCATTTCACTGTTTAAAGTAGGTTGTGAACTTACAAGCAAGACAACTTATGTAGCAATTACGTTGACCATATTCAAAATCATACAAGATAAAAAATGTCCTGGATTAGTCAGAGTACATTAAAAATAAATGCTTGGGTTGTAACGTGTCTTTTCTTTGAAAGTGTTAGGTTAAACTAGACCAACTGTACAGGTTCCACGTTACAGGAACACCTATCTTCAAACAGCTCTCAGCTGTGGAATACTGGGAAGGAAGTGTAAGAGTCTTCAATTCATCCTTCAGTACTCTGGGGGGTGGGGGGAAGCATGTTTTTCTGTAATCGTCAGGAATTTTCAGGGTACAGAATGCTTAAAATTGAAAAGGTCCACCCTGAAATTTATGGAAAATACCAATGAGTATTTTATCATTCTTAAGCATTTACATTGTTTAGCAGAAGAACTAGCTTTTGATTTGTTCAGTGCCCTGAAGAAAGTGATTACATCCCATGGGGTGTAAATCATTGTAAAACAAGGCATTGATAGCTTTTTAAGAATACAGATCCTGTAGACTCAATTCTCTATTACACACCTCTTACTGAGAAAAATTTACTTTGCAAGGTTTTTTAAGCATGTCTGAGTAAAATTTTTAAACTAAGGAGATGAACCATTTATTCTTACTGTTGGGTATGTATTTTGGTTATGCAGGAAAGGTTTGTAAAATTGCATGATTAGCTCTCAGCAAATAACTTCTCAAGCCTATACTTCAAACAGGATCCTTAAGTAACTTTACCATGTCTGCATGGCGTTGCAGTATGTGGAAGCAGTACTTCAACTGTGAGGAGCAGTCTAGCTGGGTTTGCAAGGCACTTTAACATGAAAAACAAACAAAACAGACCCCACAAAGCTAGGTGGGGTTTTGTTCGTTAATTTTGGCATAATGCTGAATTCCTTGTACATGTTCTAGGACCTAGGCTGACTCAGGAATTGCTGCCCAAAGAAAACTTTTCTGTGCAGCATTGCATGCCTTGCAGAAAAACAGGGAGCCAGTGTTTTATTATATGGCTCATGCATGATGGGTTATGTCTTCCTCCTGTTTGTTCTAAGCTCAAAAACTTAATCTGTTTTCCTCACTGGTATGTAAGTGGCATATCAGTGCTAAGTGTAAAGTACTTACAGCTAGTTGTGAGTTGAACCTATGTAAAGTTACAGATTTTATTCAATTTCCACTATGTTGTCTTGAAGAGGGTTTGTTTGTATCGGTCAGCTCTTCAATTTTAGCAAATAAAATCTGTAACTACCTGTAACAAATGTTGTATTGATGATTGTGATTTAATTGTTATTCAATGATTTGGAAACTGAAGCACACCAGTTAAAAGGCTATGACTAAGTTGACAGTTTCTTCTATAATGTAATTTTTCTCTAAAATTAAATGATTTTATGTATAAACTTAAGTATGAATATGAGCGTTACTGATTAGTGTGAATTGTAAAATCTGTCCTGTTTATTCCTTCACTGTAGAATGTTTAAACTAATATTGCCTTAAACGAATTAGCAGCAATGACCATTTCTATGTGCCAGTTAAAAGCATTATCATTTCTAGAACTATTTCTAAAGGTGGATGAGGGGCATATCAAACACAAGGGGTAGCAAAAATGTTTTTTGAAGTGTTAGATGTACTGAAGAAAGGAAGTACACGAATTTCAATCACTGCTTTTAAAGTATTTATGAAGTAGCATATTTTTTGGTTCATGTAATTTGTCATTAAAAGGACTGGATGTGTAGAAAAGGTTTCATATGTGCCCTTCCATTTCTGTAAAGTGTTCCTTGACGTAGGAAGCTTTTGGCAAGTACGATCAGATCTCCGGTGAGCTCTTTCAAACTTTTCACATCCCCGTTATGGGAACACTCCTGACCATGTCATACCATCTCCCTCAGTCGCCTTCTCTCAGGGAAGGTGACTACGGTACCTCCTCGCAGAGCCCCTGAACAGCAAGGTGACACAGTATGGTAAAGCAACCCCCAAGGAAAAGAAACAGCATTAGAAATTTATTCAGAATATAAGAACATTTGTAAAATAAGTATTATAAATGTCTCTGTATAAATAAATGCAGTTTTTACAATTCTATATCAAATAAACACAAAATAGCTATTTTACAGCAGCTAGGAGACTAAAAACCAACGCATTTAAAGCTAATTCAGTAAGGTGAGAAGGATCTAAAATTACAATGTATGGTACAGTATTAAATGAGGTTTCAAATGAGAAAGTCCTAATAGAAACAGGAGAACAATACTGACATTAATGCAAACTTACATGTGCTTTGCAATAGCTAACAGTGCAGTCAAGCTGGTGAAGATTTATATGTTTAATTAGGAAAAAAAAGTACTACTTTGTGAACACACTGAAATACAAAATTTCATGCACTCTAGCAATTTAGAAAGTAAAAAAGATACCCTAAGATTAATTAATTGAGTGAACAACTTCTGTGGTTCTTGCCAAGAGAATCTGTTTTTCTTGCTATGCACAGTTATTACTTCTGCAACAGTTGAGTGAAGTTGCTGTGACTCAAGGTAATTTGCATCAGTGGCGTACAGGTAATACACGTCTGGCTCTAGGCTGGTGTACTTGTGTTTCAAACAGGTATGTAACAGGAATTTGTGTTTTGGTATTTAGTCTCAGGATTGGTGATATTTCAGCCAGTACACTGGAACTACAGCCAATGGTGATATGAAACAGTTCCCGCTACACCAGTAGCACTTCTGCCACTTCCCCCATTGGCCTTTTCCAGCATGCCAACCAATAAAAGCGGTAGCTGCTTGCTCAGGCAAAGTAACGTGTTTTGGCAAATAATAGCTACTGTTGGGGCTGTATGACACCAGTCTTTTTTTCTGTGAGTCCTATGGGAAGAAAGGGAAAGTGACTTACATGTGGTTATTGTTTATAAATTATTCTAGAACACTTTTAGAGCACAGTGGGCATGGGACATACATGGAGAATGTAGTAAAGAAACATTCAGTTGTGCAGAACCAGCAAATCATGAGGCCTTAGAAAGACACAGAGGGGCACTGCAACTTCCTATGCTTCTAACCAAGGGGCATTTTATGCTTTCCTAATGCACACCTTGTCTATAAAGAGAGGTTTCAGTTCAAATGCTTTAAGTTTTATTGTGTTCTGTGAACTTAACAGCTTCTTCAGGTACTATGGAATAGAAAAAAATGGAGCCTGAGGAAAGGCGGTGTAAGAGCGGTTTCCAGCTATCTTAAGTGACAGTTATTTCACAGTGACAGTGTGAGATGACCTCAGGTTAGATGGGTGCTTTAGATACAAGAAGACAGAAGTGTAAGTGCACTTCTGCCACATGAAAAGATCCACTGCTCTTCAGAATGCTTCTTCAGAAATAAGCGTGATCAGCTACCACTGAAACACGGCAAAAACTCACATTCCTGTCGGTGAGAAACTTGTTGACCAAGAAGAGAAACACCATGGACATTTAGCAAAACCAGTGACAATACGAAATCAATGTATTTATTCCCTCAACAGTAGGGTCTCAAAAATTTCCATTTGCATTATAAATTAAGTACAAATCACTTGACAAAGAAGACCGACCAAAATCAATCCCAAGGCATCGCCACCAACTTAATTTTGAAATCAGCATTGTTTTAATGTGCTATTGCAAACAATCACATATGATGCTGGCTTTGTAGCTGATGCATCAGACTCTAGAAAAGTATGAAATAACTAGTACCCTAAGGAAAGAAGAAAACGGCAGCAACGGTAGAACAGAACTTTTCTTCAACATGCTTTCGGAATTTCCTGGTCTTACGTGTCAGTAAGTGAAATAAAATGTCAGCAATAAAATCGAGAAGTCATGAACACAAACTGCTTCAGGGCCAGTTGTAACCAACCGCTGACAACAGTGCCATATTCTGAACGCAAAGTCTCACAACTGTTTTGGCTGCCGGGCCTTAACCTCTACTAGACAAAACCAGTTCAAGTCCTCTAAAAATATTTTGCTTGTACTAGAAATTGTAGGACTAAATGAGAGATGTTATAATTCTAAATACACTATAATAAAACTTGAGATGCAACTCAGCAGGTAAAGCAAAAATGATAGACAGCTCCTCAAGTCAGAGTCACTGGAGAGAACACAGCTTGAAAAATGCAAAATCGAGGAGTAACAGCAACAGGCTAACAAAGTTAACGGAGTCCAGTTTGGCTAAAATAGAACCAGACTTAAACATGGAAACTGTTTTATGCACTCAGTCAAGAAGAACTAATGTCTGTCTGAAACAGGTACTAGGGCAGTCTCCATCTGCTCCCTAGAGAAATCAACCTGATCCCCATGCTTCACTTAACATTCATTGCCAGAATAGGCCAGTATTTTTCCATTCATTCACTTTGATAACGCATTAACATGATGTGACTTAAACAAAACAACAGTAAAACAAAAGTTAACCTTACAAAGCTGTATGAAGACATCATTCACATTCTGCTTGTGGCTGTATATCCACACACCTACACATTTATAGTTTTGTGCATATTTATTCAATACTAAACAGGTACATTCCTAGTAAGTACCTTTTTTGGTCACAAGTATAAAAAGATGACATTCTACTTTGTGATTGTAGAAGGATGTACTAAAGGCTCTATAGGTAACAGAGATGGCCCAGCCTCTTAAAGAAAACCTTGGCTATAATGTACTGACAAGGTAACTCAATTTTCACAAAATAACCGCAAACACCATGCAATATAAATACCAGGAGATGGCTTGTGATTTCTTAACCACCCTTGGGCATAGACTGTCTACCTGGCATGGTAAAACTTACAGCCTTTAGTCCTCTCGCAGATGACTCCTAGGAACTGTACCATCCTTTGAAGAGATGCCATTAGTTGATTAGTTTTGTTTTGTTTTCCCTCCCCAAATCAACAGCAGTTTTCCTACCTGATCTGCACTGGGAGCAACAGTACTGCAGCCATGGTGCAAAGAGCAAACCGGCCTGCTGGCTCCTTGCTCTGCAGCTGCCTGTCCAGGTCATTATCCACAGCAGCGTGTTCAGAGGATGCAATACACAGCTCTGTGCGGAGGGACTCAGGAATCAGGAAAACTCAAATTATCTCTGACCTGCCCAAACTAAAATCTATTAACGAAGTATTTTGTTATGTGACACTGTCATCCGTAGGACATAAAATGGAGAAGAACATGTATAAGTATAGACATAATGACAGACAATGTACATAATCATAGCACGATAATTCAGGCACTGCCATTTTACATTATTAAACAGTCATTAGTTAATGTTTAGATTATCCCCATAACTCCTGGCTGGACAGCTGAGATCTAAGAGATGGTGCTAAACTGTGTTGACAGTCAGATATTCTAGCATACAAGCAACCTAAAAGCCAGCCTCCAAAAGAGAAATTTGTAATGGCACTACGCATCTTTGAAAAAGATGCACTTAAAGTGAAGTTTCATTGGTGTGTGGTCTCGAGTTCTCTTCTTCTAGTAAAGCTATTCTTTGTTTCAGCATCCTTACTTGTGTTTCATGTCTCTCCACCATGGCCATCATTTGCGATTCCAGTTTCTTCAGCTTATTTTGATGCTTTTTCTTTGCTTTTTCATAAGCTGCTACCAAGTTGCTGTTAGAAATAAAATACAAGGTTATTCAAAAAAGCTTGCTCACAGCAAGTGAAAACAAAACAAAACCTAACCTAAAAAAACCCACCCTACCACCTTCAGGGAACTACAGGATTTGATACTGATCCTCTTCCTAAAAGTGATGTAGCCTTAAAACTCATTTGATTCAAACCTCACTGATCCAGATCTGGATAGATCTGGATCTGCTAACCTCTGTATTGTTTTTGGTCAAGCACACACTCTTACCAGTTACTGAAAACATCCTTAAACATGGTTCAAAGTGCTGGCTAACGGTTGCTTGTGATGACCACGCAGAGCACTGTTTGAGACTCAGTGTGTGCTTCACATTAAACATGTAATGCTTTACAGAAGGATTCTCTTGTGGCCAGAACCTGCTTACAAAAACCCAGCACCGAGTAAACAGGCGCATTTAAAAACTAACATTATGTCTATGGCATCTTGTGCTAATTTGTCAGCTGCTAAGTATCTTGTATGCCTCCACCTTGATTCAGCAGGGAAGCTTGCGATGGGTGCTCTTTCTTACCACAAGGGCCTTCTCTACTAAGTGTAATTTACTAATGAAAATTACACTGTGAACTTGCAGGAAAGGCAGGTACAGTCCATCATATTCTCAGTTCATCCAGACCTGCTGACTAAGCTGTGTAAGTGTGACTATTGAAGCCAGTTTATTAATAAGGAGGCCAGAACCAGAGAAAAAGGAGCAAATTTAAACAAAATAACAAATTAATAAATCTGACTAAATGGAAGGATTTAGGTTTTTGTTTGTTTTGATAATAATAAATTTACTAGTAACTCAGTTAAGATTAACCTATTTATTTTCCCCACCCTGCTTTTAGCTATGTAGTTTTCAGCATCCTACAAGGGAGGTTTATATCTCCCTCATGTCTATCCTTTAGGATTCAACTTGTGTGAATGCAAGCATCTAGAAACTGGGCATTATGGCAGGGGGAAGAGTACAGTGTGTTATGAGAACATGGCAAAAAAAATCAATGGTGCATCCATCTGCTGGTAGATCCTTTTACCTGTTTGCCCTCTTCAGGTCATTAACGAATTCTGCAGACTGCTGATGTCTGATTTCACTGCTCTTTGTGAGTCTCTCCAAAGCACTCACTAGGTCTTGCACTCTAGCTTTCAGTTTCTTCTCCCTGTATCAGGAGAAAAAGAGAGAGAAAACTATTTTCAAAACAGAAATAACACTTCAGCTTACAAAAGCAGGAGTGGTAATCAAGTTTCCTCCTATGTTGTATTTACAGGCTGAAAATATTTTCTTTAATACTACCTGGACAATGCAGGAGGTAGTTCTTCTGTTAAACTTTTCCAAAGACTGATTTTATACAATTCACCATTTTAGAATATAGGCTCAGAGGTGCAGCAGACAAAATAGAAAACAAACTCTCTGTTGGATCATGTCCCTCTATGTACCAAATCGCCCTAACAAATAATCACAAAGATATATTTTTATTTAAGTATATCTGGAACATGCCACCTTCTATATCTTGAATTAGGTAACAAAGGAAACTATGAAGAGAAATCAAGCATGGTGGTAATCACATAGGAGTTGTAATAAAAATTAGAAGAATTACTCTTAAATGTAATTTACTGAATCTCTTTTCATTTAGAAACTACTATAGGTGGAGAGCAATCCCATTGATTTCAGTCACAATCTCCAATTTACCCAAGAAATCTAAACTACACTCCATATTACAGTAGATCACTGGGTTCTTCAGGATCCAACAAGTCCAGTCCATATGGCAGTAGGAAACAGAGAAAGATGAGAACAAGAGAGGGAAGAATAGACAGAAAAGGGCAACCACAAGAAATACAAAACAAAGAGCACAGGTGTCTTCTAAACTACAGTAGCAACGTTTAAAATACCAATACAATATAATTAATTACCATCACTTAAAATACCTACAAATTACAACTGAAAACTAATTATAAGAATTGTGCCAAAATGGAAGTAAAATATAAAATATCCTACCTCTACAAGCAAAAAAACCATGTGAACAACACAGAAGTTCTAGACAGGGGTCAGTGTGGGAGCGTGGGGTTTGAGCTGGCTGTAAAAACTTCCCAGCGCAGGCAGGATGAGGCAGGAGCTTCCTCCTGCGGAGCTCCCTGAAGCAGAGCTGAGGTCTGGCTGCCCACATGCGCTTCTGCACAGACCTGGGGCCTCCCCACCTCTTCTCCCAGGTGCTGGTGCAGAGACCAAGGAGCCTTTCTCTGAAACTTGTCCTCAGGGTGTAGGCAGCCCAGAGAAAAGCTCGGATTAAAAGGGGAAAAAAAAGTGTGGGGGGAGAGGGGCACGGGAGGGGAACAACAGTGACGAGTGACAGAGAGCTGGGGTAAGCTGGGAGAAAAGCTAGATTTTGTAATGCCAAACCTTACACTTGGGAACTTTGCATGTATGGAGACATCCATCTGTGCTTTACTGCCCTGAACGCTTTGCAGTGATTTGCTTTTCCCTCCTGTTTTTGTTGCACTGTTGCTCAATGAGTAAACTGGATTTCATCTCAGTAACACGGTGACCACAAGCTCCCGCATGAGCATCATGAGTCTTGTGGGAATGGGATGGAAAATTGCAACACCAAGGCACTGCACCGATGGTGGTCGCTTTGAAAACCCAGGAGGCTCGTCGGGACGCTGCTGGGGAGCGCTCTGGCTTGCGGACACCTCACTGCTGGAGCATGTCCCAGCGCTGGGCAGGAGTTCACAACCCTCCCTCCCGTGCTAGCTGCCCCGGAGCACGGCAAGCCCGGGTCCCTGCTCGGCAGCCCGCAGTGCCGAGGCTGGCCGTGCCGTGGCAGCCTTTCACCAGGAGACACAGGCAGAGCACGAGGTGAGGCACATTTCACCGCCTCCGCTCCAGCAACAGAGGGGCTTTGACACAGAAAGCCGGGGAAATATCCCGGTGCACTGCAGACGCTGCCTTACCGGGCGAATTAAAGAGAGGCCTTGTTGGTGAAGAACCATCAATATTCTTTACACGTCCTTTCCCCGAAGTAACACGCGCAATTTTCAAATTACTCCATCTTTTTCCTCGGGGGTTAAAAGCTCACCACCTCCCACCTCAAGTATAAATTTCATGTCTTTACGTTCTATCTCAGCTGATAGATTGACTCAGCACTGTCTACACTGGAAATTTACGCTCTGCAAAGAAAACAGAAACTAAAAAAATCCAGCCTTTACTTGCAGTAGAAGATAAATAAGATCAGACCCACCAGAGGTCAGAGCTGCTAGCTCATGTGTGTGTGGCACATGGTAACACGTGGATAAGCGTGATGTAGGTTTGGTGCTTGTCTGCTCCAAAGGACTTGCAGCCAGGGGCGCTGGTGCCTTGCACTGCGACCTAGTGTGTGCAGCAATGGAAAAAACGTACTTGGATGGGGAGAGAAGGAAACTAAAAATTGTTGTTAGTCGATGCAACACAGTGTGCGAGAAAGGCATAGCTGTGAAAACACCGTGCGCAGTCCCGTGGGAAACAACCCTGCAGAGCCACAGTGTATTTATTGTAGCTCAGGTCCGCAACACACCTTCTGTAACAAAAGCTGCCTGGAAAATGAACACAGTGGAAAGACCTGGAGGAGCTTTTCACGCATGATGAATTTTGGCTGCTAAGGTGACTGCTGCCTGATAGAGGCATGACATAAGCCTCTGCCTGTTCCTGCACCCCTGCCTCCCAGCCAGTTGTGCTCAGCCCGAACTCATTGGGCTGGTTCTACAACATTCAGAGGCCGGGTCTGAACCATCCACCTAAATAGTAACAGAGGGCAGTGCTTCAAACCTGGGTGCCTCAAACACAGATTTACACCACCAGGACACGTGTATTCCCTGACGTGCAGTGACAGGATCCAGACAGATCTGCTGCCTTCTCTTGAGGTCAGTGGGAAGAGCACTAGCTCACACGAAAGCAATGGGCAGCTTGGTTGCGTGCACTGAAATGCCCCAAAATCTTGCACAAACAAGACATAGGGATTTACTGCTATGCTTACTGTTCCTGATTTAAAACATGACTGTCCAAATATTTTTACTTAAAGTGTCATTTCACAGCAGAAGTATCACCTCGGTAGAGAGACACAGCAGCAACAGCAAAGGAGCAGTAAATAATTTGTTTTAGCCTGGAAAATGGGGATGCCTATATACCTGCTTAATGGCTATTACTTGCATAAACACTTAAGGTTTTTTCCCACAGGGCTGTGCCTTCTATTTTAGTAGCAGATTAGAGACCTCAGAGCTGTACCTCTCTAGTGGGTCTGCAAATGCCCTGTCCTTCATAAAAATCTATGCCTCATAATGCTAACTCTTCTCACTTCATTTCTAACACTAATTAGTTCTGTTTGGACAGAGAATTGTCCTTAATTGTGTCTTTCTAGAGCTGATTCTCTAGTCTGGCAGCAAAAGCTAGCGATAATGAATCCTGAGGTGCTCTTTTGTATTCCTTTAATGCATTACAGTTAGCTATCTTCATGGGATTTCTAGCACCACTTCACTGTCCTGATTGCTATTGTAAATCAGTAGGATATGAGGAATCAGCCTCCACAGGCTTAATAAAACAGCATATTTTAAAACAATAGTCTTAGTCATAGGCAGCATCTTTCCAGGATGAGGCAGTGTCAAACCTGTGAACCAGGGAAGGAGCTGCATTTGGTGCGACCACAGGCAGACAGCCTGCCAGTCTGGGGAGCAAAGCAGTGAAGCAGCCTGCATGTCAAACTCATACCTCACGCTGCTTTCACGCCCCTGGGCTGTAAACAGAAAAGGACGGATCCTGGGTGTATTTTAATGAGAGGAGAGGAGAGGCAAATATTTTTAGGAGAACACTATTGCTATGTGATCTCCCAACTCACAAGTCAACTGGACTGCAGAAGTCAGCCTTGCTTTCTCTCACCAGCTCCTCTTCCAACGGGCTGCTGCAACGGGAGGTGCAGGAAGCACAGCCTCAGCACCTCGTGCACAGAGAAGACGAGCACGGGTTCCCAGAAGAGGGAACAGACTCGTGATCCGAGAGTACGGTTTGCTTCACCTCCAGCAGAAGGACTCTGCTGCAGGGCACTCAAGAAGTCAGCGAGGGAAATCCCTGACTACAGTTTCCAAGGAAAAACTCAGAATAAATGTCTTCGGAGGCCTAGAGCCTACTCTGACATCCACTACAACCAGTATGCTCAGTAAATGTGTAACATTCTGGTAACAAAGACTTTTGTTTTACATTTTCACAATCAAAACATTCAGTGGACAGTTGTTAAACAGTTTTCAAGGGGTTTTTGTTTCAGGCTTAGGGGACGGTTTTAATAGAAAGGCGAGCTGACAGGGCCTAGCATTTTCTCTGGTTTCAAGGCTACCACTGCACAGAAGGTGGAACCCTGCCAGAGCCATGCAGGAAATTATATAACACAGGGCACATTTCTGTCAGTTTGGCCCCCATACAATGACACCATGTACGGACCAGCAAAATGTAAGCAAGGTCTTGAGTACCCTGTGTTTTCCCTCCTGTCTGGGCTTTTCGAGACATGTTCGGGTTTTACATGCCAGAAACCTTCCCAGGCAGATTTTCCTGCCCTTGCTCATCTCATCCAGAATTCCCCGATGTTGCAAACAGGAAGCTGCTCTCCCCTGGCGTGCAGAAAGATGATTTTCCTGCCCTTCGCTTGGAGTGTACCCAGCTAACTCCCCTCCTGGTGAACGCACAAGCTATCACCCCTCTGCCCTGGCATCAAGAGCACCTATAGCTCTTGCCAAACCCGGAGCAAAAGAGGAATAACAAGCTCTCCCTGTACCAGGAGGTAAGAACGGGGCAGAGGAGTCAGGGGCATTCGGGGCCGATGATCCTACCTCTCAACATCCCTAGGAGCATCCTTTCCCCCACAGGAAGCATTGCCTGTGACAAGCACAGCCCCCCAGCCCCTGTCAGGGGGAGCACCTTCAGCATGACCCCTGGCCAGGAGCCCACACCGAAGGGCAGGCACGCACCGCCCGGCCCCTCGCTTCGCTCCTAGCCCTTTCCCAACACCCTCCTCTTGCGGTTTAAAACCTGGCATGCTCCCTCACTTCCCCCTCTGCCTTTTCCCGTTCCAGCTGAACAGGGTGACACGTAATTATTTTTTCTAGGCATTTGGCTCCTCTTTTCTCAGGAGATCACAGCTGGACATTCAAAAGGAATGCAGATAAATTCCTCTCCTTTCATCACCAGTTAGTTTTCCTCAGATGTTAGTTTAAACTAACATCTTATGTCAGACTTGCATGCAGAACCCTCAAGCCAATTCGAAAGCACGCTTCTCTCTCTGGTTTGGGTTGGCCTGCTAAGGAAAGCAACTAATATATAACACATTTTTTGTGTTCTTTAAGAAGCAACAAAACAACACTGCACAGATGCCAGAAGAGTGTTAAAATTGCCCTCTTCACATGCTGTGCCTTCCTGCCTCACCCCCTGGGCACTGGCAGACCTGAGAACGCCCGTGCTGCCTGCTGCCCGTGAAGTACGCTGCTCTGACCACCCAGAAGACGGTGGATGCTTTAAAACATACTTTGCTGGTGCAAGACACTGCACGGCTTTTTTTATTTTTTTTTTTTGCCAGGCGCTTAGAGTGGGTCTCAGGAGCCAGTGGGTACCAGGCCAGGTGCAATGCTGGAAAAAAACAGAGCAGCAGCAAAAAGGGAGGACGGGCCTGGGGGAGGCAGCAGTGTGCCTGCCGTGCTCCGTGCTCCAGCCTCACTGTCTCTGCCAGCCCAGCCTGGAGGCTTTCCAGGCCTGGAAGTATTTGGAGCTCCCTGTGACAATGGTATTGGAGTGCACAGCAGCTCAGATAACCACTCAGTGGTAAGGAGAACTACTTATTCCATGTCAATAACACAGAAAAAGAAAAATGACAGTTATCTGTGATGCACGCAGGAATAATAGCTACCCAGGGTGCTTCAGAGGAGTCTCTCTTCTATCACCGTGAGTCATTTCTCTTCTTGCAAGAGCCCTCCCAGTGGGGTTCTCTGGGGGAATTTCCACAGGCATGCAGTGCCCCCTGAGCCCTTCAGGCAGCCAAGGGAAACCACAACAGGAGACTGCACAGTCATAAAACAGACAGAGATCCTTGAAATTTGCAGTGACTGCAATCCATGCCAGTGTCTGGCTTTCAAACATTTCACAGTTCCGCATCTCCCAATTTAGTGGGCATGCAATGCAAGCCTAGGAATAAGCAAATATATATATATATATATATTAAAAAAAAGCAGCAGGTGATGCACTGGAAAAACTTATCAGTAGCTCCTGCATAGACCCCCCCATCCCTTCCCTTTTATCCACTGTAGGCTCACGCTGTATTTTGGCAAGGAAGAAAGAGGATTTTACTGCCTCAACTGTTAAGAGTCGTTTTCAATCTGAATTATTACAATAGGATGTGTTTTAGGTGTTCATCTTTTCATTTCCAAGAGCTAGACTCACTGATGGTCAAGATGAGCCTGAATTTCAGAGACGCTTCCACCTACTACTGGACCCTGCTGTCATGAAAATAAGGGTGTCCCCTGAAAACTCTGACAGACACCGTGCCAGGACACAGTCACTGCAATGCTTTGGCGCAGCTTGCTGTTGAAATGTTTGCTCTCCCAAAACAAGAAGGTTGGTGCAACACTGGGCTGGGGTCTTTGTACAGACATAAGGCCCTAAGACTACTAGGAACACCACTGTGTCATGGTAGACCACACAGAAGCTACTGCAGTAAGACAAATTTTCTATGTCCTACTGGAAATACCTACAGTTTCCAGTTCCAGAGAGGCAGTGCAACAGTTCTATGGGGGGAGGAAGGGGGAGAGAGGAAGGGAGAGAAAACTGTTTGCCAGTCCTACTGATTGCTCCCCCTTTCCCTCTACATGGTGACTTTCCAATTAACAGCATCACTTAACAGCTTCTCTGTGTTCACAAGTCGTCAAGGGATGGTAAATGTACTGCTTGTTGTGTTGCCAAATGGAAAGTCACCCTTTTGCGAGGTAGATACTGAATCACATCTAGACTGAGATAATTCGTGTAACCGTGCACAGCCCTGAGATCATCATTTTGTGCCCACTGATTACTCAGCTGGGGTCTGAACAGTCACACTGGCTATAGTGTGTTTTGTCTGCCATGATCGTCACCACCCTTCCTGCCCAAATATCCTATAAATCTTTAAATACATACAGAAAATACAACCCTGTGCAGAAAGAAAAGCTATCAGAAACTGGCAACGCAATGTGAGGCTGCAGGAGGACTTCAACAGCTACAGCATTCCTACCAAGGCTTGGGGAGAGGGAGAAGTTTCAGTCTTGCCAGCTTGGCCATTTTTCACAGAATGAGCAAACTTAGTTTGGAAAAGAAAAAAAAATTAGTTGCCTCACCATTGTTATCGCCCTGCTAAAGCAATTTCCCTTCTGGAAATTTTCTTACTGCCTCCTTCCTGCCGTATCTAACGCATTTACAACCATGTATGTGCTCACTAAGTTAACAGCTCACACAAGTAATCCTCAGTGCTCCTTTCCCCTGCTGCAGCAGAGCAGAACACGCCAGCGAGGAACATGTAATTTTAGGGTCTTCCTCAGAGACTGTCTTTGGGGCACTCAGACCAGATCCTCTCTCATAAAACTGGCCTCTGGCACAATCACTTGTGCATCAATGCCAGGCCATAAGGCTGCTGGGAATACACTTAGCTTTCCCATGAATAAAGTATTTCCTGCCAACAAGCTTGTTTATGGATGTGTTAAGCTCAAGAGAATGGTATTTAGAGGCTTCATGTCCATTGACACATTCCATCATTCCACCAAGAAAGGAGAGGAGGAAAAACAAAATTGCTAAAGTCTGGCAGAAAGTATTTACTCTTGGCTGGAACAGACCCTGTCTCTAAACTAGCGGACCAAGCCTGCGATGCCACTGCCTTGGTCACCCAGATGTAACTTTTACAATAAGGAACTTGCAGGTAACTTGGATTTCTACTAGTTAACATGGTGGTCATGGATAACAAAAGCCATTTCTGTGGAAAGCCCATAGGATGGGTTTTGATGCTAAACACTGCTCTGGGAAATCCTGAGTCCTACTGCAACAAATGTGTTAGGAAACAATAAAGGAAGAAGTGCTCCTGCCTTGAATTTCTGCTGATGGGCACGACCAGTGGAAACTCAGGGAGTTTCAAGACACATTGTTGGATTCCAGATTTAAGAGAAAGTCCAGGTCTGCAGAGAGAAGATAGGCTACTTCTGCAGACAAAACTGTTCTGCTGCAAAGCTGTTTGCAGACTACAAACGTACAAATGCTTCCCAACTACACTAAAATCCAAACCATAACTGAATCCTGCTGTTTTATTTGGGTTTCACTCTATTTCAATTAACTCAGAAGAACCTGACAGCTCTGCAGCAACAGAAGGACAGAATGGGAAAGCAGCAGTGGGGGGGGGGGCTGCCAGAGCTGTTGTCTCTGTGAGGACAGGATGGGGAGAGGGGTAGCAAGCAGGGCTGCTGATTGATATCACATTCCCTCTCAGAGAGACAGAATCAAAAGCAAATGGATTTTTGAATCGCCAAGTCCAAGTCTCCTCACCTTGCAGCTGCTGGCTGTCCCCTGCACCAGTGTCTGCTGCCTGCGGGAACAGCAGATAGGCTCAATGGCTGGTTTCGTCCACTAATTACAACCAGTACCGAAATACTCCATTTGCATTTAAATGTTGCCTCTAGACTGCAGACTCAGTGTGCAAGTATTCACTTGTTTCACATCTTCCTCCTGCCACCCACCAAAACACAGTCACTGTGCAACGTATTTTTTTCATTTTTAATTCTGGTCCTAGTTCTTTGGTGGTGGGAGGGTCCAAGGGGGAGCCAACAGGACCTCCTGGTTCACAAGCAGTGTCAGCACGTGTTTTCCCATGCAGGCAAGAAGGGCACTGAGGAACTGGCAAAGAGTTAAATCCACCTCTCCCTACAGATTCCACTCACCTCAGGCCGTTTTGTGTTGTTGTAGCACAGAAGAAAATATATTTCAATTACTTTGAAAACTCTTCTGTGAATCCACGAGGGTATAAATTTCATTGCATCTGAGGCTCCCATTTAATGCCAGTACCACAGTTAGGAATTACTGGTATTTTTTAGCATAGCCGTTGCTAAACAAGTTCCAGTATGTTTTTCTAACGTGCTAGACAGACTTTCTACCCATTTCCAGGCAGAAGACTTCAGGATAAGGAGACTAAGCATTCAGGCTGTCTTGGCTGGCACACTGATTAGGGAGAAAAATACCCTGTCCATACAGCTCACGGAAACTGTGCTTGAGCCCCACTGGCAGTAGCAATCACATTTAGTACAGTCATATTTCCATTACACAGAGAGCCTTCACTCCAAAATTTATGTACAGTTTAATCCGATTATTTTTCTTCCCCATTTCTGCCTGACAAACTGTACTTGCTAGGCCCCTGGCTGGAAATCCATGCTAATCAACTTAAGGCATAGTAGAAAAAGCAATTTTTTTCCTCTGTGTTGTCAGCAAACCACATTTCATGACTTTACTCGAGTTTCTACTAAGGTCACTGGCATCTTCTCAAAATCCAGGAAGAAATAACAAGACCAGGAAAAAGCTACAGTTTGTGTGAAGACAGAAAATGCCAGTGGAGCTGCCCACTGGACTGGACTGGAGTGTGGGGGATGTGGGGGAGGCCATGGCTCTGAATAATGTTTATGCGAGTAACTTTGTTGATGGTTTTTATCCACCCACACAAAAATGACAGTTTTAATTATTTTAACCACAGAATTTTGTTTCCTGCATCAAGCAAACTAAGTATTCAGTGACTGCCAGACTATTAAGCCAATGGTATGAGATATATTGATTTTGCAGTGGTAATGATCCTTACATTTTTACGTAATGCCTTTCAGGCTTAAGTGTCCCTGAGGCACACTGGAAGTTGCACTTATGAAAAAAGCACTTCAGGACTGAAACACCAGAGCTGCCTGAGAGGATATTGTACCATCAGAGAGGGAGCAAACATCAGAAAAGCAAAATACACTCTTCCCAGCCAAAATTCTTGATAGCACTTTGGACAGGTTCAAAATACAATAACCTGATTAGACATTACATAGCCATGTCTTACATAAGGTGGAAGAAGTAACAGAAACAACAATTGAAACAGTGAATGTATTAGTCATGAAGTTTACCAGAGTTGGTCCAGTGAAAACTGCTGCACAAACAAACATCTAGTTAATGTGTAACTGTACTGAAAGCTTTGGCTAAAACCTGGCTATTGATAACAGCAGTTTGTCAAGACATCAATTTTCTCTCTCATTGGAAAGCTAATGTTTCTTGCAACAATGTTCTCTGTAATTGAATTGTGGCTCCCCTTACATACTCAGGAGGCAAATGCAGCATCTGAGTCATCAAAATCACTGTTAATTCCCACTCCTGTAACTCCTTCCCAAGTTCTAACCTGCAAACAACCTTCTTAGCCAAAGATCAGAATTCAAATTCCACCTTTATTAAAGGTTTTCTGCATGCCTTCAAGCAAGTCATGTCACTGGTTTGTGTCCATATTCTTGCCTGAATATGGAACAAACTTCCTGTTATTTCAAGGGTTTCTTAAGGATAAAGCTCACCTGAATTTTAAAGAACTTTAAGAGGAATGGAGTAGAGCACCATGGAAGGACTTTTATCAAGTTAAGAACAAGAGCAAAAGAGAGGGGAAGATTAGAAGAACTTTGATCCTTTTCCATCTCACATGAAAAATCTGTGATCAATCTTAAGAAACACTTGAGGGTAAGAGTATGGGCTTGGAACTAGAAATCTCACCCTAGACCCGCAGAACAAGTCATGTCTCTGGTAAGGGAAGACGCTTACCGCCTGAGTGCATTTGTGAGTTCAGCAGTCAGTTCACTCTCGTTGTATGGTCTCAGCTCAGCTAGTGTTAACGGTGTTGCGGTGCCATCGCTGCATTCCTGAGAAATGAGGCAAGATCATCTCCATTGAATTTACTTACCATCTTAATGGAGAAACTCTTATAAAGCTCTATGTACGCAGCTACTTTTGAAATGGAGGTGAAATAAAAATCAGTGTCAAAAAAATACAGCAGCACATCAATATAACAAGAAATGGACTAGCAAATTAACACTGTACAAATCCTTCTAATGTTTCCTAAACTACCACAGTTCACTTATTTGCAAAATTTTGCTATAGTGTGCATAAACTGGTGCCTCGCATTGCTCTTGACTGCACACTTCAATCAAAGAATGTAGATGATGCTTTGCCAGAAACAGTTAAGTAAGGGCACAATTATACACTAGTTCCGGATTTTAAACACACTTAGAAGCACTAGAAGAACAGGATTAAAGTTTTTCTAGATATCACTACTTCTTCATGCAAATTATTATCACTGGGACGGTTAGTGGATGGAGCAGGAGTACAGGTGGTGTTTTCATCTATCCCTACAGTGGCAGGGAGGGATACAGAGAGGACAAGGAAAGCCCACCTGATTAACACGTGGCTCAGAGGCTGGTGCCAACACAGAAATTTTGGTTTTTTTTTGACCATGGGGCGCTTTACTCAGCACCCGGCCTGATGGCCGCAGACGGGTCCCTATCTCTAAGGGGAAAACGGATCCCAGCCCAGGAGCTAGCAGGGCTCACTGAGAGCGCTTTAAACTAGGTAAGAAGGCGGATGGGGCTGAAATAAGGCTTGTTGGAGCTGTGCCAGGGGGAACAATGGCAAGGCTGGGGGAGAAGGCAATGGCCTGACTGAAGTGCATCTGCACTAATGCACGCAGCATGGGTAACAAACAAGAGGAGCTGGAAGCCATCGTGCAGCAGGCAGGCTATGACTTGGTTGCCATCACGGAAACGTGGTGGGACCACTCTCATGACTGGAGTGCTGCGATGTCTGGCTATAGGCTCTTCAGAAGGGACAGACAGCACAGAAGGGGTGGTGGTGTGGCTCTCTGTATTGGAGAGTGTTTTGATGTTGTGGAACTTGAGGCTGGGAATGATAAGGTTGAGTCCCTATGGGTTAGGATCAGAGGGAAGGCCAACAAGGCAAGCATCCTGGTAGGGGTCTGTTATAGACTGCCGAACCAGGATGAGGAGATGGATGAGGAGTTCTACAGGCAGCTGGCAGAAGTTGCGAAATTGTCAGCGCTCGTTCTCGTGGGGGACTTCAACTTCCCAGACATATCCTGGAAGCACAACACAGCCCAGAGAAAGCAGTCTAGGAGGTTTCTGGAGAGCGTGGAAGATAGCTTCCTGACGCAGCTAGTTAGAGAGCCTACCAGGAGAGGTGCCCCGCTAGACTTTCTGCTCACAAACAGTGACAGACTGGTGGGAGATGTGGTGGTCGGGAGATGTCTTGGGCAGAGTGACCACGAAATGGTTGAGTTCTCTATTCTTGGCGAAGTCAGGAAGGGGACCAGTAAAACCACTGTATTGGACTTCCGGAGGGCTGACTTTGAGCTGCTCAGGACACTGGTTGGCAGAGTCCCTTGGGAGGTGGTTCTGAAGGGCAGAGGAGTCCAGGAAGGCTGGGCACTCCTCAAGAAGGAAATCTTAATGGCTCAGGAGTGGTCTGTCCCCACGTGCCCAAAGACAAGCCGGCATGGAAGAAGACCGGCCTGGCTGAACAGAGAGTTGTGGCTCGAGCTTAGGAGAAAAAAGAGGGTTTATGATCTTTGGAAAAGGGGGCAGGCCACTCAGGAGGACTATAAGGATGTTGCAAGACTGTGCAGGGACAAAATTAGAAAGGCCAAAGCTCATCTGGAGCTCAATCTGGCTATTGCTGTTACAGATAACAAAAAATGTTTTTACAAATACATCAACACAAAAAGGAGGACTAAGGAGAATCTCCATCCTTTACTGGATGCGGGGGAAACTTAGTTACAAAGGATGAGGAAAAGGCTGAGGTGCTTAATGCCTTCTTTGCCTCAGTTTTCAGCGGCAAAACCAGCTGTTCTCTGGATACCCAGTACCCTGAGCTGGTGGAAGGAGATGGGGAGGAGGATGTGGCCCTCACTATCCACGAGGAAATGGTTGGTGACCTGCTACAGCACTTGGATGTACGCAAGTTGATAGGGCTGGGTGGGATCCACCCGAGGGTACTGAGAGAACTGGCGGAGGAGCTGGCTGAGCCGCTTTCCATCATTTATCGGCAGTCCTGGCTATCAGGGGAGGTCCCAGTCGACTGGTGGCTAGCAAATGTGACGCCCATCTACAAGAAAGGCCGGAGGGTATACCCAGGGAACTATAGGCCTGTCAGTTTGACCTCAGTGCCAGGGAAGCTCATGGAGCAGATTATCTTGAGTGTCATCACGTGGCACTTGCAGGGCAAGCAGGCGATCAGGCCCAGTCAGCATGGGTTTATGAAAGGTAGGTCCTGCTTGACGAACCTGATCTCCTTCTATGACAAAGTGACACGCTTAGTGGATGAGGGAAAGGCTGTGGATGTGGTCTACCTTGACTTCGGTAAGGCTTTTGATACCGTTTCCCACACCATTCTCCTCAAGAAACTTGCTGCTCATGGCTTGGACTGGCGTACGCTTTGTTGGGTTAAAAACTGGCTGGATGGCCGGGCCCAAAGAGTTGTGGTGAATGGAGCCAAATCCAGTTGGAGGCCGGTTACTAGTGGTGTCCCCCAGGGCTCAGTGCTGGGGCCGGTCCTCTTTAATATCTTTATCGATGATCTGGATGAGGGGATCGAGTGCACCCTCAGTAAGTTTGCAGATGACACCAAGTTAGGTGCGTGCGTCGACCTGCTTGAGGGTAGGAAGGCTCTGCAGGAGGATCTGGATAGGCTGGAGCGATGGGCTGAGGTCAACTGTATGAAGTTCAACAAGGCCAAGTGCCGGGTCCTGCACCTGGGGTGCAACAACCCCAAGCAGAGCTACAGGCTGGGAGATGAGTGGTTGGAAAGCTGCCTGGCAGAGAAGGACCTGGGAGTACTGGTTGATAGGCAGCTGAATATGAGCCAGCAGTGTGCTCAGGTGGCCAAGAAGGCCAACAGCATCCTGGCCTGTATAAGAAGCAGTGTGGCCAGCAGGTCTAGGGAAGTGATTGTCCCCCTGTACTCGGCTCTGGTGAGGCCGCACCTCGAGTACTGTGTTCAGTTTTGGGCCCCTCGCTACAAGAAGGACATGGAGGTGCTCGAGAGAGTCCAGAGAAGGGCAACGAAGCTGGTGAGGGGTCTGGAGAACAAGTCTTATGAGGAGCGGCTGAGGGAGCTGGGATTGTTCAGCCTGGAGAAGAGGAGGCTCAGGGGCGACCTTATCGCTCTCTACAGGTACCTTAAAGGAGGCTGTAGCAAGGTAAGGGTTGGTCTATTCTCCCACGTGCCTGGTGACAGGACGAGGGGGAATGGGCTAAAGTTGTGCCAGGGGAGGTTTAGGTTGGATGTTAGGAAGAACTTCTTTACTGAAAGGGTTGTTAGGCATTGGAATGGGCTGCCCAGGGAAGTGGTTGAGTCACTATCCCTGGAGGTCTTTAAGAGATGTTTAGATGTTGAACTTAGTGATATGGTTTAGTGGAGGACTTGTTTGTGTTAGGTCAGAGGTTGGACTAGGTGATCTTGGAGGTCTCTTCCAACCTAGACGATTCTGTGATTCTGTGATTAATGCAAATACAGAAATCTGTTTATTTTTTATTATACTAAGGGGAAAAAAGTTTTAGTTCTCGAATCATTACACAGTGATTTGCAAAAAGAGACTGTCTTTACAATGCTTTAATTGCTTCATAGAAATGTGCTGTAATTTTTCATGTTTGGGGCTTGGACGTAATCATGTTTTATTTAGACTCTCTTTCACTATCTGTTTCCAGTGAGTGGCAACAGGCAAGACATAACACGTTTAGCCACAGTAGTTTGACAACAGTGGCTTTGTTGTACTCCTCCCCGGAATGACAACCTTATTTTAGCCCAGGCTTAACAGTAATTCTCAAAAGTCACAGGATGGAAAAAAACAACCAACTACCAGAGAACAGAGAAAAGACATGAACATACAGACAGAAGAGAATGATTAACGTGCTTAAAGACTGCTGTAGAGAGGTGGGGGACACAATAAATTTTGTTTATGCTGATTTTAGAAACTTATTTTGACTCCTGACCTTGCCCAATTTGTCTTTGCTTCCACTGCTGGTTGAGCTGAGAGACCTCATTCTCTGTTCTTTTTGTTCTTCCACTTCAGACTTCAAGTGTTCGATGTGAACAAGGTAAGCCTGTTCTTGGGCCTCTCGAGTGCTCAGTTTCAATTCCAATGCCTTCTTCTCTTTTTCCAGTAGGTAAAGCTGCGCCTTGAGCTCTGCCATCTCCTCCTGATGAAAAAACATAAACAGCATGATGTTTCATGAGACTAAATACATAAAAGAAGATAAGATCAAACAAAGCATTCTTCCACTTCCCCTACTTGAGTGTTTTTTCCGTGAAGAACACTATCAGCATCCAGAAGGCTTTTTATGACTGCACACCCTATTTGTCAGAAGGCCACTATGTTTTAAGAGCGAGTACCCTGAGCTCATTCCTCCGTCTGTCTCAGATATAACATGATGCCTGAATTAGAGTATCGGGGATCTGAGAGGGTTGCCACAGCTGCTGAAGTTTCTTTCGTTCTATCTTGCCCTTCATGCTGCCTAAAAACAGGAGTGTCTGATCTGCTCATCAAACAGCTCCCTAAATCACAGAATCCAGTTTTTTACTGACACATAAGAATTAGAGTTGGTTTATCTCATTACAATGGAATATGTTTGAGGGACTAGGACAGCAAACACAGATCATGTATTCCTGCCTCACACTACTAGCGTCTGCATTAGAACAAGTTAGTTAAAAAGGGCAACTGAGTATATCATCATCAGATATCTATTTTTAATATTCCTTCTCTAGATGGCCAGAATCCCAACTATATACAACTGGATGGTCACAAAACTGCACTCTTTATTATTCTTCCATAAATATTATCCACAGAAAATGGATACTGGTACCTCACAAAAGGAAACTCAAACCTGAAAGCTAGTTCTTGTGTGCAATCGATCTACCATTCTGATATTTTTGACATTATAACACAACTGCTATGCGGGGAGAGTCTTCTACTCTAACACCTACTCTGACAGTGACTGGGCAAAAGCATAAGAACAAGGCATGAGTGAGGTGACCCTTCTTTCAGCACTTGCTCCCAACCTCCCATGAATTGCGACAAACAGGCTTTCTGAATAAGAAGGCCCTTTGTGTTTAAGGACTCTTCAGAGAAGTTTCTTCCACAGAACGCCTAGTTATTCTGAACACATGAAAACCCAGCTCCACAAAGCCTTTAGAGAAATAGCCCTAAAATGTAACGTAGATTATATTAAATAAATAAATAAATGAACTGCACTATCAAATATACAAAAGACCCTTAAAATAACAACAACAAAAAAGCCAGAATCACATTCTCATTATCAGGTCATGGCAAGCTCTAGTCCATCCCACATGTTAATGCTGATTTCATACAGTAACACAGCTCAGAACAAACTTGTTCACTTTGTAGTTCTCTGAAAGAAGGAAGTTCCTTGTTGGATGCCCAGCCTAAAAACAAATCACTACTTTTTTTTTTTTGAAAAACGAAATACATATTCTAGTCACAAAAATATCTCAGGTGCCTTATCACATTCTTCAAAAATAATGCTCTTTGTAAGATAACTGTTATTAAAGAAGATTATATAAACAATGTCAAGACCTATATAGATTTTCTCTGTAGAAGAAAACGTGTTCCTAACAAAAATTCATTGTCTGGTTTAAATGTAGACAGTGCATACATGTGTAGTACAGTTACAGAGAGCATACTGTAGCCAAGGTAATCACTGCCTTGTTCAGAAATACCATCCATGCAAAAATAAGATCGACATCCTAAAAACCCTCAGGCTTAGAAAGGTTTTATGAGCTTTAAAATCATTCATTTTTTCATCTACTTGTTTGTGGATTGAAAGTTAGAAACACAATCTCTTTCATTCTATGTGGTTTACAGAAATTTAAATGTTAGGCAAACTTAACGTTAATTTCCCTTGTGAACAGTAAAAATGTAAATAATGATGAAGCAACTTAGTTATAGCAACTTAACTGGATTGTCTGGTATACTTAAAGCATATACATTTAGCTTCTTAATCCTCTGTTTCTAAAGCCATTAATCTACTTAGCCTGTTCAGTGAATGCTGAGAAGTAATTTAAGCAGAGAATTTTGGCACTTATGTGAGCAGAAAATATTCTTGACAGAGGGGTACAGTCAATCTACATGGGAGGGACATGACACAGTCTTCCAAGACTAGAACCTGAAGCTAGGCAAATTCAGCCTAGCAAAAAGGGACATCAGTGTTCTGAAAGAAGGAAAATTTAACCTCTGGAACAATGGATCTATGGAACTTATTTTATTCATCATTTGAGTTTTTATTTAAAGACTGGATGTTTGTTTGTACTACATATCTTAGCTCAGAACAAGTTTGAGAACAAATGGTGGGTTAACTACTTCTTTTATGAAGACAGTAAGCTTAGATCATCACACAGTCACTCTGAGTTCACAGATTTGTATCGTGCCACAAGAGAAATATGAACTCCCAAAACACCCGCCATCTGCTAGTTTTCTCCTTTCAAGGCAATGGGACTTTGAAGAAGAGATGCGAAGAGAAAGAAAGGGTAAAGCGGAAGAATTGAAAGGAACAGAAATGGATGCAATGGTAAGGCTGAAATCGAAAACTAAAACTACACTTGAAGATTCTGGTATTGACACTTGAAATCTGTGAGACAGGGTGGCAACTTGTAAGATTCCATGTGGAAAAATTTAAGTAACTCAAGTTTACTTATAGAGTTAATTAGTCTTTACATACATAATAATTGTTCTATGAAAATATGTTTTCTAAGATAACATTTCATTTCTATGACAATATAGCCTTTGCATATCTACTATCCTGCTTTGTTTTGTTTTTAATTACAGGATGTTAGTGAATTATTGTGTAGTTTAACATAGCAGCTTCTTCATAGCATGGACCTGAAGCAAAAGTTGCCTGTACAAAATGAAACACTGAAGGAGGAGGTAGACAGCTGTTACTCTCCCAGTTGATTGAAGATGACTTGGGTAACCCATGCAACTTCACAAGCTTCTAGTGACAAATCACTCACTTCAGAACTAATTCGTTGAATTAGGCATATTTTGTACTTGTTTTGAATTTGGGTGAAAACTAGAATGAGAAGGAAACATCCCAACTCAATACAATCAGAAACACCACATCATCCTCCAAATTAAAATTTGTGTTGGATGTGGTCACATCAAAAGAATAAAACTGTGAGGGCCCTTATGTGGCAAAAAGTTCTAGAATTCATGAACAGGGATGCCAAGTGGATCACTGTACACAAGGTGGAATCTTTCAGAAGAAAAACAAGTATTGGAGTTGATAAAAGTGGTGTTCTGGTTAAGTGTATTTTACTCTAAACATGTCTAAGAGTGCTAAATGTTGTAACAAAGGTGGACAAAAGTATTTTTAACATTCTCAGCAAACAGTAGACTGTCGTCTCAAAGCAATATTACCATCACCTGTATACAAAAGAGGAAAAATTATCTGTGTAGAAAGCTGAGTCTTCTTAAAAAGGTTATATGTACTTTGAAATGCAGAAAGCCTACAAACCAAGAATTATTTACACCCATCAGAAGTAATCTCCTTGCTAAATGGAGCGTAACAACAACTGACCTCAATATAAGACCCACAGAATGACAACAAACCACATACAGGAATATATTTGGAAACATGGTTAATTATTGCTTGAAGCAAAGATTTGGATTTTACACAAGCACTAGTGGACCACTAGGTCTTAAGACTCTGGATCAGTTAAAAAAATAAACGAGGCAACAGAAGAACAGAACAAAATATGAGGCTTCCAGATACCAGCTCCAACCTATCCATTTGTGGATCTGCTTCATCAGTAATAAAGAACAATTGGTGTAAAAGCATTATCAGAACTTCATTAGCATAGATGCATGAAGCAATATAACTGATGCAGCAATCAGTTTTTACTGTGAGTTGTAAATGGAAGGTGACAGAAGGTGCAGCAGAGATGCTAAGCAAATGCAAGCTTCAAGAACAAAGAAGGTCGTAAGACTCAACAATGCAGCAAATCCTTGAGCAGCTCAATCAAGCTGTATCATCTTTGCTAAGAATGTGGAAGGAAGGAAACAGATAAAGAGATGCTACATGATGAAGCACAGATGGGTACATCTGCTTCAACTTAAAGAAGAAAGTAGACATATACTATTCTGTATAAACTGCATGTTCCAAATAATAGATAAAATACTACACTCTGAAAGCCAACAAGTTTGTGAGTCCTGCCCATAGATTTAGCTATGCTACAGCTTGGCACAGAGATGAGCAAGGTGTAACACAGACCTAAGCAACAACCATGGATGGTAATAAGGTCACACATTCTCTTGGGACCAAAGCATGCAAAATGTAGCTCTGACTCCATGCTTTTTGTAATGTTTAACATGCTGAAGAAAGATGGGAGTTTTCAATTTCTGTAGAAGGAGAGCACTTACTAACAATTCCTTTTCAAGTTTTGACGAGATTGAGTTTTTACCATATCCTTTTCAGAAATCTAGAATTTTTCTGCAGTTGTGAATTCCAGCAAAGTACAGCAAATGATAACCAATGAACACTACTGTCATTTTCTCTGTGCCTGAAAGGACTGAAGGTGATGCTAGCCACATGTGTAAGATGTGCATCTATTCCAGTATGCACTGCACAGAAACAATCAAGAAGAAAGATGACTTCGCCTGGAAAAAATTCCTGCATTGAAAACACAGTGTGCTAGGTGCAGCCAAAAGTTATGGGTGGACACCTTACGTCAAATGCAAGTTAGATGATTGTTTAGAGAATTAAAGGATTACCATCACTCAAAACTGTGCCAGAATTAATATGGAACTGTGGGTGTTCTCGTCAAGTTAGGGGAATGCATGGGCAGTAATCACAAGGGATAACTTTGCAGTCTGCCCTTACTAATTGGTTTAAAAATAGAGGCAACAACAGTGTACAGGAGGTTTCAGTGAAGATCTGGAGGCAAAAGAAGAGAAGGAAGTGTGATGCCTGAAATGTACATCTAATAATCTACAAATGTCTTTCAGTACAACTCATATAACTTTCATTATGGGGAATATATTCCTGTTGGCCATAATATATTCACACTGTTGATTTTTAAAACTTCTGACTAGTATCAGGTAGTTTCTATTTTTCTTGACTACAAATACCACAGGTATTATTGCAAAATTATGTTGTCACTAGATGGAAGGGCAGTGCCACTAAGAATATAATTGTCATTACTATGCCACCAGTAAGCCAGCACTAAGAGACCTGAACAAAAATCTATAGCTTTAGAAACTTATAAAGCTATTAGGATTTGCTGCCCCAGATGACACTCTTAACTGACACAGTAGTTGACTGCCAGTAGTTGACTAAAATATGACTTGCCAACAAGCAGAAATTAAACTTACTTGAACCGAACCAAAACCAGACAACTTCCAAATGCAGACATGAGGTTAAACTCCTTTTAATATGATGCTATGTTTTAGTTCACCTCTCAATTTACAAAGTCAATATAGAAATCAGGTTTAAAGTGCTATAAGTTGTGTACCTGGTGAGTAAAGACCAGTTTGTCTAGATCCCACCTTTACAACTGGGCATGCAAACCAGGCCAAAAGGACTGGAGTTTTCTCCTAAAACCTCTGTTCCTGTTAGTCATTACAACTTCCACTCTTTGCTCCAGCTGCAACCAGAGCTACTAATTGCAACACGCTGTCTAGAACAGCTCTGGAGTTGTGACTGCTTAAAGCACTACGGATGATAGCTTCTGACAGACCATTCTTCCTCCCACAGCAATATTAAAAGGAGGGAATTTGTTTTGCTTCAGTTCACAAATATTTAAGATGCACATTTGCATGCAAGTAAGTGAAATAATGAACAGTCTCTTGGGAAATGCTGTATCATGCTTTTGGTCACCCTCAACCAATTCAACTGCCATATCTCTTAGAGAGAGCATCTGGTTTGTCAAGGAGAACATTCCAAGTTCAGAGCCACGGATGAAGTCTTCGCCTAATTCAAAACACCCATATCTCGTCATTGCTAATGCACTGCCTTCTGTCACTTTCTGACTCCTGGATTTTCAGCCCTGATTGTTCGCTTCAACAAAGTAACCCCTTGTTACCCAGCAATCCCTGTAAGTGCCGCCCATGTGTGTGACATTCTTAGCTTGTTTTGTAGCACAGGGGCATTGTCAGCAATGCAGTTAGCCTGGTGCACATAATTAAATTACCTTCATTGCCATAAGTTCCTGCATCAAGACTGCATTTTCCAGGTCTAGCCTCTGGCTGTCTCCACGAGGTTTAACGTCATAACTAAGGGGGTCAATGTGGATACTCTCCAGCTCCAACATTGTTAGTTTCACTGCTGCCCTGTCATTTTTCAACTGTTGGATGTAATCCTTCAACCGCTGCTCATCCTCCTTTGTAAACTCTGTATCACAACTGCTTGCAGTTGAGCTTGTAGTACTAGAAAGAGAAAAAAACAGTATTAAAAAATTAGGAACAAAATTTGTATTTTTATATCACTCTCCCAATACTTCAGGAACATGTGAGTTTTACTTAAAAGTTCACGGAAAGGACATGTAGTGTGGACTGGATGATGCAATACTCAGAAGATGCAGAGGGGTGTGCTAAATTCAGAAAAGAAATTAATTCTCTAAGCTGCATGAAAGAATCAGATCATGTGACAACTTCTCTGAAAAGTCAGATATCTAGTGAGATGTAACTGAATTACTTTTTATAGAACGGTGTCTTCTGAAATGAGTCTTTTAAGATTTCTTAGCAATACGTTAGCAGAGCAAGTTTCTCTCTGCTGCTCAGCCACTGAGTATTCGTATTCTTTGGGAAGAAGCATCTGATGAGAAAAGAGAATCAGCCCTCTCCTCATTTTTATCTGCTGATGGCAATACCAGTTACCATGTCACGTATTTCTTAACAGACAGTTATAGGAATCAATCTAAGAAAAAATCCACTGGCAGATACCAGGTGCTAACATCTTTCTATCCATGTTAAGGTAGATTCCACAGTATACTGACATATTTTTAGGTCCAGAGAGGCTTAGAGTCATAATTCAGCAGGATTTTAAATAAAAAGTCATCATCAGACTTGCCAGAACTTTTCCATGAGCATGGTTTCAAACAAATGACTGCCCATTAGCCTACCCCACAAATGTTTACAAAGAGATTACAGAAGGGGATAACTAAGGTCTTGGTAAGAGCAAAGGTGTCTCAGTGCTGCCTCCTCACCAACAAGCTTGCCAATGCTGTAGGGAGCCAAGACCGATAAAGTTGTAGCATTCCAGGGCTCAATACAGTTGCAATAACACTAAAAGGAAAATAAAATGCTGTGTTGTTTCTATAACCTCACTCAAAGCTGCCTGCTGTCTCCTGAGGTCCTGTAATCAGCTGCCGGGTGAGGGATAAGTCATCCATTAACTGTGTTTGTCTGGAATGCTAGATGATCTTAGTTATCAGCAGGGGAATAAATCACTTTCTGTATCAAATTGCACTGCTGTTCAACATTTTTGTAGGAAGAAAAAAAGCCCCACCCACTACATGCTGTGAGAGTCAGGATGATGTCCTAAAATATCTTATGCATGTGAAAAATGGAAAGACTATGAAGATAGGCTTGATTTTTCTCTTTTCTTTCAGTTCTACTTCAGCTAAAGCTGCACTGATTTTTAAGTGCCTGAAATAATTGTTAATCTTTCCACACATTCCAAGCACAATCTTGGAGGAGATGGAGAGTTGGCAGGTCTACAAGGATTTCTCAAAATCTTTCCCCGTCATGAAATATTGCATTACACTTCTTTTCTACAGTCCTCTAACAATTTCCCATTATTCCTTTTATTCCTTTTTTTTTTTCTTTTCCCTTACAGGTGCCCAATTTACCACAATACTGGTAAACTGGTCTTTGCTTTTGTTTTCATTGATTTTCATCTACCATGAAACACAAAACACCCAGTACCTGTGCTGCACAGAAACTCTTTCAGTTTGAAACTTTTTTTTTTTTGGTCATATGTACTCTTTATTAGAGAATCTTGAAACACTTCATAAGCCTTGCTTTGCTAAATCCACTGGTACCCCTCAGAAGTAGATACTGATGTAAAAATCATGGGGGTAGACAATGTGAGAAACATTTAGTTCTATGCTGAAGTCATGTTGCAAGTTTCCTCCGCACCCAAAGACAAAAATTGCACAGCTTTTCAGGATTAAATGTAAAACAGCTGTTGCTGGAGAAAGGACAGTTTTGAAAGTCTACACAGGCTTCAAATCTTGGACACAGAGAGCTCCTCTTAGTTTTTTTTTTCACTTGTAAAGGAAAGAAAATCTACCTCTCCTGCTGGGAATGAAACATAAGCAAAAATGTTGACAAGTCTACTGTTGTGTTGGGTTGAAAATCATACTGGACAGTCACAGATTTTGGCCCTTGCACGGCTGTGTAAGTATATCTTAGGGGAGAACAGTCCAAACTAAGGAGGACAGTCTGGGTTGCTGCCAGTGATACTCAGGCTGCTTTTACTTCAGCCTTGGCTGCCTGCCTGCCTGCCTGTCTGCAGCTGAGCTGGCTCCTCCAGTGAATTGCTAGCAAGGTCTTCTTCTTCTTCTTCTTCTTTTTTTTTTTTTTAATAAGGTGAAGGGAGTTTAATGGGGAAGTTGTCTCAGCCAGCACAATGAGGGACAAGAACCTTCCTTCTACCCCTGCATTTAGCAGCAAGCCCCTGCCCAGAGGCAAGGAAGCAGAATGGGTAGCAGAGAGGCAGGGTGCAAAGTCCATTTTGAACAGTTGTGAAATCAGGACTACGTCATGAGCAACTGCAACAGCACTGCAGTGTTTCTGAACTCCCACAGCACAGCTCTGCCTGGGTGTGTTCCCCTAAAAGCCCTACCATACGTCTCTCCACAGACGTAATGTTAGTCCATTGCTGCTCTGTTGAAGGGTCCACAGCTGGTGAGCACATGATCCTGAATTTCAGATACTGCTTTCCCTTCTAATGGCAGTCAGGACAAAGGAAATCAGACCAACAGAATGCAGGCTGGTATGGTACAATGTGCAGTTTTATTTGCTGGCTTATGTGTGTATGTATCTGTTCATGTGCATGTGTGTGTATAGAAATGCAGTACACCGATATAAACAAGTCTTCTCCCCGAAGTGTCACTGAGAGAATAACTTTTTTATACTACAGAATTTTGTCCCTAAAACATTTAGTTAATATATTAATAATCAAGTTAATAAATAAATTTGCAATTCAGCAATAGTGCAGATAATACAAAGCTGACAGAACTAAAATAATGCTGTCAGTATTGAATCCGCAATACTTGCTTGAATGTCTACACATAACCTTACACTTTAAAGAATAAACTTGATGGGTACAAAGAATACATAAGCCAGCATCTTCTAGGTGAATCCTGTGGCTTGAGATCTGAAACAGCACAATGCCGAAAAACAGTAACTTTCAGAAAAACTGAAAAATACTACAACCAGTCAAAATACAAACAACAGTACATAAGGCTAAAATCTGAACCCTTGGTGAATCCACCCTCACTCCTTCTGAAGGACTGACTTAGATAGACAGATAGATGTTACATAGATAACACTAAGATATCTGTTAGGATATTTGTAAGTAACTTATTTCCACATTTTAGACGAGATAATAATCTGAAATTTTTAAGATTTCTTATCTGAAATCCCAGGTGATTCTGATGAGGGGTAGAGTCTGTTTGGCTGTGTCCAGGTATTCTGTGACACTACGTAATACTGACAAGGATTCCCTTTGCATATAAGAGAGAAGATTTTGCCTGCTCTGAATCCAGATGTAAGGTCAGGGTCACTAGCAATGCAGGGAATAAACCCCATCATTTTAATTTGGTATCACATTTGCTATTCTTTTCCTTTGTTTCCCTCTTTTTTTTTTAAGGTGCAATCTGTCAAGTCTTGTTGGCAATGTATGTTCCACAGTTACTTTCTGTCCATTAAAGTAATTATGACTTCAAACTACACCACAGACCTATTTCTATTTTCAAAAATTAATTGGCAACATTGTTGTCCTGCTGCCAGTCAAATGAATTGAGATGCTTGCTATTATTTTTATTCACTTCACCAGTAACAACCTCTGCAATGCCCTTTCATTTCATTTCAGTTGCTCCCTTTTACAGTCTTTAAACACTTGTCACTGGTGGCTCACCAAGCATTTTTTCTCAGTAATGTGTTCAGCGATTTGACATTCAGAATCACATTTGAAATGCCAAAGCTAAAGATGGGTCAACACTTCCATTATAAGTCCCTATTCTACAGGATTTCAAACAGCAGGGAGAATTATTCACTTGTCACAGTTCTCAGTGAAGGAGGGTTTTCATCATCTCATCCCCCTCTACTCACTTGGTTACAAAGGGAAAAGGTAGCAATGCGTATTTGCAACTAGAAGCCTGCAACACTACAGCAGTTACAGCAAAAGATCAGTGTTGCAGATTCAGAGTACATTTGCACCACATGATGTAAAAGTGTTTTCATTTAAGTGCAGTGGTCCCCAAATGTTGGTTCACACAGCACTCACTAGTAATGTGGGCTTGTTCGACTCCCCAGTTTTATAGACTGACAAGTTCTTTAAGACAAATAAAAAATGTTAAGCCTGCAGGAACAGTTAGAAATCCAGAGTGTGTCCTCCTATCTTTGTCTTGATTGCTATTGCAGTGGAAAAGAAAAGGAAATGGAAACCATCAGTACAGAAGAATCACAGAGGGCTGAAAGTCTGTGCCGATAGGATGTCTGGCTAGAGCAGCAGGGAGCCAAGTGACAAGGAAGCACATATGCATGGATTGAGAGAGCTGGCAATATAGGCAGGGTAACACCAAAAAACACAAGAAGGGTACTGGAGAGAAGAGAAAAAAGGATCCAGAATGACAGGGAGAGGAGATTTAAAGAGAAAATCTTAAATTCTTTAAAACTGAGATAGCACATTCACTGACATAAATATAGAAAGCATGTGCCCTTTGAACCAATACAGATTTTCCATTTGTGGGTTGCCGCAAAGGTGTCAGGTGTCTGTAAGCTGAAGAGGGAATGCTTCTCTTCTGAGACAAGATCCACAGGAGTGAGAAATCTGAAAACACCTCTGTCGTATCATTTGAACACAACAGAAGGAGAGAGGATGATTTGTATTTCATGCAAGAGCTAGAATTTCAGAAATGTTTTCAGTAAACTTTGTGTTTAGAAAAAGAAAAATCACACTGAGAGCAGAGGGAAGTGGGAGGGGCAGAAATATCTAAGTGCTGATCAGATCAAGATGTCCATATGAAAAATTCCTGACTTGCTCTGTGCCCCTTGGCTGAATGAAAGAAGTTTTCTTTTCCCAGGTTCCACACATATCAAAGCAGACAGTAATTGTTATCTTATTCAGTACAATATCTTGCTTCAAACCAGAAAAATTTATCCTACAATGATAATGACTCAAGCTACAAGATACCCCCCTTGCAAGAAAAAACATTTACATTTGCACTTTTACATTTCATTCCACAGTTTATACTGATGAAATTTGAAATCTTATGCCATTTTAAGCACACTCTGCTGAAACTTCATTGATTGAACCAAAACGTTATATGCACACATACACATAGTGCCAGCTGACCTCTAAAAGTTCACTGCAAACAAAGAGCATGAGGGATGGTTTTCATTACCAAACACATACACATTTCAATCATCCTCCCCCTCAACAAAATAAAAGTGATGTTCAACAAAGCAAGGACTGAAAACGCTATATACTTACAAAATGCCACCAGCAAAAAGCTAAGAGAACAAACACAAAAACAGCACCCCTTCACGCCCTCAACAGTTTCCACCTTCTATACTGGGAACTACAAATTGTTTAAAAAGCAAAACAAAAACAAACAAAACCAAAAAAAAAACCACCACAACCCACCCACCCAACTAAACAAAAAACCCCATGAAAAACAAAAACAAAACCAAAACACCTATGCCTCAACTACATACTAGACATCTCACAAGGAAGAAAAACACTGAGGTAGTTATGAACCAGTGAAAATGACCCTTTTAAACATTAGAGTGGTAAAGAGGATCAGCTTGGGTAGAGATACTGCACATGTGGCCACTTGCAACATGCTCAAATGTAGCTGTAGATAGGGCATAAGTGCACACAGAGTAAGGCAAGTCAAATACTTGAAACAGCCTTTTGTAACCTCTTTCTAAAGTGGATCAATACTTTTTGCACGAAGAGTGATCAATGTGTTACAAGCACAGATGCTGCCAATATTAATTTCTCAAAAAAGATACAGCTTTCTGGGACTGATAGATCATCATAAGACTTCTTGAAATAAAACGTTAAAGTTTATCTCAGATTTGGACCTTTTTGCTGATTTTTTAGCTATTCTATGCTAGTCACATGGCAGAAAATAAGATCCTTTGGAGGCGACATCAGCAAGAACAGGAAATTATATAGTACTAAAATTTCTAAAAGTGACAAAAAATGACAACATTTGAATAAAGAACTGGCTCTGAAATTGAATTAAAATAAATTTTTAGAGTGGATCTGAGAAACCAAAATAACTTTTAAAAAGACAAATGTTCATCTATATTTATCCAGGATGCTTGCCAATTTTGTATCCATACACATGCACACATATTCACTGCACATAGTACAATTACACTGCAGGCAGGCAATGACTCAAAATGAATCTGCTAGCAGATGTATTTGAACTAGAACATTGCTGCAGTAATAGCTCATTTACGTTTCATTGTTTTACAGGTCTTCAGAAAAACTGCAATATCCATCCCTTTTCTGGAAGAATCTGCTCTGTTGCTCACAGTGCTCATTTGCTATTTAACATGCAGAGGAACAGCACTGGAAGTAAGAATTTTTAGGGTGTTAAAGGGAAATGAGAAGTGAGAGGAGGTGTTTCAAAATGAAATGGCTGGATTTACAACATTTAGGAAACAACTCTTGAACATTCAAAAAACCCAGTGGGAGCATACTTCTGATCTCTGTTTCTCTGTACATACATGCTATCTCTATACAATAGATATGAACAAGAATTACACAATCCAAGTTTCAATAAAACAGCAAGAAAGTCACTGAAGTAAAACAAATGTAACGGTTTTGCCCTTTATGAGGAAGATCAAAGTTTCAAATCACCCATTTGCAACAAAACCTTCTGGCTGCAGTTGCTCAAAGTCTAAAGACAATTAGACCACTGAGCCATGACAACTTAAAAAAAACACAAAGCAATGAACTCAGTAAACTGAGGTGAAGAAGGTAGCTGAACAAATACAATAAAACATAACTTTTGGCCTGAAATCAAATGCTTGGGGATTAGGAGAGCAGATGAGTTGCAGTTACCTTGTGTGGCTGTTGGATGAGAGGCTTTCCCAGGGCTGCACGCTACAGCCAGTGATTGCATAGGCTCCCCCGCAGCTCCCATCTAGTTTCATCAGCAAGGCTTTTGCTGCATTCTCAGCTGTTTTCCTGCAGTCGTGAGCTCTCTTAAGCATCTGGGTGATGTTTTCATCACCTGTCTGGTCCCCTAGTTTTCAAACAAACAGTTTCAGAGCTTTGAGGAGGGTGATAAAAATTACAGCAATAGTAGAGATGTTTCCATGCATTCTCAGTCTATACCAAGATAATGATAATGAATTACAAATCTGTGATGTAAAAGCAACTTCACTTCTGTGTGAGCATCAGTGATAACTGGGTTTCTGGCCTGAATGAATCTCCTTCCTCTCCATAAACTCCAGGTACTTGTCTTAAGTGACCTTAGTGAGCTCATCAGTTTGTAAGGGCATGCCTTGCACATAAGGGTTAAGTTAAGAGTCTCAAGTTAATAACGCAATGGAAAACCACCAGGCTAAATTACAACTCTTACTCCAAGCAGTTCACTGCTGTTTCACAGCACAGTCATTTCTAGTGCCCTTTCTCAAAATGCTTTTATCTCAAGCCTTTTCCACCTGGAAGGATCGCTTTACGGTGTACAAGCAGCCTTTCAGAGTTTACAAACACGCATACCAAACCAAAAGAAAACTAGCATTGTTGTTTATTGATTTGCTATAATTTCTAGTGACCATGCAGCTGCTAAGCCATCCCTTCAGCAGTGGCAGGACAGAAATCACCACAGTCACTACTCTTGTAGTCCTAACTGCAGCTGGAGTCAAATCTGTAAAGAAAGACAACCTTGTGGTCAAATCTGTAAAGAAAAGCAACCTTGTGGCTAAACTGAAAGTCCGAACACACAATATATTCAAACTTTAACAAATGCAATGCAAAGATGTCATAGAATATAAACAAACAACAGCTTGCTCTATGTCAGACTTTCATTTCATCCTTATTTGAGTCAAAGACTAATTACCCATACTTCACACTTGCTAAGTGAAGTGCATGCAGTAGAAATAACTGTAATGCTCTGTTAGGAGCAGCTGTATGTGCACAGCTCTAAGTGATGCAGAAGCACCTTCCATGCATTTCCACTCACGGATGTTGGTATAAAACGTGTCTGCTCTTCAGACAAAGAATCTGCTATTTCATCAAAATGGTTTTTAATCAAATTTCACAGATAGTAAAGGTACATAAACCAAACACAACCTCCTCCAAAACTGTGTTATGTAGCATGAAATTGGCACTATTCCTATCACAGGGCTGTAACTGATAATGCAATAATTAATAGTTGTCAACAGACACCTATATAAAAACACCTATATAAAAAACACCTTTTCTTTCATAAAATGCATGTAAGATGATGCCCTACTCAAAACTAAAATATTTCTCCTTTCTAGGATTTCTGTCACCTATGTGGCCCCTGGTCACTTTCTGCAGGAAAACCACGTTGTGAAGAGGAATGACCAGACTCTGGAAGAAATGTGGGTGAAAACACCAGACATCCACTCTGCTGTTTTTTGCATGACGTACATTGTACAGGCAAAGTCAGCTGCACAAAGGCCTGCTTGTAGTACTAGAGGAGACACAAAATAAGCTGAATGGTTAACAGTACAGCAACTGTGGGATGAGTGCATTCAGCCTTCTGAAACTACAGTCTGTACCCATCAGTCTTGTGGCTCTAAAGCCAGATGGTCTCTTCGCTCCTAAAAGCTTTTAGTTTACATTTCAGTGATTCCTGAGAAGCTAGAGCTGTAAATTAGTGTCTCAACTGTGCAGTTACTATGCCTCAGCTGAGCATGCAAAGCTATTCTTCTCTCTCTGAGGGCTTCCCCTCTTCCTACTTGAAGACTACTACGACTACCTTCTCCTAACAGTAAGAGAAATGAGACTAAAATGCAGATTAAGATTCTTTGTGTAAATGCTTCTTTCTATTAGTAAAGGAGAGACAGCAGTAATGTTAAATTCAAAACACTTCTGAACAGTACCCATGAAAGTGGTTCACTCTATTAATTAGAGAATTGTATATTTGAAAACAAACAAACAAAAAAAGCCAAACAAGACTCTAGCCACAAAATTATATCAACAAAATAAGTAAAACAAAGAACATAGACTAGTATCCCAGACAATACAGTAAAATAAGGTATAAAATTAAACAATTTCAGAGCAAAGGTGAAATGTAGAGTGAAAAACTAGAGATTTTTTTTTTTCTTCTCCTAACTGCTAAATGTTACTTTTGTATTTTATTTACTCCATTTTTAAATTAGACTATACTCAGCTTTGGGGAGGGGGTGTCAATGTTGCTGGTTGAAACAAAATCTGTATTTGCAGTTACCATAGTAGTATGGTCCTAAGCCACATGTGCTCACGAGTATCACTTAATTATTCCACTCTGTACAGTTGCATGACTGTAGCTGCCTCACCACTGCCAGAATAGGCACCTCCCTGTGATAGCACAAGCAGGTTAATTTAAATCGCTGGTGAATTTTATGATTTCATTCCAGGCTCTCTCTTAATTTTCCCCTCTTCTTTACGTGTGTAAAATTATTTACTCAGTCAAAAACAAGAAAAGTGCAGAAAGCCTTCTTAAGTGTCAGGTCATGAGTTGACATGCTATTGTAACTAACTCTAACGCTAATGAACGTGGAAAAAAATACAATAAATAAAGTGACTCATTGAAATCTTACCAACAGAACCAACTCCTGCAGCTCTGAACTGCCCAAGAATGAGACTCTGCTCACTTTCTGCCAGTGCCAACAGCAGTTCATATGCTTCTATGCACTGTTCACTGAAAGAGAAAGCAAACAACAGGAAAACAAATCACACAAAACATATCTATAATTTGGAAGGGAAAAATACCTGTGATCAGCAACAAAAGAGAGGTATGTGATGAACTTCATGATTCCCCACCCTGAGTCTAGCAGCAGAGATATTAAAAGACATAACATACATGGCTTCTATCACAAACACTCAACAGCCTCTCCTGCCTTCTGATGGTCCCAGGCTGGCCTCAAGTAATTTAACAAGTTAAAATGGAAGATAATAACCTGATGTGAGGAGATCTCCAGAAGCATGTTTGAAACAGTTAGTAACATGACTGATGGTTGAGATTATTCCTTTGAGAAACTCTTTTCAGGCCTTCCTACTACATAAAATGTAGTATTCTATACTATACTATATAACAATACTATACTATAGAACAATTCTACACAAAGTATAGTAAGAAGAAAATGTAAGAAAAACACTTGTTTCCTGGCTGTAAGATTTTCCTCCATACAAGTCAAAAGATACTATGTAGAGTTATGAGCCACTCATTCCTGTTGTATTTTAATGCTTTTGAGAACAGATACATCACTATACCTATCTGCAATTAACATTTCCTTATAATTTGCCCAAGGCTGAGAGTAACAGAATGCATTCTTTAAAAGGTACACAATTTCTACTAGGACCAGAAGTGCCTGTTCCAAATTAGTTGCAGTCGGAGCTGAGTAAGACCATCTTTTTATATACAGTTTAAAGTAAATTTAGATACTTGTAATGAAATACCAAGCAATTCACCCAAAATTCTTACTGATTTTGGAAAGTCACTCTGAATTACTTGGAGTGACTCTAAAGTCATTCTAAATTACATGGAGTACAGTAAAACTCCTTGGTCCACTGTTCTTGTGAAAGGTGCCAGACTAATACAGAAATACAGACTAATAGAATCACACGGAATCACAGAATCATCTAGGTTGGAAGAGACCTCCAAGATCACCTAGTCCAACCTCTGACCTAACACAAACAAGTCCTCCACTAAACCATATCACTAAGTTCAACATCTAAACGTCTCTTAAAGACCTCCAGGGATGGTGACTCAACCACTTTCCTGGGCAGCCCATTCCAATGCCTAACAACCCTTTCAGTAAAGAATTTCTTCCTAATATCCAACCTAAACCTCCCCTGGCGCAACTTCAGCCCATTCCCCCTTGTTCTGTCCCTTAAGACCAGAAACAGCAGACATAGCCCACACCTACATATAACTGAAAGGAATGGAACACTTCTGCTTTCATCGGAGAGGTTTTCAGTATTTTTGCTTAGGAAATGCTCTGCTTTCAGAGGAAATGTCTGAAGCTACTCATGATGGTATCTGGGCAATGGAGACACTGCACTTAGTGCAGTGCATAACATACGTTATGCAACTTAGAGGATCATGATACAGTCCTTCTCCTGCTGTATGACAAGAAGTGCTAGCAATGTTTATCAAGTATGAGTTCCTAGCAAGTATCTGAATTTTTCACTCACCCACCTCCCAGATATAACTATCATAGCAGTTCTAGGTGTGCACAAAGGTACAAAAGATAAATAAATTTTCCCAATCTCAAATGTTAATTCAGTATTTGAAAATGAAAAGGTAAATCCATATATAACTAGTAGACTGAGTTTGCTGATGCTGAACTAGGGCTGAGATACACTTGTATCAATAAGTTCAGTTATGTAGTTTGTCATGTAGTTTAACCAACAGCACTTTTTTCAGGGAGGAATCAAAAGTTAAGAGCATTACTATGACACACCAACAATTTCACTCTCAGAGAATTCTATCAAGTCTCCTCTGCTCCCCCTTTCTCTGGCTAAGCCACCCTCTGCATAGGTACATACCTGTACTGCAACGCAAGCCTGAGAGCTGTGGCGTTGGACTCGTACTTTCCCACAAGCATGCTCATCCTCTCAGCATTGCTCTTGCACTCTTCCAATGTTATTGTCAACAAGTCATTCTGGGACTTCAAGTGCTCAATACGGCTGTTGAAAAGGAATTAATTTGCTTAGCTTGCAGGTGCTGTCCTGAAAACTCTAAAACAATTGTAATTTAAAACAACAAGACCATTTAAAAGAACAAGACCATTTGGTCTATTGACAGCAGTAGACCAATGATGACAGCAAAACCTATCAGTTCTGTGTCCCATAGCAAGAGCCAAGAGGGTATCTGTTTCTCTTTGGACAGCCTCTTCTTGTCTCTTTCCTGTAAAATTTACTAAGTAAAACATAACCCTGTGAAACAGCGGCAAGCAGAAAGCTGTACCCTTATTTTGTAGCCACAAGACCGCAAAGGATAATTACTTTATTAACCTTTTCCTTAATCTTTCTGCCTCCATTCCTCACTTCTTGTTACCACATTTGCTTCTTGTTTTAAGTGCTGTATTCATTAATGCAATGTGTGGGTGTGTGTGGGGATCATACAGCTACATAAATGTCCCTTTTCTTTGGACTGTTCAGAATAACTGTTTCATTTAGAGTACAGTTTAAGCCATGATTAAAGAGGTAACTTCCAAAATATGAACTGAGTTTCAATGACACAATGAAATCTCCACAAACTTGGCAATGTTCAAATCGTTGGTCAGCTTGTATCAGAACTTAATTATAATATTCTTCTAAGTGAATTAAACTCTGAATCTGAAAAGAAGGCTTCAGAATATTAGTATTATTGATTATTCTCACTGCTGCTAACAACAACACATGAATTATTACGTCTAATCAGAAGAGTTGGACATATACTGTGAACAGACAAGTAAATGATTTCAAAGTTTAGATGGGTAGCTAATGAAGAAATCAATGCCATCATCAACACTGAAATCACTGATTTCTTAACAAACACAAGAAAGAGAAGGGCTAGGATACTATTTCCTCAGTGATCAGAATGAAGCCCTGACTTTCCCAGTTGCTAGACCTTCCAGTTGCTTCACCTCCTATTTCTTCTCTGACACCTCCTGTAATGACACAATGTCAATGCAAAATTTGTGCAGAGAATAAAAAAAAGGATTAAAAAGAGGGTAGTACTATTGAAACAGGAACTACGAGTAACAGAGATATTGTACTGATCAGACTGAATTTGAGATAGCTGTGGGGAATAAATTTGAGATAGCTGTGGGGAACAAAGAACTTTGAAGAACTCTGAAACATGATTCTCATGTTCCTCATTCGCAGTTTTTGATCTTATGTTCCAAACAGGTCATTGAAGCATTGGTTTTGATAGAGCTTACTGAAGGATATCGGCAGTATTTTAACTGCAACACTGCAACAAGAACACTGCAATATTTCTTCTGCAGCCAGAAGTCTATTTAATGGTATACTTGCCACACCATCACGTATCAGTACATCTATTGATATGATAATGATATAATTCTGCTTCTTCAGGACAAAGCAAAGCAAGCTATTTCCAGAATGATGGACAGTAAGTAACGGGAATTTATAGCATTGATGTGTTTTATGGAAAAGGATGCTATATCTACTTGGTTGGCCATAGTGAAGGACACTCTACAGTGCAAACTAGCACAGATGAAGGCACTGTGCTGCTCTAATAATAGACGACAAAATTGTCATACTCATGGGAAGAGTCCTTAGCATATGATTCATTCTTCTCCTCATCAACTACATTTCATGCTTATCTGCAGCTGCCACAGTTGAGCTTGGACTGAACTGTGAAATATTCAAAAAGAGAAAAAAATCGCAACTTCAACAGAGCTAACAGTGGATAACACAACTGAGCACATCTAACTTTTCACCTTACCTATTTAATCTCTCTGTCTCCACTTCAAACTCTCGGATTTTACTTTCAGAGATAGCAGATCCATGTGAATAAAGAGTCTGGAATATTTCCTGGATATTTGAGCAGTCTTGGAGGGAATGTGCCAAATGTTCAGCCACAGTACTAGACACCTGCACAGGGTAGTTAATAGATTATTGTGAATAGCAAGCAACCAGATTCCTCTCAGAGGCAGTCTGAATTGAGAGCTTGGCTTCTTTGCTCACCTCAAGATATTCATTATTCATTTTTTACTATGAATTTTACATTCAGTAGAATATTTACAAATTTCTACTCTAAGAAGCTATTTTTATTTGAAAGTCTACCAATCAAAGGGTGAAGGCCATTATTTAATGATAGATTTAAAAAGCCTGAACAGCAAGCTATTTACTTTCTTGAAAGCTTAGCAAAATGTCTGAGCCAAGCTCTTCAGTGAAACAAATATTAACACACAGTAGCAACAGCATTGTGGATTTACATTGGCATTACAAAGCAGAATCTAGTTCTCTGTTGGTTTGGAAGTTGTGGAATGCAACTAGTCTTTTCTTGAGGAGTTACATTTTGGACTAACTGACTCCAAAATTATCCTCTTAACGTTACTTGGGGAATGATTTCTAGCCAACAGTCATGAGAAAATGAGATATTGACATCAGGTGAAATCCTCTCCATTGAAATATCTTTCTCAATATAACTTTTACACTTTCTTCAGTTAGCTCATATTTTAATTTAGTAAGAAAACAGTGCTAATAGAACACAATTCATCTTTAGAAGATTTCATGCATGCACATAATTATTGGTCCTTACCCCTATGCTGCTGATTTCTGATCCTAAGACAGGTCTGTCAGATGATGAAGACTCTGATCTTGTCTTTGACAACTTCACTCTTTCAGCAATCTAGAAGTCAGAATGCTGTACAACTTACACAGGACCCATGAACATTATACAAAATGCATTTGTTCACTAGCCATATTTACAAACCTGAAGTAAACTACTGTAGAATTGACACCTGTGTTGTAACAGAGAATTACAACCATTGGCACTTTATTTCTTCCTGCTGCTGAAGTTCATGGGCCTGCTTAGGACCCCAGAAATTTCTCAAGGGATTCTACATATTTCCCAGTTAATTATACCCCTGCACAGCAGCTAAAGGAAGCCTGCTTCTCACAGATGATGTGAAGCACAACTGAAACACACAATAGCTCACCTTGGCTATGGGAATGTCATTGCTACTGCTGCTTGTGCTCAGTTCGCCCGTGCTGGGGTTAATGGGTCGATTTGCAGAAGTGAGACGACTTGGGCTGGATGGGCCTGTTGCCTGCACACTTTGCAAACGCGTCTGCAGTTCCCGAACCTAAGAATAAAACAAAGTTCCATTTTACCAGTCTTATGGTTTAAATAGTTCAGGCAATTTCTCATCATTCTAGCCAAACCTTGGCTTGAACACAGACGTTGTATTTTGTCCTGTGGTGGCTGCCAAGTTTTCATGTGGGAGCAGATGCACGGACATTATTTTAAAACTTCATTGTTGTCAAGTTTTTAAAAACTATCTGCCATGTGCAATATGCAAATGTAATACGGTAATTACTTTATGTTTCATCTTGTTTCATACAACCCCTTCAGTGTAGCAGTACTATAAATAATGAAATTATTCTCTCCGGTGTGAAGCTAATACTCTAGCCTTAGATTATGATGTCTAAACAAAAAACAAAGGTCATGTTGTTAATGGAAAGCTCCAGTGTTGAAGAAACTCTTGACATAAATATATCACAGGATGACTTTTGTCACATTTAAAGGTCAAAAAAATTCAAATGTTAATCATGCTTTCAGAACTATATCTAAGTAAAGCTATCATACAGTGAGCAATGTACAGAGAAGAAAATACGAGCAAAGTGCCCAACCAACAGTTTGCAGAAGCTCTCTGCAAAACACTGTTCAGCCCTCATAACACATCAGATACTTGAACAACTGACATCAAAAGAGTTTCAGGACCTGCAAGAGGAGGACCTGCAGGAGCCAAGCTGTACTGCTGAGCAAAAGATTATAGTGTTTACCTTGGAATAATTCTTAACAAAGAATAAACAGTCTGCTTAACACAACAATTATGCCACAAGGTAATGTGACAGAGCTCATTCTTCCCACAGAATAAGCATCCCGGTTGGAAACAAAGAGTGTGAGACAAGAGAAGGGGGTGGAAACATAAAAAGGAAATTTCCCTGAATGTAGCCTGTTTACTTTAACATGCAGGTTTCTACATGCATTGTGTTAAAACAGTCCACCTGCAAAACAGAACTTGTGAAAATTTACCAAAAGGCCAGTGAATGAGTTCAGTCTATTTGATAACCCATGAAGCATGAAATGCAGCTCTGATACCTATTCTATAAAAACGGTGGGATATCCAACTGTATATAATACGTTCACACAAAGAACAGATTAAGCAAGCTGACAAAGCAAACCTTTGTCAGAAAACATCAAAGTTGCATTAAAGCTTTGGGTCTTCTTCAGCTATAGGTTCACTAAGTGCACTGTCAGTGCTTCAGCAGTCTCTGAAGTAGTGGCAGTCAGCACCCTCTCTGCGCATGTACAGATCCCTTCAAGCTACTACAGAGAGGAAAGAATTCAAGCTGGAACTCTCTCCAGTCACCAAACTAGTAGTATCTTACATCTCCTACAATCCCCCATAGTCTGCTTCTACTTTCCTGAAGAGTCCCATTCCCTCTGCCTCAGAATTTATGCAAACTGAAGGTCAGATAGTCTGAGGACTTCCTACAAAAATGACAGAATTTTTAGGTAGGTGCAAATCATGAGGAGGAAAAACAAACAAACAAACAGAAAAAACAATCACAGATTCTTTACATAGCAGAGTAGAACAATTGCATGTTCCTAATAAACGGCTGTAGGGGGCAACAATAAGAGCACATAAAAGCTAACTGCACTCATAACTTCACTGTTCAGCCATGGAGGAGTGCTACACCTTAAACAAGGTGAAGCCAAATAGCTCCTGTGATCTCTCTGGTAAAAAATTAAAAAAAAAAAAAAAGAAAAAAGTGAAGTATACAATACCTCCAAAGGAAATCCCCAGTGAAGGAAATTTACTGAAAAATTGATGTGGGCATTTGCAATTAGACTTAAGATATAAAACTCTGGGACATCATAAAGTTAACAGCGAAGTGTATAAAGTGCACATTCAGAGCATCTATCTTCTACATATTCTCAGCTAGGGCCTCCATTGTTCATACAGACATATATAATTTTAACATCGGTATGGCTGTACTAATGCAAACCTTAAGGACAGAAGTGCTGTACTGATTCAAACTGATCATTTTAAGCCTGCTGATATGCATAAAACTGAAATAAACCATGTATGTATGTTTATACTTGCAGATGTGGCATGCCAGTGCAGACAGGATTTGTACTGTGGCATTAATGCTCACTGGGAAAAAAAAAAGCAACCCCAAAATTTCATTAAATCAAAATCACATTTATTATTATTTCTTTAAAGCCACGCTATTCCAAACTAAATTCCCAAGTGCTTAAGTTAAAGTATTGCTTATAAGCATACAAACTGGAAAATCAGTAGGAATGCATTCTTCTTAAAATCAAATCCCTGTCTTGATGTCCAACTTAAAAATTGCTAAAATATTTACCTATGCCTAGAAGCTAGCCCTGGAAGATTTCAGTCCAAACATGAGTAACATTCTAAATGTAACAGCAACCAGGAAGCACAGTATTGAAGTTGATTAAAATACTACATAATCAGTTACACCAAAATTTAAAGCTACCTGACGTAAGGACAAAATTACATAAAACTAATGTAAATAGGTATCTTATAGTTTATGTTTAATTATTTATTATATTAGTGAGAAGCAATTATTGGCCACAATTACAAAGGCAGTTATTCTTTATGAATATCTAAAACAATATTCATAGAAGAAAGAAAAATGAACACAACTGAGACTGTAGTCAGGCTAAGCTTTGCTCAAGAGAACATTTATAAAAGAAAACACAGAGCACAGCACAGTTATGAATTTGTGCAAGTCTTTGCTTTAATACCATATCATATAAGCAACCACAACTTAAAAAAGCATGATTAAGCTGTCTGCTTTCTTGATATATTTACTGATCCAGGCTTTCATCTGAGAAATTACATACTGAATTAACTGCTATAAATAACTGCACTAACTTTAGCAACACTGAGTACTGGATGGTAATTCTCTAAAGGATAACAGAACAATTTTGTCTTACCTGCAAAATCACTGATTTCACAGTTCATACATTCAATGAGTCAGAATCTCATAAAGGATTGCCCTCCCCTCCTGCCCCTCCCCCAGTCTGCCCAGAGACAGCTTGGATAACTATTTCTGGTCACCAAAACCTTCTCTGTAAATAGAGCAGTATGTAGAATCTCCTCAGAAGGTACTTTTCCAAGCTAGTAGTAATAATTTTAATGGAACACCAAAGAACAGGAATCAAGAAAAAAAAGAGTTTAAAAGGGGTATCTTCATTGGATTGGTGAATGCATGAGTTATGAAAGGACAGGTTTAACAGCCTTGACTAAAAATTGTCTGACCACCTCATCTACCATCTTGAGTCTTGTCACCATCATGATATAAATTATTCTGAAGGATTACTTTGTTTAGTAGATAGAAAGTAATTGCAGTACTGCACATGGGACACAATAAACACTTGGAAACAGGTGAGAGAAGAAGGGCAGATCTTACAGGAAATGAATGACAAAGTTGGAAAAATCCAATGGGTTAAGACAGATTAGGCAAAAAAAAAAAGTTCTGCTAAAAGACAGGAAAAAGTGGATTTGTGAGTTGGGGAGGAATAATGTGGAAGGATTTAAACACAGATTTCTTATGTCATTGCATCATATTTAGTTTAAAGATGGGAACATCCAGAAGGATTATCAAAATTGCTATAAAGTCCTAAAATTCTAAATTGAGGTGGAAAGTGGCAGACAAGTAGATCTAATCATATGATCAGAAAAAACAGGCTGAGGAGAGACAGAGGTTAAAAAAAGGAGAAATCCAAGGAAGCACCTGCGAAAACCACAACTGAAAAAAAAAAAAAGAGGGGAGGGGGAGAGATCTCAACAGCTTGAGAAAGCCAAAAGAATTATAGAAGTAAAGAAGTGGTAGAACCTTGGAAACATCAGCAGAAGGAGCATTAAGTGAGACACAGGGCAACAGAGTCATTAGACTTCAAAGCAATAGATAGCCTAGTTACCAATGTTAAGTCAAGTGCAAACAGATGTTCTCAGGTAATTAGTATAAACTTACATGACTTTACATTTTATTTATTAATTTGGTATTTAGCAATTGCTCAGTTGCATTTCTATTTCTGTTTTCTTAGAAAGCTGAGAACTGGAGAAGGAAATACGGAGAAAAAGCGTAATTTGTGTACCTTAAGGACTAAATAAAAAGACAGCAAAGACAGAAGAAAAAAGGGGGGTGACATGCTACAGTGATGTTGGACTTACAAAAGACTTCAGAATTGATTAAGAAGCATCAGGGACTTGTTTGCAGAAATGAAAAATAGGTTATAGAAACTACTTTAGTGGAACCTGCTCATTGTCTATAACCATAAGTCTAAGAAACATATTTTACTCTTTGTGTTTTACACATGCATACTCACAACTACATGACTTTTTGCCATACCCTAAGTAAAAAACAGAAATTATCCATTTTTACTCATTTCTGCATTCAAAGGACACCTGCTGCTTTTGTTCCTAAACCAAATAAGAGGCATGCCTGAGATTCTTTTCTTTCTACTCTACTTGGGACCTGATTCAGTATCTTTGAACCCTTTATGTAACATAATTGTTTGTTTTCTAGCATTTTAATACCACATCATTTTTTTCCTGTTATAAACAGGAGGAACATAAAGTACAACAAACCACAGGAAGTGAGTATCTCTCCCGCTTTCCATTTTATTTAATGCATACTGCAAATCTATGGAGGAGAAGGTGGAAAATGCAATACTCATGTGATGACTCAAGCTGCTCTGAGTGGTGAGGGCCTTCCCCACCTTGGGCACCCCAGAAACATTCACTCATGCCTAGGGCAATTGTTTTCAGTCAGATATAGCTTCTCATAAATGTTTGAACAACCATCACCAACAGGCCTAACAAGGCCTGATTTCCTACAAATTGTCTGTTTTGGTTGACTGAATATAGTAGTCTTGAATTGCTGTAAGCCTGCATCGTACAAATGTATTTCCTTGTATTTAGGGGAGCCTTCTCAATGAATTCTCTGGAGCTGAATCAGTTCAGATGAAGCATCTACAGAATCTCTCTCCTCTACAAAGAGATGTAATTTCAAAAATACATAAGGATTTAACTCACTGGAACCTCTACTCCTCTGGCAGCACTGAAAATCAATCCACAATTTGAAAAATTATTTTGAGGAGCAGAGGAAGGGAACAACACACAGACACATAATCGTCTATGGGAGAGTAAGTACGCTGTCAAGGTTCATACACACAGGATTTTTAAGTATCAGGAGAATTTACAGTGCTCCATACATGTTACCGGGTGCTCTACAGGAGTCCCTCACACTGTGCTCCATGCTGATCCATGGGAAGGATCTGGGTGCTGCACCTCTTTGAGGGATGCGAAGCATGGAAATACAAGGATGTGACACTGGGTGCAAAGGCTGGATCCTGAAAGTTCCAGGCACAAACTGGAGAGTTCTGACCCGGGCTAGCATACAGTGGGAACAAGCACAAGTGAGAGCAGTACACCTATCTCTTTTCCTCATTTAATTTTAGATTATTCATTGAGCTTTTCCATACAAGCTTGGAAAAAGAAGAACAGCTTGCGTTCTACTTTAATAGCTGAGATCTTGCTGTGTAAACAAATACCATGCAACTGAAGGAGGTGGAGAACTGGAAATACGTTTCTGATGCTACTGCAGGTTTCTGGCGAGACTCAAGGCGACCCAACAGCTCAAGGATCACTTTAAGCTGTGCAAGCTTATAATAACCTCTAAAAGCCCACAACATATTGGCGTTCTTTAGCAATCTGGAGCAATGCCTTCTGATCCCAATGTAAGCGATGCCAAAAGAAGGAGAGTCGAGCTGCTCATGCCAGCTTTGTGTCATCTAAGAACAGTGTGGGCTCAAGAATGCCTGCATGGCCAAGAATCTCACTCTTTCTGTGGTCTGGGTAGGTTTCAACTGCTTGCAAGAATGAAGTATCTTGGGAGAGCCCTCATATTAAAACAGTTTCTTGGAGCTGGAGCAGTCTGGGCAGCTGGAGAGATTACGCACTAAAACTGCGATTTTCTATACTACTGTGGGTTATATTTTCATTAAGGTCTTAAGTCAAAGATAGCTAAAATATTAAGTCTGTTTTTTTTTTCTGGTTAGTTTGGTGAATTTGGAGCAGATAAAAACAAACAAACATACATGATAACTGAAAGCATTTGATTAACTGCACTCTAAATTGTAATGGTGACATATGGTTTATGCAGAGAATAGACTTAACAGACATCCAGAGCTGAAACTGCCTCCTCATTTTAGACTTAGTTCTTCACAGCCTCAGGGAAGCTTGAACATTGCCCATGCTTATCACTTCTTATGCCAACACACTGCAGGGTACCGAACCATGGCACTACTAATTTGTCAACTTTATTTACTTATTTCTCATTAAAAAGAAAACTGAACTTCTATTCTGCAGTCATGACACAGGTTATATGCTATACACACTATATATATTGCTCATCTGACTTGGCTGGTGGATACAAGGGATTTTGCCTGCGAACACAAATACTACTTCTACTACTGCTTAAGCCTGTTACTATATGCCACTATATGCTACTATATGTAGCAGTTGTAAATAGCACTACTCTGATTCTAATTTTATTCTAATATTAATCCCAGGAGCTGGTACAGAAGTTCCCCAGCATCTTATTTGTATTACTGGATTCAGAACTTTGATAAATTTTGTGCCAGCAAGCAGCTTCCAGGGCACAGACCAGCCCAGATCTAAATAAATTTTATTTTTAATATGGCAATATCACGCAGAGGTAAAATAAAACTCTGTATTATGAAATTAGCTACACTGCAGGCACCCTACAGAAATAAGCAATTACCTCATTTACTAATGACCTGTGAGAAACAAACTCTTTATGTATGTTGTTCCATAGCTACTGCTCTAGAAAGCAGCACAATCTGTTAACTGAGCACATTAAATACGTAATTAAATTAAATCTCCAACAAGCCTGAGAACAATGTATTGAAAGCACTCTGCCTGATTACAGACATTGGTCTAAAGTAACAGACCTATTGATCTGGCCAACTTCAGCTTATTCGCTTCATCCGATTTAATTTGAGAAGAACAATAACTAAATTTTAGTTGGATCTCCTTTTCTACTCTCCAAGGAAATAATCTGAAGTGACTCTGAGTTCAGGTAACATACAGAAAATATTCAATAGGTCAAAGAAAACATTTATTTTGTTGCAACTACGGACACAGAGTTATATTACAAATGCAAATATGGTTTCCAGTACAACAGTCGCATAGTGTTGCTGCCAGTCTTATGTCATAGACTTCTCCAGTGGGGGCAATAAACCAGTTGCTCTGCAAGTTCAGGGTGATATTAAAAAGCATATTTCAATAAAGTCCTCTGTAGGTGCAAACTAAGTGAAAACAACTGAAAAAAACCTTGCCAGCTGGGCCTGAATACAGTTTGTTTGATTTTATTATGCACGTGCCAATCCAACATTAATTCTTTACCTACCGAAAGCTTACTGCAAGGTATCTATCCAACCTATCCAAGAAGAATTTCCTTAATTAAAAAAGAACCAACTTTTATACCAACTTGTTCTATACTCTACACAGCTCACAATTTTTAAGGAGCAACTTAAGACTTACTATCTCCATGGTCAGTGGTCCAAACACAATTCAGATCAGTACTGTCACCCTGCTGGTACCATCTGACAACTGTGCTAGCCAATTACATGAAGCAAGTTGATGTCTCAATTCTGTGTCCACCAGAGATGCTTCCATAGCAGACACACATTAGTAACGCATGCAGCATCCATGCTAACAGCTCAAAAAGACAGGCCAACAACTACCAGATCAACACTATTAACACACCACCTTTTCATTCCGAGTCACTGCCTTTACAACAGAAATTGTGCACGAATTTCATAATATAGCCAGCAGTTGTGTAGTTCCACACATGCTTGGGTCACTGGGAATTCTAGCAGAGTCTGACCAATTCAAGTACTATCCACATACACAGAACTAGACAGCATTTTCTTCCTCATCTAATCCAGTCCTCTGCTATTGATGGCAAACAGACAAAATACTACAGTTTTGTGCAGAGATACTAAACCTAACACTAGAATTAAAGCAGCTGTATTAACCAGGTGAATTAAAAGCATTTTTTCCTGTTTTGTTTTTCTTTTGATACCTTCCTAATGTCCTGGCTTTGACAGGTATCTATACAGTGATATGTTTCATCATACAAACATATATTTAATATTTTCAAACTCCATTTTCAAATTACTTACTCTCTCCTTACCCTTTCTTCAGAACCACAATCCTCTTGTCTGTTAGACACTTCATAGTCTAATTTCTACCTAGTAGCCTAACATAGTTGTGGATAGTTTATATTCATTTTTTCTTGCTCCATTTCTGTCCCTAAACTTGAACAGGCATTAGCTCCCATTGTTACTTGCTTTCTCCAGCACTTGAAAAGAGAAATCAAATTCAGATTTTGCTTAGCCAGGTTAAACAACACAATCTTTTAGTCACTTCTACAAATAAGCTGACCATTTTTAAGACCATCTTCTACATCTGTTTATCAATTTAAACTGAGCGTAAGAGATAAGAACTACATAAAATATTACAATCGGATCTCACCACTCTTCACACAAAGTGCAGCAGTCTTTCCATTCTCTACCGGAAATATCTAATCTGGTACATCATAGGTTTGCATTTTCCTTCATCTATCAATGGCTTATTCACATGCTGATCCTTGAGGGTACAAACATCAATTCTGTACCCCCTCCCCACCCCCCTTTTAAATTTATTTTAACTGAGGAGCTCCTGGTTGTCATTATAAATTCATTATCAATCTTTTAAACCCATGAACATCTACTCCATACTTCTCAAAATGTAATCCTTTTTCTATTAATTCTATCCTCAGAGGCATCTATTCTTTTCTTGTATGATATCCCAATACTGATCTACATCACCTCTAGTGCCAGTATCTGCATTTCTCTAAGTAAATTTCACAAGCACACACTTCTGTTCTTTTCTCCCCACTCCCTGCAAAACTCCTACAATGTGCATAAATACTACTTCCATAGCTCAAGGTGGTACTGCCTCTATTTGAAAAGAAGTGTCTGTCTAAAATCAGTCCAAAAATGTCAGGACTGAAAACTACTTACACTTATGGTATATAATAGAAATGCATTTTACAAAAAAGCTGGAAATGGTCTTGCTTTATGTAACTTAGTATTAAGAGAGGCTAGAGAGTTTTGCAAAGGTAATTTGTGTCTTGGTATCTGAAAATTTGAAGTCTCACACAATGCAGCTTCATGCTAAAATGATACAGTCACTACAGAACAATGTTGTTTCAGAAACACGGTATTTGCATAACGGGTTGCTTTGCTGCCACTAGGTAAAGGGCAACACTTCCTGTAATTTTGACAAGGTACAGTGGTCTAAATTGTTACCAAGCATGAATTTTAAACAGCCATATTTTAATAACAAAATTATTTGATATCTCACTAAAACTCTGCAGATGTAACAGGGACAAAGTTAACTTATTATAAAAGTAACATGTTATGGTCATGTTATCTTGATCTTTCTTTTCTGTAAACAAACTTCCAGTTTTCTTACTTAAGACTTCACACAAAGCACAAAGCTGTTATCTGAAACAGCAGCACCATAAAACTTAGACAGGGAAACAGAACATGGCTGGGGCTACACATTGTTCTGTTCAGAGAATTATTACTCAGTGACAGGAGTCCTGTTCTTTTTCTTTCTCCTAATCACAAATTGAATTCCCATCAAAAAAAAAGCAATATTTGTTGTTTACAGGAAAAAACATGCCTCACAGGAAAATTCACTAAATGAACATCTGCTTTCTCTATCGACGAGTTACATATGCTCCCCTGGAGATGAATATCAGAATTCCTGCTAGCACATGCTTTCTGACTTCAGGTTGTTGTACACCTTGGCTATTCATCACATACTCTTTTTCAATAATGTTCAGGTTTGTCTTAGCTCTGTCATTTATATATCTCAGCTTTAAAAACAGAAAACACTTAAATCAGTACTGGAAGCACGACGGAAGGGACACTTGCTCTAATGACAACATTGCACAGACTAGTTTTCCCCTGTAAGAAGAAGTGATCATCTATGCAGTGTTCAGATAGTCATAAGGTCTTACCCTTCTACGCAATCTGTCTCTCTCTTCACGAATAGCGTTCATGGTGGCCTTGGTCCTGTTCAGCTCCTCCTCTTTGCTGCACAGCATGGCAGTGAGGCTCTCATTCTCTTCCCGCAAGCCAGCAAGCTCCTTTTCCCATCGAGATCGCTCTTCAGACAGATTTGGATAAAGGTCACGTCCCAGTACACCCTCGATCTCTTCTACTGTCTGCAAAAAATACAGTCATCATAAAAGAGAAAGAAGCAAATATGATTGAACAAGACTAATGATACACAGCACAGAAGTGTGTAACAAACAACTATATAATTATGTGCACATACCCAGTCCCACAACACCATTAGTTTGCTTCTCTTGTTTGGTATTAGGAACAATCATTTTATTAAAATATTTTGTATTGACCAACACCAAAGCCAAGGGATGTTTTAGGTGCAAATAGGCTCTATTACTTTTGTAATACCCACAAATGACAGCAGTCCCTGTTAATTTCATCTCAAAACATTTTAAAACAAATTAATGACTACTTGCTATAGGTAAGCACTGCACTTGTTGCTTCCCTGCCTGGTTAACAGGCAGAAAGCAGCAGCCTGTCCATACCCTGTGGTTGCATGTGAAGGGCACAGGGCCTTTCTTAACACCAGACCAACTCCACACAAAGGGCAAGGAACAGAGTACAGAGCAGAGGACTCTTTTTTTCCCATGTCCCTGAGCATATTCTCTCCTGGAGGGGACAGAGAAATAAAACAGACATTGGCTAGGCTTACACAGTACCCAAAGACTTTACAGCCCTCCTGCTGTCTAAAATAGGCTGGGTTACTGTGGGACTTAATGCCTTTTAGGATGTTCCATGCCATTCCCTCATTCACAGCTATGGCTTGTAGGCAACATTCAACACAGAAGAGATGGAGCAAGTTCCACTGGCTGGAACTGACCTACATGCACACACCACTAGCAAGTCAACACTGCCATGCATAAACTTTTAGTCTTCAGACTGATCATTCAGTGTCTTAAAATTGCTTAACACTCAGGTAACTACTTCTAAGCAGTTCTTACACTATTATGCAGTTAACATATGTTATACTTGCATTAAATTTATTAACTTATCCAGGACCTTTGCAAAAATCAAAAAACCTCCAGATGTTCCTTATGAGCTTTTGAATCTCTTTTAAATCAATCTGTGTTACATGGTAACAAGGGACTTCGAAAATAAATGAACATATGACATTAGAAGCAACCTAGAAATTTCATTTCATTGGACATTCCAATAATATGTCATAACTAAAACCTGTACTTTTAAGTGTAATATGTAAGATAAATAAGTCGTATACCAAGGTAAAAATAGCCCATTGTTTTATACAAAAAGAATTTGATTTTTATATATAACAAAAATGACTAAAAGTTTATGTCCTTAACTAGGGAGGGAATAAAAGGTCCAACTAGAGTACAGCTGAAAAGGACAAGCCAAGTTGAAAACAGCACTGTTTTTTTCTGCAAGAAATACTCCCAGCATTTTCAGCAGTGTGAAACTAAGGTGACATATTAGTCACATATCATTATTTGTCCATAATAATGAAAAGATGGTCATTTATTGTTTTCAATCCATTAATGTTAAATACTTTTTGGGTATAGTGAAATTCCTTAGCGGTAGTGAAAAAACACTCATAGAAGAGGAAAAAAACAAACTACTTCCATCAACCAATTCAAGATTAGACCATAAGCCTCTGTGGAAAAAGTAGGGACAAAATTTTTGCAGTCAGGTTCAGTTTATTTTTTTAAATCATATTTAATCTCTCCCCCGTAAAACTGCTGTACATTTAGAGTCATAAATATAAAATCCAGTTGACAGAGTATCTAAATCATAATTCTATTTACATATTTAGTAGTAAGCTTCAATTTATTTTCTACAGAACAATGTGTTGCGTTATCTCTGTAAGACAAAAGATGCCACAATCCTTCCTTATATTAATTCCACTTGCACCTACAGGTCTCAAACAAGGTAAAACTGTTTCAGCACATGATGAGGAGTTCAAGTTCTAAATAAGCACTGGGTAATTAATCTTACAACATGAAGAAAAGCTTTGTAATGGCAGGAGCATTCTCTTTTTATGATGCCATCTTTATTTTCAAGAGTGCCTCTTTGTTGCTGTCTTCTCCACTCCCTTTCACCCCCAAACCTTCTCTCCTCTTTCATGCACTTCCCCTGTTGTTCCCTCAACCCACTAATGCCAAGTTCAGCTGCTGTCTCCTTCTTCCTTATTCCCCATGCTCTTAGAGAACCCCTTCGTTTTCTGAGCCTCTGCTCCTCCTCAGAGCACCATTGTGGGTGATAAGCACAGAACAACACTGAAAGATGAAGCAGCAATGGCTCATGACCATGGAGGTATCATCAGACAGAGAGGCTGCTGCTGCTGTTTCCCCACACCCTCCACTGCTGCCTGCACAACTACAAACTTCAGGCAGTGATAGCATCAGCATGGGCACAACTGTCATACTAAGGGCTGCCCAACAGTCCTTAACAAAGCAGAGGGACCTTTCTGCTTGCTTCTGTGCTGCCTCGCTTTGCTCTGACCAGTATCCTTTTGATGACTGAAATACCGCCACTGTTCTCTGGTTTGATGACCAGCACACTACCTCCTCCACATAAATAAAACATACCTATTGTACATGGATATAACTCCCTAAACTACTACGTGTTTTTTTTTTCTTTTTTTCCAAAGCAATATTTCAGAGCAGTTTTAACAGGCATGCTGCTGCACAGCAGATAAATTCACGTCTAACTTTACAGATTGAATTACAGACTGGTTTCACAGACCGCATTACGCGTGATGTTTTGAGCACAGGGCAGGAAGTCATATCATGGTAATTCCAGTGTTGTCTCTGACACTGTCATCAGTACTGTCTGTATCAGTATTCTTACAAGAGGTGTTGTGTTATGCACATGACGTTAGATGAATCAGCCAGCAAGTATCAGGTTTAAAAGATGCAGAAAAGCAGCATTTTTTCACAAGGCCTAACTCAATGGTAAAACTTATTTCTACCAGAATTTATGGAGGACAATAATTTAGATCGGTCCAAAAACCATCAGAAACAACCATAGAGGAAAATTACACTCAAGACTATTAAACTTAAAGACAACATCTCTGGCTCAAGATGTTCCTAACTGCACTTGGTGGAAGCATCGATGAAGGAAGGAGGATAAGGACATACTATGAATGTCCTGTTTGATGCAGTTTTTCCATTAACATCTCCTGCCAGACAGATGGATTTTTGGTTCAATCCAGATAGCTGTTTTCATGTTTTAAGTAGATAATGTTTAGAAATATCTACAATGTTTTGAATCACTGGTTTGTTAGTAGTTGGTATCTGCTTCTGGGTCTGATAGTAATTTACTCTTCAAAACATCTGAAGCATTAACCAGCATATTCTGTGGAAATTTTCTAAAACAAATGGTAGATGTGTAACTGTCCAGTTTATCAGATGATCTGCTCATTTCAAGGTCTTCTTGTTCTTTGTGGGGCAGAAACATGTGGATTAGCAAGGGTCACATGACTTGCATAAATAAACAAGAAAATTTACCAGGAACAGCATTAAAAAAAAAACAACCAAACAACAATGAAATCTAACCATTAAAGCAAAAGGATCCAAAACATTTAAAGGCAACAGCCCACCAGTGAAGAGAAGAGCCAACAGTCAAAGCACATGACAGAATGTTCTAGTTTTGCATTCATGATTCCATCTGTTTTAAAAGTCCCTCAGTTCTCTATCTGAGAAAGCAGGAAAGGAGAAACAACCTGCAGCCATGGATGGAGCTGCAGACAGGGGCTCTACATGTTGGTGTTGCTACATTAAGAACAGTAGTGACACGCTTCCCTAGCTCACAATCTGAGCATGACAGAGAGTTTTATCTTCTTGAAAGGTTAACATCCTTTGCATGCTATCACTTGTCTAACACAAACAATTGCAGGCTCTGCAGCACAGGCAGTGGGGAAAAGCATTCCCCTTCCACGGCCCAAAAATGGCTATGAGATTATGTGAAAAGAGAAAGACTGTATTTTGTACCAGGAAGAAGCTGTGAACAGTTACTCAGAACAATAACAGTTTCATTGCAGTTAATTTGAATCAACAGTGAATAATGTGCCTAAAACAAAAAGCTTGAGAGGAACACTTATAGCAGCTATTTTGGCTTTTTAACTGAATCCTCTTCCTGAGACAGTTCTCATCTCCTCTTACTTCGGATACCTCTGGGTATCATGGACCAATCTCTACCTGTTCTCCAAGATCCACAATCTCTCTCTTTCTGAGTACTGACTTCTGAGAACACTTAATCCTAAAACTCCAGAAAATGCTGTGTAACATTCAAAGTATTGATCCTAATCTTCTGAGATACTCAAATAAGCTGCTTTAAGACCATTCCCAAGAGATCCAGGAGTCAGTCTGTCTCTCTCATACATACCCATTCTCCAAACTGCTACTCAGCATTGATTTCTTTATGGGCAATTATATTCCTCAGGCACCACCAGGAGCAGAGGAGACTTTTCCCAGTAGCACACCAAAGGCCCTCAGCAGTTCAGAGTGGTCACAGATCTCCCCACTTCAAGAGCAAAGTGTCAATACAATTGTTCTTATATAACTGAGTCGCTGATCTTTTCCACCTGACACAATAAACTTGTTCACCTCTTCCTCCATATGTAGCAAGTACTCTAATACGTGTCCTACCAGGCATTCCTTTTTATTATTCTGTTATATGCATAATGAAAACAAGACATGCAAGTATCAGTTGAACTATCTGTTCCCCATTAAAATTAATATACCACAACATGTTTTGTTTTAAATATTAGTTTTATATTTTAAGGCAGCGAAGTCACAGAATCGTCTAGGTTGGAAGAGACCTCCAAGATCATCTAGTCCAACCTCAGCCCTAACACTAACAAGTCCTACACTAAACCATATCACTAAGCTCTACATCTAAACGTCTTTTAAAGACCTCCAGGGATGGTGACTCAACCACCTCCCTGGGCAGTCCATTCCAATGCCTAACAACCCTTTCAGTAAAGACGTTCTTCCTAACATCCAACCTAAACCTCCCCTGGCGCAACTTTAGCCCATTCCCCCTCGTCCTGTCACCAGGCACGTGGGAGAATAGACCAACCCCCACCTCGCTACAGCCTCCTTTAAGGTACCTGTAGAGAGCGATAAGGTCGCCCCTGAGCCTCCTCTTCTCCAGGCTGAACAAGCCCAGCTCCCTCAGCCGCTCCTCATAAGACTTGTTCTCCAGACCCCTCACCAGCTTCGTTGCCCTTCTCTGGACTCTCTCAAGCACGTCCATGTCCTTCTTGTAGTGAGGGGCCCAAAACTGAACACAGTACTCGAGGTGCGGCCTCACCAGAGCCGAGTACAGGGGGACAATCACCTCCTTAAGACCTGCTGGCCACACTGCTTCTTATGCAAGCCAGGATACTGTTGGCCTTCTTGGCCACCTGAGCACACTGCTGGCTCATATTCAGCTGCCTATCAACCAGTACTCCCAGGTCCTTCTCTGCCAGGCAGCTTTCCAACCACTCATCTCCCAGCCTGTAGCGCTGCTTGGGGTTGTTACGCCCCAGATGCAGGACCCGGCACTTGGCCTTGTTGAACTTCATGCAGTTGACCTCAGCCCATCGGTCCAGCCTATCCAGATCCTCCTGCAGAGCCTTCCTACCCTCAAGCAGGTCGACGCACGCACCTAACTTGGTGTCATCTGCAAACTTACTGAGGGTGCACTCGATCCCCTCATCCAGGTCATCGATAAAGATATTAAAGAGGACCGGCCCCAGCACTGAGCCCTGGGGGACACCACTAGTGACCAGCCTCCAACTGGATTTGGCTCCATTCACCACAACTCTTTGGGCCCGGCCATCCAGCCAGTTTTTAACCCAACAAAGCGTACGCCAGTCCAAGCCACAAGCAGCCAGTTTCTTGAGGAGAATGCTGTGGGAAACGGTGTCAAAAGCCTTACTGAAGTCAAGGTAGATCACATCCACAGCCTTCCCCTCATCCACCAAGTGCGTCACTTGGTCATAGAAGGAAATCAGGTTCGTCAAGCAGGACCTACCTTTCATAAACCCATGCTGACTGGGCCTGATCGCTTGGTTGCCCTGCAAGTGCTGCGTGATGACACTCAAGATAGATGACACTCAAGATAAGTCACAACTTACGTACCGTTTATGGCATTTTACTTTCAAGTTTCAGCAAGTATTACATACTGTGCTTTCAGTTACCAGTCATTAACTATCTGTGCGACCTTGGGAAAGTGACAACTTACTTTCAGGATTAACCTTCAGAAAGTAAATTAACTGATGAGTGTCCTAATTTCTCTTATCTCTGAAATGAGTATAAGACAGATACTTTACTGTTTAGAGACCAAAAGTCTATTAGTAGCTCAGTGCCTGTGCCTCAGATAATTTAGTGTAAAACAGGTGTACTACTACCTATCCAACACATAAAATGAACTACAGTTGATTTCTGTGATGCACTTTGATTTGAGAAGTGCTACTTCTACAGAATATTACCATGTCTCATGCAATACGCACAACACATTTAGAGCCTAATGTTACTGTTACCTTAATGGCTAAATCACAATGTTCACTGGCAGTAGTGAGCTGTTCAATGTGTCTGTCCACCTCTGCCACCGATAAACTGCAGCTGCTCTTCTTCCTCCCACAGACAACATTTTCCAGACCTGTCAGCACTCTTTGCAGTTCTGAATTCAAGTCACTACAGTTATCTAGAACAAAACAAAACAAAACAAGCATGTTACGTTGCAACAATAAGTGACTCAATTAAAGAACAAACTCTTGCCCATGAAGTGCAGAACAGCTAAGGCTCCGTTTGTTAAAAGTATGTCCTGATAATCTGACATTTTTTTTCCCCACCAATTGATCAGCTTAAATACTATAACTACATCAATTGAAATCATGAATTACCTTCAATCTTACAAGTAACACTCCCCCTACTTATCCACAGTGTTCACTCACAGTTCAAAAACATTTTTTCAGAGGACAAAATGTTAAGATTTACAATTTAAAATCTAAATTAATAATTACAATTTTAAAATTTAATCTTAAATGTTATGTTACGCCACTTCTGTTCTTTTTGCTATTCATGACCTACTGTCCTGATTTGATTACCCTCTAAGGTTTTTCTCCGTGAATTCAACAAGTCTTCTGCCTGGTACATTCAATGACATTATGATGCTCACATTCTGGTGATAGATAGCAGTAGTTTCTATGGCAGACACAGTGGAATTCACTCTTAGGCTCTCTCAGACATGACTGTTGGTATTTCTGCCTTACTAGTTAAGACCTTGCAATAACGAGTAGTGCACCATGTGACAGCAGTGCATCATCAGTTCCTATACCTTATTAAAAACAGTGGCACTCTTGCTGCAGGGTGTTATTTCTACACTACTGCTCCAAGCATTCTGCCACAGTCAGAATCTCCTAATTTGAGCCTCGTGGATGGGGTACTTAATGGGGCATAAAGGAGTCTGATACTGGACTGTATCTGAACTTTAACAGACTGGAGATATCAGATTATTTTAGACTGCCTTAAAAACTCTTCATACAAGAGAAGACTAAGAGGTCAGATGAAAGGACGAGGTGAAATTAAAAAACTGTAAACTCATTACAAAAAATATACATTCATAGCATAATGCATATAAACATGAACCTACTCCTGACCAATAGAAAAGAGTGTATAATGAATTCATCACAGTATCATACAATAAATAGGAACGGACAACATGTAAGCAAAATTCCACTCCTGAAGTCCTGAAGAAGTAGTTTCAGACTAACAGCCACCTGTCTGTTTTAAGAATACCAAAAATCCCTATCGTAACACATATTTATGAGTGGCATATACCACACAGGATGTTTAATTGTAAAAATATCTATTTTATTTTCTTGAATTCCTTTGTTTCCCTTACATATTATATAACATACTTTGTCATTTCAACAAACAACGTTCACAAAAGGCCTTGTATGCTCAGTTTTGCTCCTACAGTAACATTTTTTCCCCAGAAAACAACGGCTTACAATAATGAGAGACATCCATTACCCAGGAAATCAGAACAACCTGATCACAAGCTCTGCAAGACATACTGAGGAGCATTCGTAGTTCCAGCTCTCGCTGTTTGATTGCCTGTAGCAACTGAGCAACATATCCAAATACATTAGTGTATCATGACATATTACCTTTTTTATTAAGTCGTTGATGCTCATTCTGTTAGGTCAGTAAGCAGGGCTATGCACAGTTATTAGTTATGATTCTATGATTCTAAAATATAAGGATAATATATATATATATTTGCATGCATGCACCCACAAAAAGGATTTATTTTCAAAGGAATAGTGAAACAAAACCCAGAAAGGACAAAATCTTTGCACAGAGGGATAACATGGAAAAATGCAGGAATTCCTAGTGAATGTTCTTATTTTGTGCACTGCTGTATTTCATTTTATTTCCATTATTTCCCACTGTTAGCAGAAACTTAAAAAGACAACTTGTCATTAATGTACAACTTCAGTTTCTTCCCATGAGGAACAAAACCAAAGCTCTCACCGAAATACTTCAGCAATATAAATGCTGAGTACTAAATTAGTTTGAAATTTGTGGTTCAAAAAAGTAAAAGAAATGTTTCTAGAAATTCAAGACACTGCAATACAAATGTGCTGTGGCAGGTCTTGCATTTATGAACAAGTACAGTTCAGGAGCTGGTGTATTCAGTTCAATTTAAGAAGTCATACAGAAAATCTCTTGCGTATGGTTGCTTACAATATCAACATGTTATTAACCTCCACTTGAGGGCAATAAATAGTGTGCCCAAAAGTCAGTCTGTTCTCATGTCAATTCTTCTAAAAGGTACTAAAGTTCTCATTAATAAATTGCTCTGCTCCAAACAATTGGAAACTCTTCTACTACAGTGTCCTATGTATTGAAGCAAAATATTGTATGTTACATGATAACAAAGCCCTTTGTAGCATTAATAGCTTGATATTTAAGGTTCACCAAGTTCTGCAACAAGGCTTAAAACTGCTGTTTTCAATTATTTCCTAAAATACTGCTTGTGTACACTGTCACCCACTGAAGCTCTCATGCACCAATATGGTTTACCCAGGGAAGAAAAGGAAGATTTTTCCTCTTCTTTCCTAAGAGCCATAAGCTCTCATGAACAGACTGCTCCATTTGAGAATTTGAGAATCCAATTTGAGAATTGTAGCTAGTCTACATAAAGGCACAGAGGCTGTTTCATAGTCACATAGTTATATAAGCTCATAGTCATGGAGAAGTTCCAGCATTTGCTTTGATTAACACAGAATTGATTTATTTATTTCCTCAACAAATGTTTTGACTGGCATTTCACAGGCTATGATGTACTTCTCCTACAAGGATGTCTTTCTGCTATGAGAAGGCACCACTGAGATCTTGACAAACTAGAGGACTGGACAGTTACCAACTGCATAAAGTTCAACAAGAGCAAGCGCCACATTCTGCAGCTGTGTTGGGACAACCCTGGCTGTATGTACACATACAGACCGGGGAACAAGAGGCTGGAGAGCAGCCCTGTGGAAAGGGATCTCGGGTTTCTGGTAGACACGCATGTTGAACATGAGTCAACAGTGACTGGCATGGCTAGCCGGTCAAGGGAAAGGATTGTCCCACTCTCCTCTATGCTGGTGCGGCCTCACCTCGAGCACTGTGTGCAGTTTGGGGTATAAGAAGGATATAAAACTATTACAGCGTGTCCAAAGGAGGACTATGAAGATGGTGAAGGGCCTAGAGGGGAAGACCTATGAGGAGCGGCTGAGGTCCCTCGGTTTGTTCAGCCCAGAGCAGAGCAGGCTGAGGGGAGGCCTCATGGCGGCCTGCAGCTCCCTCACGAGGGGAGCAGAGGGGCAGGTGCCGAGCTCTGCTCTCTGGGGACAGTGACAGGACCCCAGGGAACGGCATGGAGATGGGACAGGGGAGGGTCAGGCTGGGGGTTAGAGAAAGATCCCTCACCCAGAGGGTGGTCAGGCACTGGGACAGGCTCCCCAGGGCAGTGGTCATGGCACTGAGCCTGCTGGAGTTCAGTGAAACATTTGGACAACGCTGTCAGAAATATGGGTTTGAGTTTTTGCGTGGTGCTGTGTGGAGCCAGGAGTTGGACTAGATGATCCTTGTGGAACCCTTCTAACTCAGGATCTTGTATGGTTCTGTGATTCTGTGTCTCTTAAGAAGCATCACTCACCCATGTCTGCAGTGACCATGGTGGACTGATTCTCCGGTACAGAAACAGAATTCTGGTCCATACTGCGTGAGTCTTCGTTAACTTCATGTTGGCTTTGGCTGAGCTCTGACCGCATCTCTGAATACTCATCTTCCTCCCTGCATGAGAGAGCAAAGGCAGAAATAAAATCCTCTGAGGAGATACGCAACTCTGTGACACTTATTTTAGACCTGTAAACTGAGCCACAGGATACAATCCACACAAATTTAATGGCATTTTGTCCAGCCATTAGTGAAAGGTTTATACCTGCAAAGCAGCTTACACCGTGCTGTACCCGTAACGCAAGCTTGTAGAAGCTAACATCTAGTTTCCATTTCTTTACTCCCCTCTTCTTTATTACTCCAGAACACCATACAATGAAACAAGGAGTGGAACTGAGTGCAAATAAGAACATGTGCAAGGACTCAGACTGCTCTGCCATAACTTACCAGCTGACCATTTTTAATGAGTACAAGTGGCTTTTTGATCCCAAAGTGGACTGGCAATAACTGATTCTGGTCTCTTCCTCCGTTTGAGGATGCCATCAGCTTATATGCAAAGCAAGAGTATACATGCACATACCTGAATATGTGTGCTGAATTCTCATGGGGACAGGTAGGTTTTTATTTTCTCTTCTCAAAAGGAAGAGAACAGATAAGTGAGTACAAAACTGAACTGCTGGAGTTGCTGGAAAACAAAAAGCCTCAGTTACCTAGGTTTTAAGTTATTTGTCAAGCTGGTTCTGCCAAAATCATTTAGGACACAGAAGACTTTAGCTAAAGCTAATGACCTTAAAAATTAGGTCTTTTCCCTCCTGTCTCCACATGAAGAGTTCAAAGCACTGGGAAAGAAGATAAGTAAATGAATAATAGCTTTGCCTGAGAACATTTGTGAACATTTTTTCTTTTGATCCACTTGCTGATTGGACTAAAAAAATTTCCATAGTGATTGTTTTGACATTAAAGTGTATAGTTTAAACATGAGACAAACACCAGTTTATCCTAATGCAGAGCCCCTATGACAAGTAGGCGAAGAGCCACCATTTTGTTACCCTTTAAATCAAATGCAGAGATTTATTCTGCTGCAGTTTGAGCAAAACAGTGGATAAGAAACACAGCATGAGAATAGAACTGTCTGCTATTTCTTTCTGGTTCCAAATCCAAAGAGCTATCTCAGGATCTGCATCTGGGAGGGGCATCTGTTCTGTAAGATTTCTGTGTATATGCTACACGGTGATGAGTGTTTGATGCAGAAATATTGCAGGATTTCCCCTGGAGGTTTGTCAGGATTTGCCAGGGAGAATAGCAGAGAAGACAGCCCATGAATACATGGAACACTAACAGAAAAAAAGGTCTGCTCTCAAAGTAGCAAAGATGACAATTTATGAATCAGGCCAACTCAAAAAACGCATTTCAGCTTGCTTGCCAAGCAGTGTTTTCTAAGGTACTGAGATGTAATTATTACAGCAGTGAGTATGCTCTTCTACCTCTTACATTTGCTTCAGTTCAAAAAAAAAAATCAGATGTTATCAGAAGTACTTATTAAACAAAAATGCAGGTCAGCTGGTTAAAGTTAAGATTTAGATCAAAGAAAGGTCTTTTAGGTACTACGCAATACATGATTAAGAAAGTGTGAAAACTAAATCATGAATAGCAGGAATTAAAACAGTGTAATGAAGATACATAAGTGTGAGTTAATGTTCCATGAATAAGTTTATTATTAGCCAAAGCAGAGGCCAACAATAACTAGCTTTAGACAAAAACCAATTACCACATACTCAAACAGTTGATTTTTTTTTGATTTGAACATAAGTCATTTTTTCACTTATGTCAGCCTTCTCTACAATTATTCCTACATTTTAAAACCTGAATTACCTCTATAAATAGATAAAAGGCTGTACTGATCATAAAGCAATGCCTGCTGTACAAGAACAATAATAATTTCTCACCACGCTCGTTTTAGCTCTCATTGCTTAGACTTCCTGTTTAAAATCCAACATAGCTTTGTCTAGCTAGCCCTAGTGGTGTTTTTTTTTTTTCTTCCTTTTTTTTTTTTTTTTTTTTCCTTTTTCCCAGTTTAAAACACCCTCAGTATCTTGGGGCACTTGAGTAGTATGTCATGTGGCAGGACGCACACCCTTCTGAGGACACAAGTCAGAAGCCAGTTTTTTAATGAATTAATGCCTCTAAGACCTCACCAGCAAGATCAGAAGTCCATCTCTGGTAAAGCAACAGCAAGGTCAATTGGTGTCTCCACCACCAGCCTTGCATACTGCTGACTGAGGGCTAAAAATGCAAGGGGGAATTTGAGGACAAAGAAGTACCACAAACAGAAATTCTGTGTTTAAAACTGAAGTAGTCAGTAACAGAAGATGCTGTTTGAGATTCCCCTTCCTCCAGAACAGGCATTGGAAATACCAGGCTTTTTACAGTCGCTGACTACCCACTGAGCTCCTGCACTACCACCCATAAGAGGTGGAGTTTTCATGGGAACCTTCTTGCTTCTTTTCCTGCTGCCATCCGCTAGGGCCTGGCTGGAATAAGCAGATATTTGTTGTCTGCCTTGAAGGTGCTCTGCTGCTGAAATGCCATGGTGAGCTGGAGACAATTAAGACCAGACCAAGCTGTCCTGAGCACAGAGCAGCCTGGGTTCAATGCTGGAACAAAAAGGTGTCTTTTACCGGTACATCTTAACTTACTTCTTTCCTCATATTAGGTGAAACCAAGGATCACAACTACTAGACAGCTGTAGAGAAAAACTTGAACAAATATCAAATGTGTGAAAAAGCATATTTTCAGCATCTTTTCACACCACTGCAGAATTCTGCCACAGCCCTGGTAAGGTGCACATTCTTGTCACAGCTGCAAACACTGGACAGTTTCACACTTCAGGAGCCAGCAGGTTTTTTTACAATCATTTTACTGAACAAATATTTTTAAAGCATTCTAAGACCCTCACATAGAAAATACTACAGGTGTATGAGCACTGCAACCCAGAGATTGGCTGCTCCCTGTGTTTATACACTTGAGGTCTGTCTGAACTAGTTCACATGTAAACAAAGAGCAAGACACTTGAGACAATGTGGGAGTCAATCACTCAAGGCAGGTGGGGCTGGGGCTATCATACACGCATTGCTACTTCAGCCTGGAGAAGAGAGGGCTCCAGGGAGATCTTACGGCGGCCTCACAGTACCTAAAGGGGGCCTACAGGAAAGCTGGGGAAGGACTCTGTGCCAGGGGGTGTAGTGATAGTACAAGGGGTAATGGTTTTAAACTAAAAGAGGGGAGATTTAGATTAGATATAAGAAAGAAATTCTTCACTCAGAGGGTGGTGAGGCACTGGCACAGGTTGCCCAGAGAAGCTGTGGATGCCCCATCCCTGGAGGTGTTCAAGGCCAGGCTGGATGGGGCTTTGGGCAGCCTGGTCTGGTGGGAGGTGTCCCTGACCATGGCAGGGGGTTGGAACTGGGTGGTCTTTAAGCTCCCTTGAAACCCAAACCATGCTACAATCCTGTGGTTCTATGATTCAATTTGAATTGAGTCTCAGTAGCTTCCACCTAGCACATTTTAGAAGCAAGAATTACACCTCTAGGTCATTGTGTAGATATGACTGAGTGCCTTGTGTTATTTCCTGTGACACTGTAGAACACTCATTCTCCTTCCTCATTAACTCCATGACAAACTACTTTTTGAATATGTTTTATTTCAGATTAAAAGCTATAGCCTGAATGAATGGTTTTCCAGCAATGGGTTACAAACTTCTTAAAGATTGTTTCAAATAACCTTTAGCAGGCACCAATAAATCAAGCAGTATTTGTCTGTTTCATACAGACTATTATGTTTAAGAGTTGCACAGATGAATCCAAACAGTCACTAGCTTAGAACTAAAAGCAATTTGATCTCTGCACTTTCTTCTTTTTTCTGACCTTCAAGGTGACGCCTAAGGAAGACTGTCAGTCATAGGCCAACATTAGTTCTGCATAACTGGATTACAGATGGTTTTCCCAGTCAAATTCAGGATTAAGGAAAAAAGAGATGAGTTTGAATAAATATAAGGCTATACTCAAAACTTGTGAAGTCAGGAAATATTCACCTTTAATGTAAACTTAATTCCATATTAGTACACTACTGCATAATTTGTAAATCCTTTTATTGCTTCAGAGTTATCAGGATGTATCCTTTATATCCCAACATTTAAAATATGACTCAGAAACTGGAAAGACTCATTTGATTGTCTTTGCTATCTTGTAAGTTGTAGACACTTTGAGAGAAAAAGGAAGTAAGCATACACCTTGTTAAGGGACAGAAAAACGATGAATGTAAAAACATTCTCGTACAAATTGAAACAGCAGAAGTAGGGGTAACATGGCTATGTGCACCCAGCAGACCTCTATCAGAAGTTCCAACCTAGCACCACTCAGTGAAAGACACTGACCTTGAAAGAAGCTGACTAAACATGCTTGGCACCTTCCCTGCACAAACTCTTCCATGCAGCAGTCTTGATCTGAGTCCTACCAAAGCCTGTGACTTAAGATTGAAAACAATCTTAAACAATATACTAGCCACATCCTCCTACTCTCTTCCTAATAATGTAGACAAGAACAGTGAGACACTGTCACCCAGTTATAATTTTCCAAGAACAAACAGACTTAAGGTCTAGGTCTAGGGACTGCTCAAACAAAGAAGCATGCTCATGCCAGTTGACCACTTCTTTACAGTTCTTTTGCCCCCAGCTTCTTGAGCAGATAGTGGGTAAATTCTGCAGTGTCAGACACTGGGAACCAGGCAAGCAAGAACTTTTTCTACACGCACAGTAAGTATAGTCACCTCTCTTTTAGCTTTAATACGAAATCAGTTACAGCTGTGAAACAACTTTTATTTTATTCTTATTTTTTTTTAAATGAGGCTGGGCTTCCAAGACAGCTGAGCTGCCCAGAGCAGCAGCAGGGAGATGAGACAACTGCAGATGAATGTTGGCTTGTTCCCACAACCACGGTGACCTCATTTTTGTTAGGAATGCTGGAAGAATGTAGTGCAAAAGCAGCAACTAGTTTAAATTGACCACACACATGGAACGCACTGTTCCAAAAAATGGCTAACAAACCTAGGTTATTGTCACTAAGATCAGCACATCAAATACACCCCGGAAGATGCACAGGCACCTTAAGCTTTTAAACCATGTGAGCAAGAGCCATCAAACTACAAGCTAAGTGAAACGCCCAGACATTGAAAGGGGAAAAAAATGAGGGGGGCTAACCATTTTATACAGCATGACAGCAGTCCTGAGGCTGTTGCAATACCTCGTTCAGACTTAAAACACTCCTTTCTGTTTATCTTCTACCTACTTTCTGAGAGTATTATTCACATTCAGAACAGCAAATACAAATTTGTAAATACCAGAGCTTCAGGAGGATAGTTGAATACTCTCCATGAAACTCTGCTATCTTCTGATCAGTTCCAGAATACTTTTGTTTATTGAAAAGAACCATTAAGAATGTCATGAAGCAGCAGTACACCAAGCTACATGTAAGTTTATATTTGCATCCTAAAAAACAATACAGGGAAATACTGAACAATCTCTGTGTTAGCATGGGAGAGACATTTATGTGCATTGTTCTGCAGCTAAGGTTAACTCAAGAAACTGCTTTTAGAAACCCTAAATCTTGTGATATCACAACCAAAGCCTCCTCTCAGTTGTACCTGCAGGCGTCCTAGTGTTATATGAAGATCTCAGAACTAAAATCACTCCTGCATTCTGATTTAGCAAGAGAGTGTAAGTGCCAAGGCCCAGGAACAGCCATGTTGTTCCAGCTCTGGGGCTCACACTACCGAGGGCCAAGGGTGGAGTGCTGTGAGTCACACCTGTCCCAGCAGCGACGGCAATTACACCACCCTTGCTCTGTGGGATGGAACAGCTTCTAAAGGGTGATGCAAGGAAGATCCCACGGTGAATTTACAGAAAGTCACAGCAGGAAGTGTTAGTTTTACTCCTTTCAGCTGTTGTTACAAACTGTATGACGTCTCTCCAACTCTACCTCTGCTTGCCATTTTAGGAGAAATATTCCTCCTCTGTTCCCCAAACACTAAGCTACTGGCCAGCCAAGGAAAACAAGGCACTCCAATCTTTAAAATTAATAAAAAACACTAACTTCATAAATACATTTATTCTTGCTAGTAAAACAAGAAAAAAAAAAATCAAAACAGGTGGCCTCCTAGTTGTCTGAACAAAAGAGCTTTCATATGGTGAGACCAAACAGGTGGGGCATGACAGTGCTTCGATATTTGCTGCAGCAGTATTTTTCTGATGCCTTCAAATGTCTGCTCCCCAGAAGGGCAGCAACTGCACTTCTCAGGAGAAGCAGCCTGCACTTTGTATCAAACACAGTTCCTATGCCTCACTTCCCTGTGCATGCCATAGCTCCCTTGTTTATGCCACTGATAAACACTCACAGTATCCACCCAGTCCCAATACTTTGCAATCAATATCTAATTTGGCATTTAGCTTACCACAGAGACTCCAATCAAAAAACTCTTATGGCTTCTATGTATGATTTTTCTTAATTCTCACAGAGTTTTTCCTGCTATTCAAGAAAAAAAAAAAAGGCCAATTCAGCTCTCATACTTCTCAGATTTCATTTTTCAATCAGCCTTTGCAATTGGTAAAGTTTTACCAGAGAGGAAGATGAAGTGGGCAGCCAGTCCCATGCTAAAAAGCAAATGCGAAACAAGATGAATGGAAATTTTGCATGCAGAGGTATCAAGTGTGTATGAACAAGGGAGTCAATAGGATTTTTTTTCAGAGACGTACCATCAGTTTAGAAAATCATGTAAGCTTTACCTACAAAGGTGTCAACTGTTATTGGATATTCTCTAGAAAATCCATAGATTCTAGTGGTCTACCTGCATCCCCCCGTAAGCTCATCTTTTAACAAGCTCCTTCATTCCTTTAGTCCAAGTGAGGAAAAATAACCTTTCTCCTGTAGTCAAATGTAAGATTTATTTTAAAACAGTAACAAGTAATGACCAAGCTTTGCTGCTTGAAGAACAGCCAACAGTATGATCTGTAGGAGTTGGACTCGATGATCCTCGTGGGTCCATTCCATCTTGAGATATTCTATGAGTCTATGATTATTCTGTGTTTTGTCACAACTACTAGTACAAGTAAATACAAAACTACTGAATTCCATTTGAGACATATGTCTCATCACAAGTGATTTGGCTTATGTTATCTATAGGATGCCACAGAAGAAAGTCGAAAGCTGAGCTGCAGATTGGTTGGCTACATCTTCCTTTATCCACTTATCTTGTCTCTTGGTATATATATTTAGCTGAATGAATATTTAGATGGCACAGTGCAGTTCTTCGCAGTGCTCATTAGGCTGAGCAGAGCGTGACTTTGCCAGTGAGAATGCAGCACTTTTCAGCCTTGGATGATACTCTACACACCTTAATTATGGGCAGCTATTTAGCACCAGTCGTAACATGCTGAGCTACCTCAAAGTCATGATCAACTTATATTTACAGCGTAATTTACACTATGCTTTCCATCATTCTTGCACGTGGTCCAGAGTTTCCAGGGACTTTCCCTACCTTATTGTTGTTCCCTGCAGTCGATCAATCTTCTTATTTAATTCAGCAATGATACTGTGCAGCTCTGTGATTCGCTCCTCATAGCGTAGCGTTGTTCGCTCCTGCACATCTTCGTGCTCTCTCATTAGGTGGGATTGTTCACACTAAAGCAGAGAAGCAGAAAACAGAAAGGGTCTTAGGACTAGCTGCATAGAGATCAAATGTAAGGCAGAAGTGCACAGCATTATATGGTCTTCTTACCCATCAAAACAAAACCACATAGCAAGAAAAAAGGACAGAAGCAAAATATTGACAAGTACATAAAGGTATGTAATTAGCAAATTTTTAGGAAATGGAAAACTACGCAGTGTACTTTCATTATTATTTTTTTCTAAACATTGAACAGTTGCCCTTCTAGCTTGAACAAAACCCATCGTTTTTAACTCAAAACAGCTACCAATATATCAGCTTTGAATCCATGCGATTCACGATGCATCACGAAACCTCAGAGGCCTTCCCAACACTGAATATGTGAATTAGAAAAAATCCTAAGGCAGAAACCACATTATGACAAAGAAGAGCAACCACACTTCAAGGTTATGACTTCTCCCGTAAGAATATTTGTTTTTATTACCCTTTAAGGTACCTTTGCACATTTTCCTTATTAAAATCCCCTATAATAAAATGCTTATTATAAACAATTAAGAGGCTGTACTTCTGTTTTTTTTTTTTTTTTTAAATGTATCATGAATACTACATTTTCTTTCCAACTGAGTATTATTTCCAGCCTCTCTGGCTTACTCTTCTTGCCAGCAGACACTCTACTGCAATTACAGCCTCTCAGTAATGCATGTTGATTGAAGTTATGCTTTATAGTGGCTGGAAAGAGCAATACTTCTAACCTTTTGCTTCTGACCCCCTGCAGGAAACAGCACAATGGTATGTACTGTGCTGCAAACAAGAGAAAAACTCACAAACAGATAGTATAAAAAACATATTTGTTAATTGAAGAGCTGAAATAGATGGTTCTAAAAGCAATTCTAAAGGCTACAATTCATAGTAGTGTATGAGGACCTCTAACATCATTGCACCAAAACTTATTTTTTCAAATCAAATTTCAATAACATTTTTCTTTACAGTCATTAATAACTTTCTTTCAATATTTTTTAACTTTCAGGAATATGCACATTGCAAGGTTGTAGTTCCAGACATTAGAGCCCTTCCACAGACTACAAGAAAATGTTAGTTTCTTTGTGAATCTTGAATGAAAAGCAATTTCATCAGGACAGAGTACGTCTGCCTTCACACTGAAGAGGAAAGCAAGGGTTAAATTTTAGAAGACTGGTAATGTTCACTAGGCTTTTAAGACTTCATGTTGACAACTGACATGTATATCATTGTAACTCTTATTGTAGGATCATTCAAGAATTTATTTCTCAGGTTTCCATATTGTAACACTGTATCTGGCTGAATTACTAAAACTGCTTTCAAAGTGCAACAGTAACAGAGAAAATGTTTAACCAAAAAAATTAGAACTTTTAAGTACAATAAAGAGTTGCTTGTTTTTCCTTTCTAAATCTACATTTCATGATAAATGCTGAGGTCCACAAACACTAGTTAGGCATTTTCCAGAACACTGAATCAGTTTTTTTCTTTTAAACCAAAGGATGTTTTGGATGGAGTGTGTAATAATTATTTTCAGACAATAAATAAAATGCTTATCACAACATTTTTTATCTTTTTAAGCTCTGCACTGAAAAGCAGAATTTGTTTATCTTGACTGAAGATATATGGACTCCTGCTAATGGACCTCAGCCACATTACCAGACTTGCTTTCTGTTTTTTCCAGCCATTTCAAAGTCACCATTTTTCAGGATAACCGTAATTTAGTGACATGACATACATTGTGAACAACCAGCAGTCTGGCAATATAAAGACAGCAGTTTCAGATCTGATTTTTTTAAAAGGCCTCGTGGATTATCTTGGGCAAAAGTAACTTGAAAAGGCAGAAAGAAACCTCTGGGGGAGATTGGACACGATGCTAAGAAGGACCACTGTGTCTTGGAGGAGGGTACAGGGTCACATATAATAGATTGTGGTCAGTCATGACAAGTCTCAACTGATAATGGGTTTCCATCCACATAATGGAAATACAATTCAGTATGAATCCCAAAATGCAGCAATGCAAAATTCTTATGGTTATACAGTATTGCTCCTTATTATTGCACATTTATCACAAGGCTTGAAAGGGAAAAGAAACAAATGCATCTCTTGGTATCCGTTACTAAAGTTTTTTTTTCTTTCTTTCTTTTCTTTTTTTTTTCCTGTGATACTCAGCCTGTTCATCACTCTTTAGTTTCTGTGTCTTTTGAGTATCAGAACAATGATCTCACACCAGTTCCTATTTCTTTTAGATTATGATTTATTTGCATATGTCAATCACAAACTTTTAAAAACAAATACCTTACACTCTTTTCCTCATCCCTCTTCCAGTCTCATACTTAAGTTCTGACCAAAACATTAAAGGCTCTAATTCTCTGAGAACGCAAATACAGGGATAATCTGCTAAAAGGCTGCAAAAGATGAGTGATAGGTGAGGTCAGGAGAAAAGTTTCCAGCACACTTTTCTACATAGGTGACCTTTATCTGGTTTTTGGTACAGCCAAAAACGTTATTTCAATTATGGAATAAATTAACGATGCCTGGAAAGACCTTTGTCTGACCTCCTGATGCTGGGAAACAACCACAAAAGCGAGAAGAGCATGCAAGAAAAGGGTAACAAGAGAAAATATTTAAATCCAAGGATAGTGTTGCAACACGATGCTACTGCCCACTAATGTACACAAATTTCAAACCCAAGACACAGTGCAGACCGTTGTGTTAAATTTGCAGTGCTCAGTCAGAGGACAAAAAAAAAAAAAAAAAAAGAAAAAGGAAAAGAAGCACCAGCAGTGGTGCTAGGCTAACAGATCCCTGAGTGCCTCCGGCCCTGCACAGACACAAACACTGGCTACGGCATTATTCAGGAAGAATGCAAGTCATCACCTGAATTAGCCACAATGACAAACCTGTCTAACGAGCTCACGGGAACTAAAAATCTTTACTCAAGTAATACAGCATTTTAATTTAAGAGGAGTGGCAGATATTAAAGTGGCAATCAATTCATCTGATTTAAAGTATAAACACAAGTCCACTGTGCCAAAGCCTCAATCATGAATACATACATGGTCAGAATTAATTATCTTGTGGTTTATTCAGTGTATACTTAAGGTGGAAAAAGAATACAAGAAAACAGAGCTAATCTGCGTGCGATGAAGACATCACACAACAGAATCAGTTTTTTGAGGAACTGTTTTTTTCCCATGAAGTGTGCATGCCTACAGAATGTTAGTTTTATTCGCATACTGAAATTCTGCTGTCCATCCTATATTGTGAATAACTGGAAGAATGGCAAAGAATTACAATTGCAGTCATGGAACCGACTGCTCCTCTGACAAAGGATCCAGAATGTTGCAGCAGAGTATTTGTTACTCTCTTTTTAAAGCTCTTATGAAACTCTGAAATTACTAGGAATGAGTGAAGAGAACAGAATTACCTTGTGAAAGAAGATGAAAGGATAAGTGAGGTGTAGTAAGTGAACTGTTTGTTGTTGCTGTATTTACTGAAACTGTCAGTGTGTTTCTCAATTCCAAACTTCTACCATAAAACAGTAGAGCTGTTAGAGATCAACTGTGGTATGTAACGAGGCACCAAATAATCACGGTGGGACAGGGAAGGAGAAAAGGAAGAGCAAAAGGAAGAAAACTTGTAGATTAAGATACAAATTGCTCAGTAAGTGAAGGTGAAGTGGACTATTAAGTGTGATGCAGCCTCTTCCTCAGGAAGTTCACACATTGTTGATGGTGGAAAGGTAGGGAGGGACATATAAAGAACAGCAACTCTACATGTATTTCTTGCTCTCTCCCTTCAGACATCTACTATCTGTCTCTATCAGAGTCAGGACACCAGGACAGACAGCACTAGCAGAAAGCACTGCTTTTATTCTCATAACCACAGAAAGATCTGGGAAGATGACATTAGCTGTGGTTGACCACCACTTTACAGCAAATTTCATCCAAAAGATCAATCTGGTACCAAATTGTACACCAATACAAATACAGATGCAAGGAGGTCTGTTGTCTTGTGGAAATAATACAAGGGTGTAGACAAATGCTCTAGCAGGGTCTCCACAGACTGCAGTTTTGGAAATGAGCTCTACCATACATATAACATATACAACACATAACATATACATATACATACATATACATATAACAACCATTAATCAGTTACATCCTTTATAAAAATTTTAAGCACAAGCTATCCAACTATCTTTCTTAACCCTTACTCATCTCTGTTACATGAATCGTGGCTCCCCAAATCACCTCCCTTCTGCAAATCATTAATCCTTCTTCCAAAGCATTTCATATGTCTCATGAAACGATGGGAAAGATGTTACTAAAAACGTGGTTCAGGAAGCGTTTGTATCACTTAGCATGCATTTAGCATGCCAGCTGAAATAAAATGCTCTGCTTTCATAAGTATAGCCCAGGTGCAGAAGTGAGATTTTAATGCTAGCACAGCTAGCTCCTGAAAACAGTTATGCAGAACCTCAAACACTTCTTACCTAATTTATGCCTTCTGAACCTCTAATTCATATCGGTGAGGAAGAAATGCATCAGCCAGAGGTTATAGGGGATAAAATGACACATATGATATGATATGAACATGGAGAAATCTCTGTGGATTAGGAGGATAAGAGCAAAAAAAAATAGGTTATGTAAAGCATCTACTTGAAAAAGTGATGCAGTTAGAAAAAGAAGAAAAGGTAAAGTGGGCCATCAGAGTCTCTCAGCACCTAGACATAGCCAACTTATTGAACATATAAGCTGCCCTTGATGAATGCCTTTAAAGACTATTTAAACAACTGTTTAAAATGACTATGTAAGAAATGAACATTTCAAACTTTGCCACGCTTCAATTTTTTTTAAAGCCCTCAAGTGGGTAGAAGTGAAATGCTAAAACATTTAAAACTATATAAAAATTATTTAAAAGTGTTTTTTTCCAAAACACAACTGTGACAAAGTCTGTCAGCAGCCACAAATGTAGCATTACAGAGCACCTTTTAGACATTCCAGATGTACTTGTCATTTCTGTAGCCAACAGATAATCACCACCGTACAACCAGTGAGCTCAGTCATCCATTCCCCTTAAATTTCTCTATTCCCATCAGCATTCCTCTTCAGCCCCACTCCCACAGCTTTACAGTTTTCCTTTTAGGTGAGAACACAGAAGTATTTATTTCAGCATGGAGAAAGGTGCAGCAGAAGCACACTAGACTTCTGAAAGGCCAGATATTGTGATTTAATGATATCCATAGTTCAGGTGGCAGTCATCCCTATTGCTGTGTTTACAACCACACAGCCCAAGATGATGGAAAAAACCTTTGGCATTACAAATTTGTCACTACATGCATGCACAGTTAGTAACCAATCAAAGGAAAAGTCTAAACAATCTCATGCTAACAGAGCACAGTTAACCATCAATGTGGATTAATCATTGCATGGAAGCACCTAGAATCATAGCATGGCTCGAGTTGGAGGGGACCTCACGGATCATCTAGTTCCAACCCCCCTGCCATGGGCAGGGACACCACCCACTAGATCAGGTTGCTCAGGGCCTCATCTAACTTGGCCTTGAACACCTCCAGGGATGAGGCATCCACAGCTTCTCTGGGCAACCTGTGGCAGGGCCTCACCACGCTCTGAGTGGAGGAGGGTACCTACAAGGTACTCTTCATTTGTTGACATTTTTATACACATTTTTTCATAAAGACCCGAACCTAACAAAACTCTACCTAGCACAAGACTCTGTAGAGATATAAATAACAACAAAGTCAGTGTAGCCACTCAGAACAATAAAGATTGCTTAGGTAAGGTGGACCCATCTGACTGCTTAATGACTGCCAAATGCAGCATCATGTCACACTGTACCTCAAAAAGAGGACTCTACCTCAGAGAGCAGTTGAAGTTAGAAAAGGATCTCAAGATAATAGCTGATAAACGGTGTGTGTGACTCTGGCTCATAGATCAAAAGGAATAAAGGTGATGACTGTTTTTTACTTGTGTATGTTGCATTGATGGGATGAAATAAGGGTCTTGTTTACAAGCCTAAAGGCCTTGAAAGTAGCTGAAAAAAATAATCAGGGAATGCAGACAAGGGTCTACACTGGAATGGGTTGCCCAGGGGAGTGGTGGAGTCACCGTCCCTGGGGGTATTCAAGGAAACGTTGGACGTAGTGCTTAGGGATGTGGTTTAGTGGGTGACATTGGTGGTAGGGGGATGGTTGGACCAGATGATCTTGGAAGTCTCTTCCAACCTTAATGATTCTGTGATTCTGTGTTTGAAGAACTGAAGTAAAAGCCTTAAAATTCAGACTGCTTGAACCATTATAAAGTTGGCTGGAGTTTAAGTAACACATAGATATAAGCCCCTACCAAAATGCCCTGAATACTGAATGCTAAACTTGCAGAAACTCAGAATGACTGAGGTTGACAGGGACCTCTGGAGGTCACCTCTCCAACCCCATCCACTCATGGAGGGTCACTCACAGCAGGCTGCCCGAGACCTCCAGATGGCTTGTGAGTACTTCCAGGGATGGGGATTCTGCAGCTTCTCTGGGCAACAAATAAGACAGGATAATTTACAGGACAAAATGCTTTGTCTGGCTCTCTGCTAGTGTAAATTAGTATATATTTTGCTTTAGTTTTGAATTGTAAAGTACTTACAGAAGGTATTTGACAGAATGGCAATACCTGAAAACAAGTGTTTTGTTTGTAGAAGTATTATTGTTGTTGTTTTCTCTGTTTACATCTGGCTCTCTACGTTTATCCTAATCTGATCTTTTTTCTAAGAGCTGGGAAGGCATTAGAACCTGGATCTTACTCCTATTTAATCTCTTGACTTTCCACTGACTGTATTTTCCATAACAGATACATACAAACTGGCTTAGTAGAAGCTAGACTGAGATCACTAATCTCTTCTCACATACCACCAAAGCACTGCAAATTGGCAATAGCTTTTGATCAGTGTTAATTTGTGCTATTTGAACATGACCCAAGACTCTGTAATCAGTTACCTAATCCACTGAGAATTGCAACTTTTATTTTCTAAAATGCTTTGAAGCACTCACTGTTAAAAGAGGTTGTTTATGTTGGCTTCAAAACAAAATCAATCTAATTCTCTCTTGGTATTTTTTAAAAGAATGTCATCAGCACATAGAACTTAAAACCCCTGGCAGCTATGTTTCTTAAAGTCCTAAAATTCTTTTCACACATGACATTATTTCATCCTTTCCCCATACACTATATTCCTCCCTGTGGAACAAGAACAACACAAAACCAAGGACCATCTTCAAAATCTTGAACTATTAGCTCACCTGTGCTTTTGCCAATTTCTTTTCTAGCAGGTCACGTTCTCTTTCTGTTTGTTGTAGACGTTTATTAAGCTCCACTATGTCTCCCTTCAAGGATGCCAGGGCTGCTAAATGAAGCTACAAGACAAAAGGGAAAGAAACAAATTAACCAAGTCACAAGCCATACAGCAGTACAATTTGAAAGATACAGTATTACACAGCAGCTACAACATCTGCAGATTTCTAAGTAGTTAATAGGAAGTTAGAATAATGGAAGTCAAAAAGCAAAGTACATACAACTAAACTCTCTTAACATGCAATTGTACTCTTGTGATAGTTCACACATTCCTTCATCAGAAAACACATTATAAGGATAAAACACAATGCAAAGTAATTCAGCTGGAAATGTGCACCTCAGTTCTAGCGTGAGTTTAATAGGAAGTATCTCAAGCTTTGTGTTATAAAACCTCATATTTAATGTCAACCCAGATTTGTAATATAAAAGAAGGTGTTCTGTGTTTTGATGTCTTCAGAGATAAAGAGGTTATCAGTGTGGCAAAGGGAACAACTCCATGCACAGGATTCAATTTAAATTTGCAACTACTGCTTATTCAACTCTGAGCTACTGCTTTATTGTTGTTTTCCTCAACCTCACCTCAGTGAGCTGCAATGATTCTGATCTACTGAAGCCAAACGATAAGAATGTGAACCGATTTTCATTCTGCAATATATTATTTTGATGAAAGATATCTATCTATGCTGATCTTTGCTCTCTGGGGACAGCGACAGGACCCGAGGGAACGGCATGGAGCTGGGACAGGGGAGGGTCAGGCTGGGTGTTAGGGAAAGGTTCTGCACCCAGAGGGTGGTTGGGCACTGGGACAGGCTGCCCAGGGAAGCGGTCACAGCACTAAGCCTGCTGGAGTTCAAGAAGCATTTGGACAGTGCTCTCAGACTTGTGGTCTGGTTGTTGGGTGGTTGGTTCTGTGTGGAGCCAGGAGCTGGACTCAATGATCCTTGTGGGTCGCTTCCTACTCAGGATATGCTATGGTTCTATGATCCTATATTTAACTGATAGCATTTGGAAATAGATAGGAAACTAAGATAAACAACACAGTTAAGTTATGTTAGCTACCTAACTTAGAAATCAAGAACAATTCTTATTAAAAACTCAACAGTTACAATGCATTCACGTTCTCTTTTATCCTCAATATAACCCTTTCATTATTACAGCACAAGTAGCAGCTAGAATTCAACATTCTGTATTGACAACCACAACAGAAAAGCCCAGGAGGAATACTAGCCAATAACTCTGAAGCCTTTATTTGTAGCACTAAAGAAACAACTCCAAGTCATACTGGGTGTGAAAACTAAAGTGACCTTTCACACTGAACCAAGTAACACAGCAAACACTGCTCTGCTGCAAAGACTTGGACTGAAAGACAAACCCTTCTTCTATCACTTAGTCTGACATTTTATTGGGTGGGTCTCTTTTAAGTTATTTTTCTTCTTCCACTTCCAGCCAATCTGCTAATGAGTCCCATTTTTGTATCAGTTTACTTTCACAATACCAAAAGCTGGCAAAACTGTATGTGTTTTCACGTACTGATGTGTGAAAGTAGTCATAATACAGAAGAGAGACTCGGTCATTTAGTGATAACTCCTTCACATACAGTATTCCTGTTGCTGTAGAAAAGGCCACTTCTGGCTTCAGCACAGGAGACTTGATTGCACAAAAATTTCAAATATGAATTCTGTAGTTTTAACTGCAGTGTAACTAGTTACACTAAAAGCTCTGGACGTGCTCATTTGTCAGCTCAGCCTAAAACACTTTTATTATGGCAGCTACAAAAATGTGTTACACACATGCAGTTGTTCATTTCAGGATAAACATACACATATGCAATTTTATGTTGCAGTATGTTTAAGATTCTTGACCCTAATTTTTCAAGCGAAAAAAACAGCAGTTCGGGCCTGCTATGGGCATATGCTATACAGTTTCTTTCAAATATGTGTTCTGAAATGTCTTAGGTCCAGAAACTCCCCAGATCTTCAAGTATTGTTGGCCTTTGGAATAAGGCTTTCCTTCCTACCACAGGAAACCATGCACTGGTTTTACAGTGTGGAGAAACAAGAACCAGCCTAATGGCACCAATCTGTTCATAACTGACTTGCAATCTTCAGGAAAGCTGGTGAACTTAAAAGTCACTGTTTTTTGCCTTAACAGAGAAGTGCTGCAATGAAGCTCACCAGCTTGTTCATCAGATCTTGCATCCTTTATCACAGCTTTCAAAACATATGTGAAAAAATGGCTATAATCCTCTGAATTGAATACAAAAAAATGGTGTGTAGTCAAGTAAGTATCATTCCCTTTTGCACACTGTAATTAAATGTCCACTAGCTGTGGTTTTAATTAAGTACCAGACTTACATGTTCATACACATGGAGCTGTAAAAGGACACCATTAATTTAAAAATCTCAATGAAAACCAACTTGTTCTCTGAACAGTGGAACTGATGAAGCTGACTTCCTGTGGATTTGTCTTTGATCCTTCCCACGCTAAGACCCGCTCAGCTCTTCTTCATGCCCCCTAGCACACCCCAAATGAGGTAAGAAGCAGCATGAATGTGTCCAGCCTGACAACAACGCTGCTGCCCGGCCTGACAGCCCCTGCCAAATGAGGGTATACAATGGGCGAGCTACACCTGCCTCCCCTTCACCATAGGGTCTCTCTTCTCCAAATAACCAGAGCTGCTTTTTTAATTACAAAAAGTTTGTTGCAACTTTTGCTACCCAAAATGATCTTTTCCTTTCATAATTTGAATCAGGTCAGTTTCTACATGCTAATAAAATAATAAAAAAAAAAGCATAACTGAAACATCAGACTAGACAACATTAAGTTATCATACAGAGAGGAATGCTGCTTGGGATACTCTTCAGTTTCAGTGTGCTCTTTTGGTGAACCCACTGCAAACAGCAGTAAGTAATATGTGAGTGGTGCCTCCAGCTACTACTGTGATAAAAAATAAGGTTAGCAAAGGTAGGGTAGCTGTCTGACCTTGGCTGTAGAAAAAAAAAAAAAAAAAGAAAAGTTATTAGGAAGTATTGCTGCATCTTTCCTTAAGGAAATAAGGAAACATCTGAACAAAGAGCTACCACAAACAAAAAAAATGCCCTGCAAAAAAAAGCCCTTATTTAGAATTCAAATGAATAATCTGAACTATTAAAGATGGAAAGACTCCATTTAAAAATCTCATCTAGAAGGTAATGATATGGGGCCTGGAGCATCTTCCCTATGAGGAAAGGCTGACAGTCCTGGGTCTGTTCAGCCTGGAGAAAAGAAGACTGAGAGGGGATCTCATCAACGTTTATAAATACTTGAGGTGTGGGAGACAGAGGGATTTGGCCAACCTCTTTTCAGTGGTTTGTGGGGACAGGACAAGGGGCAATGGCCACAAGATGGAGCACAGGAAGTTCCGCACCAACATGAGAAAGAACTTCTTCACAGTGAGGGTGACGGAGCACTGGAACAGGCTGCCCAGGGAGGTTGTGGAGTCTCCTTCTCTGGAGATATTCAAGGCCCGTCTGGACGCCTACCTGGGCAGCCTGCTCTAAGGAACCTGCTTTGGCAGGGGGGTTGGACCGGATGATCATTCGATGTCCCTTTCAACCCCTTCAATTCTGTGATTCTGTGATTGTCAAAACTGCAATTCTGCAGTACTGAACCATTTCTTGATATGAGAGCTGAGAAAAAGAGGAGAATGGAAGTAGGCAGACGGCACACAACTTTTTTTCCCCCTTCAGCAAACAACAGACAAGGCAGACTGACTATCGCCAACACTGATATCAGACATGTATAACTCAAGGAGGGCTGCACCATGAAACAAATTATAAACTCATTAGTTTGCAACAATTAGGTTATATACCACCAAGACTACTGTTTGCACAACATATTGGTCTGAACCTTTAAACAACAGCTCCCAAGAAGAGCTACTTGAGTACAGGGAAAACAGTTCATTGACAAAGCCAGCATTGTTCATACACTTTATATTGATCCAATATAGGACGTAATGAATTCTCACATTTCACAGGAAAAAAAAGGAAAATACTATACGATGCCAATGCACCCAAACTGTCCAACAGGACAGGCAAGGTCAACACAAATGAAAGCAATATCAAGAAAGAAGGGATCAGACAGGCAAACTAACTTGTTTCTCTACCATCAGCCAAAGAATTAAGAATTCTTTCAGTCAAGAAAGTAGATGCACGTGATTGTTAAAAAAATGCACCACCTATCTTAACTCAGAAGTTATAATTTCTACAAAATTTTATGCAATGGCAACTGCAGGTTGTTCACCGAAACATAAATAAACCACATTTTATACCCAATACTATCCTGTCACTTTTTAATAATACATATATATTTTTATATATGTAATATAAAAAACATATGTAAAACAAATAGCAATCTGTGCATAGCATGCTGCCTTTAAAGTGAAAACCACTGTACTGATACGTTTTGAAAGATACAGTAATTCAAAAAAAAAAAAGTCATCACAAGCTTAGGGAAACCAAGCTCCTGACCTCGCTTCCCTATCTTACCTGCCTCTACAACACCTCACACACGTATGGCAGACATGATTCAACGATGTACTGTTTGTATAGTGCCTTAAAAGCCACTTTTGGTGCTGGGCTCTGTGACACATTCTGTGCAGGTACAATTAGAATCAGTATTTGTTGGCAGTCAGGTGTCTCAAGAATTTTTGGGGGAGAAGAGTGCAAAAGCAGATGGGATAGTAATATGAACTGAATGACAAGGAAGCAAGATACTACTAAAATATCTGTAGTACATACCGCTGGAAGTGTTCTGATGCCAAGACCAAAACAAGAGAAAGATGCAAAGAGCAATGAAGGACAGTGCTGAAAAAAATGACAGGTTACAATTAACCTCATCACTAAGTCTGATCCTCTTTTTTCTTTCCTTCCTCCTGAAAATAGCCTAGTTAAATTCGATTGCTAAAACCATACTCACGGTATGCTTTTTCTGTTTTCAACAGAACACTCACAAAAAGGACAACCTTCTCCTTCTGAAATTAAGGAACCAGCCTTTCCTTTTTCCTAATTTCCTGCTTTCATCACCTATCACACGCTGCACATCAGCTTGGGAACTGGTGTTCAGAAACATAACTTCTGACATAAGTGAGCCATAACAGCATCGAGATCGTGGCAAGGAGTTATAAACCCATTAACCAAGACGAAGTAGCCAAACACCAAGCGACCCATTTATTTGCTCTACTTGTGTCTTCTGCAACTGGCCAATAAACCCCTGTACTGGAAGAAGGCCCAGTGGAGATGGGCCAGGCAATGCCCCCACGAAGCTCAGGGAATAATGAAGGGTGTGACTGACCACAGCTGCTGCAAAAAAGCTGATTTTATCTCCACACAAATGGGACTGGAGGGTGGCCATCATTTCAAATAAACAGCTATGTCAGCTGAGTGGATGAACTAGTGGCCTAGATGTTCCTCCCTGAGATCATTAAAAAAGTACAACCAGCACTGGGGAGATGTAGACATGGTTCAGCCCAACACAGACTTTAAAAACTAAACAACCATTGAAGAGAGGAATGAGCCAGCAGGAGAGCTGGGCAACCCAGGCATGCCTTCCTGGTGGGACTGGGGATTCTCAGCATTGTGACAAGTGAGAGCATTACAGAGACCAGTAACAGAGCTTATATTGGTATAGAGATTGAACTGTGTAATGTAATTGCTATGTATCCTAAGTGTAACTCACATTTGTGTTGTATTTTCAGCATATTTCTGTCACTATTATAACTCAAAAACTGTGTAATATCACCTACTTTCAAATAAGTGCATTTAATAGTAAACATTGCACCCTCCAGACAAGTAATATCTAAAAGAATCTGTTCACAACATATTGGACTCTGACACCCTTTCCTCTATTTTCCATTTGTATTTTGCATGGTTTAGTGCAAATAACACACAACACCTACTTTTTTCTTTGTTTTCTTACGACTCTTTTTAATGGCAGGCTGTATACACAAGCACGCCTGATCAAATATTCAAAATGCTGCCTCATCTGTGAAAACCTACCAAATTTTTCTTATCAAATGTTATTACAAAGTGGCTTTGTAATATGAGAGATGGGAGATTTCAAGTACAGCATGCAAAATGCAGTCAGAATCTCACTTAAAACTTACAGGGCAAAACAACAAGTGCCTATGTACTGTATTTTCTGACACCCATCTTCAAGGTGAGGAAAATACGGTTAAACCATACAATTGCTGTCAAGGAAATAAGAAGAGTCAGTAACGTAAGTTTATAATGAGAAACACATTTTAAGACAGAAAAAACTTTATCTGGATTTTGAATTGAGGAGTTTCAGAGATGCACAACTCTCCTTAGTGTCAGCCAAGAACAATGTCATGGTTAGCCCAGGAAAAGCTTGGACAAGGCTGGATGTCAGCGGCTGAGATGAAAGGGAACCTGTCACACTAACATGTGGCATGTGTACTTAGAACTTACATAACAAAGGTAAAAGAGGAGAAATGTACAAGGAAAAAAAATAGCATGAAAAATTACAGCATGGGTTCACATCTTTAAAAAACATCGAGACAAAAGCAAACAAAACTGAAAACAAACTTTCATCTGAGAGGAGCTAAAGATATGAAACTTGTGTTACAGGCAATTGCTGTACATAATGATGGTGTTGGTAAGCTTATGGTTTATCAGTAGCACAGACAGGGTGTTATGTGCAAATAATACACTTAAAGCAACTGCTACGTAAATGTGTAGATACTCTAAACTGTTTTTCTTCCCAGTCCTACATGTTTTTCATGCCTCCTTTTCTCACTCAGGCTCCATGAAAGGTGCATTGTTACTGTACAAGTGATGAAATAAATATAATCAAAGCCCATTTCTGTGAATGTACTGACAAGGTGAAACTGAAAAACGTAAAAGAACAGCCAACTCCCAGAAGTAGTGACAGGACAGTTCAATATTCTCCAGACAATTTCAGCTTTGTGATCTCTAGAGCTTAACCCTGAAATACCACTGCCCACTGCCCTTTATGTAAATACCTACAGCAAAGTCAAAATGACTAAAAAAACAGTATCACTGAACTGTTCGATGTGTCTACCAACATGCCCTAAAACTGAAGGTTTCAAACAATCATTACGTGCTAATAAAAAAAAGCTAAGATTTTTTTAAATGACTTACAAAATGGACATTTTGTGACTATCCTGCTGAACCAATTATTGCCATATTAGACGTTAGACAGTTACATCATACATTTGTGCAATACCAAACAATGTGCCAAAACAAGCCATGAAGGAACCATCCAAATTCTAGAAAAACAAAGACAAACGTTCGTAAGGCATACTTTGTTTTAATTTGAAAAGTCTGCAGAAGATGTGCTCAATCTGTTCATGTTACTTATGAACAATTTTAACTGAGATTTTTTTTTTTAATTGGAAATTAACATTTCCAGGCACTTCATATGCTTGTGTATATTTCAAACTATTTCTTAAAAACAAACAAACAAACAAAAACATTAAAAATCACAGTGAATTCCTGCCTTAATCAGTGAAAAGTATCTGATAAAGAAAATACACTACAGGATTGTTCAAAAGTGTAATGGAACAGATAATTTGGTGCTATCCCACTGAGTATGATCAGTTTTAGAACATCATTAAAAAAAGACATAATCATGGAAAATACATCCTTATTTGAAAAATTACTCAGACAATTTGCACTTGATGAACAGAGCATGTGCTAATTTGTACTTCATGAGTCCACCTGAGGGATAGATTAGTGGGTCTACTCCTATTACAACAGATGTTCACACCTTCATGGGAAAGAAATTTTTAGGTGACAAGAGAAGAAAAGCCTAAACACGTGGTCCAAAAGTAACCAGAGAGGCAAACATCTGAATCTGAAGATCACACAGAACAACCACACCTTGCAAAGTTTACTCTGTCGGGATTCTTAACAGTATTAATTGTCCCATTGCAAGGCAGCCCATGTGTCCACGGTGATATCCTCTCACGCGGCTTTTGTGCTACATTTAAAGGCTCAGCCTTGCTTTAGCCCTCCAAAGGGGGAAACCACTGCCACTTGTGCTCCCAGTTGTTTGTGGGGAGCAACATAACAGTAATGCAGCGGATGGAAACGGGACAGTGGAGAGATCCTACTTAGGACAAAATACTGTCTTCATTTCACCTCAGTATCGACACACTATCTGTAATCACAGGGTTGCCTTTCTTTAATTCAAAATTTAAAAATTGGTATTAGAATACCATTATAAGCTAGGAGGAGCTTGAAATGTCTATATTAAGCAAGATTTGATCCCACCTCAGTCAATTTATTTAGCATCCTTACTGTCCTTACAATTACTGGCAGAAGGACTATCAATATAATTCAATTAAGATACATTATCTCTTTGTTTGTGTCACTTTGTATTGATGGAAAGAGGAAAAAGACCTTTCTTTCTATCCTCTCCTTTGGCCCAACACAACTGAAGAAACTGAATCAGGAAGGGAGATGAACAGGAAGGTTCAGCCTTTTCTCTGTTCCTTTCCAGTTTGCAAGGAGCACTCAGAGGTCGCAGGCATACCATTCTCCCCTCGGGGAAGAAAGAAGTAGAGAACTAATCCCAAGAAGGCAACCCACTCAATCCTCTGCATTTAGCATTATGGTGGCCCACATTCTACTGCTGGATACAACAAATACCACAGATGGGGTGTAAAGTTCATTTACATCAACTTGTTTTCTAGCAGCCCCACCTTTTTTTATATCACATTACGTTGCTCGTTCACCTTCAGTCTTTTCTGAGAACAAACTAGATCTTTTGAAGTAGAGACTGCCACTTGAGAGCCACTCAAAAATAAGTATTACTTATTGTGCTAATTTAGTAATAAAAAAATAAATAAATAAAAAGCATCCCATGGTTCTCATAATCTTTCCAAAACTTCTCAACCAGAAAATAATTTCTGATTTCCCAAGATAGGACTGTGGACTTGCAACAGAGCTGTGTTTACAGTGACACATGGATCCTCATCTCAACAAAGGCCCATATGATCTGCTGTCACCACAAATTTAGAGAGAGAAAATTTGTCACGCCAGGTCAAATCAGTGATCTACCAAATGCAATACTCTTCTTCTGCCATAAGCCAAAATTTGATGCTGCAGTAAGAACAAAAACCAAAGAAAACAAAACGCCAAACCCATCAGCTAAACACCCTGTAACATATGTTTTCAATTGTTCACAGAGAGAAAGCTTCATTACAACTTTTCTTAATCACCTCATGCACTAAAGCGCTTTATCAGAACGCCCATCATGTAGCTTCGAACTACAACTCTAAAGCAATTCTTCTTAAACCTGGCTAAACACAGCCCCCAGCTGTGGCAGCAAAATTCCCTGGATGAGCAAGTGCTTGTTTAGCAAAATATACATGGTTCAGTTCTTAACTACCTCATTGCTGAGAGGTTATCGGCACCTCTGGAACATCCACATGGCCCTCCCTGCTGCTTTCATCTCAGGCCACGGCCATTCCTTCCTCACAGGACCTGTGGTGGCAATTCTTCCCACAACTGCACCTGTAATTCCCCCAGTTACACATTCTCCAGGGTGACGGATTGCACCCAGATTGCAAGACAGCAGTGTTTGGTTTCTTAATGGTTTTTTTTTTTTTGAAAGATAGCATACTATAAACAACACTCAACTTGTATACTGTTTACCAAGTATCCTCCACCTTTCGTTTTAGGAACACGGGCCCGTGGGGGACCCGTGCTGGAGCAGTTTGCTCCTGGGGGATGGATGGACCCTGTGGTACGGAGCCATGTGGGAGCTGTTCTTGAAGAGCTGCTGCCTGTGGGCAGCCCCCTCAGGCTCAGTTCGGGAAGGACGGCATCCCGTGGGAGGGACCCCACGGGGAGCAGGGGCAGAGTGACCGTGAAGGAACGGCGGAGATGAAGCATCAGGGACTGACCGCAGCCCCCATTCCCTGTTCCCCTGGTGCCGCTCGGGGGGAGGAGGTGGAAAAGGGTGGATGGGGGGAAGGTGTTTATTTTTTTGTTTTGTTTAGTTTCTCACTGCTCTAGCTTGTTAGTAATAGGTAATAAATTTCATTACCTCCCTACTCTGAGTCTGTTTTGCCCGTCACGATAACTGTTGAGTGATCTTCCTGTCCTTATCTCAACCATTGATCCCTTTTCATCTTTTTTTCTCCCCCTTTCCCTTTGAGGACGGGGAGTGAGAGAGCAGTTGTTGGGGAGCTTGGCTGCCCAGCTGGGCAAAACCACCACATCGTCCAGGTCAGTTCTCAGTACAAGTGGCATTCCTGTGGTCAGTCGTCATTTTAGGCAGATCTTGGCTCTTTTGCCTTGCAATCCTCACCAGCCAACCAGTTCAAACCTTGATGCAGAATTAACTTTTTCAAACTTAATGCAAAAATCCTCAGGCAGGAAAACTACCCATGCTACTATAACTTCAGTTTCTGCAGGAAGCTACCCCATTTTTCCTCTAGATACACACAATAAACCTTTGTAAAAAGTTATTTTTGAGCACTTCATGCATAAACAACATCCAGCACATTTCAGCATTTCTAGACTTCTCCAGTGCTGCATCTTTCAACGTCTCCTCTTTCTTATTACCAGGTTAATACACAAGGGAAAAGCTAACTGATTTTACTGAAAGCTTTGCCATTAGGTGGGTAACTGGGTGAGACTTCTAGTTACATCCCGTTGCATTTTGTATTGCACTGGATGTTATTAGTGAAACCACAACTTTAACAAATTGGATATAAAGTAACTACTGTTAAAAAATACAGCCCTGACAACACTCTATGATCATCTGTCACTTTGAGAAACCAATATGTTACTAAGGCTCAAAATGTGAGTTACTACACGTTACTACAAGACTCTTAGAGGAGCTTGCCTACAACAGGAAAAAAGAAAATCTGTTTGGCTGGGTTCTAGTCAATCAGTCATTTCTTTTTTATTTTTTTAATATTTAAAGATGATGATGATTTTCTTGAAGAAAGCATCTTAAATTAAAAAACAAACAAAAAAAAACCCACAAAACAAAACCAAGCACACATATTATGTTCTATCCTAACAAACTTTCTTCTGTCTAAAAAACAGTCCATAGGTCTATCCAAGTAAATTTTTGATCTCTATGGTATAACTCATTTGAAACAAATCTTTTGTTGAAGAGCTCCAGTTAAAACTATTCTTATTTCTGGAGAAAAAAAAAGAAAAAAAAAAGAAAAAAAAAAGAAAAAAAAGAAAAAAAAAAAAGAAAAAAACCACATGGGTAAAAATTTCATTAGTTTAAACCAGTGGCTTTTCTGCCAAAGCAGTGAGTTGAAGGATTGAAAAACAGAATATGGCCTCCAACACTTTGCATTACTCCAATTATTACTGGTTATTTGCATGTTCATATCTGGAGCTAAGTACAAGAAAAACTTATGCAAGATTTCTGCATGATGCCTCAAGCTCCTTCTTCATGTCATCTACGCTCATAAAGAAGCAGACAGCAAAGAGCATTTATGAACCAGACTTTCTGAAAGAAATTCAATTACATCCATGTGTTTATCTTTTTGAGTCACTATAATGCTGATACTCTAAGGAATGGAACCTCCATTGCACAAAAAACTGAAAAGGTCAAAATAAACAATAATAAATTTTTATTACCAATTGCAGTAGCACAGGCAAGGTTGCACAGCTGGCATACCTCAATTTGCTTACTGAATAGGAATTTATGTAAATAGGCTTTGTGGTATTTCAGTAACACCTGGATATATTATTCCATTCAAAAGAAATGTTTTCTTTTGTTGTGCACTACACTAATAATCCAACATGTATCTTTGTCTGTGGTGTTAGCACAGTATCTTGCTCAAGTAGCTTCATATTTTCTCAGCTATTTATGTTGTACGCTCTCCTGAACAGACATGAAAGTAGCTGTAAAATTCGTAGGGAACCAAATCTCTATCGCATGACAAAATTGTAATAGCTGAGTCAACAGGTGACAGTAATTTGTAAAGATAGGATCAGAAGTAATTCCAAGGCACAAGTAGCCAGTAATGACAAACCTGAAGCTAATCCAATCCCAACAAATGTAATGAGTAGAATTAAGTATGGTTCACAGCTCTGCACAACTCATGGGTGGGAAAAGGTGTCTAGTAAACCCTAGTACAAGATGAAATCTGTTTCTCATAACCTCTCCTCCAACAATGAGCTCATTTTTGTTCTTTTGTATTGTAAGCTGAGATGCAGTGACTTGACAGATGAGATATAGTTATTCTTCCAGCAAGGATGCCTTTTTCTTTTCAATTGACGTCAAAAAATCCCTTGTTCATCACAAAAAGAAATGCATAAACATTGTTTTAAATTATCTAAGCCATCTTCTAACCAGCTCTATGACAGACTACCAATATTTTGGTTAAGACTACCCATTTTACATGATCTTTTCCAGGCTATTTCTCAGAAGAAGAATAAAACTTAAGTTTAAAGTATTTTTACTGTTTAGCAGACAATTTATCCTCACTGCAACTGGTACACATACACATTTAAAATTTAACTGCTATTAATAATAAAATGTCAGACACTTGCAATTAGCAAAGCCAAAAGGTTTAGTAAAACAAAAATTAAGAATAAAAACTGCTATAATATTTTGAGATTTGTTTACATAGTATTTCCACCTTTACGTGCCTGTCTCCACCCAGTCTAAGGCAGGTTTATTCCTTATCCTGGATTCTGAATGCCAAATTTTACCCCATATTTCACCCATGCAATTCTATTAAATAAACAGGATTTGCATAGATATTTATGAGTCCAGGGCACAGTTGCAAGTGAAGTGCATATATCCCACGAGATTGTAATTCTCTCCTTGAGTGTAATTTTCTTTGGTTTAAATCATAAAATAGTAACACAAAAAAAACCAAACCAAACCAAAACCAACAACAATAGAAAAAAACATTACTAATTCTCTAAGGAAGTCAGGACAGCAAAGGAAGTTATTTCTAAAGCATTTAATAAAATAAATTTTTATGTTTATATAATACAAATACATGCAAACATATGTACACATACTAAAAAAACAGAGGTCACAACAAGTCAAAATATGTATTTTAAAGGCATTGTACATGTCACACAAACCATTTAACACTTCAAAATGTCTGCCTCTTTCATATGACCACTTTCTCTAACGTACACAAAAAAGACTTGCTGTGAACATGGCTCATAAAGAGCTTTCAAGCAGTAACTGGCACAGCCATAAATCTACATAATGTTCAGGAAATAAATCTTGTGCTCTCTGCTACCCATACAGGAACATCAATCTCAAGAAGAACACAATACAGTACCTCCTTATCTGTTTAAAGTAGGGCAAATATTTTACTCATGTTAATTGTCCTGACAGAAAAGGATCAACACTGCATTAATCCATTTAACACGTGGCTTATTTTTCACTCTTGTACACTACATAGGCCCAAATGCTTGCTTACACCAGAGCTACAGATACTCTGTGGTAATTCTTCATAGGGCAAGTTCCTCACTCACAGAGAGAGCATTCTCATTTGTAGCTTTTTATAGCACATGGCTTATATCTCGCTCATGTAACTTCGTAGAAGGAAAGTGGAAGTTTATTTTTTTTGGTAGTTCACGGCTTCAACATTTGTGCAACATAATACTTCACAGTTCATGTGAAGCACTATATTGGTGCATTATTTTCATTTTAATTCACATTCTCAAAATTACTTTCTGTAGGTTCTAAAATATAGACGTACTAGAAGTATTACCTTTAATATAATTCTAGTAACAAAACAGTAGCCATTCCAATCTAAATGAAGAAATGTCAGTCAAAAAAAAAAAAAGACGACATTTTCCCCACCTTTAAGCAATATCCTGGATCAAGCAGCAGACTTCAGAAGTGCTGTATCAGGCTAGACCACAGGCTGACAGTCCAGTATCCTGCCTCTGGGAGTGGTCATTAACAGAAGCTAAAGCAGAAGTATGAGACCTGGGTACACATCTGTAATGCTTCCCTGGTATTGCATTCCACGTTCTGCAGCTCACGGGTAACTTTCCCTTTTGATCTTCATACCACTCATGAATTTACAACGCCCTCTCAAAATATATAGCCATTTTCCCCCCTTATCATCTCAGACTGACGTGCACTAATGTATTTAACAGAAGCTGCTCTTGCACTTTTGATCCCTCCTTTTGTCTTTCTTTGGAGAGTTCTGGTTTTACACTTCTGGTGCTCGATACATTGCAGCCCTGTGGGACAGTGCATGGCAGCACAGCTGACATGGCTAACCATTTTCTGCTATCAGCAACCTAAATCTACACATACAATACATCACTGGCCTCTGCTGTATTAACATTTGGGTTAATCTAGCCTGTACATAAGCATTCTGAAGTATTCTGTAAGCATTCTATATATAAGCATTCTGTATTCTGAAGTATACCCCAGGGTATATTCCATGGTTCTTCGTCCTGAGAAGTCCCAGGCTGTTCTCTCCCTCCCCAACTGACTGTATCAACTGCAGGGAAAAACGTTTGTCTTCAGGAGAACGCAGTGGAAAAGGCATTAGCAGCTTCATCTTTATGAAGTGGGTAGGCTCCAACTCAAGGCTCCCAGAATGCTTTATCTTAATAAGTGTCCCCATCCACACAAGCAAGCACTGGTTAAAAACACAAGGAGGTGTCTGCAGAAAGGTTTTGTGTATGAATAACAGTAACAACTCCTAGTGTGTAAGTAGGAACACAAGACATTTCTATGCATGTGACAGGCACAGAAAGATGCTACCTGCATGTAACAATACTGTGTGACTTATCAGAGGTGACAACTATCCGAATTATTCATATCCTATACAACTCTGGATAATTTTAATTCTTCGTTTCAGACATCAGTGAACCAAACTGCTAACATCACTCATATTTGGACAAATCACAAAATCAAAGCATAGAAGGGACCTTAAAGACCTGGTTTCAACCCCCCTGCCATGGGCAGGGACACCTCCCACTAGACCAGGTTGCTCAAAGCCCCATCCAGCCTGGCCTTGAACACCTCCAGGGATGGGGCATCCACAGCTTTTCTGGGCAGCCTGTGTCAGTGCCTCACCACCCTCTGAGTGAAGAATTTCCTCCTCATGTCTCATCTAGGTGCCATCAGAAATGCACAGTTCTGGACAAATAGCTCCGTTCTGGATAAACACAGCCATATATACGCTGCATCCCTCCTGAGTAACATTCCCCTGTTTTGTAACTGAGCCAGCTAGCTTAGGTGAGCATCCCATTAACACAGCTGTGCTGTTTTATTATGCAAGCTATACTGGATATAGCTGGCTTATTTTGCATATTACTGACTTAACTGCAAGCCATGGTGTTCACTCAGAAAGGGCAAGGGCATTCAGACGGCTGCACCCCCTCCTTGGACGTGCACTTCCAGCCTGAACCCCCTGCATCCCACCCTGCCTCGGTTACGATTCTCCTCTCCTGGGGCTCCAGACCCAGGACACTTATCTGTACCCTTCCATTTCTGGATTGTTCCCTCTCTTCCCTACTCAGCAGTCTTTTCCCGAGTCTTCTCTTCACCAAACTGCAAGGCTCACCACAGCAGCCTCCTGCCTGCCGCGCTGCTCAGCCCGAGCCCTGGAGTACAGCAGCTGTTTCCAGACTGCTCTGTGGTCCCTCTGAGGAGGGAATTAGCCCCTCATTGACCCTCTCTCTCCTGCTGCTACACACTGATGCAGCTATTTACCTAATTGCAGGGAGCAATTAATATTGTCTCAGTTTGCAAGCATCGTTTTTGTCTATTTCTGCTGTAATACTGAGCATGCTGGAGAAGCAGTGCACCAGCAGCCTGATTTCCTAAAGTCTCTTTCTAGAAATTAAAATTAACAAAGAGGTATTTAAATATATACATATATATATAAAATTTGTGAAAACTGTGTGATAAGGATCAGATTTAAAACACTAAGGACCAAGCCTAAAATATGCTACTGATGGAAAAGAGCAGCAATGTTAAAACGTACCCCATCATTTCAGTTTTTTGAACCTGGTTAAAATTGTGGACTGCTTCATTATTCAACTTAGCTGAAATAAACTCAACTGCTAAATCATGTGCCAGAGTATTTTGGAACATAGAAACCTTTTTTTTTTCTTTTTTTTTTTTTTTTTCTGATTCCCACTTCTCTGAAGAGGACTAGAAACAAACCGTTGAGACATCAAAACAAAGTTATAGTTGGGGAAAACCAATTAAGCTGACATTAATTCTTCACAAAGATGTTCTTACTCCGCAATAAGATGGTGCTCATCCCTTCTCTAACACCACCGCGCTCCCCCAAAACATCTTGCTGAGTCCATTTTCAAGTTCTCTAAAAGCATTTTTTCTGTTCTTATAACCCACACAAGAAGGCAGTCAGCAACCTTTCTTACATAGCTGTGCCTCAGGTGTCTCATCTGATTCTCTAAAGTTTGTCGTTCAATAGACCCAGTGAATTTTACACAAAAATAGTACTAAAAAATAGCCATGCTTGAAACAATTCACTCTTGCTTGAAACACGAGCAGCAATGCTCGAAGTGAGTACGCAGGTAGAAGCCCCACCAATTCAAAGCCAACACTGACCAGCCAAATGCAAACATCTCCACTCCCAGTCTGCCCCCTGCTCCTGGGGACACCTGCTTGGTGTAAGGCTCTCCACTGTAGCAGCAGACTGTCACCATCACAGCATCTTTTACTCTTTCTCTAATCCCACCAGAGGCCCTGCCATTTTCACGTTGGAGGAAACCTCTCTACAGAATCTGGGACTCACAGAGCAAACCTGAGGCATCCCATGACTGGTCCCGAAACATATGCTTTAGCTGGTTGCTCCGTTTCCCTACATGTGCCTGAGACTATCTGCGACTCTTTCTTCTTCATATGTTGAAATTTCTGGTTGGGAAAGACTGGGGAAAAAATGAAAGCAAGTTAAGAGTTTCTTTCTGAAGGCATACCGTGGGACCTCAAACTAATGCTCCAGAGAAGACACAGTTCAATTTCAGTCACTAAGCATCATTTGAGCCAAAAAAAGACATACCTCCTCCCCTAACATCACTGTAAGGCAAGTTAAACAGCATGAATCCGTATGTCCACTACAACAAAGAGGAAAAAATAAAACTGAATTCAACACAGAAAAAGGGGGAAGTATTTTTTTTTTTCCTCTTGCTCTAAGGTCTCAGCACCAGACTGTATTTGAAAGTCTGTGTCACTCTAAATAAAAAGCTGCTGATACATACCCTATACTGCTAGAGTAAAAACGTTTCAACTTCTATTGGAATGCACTTTGAAACAACTATATCTAAGGTCTGGACTGAGACAGAAAATTTATTATAAACATATTTCACCAAACTTCCATAGCAGAGATTAAAAAAAGCCTCGGTACTACTGTTCCCTCTCCACTTCAGAGACAAGATCATCACAGAAGTGTAACTGCATGTACAGAGGGGTTTAGCTAGCAAGGATATTTAAGTTTTAATGCAATTTTGCATGTTCGTAAAATACATTTGCATCCAGTCAAACTTAAGTGCAGGTATTTCTTGAAGGGAGGCAAGTGGGAGCTGCAGGAGGGGAAGAAATATTTCCTCAGTTTGTGTCCACCAACGATTTGAGATTCTCAAATAACTCCAAATAACTCCAGAAGAGTATTTCTGTAAACGTAATTTGTAGCGCTCTTAAACCTTGTTACTGGGACTTTGCATTTGTCCAGCCTCAAAAGCACAGAACCACAGAAATTTATAATCTTCATGTCTGAGCTATGATCATGCACAGACCATACACACTCAAAGGCTCCACTGAAGATCCATTTATATATTCACTACAAGGCTGAAACAGCTCCGCCTGCACCAGCGGAACAGCACACAGCCTCCTCAAGGTGCTTTGGGTCAAAACTGGATTCAGATTAACCTGGTTAAAACTTATTCCTGAGGTCAGGTCCAACTATCCGGCAAACAAGAGACTGAGGAATGCAATGTGTGGGATACCACAGGAACCCTTATTTCCTCCCCCCTCCCCCCTTTTCTACATTCGGATAATAAATGCCAGTTCGGGCTGCTGTTAGAAAACAGAGCAGGAACATGTACGCATTGTGGCTAACAGAGCCGTTTTTGAGTCACAATGGTCCAAACACTGCAATGGTGACAGAGTTCATAACACCTATTTTATGTCCCTCCTGCTTAACTCAGTGCCACCCACCAGCCATACCCTGGAGCTCTCAGTTTCTTTTTGCATGAGGATGCAGCAACAGCAGCTCACAGCTTCCTTACCCGGCTGTGCACAAGGAGACACTCAGCTGCACCACTGACATATGCTGACCCTGCAGTCACTCCCCCTCTTCCCAAAGGTTATGATGGCAGACTGCACGGACTTGGTCTGTAAACTGTGCTGTGAATTAGACCACCCTGCTCTGAATTAATATACTTCAGTTTCCTGAGATTTAAGTTAGCTGCTTTTCCTGACTAGGGACATTAAGGGTTTTTCTCTTCTAATTAATAGCAAATGTTCCATTACAGTACAAAATCAGAAACTAAGACAGAGATCTGGAAAAGAATTCGAGGACAGTATAAACCAGATGGCTCTAGGCAAGAACATTGCATTTAAATATAAACATCTTTCTGCACAACTCAGGCACATTTTTCCAGTGTTACTGACTTAACAGTTCCAGCATTATCCCATAACCCAGGACTGTGACTATATACTGCAAGAGATAGAACTGCAGCAGAATCACCCAATGGAAAATTAGGTCTTGTTTTACATGCCCAGCTATATGACTATCAATGGGCAGATTTGAACTGCCAACAAAATTATGGAAGCTGCGAGAATCAATTGCTCTGTCTGCTCAGCCCACTCCTCAGCCAGAGGCAGAATGAACACAGATGGGAACGACCCAGCCCCCTGAAATCCCAGCAAGCCTTACACATTGTAGCTTAATTTATATTTGAGCTGATTTTGGGTTTCTAGTCCCTACACACAGGATAGAGCTGTTTCTCCCACCAGCCTGAATCATCCACTTTTAAACTATTACATCCTCCTCCTCCACACTCCCTGCAGGCCAAGGAGAGACTTCCACGCCCAGGGTGACGGAAGTACACTATCATCTGTGAAAGATATATATATTTTTAAATGATCACATGGGCAGAGCTTTTAAGAGAAAGATCTTGATCACCCTTCACTAAGTCTCTCAGATAGGTAGATAAACCAAAATAGCACTGTAGCATTTAACTGAGGCAGATTCCATGTTACATTAAAAAAAAAAAGTAACACGCAACCAAACCAAAAAAAACCACCCCACCTCCAAAACCAACAAGTAGACCATTTCATAGTCTTGGAGGCAAAATCACTTAACCTGACCTTCCAAGTAACATTGACAAACAATAACACTACACCCAGAAACTGCTGTACCCGATTTAAGCAAGGAGTTGAGGAGCTCATTACAGATCACATTTCTGAATTAAAGCCTGCACACACCATATGCTATGCATATGTTATTCATCCTTGGTCCTCCTAGACTAAGTCAGAAAATAAAATTTATAATACTTAGAAATCTTTGAGTGAAAGGTAAAAACACTTCTAAGTATTTATATGGTATTATTACTGTAGAAGTGGGTAGTGGTATTTCTCTTCACAGACAAGAATAAATCAGATTGGTTTTCTTCTGCAAACACCAGACAGGGAATGGCAGACCTGGCACTAGAAGCCAGGTGTTTCATTTCCCAGACCAGTGCTCTAATCACTCATCCATCTTGGCCCCCAATGTACTTCATGAATTTATTTTGGCAAGCACAACATAGTGCTAACATTGCCTACTATCTTATTCTACTGCGCATGAATTATGCACTACGGTATTGACGTAAAAATGATTAGTTCTTACAAACTGATAAAACTCTGAAGTTAATACACTTTTTTTTAGTGAAAAGTGAGGTGACATTGCCATTTTTTGGTGACAAATAATGGATTTTTAGGTTAGGAAAATAAGAACAAGCAAGTCTACCTTGCAATAGTAGTTGAGAAAATACATTTAATTCACATCAAATCACAAAGGCACCACTGATTGTATCTGTCCAAAGTAAAAATGAGAATGAAAGAAAAGCTTTTATTGTTTACTACAATGAATATGGAAATTAGTTTTTTTTTTTCCATTGTAGACCTTAAAATTTGATAACACTTTTTTGGAAATTCTCCGGTAGGTACTGTAGTTAAGATATTTTATTCTGTCTGTGCTGAACAGAGAAACAAGACTTTATGCAGCCTCTGTGTACCAGAAACAAACAAACAAAAAGACTACACATCATCCCCCTATACCCTAATATACTTCAATGCAGTAGCTATAATGCAGAGGAGAATTTAAAATAGAAACAAGATACATGCAAGTTACACGGAGCACAGAACAAAGCACAGAACACTGAATTGTGTTCAGAACAAAGGATGTAAAGGGGCTGTACATTATTTATAGTTAAGAAAGCAGAACATCAGAGGGGAATTGAAATAATAGATATAGCTTACGTTAGTTCCAACTTGTTCATGTTTCATGCAAGCCCTGCAGTTGTTTCAGAACACCCTGTTTTCTATTACAAATTAATCATGGTAACGTGCTCTGTTGTCAGACATCACGGAAATACAGGAACGGCTGACAAAAAGAATTCCTACGCTCATTTTAAAATAAAAGGAAATTAGTTCCTTACAAAGCACCTATCAGTAGATAAAAATACATCCGCCAGTGTAGGTAAGACATGTTTGGAAATGCAACTTGCGAGTTTAGATGACCTACGAAACTAGAGTTCATTCAGTGTACTTTTATGTAAACTGGGAAGCAAATACTGTGGCACAAGTGGTCTGATAGATCAGCAGTGGTACAGGCTGATGAATCATACAGAACAGTAGGACCTCTCAGGTTGGACGGGAGGTCTCTAGTCCAGTCTACCACTCACTGCAGCATCAAGGTTGACCAGGAGTATTTGTGCAGCTGGGTCTTGAAAACCTCCTTGGATGAAGAGTGAACAAACTCCAAGAAACCAGCTCGCCTGCTCAACTGCCTTCACAGGGAAAACAATTTCCATATATTCAGTTACGTCCCATTTCACTTTATGTCTATGCTCCCTCTCTCCATGCACCTCAGTAAGAGCCTGATTCCATCTTCACAATAACCCCCTGTGGCCTCGGGGGCTTCTTGTATATCAGCCTGAAGCCATTCCTTCCCTAGACAGAGCAAGCTTCTCCTCCCAGGGCAAGTGCTCCAGCCCCTGATCATCTTGGCAGCCCTCCACTGGGCCCACTCGTCTCTGTTGTACTGAGAGGCTCCAAGCTGCAGATATAGCCATAACAGGCATAGCAAGTAACAGGTGTACAGTACAAGGCACAATGGATTTAAAAACATTGGCTTTTTATATATTAGCTAAACAGCTTCACCAATAATGCCTAGATGACAGAAGGGAAAAAAAAATGAAGTAGTCGTGAAAAAGTTTTCCCAAGTACCTTGATACAAATGGAACAAGACTACAGTAGGAAGTGGCTTCAGTTCCGTTCTGCCACCACTGCTTTATTACAGCAACAACAAACCAAACAAACAGAAAAGCCCTAGATTTTGCAGCCACAGTAGGTAAAATGCATTCAATTTTACTAGAAATTATGTCAGTGTCTCATGAATACTTCATTTCAAATGTGATTAACTTGTTCTTGCACAAAAACAGTGCCACAATACAGGAAACAAACAAGATACTAAGCTGTGCAGGGGTATTAAGTGACCAGTCCCCATCTTAACTAACTTATGCAACCATTTATAAAAGGGGACTAACAATGAACTAATGACATCTGCAAATAAGAGTAAACTGGGTGGTGCTGGAAACAGTTTGATGAGGAACAATACAGAAGATTTACAAAGACGGTTTGGAAATTAAGATGAATTTGAAAAAAGGCCAGGTAATATAAAATGGAAGAATACTAAACAAAGAGTAAGTTAGCATATAGGAGCACCCTGAAGGAAGCACAGAGAAGTGAAGAAAGTGAGAAGTGAAGAAGCAGGAAAAAGAAGTGCACCTTGAGCAGTTTAGGGGAGGGGTACTGTTAGCGAGTCAAGAAGGTGACACCTCTTGTTAGTGCAGCTCAGGTAAGAAGCCATCTGGAATAATCCATCCAGTCCTGAATAACTCAATACTAAGCCAAGACTGATGTACTGTGGGAAATTCAGAAAACAACAACAAACCAATGAAAATCATAAAGCCAATGATTGCTTTGTGTGTCTGCCTACCTGCCCATCACAACAGGACGTGTACATCTGTGAGGCACACATGAGGCTGAGGTGCATAATCTAGGTTAATGATAGTGAACACGGGCAGCTAATTCCAGGGTAGGGACCCAGTGAGGAAATGCACTTTGGCCCACAAGGTCTCAGGTGGGGAAGAGTAAGAAAGGAATGTGTATTGTGACTTTTTTCTGACTATAAGATTTTTTCTGCTTTAACAATCTCTGGAGACATTTTCGAATTACCATTATTTGAATTTCCATTACTTAAAACATGCTGAAGAGTTGGAAAAGGTTCTAAAAGATACTGTAAAGAGTAATCCTGCACAGGCAGGGAAATCATCACTGAGGCCTTTTGCCACAGCCAGTGTTGCATATTTCTAGGGTATCTTAAAAAACTGTCCTTGCATTTAATCCTCCAGATCTCTTAAGTTCAGAACATAAATATATATATATATAAAGAAAAAAAGAAAAGCCCAAGAGAAAATGAAGGTATGGAATTATTTTTATCTAAATCCTTAAAAAACAACAACAAACAATTTATAACTAAAATAAAGACGTAACAGCACAACTAGATTTGTACCAGAAGATCATTATTACTGTATTATGACCTCTCATGCATACACTAATAACTTCTCTTAAAAAAGACATCCAGTAAGCACAAAACAATTGTGTCTGAATTCCTCAGAACAGTCATACTTGTCTTAAATGAGTAATGCTGCAAGAAAGCATGTAAACCCATTCACCCCAAAGCCAAGTGTAGTTCTGATTGGCATTCTTCTGATTTTGCCTTAGGTTGATGTTACTTCTGGCTTGCCACAGAAGACACCCTGAAAATGCACGCCTTTCTGATTCCTTCCCCCACGGTGCTGGGGGCCAGCAAGCAAGCGATGAGATGGGGCCTCAGCCGCCAGAGGGTCAACCCACCACTGTGCTCAACTGCATTCAGCAATCCCATGTGTTCCCAGGTGAAAGAATCCATACCATTTACAGCATCTTGATCCTCTCTCTTCTTACAAACCACTCTACCACTCTAAAGGCTAAATTCAGTTCAATGAATGATTAAAACAAGAATGGCAAAGAAGGCAGATGAATTAATAAAAAGCAGGAAGCAAGTCTAGCAATTTTTTTTTTTTAACTCTACCTAAATAAACTGAAAAGATGTGCTAAGAAGCTTGTTAAAATGAACTTTCCAAAACACGAGATGTTATATAACTCACTGAACTACAGGAAAATGCACTATGCCAGCAGAGGAGACTTCTACAATCGCCTAAAAATAGCTTTAAAAAAACGAGGGAGTTCACTTCTAAATGAGTGATTTTGACTTTGCTGCTTTCATGCTGGCTGTAATCCAACTCAGCAAGAATGAGGTTTGCCTCTGCAGGTCTGACTAATGCACAACTAATTTCAGAGAGAAGCAACTTGGAAAATCATCAAATACCAATCTGTTCCTTATTCTGCAACGGCCAGAACATAAAATGACTTACGGGCATAGCACATAGAGGTCACGTCCACTGCAGCTTTTCAGAACTCACACAAAATGAGTTTTGCCATATCCAAAAGGTGTCTTCTATTGGAGAAAAAAGGGGCCAGGGCCATAAAGCTTCTTTCAGATCCTTACAATTAAACCTCTGCTCTTACAGAAGCTCTAACAGAAGAAACAACCAGACAAAAAATGGTAGCAAAGCTAACTGTGAAATCACAGAGAAAGCCAAGCAAACACTGTTTAGGAAACAAGCCCAGGAGATTCTATGACCAAGAACTGTGGCTCTCAGTCAGGAGCATGGAACTAACATGCAACAGTCACAAAGCCCCAACACAAAGATGCAGGGGAAAAATGCTGTCTCCATCATCAGAGAAACCCTTCTGAAAGGCTTCTTCAGAGGCTCTCTCAGCTGAGGCACTTCAAGGAGATGAGCATTATCACTGTCCTGCTGACTGTCCTTCTTGAGTCACATGGAATCTCACTGGGTCACAGATTAAGCTGAGTTCCTTGTTATCTATCACCTTCCCTTTGGTGTGTACCTGCACCTCATGTAATCCCACTGGTCTATCCTGCTATTTCCTGCCTGCACTGGGTTTGGAGTTGCTGACACACCTCACTGTGCTACTTTGTGCCTTCTCTTCATGCTGGTTCACATCACTAGTCAGAAACCTATCAGCAATCTCTCTCTTTGCCTGATCTCCACTGGAGTGGGAAAAACCCATAGTTTGGCCACTCTCAATGGGTTAATTCTGCTTGTTTCAGAACGAGATTCTTCCTGAAGCTTGCCACTTGTTCCTCCCCAGCACATCTTTCTGTTAAATACCTGCGTTGTGCTTTGGTCATTTTGACTGTTGCCACATCCCCCTAGGATATCTAAAACATCATGGAGTAACACTGTTGTCTTCATATTCTAGCAAGCACCACCACTCAGCTTAAAACATCTCTATTGTTGCTGTGGTAATTTTTTGATTCTGTCTTCACAGGTGTTTTATTCAGGTGTTGCATGGGGAATGGCTTGCTTTTCCCTCTTTTTTGAATTACTAAATGCATCCCCCAGAAGAGAAAAAAAGCTGTCACATAAGCAGGACTGTGACAGACTTCCCCAAATTTAGTTCTGGAACTTCATGGTGTAAAAGTAAGCATAGTCTATCCGTATTTTGTAAAGCAGAATGGTGGCCCTCGTGAGAAATGAGCCAACGTGCTACTGGGCTGTGATCTCACGCTTCTAGCCTCTAGATGCTTATGCTGCCCAGAGCATCCAGACTATGGGGAGGTGAAATTTTATCTCGTCTCCCAATGAGAGACTGTGTGAACTAGGTTAAGGGAGTTCATGGAAGACAGAGCATGTGAGCAAGCCAGGGTCTCAAGATGTGCATGGCTGCTACTCCAGTCAGACAACTGTCCTGGAGACAGCTGGAAAACACTCAGTGAGTGCAAAGACGGAAACGGGAGAATGCACAAGAGGAAGGGCCATGGACATGGCTGAAGTGTTAGATCACACATGCTAGCTCTCATTATTCACCGTGATATAGTGTTACACAATGACAAAGGGAAAGGAGCTCTCTAATAGCAACAATAATGTGTGTATTTGGGCTGGAAATGGAGGATTTGCCACACTGAATAAGAAAAACAACCTATCTGAGGTGTTGTCTTTATTATCGACTAAAATTCTAAATTTCAGAGGAAGTAAGGACAACACACAGTCAATAAAATGCTCTGCATGGAGGATTAAAATTGTTCCTTATTCCCTGCTGTATTTGGGCTGAGGTAATCTGAAACATGTCATCTTCCAATAGTGAGCAGGACTGGTCAACGTACTGTTAAAAATAAGAACACCTGAGTCCTGTCTACACAAGAGCTGCCCTTGTGACAGCAATGAGCAAAGTCAATAATGGGTTTGAACTTCTGTCACTGCTGATGCATGGTGGAGAACAGACTTATTAGTAAAATGATAAATAGGGAGTGTGACATCTCTAGAGCAGCAGAAGTGCTGTACTCATCATGCCTCCCATTTTTGCTCAAAGTTGGGAAAGACCTTCCATTAACAGGAAGAAAAGGAACACAGCAAAAAGACAGCTAGTTTGGTTAAAACCAGGCATGGCTTTCATACCACAGGTATTGATAAGTTTTAGTGTATAGTGATTCATATAGGATGGATACAGTGCTAACATAAAGCAGCCCAAGCACCTCCAAAAGCTAAAAGAAGTGGAAAAAAGAGAACAAATAAAACATGTCAGGTAGTTTGAAAGGACTGCACAAACAAAGCAGTAAGCTAGGTATAAGAAAAGAACCATTTTTAATGTTACTTAGATGATGTCAGAGAAATATACAGTGAAAGGGGAAGGCTGCTATACGTCTTTCTCATATCATACTTGTTGAAAGGCCTTCAAACTCGAGAACCAGGCCGGAAAAAAGATTTTATTTACGATTATTAATTTTTAAAATATGGGTACCTTCAGAAAAGAAAGGAGTAGATTTCCCAAGAGCATGTTTTTGAACACAGCTCCCCCCCAAATTCCTCGGCAACAGGAAAGGAGCTATGCCAAAGAGAAGTAAATGGAGAAGAGGATCCTGCACTGCAAATCCTTTCTGCCTTGCCTGAGCCTCCCAAAGCAACTGACAGCTACTTAGCAAAGCAGAGGTCCTGTCTGAATCGTTCTGCAGAAGGGCTGCCCAACTCAAAGTGAAAAATGAAGTTTACAAGAAATGCTGGATGTAGCACAGACACATTAACCCTAACACACAGATGGAAGGAGAGGGTGCAATGAACCCTCTTTTCTACTTTCTTTATTCGACACTTGTTAGCAAGAACTGCTGTTTTAGCACATCACGTACCATCCCCACCCCCTTCCTACTCCTGCTCCAATTCTCATGAGCTCTGTGGCTGTCATATCTGCGATGAAATAGAGAGGGTTCAAATGGAGAGGGTTCCAGGAGTCTTGAAAACTTTTTAACCATTCTCCTATGCAGCCTTTCTTATAATGTGTAAATAAAGCAAATGCATTACAGGCTGCTGGAGCTCACCTCTACTACCCGGCTCAAGAACTGAATGCCAAAGTTTGCTTTGTTTTCTAATAAAAGAATCTAATGTATACAAACAATGTGGAAACAGGTTAAGGTTTTAACAACAGTTTGTACACATTAGTTGAGATTAAAAGCAGAATGCTTACTGAAAAAAAATAATCTATGTTTTTATCAGAAGCCTTTATTACCATTATCTGTTGCAACAGACCACTATGCATAGACCCTGCCATGCACTGAAAACACCTACACAGCCTGGTCCAGAAAAGCTTATACTCTAGGTAAGAACATGAAGACATTAAGTTTCCCCCAAATCCAATGCAATCAGATGTATCATCTAAATGCTAATGGTTACTGCAATTAGGTATGGTCTCTTATTTATTTGTCTCTAGCTCTTCTGTAGTACTGCCAGGTAGGCTCATATCAAAATGCTATTTACAAGCAATCTGTACTTGGCAGTACAATAAAAGCAGTGATGTGAATTAAAAGGACCGATAATTGAAAACAGGCCTGTTCTTGCCACTGACCTCTGCTGTGTCTCAACTTAGCAATACACCTATAACACTGATCAAAATCTAATGGTATAAACTTTTTATATTCAGGTAAAAGTAAGCCATCTTAAAATGCTGTCAACACCACATTCACTTCAAATGGTACTGTAACACAGTGCAGACAGACTTTGTTACACAGTTACTTGCAAGAAACCGGCATTTTACAGGAATTCAAGATCCTGTACCTCCTTCCACTACAAAAATGCAGTAAAATTTTTCTGAATGTTTTATATAAAATTAGCTTGTTATTGTTCCTGTTTTATTTTTTATTTATTATTCTCTCTAGTTATCTGGATGGAGGTGATTGAAAGCTACAGAAAAGCCTCCAGTTCAAAGGAAAGAACGGATTTGCTACGAGGTGAGGTTTTGTTTGGTTTACTCTGTTGAGAGCAAAAAGTTTCCTTGTACACACTCTAGGCCCTTGATCGATTTAACCATCCCTGTAAGTCAAAGTTCTTCCCCATTTCCAAGGTTTCTACGGTCAGCTCAGCTACATAAGTCCTCTCACCTGCATGTCCAATATTGGATCTCCTTCACTTCTTTTGCTGCAGCTCCCACGTCCAGCATCTCGCAGCTCTGAAATCTATACATCCAGGCCACTTAAATCACCACCCAGCGCCGCCAGCGGCGCTAAAACTTCCTCTCCGCGTTACCTACGCTGCTGACCTCTGGAACACAAGCCGGCAAACACGAGCGAGACAAAGCATTCACGGTTTACAAGCCTGCTCCCGGTCCTGCGGCGGTGCGGGCCGACCCGACCACTCGCTCCTAGCCTGGTGCAGAGGCGGGAGGAGGCCCTGCCGCCACCTCCCTCACCTCGCCGCGGCGGGACGGCGGCCGGCCGGACGGGCAGGCACCAGGACGGACGGACAGGCGGCCCCCGGGGCCTGCCGCCGCCCCGCCCCGCCGGAAGGGCTGCCGGGCAGCGGGGCTCCGCCGCCTCGTCCCCCTGCGCCCGCTCGGCCTCGTCCCGCCGCGGCCCCGCGGCCCCTCGGCGGCTGCCCCCGGGCCCTGGCTGCCTCGCCGAGGGCACGTCCCGGTACCTGCCGCCCCGCCGACACCGCCTGCAGCCCGGCGCTGCCTATTTGCGAGAATTCCTGCTTTCCTGCTTCTGCGCGAGGGCTTCTTATCCGCACGAACAGGAAACCTTGCGGTAACCGGCCTCCTCCCTTTTGTTCAAAAACACTGATGCTGACTGCCTGGGAAGCAAAAACAAACGCATCCTGAGTTCAAAGGCATTTCTGCATTCCAGTTGCTCCTCTGACAATGCCGTGTTACAGGGCAGCCAATTTCTTCCCAGCAGCGAAGCAGCGGGCTGCACTTAAAAACACCACACCACATGCACAGCCGACACAGCTTCAACATCTGTCTCTGAAGAGCCATGCCCTTACCTTAATGCACTGCTTACTTGTTCCGTGAGCAGTGAACAGGGCATCTTGTGCCTAACAAACTCTGCAACTGTTTAATCAGTCCCGCTTAATGAACATCAGCTCCTTTCACACCCTCAGTGCCTGTGGTATAGGACGTACCTCAGCTTCTGCCTTCCCTCCCTCCAGCACAACTGAGTCACCCTCCCTGCTCTCCGGCAGCACACGGTGATCGTATGACAGCCGGACATCTCCATTGAGACTAACCTCATACCAGTAAGAGCTTTCAGGACGACCCAAACCACAGATTACTTTACGTCTCAATGGTACTTCGCAGACCATCTCCGGAGGCTGGAGTGTTCCCTTTGCTTATCGCACTTCCAGCTTGGCAAAAGGTTTATTTTCAGGTACTTACATTTGTAGTAAATTCCCAAGAACCAAACCTACAGTAATAAATATGCAGTATAACACAGGACAAAGCAGTCTACAGCTCACAAAAGTCTCAGGTTGTAAACAGGTTATTAATGTATATCCATCTATTTTCACAGTACTAAATAGCACTTTGACAAAATAGTACTATGTTATTTAATAAAGCAAATTCAATCATATGATTGTATCAACCAAGGGGCATCCAACACATGCTAAGAAGTGCAAAAGCACACAGGAAGACATTCTGTTTTTTTCTGGGAAGTATTTTGAGCTCTTAAAAAATTATACCTATTAATAAATATCATTAATCACTAATTAAAAAAGAAAACGTGACAAATACAGGATGTATGCTGATACCAAAGCTCAGCAGAAGACCAATAAAACATCATTATCAATACTCAGCCCACAAATGCAATCACTCTAAAATCTATTCCAAATAAAATCCTGGGTTCCAGACCCTAACAGCAAAACCATCTTTAGGATGTTGCAATGTAGACTGTTGTGTAACTGTTCACACATGATGCTTTCTGTTAGAAAATGCACATGCTATTTGTTGCTTCTGCCTGCAACCCTTCCTACAAAGGCAAATATCTCCTGGTCAGACTAATATTTTCGTCTCTTTCCCTATGGATTAGTACAAAAGCTTTCTTCTTTCTAAGTGCTTTCTTACGGAAGGAAGCCACTCTAGAAAAGTCAATCATTTACAAGAGAATGCCCATCTCTTGCACAAATCCTCTTAGAAAAACTGTGTTAATTGGCAACACTTGGCTAGATGATAAATTTGATTAAGTTTGGTTTGCAGATGAATGACAAATTTCAGTTTTGAGCTACTTTACTCACAACTGTATTCACTAAGTTCATACGCTTATGGCTATGGAGTTAAACCCTGGAATGTATGAATACTTTTGTGTAGATATAAGTTCCTTTTATAAGCAAGTAAACTGGGAATTGGATTGAATATGGTAAAGAACATTAAATTTTGTTCATTCCTTTAAGAATAGAAGCATATTAAAAAATGAATTATTTGACAACACTCTCACAAAAAATGTCTGTTAGTTATCTTGAGTGACATGGAGCTTCCGCGGACATACTGTTTTCAGAGCTCTTGCCCTCAGCTCCCCAGAGAATGGAAATCACAGGTTTAACTCCAAGTCACTGTCTCCATATACATTCTACAACAGTCCTGCCTTGCAAGCTTTTGGCATTACATTATTATTATTATGATTATGTCTAATACATACAATGTTAACCACATAGTCCTTCTGCTGTTCTACTATGGCAATATTAAGGGCACAGATATCTCTGCGTAATTTTGCTGTAATTGCTCTGTTCGAGGCTATTTCAGACTCTGCTTCTGCCCCAAGTGCCGTACCCACCGCTGAGCTGTGCACTTGTGGTTCACATGAAGCTGTGCTTCCCATTCCATTCCTCATAATGGATAACAGCATGCCTCTCTAACCCCAGGGAGCTGCTCTGGGTTCATCAGCAAATTGCGATGTTTTTTAAAAGAACGGTGGTTTAGATGATGTGCAAGTTCTCAGGATTTATTTAATTCTGACACTTGCATGCTCAAAAGCCTCCTTTTTTATTTATTTTTTCTTTCTTTGCCTTTTATGCTAAAAATAAATAACAAACTAACTGAAAACAGCTGAATAAAGTTGCCTAAATTGCCTCCTGGTTAGTTAAGTGAAAAACTCTGATATCTTCATATTTAAACGTACCCTTAAAGACTCAAGTTTCCGATCAGCATCTTGACATCATTAAAGCACTTTTAATAAAACCGCTTTTAAAGAATTAGACCAGAGGTGGGTGCTCCTGGTGGTAGCCTATGCCACCAGAAGCAACCAGTTCCCTTACTATTAGAAAGAGCTTGTGAAGGAAAATGGTAAAAACCTCACGTTTATAGTACAACATAACAGCAAAAGTAAATGAGCACACAAGTGTGGGGGTTATGGCGGATGAGCCTCTGAAGCACAGACAGTTGGAAAATACTTGATAGAAGACACAGCCAGGCATCCTGCCAACCAGTAATGATAACCCTAAAAGCTGTAAGTAGCTATAACCACCTCCCCACTCACCCAAAATATATCTGTTTACAGCTAACAAATATGTAAAATAGTAATGCCAGAGTAATCCCTGGGCACCTTGCAGAAATGGCAACCTCAAAAATAAATTATGTAGCAATTTATTTATTTTTTATTATTTTCAGACTTTAAAACTTCACCCTGTTCTTCTAAAGGCAAACTGGATTTTAAAGACTGTGGTTTTTTTAATCATTACTTTTTAAATCTGTATTTTTGTTTCAGAGAAACTAAATCAATATGCAGCCAAACCACAGCAAATATCCATCCAAACCATATAAGCAAAAACAGTGAGGGGTGTCAGAGAAAAATACAACATAAGCAACAGCTCAACATCTCTATAAACAATTTTTCCTTTGGATAAGCTGCAACATATTCCTCAGACAATAATAAAAAAGATGTGGCGTTGCACCAAAAGCCTGTGTTATGCCGGGTGCTCTGATACATTACAACACCTAGCAGCTTCATCTGACCTATTTATGTTCCTGCTTTTAATGGCATAGCTGTTTCCAGAGAAGAGCTATGCAGACCATCTGTCGGAAAGACATTTAAAAATGTTTGGAACATATCAAAGATAACACTGAGTTCAGTATTTATACATTTTTCCATTAAAAATAAGCCTCCTTAGTAACTTTCTAATGACCTCTGTTGAGTAGAATTTATATACCATCTCAAATGAAGTATTTGTTTGACTGAGGAAAACACTCAGACTTATCATCCTATCCCAGACCTTGCAAAGAAAGGAGAGAAATCTACAGTACAGTTGTCAGCATACTAACTAATATTACATGACAATCACTCTACCCACATCTACTTTACCTGTTTTTGTGAATCTACTTGAACTGCATCAAATAAAAATAAGTACCTTAAGACAGATAAATTGAGTCAGGGCGCTAAGAGCTTGGAGTGGTGCTGACTCAGACCTTATTAAAATGTGGGCAGTGCTCTGACACGCATTCCAATCCTGTCCTGCTTTGAAAATCACGCCTTCCCGTCCCTTCCTCACAAAGCAATGTGCTTGGCGAAACAACTATTTCCAGGAAGCAGTGAACTCAAGGCGTGGAGAGCCTCACATCTCACAAATACAGTAGACAGCATTGCAGTAACACTAACCAGGCACACTAAATATGACCAATAGATTCCATCTGCAGAACTAAAAATTAACTCACGTAGGCTAAAAAAACAAATCAACTTCTTCAATAATTAATGTCTTCCTTTGTATTTTTATATACCTACATTTAATTAATAGCTTCTATATATTCCATGCATACAAACTGTCTGAAACCTAGTCTTTTAACTTTCTCTCACTAATTCTCATACAAACAAAAGTTAGTATTCCGCTACTCGTCCCTTCAGATTTAGCCTGAAGTTGCATGCACAGCAAAATCCATGCCTGTAACCAGTGCGTGTGAAAACAAAGGGAGAGCTGAGGATTTACCAGCACAAGTATAGGGCTGCTTACACACATCTCAACTGCAAAAAAAGGCATTATTTTCAAGGATTCCAAATACACGTGATTGAACCTATCTTTTGGCCAATTCTGACCTGTACTCTGAACGCCCAATACTGGAGACAGACTAAACGTTCATTTGAACATGGCCAATGTAATACAAAAAGCTTTCACGCAGCAACAGTTTATTGGAAGTTGGCCATTCTGTTTTGTCGCTAGTTTTGTGTTACTTCAGCTATATGCCCGTCAATCAAACATGCATGATAAGTTGGGCATGTAGGCTTTTTATTTTTCTCTTTCTCCTTTCTTTCTGAAGGGGCTGAGGGGACACTTAAGAAGGTAACTCTGCCCATTGATAAAGTTCATGCAATTGAGCATCAGTGTCAGCTCCTCATCTACGTGAAAAGAACTACTACGTAAACACAGACGTCAAACACTGATGCAAAGTCTCAAAGTAGTGCAAACTCAGGAAAGCTTTAAGTGGAAGCAAATATTGTACACCCCATTCCCAAGCCCTATCCATTCATAATTACTTAAACTGGTTCTACATCTTGTTCAGACAATGGGTGAAGACAAGTTAAAAGCATTATCCATCCTGAAATGGCAGTTCAAAAATCTGATCAATGTCTAAGCAAGCTATTTTCTGCGTAGTTCATTCTTCTGCAAAACACACATAAATGACATAAACAGAACAGACACACTTCTGCAAATTGATCAGAAACTTCAATTGCTGACATTTTTGTTGATAAGAGACAAAACATTTAAGTTCAAGGAAACAATATTTTCCTTTCTTAACAAATTCCTAGTGTTAATAAATGGAATGATATTGACATGTTCTAATAAAATATCACCATTTTTAAGCAATTACACAGAATTAGTTGCATTATATATACACAAAGATATCTAGTTAAACGTGTGTGAAAAATCTCAACACATTCCTATTCCAGGATCTATGGGCAAAATTCTGCCATTACATACTCTCAGCAAAGCCTGTCTGTGACTGATATACTCTCAGTGCATTACCTGGAAAAAAAGATCTGCAGTAAGACTTAAGGTGGAAGTGAAAACCAGAGAAATCTAGCAACTGATGCAGTATGTTGTATATTACAGTTCTATGCATAGATTTATGATTACAATCCAAATCTGGTTTAAATTGAGTGTGTCTTTCTACTACACCTCTTTCTCAACCTATCTAAGCGAAGCACAACCTCAGTTTACAACAGGTTCAACTGATTTAGCTTAAGTTAGTCAAGAACGGCTGAATTTGTAATTCGAAATTTTGTAACTTTCAGTCTCCTCTCTCCCCCCAGATTAAAAACTATATACTTGCATGACATGGAGCTAAGTTTCAGTTTGCTTGCCACACTGACCTGTGTGAAAGCACTTTACGCCCTGGAAAACAGGCAGTTCTATTATACTGTGAGCCACTCAAGGATGCAAGCTGATTTGGGTGTGCCAGTGATAAACAAGTATGGACAGTGATTGCATGGAACAACTGCTTGCTTTAGAGTCACAGAATTTAAAACCAGAAGAAATTGTGATGATCTAATCTGACCTCCTGCACAACACAAGCTACGTAACCCCACCTAGCAATTAGTTGCCTTTGTGACAAGTTTGATACGGTAACTCATCAGCACTGGTTTTGCCAGATCCATTTTGAAACATTCACCTACAATGCTAATTCAAAGCATGCTGCATCAGGTAGGCTTTGCACCTCCCAAGCACACTTCTCAGAGTGTGGAGCGACATCCTCTTCCAGATCCAGACATTATTGCTACACATTCTACCAGCCCACAGCTGTGCTGACAGAGCAGTCCCTTGTTAAACTGCTCAGCGCAGCCAAATTAGTTCCCTCTCCAGCAGAGCAGATATCTGTCTGGTGCCCCGTGAAGTGCAGGTACCCAATGTAACACCTGGGCATTAGCAGGGTGTTGCAGGTCAGATAATGGCAATAGTTGCAACCATAATGCCAGCAGCTCTCTCTCCCTGCGTCAGAACGGATAATGGGTGCTGCTCCTCAGTCAGATTTGTACCCTGTGTCACCATTACACCCCATGGATGATCCAAAGCAGCTCTCCAGCATGGCTGCTGTGGGTTTCCAACTGCTTTCTCAAGTCAAGGTGTTCAAAGCCCTAACACCTAAGTGAAATAACCCAAGACCAACATTCATTTAACTTCTGATTGTTTTTGACATAGGTAAATAAATTATTCGGATATACGAACAGACACCTACCGTTTCAACACAAACATTTTAGTAAGACTTATGTTGCAGATATATTTTGTAAGTATAAACATATTGTTTGTGTCACAGAGACAAAACCAATTGGCTTGACAAGAACAAATTATTTCAAGTGTTCATATTCTTCACCAAATTAGGTTCTGTATATACCTAATCTCTACCCACAAGTACTGACATAATGAGAAAATTTATCCCAGAAATATATTAGCTTTATGGCTGCAACCTACACACATACTCTGTTCATGATGCTCCCCTTCCGTGTTTATCATAAATCAAAACCAAAGAAAAGTAATCGAAGTGGTCTGCCTCAGAAATCTACCTTCAGGTTAACTCTCTCCTGCCCTTTCAGGTGTAGCAGTAATCAGCAGAGCAAGCATTAGACAAAGTTTTTGTGTACTGTACCTGTCTGCCAAATCACTTCATGCAATAAAAACTTTCTGGAAGAACGGCAGCAAATTGCTTGGAAAGTGAAGTCAAAAGAACTACAGTGTGATTGGAGTTGGAAAACCAACAATGTTGCAACTGCACCTTCTAACTTGGTGCATTGTTTTCTCTCTGCATCCTCAGGTGACAACAACTTAACGTTGTTGTTAAAGAGAAGGTTTTTTTCTGCTTTCTTTCTTCTCGTGCTATATGAACTAACGAGGAAGCTATATTCAATTCTGCTTCATCTATCACTACCACCACTGCCCGTCAAGTTTTAAAACCAAAAGTGTTTCTGCAAGATTTGGAACAAAACCACAATCTGCCTTTTACATTCCAAGTTTTCTTTCTGAGTTACACAGATGGTCTAGATAATTAATACAGATACCAAAACAATGATAAAATCCTTAACTAAACACAAGGGCTTTTTCCTACTTTGCTGATGTTCAGATACCTTTTTTTGGCAGCTTCTAATGTGATACCCATCATGCTGAAGGACACAGCACTTCAGGTCCCTGTAGTCTGTATTCTAGAGACACTTCTGCCTAACCCCTGTTCAACATTGCACTCAGCCTTTTGAAGAATGTTTTCAGCATTTATCAGAGACATCATCAATTCACAAGTGTATAAACTGAAGACAACGGCTGTGTTTGTTCTTTTATAAATACAGTAATCCTTTAGTAAACAAGAGTCAGCATAACACTTTTTATGCAGAAATACTATTTTCATGCTTATAATTTTTATTTTAAAATATACATAGAGAGAGCACATGAGAGAGCATGTAATCCTTAAGCAAACCAGGATGTGTTTTTTTGGGCCAACAGGCAATATGGTTTGAGGGAGGAGTTTCCAGCAGAATGCTGTTATCACAGGCCACTGACTTAATTACAAAAAGTTATCCAAGTTATCTTACAGCTTCTCATATTTTTTTAATCCTATTAAGTCACACCAACTCCATATTTCCATGATATCACACTGTTTCCCGCATTTCAGATGGGAAAACAGTCTTAAATAGATGAATGATTGAAAAACAAGGCTGTTTTTTCACCATCTTAACCACAAAAAGGACGCATTTTGGAGTTCAGATATCTTGGCATATAAGCTTTTTCACAGATGATGGCGATGAAGGCTTCAGTCATCATGGGATAAACCAGGTAAGGTAGATGACTGCAGGGAATTACTTCAGCTGTTGTGGAAACAGCCTTGTCTCCTCTCCATTAGGAATTTATAATGAAACACGAAAGCACATCCTGTCATATCGAAAACTAGGGCTGTCTGCTTTCTGTGCAGTGGAAGGAGGGCAGGAGGCTGGGCTCCCGGCTCTGACTCACGCTGCCAGGAAGAGCCAGGTGGTGCAGCTGAAGCAGCTCTTTCCTGGCATGACCTCTCTGGTTACCTCAGGAATACATACCTGCCTGCTCCTCAGCCACCACTGCTGCCTATGAATCATTCCCAGCTTCTGGCTCTACCAACACACAGCCATGCAAACAAGGAGGCTGAGAAGCCCTGCTCACGTCCAGCTGAGCCAGGTCTCCCTACAGACAGCAACAGCCTCAGTGATGGATGGACAGCCTCAGACGTAAAAACTTGCTCTGCCTGACAGCGCAACTGAGAGCTTAAAACAATCTCTTATAAATGCTTTCAACTTGCAGCCCAAGAGGCTGGCATACTCTACATGTAGACATATATCCACTGTATCTACTAAGAGCATATCACATGGTCTACTCAGGTGTAAAGTATTAAGATGGTAATTGAGTAAATTCTACACTTGCATTTTTGGTATCTTTTTTTTTCTTATGCTCCTTACTACAGTTATTGAAAGCTGAGATCCTTACAGCTTCTGTACCTTTTCAGTTCAGTTATATTTCAATTATATAAGCAACACTGAGGAAAAGGATTCTAGTCTAAACCTAAGCCTAAATCAAGGCCAGAAGCACTATATACAATTTCTCAAATTTGTTGCCCAAAATTATCATTGCAAAAATATTTTCCCCTTACAAACAGCCCCATTTTAGAGTCAATTTCTCACTGATGTCACAAAGCTATTCCCCCTTTTACAGTTTTGCATGAGTATACAGTTACCATTCCAGAGATATCTCCCCACTGATTTTCCTCTTACGTTGTCTCAAAACTTTTTCCAGAATTACTTCAGTATTTCCATGAATGTAAACCAGATTTGTCTGCATATGCACTAGATTTAAAACTTATATGCACCCTGGCTCCTGAACATATTTCCTCCAATCAGCAGCCACATTAACCTTACTTCAGAATATTTTAATAAAATTATTTAAAGAAACCAAGTTCCCCTCCTATCAATGTTATTCATCTGAGATAACAACCTTACATCTTTAAAAAGTAAATGATTTTTCTAAAGCTCTTTGACATAATTAACCCCTATTGCTCTTTCCTTCCATTGCTAAATAGTTCTCAGTTACACCATTCCCAGCAGTACCTGGTATAATCTTTATTAATGGTATAAGCAGCTCCCCAGATTAATATGCAACCATGTTAATATTTCATCATAACATTAGCCCTTTGAAAAAAAAAATAATCACAGCAGGGCTTAGGCTGGCGTGGACCTCTGGGAGCACTGCTCCAACCCCTGCTCCATCAGGGCCACCCAGAGCAGGGTGCCCAGCACCACGTCCAGGGGGCTTTTGAAGATCCCCAAGGAGGGAGACGCCACAGCCTCTGGGCAGCCTGTGCCAGTGCTCGGTAACCTGCACAGCAAAGCGGCGCTCCTGGTGTTCAGAGGGAGCCTCCTCTGCCCAGTTTGTTCCAAAGCTGTTATGAAGAACATTAAGATGATTCAGTATGATCTCCAGTGAACTATGGACATGCAATGTTACAAAGCTGTGTCTCAGTAATACCATAGCTTCCTACAACACAAGCAATTAAAATTAGAAACTCAGAAGTTGATAACTGGTTTCTCGTTAGAGGCTTTTGGCTATCACCTTACATTACAGCAGATACATTAGTCATTTTTCATTGTTTTTAATCTTTGGTGGTTTTTTTAACTACAATCTGTCTTTTCGTTCTGTTTTAGCAAAAGTAACAGCAAAGTCCAACCCACACCCCATTTTTCACCTGCATCTGTTGAGTCAAAGCACAGATACGGTCTGTTCCTCAAGGAGTGGGAACTGAAAACATTTTATTAAACTAGAAAACGTCTATAGGATGAAAAACTACAGCAAACAATCACATGTTAAAACAAGAAAAAATATCTGTAAGTGTAAAATAAAATAAGGAGAAAATGTTAGGAAAATCTTTTAAAAATGTTTCTGTGAAAATAATTGAATGAATGCAAAGAATATGCTAATTTGAGAGTGAAGCTATTAAGTGACACCTAACCCAGGTATGCAAAGACATTAGAGAGCTAAAAATAAAACAAGATGGACATCAGGAACAATCCAAGGTCTTCGCAAGAAAAATAATTTAACAAACTGTAAAGAGTATGAAAAGAGTGATGGTTGAGCCATGAAATAAAGACAAGGTTTTTAAAGTACAAACTGTTAAGGAAAAGAAAATTGAGGATTGAGTCTTCGTTGTCTCACAATGCAAAAATAAAGTTGTAACACTGGAAATGATCAGATGCCAGGCTCTACAAAAACAAATAGCAACCCTCACACAATATGCCATCAAGCTTTGGGACAACTGCCCTGAAATGCTGTTGATCTTGGAAGTTTACATGAATTCAAAGAATTTACGGTTCTACTAACGCATGAAAAATCCTCCAAGAACTATCAAGCAGAACTGCCTACTCCCAGAAAAGCTCTAGCTCAGAAAGTCTCCTAATGCACATGGCTGGCAGGGGGTAGCAGCGTTTTACGGTGTCTCACTTCTGGACAAGCACTTGTTTTCAGCCACCATCTAAAATCAGATGCTGGCGTAGCTGGCTTTCTGGTCTGATGCAGTCTGATGGCCCTTCAGTGCGGGTTAAGTAATTGCCTTTTCATTTATCAATTTACATTTCTACAAGCCCCAAAAGCTCATTTTTCTAATCAAAGATTTTCCATTTCAACGTCCCTCTGCTGGATCCCACTCTCACAAGGATGTTTCCAGACCCTCACTTTGGGCTGATTGAGCCCAGATGGAAGCAGCGCGTTATGGACACAAGAGCATAAGCCTCCAGCAGCAGAACTGCCACCAGCGAAACAGAAATTCTCCTCTCAGAGAGGGAAGTGCCAGCCCCTCTCCTACTTTCTGCCTAGAGCATTCCACCTCCTCACACATGCCAAATTGCTTGGCTTGTATGCCAGCTTGCTTGGCTGCTGCCTGAGTGGGCAAGAACAATTTCTTTCACGCCATTTCCCCTCAAATTAAGTGCTGCTTGTTTTCAATAAGATAAACAAACTCCAGGGGTATATTGACTGAAAAGGAAAAAAATCTGCAAGAGCACAAAGAGGAAGAGGAAGAGAAGAAGAAAACAGAAGAAAAGCCCTTCAGGAGTTTGAAGCTGAGGAACGGGAACGCAACTTGAACACAGTACAGCAGAAGAAGCAGGTGATGAGATCAATCAGCAAAGTGAAAAGGAGTACTTAAAGCATTCACACCAAGGTTTTACCACGGTATCACTAGGATTTAGATAGGTAAACAGCACAGAGGTTCAGCAGTAAACACTGAAGGAATCAGAAAGAAAAGTAGTTTTATATAGAGTATTTTCTTTTGAGAGAATGCAATCTACATCTGGTAGCAGTCACAGCAAAGCACAGAGGAAAAGATCCGGGATTTTGGAAGAGTTCAAAAATCCTTGAAGCTGGGAACACATCATCGTACAGGTTTCATATATCAAGTCAGCCAGGCATGCAGTGTGTGAAAGGAGAAGGGACAGCTTGGTTTTAAAAATACATGTTTGAGAGAGAGCAGAGAATCTTACAGAAGAAAAAAGAAAAAAAAAAAAAAAAGGAGAGAGATGCACACAAGAGCTATTTCCGTTCAGCTGCAGCCTCAACTACCAATTCAGTGACAATATCAAATGAAACCACCTGGTGAACATTACAGGGGACGGAGACTTGTGCCTACAGAAGGAAGATTTTCACTGGAGTGCCAAGAATGGTGCAGCTTCTTACCACAGCCAGGATAAGAGCCAGGGCTGCAAGGGAGAATCTAATCCACAGAGATAAAGAACAGATTCTGCACGGGGCTTTTTCCAGTGCAGCTCAGCAGCACAAACACAGATAAAAGACCTGTTAATAGGTGTGGAAGGGATAGTTTTACACCTTTCTCAAATTCCCTGAAGTTCCAATTAATGAACCAGGCCCCTGAGACCACCACGGCTGCTATCGGGAATATTTTAGTCATTCCTACTCTAAGTCGTTCTTTGACAAGATTAGTACTGCTAGTAGTCCTGGAACACAGGGAGACGTGAGACGTGATTAACACAGACTGTGTCAAGAAGACCAGCAAGCTATGCAACAGCACTGTGAATCCCCCTGTCAAAATTCAGCCCCAGGTGGATTAACTGAAAGCTAAATCTCAATTCCATTAAACACACCAGACCGAGGTGATTTCTGTTTACCAAAAGTATTAAGTTTTCTTCATGTGTTTAGCACACTGTGTCAGCAGAAGTTTAACCACCACGCAAACACGGTATCATTGGAAGAGCTGCCAGTCTGTGACAGCACCAGTGTTCACTAATGCCAAACAGCAGTACCAAAGTGAGAATAAAAAAGATGATATAAATGACATATAAATGAAGCAAGGAAGACAATAAGCTACCAACTTTTATTCAGAAACGTTTAAAATACGGAGAAGGATTGAACCAGACACGCTGACAGAATCCTCTGTTGGTAAGCAGGTTTTCAAACAGAAACAAAGAAGTCTGTTTCAAGCCATGTTTCAAAAGGAGGTAATAACTACAGTCCTTAAAGCTCTAGGGAAAAAAAAAAGAAAAAAAGAGTTTTTTGCTGATGTTCTCACATGTTAACTCGAGATCACAGACATACTTGTTCATGAGCTTTAATATAATAAGTACTCCAAAAGGATTTTGAGTATCAGATTTTATCATCTGTGCATTGAGATACCAGCAGACAAATGACACATTTGAGCACGTATCTGAAAAGAACTTACTTCAAGTGCAACTATCATGATTTTTCCCTTACCAAAGAGAAACACATCACTTTGAGGTTTCTCAGAGTGTTCAGGAGCATGGTACTTACTCCCTGTGACTACATAAACAGAGGGCAATACCCATTAAGAGCCATCTCACCTCAGTGGAGAGAAACTTTGACTCCTAGAAAGCTGTTCTGAAACCATACACTGCCAGGGCACTGGCAATACCCAACACCGCCTGTCTGGGTATACCCACATAAATCAAACAGCTCACAAGAGGTTTTGGTGCACCCACCTAGATCTCCTGACCTCCCACCATCAGAAATGATTCTCACACAAGGACAATGCACACAGCCTGCTACTAGCTGCCATTCCTCCCTCAGGAGGCATTTAAATGTGAGCTGGTAGCAAAGCAAGACTCCCATTCTGGTGGGGGTAACTCACCCAACAATTCCCTAAGGCCTGTAACACCTCTCCTCATCAACACCGAGACGTACAGTTGTTCAGTGACCGGGAGGTCTACATTTCAGTCACTCACAAGGAGGGGGCAGTTCACATGCAGATCACAGAACATACTGAGCAACAGAAGAATGATTTTCAGTACTAATTTCTGCCCCTATCCCAGCACTGAAACATTCTGTGGAAACAGCACCTATGTGAATTTGGCTAACATTAGGAGAGAGGGTTGGTTGTGCATGTATTTGAAGGGCATTGCCATGTTTTTGATAGAGATATTCCTTCTGTTTGTATAGTCTTTATTGTTAAGAGATGTACTAGCAGTATATTTTTTAAAAAAAAAAAAAGTCCCAACTAAAACCAGAGAAACATTCAGGTTGGAAAGGACCTCCAAGACCATCTAGTCCAACCCCGAACCTAGCACAAAATCCGCCACTAAACCATGCTACTAATTTCTAAATCTACATGTTCCTTGAAGACTTCCAGGGGTGGTGACTCAAAAGAGGATGCCATTAGTATCGTTCCGTTAGTAAATTCAAATCTGAAGTCTGCCACACCTCTATGATAACGAAGTGTTCTCTGAGGAGTCTCATTTGCATTCATGCACATACACATGGGGTAATTTGTAAGGTTCTTCTGTCGGTGTTTAACAGATGCAGTGCTCTATGTGTGCAATTGGCTCTTTTCTAAAATGAGCATATATCCACCCGTCTTTTCCTAGTGAGTGTTTTCCTGGACTTTGAATAGCAAAAACATTTCACACTGTGTTGAGAGAGTGCAAAGGAAGGCTAGTCCCCGTTTTCCATTCTTCAGCTCACTTCTGTCTTTCCTTCTGTGCTATTCTGAACCCTATCTATTTAACCTGTTACAAAAAGATTCACAGCCCACTGGTATCAGCTCGTACTCTCTGTGCCTTCGCCTTACCAGTTCCGTAGTGTAGCAACTGACACCTTCACTAGTACTTCCTCTACAGTAGGTAACACATTAAGTAATGTCTAAATTGCAATTCTATCAGTATGGGAGGTTTGGAAATAAACCTGCTATCTTAGGGACTCTGATCTTTCACTCAACCTCTACCCAGGAAATACAACTTTGAGATGTTACTCCTGCAAAGGAGAATGAACACTCAAAAACTGGTATGGTGAGCTCCAATGCGATATCAGCCCCTTTGCAAAGCTGCTTTTTCTCCTCTACATTGCAAATTTAAGAAATAATAACTGGTCTTCAGCTGTCACTATCACAGTGAAAACTGCAAAACGTGATGGGAATGTGATGAAGAGGCAAGTCTGGAGACTGACAAGATCAAGTTTTCAAGATATGAACAACTGATCTCTGACAGGAAGCAGCTTAGGTGCTAGCGACAGTAGTAATTGTACAGTGTGAATCATTAACTGCTGCATTGCTTATTTAATTGGGGATGATAAGCAGTCTTCCTGGTACAGTTGGGATGCCAGTTGACCAGTGCAGCAGAAAGCAAGCAGTATCAGACAATGGCTTTTATTTTTATTCTCGTTTTGAAATGGAAGGAGTCCATTTCTGTTTTACCTTTTTTTTTTTTTTTTTTTAAAGTTTCACTGAAATGGATGGAGCATAAAGTGACCCAAGGGAGCACACTTACCCATTTTGCTTAAGAAAATTCTCTTTTTGGAGATGTTTATTTTAGAAAGCTTATTCTGTGGGTCTCATTTAGAAGCGTATTGATATCTTATTCTGTTCTTGTGTTACTGATGAGCAATATTGTTCTGGTGAGTGTATTCAAGACCATGCCCGCAAGAGGATGGCCTCCATAGCTTGCTTCAGTTCTAGTCCGAAGAATCCTACTCAATTTTAAATAATTTCTGAAACAACTTTCTCACAAGAGCCAAAAGAAGAAAAAAAACCAACAATGGTAACAGAAACATATGTATACAGACTACAAATATTAAGTGACAACAGAAGGATTCTCAAAAAAACATAAAACACATTTTTAATCCAAAAGCATACTTCTTCCTTCATAAACCCTGCTTTCCTTAGAGACGGTTGCTGTTTGCTTTATAATCCTTTAGATTTTACGTGCAGGATTTTTATAGGCAAAGAGACTTCATTTCACAGAAACTAGTCTATCCAGCAGTCCCCTGAAATCCCCCATCCAATGAAAAGGCATCAGCGTAGCAACTGCTAGCACTCACAAAGGTCAGGGCAGCCAGTCACCTCTTCCTTCCTGGGAGACAGGGGCTTGGCTGGGTCTTCTAACCACGGGAGATTTCAAGCATTCAGCCTGACTGTGGTCTGAGGGACTATGGGGAACTAACAAATAAGCAGGCTGACTTTTTTCCATTGCCTATGCCGTTTGTCAGCAGTGACACAAACACATAGAACTAAATGCCATAGGGTTCCACAGTATCTCCATGTTATGAGAAAAGAATAAGTTAAAAAATAAAAAGGTTTATTCTCTACGCTGTGCAAATTTGTATTAGATGCATCCATCTGGATGTATTCAGGATATGAAAGCGTCCACCAGTAAAGTATTTCCTCTTTTAAAATTCAGTTCTAATATTGGCTTATTTCCAACCTTATTTTCTGACAGTTTAAGAAACAAAAAATAGATCTGCCCATGTTTATACTTAAACTATGTGCTATAATCAAGGCAAGCACTCTTTTTCTAATTATGAGATGAAGTCTTCCTTCCTCCCTACTCTAGTCCAAGACTCCTAAATGTTTTTGTGTAAGCATTACAGAATTCAATTAATCCACTGAAATCTTCTCTTGAAATCCCAAACTCAACCACATCACACGCTGTATCTGGTTACAATTCATAAATTACTGGCAAGTGAGAAATGAGAGCTTCATTTACAGGATATGACCTTTTACCTGTTACATTCCTTCTGTGCAGCTAAATCTGTTATGAAACATCATTTAACCACTTTTGCTACTTCCTTGTTAGTCTGATTTCCAGAAGGAAATCCTATTCAAATTCAGGCAAATTTTCTTGACAGCTGTGAAACTTTTAACAGTATAGCACAGTCTATTCTTGCCAACTTGTCAGTAACTCTGAAAGGAATGGATTGAGAGGTTGTGATTTTGAAGTAGAGTTTTATTAGTAATCAGGCACGTCTTAGTATACGTTTTAAATTTGCTTTGAGATTATTTAACCTGTTCAGCATACCTTAAAAATGTTCAAGCTACAACTGACTGCGATACAGGTCAACTCTATCTGCGCTAATGTTCAGTCTTTTCTGTGATGACCCACTTATTAACTGGTATTATATTTTGCAAAGCTGGTACAAACTTGAAACTTAAAGAGGTGATCTCTTTATTCATGTTCAGTGGCTTAAGAAGCTAGAGTTGTCTGGATGTTTTATATTCACTGTTAGGATCAGAAACCACATGCAATTTTCAGCATCCTGCATTCTTCAGAAAACAAAACCCTTCCTCCTCTTCTGACATATAGATCACAGAGAAAAAGCTTACTATGTCCTCTAAAACTGACAAAACTTTAAAAGGCATCTAGACTTGAAAAGACACAGCCAAACTTCAGCATTCTGCCATGTTCTCCTTCACATCAACAAATACTGCATCCAATTATTCGATTACTCTGGCAAATTCCAGATGACTAGAAGAGTTTCAAAATTAGTTCCTAATCAGAGATAAAATTAGCATTGCTTGAATTGCAATAGTGCTAAAACATCCAATCATCCTGTTTCAAACAACACCCAAGTAGCCTTTCTTTTCAGTGAGGTTCAATTTTAGTATTTCTTTTCTTGGTATTAAAAAAAAACAAAAAAACACCAACAACACGGTTTTTAATTGGATCATGTATCCAACTCCTGCCATCAGGTGGTTTTTTTAATTTAGTTGTTCCCTATGTATTCATTAATACTTCTATAATCAACCTACTCAAAAGCATAAAATAGTGCGTCTCAGAAAAGCTGGAATGATTTATTTATTTGGGCAAAATCTTTAAGTATCATTTCAGGTTTAATTTGGTAAATTCAGTTGACCCAAGCCGTTTTATTCTGCAAAAGGCATTTCATGTACCACTTTCTGAAAATAATTTCTGCACTCTGCACCTTCCAATCAAAGTTAAAAATAGTATCTGGAAAATAGGTACTGTACCATGACCGATTTAGAGTGGTCACCAAAGACCAAGAAAGTTAAGACAGCAGTTCCAGTAAAAGCAGTTTTCTGTTTCACTGGAAATTCCCCAAACCAAAAGATTCCCTTCCCATTTGAATAAAACATTCTTTATTATTTATTAACAGCAGCCAACTATACAACATTTACAATTTATACAGTACTTTCCACTGAGGCATTAACTTGCTAATTCCCACAGTCATATTTCTATAGGAGTGAAAACTTAAATAAGAGCTAAGCAAGCCATTGTAAAGCCAATTAATCAAGGCAGTGTGCCATACAACCAATTAATGCTATGCTATGATGTCAAAATGAGAACTTATAATGAAATCAAAAGTTTTACTGGAATTTAATCAGGAATGAAAAAGATTCATTACAGAAGGTAACAAAAAAAATCATACAACACACCTCTGGACTCTATACAAAACTGAACCCCACCGCACCAGCAACTCATTCCCTGCATGAGAGAACTCAGCTCCTGTGAGTTTCACAGAAGGGATCACAAAAATGAGCAAAATACAACAATGTAAAATGTGGAAGGGGTATGTACCACATAAGAAGAGGAAGTAAGTTTTACATTAAAAAGATGAATAAAATCAAAGATTTTTAAAAGCCCTTCTGAATTACCAGCAACAACAAAGGGCTCCTAACCACCTCCCCCTGCTTAAGTATGTATCGGTAACTTTGATATAACTCAGGCACTCACTGAGCACAATTACCAACTTTTATCTTCACAGCATTTCTTTACTTTTTGGAATTATTTGAAACTATACTTGAACAATACCTTCAGTACTTTACTCGTAACAAGGTTTTCATATAAGTATACTTTTTTTTTTTTCCTTAGAAATCTTTATAAACATCCAGGCTACATGCATAAAAGATTTTTTTTATTTTTTTATTATTATTATTTTAATCACAGGTTTTCTTCAGCACAACTGGCTCCTTTTTAGAATAAGTATTCCCAGAAATATTTCCCATTATCTATAAAGGTTATCAGATCTTTGACTCCACAGAAGTGGCCTGAAAATACACTTCACGGTACTTTGTAACTAAGTCCTGTATCCCTGACAATATAGTTTGGCATTTAGTACCAATAAGGGACATTTCTCTAGAAGCTTTATGAAGCCCATCAAAGATTTTTTTCATTCTTTCTTCTTCTCTCAGTTTCTCATTACATTTTGTGAACTCCTTTTTCAGACGAGGAAAGCAGACATTAAGTAAAGCTTTGGTGACAGATATACACATAAATACATACAATATTTGGAGTTTAAACTAAGCTTATCTTCCAGCCCATTCCATGAATAGTTTAGGAACCCCCCACTAAATTCCTCCTACACAGCAGTACACTTTACGTATATTAACTGAAGGTTAAAAACAGAACAAGTCACTGACAGAAGCCAACAGCAAGAAATGTTCAGCGATAACATAGAAGCTATCTGACAATGATTAAGTACCTACGTACTTCAGCCAAACCACATCTTCTCTTAGCAGCAAGGATTAAAATGGCAGGTCCCAAAACAGATAGAAATAAAAAACAAACAAACCAACCTCCAAGTGATTTTAACAGGCAGCTCGCTTGAAGATTCTCTAGTTCATCCATTCTTGACCTATTTTCTTTCTAAGCTACATGACTAAACGTGTCACTTGTAGCTATTAAAGATTGTTTGAAGGGAACCAAAACCCAGTCACTACTCAAATTCCACACGTGGTATTGGGTGTCCTTGTCAAGGTGCTAGCAGTGAGGACTGCAGGGGTGAGGAAGCCTCTGTGTGAAGAGGCCAGTGGCTGTCCCATGCCAGCTGACTCCAGCAGTCCCAACATAACACACACCACTACCAAGGTCATGGCACCTCTGGGAAAACGTATCTAAGAAAGCACAAAAGAACACCACCACAGAGAGGGGGAGGAAAAAAGAGTCAGAAACAGCACAAGAAACACTGAGGTTGGAGGAGGATGAGGTCGTGGAAAAGGTGCTTCATGGGGGAGCAGATATCCACCACAGCCTGTGGAGAGCTCTCTCTGGAGCAGAACTTCCCTGAAGGAACCACAGCCTGTGGAGAACCTGTGATAGAGCAGAGGAAAAGTGTGTGGAGAGAGGAGGAGCAGGGAGGAACCACAGCGCACTGCCCAGCCCACCCGCCGCTGCCTTGGGCAGCCGGTCACGGTGCTGAGGGGATGGAGTGCAGCCTGCGGCAAGGCTTGGAGAAAGAAGTCTGGAGCAGACCTCAGCCTGGGAAAGGGGGCGGTAAAGGTGCTTTCCTCATGTGTTTTCAGTTTCATTTTCCCAAATTGAGCCTGTTTTACCCAGCACAGCAACTGTTAAACAATCTCCCTGTCTCTACCTTGACTCATTAGCTGTCCCATTCCTACTCTTCCACACTGAGGGCAGAGCGAGCGAGTGAGCAGCTGGGGTGACCCTGGGCTGCCAAGCAAGGCTCACCCACTACAGTATACAACGTCAAGTATTATGTCCTCTGCTCAATTTTAAGAGGTATGTTTGCTGAATACCAGCCTGACAGTAGGTGTGAAGAGGTTATCAATAAGACAGAGACAGGCTCACTACTGAGGTACACCACAGGAGTAAAAGAGAGAATGGAAATAAACGGGAAAAAAAGCAAGTTCCAACTGGATGTGTAGAACAACCTTTCAACTGACAATGAAGCAGAAGAAAGGGCTGCCCAGAGATGCTGTGCAGTCTCCATCCTTATAGGCTTCCAGACCTGACTGAATAAAGCTTTGAGTAGACTGGTCTGAATTCAGTGTTTACTGTGCTGTGGGAAAGAGGTTGGTTTACAGTTATCCTGAGGTCACTCCAGCTTGAATTCTGAAACCAAATTTCTGCTCTATGAAAGCAAACATAGCAGAATTTAGTCGGAGAAAAAACGCCAGTTATCACAGGCTCAGTGTTAAAACACCATTAAAATTAGTTTGTATCTATAACCTTAAAAGGTTTATCATCATTTACTTGACTTCAAAGAATTTTGCTTTTTGACCCTTGTTTACCTACAATGAAAACAGCATAGCCACTATAGCAGTTCCCTCTAAAGAAAGGGAACACTGTCCCAGTTGTAGAACGAAAACTGAAAATATCCACTTATCTCTTCATTGTTCAATGAAGAACTAAAATCCTGAGTCATGCAGAGGAGTGGAAAAGAACAGTGATTTTTTTTTGTTTTGTCTTGTTTGGAAGAGTGGGATAAACAGAAGCCACTTCCAACCTCAGCTCAGGCTGGATTCGTGATCGCCTATGAAACCTCAAGCAGAGGCCACAGCTGAAAACACTGCAGACTGAAATCTGAACATGGCCTGAGCACAAGGCCAGGACTCTCGCAGTCCCAATTATCTGTATTCTGGTTCCCATACAGAGGCACTGGTGCATCCTTGGCCCAGTTATTTGCTGGAGTTGGTTGGGCCGCAACAGATCGCTATACAGGTCTCAGGGAAACCGTGCCAGTGGACCAAGTCCCGAGCAGTTCCATGCGTGTGCAGCTTCTCTTCCTACCACACATCTGACCCACTACTGGTGGTGGCTGATGTTGCATCTTCACAAAATTCTAGAAGAGCATTTGTCACTTACTCTGCAGCTGTTCAACTGCCAAGCATTATATTCTGCCAAGCATAATATATTTTATCACTGTGAACAGCTGAACTAACCCTTGAGAAATGCTTTTCAATAGTCGTATTTGCATAGATAGATTTTATTACACAGCCCCCAACATTTATGGGTTGCCAGAGTAAGTTTTATTTACTGCTCCCACTGTTGTAAAACAATTAAAATGGGTTGTGGTAGATTTTTTTTTTTTTGTCTTTCAGAAAAGGAGAGTTTCTATGCTTCACTCAAGAAAGCCAGAACAAAAGGAGAGGAAAGAATAGGATCTCTGTCATAGTGAAATGCCTTTAGGTCCCTGGGTTAGTGGAAAAGAACATAAACTGATTTTAAGATCTATATATATATGGCAGCATTAGATTTATATCACTCAGGACTACAATCTCAAATAGGAATCAGAAATTGAATAAAACGATATAGATACAGACCTGTCATTGAGACAGAGCAACAGCACAAAGATTCCTATGTCCAAAATACAACATGTATATATACAAACACAGCCACATATGAGCAATATGTAATTTAAGAAAACCATGATTTTCTCTCCCTGCCCTCTCCCTTCTCATGAAGTTTATTTAGTTGATTTAGGCAAACAAAAGAAAAGATACAGATGGAAGCAGAAAAAAAAAAAAATATATATATATGGCAAGTGCCACATTTGTCTGGGGGTAAAGAAAAACCTGAAAAATTCTGACCACGTTAAATGAAATGGAAATCTTATTGCAGTTGTCCTGCGGTTCTGAAATAATTGTGTGAATTACGTTCCTCAGCACCAGCATCAAAATCAAATGAACTAATAAAAGTTTCTTCCAGTATTTCCTGTTCTTCCTTTTGACTATAATCAGCATTGAACTATTTCTGGCTTGATTAATATCAGACTTCAAGAAAGAAAAGTTCTGTTGAAATCACTGCATAGGATTACTTGAGTCAAGGCAACATATGTGTCTGTGCTCCCTGAGAGATGAGAACCAAACACAAAAATTGTTCATTATATTAATGACATCCAGAATTTTGCATTTTAACAATGACATAAAAAATAAAGAAGAGATAAAGTAAACTATGCTATCTCAAACAAAGGTAGTTTACCCACAGGTAGTAGTAGTAGTTTACGTTCTCTCATTCCAGAAAATTTTCTCAGAATGAGTGTCTTCAGCTCCAGTGTTATGACTCTCTAGCAGAGCTTTTTAAAGGAGTAGTAGGCACAGTAGAAATTAATGATAATGAAAGGTCCAGCTTCGTCTAAAAGGTCAGAACTTGGACATGAGAGCAAAAATAAGAAAATACCCTCACTTTTGAAACATGAAATTAGCATCTACAAAATTAAATAAGCAAAATTAATGATATGTACCAATGCTCATCACATTAGGACTAAATCTAATTTTATGCACGTCAAGTGCTTGAAATTGAACGTTCCTCCTTTTCTCCCATACATTATGCTTTGTAATAGAATGTGAAGTATTTGAAAGTTAAAATTGGAAGATGAACTATAATCAACTTGGTTAAAGACCTCCCTCAAACAAATGTAAACAAATCAAAAATGTATTTCAGTCACTGTTCTCAACAACATTGTGAAGAAACTGTAGTTTGATTTACAAAGTTAATGTTATCAGTTATCAACCATTTAGCGAACAGTTCTATCCTTCAAACAAGCAACACTTCAAACAAGCGCTACCCACTAATGAGTTTCAAAAATTAAAGTGTTTGCACTTTCACATAATTGGAAGATTACACAAACACTGATGAAAGTGCAACCTACCAGACAACCCTGCTGCCCTAATCTTTAGTCTGAAAGTCCCATCTGGGTCAGGGTGGGATTATGGGGTGTAACTGGTGTGGTGAGATGAGAAGATACCCAAATGCTTTTTCCAATGAGAACTGCTTGCTTAGGCAATTCTCCAACAAAGATTTGGCATCTTTTCTCTTGTATCTGCAGTGGTGGTGAAAACTTTTCTTGAAAGGTCCAGCAATATTCAACTACTCTGTCCAGTCTGAGGCTGGAAATATTCACCAATGGGCCAGAAACACGAGCCAAGAAACTGGCAAAGTAGTAACAAGACAAGTGCTGGCTGCTAATGCAGATTTTATTTCACTGCTTTTGAAAAATAAAACAAAACTGAATGAAACACACACACAAAAATCCTGACTCTTCTAACCACAAGTTAACAAGCAGATTTCCCCACATATATCTTTCTATCCTCTCTCCTTTCAACATGCCAACACCTTTTTCACACAACGGGGTAAAAAATGCCGCACGAAAATGATCACAAGCGAAAGTTTGTACCAATTAGTACGTCCAGGATAAGACAGGCACTAGACAACATTCCAAATTAAAAAAAAAAAGGGAACTGAAATACAGAATAAATAGCAAAAGATGATATACTCTCAGGCCTGTATACTGGAACAACTCTGCCCCTGTGAAATTACACTCTATGTAATTCAACAGTTGTAAGTTATGTTTGTAAGAAAGACTTCTGGTCTAATGACTTCTCTTACCTTCTTACAGCGTGACTGCAAGGCTACTGAAGAGTTCTCCAACAGCATTCAGATGTAAACCTGAAGATTTACAGAGCCACATGCAGATAAAGGAAAAAAGATCACTTGTTTTGCCGTGTGAAAGAGAAAAAATAGCTGATGGACACATAATGACATAAAAACCCAGGATTTATTTTGTGAAAGAAATTTTGAGGATTCAGGAGATCCTCAAAAAGAATCCCTGTGTCCAGTTCCTTTTCTTTCTTCGAATCCTTTGGCCTCTTTGGAGGCAATGGCATCATTTACATTGGCCTTCCTTTCCCTATGAAGTTTAAATCTACGAGGTACGTCTTTCCTAAGAGTTGAAAGAAGTAACTTCTACTTTCCTCCTTTCACCAGGAGAAGGGACTACTTTGTTCATTTTTCTGTGAGTTAGGGGCTTGTGCTAATTCATTCATGATGTGTAGGAACATGCAAATGAATAAAAATATGACATATGAAGACAGACTGGGAGAGCTGGGGTTGTTCAGCCTGCAGAAGAGAAGGCTCCAGGGAGACCTTACAGTGGCCTTCCAGTACCTAAAGGGGGTGTACAGGAAAGCTGGGGAGGGACTCCTAGTCAGGGGGTGTGGTGATAGGACAAGGGGGAATGGCTTTAAACTAAAAGAGGGTAGGTTTAGATTAGATGTAAGGAGGAAATTCTTCACTCAGAGGGTGGTGAGGCACTGGCACAGGTTGCCCAGAGAAGCTGTGGATGCCCCATCCCTGGAGGTGTTCAAGACCAGGCTGGATGGGGCTTTGGGCAACCAGGTCTGATGGGAGGTGTCCCTGCCCATGGCAGGGGGTTGGAACTGGGTGGTCTTGAAGGTCTCTTCCAACCCAAATCATGCTATGATTCTGTGATCCTATGGCCATGAACATATATGAACAATGGGAAATCTTACTGAAGTACAAGAAAACAATTATGATTTTGAGATACAAAGGTTACTTCGCTGAACAGTATTTGAATTAACACTAATCAACTATTATGAGGTGTTACTGGGTGTATGAACCTATGTAAGCAATCATGCAATTTAAACATATCAAGGGTGGAAAGAAGAAAAGAAAGAAAGAAAGGAACAAAATAGTTTAAAGTCTGTGAATGAATCGTTGTCCAGGAGGAACGACTTGGAAGCTGACCATCATTAACTTGAAAACTTGTCTAGTACACTCACATTCGCCACAGTCTGTTGAGTGAGAAAAATCACAAATCTCTTACGCACATGAAAATACAGAAACGTAGAAAGTGAACTTAAAAATAAAAAAATGCAGCTGGAATGGTAGATGTGAGGAGTGAAACTAAGAACATCTACACATACTTTCCAAACAGGGGTTCCTGAAAATAAAATTTAGAAGAGTTATATAATGGTTTCCCAATGGAAGTGTTAAATATCCCTTGACTTGGGAAGCATACAGCTTGGGAAGAAAACATACACTGGATAACAAATACACTTTGGGAAGCATTCTTACGTTGACACAGATACGGAGTACACAATTTCATGGACCTTTCTATCTGTAACTTGTATTGATTTTCTGTGACTTGTATAGATTTTCAGTTGACATAATTTCAAATATCATCAATACAACATCAAAAATTATCTGCATCTTCTAAACAAAACAATAAAAAAGTCATATATACAGTTTGAAAAGAACACTTGAAATTACTTCATCTACCCTTATGACCAAAATACCCAAAGGCAATTCCCACTTCATTTAATTGTCTTTTTTCCTATACTTTTTCTACAGTTCTAATTGATCAGAAAAAATAGCTTAGTCTGCAGTGGACTTTAGAGCTTCCTGAGAATGTGTATGATCTAACAGGTTGGACTTTGAGCTGCAGAGCTTTCCTCATACGTATCTTTCATTTCAACTAAACGCTAATAGGAATGTATTTAACAACCAACATTAATACAAATAAATATTATCCATCCTGTCATAAAAATAATACAGCTCAGAATACCGTCCTGAGATCTAATCTCTTTTCTACTCCTTTCGCATTACTGTTGTACATATGAACTATTCTGCAAAAGCACCCCTCTAGACTAAGCACGAGACTTACAGTTATGGAGACAATAAATAGTTATGATACAGGAAGAAGAGAGCAGATACAAGGAGAGTAATATTGTATTAATACGCAGGTTGAATGGTGACACAAGCACATACATTACTGACCTTCCAGGGCTTGTCTAGCCAGGAAAGCAATATAGGATAGTATAACTTACTGTGTATTTGCTCTTATTTTATATTGAACCAAAAGCTTTTTTTATTTTGTTTTCCTTTTTTTGGCTCATTTCAAATTGCTTCCGAAGTAATATACCTTAAGCCAGAAAAGGGCATGCTTTTAGTCAAAGTAGAGTCTCACTCAGGGAATTCTACCACCATAATTACAGCTGTTTAAATATAGTAGTGCACTGGCTAACAGCACAACTGCAAAACATCCCTGTGTAGACAAGCCCTTACTGTTTGCTCGTGTATAATGTGGGAATAACTACTTCCTTTCATTACAACAGTGTTAATTAATTACAATACTCTAGATAATAGAACATGTATTCTTTTCATATGAACATTAAATCTCACCTTTTTTTTTTTCAGATTGGACTGTTTTCTTAAGCTCTCCTCCAAAAATTACTGTCTTTAGGAGTTCCACAATATAATAGCTATCCCCTTAGCTTAGGGCAGGATGTGTCTTGCCTGGAAATATTATTGAAGTTGTTGCTCACCTAAATCATCTGGAAGGATCATTTAAAAAAAAAAAATAATGACCTGGCACTAAACAGAACTGAAATTGCTGCTGCTGCTTCTGGAACATTCCCAGCTCTCCCAGGTGTCTGGGATGTCACACAACAGGTAACCAGTGAACTTGATGCATACATGAGAGGCTATGAAAAAAAGGGAAATGCAATGTTGAGGGAATCTACAGGAGGTTTAAAAAAAAAAAACAAACAACTTCCAACACTTGGTTACATCTACCACTACTGCTTCTGTAAGAAGATGAAAACTTGGACCAATGTAAGGATGGTCACCTCAGATGTGAAACAGCACCATTTTGAACCATCAAAACCTCACACGTTAAAACAGATTTGTGAACTGAATAATTCATGAAAGAATATGGAAACCCAACATAAACACCTCCCCTGCTGACTGCTGGGATAGGCTGTTTTTTGGAGAGGTAAATAAAGAAAAGGAGGGAAGCTGACTTGATTTACTGTCTTTAGTGACTTTATTGAAAGGCATACATTAGAAGAGTATTTATCCAACTAACTTTAGAGATTTTAGGCCTCCAGACTAGCACCATAGCTATTTATGTAGCAGTAGATATAAATTGCTACATGAAGAAAAGTAGATCAAACACTCACCAATACATTTCCCCGTTGTTTATCTATGGAAGCTAATATTGGACTGTATTAGTACTTTCCTTAAATATCTCAAGGAAACTTAGCAAACTTTTCTGAATTGAAAAGATATGGATGTAGAAAGCTCATTTGAACTAAGATTACAGTCTTGCATATATTAGAGAGAGAACCTTGGAATCTGCATCCAGAAATGTAACTCAGAGTTTTCAAAGCAGTCAAAGAATTTCAGAGTCCAAACTTATTTCCCTGGGATTTAGGTATTCGGCTTCCATGGAGTCATTTCAAAAACTCAGATGTAGTCTTTCAAAGGAACACCATGTTTATTTCTTATGACAATAGGGGCTACTACAGCATCCAAAGACTCCTTTCTGGATAACCCCTGCCAGTGCTTCTTGGCATGTGAAGCAGAGTTTACAGATGAGGTACAGGTATTCCCAAGGGATTCACAATGAATGCCATGACCATATCTGAGAGCCACAGTAGCAAACCAGCACTGATGTGATGGTGGGAGCTCTTTAGAAGGGGTATGAAGGTGAGTGATGGGGGTGGGGTAAGAGTGGTGCAGAGACAAAAGTGAGGGTGTCTGTGTGTCTGCCTGATTTTGTAACTGAAATCTACATGGCAGGGGTAGCAGAACCATGCATTAGAAGTAAGAAAGCTTGACACGCAGCATAGCTCTTGTCCAAGCCCAAGTAATAAAGTATGATGTACAGGAACAGCCAATGCAAGGATATGCTCTGTAGATGAGGCTGTACGGTTTTGTCATTGTAGGTTTTGTCAGCGTGCCTTCTATGAGCACACTTTTAATGGGAACGCCTTTTCCCCATTGTTGTTACGCTTGTGTGTTGTAAACATGAGGTACATTCTCATTCACAATTGGGAGTTTGTGGTGGTGTCTTCTCCTATATCCACATCCACTCTGTATATTCCATAACATTTTACTTGTAGGAAAACAAAACAAAAACAGAGAACAGCACATACTTAAATGCAGGGAATATTTTAATATTAATTCTATACTTCACTGTTTCTAAGATGTGCCCTGCTCTGGCTTTTTAAGTCAAGGTGGTTTTTTTTGTTTGTTTGTCTTTAAAATCACACCTGGATGCTTGCACTTAAACATAAACAGTAAGCATCTCCTGAAAAATACCAACTGTCATAAATACTATGTCTATGAAAAAAGAGAGAATTCAGCAGCAAAAATTAAGCAATTTGACTAAAACTATTTACAGAATCAATGGCAACACTGTGGTAAGAACTAGGCAATGGCGTATCACTGGCAGCAGTGTTTAACTTCACAGTAGCAAAAATTAGAAGGAGTAAGAACAGTTTTATATTTGACATCTTATAGCCCAGTTTCAGTATTTGCAAAACAGGTAAATTCCTCAGGCTTTATCCAAGACTGAAATACATATTCATAGTTTGTAAAATTAGATTTTATGATGCATAAAATAGTGTTGTTTTTATTTAGATAAATTAGTTCTAAGACTAAACAAATCACTTTAGGGATATAAATATGCAACTTCAACTCCCACCCCTCTAAGGCAAGGCATTAAGTCCTAATATTTATTTTAAAATTAAAATGCAAATGGGTAAATATGTTGACAGTACTATTTTTATCATGTGTTTCTGTTGCACTTTTGGTTTCCTTTTTGTATTACAAACTCCTTAAAACAGAGGAAAATTAAGACTCCTATGTTCCTATGTGCAGTGCACTGTACAATCCCAGACCTTATTATCAACTCAGGGCAGCAACTATTGAAACATGCACATTGTAGCCATCTTTTAACTGAACTGTAAAGTGGGACAGCTGGAAATTGCTATACAAGAATAAACAATTACACATATATTTGAATCTGTACAATAACTGGAAACATTTAGAAGTTAATTTAAGGAAGAAATGACTCAGAGAAGTGCCCAAAAGTAGGTGACATGACTATATTGGGCAGGGTACCCTAAGTGTACGAACAGCATAGTATTGGACTCTTATGAGGATATTTCCAAGGTGACTAGAATCCTTCAGAAAATCTCATGACCTTCACCATGATTTTGTGGCAAAACAACTGAGAGAAAAAACACACTCCCCCCCCCCCCCCAAACATATATATCTAACATTGTTTCCAAAAGGGCAAGCTACAGAATAATGTCATAGAGTATAACAGTCTCAAAATAATGTTTCACTGCAATGAGTTATCAATGTCCCTGCTACCTTTAGAAAGCTAAAATATTAACGCTACCCTGAAAAGAATTAAGTTATTCATTCCATTAACATCTAAGCCTCAGGAATCTGTTGTAGACAGGGATTAGTTTAGAGCAATAAGCACCCCGCTTCTGACTGGCAGATGTTATAACCACATCAGAGTAGTCTGAAGTAAGTCTGTTGGAGTCTAGAAGAACTTATTTTCAGTAATGCTGCATACTTTCAAAGGGAATGTCTGGACTTTTAAAAGTATGAAATAAAAGCTATAGACTTAACTTCAGCTGAAATATAACTAAATAACTGAAACCACTGCTGTGTTGAAAGAAGTACAACATCATGATTTATTAAATGTTGGTATAATGAAGCTATCCCATGTAGAAAACAGCTTATTTAAAGCAGATGGGTTCGTGTGTTTCTCTACAATAATTTTGGGTGCTCTATTACCTATTTTATTTAATAATGTAAGCTTGATAATTTTTCTATGTTATTTAAATAGATCTAAGACATTTCTGGCAAGGGTAAAATGGTACAAGAAAAAAGCCATAAGATAACATGGAGGCAAAAGATCTACCTGGTTGAAAGATCCCAGAGATGAGTTTGAGGATTTACATCTGAAATAGAGCTTGCTTGCACTGAACGATTAAGTACATTTGAAATCATGATGCTGGGTCAACACTTAACTCTGCACAGAAAGATCTGCAGAGGGTTTTATTTTTCAGAGTATGAATACCATGACTCATATGCTATCTGGTCTGATGCATAGTCTCATTCACAGTCTCTCTCCACCTGGTGCTGCATGGATGCCTTTTGGTACAAGGGATGTGGTTCTCAGATGGACTCTCAAAACGCAGTGAAAACTACACTGCTGTTTCTTCTGCTATCCAGAGATGTTGGCTGGAAAAATACCAATTGAAGTGAACCAGAAAAGTTTCTATTCTGATTTATGGAAACTGTAATAAAAGAATTCATGTCACATGTATTCTAGAATTCAGCTGAATTCTAAAACAAGTGACAAAGTCACATAGGGGAAAAAAAAGAAAAAAAAAGCAACGTACTAAAAGTTGCCAGTATACCAGGGATGCTACCCTGCAGGGCAAAATTACATTTTTATTTACCAGGCTCTAAATTACTGTAGTTACTTCTTTACCTAAGGTATCAATTCAAATTTTCTGTAAGAACTTTTCCTTTATGCACACTCAGTTTGTGGTTTTTTTTTAGGCATTTTTCATAACTCTCCCTAAGGTATCATAATCTTTCATCATTTAAAGAAAGATTTCTGTTCTCATGCTAAGGTACTGCGTATGCCAGTATGTATGAAAGACAGAGGTAAAAAGCACCTAAGCCTTTGCTATTTTAGTAGTCTGTTTGCAATCAACCTCCTCAATCATATTATCAAGCTTCCTTCACATACCTTTCTAGGTGCTGAGAGGTACTGTAAACATAAAACTTCAAAAAGCAAAAATAAATCTGAATTTGGCACAGACTAAACTTTCACAGAATATCCAATCTCCACATGAAACTAGTTCCAGAAAACCCAGCACAATTTACATGGGGAGGGAAGGGGTGAGAAGAGAGGAAGAAAAAATAATAATAATAATTTAAAAAAAAGTAATTTTGTGGCAGAAAGTGATTGATGCTTCTATGAGAGGGTTCTTCATCTGGTATGAATATTACTTTTGTAGTTTGTCTGCACTGTCAAATAAAATATAGTCAAAGCAAAACTTTGCATTCCACACTCAGGTAGGGCAGTTCCCCATAGAAAAAAACCAGGAATTCTGCATCTGATCTACACTTCTAGAGTTTTGATAGCACACCTACACTAGCCAACAACAAAAAGAATACATGACTTCAGCTATTCTTACTGAGCTGACAAAAAATTTAATGTAGCGTCAGTTATATTGGCAAGAAGGCAAAGAATAATTATTCTGGATACCTGGTATGGATAGCACACTCAATCAAAGTCAGCAATTACATTTAAATACACAGAGATCCAAGAAAAGGATGCATGCCTATTAGGATCAAGCTTTTAATAACAGAAGTAAAAGATAGAAAACTTTACCTGAAAGCACTTCACTTGTGTCACTAACTACGGTATCCCCACACATAAACCACATATCCAGTCCCTCAGCATGGCATTTACACAATTATGAGCAACACAACTGACGACAGACATTAGTGTTGAACTTCATAGCACTAAAGCAAGATTTAGCAAGTGTCATGGAAGCAATTTACAAAGGTACTGCCCTCCAGCTGTCTCCCTGGCCACAAGTTGCCATTCTTACAGCAGAGGCAGCAGAAGACACTGCTCAGTGGCTTCCTGACAAAGCACGGTGCCTTACATAACCTCCTGTTTATCTGTACTCAACGCCATTGATAGGTTTTATTCTAAAGTGTTGTTAGCACATATTCATCTCATTACAGCAGGCAGGAGATGATGGACTGATCAAAACACCAAGACTTAAGGTAAACTTTAACTTCAGAAAATGCTGGCAATATTTGTCACAATGCCACGTCCTGGAAGTATCAGATCAGTACATTAGTACAGTAAGTAGGAAATACAAATATGATTTCACTTTCAGATTATCACATCTGTAAGTGTATTCGAGTAAATTTGTAACATCTTGTCTTGCCAAAACCACCAATAGCTGACAGAACAGAACATTTTATTTTCGTATGGTTACAAAGGTCTGTGGAACAGCTTGTGGAGCCTTGGAGCAACACACAAACTGTGACCAGTAAACAGATATGGATGCTACGATTCCTCTAAATTTGGACAGTGTTCAGCTGCCCTATCTCTGACTGCCAGACTAAATCACCATTATACCACTGACCCCTGGAAAATTACTATTAGAACAGCTCATCAAATAGGTACTTAGCAGAGGAAAGAAACAGATATTTCTCATGACACAAGTTCACAACAAGAAATACCTACACAATACAGTTCTTAGGAATACTGCAAGATCCAATCATCGAAACAATAATCAAACAATACACAGAAGTACTGTTTAATGTCTCAGCTGCAACTATTTACAAATACACTTACAGACACAGAAACACATACAAATATTCAAAATGTATGTCTTCAAAAAATCCAGAGATTGTTTCTGGGATTTTTTCTTTTCTTTTACGAAGACATATTTAAAGTGCTTTCACAGGTACTGAGTAATATAGCAGATATATTTATGATAACGTCTTTTATTCAATCAATTTCTCATCAATATCAACTGCAGTAGTGATGCTTAGAAAATGTTAGTGAAAGTTTGTTCCATCCTGCAGGGACAGCTTGCTCCCAGGCTCAGAGCAGTTACAGTGGTAGGATCCTGTTCTTTAAAACAAAGAACACAAGAGTCAGCCTCTGGCCTCAGGCAGCCGCTAACTTACACATCAGTGGCTACACTTTCCAAATGAAGAGTGCATTGTGCAGCCTGGCAACAGCTCACAGCAGCTGAGTTGTGTCTGCCAAACACAGCCAGGGCTTAGAGCAGATCAATGGGAACAACCAGTGCGTCTGTACATTCATGCATCCATAACATATATGGCTACCAGGCACTAAAGGAAAACAATGAGCTGAACGCAGATATTGGAGGATGCATACTGGGCTGGAAAGAAGAAAAAAAGTAAAGGAGAGCAGAAGCATGGGTTATAGCCTATCTGCCAATCTGTAAGAAAAGAGAACACGGATGACATACAACCTGAAAATCACTTTGGAAAGAACAAGAGTCTAAGAGTCAGCTGGGAGTTTAAGATAGACGAGCCAGACCAGATATACACACGAACAGAAATCATAACATTGTCAATAAGGAAATCACATTGCCATAGGAAACTCATTTCTCAGACATTTAACAGCAGAACAAGCATTCCCAACAGTGGTGAGTCCAAACACTTCTGGATATCCTACCTGAATTTCACTTGTTGCTCAAGGAAGGGCAATATTTCTAATGAAGGAGCATTTAAGCTAAAAGCAGCCAGGCTTTACGCCTGAGTTAAAACACAGGCATCTGTTGGAATGGCAATATTTAGCAAAAACCCGAATTCCCTTGATGGTTAATTACATTGCATAACTATGGCTCTAAAGACAAAACACAGTCACTAAGACAAAAAAGACATGGTTTGTACAAATTGCTATGACTCTTGAAAACCTTGATGATTATACCAGGATAGTTCTTATGAAATGATCTTGACATTCTTGTTTTATTTCATCTAGTATTTTCATCTCCAACAAGACCAAACACTCTCTGTTGAAGAATAATTTATTCCCATGTCAAGCCCTTTTGTTAGTCTTTAGGAGATGAGTCACCAAGTGAGAGTAGCTCTCTTAAAACATTGATACATCAAGATAGCAAACTTGCTGTAGTCAGGAAAGCATGATCTAACCATGATATATGGATATGTCGACAAAATTCAATACAAAAACAAATTCTTAATTTATTGAGATTAAACAGGCATTCATATAACAAACTTTTTCAAGAGAAACAAGTGTGAAGGAGAAATGTTAGACAAGTACCCTCTCCTCCCAAGAACCTCAGCCAAAGTCACAGATGTATATGATTATCAAATGATATAGTTTAAATCACAGAGAAACGTGGAAGCACTGAGTTTATGAAAGAGCTAATTCTTTAAAACTGCTATCTAAGATGTGAAAACTCTCCTGTACTGCCACCTGCTCTTAAGAAACACTGCATAAATGGATGCATTAAAATGAATACATTTATTTTCCACATCCTTTATTGTCAGCTACATATCAGAGCAGAGATAAAGATTCAGTGTAATTACTGCAATCTCTCCAGTTTCTTTGATAACTATGCCCTATTCAGTAAATGTCAGACAGAACATTACTTTGGAACACTGGGCAGTCTGGATTTTCAATAACAGCTAAGTCTGCTCTGTGATTCATAGCAGATATGGTTTTCAAAATACCAGAGTCTTTCAGACAGCTGCACAGGTAATTGTTTTTGGATTAATACTACTACTACAGTAAAACAGCATATTCATTTAATAAATCAAATGATATGTCTTTAAAAAGGACCCAAAACTAGTCACGATAAGAAGTGGTAGAAAGCAAAGAGCAGTATTTTTAAAGAAATTGATCCTACCTACTTTAATGGTGACTGTGAGACTTCAGACGTTCTCTCAGACATGCTCTCTCATGTCCTCAGGTCTACCAGAGACCAGTATTTTGATAAAAAGAAAAAGACCTTGAGATTGTCGGGTTTTAAATTATATACATATATTAAGTAATCCTTCGGGGAAACAACATCCTTTGCTCTGGAACACTGCCAGAGAAAGCACGGCTCAAAGGAATAGGAAAACATGAAGGAAAACATGGGAAAAAAGCATATTTCATATCACCCTGTTAACAAAGGAAAATATATCAGTTCAACAGCAACAGAAAAAGTGCATGCCATTTCTCAAAAAGCTTGGATTTTTCATAGATTTGAAACAGTAGGTAGTGGTGGGAAGGCAACATTTTAAGGAGGCTGATAATGCCCTAAAATAAAATTTTCCAAGAGCCAAAAAATGGTACAGCAGTCCATTTAGACGACAACAAGGTGAGGACAAAGCTAGAATACTACTGACCCCCCAGTTCAAGAGAAAACAAATGGCCAGCCTCTTGTGAGGTTCAAATCAACTGTGCAAAGAAGGAAAAAAAATGAAATCCAGATATTTGCAAAGCAGAAAGTGTCAGTCTCATCTCCCAAGACATGATTCTGCAAGTAATTTAGCTTAAAAAATATAATTCCAAACAATGTCGTCTTTTTTTCCATCAGCAAATCCTTTTCCCACAGAGGACCTTGTCCTAAATTAAATTTTAAAAAGCCATCTTTTTCTGATATAACTGATATTTTAAAGGGGCACAAATAATATATCATAGATACACAGTATTTCATGTTTTCAAAACACTATACAAATACTAACTAATGTTCAGAACAACCCTCTAATTGTAGATAAATAGATAAAAATAAGAGTAATTTCTTTTCTGATTAAATAAAGCATGGGAAGGGAGGGATCACTAAGTTTCCCCTTGCCCTGGGACAAAAACTGTACATGCACTTACTACTCTTCCTTTTAAAACAATTAGACATTTGGAATCTGTGCTGTCTCTAATGGCTTTCTGCTCCACCTAGACTGGAAACCATGCCAAGAATCTTACACACTAAAAAAGTCCAAATAATCCTGCTGTACTTTGTGAAAGCTATATGCCATAAACAGCCCTTGACTGGATTGCAGCTTTAGACAGGTCAAGGATATTAAATACTTACGTGTATTTGCTCATGACCTGCAGCTACCCCACCATAAAGCTCTGTAATAGATAACCTACATTGTCATCTGGGATCCAAAAGGAAAGGACTTTATCTTTCATTTGTGTTTAGCTGCAATAAACTAATTTGCTTCTTCCTGAAGAAATTCAAAATATACATAGCTTTTTTTCCCTGTGTATGAATTCCACCCATTGCCAGTGGAATCACAAGCTTTAAAGAAGTGAAAAATGGCCCTTTTTTTTCCCCAAATTATAAACAAAATCTGTGTTCTGGAACAGTTAAAAAGATTGGATACACACTATGACTCTACAGTGTTTCCCAACACCCACATAAAAACTTTTTGATAGAATCACAGGACACCAATCCAGTTCCCATTCAGACACAGAACACTTAGAAAACACTGTACTAAAACATGCATTGAACTTTTTTTCTACATAAACAGGGATTACTTTCATACTGGTAACTTCATCTTTCATGTAAATACTCACTAAGATCATATGTAGGCCTACCTCAACAAACACAGATCAGGTGCAAGATTAATAATGCCCTCAGATTTCAGTGTGCTTTAGCATTTTACTATTTTAACATGTCCCAGTTTTTTTTTTTAAACAAAAAACTACTGTTTGTTATTACTTCTCTTTGAAGTTTGCCTTCAGCATCTAGTTCTACCCTTCTTCATCTAGTTCTACCCTTCAGTCTCTTGTGAAAGAATAACAAAACCTTCTTCCATTTTATTTGCAGGTAGAACTCCTCCTACTCTGATTTTCATCTCCCTCCATGCTTTGCCTTGACAGCAGCACAACAGTGGAAAATGATTACTGAGCTCAAGCATCTCTATGCCTCTTTCTATCTTTGTACCTCATAAATGTCTGAAAGCTACTACTTACTTAGACTGTAGTTCCACGATTATTGATATCATATCTCAACACTGCCAGACCTCATAGCAAAACAAATTCCATCTGTATGGGGCAAAGCCACATGTCTGTATTTCTACTGAATAATTCAGAAGTAATTATAACAGCATTTATACCAGCTTGTACCTTTATGCTGGCTATTGGAGGACAGACAACAGATAATCAGGTGTAAAAGTAACGTACTTCAGGCAGGCAATACCTGACCTGCCATGAAGCCTGCTGTTAAGAAGGTAACGTGTCAAAATATTTTGAACAACTCCAAACAGTGAGTGCAACTTTTTCCTTCCTTTTCCTTCCTTTCCCTCTTTTTCTCCCTCCATTTTCTGAGTCCTTTATCCCTTCCTCTCTGTGCTCTGCTATAGGGCTTCTTACCTCCTAGGACTGCAGTTCGGTGACATGTTGAATCTAAGACCCATCTAAATATGCACTGCAATACTCAAATTCAGCCATTTCCTCTTAGGGAGCCTAATTGCTATAGCAGCTTTGCAAGTGCACAGTGTTTACCAACAAACTAGAAACACCATAAGTGCTATTGTTCTGGTGGCTCTGATAACTTACTTTGCAGGCTACATTAGTATGACAACTTAAAAAATGCCGGTCTCTACAGTGAATTGTTTGGTTACAAAAACACAGGTTTAAGACTAAGGCACAGATAAACAAGAAATAGCTTTTCGAGCATACACACATGAAGACAGAAAAAGCTTAAGAATTCAAAGGAAAGGGAATAATAAAGAAGCAAAGAAAAAATTGTTTCAGGAGAAAAAACATTAATCCCCATCTAGTAAGTGACGTAAAATCATGTGATCTTTATTAATCTTCTACTAAGTCAATATATTTTTTTTTAACCAGCAATTATTGATCATGTAACAACATCAACAAATTACTTTTTTCATGTGACCCAGTCTTGGATAAAGTATTCTGTCCAAAACCAAACAGAACTATCTTAGCAGTAATATGGAAACTGCACATTTTTTCAGGATGGCACTTTTTTTTTTTTTAAAGCACTTTGACAAAAATAGATTCACCAAAAAAGTGAATAAAAAAAGAGGATATTATTTTCATGTTTGCCAAATTATAAATTAAAAATTGAACATATTGCCAGGCTTGCAAAAATACATTTTGGAATCTAGCCTACAAAAGAACTGTACTCTCTGTCCTTTTTATTCTGTTTTTACTTCAGCATTCATTTTATTTTAGCCTACGAGAAACAACGTTTTCCTGTGGCTTCTAAAATTTTGACTAAATGAGAAGGATTGTGATTTATATTGACAAATTACATTACTATATTGCAATGACTTCATAATCATAATCAATGTAGCTGGTGCATAACCATAAATTGTGTACTGCTTATTAGATTTGCTAATTAGGAGGTTGTAAGGTCTTTATCTTCCTGCGTATAAAATTTTATGCATGAAATGCAGCAGTGCTGAAAGCAAAACACTTGGGTTAGTACCACTAATGAGTGTAGCAGTGCCAAAATGTCAGTGACTTCACTCTGGTCACAAAGGTCTCAGTTTGTCTGGGTCAATCGTTTTCCATAATTTCTATTAATATGCCAAAGATAAGTCAGTAGAAAGCTAAAGAGAACAAAGTTAAACCTTAAATCCATTTTATTCTCTTATAAAGAAAAAGGTATTTTCTAGAATAACATCAAAGATAAAGATAAGGCTTTTTCACTGTTTACATTACTTTGTTTTCCCTTTTAAGCTTCCCTAAGACCATGGCTGTGGGCAAGGACAAGAAAGAGTAGTGGCACTGGGGACAGGGATCTACCAGACCTAAGGCAGCTGCATATTACTACTGAGAATCCAGCTCAGAGTGCCAAGAACTACCTTCAGACAACTCTAAAATGCCTCAACAGTAAAAAGTTACTGAAGATGAGGGTATTTCAGGAGACTACAGGAGAGCTCTCTCTTAACCGTAAGTTCTCCAGAAACCTTACTTTTAGGATTAGGATTTGAAGTACTGCACAATCCCCGAGAACTCTAAATCTGTGGTTACAAAACAAGGAATGGTTTCCCATCAAAGCAAAGCCCTGCATTACAGCTGGACTGACACCACAGATCACCCTGACCAAGACATGCTAACCTCTTTTACGCTGATTTAACTGTGACCGTTCATTTTGTACATCATGCTAATTAATCACATGGCAGGTACATGCCTTCACCCCAACAGAACTGGCCCCCTGCTCAAAGCACTTGCAGCCTCATACGGTCAACTCTGTAAGAGGTATAATTCCCTTGTCCTTTAATGAAGGCTATTAGAATGAACTCTGAAGCACTGTGCAGAACTGTGGAGCAAAACATAAATAAAAAGACAGAGAAGAAGGGGCTGGGCACATACAAAAGCAAAGGGATAAAGGGCAGTAACAATAAATTACCAACTGCAAGAGGACCTAAATGAAGGGCTAATGAAAGCTGAGAGTACACACAGCATCCAGTAAAGCTGTGAGAAAAGACACAAGAGAATGAACAGCAGACACAGACAACTGAGAAGCAGAAAAGCCTCCCCAAAGGCAACCCATAAAATTCAATAAACATCTGCTGATTGAGCCTCTAGGGCTTAAATACAACTACTACGTGGTGGTAGAAGATTGCCAATGGTTTTGCTAACAATTCATCTTTAAGCGTACAAATAGGAGGCATCGTGACTTAAAACTCCTGTGTGTCATGGTTACCTTATTTTTTTTTAATCTATTCTCTCGAAATTACTAAATTACAATATCTCCTCATGCAATGCCATCAAATCTACTTAAAGTCTGCAACAATGTCATTCTTAAAAGGGTAGAATTGTCCCAACTCAACCTACCATTAAAATCCTCTAAAATCCTTTTCTGTAAAATGGTCTTTTTAAGTATAATTTCATAACCATGCCCCGATAAGACACACTCCTCTCTGCAAGACCAAGCCAGGCAACAAGAATTGAGTTATCAGTTTGACTAATAAGATTTCTGATAAAGCATGTAACATAATGTAATTAACAAATTGAAACATAAGTTCTCATACACAATGACAGAATTGCATCAATAATGGTTTACAGCTTATTTCAGCTCCTCAAATGAAATGCGCTATGAAGTACAAAGTATCGCTGCAGTGCTACTGGACATTACTGGCATTTCAAATTTAACACAAGGTTTACTCTCTATCAGTTGTCCTATTAATATGTTCTGAACAAAGGAAAGGATCTTTACTTACATTACTTATACTCTGGCCTATAAACAATACCCAGTAAACCATGGCAACTTGGTCCTTTAACTATTCTAGGATACTAAGTCAGAAAATTTAGTGTTACCAACTGATCACAATTCCTATTCAGCCAAACAAAAAGTGCAGCTTTAGTCCTAGCCCAGCTGGATGGGAAGAAAACAATCTAGAAAGCAGTGAAAAATGGAACTATAACAGGACTGTGAATGACTTCATCGAGTCCAAAAGACCACTAAAATTAATCACATGAATTTTTCAGTATCCCAATTGCAAATGTTTATGATCATGTATTTTCAGTTGAAAAATAAAAACACGCAAAAAATAGCTAAAGAAAAATTTTAAAAAACAGTTCTAGAATTCTTCAGTGTCCTCTATGCCTTTATCTACATTTCTGCTAAATAGGAATTTTTAAAGTTTATATATTTTATATTATCATGATTTCTTATATATATATATAATGTTTTACCATACATATGGCATTGTTCTGCAGTAACTTAATATCCCAAAGATATTGCTTGCCAAGTTTTATTAAATTATGCATTTGCAATTATTATTTTTTTTAACATTAAGAGCCATTAAGCTCATGACATATGAAAAAGAAAAATGAATGTAAGAGCACACATCTCATTTAAACAGTCAACAGGTAGGAAAAAAAGTTCTCTGCTGTTACATTTGTAACACGAACACTAACTCAGTTGTCAGAACAGTGTTCTGACACCCCTTAAAAGGTGTCATGAATCAGCAATAGCGGAAAATGTTCACAAAAGTTAAATTAATTTAGTTTTCTACAATAAATTTGAGATTTATTTCTTCCAGCCATCTTCTTTCCTCTTCTTCCTTCCCCTCACCCAGTGGATGCTAATTCCTGTTCTTTTTTTCCCCACACTGCAGTGTCCAGAATCAAGGAATCATAGCATGGGTTAGGTTGGAAGGGACCTTCAAGACCACCCAGTTCCAACCCCCTGCCATGGGCAGGGACACCTCCCACCAGACCTGGTTGCCCAAAGCCCCATCCAGCCTGGCCTTGAACACCTCCAGGGATGGGGCATCCACAGCTTCTCTGGGCAGCCTGTGCCAGTGCCTCACCACCCTCATGGTGAAGAATTTCTTTCTAATATCTAATCTATTACATTCTGGATCAACAGAGAATGCGCTATCACTAGAAAACCCCAAATGGCTGCATTTCAGAAACAAAACCTAAATTTAAACTTCCCTACTGTAATATATATAGTACTGTTTTTCTGAGATTCTTAGCAATGCATGTGGCAGAACATACGTGCTTTCAACATCCAGTAAGAACTAAAACTGCAAAAATCTTCCTTTGATCTCTTTGAGGGAAAACTTCTTCCATAAAAAGCCACTGCAACTTACTATAAAGATTAGCAGAGAGGGCACAAAGAGGAATAGCAGAAAGGTTTTTGTTTTTAAAGCATCCCTTGCTACTACATGAACGCTCCTGCCAAAACTCAAGCACAAAAAGGAAGCAAACAGAGAGTGGGTAACCTGGGGGGAACACAGAGACATCATCTGAGCATGCAGGACTGAAGTTAGGAATGCCAAAGCCCAGCTGGAATTGAACCTGGCAAGGGATGTAAAAGGCAAAAAGGGCTTCTGTGAGCACACAAGTGACAAAAGGATGACTTAAGGAAAATGTGGGCCCACTGCAGAAAGGGGTGGGGAATCTGATGACATAGGGCATGGAAAAAATGAGGTACTGGATGCCTTCTTTGCCAGTCTTCACAAGCAAGACTAGTCAGCAGGAATCCCAGGTCCCAGAGACCTGGGAAATACTAGAGCAAGGATGATACAACTTTGGTAGAAGGGGATCAGGTCAGGGAATACTTACGTATACTGGATATATGCAAGCCAATGCACTCACAAGTGCTGAGGAAGCTGGCAGAGAGCATTGCAAGCCCACTCTTGATAATCTTTGAAGGATCAAGGCATTTGGGAGAAATGCCTGAGGACTGGAGGAAAGCAAACGACACTGTAATCTTATAGAAGGGCAAGAAGGAGGGCCCACAGAACTACAGGCTGGGCAGCCTCACCTCGATCCCTGCAAAGGTGATGGAGCACCTAAATATGGAAACCATTTCAAAGCATACAAAGGACAAGAAAATGATTAGGAGTAGTCAGCATGGATTCATCAGGTTGAAGACACACTTGACAAGCTTGAGAAACCTCTGCAATGAAATGAGTGGTTTGGTAGATGAGGGGAGAGCAGTCAGTACTGTCTACCTGTACTTCAGTAAGACCTTTGACACTGTTTCCTATATGATCCTTACAGAAACGTTGTTGAAGCATAGGCTGGATAAACAGATGGCAAGCTGGACAGAAAAATGGCTGAACAGCTGGGCCCAGAGCGTGGTGATCAGAGGCACAAAGTCTAGTTGGAGGCTAATAATTAGTGGTATACCATGCGTCAGTACTGGATTTGATCCTGTTTCACATCTTCATTAATGAGCTGGATGACGGGGCAGTGTGCCTTCAGCAAGCTTACAGATGAAACAGAAGTGGGGGTAGTGGTGGATATACCAGGATGTTGTGCTGCCATTCAGAGGGACCTCAACAGGCTGGGTCAATAAGAGCCTCATGCAGATCAGCAAGGGGAAGGGCAAAGTCCTGCACCTGGGGAGGAACAGCCCCAGGCACCAGGATGTGCTGGGGCCACCCAGCTGGAAAGCAGCTCTGCAGAAAAGGTGCTGGGGGTCCTGGTGGGCACCAAATCGAACGTCAGACAGAAATCTGCCCTTGCAACTAGGACTAACAACATCCTGGGCCGCATTAGGAGGAGTGTCACCAGCCTGGTGATCTTTCTTTCCCCTTTTCTTGGCACTGGTGAGGCCATGCCGGGAGTACTGGGTCCAGTTCCTGGCTCCCCAGTACAAGACAGACATGGAGCTGCTGGAGAGAATCCAATGAAGGGCCATGAAGATGATGAAGAAACTTGTTCCTTCTGTGAGGAACAGCTGAGATATCTGGGACTGTTCAGCCAGGAGAAGAGGAAGTTCAGGGGGAATCTCATCAGTGTATATAAACACCTGAAGGGAGAAGGCAAAGAGGATGGGGCCAGCCTCTTTTCAGTGGTGCCCAGTGACAGGACAAGAGGCAATGGGCACAACTGAGATGCAGCACGTTCCCTCTGAACATCACAAGACACTTTTTCCCTGTGAGTGTTACTAAGCACTGGCATAGGTTGCTCATGGTGGTTGTGGAGTATTTACCTTTGGAGTTAATCAAAAGCTATCTGATCATGGGCAACCTACACTTTGTGGCCCTGCTTAAACAGCATTCCTGGACCAGACAATCTCCAAAGTTTACTTCCGACCTCAACTACTCCGTCACTCTGTGATGGAAACTGAAATCTTATTACTGCAGAATATTATTATATAACATTCCAAATGAGATATGGCAGCTACCTATACCTAATTGGAATCAATTATTAGGTTCTAAAATGTTTAAATGACACATAAAAAGAGATTCAGCATAATACACATAACATGGAAATACAGGAAGTTAAAGAAATGTTCACAGGAAAGAAGAAAACCTCATCCATTAAATTAGCATATTGCAGAAGGGGTAGGTATTGAAATTCAACTGCGTTGACTTTCACAAAGAAAGATAATTATGGGTATACAGAAGTATTCAGCCCTGCAGGACATGAGAGAATCTGTACATTTTTAAAAGCATGAAAAAAGTTCTTGTTTTGCAGAGATATATCAGAGTAACTAAATCCATACAGATCTCTATGCCAGACAGTGTTTAACTGTTATGAGTCAACACACTTTTTTTTTTTTTAAAAAAGAAATCTTTGCACCACAGGGAAGGCATCTCTCAGCAGAGAAGATGAAATGAAGAGATTCTATCTGTTCTTAATACCAGCTTCTCATAAGACATAAGAAAAGTCATTCCTTTCAAAAGAAAGGAAGTATCATAACAAATTTCGTCCTTTACATACAGCAGTCACCGTGATATTGCTGTCATACTGGTACCATTCACAGCATTTAAGTGACGTATCATGCTATAGCAGAGATATATTTTTCCACAAAACTGATTTACTGATCTTACTAAAAAGAACAGTATATTTACTTAGCACAGGCCAATCCTTCTACTGTGTTAGTTATACCTGTCTGAGCACTGGCTTCTGGTATACCAAGCATCACAGGAGAATCATTTGTTCCTATAGGAATCAGACTGCCATACATAAAGAGAAAGAACCAGCTGATAAACAGGTAGACCATCTTAAATTTAAATAAAAAGAACCAAGTAAGTCTGCAAATCAAACAACAGCAACATCCATAACCAGCAAAACATACACTTTAATATATTATACAAGCAAAAAGGGAAAGAGAAGAAGGAGCAGAAAGATGAAATTATCTCATGCAGATTTAGCAGCAGCAAAGGACAGTCCTCAGCACACTGTTCATAAATGGGTACCTGGACACTGGCTACAAAACAGATCTCAAGTATAAGCAGTTCAGGGTAGAGTCATCATAGCCTATTGCAAGCAAATATCAGTTAATTTAAGGCCTTTGCAAACAAATGATACACTGGGACTTGCAGGTTGCAAAAGATAGACTTACTAAGACCGTCACCCATGCTCAGTTTTGTGGGAACATCAGCTTCATCCACACCTTTGGAAACATGGTTCAGAAGGGCACTGAGCTGTCAATGAAATAATTTTGGCCTTACCATAGTGCACAGTAATGATCTTATATTTCTATGTCATCACAATCATATATCATCGTTCTATTGTGGAATTCCGATTGTCAACATTGCAACCATATAATTTAGTCTTCTGGACATATTTCAAAAAGTTGCAACAGTACTGAGGTACTGTTGTGTCTGTAGTGAACACTGAAACATCCTCACATTTTTTAGCATGTAAATGGCCTATCTTAAGAACACTATCTCACTTCAGTTATCATCAGATGGCCATTTTCCATAAGCCTGATGGAAATTTCTACTTTGTGATGTACCATATCCTAGTGAAATCCTGGTAAAAAATCCTGGTAAAAAAAATCCAGCAAGCATCCACTGAAACATTTCCAAAATTCTACAATGGCTAGTGATTGTAATCTACAAAGTTTAGCCTGCAATCAATAATAACACAACCAACAAGTATTTTAAAAAAGAAGCACTATAATGGTTCAAAATCCAGCAGCTGGAACTTGAAAGTGCCTGACTTGAAATGCTAATGTAAACATAATTCAAAGACTTTACACTAATGTATTAAAATGGATACTACAACCGCATAATGTTTTTCTGCTGCACAGATGGGAAACTTGAATATGTATCCTGTCCCCACACATATTCAGCTCTAGTCTCTCCTTTATGGGCTTCTTTTCCAGATTACTCTGTCTCCAACTATTTGTTACAGAGCCCGTATCCAGGTCTCATCCATACCCTTCGCAGCTGACTTCTCCCCCCCGCTTCACAGGTCCCCATTCTCACCTTCCAGCAAAGACGTCTTGCAACATATCCAGCTTGCTGTCGAAGCAGTATTCCTGGTGACCTCCACTGCCCCATCCTTCTATGTCAACTCATTACTTCAAGTCCTAGTTTCTGTTTCCAGCCTCCTTTGCACCTGCCAGTGAGAGCCTACCCCTCCTTTGTGCCTTTTCCTGATTTCCAAGCCCAGCTCTTGTCCTTAACTTTTAATCAGAAAACAAGATCCTCAGCAAGTGGTAAGACTTGACTGGATGGGTAAAGTTGGGAATTGTCTGAGGCCAGAAAGGAGCTGACATCTTCACACCATGTCACAGTGACTCCAGCATAACCCAAAGCTCAGCGATACAACAGTGGAAGATTTCCACCAACCTCTGAAATTAAGCAAATTTAGTTAGATCTTCACTGCAGAAACTTTAACTGCAATGATCTAGACAAGTCTTAAACTAGTCACTTGCAAACATTCTTGCCCTTCCCCCTCCCTGATTACCTTCACAAGGTCAGTTAAAGGAAAAGATATGTAAATGGTAACGCCCTAGCAAATTTCAAGTTCTGTTTCAAACCCTGGTGACAGCAGAATCAGCAGAAGTTCTTGTATTTCTAACAGGAGAAAGTTTTACCTGCTTCACTGGCTTTATTTGTGGAAACAAATGTAACATTGTTTAATAATTTTCCCAATAAATTCAACTTAGGGATGGACTTCAATTTGAACAGTCAACTTTTTGCAAAGCTAGAATGTAACAGGAGTTTACATTAGGAAGCAGCCTTAACCATGGCATTATCAGTCCCACCTAAAGATATTAACTCTTTCATTGCATTACAATTCCAATTTTAAAAAGAGCTATATTATAAAGGCAAGGCTGACCAAAATTTTAGAATTTCTCTAATTACTATAAATATTTAACATACAAACTTAGTATTTTAAAAGGGGCAGTCTCTTCCTGCCTTACTTTTTCAATGTTCTATACTTTAATAACAAGAATTGTGTTGTTACAGTAGTAGCCACTAATAAAACTCACTATTCTTGTCAATACCTTTGCATTTAGCTGAGAATAACAGAGCAACAAAAGCAGAAATCAGAAATAACACAAACTAAAAAGTTCTTAAGATATTAAGTAAAGCCAGAAATTCTTCATTGATCACATTTTTATCTGCATTTAGAAATAGTTAAGACAGAGACATCTGGATACTAGAGAAAGAAACATTTGAACATAGTTAAGTCATGTTTAAAAGTAAATACAAATTTAAATACCACAAGCTTCAATTTCAGGTTCACCTCCTAAGTCTAAATATTTACATAAATACTGTTTTTAAACATTTTGTGTAATATCAGCTTGCATTGAGAGAATTAGCTTTTCAATGTGCATGTCAAAGCAGCAGTCAACAGCACAGAGCACTCCAAGCAAAACTTCAGAACATGAAAGGGAGAATTACTCTGTCGATGACTTAATGACACCGTGGAAACCTTTACCTGTTACCCTGATTGCTTCCAAGCTCTCAAAACTCAACTGTAATGTCAGATTTTGAATTCTGTCACAACTCTTTGTTAACGACTCACTTTTTATTACAAGTATCTTGGGATCTTTAAGTGACCCTAATCATTATTATTTATGCATTATCTTTTTAAATTTGGTGGGACTGAAAAGATGTTAATTAATAGTTTCATTTAAGTTATAAATTTACATGTATGATTACATCGACTTAGTTAGAATACAGAACCCAATTTCCAGAGTTTTAATGAATATCTCTGTTCATTATAGATGGCAGAAATCTAGATCTTCTGAAAATATATATCATTCACACAGAAGGTTCATTTATATAGCAAATTCTGACACAGCACTAATGCAGACTACCAACAGCATCAAAAAATTCTTATTACCAGCACCAGATCACACTCCCCACACCTTGTTTCATCACAAAAAATCTTTGAATTCAGAGATCACCACATTTCCCTGCAGAGTACATTGGCTGATATATTACTACTACATGCAACAGAATAATTTAAGGAGGCTTTTCCATGCGTTCTAGAAGCAGAAGTAAAATCTGCAACTTTAAACACTATGCAAGTCAAAAAGACTATAAAACCTAAACATGAGGGAAAAAAAAAGAAAAAAAGAAAAAAGGAGTGGCAACAACACATTTCCTTTTCAATCTTGTATCAAGCTACTAAGGGCTCCAGTACAAAATATCTCATTATATCCTACCACAGCTGCCCAGTTTCACTACAAAGCCTTTCCCTGTGCTCTCTCTCCACACATACATACAGCATAGTCACTTTTGCCTTTGGAAACAGTGATTCTGCAATCTATGGATTCTTCCTGCAGAAAGTTTCATTTATGTGTTCCTTTACAGACTGCAGATCCATAGATGGCAGAGTAAGACAAACCCAAAAACCCTTGCAAAACAAGAAGGAGTCTCACAACTGTTCCCACACGTGGTCAAGTCTTGGTACGTCCAAGACTGTACATAGGCAAAAACACGTTTTTATTCTCCAACACAGATTGTAAGAATAGAAAAGGAAGGTCGAGTTGACCTTTATCTCCAAAAATCTCCTGGGAGTGAATTTTGGCTTTTTAATGTAAGAATAAAAACAGGAAGTCTCTATAAACATTTAGAGGACCCAATACATTGGTAACGTTACTTTCACAGCACACATTTGTCTTTATTAATTTCTCAGCCTGTAAGGCATTTTTCAAATACGTTTTTCTAGGATCAAGGAATATTAAAATATCAGGCAGATAAGTTACATAATCTGTCTTTTTTTCATTAGAAGGCTGCAGAAGAGCATTATCTGTGCTGACAGTGTCTGGGCATTTTGAGTAATCTTTTTATAGTGCTTCAATTTAATAACATCCAAGCTTGGAACACACTCTGTGCCTGATAAGCAGCTCATACAAATCCAGAAAGTAAACATTCTTTGAAGTCACTGTATTTTTTACACCGGAAATACCAGGCATCAGTCACACCGTAAATTACATACGTTGATCATGCCAGAAATAGAACCCCCGCAGCTAGACTATGGATTCAATCTCATGTTTCAACCCATGTTTCTAAAATCAGCAGCACAGTTCACTGATAACATAAGAGCAAACTTGTCTGTTAATAAACTGTGGATGTATGTCCAAATGATGCAGGAAAAGCTGGCTTTCCCCTTTCAAAGAATGGTTCCACCTATACAATATAGTTTCAAAAGTTTCAAAAATAAGTTTTTAAAGTTTCAAAATAAGCTATAAAAATAAATTAGATTTTTCAAAGAGATGAATAATCCATAGATTTGTGGAACAGAAGAGCAGTGAATGCAATCTAGAATCTGCATTCAGACTCTATAGTTACTATCCTGGAACACAATCAATAAAGTTTCCCATTAAAGTCTCTTCTGTAAATTAGATAGCTACATCAGTGTAACTGAAATGCACAGCAACTCTTTAAATTCTTTAATTATATTTCACATTCACTATCTCAACACCCCTCAAGACAACAATATGTTAAAATGTCATATTTCTGAAGTTGTCACATATGCCATTCAAATCAAGAAAAAGGACAAGCAATGGGCAGAGTTCACCTAAAAAAGACTTTTAAAAAGGTACAGCAAACTGTCCCTCACCACCTCTGTAGCAATGAAACCAAGAACACCCTTCTAAGACTACAGATATTGCTACCAGTAGAGTTTTATCCAGATCTCCACTGGAATCCATTTAAGAAAGTTTCTCCTTATGACACTTTGATTTAAGCATACTGGGTTGCTTTGTTCATTCTTCCAAGACTTATGTGTAGTGTCAGCCGTTGCTCAGCAGTTCACAAACACTGTTCACCTTTTCAGTTTATCTACTGAAATCAAGTAATTTAAAAAGATGCCATGTTTAGTATTGGATAATCACATTTCACTCAGCTCTGTTGCAAGACCGCAATATTTCAAAGGATTGTGACAATACCACAACTCCCAGAACATCATCATCTGCTTGGCGAAAAACATACACCCTCTCTGGTGGGCAGATGCTGTACATGCTTTTTTATTACAGGTTCCATACACCTTTCACACTGAAGGCCAAAGCCACGTCCAGCAGCAGAAACAGGCTTCCAATGGGAGATGGTGCTCATCTGTTCACAAGAAGTACTGAGAGTGCACTTGCAGGCCTGTTGCACAGCCAAAGACCATTCAGGAAGCAGATGCGGCGTGACATTTGCTCACTGACTGTCTTAATAGGACTGCCAAACCCAGAAGACAGAACAAGTGTTTGAGATTTAATCCCAGCCTTCAATGCATACAAAACCTGTTCCCTATTCCATCAGTGCTATTTCCTCACATGCATGTACGGTATGAGCACAAGCTGATGCTTGTTCTAGAAGAGCAGAGAAACACATGGGAAAGTACCTCAGGGTGGGGACTGCTGCTGCTGAACTTTCCCCTTCCCAGAGGGGCTCAGCCCAGTGTCCTGCACCTCATCCCGCAACTCCTCTCAGACTCACTTGCTCTCTGTCTAAGGCTAGGAAGTGAACATTTTGGCTTGCAAAAACCTAACTCCCAAGCACAAAGAAAGAAGCAGAAGGTATAAAGTATGCACCTAAATCAGCACAGTACCTTTTAATTTTGCTGTGCAGAAAATATATCCTTTTTTTAGAAATTACATACCATCAGCTTATATACTGAATGATAAAAAGAACATAAACGGTAACATTAAACAAAACATTTGCATCTAAACTGCTGAATATATTGCAATACTATAACACCAACACTTAGCCCACAACAAAATCTCTTTGACGTTGTCTTAGCAGCACCAAGTTCACTAGCCTCCCTCTAGTGAAAATTGTATCCAAGGATGTAATTTGGCTCTTGATCCAAGGATATAATTTAGCCCTTAAGTATACAACTGAGAAGGACATCACAAAGCTCAGCAATTTATTCCCTTAATGTTCCTACATTACTCATTTGAACTGTCTCAGATTAGGCATGTGCATGACTGCTGACCTTATTTAGCGTGACAGCTGTACTAGGTCAGACCACAGATCTCCCTACCTCAGCACACCCGTATCAGTGGATAGCTAGGGAAGGGTACAAGAACAAGCCTAGCATGTAGTAGCACCTCCCTGGAAGGCTACTTCAGCTTTAGCAAACTGAAGTTCACGGACTTCCTGAGGTAGAGTCTTTGAATTTGAATCTTTTGAATTTGGAAGAAGAAAGTACAGGTTAGACCATCCAGCTTCTTCCGTACAAACACCTCTTTCTGCAAAATTACCAAGTGAATATATACAAAGCATATGAATTCTGATACAGTTTCATTTTAACTACATTTAAAAAAAAAACAACACAGAAACAGTATAATTGCATTTTCTGTGCACTGAACTACTGACTTGTACATGTTTTCAGAGACACTCATGATGCTGGCTTTAAGTATAATCACATAGTGTACTCTTAAGGTTTACAGTACTGCATGACTAAAAAAAAAAAGAAGGAATCCAAAGAGCACATGCCTAATTTGTGTGTTATGTATTGTATACACATCACATCCATACTTAATGAAGCCTTAAAAAGCAAACTCCACAAATAATGTTAAAGGCATAATATTGATTGGCAGGTGAAAGCCCACATAGTTGGATATCACTATTTACTTAAAAGGTATCAAAGCCTGTACTGCATTCCCATGGAGTACAGAAAGAGTCATCTGCAAAATTCAGATTTTTTTTTTTTTAAATTTGCCTCTCTTAATGTATCACTTACTGAAACTGTATCACTTACTGAAAACAAACAAACAAAAACAAACACTAGCACCACCACAGAAAGCCTTGCAACGCAAGAACAATGTTTTTTCTACCACTGTATTTAGTTACAACACACTGAATCTCCCATGCAAACAGCACATTGGCCAATCTTTCTTTGAACAGAACGAAAATAAGATTGAAGGGGAAGAAAAGCAGAGAAAATAAGGTAACATACTGATATACGGATCAATAAGCAACAGTTTGAACTCTAAAGCTAGAAACCACAAAGTATGAGTTTTGTACAAGTCAGACTGACCTGTGATAGAAATCTGATTATTTTCTATTTTTATTTAATTTCTGCATGACCTTTGGAATGGAACAGGGAGAAGCAAATAAAGACTATCAAGATTTCTGTTTACCTGGACAAGAGTATAGGAAGAGCAAACATCAACCACACAAAAATTTCTACAATTACAGCTGTGTCTTGAAAAAATTATGTAGCTTATATTTTGCCCATTTCCCAAAGAGAGATCTAAATCTCAAGCAAAGAAAGTTTCAATACAAATGGAATGAGTTGCAATAATTTCATTTTCTATTTTGTCTAATGCATCCATTCAAGAACACATTTACTATACCTCCAGGGCTTTGTAGTTTTCCTATTTATTTTAATAAAAGTAGTTTCATGCCTAGAACTTCACATACTAAAACAAAGAGACAAAAGCACGCACCTACAATAAAATCCACTGTGCATTGTAGACTTTCTTGGTCTGTCATTCTTTTGCCATGTAGACATACACAGTGGTAACAACCACTGCAACAGGAAAATATGAGCTGACAGTAGAGTCAGAGTTTCAAGTGAAAACAGAGTAGGACTGCACTAATTTCCTCTTGTAGACAGTTTCAACTTCTCCCATTGAACACAGTGCCTCTGTCTTCGATTGATCAAAAATAAATATGGCATACAGAAGGTATAATCAGAAAGGAAGGAAAAGGGAAACGCATGACAAAGATGTGAGAAACACAGAAAGACTTTTCCAAAGGCTTCCTGTCTTCAATAACAACAAATATAGCAGTTCAAATCAACAGTAGGAAAAGGCATAATGGAAGCATGCAAATTACATGGAGAAAACAGTTGGCTGAATAATTAAAGGTAAGCAAGTAACTAACTGCATCTCTGAGTACTTATGCGTATTCTCCCATGTAGGGCTTATTTCTGTAAGCCCTCCATGTTTCATTCAGAACGTGCTTTTTTATTTGAAGACCAATACTGAGGCTGACCTGGCCCTTTGAGTGAAACAGACTAAAGCATGCTTACACAAGCAGCTCAAATCACAGAGATGATAACCAGCAGCAAAGAAACGATGATTAGCAGCTGGGGAAACTCAGGAGCGTAACATCTTCACTGGTATGTTTGCAGTCAGAAAGGGGCCTACTTCTAACTCATCTGTGGCACCAGACTACAGATGTAAATCAAGTATTAAAGTAAGCTCATTGGAATAAACAAACAAACAAAACGTTCCATGGTGCATGGACACAGACTTCTTTTGATATTTCTCATGTTAAAACATTGGATGCAGAACATACTTACAACAAAAGTCTTATTTTGTGATGGGTAAAGTAAACTTGAACAGGTAATGTTTCAAGGTAGAAGTGTCACTGCCTGCTCCAAATAGCTAAGCAAGTATCAGATTTTTGTGACACTCCACATTGTGTGTGACCCTGGAGCCTTGAAAATCAAACGTTGAAGGAATAGAAAGCAGTGAACAACAGACCAACAAGAAAAGTGTAGCCAGGAACCCCATGACAGACTCTTTACAAAAATAACCCAGGCTTTTATACTGAGGTTATGAACTCAATCTATGCTGTGTTGCCGGTACACAATTTCTAAACAATCATTTGAAAAAGTAACATAAGAGTTAATTTAATTGAACTATTTTGTAGTTAAAGGAGGAATATATACAGAATTTCTTTTAGTAGAACTCCCCAGCCACAAACCTACCACTCATCTTGCATGGCGAGATACTGCACTGGCTTAGGTCTCTCATATTTACTTTGCTTTCCCCTACACTGCTGCCCCTCTCACAAACCTACTGATTCTGATTAACTTTCCATGCTATACCTCATTGTCTCCTATCTCTGTACAATTAACTCCTCAAATCGTGAACTCTCTCATTCTGCTAAACACGTCCTATTATTTCTAATAAAATATAAAATAAATAACATGTTACAATGTAAGGTGTATCAAAGAAATAGGCAAAGAAGAAAGAGGAGCATATCAGTTAAACCGGGAATGCAGATTCAATTTTCTATAAAATGACCTCAATAAAATGCTTGGGATTTCAGAACATAACTCAAATTAGCAGTTCTCAGGACAAGTAAACACATAAAGATGATGCATCCAAAACATTTCAGCAACTGCCAGAAATACACCACTTCTGAAATATTTATTAAGTATTTGCATAACATCTGATATGGCTTTAATTTCTAATTTATTAAAAACATACACAAACATGTTGTACAAAAAACAGACATACCCACAACTTTAAGAAATAACAGCGTAGTAGGGTTTGCAAGGGAAAAGCAGAAAGTTTCCCATGGCTTGATATCTTTTAGGCAAGGAAAATAACATTCACCTAACCTAAAGGAACAACATCACCTTGGAAAAATACAATCAAATACAACTTTGCCAATGTTGTTGTCACACCAATAAATATTTGTAATCTTCTGCTCACCCCACCTCCCTCCTAAATTAGTCACCATCTGGTTAATCTCAGCTGAGATCTCCATATTTCACCTACTGCAAAGATGAACCTTGGGTATAAACACAGCTCTTGGGAGGTAAGGGAATTTCTGCTGCAGGGAAACAGGAAAAAGCATCTCTACACGATTACAATCATTTGCTTTTCACCAGTCTAAAGCAGCAAGAAAGTTCAGGTCATTTCCTCACTGGCACAGCAAGTTATAGCAAGATACACATTCTATTAATTTTTAATTGCATTGCTTGCAGAGTGAAAACCCAAACGGGGAGCGTTTCTTTTTAAAGCATAAAGAAGGGCACTGAAACTGCTTACCTCACTCAGCTCTGCAGGAGAGTCATTTCCATATTTCAAAGCAACTCCAGAATTCATGATGAGACTTCTCAGGGCTTGATGATTTCTGCAGATTTTAATGCTTCGAAGCTTTGTTTAACTGATTCAATACTTTCTTCTGCAATTTTTCCCCGTATTGCATATTTTGCTCTAGACAGCCATTTTTACTCCACATTCATAGTTAAAATTAATGACGTAAGATAATCTAAAAGAGCCAAACTGGTTTTCACTTCACATATAATCCATTGCTGTTAGCGATTTTTTGATACTGTGGAGTGCTCAGAGAACGCAGGGAAGGAACTGCTTGCCCAGATCCCAGGGCTGTCTCAGTCCATCTGCAAGTCGTGCTTCACCTCCGCTGTCCGTTTTCTGCTGCTCTTTTCCACAACTCTGTTTAAGAGCATCTCACAAAGCCGCTTAATGTAATGATTTGGTAAGCTTCATGCAAGTTCACAGAGAAAATAAAAGGAGAGCGCTGCTACGGTCTTCAATGTTCAGGGAGAGAGAAGGGAAAAGAAAAGAAAGCTCCCCTCCCCAAGACAAACCAATCCTGCACTTCACGCTAAAGTTTCCCCTTCCAGTGAGCCTGTAGTTTAAGTGGTTTATGATCAAACACAGCTGTCTTGCTGCTGGCTAAAGGGTGCATGGAAGGGGCGGTACTAAAAGGAGAGTGCAAGTGGGAGGGAGAGAGCTATAGAGAGTTCATTTTGGAATTACAGGCATCTTTCCAGCTTTCTGTATACTAATTACTGTACCAAAAACTATAAAGCTAGGCAAGTAACAGGAAACGCCACCTGGATAACAATCAAGTTGGAATCCTATTTCCCCATTCCCATGTGCAATTAAGTAAGGAAAGCCAGGGGATTCTGGGGATGGGGGTTGTAATGATCTCAAAAGGTCACAGTAAAACCAAAAGCACCATTAGAAAGCTGCAGGTTTTACAGAACACACTGACATTTCACAAAGACTTTGGGGAGATACTATGGGAAGAAGGTGGGAAAAAAATACTTGCTTTCAACATGCAACAAATAACCTAGAAAAATCCTTAAGAAATTGGATTTGAAGACATGCTCTACTCATTGCAAGAACAGAAGACCTCCGGTTCCCCTTCCTTCCGTCCCCTAAAATCTACTGGCAGTCCCACACAATTTGTGATGCTGGATTATGATGCATTTCTGAGTTAGAACTGGGGAATGCCACACTCCGCAGCTGAAATTTACATATCAGCTTAATACAATGTATTATAACAGTGTCAATTCCTGAGAAGAGTTCAAAAAAATTTATGAGAAACAGGAACAAATTCTATAAAAGCTGTGGTACAACCTTTGCACCTTTGCAAAAACATTTACTTGTAAAATGATGCTCTCCAAAAGTAAGATTTTGAAAGTCAGCCTGGGACTTTAGTTTTATTTTATCCTCTATTAATCACAGATGAATACCAGCATGCATACATACAGATAATTCATCCAAATGACAATACAGAAAGTGCATTAAGAAGTACGGCCAAGATAAACACATACATATTGATCCGTGATACTAAAATGGACTAGCATTTTCTGTATCCCTATCCTTCCCCAGTGCCCAGGATCAGGAACTGCAACTTTGGCTCAGAAGGTAAAGGGGAATGTCTCATTCTCTTTACATTTTTACTTTTAATCTCTGTGTCTGTTTTCAAGGTCTTTCCTTCTCTTTTCTGTATTTTTCTTATTCTCCAGTTTGCTTTCTAGTAATCTGTTTTTACATTTACCTTCCTTTTTTTTTTTTTATGTTCACCAAGTGTTGCCTTCATTCTTCACTATTTTACTCCTTGAGAGCATCTTTCCTGCCTCACCTTTATGTTCAGTTCTAACTGTGCATTTAGTGCTTCTCTGTATCCCTTATTTATGTGCTTTGTTCCTGACATATGTTTCCATTTATCTTCACTCAAGCAGTGACAACGGGCTGCACTGCTCTCTGCTGGCAGATTGCTGCTGTCTCAGCCACAAGAGACGCACAGCACAGTGCGACATCGGGCAAACAGCACATTCCACCTCCAGTGGGTAGGCTGCCAGGAAGATGCAGGGTCCTCCAGACTGCAGTATGAAACAGTGTATCCAGAGTAGTTTTGTGCACTGATTTCCTGCGCATTAAAATGTGATTAACAGTGTTTTATATCGAGAAACAGGTGTCCTACCTCATTTCACATACAAGAGTAAAAAACACTTGAGTTCAAAACCTTCTGCAGCTGACAGTACATTTTAAAACATTTTATTTTTTCCAAGTTATGGCTTCCCAAATGGGAAGGTAACAAACTTTTTTGTACTTTGTATCAGTATCCTAACAACTTCTATATTTTCTCTCAAATGCTTAGAATCTCTTCTGATCTTATCTTTGTCCAATTTTGGCACCTGTATCAAAGGTTCACCAACAAAGGGATGGCCCCAGGATTATCCAAAAATAAAATTCTACAGTTTTCCTTCACTAAAGTAAGATCACATTTATTAGGGCTCCAATATACTGCATTTCCCACATTACCTCCCTATATGCAAAATATTTCCTTGCTGACTAAAAACAGGCACTTAGAAATTAAAAGTCCCGATTTACTTTCTCCACTCACCATTGCTGTCCATTCCTGGCAGAGCAGTGATCCAACAGACGAGAGCACATGGCACTACAGAAGCATCCCAACCGTAAGGGTGAGGATCTGAGCTAGCACCACATCATACCGCACCTGTACGCTGCACGGGACTTTTTTCTGCCTCTTTCCAAATCCATATAGTAACACGACGGAAGGAGATAGAGACGTTGACTGAGAAGTGACAGCAGAATTTACAGTTTCAGATGTACACCAGAACACAGGAGATACATGCAGATACTTTCAGAACAATACTCATTTTTAAATGAAAAATTAAAATTAACTTGTGCAAACTAATGAAACAGTTAAACCAAACTGATGAAAAAATGATTTTGCTTTAATTCCAGAGGACTCCCACTGCAATCAGTGCATGCTTGCACTGAGTGGTACAGGATTACACACTGCTGAGTTAAAAAGCATCAATCATTACCTTTTACTAACCCATATGTACCTCCACTGCCTGTTTCAATGTCTTTTGAAGTCTTCTACAAACTGTTCAGGCTTTCCTTTATTGTGGAGGGTTAGCTAAGATCAAATGCAGTAATTCTTCTAAACTAATTATACCACAACTTTTAAATACTCAACAACATCTAGAACATCTTCTGAACACCGAAGATTTAGAACTTGTTCCCCTGAAATTTCACATTATCTAGCATTTCTGTCAGTCCATTTACTAACTCAATGAAACCATTACATCACAAAATTAATTTCCCAGATAGATCTGACTTTTCTTCAGACAGTTTCACTGTTTTCAAATACATGCAAGTGACCTAATGCAACAGCAGGGCACTAACAATATTGAAACAAATGTATTTTTCCCATTGACTTGTGCCACAGGCAGGGTTCAAAGAAAACAAAGGAAAATCTCAAGAATGCAAATTTTATGCTACCAGAAAGTGAACAGAGCACCTGGTGATCCAGCATGATAGAGGTGCCTAGGGATTCAGTCCCTCTGCATTTGACTGTTCATTCTCTCTCCCCCGTCTCTGTTCCTCACCTAGGATAACAATGTTCCCCTGTTGCCCACAATCTGCCTTCGTTTTTAGCATCTACACTTGCTAGGGTGTGCTTGTGCATGCATGGATGCACATGCAGGGAGCACAGGAAGAAGAATCTCCTAATATGTAGATGCACGTTTCTTAGCCCAAGAACACATGATGTACCAGATGTTTCAGTGTGTGCTACCATGACACAAACAAGAAGGAGGTAACAATAAGCTGGGTAAACTCAACTGTCACTGAGGATGACTGAAAAAGCCTCCACCAAAAGTGTTCTGTCAAGAAAGAGATACTGGTCTGGCCTTCCACTCAGTCTCAGCGCATTCGGATCAATTACTGCTTTCTGTACCTCTAAAGCATTCATGATGCACGCTGCTTGTAGGTAAGTGCATTTGCACTGACAGATTCTTCCCAAGATAATTTCAGAATTATACAGTTACAGCCATTAGTGTGGCAAGTTTGCTGATTGTTGATCTAACAGTCCTATGGTCACTCTATTCCATTTGTTACTGTTTTAAACCTTTGTTAAAACAATCATTTATAAGTATCAGAGATTTACTCAGGAGCCTACTGTTGTATCTGAATAATCATTTAATAAGATTTACACGATCTGTAATAGGATTCTATGGAGCAAGATAAGTCCTGCCCTTCTCACCTTTACTTTTGAAAATCCCACAGAATATGGAAAAACTTAGCACTGCAGTTATTTTACAAGGTCTTTCCCACACAATCTCTCTCAGTTTCTTAACTTAATTAATTGGAGCAGGTGTGACAATTGCCACACATGAATTTTCCATCCTTGACACTTGCAGTCAGAAAGCAACAGCGTAAAAGCAGCTATCTATTAAATATGCATGTATCACATTTTTCAGCACAGTGTACCATTCTCTGATAAACAATTTAATTCTGCACACCACATGCATAACTAGAAGGTTTGATACCATATGTCCCAGAATTGTGATCAGCTTAGTTTGTTTCATTTAATTAGCTCTGCAATCAAAATGATACTAACTGAAATTCACTACGCATTTAGCTCATTTGTTTCAACATCTTCTCTACAATTAGAGCAGTACTCCATATAATCCTTACACAAAAAATTACACCTTCATATATTGTAAATCAACTGCACACAACTTGAGTACATGTTCTTGTTCTCACTTTGGCTTGAAACACACAGGTGCAATACCAAGGTCTGAATTTCAATGGACAAAGTGGAAATTCAGAATAATATTTGGATAATGTTTCCAGACAATCCTTTGTTCAATAGCATTAATGCACTATGATTTAAAAGTGAGAGGCTGAAAGGGGTGTAGGTTCTTCTTGATGCAAACTGTTCCCATTACTGTCAGTGAAGTGTATGCATCTAAAAAATCCAATTCATCTGAAACAATTGCAAGTAACCTTACACCCAGGAATGAAGCACTCTCTCTGAAAAACACAAGCAAACTTATCTTCTTTCCTTCAATCACACCATCTCAATTAGTCTAAAACATCTAGAATAATGTAATTTCCAAATAGCACTTCAATCAGCTGCTCTCACCCCTTCACCCTTCTCCAAATACTTAATCCACTTAAAAAGCCATGTCCTTGACCTGGCAAGTCTCCATGGGAGTTTACATTTGATCCCTTTTTCTATTCTCCAGTATTTCACGCCACGCAGATTCTCACCAACTTGTCAACCAGCCGCTCTCATTTGCTGTCATTTTATCCAAAGCCATCACATTCATTTTGATTCCATCTGACCCCACTGAGCCTTAAACATCAGGTCAGGACAGTAAAAGGACCAGGGAATCAATGTGTGCCTGTTATTCATGTTTGAGACTTGTCTGAGAGGACAACAGGGAAAGATGGCAGCAATTTCTACACTGCTTTTATCTTGCAGCCACCTAATTATCATCACTATTCATCTGCTCCTTGCTTAAAATGAGGCCATTCTGTAAAGTACAATTCACATCATCTTATTTCTGATGAGCTTCCTTTCATCATCCAGCATTCCCTCAGTTCAGTCATGCATTCCTCCTGTCCACGTGCCAGGACAAGAGGCAACGAGCACAGACTGAAACACAAGAGGCTCCATCTCTATAGCACAAAGCACTTCTTTACTTGTGCCTGAGCACAACTGGCACAGTCTGCCCAGAGAGGTTGTGGAGTCTCCCTCCTCAGACATCTTCTGAGGACGTAGTCCTGGGCAGCCTGCTCTGGGTGTCCCTCCCTGAGCAGGGAGTTGGACCCAGCGACCTCCAGATTCTCCTGCCAACCTTTACCATTCTGTCATTCTGTGATAAGTACAGGGTAATTTCACTCAATTCATTTCTAGTGTCTATAAGCTTGGTAGCCATTCTGATTTAAATTCCCTTGAAATAGCTTGTTAGTTCTGCATACTTATTGTTCTAAGACCATTCTAAGTAATATGCATATGGCTTAATCCTACCTTTAAGATATTTCCTCTTCCACTTTAACAAAACTTGCAGTCCCTCATGTATATAAGCTGTCAACTATATCTCTTTCAAAAAAATCTCAATTACATTATAAAGGCTTACCAGGACCCCGCTTCTAAGCCTCTCCTATTTTTTCCTACATCTGATAGTGAGAATTCCTAATGTACATTCTCCTCTTATTCCTAAACTCTCTGAGATTTGTATCTTTTCCTTCAAACACTCTTACTTCCAGTTCCAGTCCCCACTCTCCAGCCACGTTCTCATCTGTAAACATTCAGTACTCCAACTCATTAGCTGGCCACCTCTTTTACTCATGAACTCTTCCAAGACATCCACGTGTGGTCAGTCTGCAATTACCTTTTCTCATAGTAACAATTCTTTCCACTGACTTCTACTACCACTGGCATATTAAACAAACAACTTCCTGGACTGGATCTGTGATCATGTAAGTGCTCATAGTGACACAAAAAGACTGAGAGATCCCTGGTTTACATCAGAGCTGTACTTTGAGTCTTCATTCCCCACCTAGTCAAACATCTCATTTCTGTATGTATGGTTAGTATCTCTTCAGATTGCTTAACGGATTAACTGCTGGAGATTTTATGACTACATGTATATATACATATATATATGCATGTGCAATGTGTGATGTTTATATATATTATAATATAAACAACTATACATATACATACCCATGCAGTTATATATATGCGTGTGTGTGTATACACACACCTCTATATAAATGTACGTATATAGAGATGTCTAAGTACTACAAAGTTTGGGTTCATCAAGACTGAAATTTTTCATTTGAAACATTCTCAATCAGATGAATTCTGAACATGCAAGGCAAGCATCTGACAGATGCCAACTTGAAGGCCTACGGGACTTTTTTTGTGCTCATGAGCACTTAAATAACAAGCATTAACTTCACTGAATGCTTGCAAAGTCTTGGGAGCTTTCAGTCTGGCAGAAATTGTAGCAAAAATTACTTCAACAATCATTGGAGCTGAAATGATGCATATAAATTTCTGGTGAATTAAAACCCCTAGTTTTCAACCAGATACATTTTACCACCAGCAAATATAAGACAGTTGCAGTTGAATTCCTATAGCTCTTATCTGAAGTTTATTTTACTGGCTGTCTTCCTTGGCTACACAGTTTAATGACTGCTCATGAAGATCAAGAATTTAGTCTTCAGATCATTTCTCAACTCCCTACCATTCAGGATCTACTAAATATGAATCTTCTTTGTTTTTCCTAAAAGGTCTATTTTTTCCTCTCTCCAGACAGCTAAACATAAAATCCAAGCTCTCTATTCTAACTGCCTGTCTAGTCTACAAAACGCAGTTTTCTGCTCTTCTAACTGCTTTGCCTTTTAACTTTTGAATTTCTCCAGTGACTTTTTTTCCTATACATGCTTCTACATTTATGTTTCTCAACATAATCTTCATGACTGCCTTACTGCTGCCTCATTGCTGCTTCACCCTTTGTACCTGACAGTTTAATTTTACACTGGGAGGGACAGGGCACAATCTTGCTTTAGCATTTACGTTATCTTTGACTTTTTTTTATAGGCTGTTTGGTTCTACAACCCAAGACCTGTTTACACTTTCCTGAAGCCAGTTACACTTCTTCATGTTCATGAAAATACCTTTTATGAACATGGTTACAAAGCTAAAATCTTCTTTACTTTTATGCCACACCTAGATAGTCCCTTACTTCATTAATTTCAGAAATGTCTTGCTAAATATTTCTAGTGTTTACTCACCCAGACAATGGTCTTTAAACCAATGAAACCACAGCAAATACACAACTCCACCTTAGAAAAGTCTTGTTTGTTCTGCCATTATGATTTAGAAATCTAGCGCAAGACATTTTATCATTATAAAGAAACACCTGGCATCCTTGTGGGGGGTTATCAGAAACAAAAACTTTTTTCATTCTTTTCTATAATACATACCAGACAATCAACACTCAGGCAAAAAATTAGATTTAACCAATAATAGGCACTTACTATCTCTTTAAATATGCATAAGGTAGAAAGATTCAACATCTTTTTCTCCAGTCAATTCACTAAAATTATGAATTCAAGTAGGTAAAGCAATAGGAAATTCTGTGTAGAAAATTAGAGATGGCTATTTAGCTTAAGGGTACAAACCTCGCTTGGGCACATCAGCAGGGTTCTCATTTCATTATCAACTCTTCATATAACAGACACCACCCTCCCTGAAATTCAAATAGTTTATTTTGATTACTTTCTCCCATGATGAAAAGTGGAGTTCACCAGTGTAGTACAAAACAGGTATTATCATAATCTGTCTCCCAGCTGAGAAGTGACAATATGGTTTTGTAGCCCAAAATGAAGCAATCATACTGAAAACTATCTTCACAAAATGTAGAAAGAGTAAGTGCTAGAGAACTTACGTGAAGAAGTACTCACTTCCCATTTTCTCTGCAGTGGCACCAAAATAGTTCCCCAGAACAGCTATGCTGACAACTGTACACTCATTACAAAAACACAACAAAGAAAATCAGGGAATTTGAATGGTGCCACTAGCTTGCACTGTCTCAGGTCAGTATCCCAAACCTGACCAGTGACAGAGAAATGATTCCAGAGAGCAGAAACATCCTGATGAATTTAATCATGACACTGATAGAATTCTGTGGATACCCTGCCTTGTCTTGCACGGTTGACATTACAATGGTTATTACTCCATTTGATCTGAACTAGCATTGAACTGGAAAAGCACTTAGAGCCCATTTTCAATTGTGCAAACTTTCAAACTGTGGAAAGATTTTCACTTCATTTTCAAAATACCTATATATCATGTAATCAAAACATAAGGGTCTAGCATATGTATAAAAGGGGAGAAGGAAAAGTCTTCTCAACTGTTTAATAAATGAGGGTTCATAGAAGCTCAGCCAACTACAACTGCAACAAGCCAACAGAAAACAAGTAGAAAATCTGATAAGACAGAAGTTCCCGTGACTAGAGCTACATGGTAATCTTTCTGGCACACTGGAATGCAGGACGTAAAGTTGTTCAGATGACTAACCCTAGGTCTCAGGCTCAGCTTACCACTGCACCACTGGTGCTAGCCCAGTATACAACGTGAATTGCTCTTCATTGCAGACAATTGGGAAAAAAAATGGGAAAAATGAAAAGACCTGAGCATGTGCATCATACCCAGAGCTCTATGAACGACAGTGAACAAAATGAAATGCATAAACAGTTTCTCTGTAGTACAGAAGTTGGGGAAGTGCAGGGTACAAAGTCCTTGCAACTAAGCTAAATTTGAAGTTTTGAAACACAGTCCCTAGGCCTTCAAACCATCTATTTAGACAGACTGGTTAAGAGCTCCTTTTCCTGTAGTATCTGATTGCCACGTACCAGTTCCAATTACACAATTACAACTGGGTTAAAAACCATCATTCTGTGTGCTTTACCTTCTTTACGTGGTTGTACAGGATATTGTTCCACTGTCACATAAAAGATCCAATTAAAAGCCTATTTCAAAAGGATTTATTAAAAGGCTGCCTGAATAAACGTGCCCTGTGCTGAAACCCATCACATTGGGCTGTGATCATCTGCAGATGGAGGTAGTAACAGGATTCAAACAAAACAAAAAAGGAACCTCAGCGTAGAGTCCTTAGAAAGGGACTATAACTTTATCATCTAATATGGAGAAAAAATGGTGCTAATATGCAAGCAAAAGAAATTTTCAAGAAAATTTATAATCTGCCTTTTGCTCAGCTATGTCTGTTATGATCCAATAACTACATAGCATAGATGATTCCAGGAAGATCTAATCCATAATCTCCATTTTTAACTTTAAAGAGAAAAATGAGTAACTGAGCATTAGTAGAGGGACACAGAAGCCAGGATTGTATGAACACATTGCGTTATCCTATTACACACGATGCCGATGTCAACAAACTAACGCCATTACAATGCTGGCTTGAAATCAACGACAAACAGCTTCCAACATAATGTTAAAACATAAAAAATGTCCATCAAACAAAACTGTTTTTGTGACTGCTTTCTGACAAGCCAAGCCTCCTGAATCCTGAATTCCCATAATCAGTTTTCACTTCAATGGTATTCTCAGATCTTATTTTAAGCCTGGTTGAATGGAAATATGTCCAGCTTGGAAGAAAAGACACAAAAGGCACGATTATCTTAGGCACAAATATTTTATGAAATGCTGGCTCCATTGTCCACACCACTGAATTCTTCTTAAGCTTCAACCTTTCCTACCTAGGAGGGTTTCAGCTGAATGAATCATTAGCCTACATTTTTATGCTAACAGCTTTTATTGGCATAAAAAGAAATTGTAGTAACAGTTGCATGTAGGACTGAAAACAAGTGGGGATAAGGGGAGGAAGGGAAGAGACCCAGCTCCTGTGATTTACTGTGATAGTATGCACTAGATGCTGAATACGGAACAGATTCCCTAACAAAATAACCTGGGAAAAATCACTCTGTGCATTCTGGTTTAACCTACAGTGTGGACATAGCACTGAATAAATTCCCTGAAACACATGTGTTTTCTTATCAACACTAGTCTCATGCAAATGGACTAGAAATGCATTATTCTCTCCCATTCAAAAAAATGTTCCATGAGAGCATGGGATACCTGATGCTCTGGGGTCCAAATTTCCCTGCATCTAAGAGAAGGGATGGGGAAGCTGAAGGAGTGAAGTTTCCCAAACTGAGGAACAAGCAGGCTGAATTTAAAAATAGAAAATTTGGAGAGAAGGTAAAGAACAAAAATGGGCACCAGGAAAGGACATCTTACTGAGCTGTCGAACTGTAAAAACTTTAGAAAAGAAATGAGAAGCCTAACAGTACGGTCTCATTAACTGTGACACAAAACAAAAGTAACCTACAAACTGGCTCTGGAATTACCTTTCAAAGTGCAGTTCTGTCTTCAACTTCCTTGACACTTTTATTTAAAAGAACATTTACCCAAAGAAATACCTGTGAAATTGCAATAAAATTCATGCTTAATTTACTGCTGATTGCTACAAATTAGACAACAGAAAAAATGTTTCATACTTAGGATAGCTGTTAAGAGTATACCTTGACTGAATAAAAAAGTCTCTTGACAGCAGTCACAAATCTCTGTGAAGTCCTGTTTTCCCTCTCCCCTACAAAAGCATTTTTGCTTCCTTTGGCAACCAGACAACCTTTCCTGTACTTAAGGAGTCAATCTAAAAACCTGCGTTCACCAGCTCAGTTTAAATGTGCCAATAATGTAGCTTAACAAAATTACAGTACATATACAAAGGTTTACAGCTTTAGGGGGGTGAGGGAGAGTGCTATGGGCTTTTCAGTACCGTCATTTTTACTCCCTCAACACTCTACATTGAGTTATGCCAAATAAAAACTTATTTATAAGACTAACAAGCAGACTCCTGTTACCTGTGATAATCTGATTGTATCAGTCTTTATAAGAAAAGACTTTTAGTTACACAAAAACATCTTCTGCTAGTCACATAGCAAAGGATTTTTGCCTGATTACGGCACAGATCTTCTAGGTGGCAAAGGAAAAGCCACCTACCCCTGAAAAAAATTGTGACTTCTGAAGTATTATCACTCAGTAAAAACTAAAAGGAATAGCTTTCCGAAAGCAATGGTTCTGTCTGTCATAACTTGCAGCTCAACACTCTTAAGAAGGAAAAATTAGCAATGCAAACATCCACTGAGTCTGACAAAGAGGTACTGCAGTAATATCTGTTTTCAGAGAACATGGTACTTCCCTAAAACAAACACATCAGGTTCTCATCTGCTAGTGATCATGGTGAGAAGCTTATGTCAATACAACTACTACATGGCTTTGCTATGAATCTTACAGTATGCCTTTGTTCTTCACAAACTTTTGAATTGTGTGTCCTGCAGAGATGGTAACTACACTTGGCACAGATGATCCACAGTCAGAACTAAATCTGTTTTAGTCACCTTAATTGCACCGTACAGTTGTACGTACATCCTGTCACACAGAGCCGCATGATCAAAACAATCCAGTCCCAAACTCAATAAAGTCTCTAATACCTCCAAATGAGGTACACATACATACAAACCAAACAGGATTAGCTGAGGAAGAGCATACTCCAGAGAAGTTACAAGACAATGCATTAAGAACCTTGTTGCATTAGCTTTCTGTTTTATTCTTGATGGAGATGCTCCAAAACCAGCACCCTTTAAGATTAGAAATGAGTGCAGATTTGGCAGGTGGAGCAATCTGCACCAGTGCTCTGGACACATTCATCTTGCACTGACAGCTCTGCTCAACATAAAATAGGATTATGCCTGCTTAGTCAGTGGCCAGAACAATGAGATGCTGAAGGAAGCAATGAAGGTAACGCTGTAAATTTGCCCTTCTCTCTAAGTTAATAAGAACATGCAAATCTGTGGCACTTGCACAACTGCTTTGAAGAGGAAACAGCAACATGGGCTTCTAGAAGCAAGTGGTCATGAAGGAATCCTACCACAGACTATTCACAAAAATAAAGCTGTACTTTTCTCCTCTGCAAGTCAACCATACCGCTATCAAATATTTCCTAAATGTTTTCAACAAGAATAGCTATAGCAAGGAAGGTGTATTCACAGTTATAGTGTCTTTAGAAGGAAAAAATCAGAGATTAAAGGATTCCAGATCACAGCAGTCCAGAGACTGGCTAGTTAAAAAATATACATCAGCATACTTTGAGCTACAGTTTTTAAATGTAAGATCTTTGTGCAGGAACTTTCTGAACAAAACAGAGCTATTTCCAGCTGACAGAACAGAGGTATGAAATCATATCAACATATCATCAAACCATCCCAGTTGGTTTTACTTATGTAAATATAGCTGCTTGTGACAACAAATACATTAATCTTACCAACACCGAAATAAGGCAACAGAAACCAACAGTAAGCACAAAAACATGCATGAGCATTTATATGTACATGTTCTACTCAATAAAGTATCAAGTTTACCTACTCCATTTCAATCATGTGCAAGGAGAGTATGAAAAGAAAATTAAACATATGTAAACCCCATTCCTTCAGTTTTTTGAATTTCACTGGAATTCCAGTGTGAAAGGTGCATATCGTATCAAAATGCTGCCTTGTGTCAAGTTTTCAGAGAACAACAACACTTCATTTTCTACAAGAGTGCAATTCCTCCTGATAGCACCACAGGAACAAATCAAGATTGCATGGCCTCCTGGGAAGCAAGCAGATGCGACACTACATGAATCAGTTATTTCTCCACAGTTATACAACTACCCAGACTAGCGATTCTCATCCATCTTTGCAGACTCAAGAACAAATACAAAGCAAATTGCCAGACGGGCACACTCCTGACAGAAATCATTTGAAATGGTTGAAATCTTTGCTATCCATGAAACATATTTAAGTTGTTTAGATCTGAATGCAATTAAACAAAAAAAAAAAAAAAAAAGAACTCAGACTGACTACATTTGGAACATAATTGACAGTTCCTGTCAGAGGTATTTGTAGTAGTATATAAGCTACTGACACAAACAGGTACATCATCAGTAAGTGGTGACAGGTCACATTAAAGGTTAATATGTTACTCATAAATACTGGTACCAATGTGAGAAGCTATAAAGAAAAATGTGTTCTTACCATTTGTAGGTAATAGTGATGAATCTGAAAAACACTGAAAGAGTTATACTTCATAGAAAGACTACAGAATATATTATTCAGGTAAAACAAAAGCTGAATGTGAACATGTGCTAATAAACAAAAATATTGCAAAATGAAAAGAAATGAAAAGCTAGAAACACATGCAATGAACATGCATGGCTAAATTTCAAACAGGTTTTTTTTTTTTTTTTTAATTTCATCACTCTTTTGAAGGAACAGGGATAATGCTCCTGAGTACTTAAATATTTAAAAGCATCATGAAGACCCTCTGTATCGACTGAGAAATATAATCTATGCTGTAGGATATGTCGTACATAATCCCCACTGGGATGTCTTTAGCCTGACTGCATAGTCATATGTTCAGAGAGAAAAGAATCAACTTCTAACCAGAAATCACCCAGGTTACACATGTTCACCCATACAATAGATACTTTTTCAGAGCTCTGAGTCTGAAGTCTAAACACCTACAAAGAAATGTAAAAAACATTACTTTCAAGAATATGCCCACATATGGCCTATATAGATATATATGGGAGATGTTCAACTGTCAAGAACCGTTCATAAGAGCAGGATGACATAGAAGGGCTCTGGTCTACTTTTTCGTAATCATTCTGAAGAAGATTAAAACTCTGGCTAACTTCAAGAGCATTTATGTACCAGAAGGAAATGTCCACACATGGTTTGTTTTAAAATTTTTGCTCTTCTATCACACAGTTTTACAAAAAGAAACAATCTACTCTAAAAGGGCAGAAATGCAGTTATTAAAGATCCATCAGTTTTTTGGGGTTTCTTTGTTGTTGTTGTTTTGGTTTTGTTTGTTTTTTAAAAGTAACCCTAGTTACAGTGCAAGGGAGTCTGCCCAGCTCCTTGTGTACAAATGGCAAAGTTCCCTGGATTCAGCCCACAAAAGTGTGAAAGCGATCTGGGATTTTTGAAAATGAACACGAGGGAGCATGTAGTCTCATCATTGTGGCAAATATAGTTCGGTAAAACAATTTGAGAAAGAGAATAAAGTACCATAGTAACTCACAGCTCTAAGCCTGTCTCTTTAGAAGTCTAAATTTAGACAGCACATTCCTCAGTATTAACAGTGTAAAAGGAATAAATGCAAATAGTGAAAAACAAAGTAAATTTCTCTCTCCATTTTCTCTCACCCCTTCTTTCCATTGTAAGAAAGCCAAAGCAAAAATTTGTGTATGACTCATGACACCAGTGCTTAAGTAGGAGTCAAATGGAGATGCTATTATATTCATCTACATATAAATGAGAGACTATTGATTGTACCTATGGTTTGAAAGAGCGCTGAATATTTAAAAATAGAAGTATGATAGATGCTTGTTAAAACAAAGATCAGGTGTCTTTCAAAACAGTAAGCATAAAAGGAATTTAGAGATGGAAATAAAGAAAGCCATTATACCTGGAGATCTTATTTCATATGAGCCTTCAGCATTTTTATTTTTAAGACATCTACATATTAGAGCGACGCAGCAGCTTTCACACCATGCATTCTTGAATAACACTGCAGACCTGTGTCTTCTTATTTGCAAACGTACAACAGCTTCTAAAGCCCACCGCTTCTGAACCACCATAAGTCAGGAGGAGCACAGAAAGACGATGTATTAGTACACACCCACCTTGAAACCAGAATGAACTCCAGTCAAAAAGGACACAGCAACTCAGTTCCTAACCCAGAAATAAAAATATTCACTCCACTCTTTTTGCACAGCTAAATTGGTCTTAAACAGCTCCACTTAAACTTCTGTTAAGCATCATCCTACATCCTTTAAAATAAGTTGCTCACATTTTTCCAAATCCATACTTTTTTAAGCAAACCAATCAAAGTCATGGAAATATGTATAGCTGAACACTGATTCACTATGTTCCTTAGACTTAGACTTGCACCTTTTTAATGGATGACCACAACTGCAGTTTTCAGTGTGGATAAGCACTGATTTTACCAGTAGAGTTTGATTTGAGTTTGGTAGTGTTTTCATGCAAACCAGAGAATAGGGCAGAAAAGAGCTCAGAAAGATATTAAAAACACAGCACCTCACAATTTTAAAATCAATTACAAATTCACCTAATTAGTAGTTTAGAGCCTATTCTGCATTTGATTATGACAACGTTATTCAAGTCAGGGTCAAATGCCTTACCAGAGACACACATCATCTGCTATCCTTCCACTATACCCAAAGTCTAATGTTCTGTAAAAACAGGTTTTAGATTGGCTGGACATGATTGTTCTTATATAAATCTAGATGTCCTCTCTTAGTCAAAATTGCACACATCTCCAGAAAAATACTGGGAGATATAAGTAATGCTGCTAACTGTTTTATAATTACCCAGGTTTTCCATCTTGCCTTCTTTATGTGTGTGCTGGCACTTCTGCTCTTTACAGTTTTCAAATGTTTCTGTCCAGTCTTAAAGATCAGAGCTCAAAATTTACGACAGTTAATTCTTACTATGCTTTCTAGAAAAAATGAGGACACAGTTTGATTACGGAACTGTCAACTTCCTTGAGGTCTTTTGTCCTTTAGATAAAACATGTTTTAATATCTACATATTTTTAGTTTGCACCTGGAAACTTCGGTCCTACATCAGATTTTGTTCATGAATTTAAAACATATATATATTAGAAGAAGTCTTTTAAAAACACTTTCAGGGTATTTTCTTTTTGAGTAATGTACCTTAAAGAAGTTGATTTTACTCTATTGCCAGTAACCACTTCCATTAGACATTAAGTCTCGAGCAAGAGGCTGAACTAGACAACCTCCTAAGGCTCCCTTACAGCTAGAATTACCCCTACAGCTAGAATTATCCTGTATCAATTTCAAAGTCAAATGTGACAATAAGCAATCATTTTAAAAATCAAAAAATTTTCACTTTCATTTTATCATCTTTTATTTCTCCACTTAAAACCCTGTGCAGCATAATAAGAAACATGCTACAAAACAGACTTAAAACCTCACTTAAAACTAAAACACAAACTTGATCCCAATACATTGATGGGGAAGCCAAAAATAATGCCTTATACCTTCAACAGTTGCACTTTTTATACAATGGAGAATAGTTATTACAGAAATAAAGAGCACAATGTTGCAACAGAGGGTTTAAAGCAAATATCAAAAATTTAGTGGCTAGTACAGAAATAACACTGGAAGAACTTTTCTGCACAATACTTCTAAACAATTTGATGCCTTGATTTAAAAAAATAAATAAATAAATATTTGATAGGAAGTTTTCACATGTACCTTGTCTTTTGTTAAACTGTATAAATTAAGAACTTGAACTTGGTTCCTCAGCAACTCCTATCCTTTCTGGTAGAACTCAATTATACAAGCTTTAGAAATATTATGCACCTTTCAACTGCTAAAATCACATTAGCTTCCTTGCAAATGAAAGGCAACAGCAGCCTGGCATTGTTTCCATGACAGCTCAAAGGATGGATTAATATACTTCTTCAGAGAAAAACACAAAAAAAAAAATCTACAGAACTTAAAAGCAGAGGCAAAACGCACTTACAGTGTTGGCAAGTTCCAAGTAACTTCCTCCAGCTGAGCTGCTAAAATTCGAGGCCTGAGACAGAAGCTTCTGCAGAGCAGCCTGCTGAGTCCCACTGCTTCCACCATTCTCCAACACCTTCTGTAGTGTAAAGTGACTCTGGAGGTCTGGACTCTGAAGGTCTCTTGCTCCTGAATCATACTCCCAGCTTTCCCTGGCTCCTGATAAGGCACCTAAAATGCAGAAACGGAAAACCACTCTAATATGGGCTATGTATAAACAACACAGAAACAAGCCAGCTTGCCTTTCCAGAACGATAAAAAGCAAACAGCTCCACCATTGTTATACCCCATCTTGCATATGCTGACAATACCAGAAAGAAAGAAAAGAAGTAGTAACATTTTCAATGCACAGAACATTTACCAAATCACAAGATCCAGAAGAAAAAATGAAGAGCATTTGCATACATTATTTACTAAAGGATATAAAATAACTAGTTTAATTTACAGTAGTTATGAACCAGAACCATGGAATGAAAAAGTGTCAGTAACTATGTCAGATTAAAAAACAGCATTAATCAAAGAACAGAAAAGGAAAACCATAATTCTTAACTTTTTGTTTAGTGAGTAACAACACAACATACGAATTCTCTAGGTGTACAGTTTATGACATTTTTATGTTAGCAACACTTTCTCATTATCTCAGAATTGCCTGTTACAGTTCAAGTTTCAAAGAAACATCAGTCACAAGGTATTTCATTAAAAAATCATTGCAACACTACAATCATGTAGCTAGAGACAATGAATGCTTCAGGGAAAATTTTTGTAGCAGGAAGATAGGGTTGCTGTTTCTCCTTGCATAATCCTTCCAATTTCTTACAGTCAGAGACAGGTTTAAACCCTAAACCAAATTTTAAGCAGTTTTCTTATTTTATCAGGAACTATTTAATCCCTGGGGATTTCTGCTTTATATACAATAGTCTAAATCCTTTTTAAATCTTTTTATATTTTAGGCTTAAAAATTTTGCATGGCAAAATATTCCATAGATTATTTAATAACCCTGGGCAGCACTGTAGTTTTTCATATGTAGCACAATGAAGACTGAAAACAATTAAGTGACTTGTCCAAACACCCATTCTAAGTTAAACATCAGAACAGAATCTAGATTTGCAAACTATAGCAAAGATCTATATCCACCATGCCATCAGCAAAACGTAAGTAATTGTCTATAATGCCATCATGATGGCTCAAAAGTTTTTCCTTTATGGCTATTTCTCTCTCTGAACACTATAAGCATTCCAAGTGAGTGTTTACTAATCAGTGTTTATCACTTATTAAGTAAAATGCCAGGGAGAAAGAACAAACTATATAATGAGCTATTAGTAGAGTGCCTTCCCACTCCCTCCCCCAAGAAAGTTAAATCGGCAAACATGCAAATGAAAAACCATCCAGAAGGGAAACAAGGTAGTAACTAATCTGTATCATTAGATCAACAACCTAACAGCCCTGTAAAGCAGCTATACCTGATAAATCCTCTTAAGAAACCCAGAGATGGTTTCCCTGGCTTACTGTAAAGAGAACACACTAGTTTTTAAGCATTTAAGTAGAAATAACAACAAAAGAATTATATTTTATACTAACATAACTAACATGATTCATATTACACATACAGGTAACTATTAAAGATTAATTAAATTACTTCTACACCAAAAGTATGCATCAACCGTGAATAATCTAGCTGCATGCTGCAACCTGTCCAGCACAGTTGAACTGAGATACCACTACCAGCTGTTTAACATCCAAAGCATAAATATATTACATCCTGTGTAGGGTACTGACTACTAAGTACAGTGTTATGCATCTCTGCCCTCTTGTGGCTACAATATACAGTATAGCAGAAAAATCTGCAACCAACAGAATTGAAGCAGCAGAGATGTCTCAGGAGACAAGGGGAGATGGACAACCAGTTCTGTCCTCTCCCAGAGTAGACAAGAATACTGGATACAATTCTGTCTCCACAGGGACAGCCACAAAATTGACAGCAGGCTGTATCATACCTGCTTTTACAGAACTAAGTATGGCACATATTCAACAGAGTATGTGCACTGTCAATTTCTATTACTTAAAAGACATTGTCCTGCAAAAAAGCTCTCATATTCATTGAATTAACAATACCAGCATTGTTGAAGAACCAAGTGGCCTTCATAGACTTCACTATGTGCTATTGCATTAAAACACTGAGGCAACGCAGAAAACACCTGTCAGTCACAAATGGAACTATTGTTGGTTTGGTTTTTTGTTTGTTTGTTTTGTAATGACAGTACTGTGACTGTACGTTTAACCCAAGTTTTCTTAAATGTTCAAGTCTGCACTCCTGGTATAAAATACACATTCTAAAAATGAAAGGAGGCATGACTGTTAGAGAGAAAGGCATTTTCAGTATTTCTAGTAATTTATTTCTGATCTCTAAATTTGACCAATATAACAGATTCTGAAACTCCAGCTGCTAACATGCTGTCCTCCTCACTCATTCACCTTTGGTGTCTCAGCTCAGCAGAGAAATTCTGGAGTTGTCAAAACTGTGAATTCAGTTATAGCTGGTAATTCATTCAGGATGTATGTTGCATTTGACATACAACTCTTGCTCTTACAGTAGTAATCAGAAAGTGGGGATCCATTAGGTATGATGCCATACCTCCTGCAAAGGTAATGTCACAGAGGGCCATGTTCTGGTGCTGGCATCATTTCATTGTGCTAATCTGAATGTAAATGACATATCATCTTCTAACAATTAACATTCTGTGCAGAAGCCTTGCATACTGCAACAGAGAAGTGGGTGACTATAAGTCATGACTATAAGTCTATCCATACAAACATGCTTTTTAGTTTGATAAAAGATAGCTTTACCAGACTATGCTGATGGACCTGGCATTCTGTGATTTCATCTTTGCTCACAAAGTACAAGAGACAATCCACCAAAATGGTAGGGCACTGAAGGATCCATAATATCAGGAAATGTGTGATATTGTAAGATTACCCTGCATCGGCTTCTCAAATAAGTCTGGCTTTTGAATGGCAAACGTAAAGACAATTGACAATGAAGGATACTACAAGCACAACTGGTCTCTAGGTCACACAGTTACACCTCACCTTTGTGTCTTCAACAGCAGAGATCCGAAGTCTGATTGCTATTTTCCATGAGGTAGCAGTGACATTTAGTTAATTAAAGACATTCATTTAAGACACTTAATACATAACATAATTCATATGTGCACTGGACACAGCTCACAGCTTCTGGGAGAAATTCATTCTCGAATCTAGTATTTTACTTCTTGTATTTCCACCATAGGCATACTCTACCCACCAGTCTTGTCCTTCTTCCCCATTCCCACCAACTTTTAAAGCTATTTGATAATTCCAAAGACATTTGATAGTGGTGTCACAGTCTCAAATATACTAAATTCCTGAAGGCACTGAGAAGAATGAGAACTACAGTACTCCTGCTGAGAAAAATAATGCAATGTGATGCAATGCTCACCCTTGATTAAGCTGTGCAACTCCTGGCTGCAGGACATGACAAATGCTGAAGACCAGCATAGGTTCAAAGACTCCATCACAGAGGGAGGGAGCAAGTGCACAGGCATGTATGCAATTATCTCTAGTTCTATGTCCCTGAACTGAAATTTAATAGGAAAAGATCATTACATACTCACCCTATTCCTATTATCTTCTCTAAGAATTTCCTTCTCACAGCTCTAAGAGACAGGATACAATTTCAGAATAATCTCTAGACTAAAGCAGTTTAGCTGTTCTTAAATTTCTACACATATTTTAACCACAGGAAACCTTTATACACATATGTGCCCTATCAAAGATGAGAGCACCCATTCTATATAATACCTTCCTTTCTAGATTTGCTGGTGTTTAAAATACAACATATATATTGCAGTTTTAATAAGATTAGTCAGCTGTCAAATACAAATCCCACAGAAAAACAGGTTCATTTATTCTGCTACTCATAGAATTTAGCACTCTAAGTTTCTAGGGAAAAAAAGGTTACATATAGTCTGCTGCTCTGCACAAAGACAGCAGTATCAAAGGAGTATTTAAAAATAATAAACTGAATCATTTACAGTTAATGTAAATTCATATGTAGTTAAGTTTAGCCTAACAGATAGTCATGGCTGTTTCAGTCAAACAGATCTAGGGTGAAATTCTGCTCATAAATCTCAAGAAGAATCTGTAGTGCACCTTTGAGATCATGTTAGCTCCGAAGCTTTTAATCAAATGTAGCATAAATAAATTTAGTCACTGCATCAGTTTCTTGAGGGCAATTTATTTGTAATAAGATCAAACATGGAATTCATGCAAAGTAAAAGTAATGATTTTTCAGCTCCAACCAGCCAGCCTCTCATGTTTACCCATAAGCTAAATTTCAGGCTTAATTTCTATCATTCCTCTGATTTATTCTCATGCTTGATCCATAATGTAAATACATTAGCATATGAAATTTTCATGGGACTTATTTTCATTAAAGAGAACAGGGGAGTTGGCTATGAACTGATTACTTATCACAAATTGACAGCTAAAGATCGCTTATGGACTCCGGTATTCATAACTGTTTATCTAGAATATGAAATCAGACCAGTAAGTACAAGCAGCTCTCAGTGGGATAGGAAATCCTTCACTTGGTCTAATGAATGAATTCACTAATAAACGTCATTTCTTATTCATCCACAAAACAACAGGTACTAGAAACAGGCTATCTTTATCACAAAACAAAAAACAGCAATTTACTAATTACCTGGAAAGTGCACACAAATCTATAGAACCTAAAATATAAATGCTTCTAATTCTAGCTTTTACATAGAACATGTAAAACAATTAGCACTGAAAAACCTGACAGAAGCCACAGCTGTTCAGATCATTTCCTGCCTTAAATCATTAGAAGCGTAGTTCTTCTGTACTGTAAGGGCTCATTTGCCAAGGAATCCACTTCCATCACTGGATACACCATTCACACAGATTTAATATACCCATCATGGTTATTAGTCTCCATAACTGGAGCAGTGCCCACAGATCTGATCAGCAACTGACATTCTTCCCGTATATCCTACCGAAGTGATATACTAAAGAGTCAGGTTAGCATACTGTCATTGCAAGTCTCCAGCAACACTTTCAGAAGTTATTCATACTTAATACATTTTAAAGAATGTCAGAAGAACATTAAAGTAACAAAATTCACATTCAGTTTCATCTACAGAAAAAGCACTAAATAGTACTTGCAAACTAAAGATCCTGTTAACTTTAACAGTGTGAGAACTAGAATACATTGTAATAGCCTTGATTTGCTGATATCCAAGCAGCTAAAAATGTCATTCTTGGAACTTGAAAAGCGTCCTTTTTCATGCATTTGAATAAAAGATTAAAACTGTTACATCTTACACTCTCTTTACTGAATTTCAAGCTAGTAGACACATGCAGGTTTGGCTTGCTGAACATATATACTCATATGCTCATGACTGAGTATTACTAAACCTGAATCCTGTATCTTGATTAAAACTGTCATCCATTTTAGCTTACTGGCATGCCGCCTGGAAATACAGGAGTAGAAACATTTGTTGGGTAAATCTATTGTAATAACCTTATTCTCATACAGCCATTAGAAATACAGACATTAAAAAACAGGAAAAAAAAGGTAGAGACTGAATAGGTACATGACACTTGACCACAGTTCTGCCACCTGACCACTTCTGGGCAGCAATTAACAAGATTTCTTTGTGGGATGCATTTTGAGACTGTAATGTAGACCTTTCTCCAGTAAAGTTTAGGCCCTCTCTTTTAATTACTATAAACCATAATTATTAAGCAGATTTGTCCAAGAAAAACATTTTAAAGCCCAAGTTGCCAGAAATCTCTAGCAGCCACATAGGGGACGGCAAACATGGAAACTTTAGGGAAGTGTGAGGGCAGAAGAGGTTTTCTATTTTCCAGGAAAATGGAACAATAGCAGCATTGAAACAACAACCAATATAACAAAGGCAGTGAAGATAACTGAACATATGAGCTACAGAATATACACCATTCTTAATCCAATATAGAAGATATTCAGGAGTCATCTTGGTTTTGAAGTGTTGTCTGATACAGCTCCTGAAGGTGATTCATGGTCTGGAAATGCAATTGAGCCCAGGGATTATGAAGATTCAGTGTAACCAGGGATGGAGAATGGACACAAAAACTAAACAGTTAATCAACTTTTACCTCAAGCATATATATCAAAGAAAGATAAACAGAGGAAATATTAACTACAACAAAGTATGACTATAAAGAATAGTAAAAGAGATCAGACAGAAAACAAAGAGCACTGTGAAACAGATTCGCTATGTTGAGAAGACAACAAGAAAAATGCAAATGAGCATCAGATGATGGGGTGGTGAGAGAGAAGTACAGTCAGTCTAAAAAGCAAGAAGACAGGAAATTCACCAAGGATCCAAGGCAAGCCAGCAACACTTGAATGTCTGAGACAAGCCAAGAATACACGCAGACAGAGTTACTGTAAGACAAAAAAACAGGAACCCCGCTAAACAAACGAAAAACAGAAACAACACAAACCATGTTTTACGTTCTAGGAGACTGACTACTGAAAAGGAATGACAGGTCAGTAACATGAGGAACCAGAACAGAGACAAGCAAACTGTTCAGGAAGAAGCATGAAATATATCTAAGAGTAAAAATAAAAATACATTCCTAACTTAATTAGGACACATACAAGGGAAGACTATTGGGATGGCTAATGGAAGACCACTTATTATAAAAGCATTTAAAAAAAATCTAGGGTCATACAGTCTAAACAAAAGGTATGGGGATCTATCTCTCACTAAATACAATCAGAGATTTCTTCTGAAGCATGGGTGTACCCAGACCATGGGCCAGCAGTCTTATTTAGCTAGCATGCAGCTACTGCAGGAAGCTAGAGCGCCAACAGTCTCCTCAGCAGTTTCCACAGTAGCTTGCATTGGTGGGTTTTTGACCACATGCTATTGTCTAAAGACCAGCAGCTGTCTTCTGATCTCTTGTATCTGTTATAGGGTGAAAGGAAGCATTTTGTAGTTGTAAATATTTCTGATTTGATGCCAATTGATCAAAATGCTAAGGAAGACTGGACTCAATGACACAGACAATCTTCTGTTCCTACATCCTGTCTTCCTGCAGATGAGATTATACGTTTTTTTTTTCCCTTGTGTTTTTTTTTTAGAGGGTAGAGTGAGGGCAAAAGGAAAGCAGAATTACTGTATCCTCTCAATTGGCACATGCAGCACTCAGATCCCCAACTAAGTGGATCAATTTTTAAAGCAGCCAAGAAACATCCACATTCCTAGAGTATCCTATATCTGAAATACAAAGATTATTTCTTTCCTAATTGTTTATATTCCTACCTAACTACCTGCCTTTGTGGGCTTTCTGGACAACAAACGCTCACTCTATCACAGTTACCAGCTGAGCTCCACAGCTCCTGTCCTTTCAAGAAAGCTTGTTGTCTTGGCTAACTAGGATTTCTTGAAGAGGATGTTCTGCAACAGATACTTGTTAACACACCAGACGAAAAGGCTGCATCAGTTTTAACAGCATTCTAATATATGACAAAATTATGCGAAAGCATATTCACAAAACCCTTTACGGAAAATCCTGATGCCAGAAAAATTGGTAACAAAAACCCCAGAGTTTATTGTCTGTTAAACCACATCAGCAGGACATTTAAAAGTCATACCTACCTAAACTGTTATTGCTGCTAGTCGGCCAGGAAGCTATTCTATCCCTTAACTTTTTCTTTTTACAAGAGTCATCCGATTTCACAGAAAGCTCCACTTCCTCCTTTCTGATTTCTCGCACCAGTTCCATGCGGCACTGACTAAAATCCTGGAAGGAAATTTTTCCATTTTCATCTGCTCCCAGCTGGTGCATGATCTCGGCGACAGACTCCTCCATATTCAGCTGGCGGCACACCATCAGCAAGTCATTCCTAAGGATATTTTTACAGGGAAAATGGGGGCAGGGGAGGGATGAAAGTGGAAGAAAGATTGGAGAAATGGGAATGGAGAAGAAAAAACAACAATTTAGTTTAGAAGAAATACTGACTGTCTAATCTGGAAATGAATTAATGCATAGATTTAAACTCAATAAGCCAACTATTGCTTTTTTTGTCAATCCAACAAAGAAACCATGATGTTGGCAAGAAATTACAACACAGACCATGGAAAAGCAGGAAACATTTTTCTTTGTTAACCTCTATTTTCATGCTATTACCCACATTTCTACAACCGGAGACAGACACAAGTGGGAGCTGAATCTTGCTGCTGATCTCCATAGTATCTTCTGAAGAAGTGACATAGTAAGAATTTAAACTATTAATGCTCCAATGAGATCAATGGCAACTTAAATTTCCATTTTACTTGCGACAGGCCACACTTGGGACTTCTGCCACTGAAAAGCAGTTAAGTTAAAGAGGACAAATATGAAGGACAAAGAAAACAGCAGAAAAGAGAAACAGCATTTGGAAACCTTTCTCCAAACGTTGTGACTACAAAATCCTCTTTAGAAACTCGACTGGTCCAGCCGTTTAATGAAACTCACAAAGTTGTGAGGAGCGCAATACTACGAAAAATACTCTGGCACTGTGTGTGAGTGGCTATAAGACAGCTGCAACCAGGTCAACATGGAAGATACTTAAATCATATGATACACTTAAAATTTATACGGTGGATTTACCTTAGGATAAATGCATGCAAAAAAATGTAAATATACTGCCAAGGGGAAAAAAAAAAAAAAAAAAAGAACAGTCAGCAAAACTATGACCAATGCTATTTTCCTATTTTGTGTGAAGAAGAAAAGAACTTCAGGAACACACCTTCAGCTTAATTTGAGGTATGACATTATTCTCAGCAGAATGCGTTTCAAGACATTTGTTCCCCACTATTCCCAATGTCTTTTTCCTTTATTAAAATTGTAGTAAGATTACATTTTTTGAAAAAATTCAGCAACAGTTGTATAAAATGCACCATGAATCAGAAGTTGATTACTAAATAATGGTGATTAAGTGGACTATTAGACAAACATCTGACATTCTTCAACAATGACCCTCAGGAAAGGAAGGTTCTTTTTGAAGAGATTGTCATACTGACTTTTTCCAAAACGTTACCCACTAAAAATACCACTGCTTTCTTGTGCAAACACAGCTCTGCAAACCAAGAATGAATAATCTTCCTGACCATACAGACACAGCACCTCTGTTCCTTTCCATATAATCATTTTTCACAAACAGCAGGAGACAAATTTGATAAGCTGCTACTGCTTAAAGACAGACTCAGCCACCAAAAGAAGTGACAGCAAAAGACCCTATTTCATACTTTTTTTCTTGCTACTCCCCTCCAATCTGGCCCTATCTCACTTAAAGAAATGAAGAGGCATTGAGAAAGAGAAGGAAACAAAATCTTGACACAACCTTTCCAGCAACTGAAGGAAGACAGATACGTATTTGTCAAATGACAACTAATCATATTTTAAATAACATGTGGGTGACAATTCAGATCTGAATCAAAAGCTGCTCTACACTATCAAGATCTTCTTGGTGCATCATTCTCTCAAATTTCAAAGGTTAAAAAAATTATCGCTACTTCAGCAGTCTTACCCTTTATTATTTCTTTCCCTCCATAATTTTCTCAAACTTTTGGTTTGGATTGCTTAATACTACCACACTGACTCACACCACAAATAGTATGAGTATTTCACGGCTTATTTTAAATGCTGCTCATTTTTATGTTGTGCAGACCTTTCCATAGGAAGAAGGCAAAGGAAACGTGTAATAAAATTACTACTATGTGAATTATAGCATATTTAGTATTATTATTTCAATACAAATACCTGAACATTGTTCCGAAGGTTTCTAAGGTGTCTACAAGGTCAAGTGAAGTATCTGAAGCTCTTGCATAAAGTGTTTCACTAAAGGCATTTAGTACCACAATCCATGTCTATCTGTCTATCCATTCTAGAGAAAAAAAGCTGTATGCTAGGTGGAGCTTGGTAAGTGTTTCACACAGAAGTTCTAGAACAATGGACTTCTTAGCAGAGATTCTAATAGTGAGAGTGAAGTGTAATAATAATAATTATTATTATAAATAATTACCATGTATTTTATCATGTATACAATAATTTCTTGACCTAATCGGAGATAAGAGAATTAAATTACATGTGCCAACCCTAAAGTGATTGATACTTGCAGTTAAAATTTTGGTCAGTTTTGCTCTTTGCATTTAATCTGGCCAATAAATAAATAAGTATGACAAAACATTCAAGTTTTCATGAGGGAAACAACTAAATTATGTCTACATTAACAATATAAAGCAGAGCTAACCTGAATTCAGATGCCAACAGTTAAACCTGAATTATCCCCCGCCTTTAACAACAGAAGCGCTGCAGTGGCATTGACAGCAACTACTTTAGGTACCACTTCAACTATAGCAACAAAATTACGAAAAGCAATTTACAAAGGAACTACTCGTGCACCTAACACCATGTGTGACAAGATACAGTACCGCAGATAGACAGACTCCCCAGAGGAGAACTAATCTTTGAAATTATTACTAGGAAATGAAGTGTAGAGAGACTTTGTCAGGGGGTTCATGGACAAAGCTGCCTTAGTCTCCGAAAAGGCATTTTCTCACACTTCTGTGGGAGTGCCTTACACAGTGCCTTTGTGCAACAACTTTAAGTCTCCATCACTCATGTCTCACTACAGCCCACAAAGGACACCTCCAAATTGATGTTTGGCTCCTGACAGTCAAAAGGTGCTAAGCTTTCTCTCCTGTTATATAAACCTTAACTAAGTATCATTCATAGCATCTACAGTTTGAAGGCACTGCCTGAAGCAACCTATAGAAGCGCTAGAAAAGATGCAATGAATTACAAAGAACATTAAATAAAAAAACTACTAAAATAACCGAGGGCTACTAGCACTACAGAAAATAACTTCCACTGACCTCCAGTGTAACAACCAATATGAAGAAAGTTGGTAAGAGCTTTCCTAATCTCCACCCACAAACAGTTTTCTCCAGGGTTGTGTGCTTGCTCACAGAAAAGTCAGTACCAGGGAGTCAGTGTAATTCCATGATTTAATGAGTCAGGGGTTGGACTTGCTCTGAATGAACAGGGAGTCAGAACAGATGGGCCACTCCGTGAGGCCCAGAAACACAGCAGTCTGGTAAACATCCCGCAAAAGATGCTCTGAAAATTGATGTCTACACCAGAGAAATAAATTAAACACACTGCTACCACATATAAAAGTAGTCTAACTGCAGTGATTCCACTATGTATTTTATATTGACCGCTTCTTATTGCTTCATTTCCTGGGGATGTTACTGAACACTTCATAGTTCAGTATTGGGCCCCTGAGTACAAGAAGGACATCGAGGCCCTGGAACGTGTCCAGAGCAGGGCTATGAGGCTGGTGCAGGGCCAGGAACACAAGTCTTGTGAGGAGCGGCTGAGGGCACTGGGGTTGTTTAGTATGGAGAAGAGGAGGGTCAGGGGAGACCTTATTGCTCTCTACAACTACCTGAAAGGAAGCTGTGGGGAGCTGGGGGTCGGCCTCTTCTCACAGGTGACTAGTGATAGGACTAGAGGGAATGGCCTCAAGTTGGGCCAAGAGAGGTTCAGGCTGGAAATGAGGAGACATTTCTTCTCAGAAAGAGCAGTCAGGCATTGGGATGGGTTGCCCAGGGAGGTGGTGGAGTCACCGTCCCTGGGGGTGTTCAAGGAAAGGTTGGACCCAGTGCTTAGAAACACGTGGTGTCTGCATCTAGGAAACTTGGGATTGTCTTTAATTTTGACTTTTCTTCTTCAACGTCATTTGTACACCTAGACTGCAGGTTGCATAGGCAAAGATCAGATGTTTTCTTGAAAAATTACCATAAAACCTTTTTAGCAGCTGAAAACTTAGAATTACAGAATATCCTGAGTTGGAAGGGACCCACAAGAATCACTGAGTCCACCCCCTGGCTCCACACAGGACCACCCAAAAACCAGACCCTATGTCTGAGATCATTGTCCAAACACTTCTTGAACTCTGTCAGTTCCACCAATTGGCCTGCAAGCGGTCACTCAGAGGACAGAGATCAATGGTTTTTACTTGGGCTGGCAGCCTGCAGAAGTTGGAGGTTGGACTTTGTGATCTTGGAGGTCTCTTCAAACCTAGACAATTCTGTGATTCCATGATTCTGTGAAGTGAGGGCCACCAGGGATCAATCCTGGGCCCTATGCTGTTCAGCACCTTCATAAATGATCTAAGACAAGGGGATTGAAAGCACCCACACAAAGTCTGCTGATGACACCAAACTAGGCGGTGAGATGGACATGTCAGAATGGAGAGGTACATCACAGAGAGACCTGGACAGGCTGGAAAAGCAGGCAAACAAGAACCATCTGAATCTCAGCAAAGACAAGTGCAAGGACAAGATAACCAAAGATCCCAGTACAGGCTAGGATCTGTGTGACTGTGGATCAGCCTTGCTGAAAGGGACCTGGGGGTCCTGGCAGACAACAAGCTGAGCAGGAGTCAGCAGTGTCCTGCTACAGCAACCAAGACAAATCAAACCCTGGCCTCCACCCACAGGCGCATTACCAACAGAGATAGAGATGTGATCACATCCCTCCACTCAGAGCTCCGCAGGCCACACCTAAAGTATTGTGTCCAGTTCTGGTCCCCACAATCCATACAGTGACAAGGACAGAATGGAGAGGGTCCAAAGGCAGGCCATGAGGAAGACAAAGGAGACAAGGGGTGATGGGTACCAGCTGCACTGGTAGTGGTTTTGTCTTCACATAAGAAAGAAATTTCTTTACAGTAATGGAATGACCTCTCCAGGGATATGATAGAATCCCTGTCACTGGAGGTTTTCAAGGTGCAACTGGACAGGGTGCTAGATAATCTCATCTAGGCTCCTTTTTTCCCCACAAAAGGTTGGACCTGGTGATCATTCAAGGTCCTTTCCAACCTGAGCAGTTCTACTATTGTATAAATGTCATGCAGTAACGCATATTGTTCATTTTCGATGTCAAGTTCCACTTACTTTATACTGTCTCAATACTCTCTCCTTTCAGTGTATCAAATCTACATCAGAACAAGCTAGAAGATTGTAAAGGAGACATTTTCAACTAAACTGACATTTGTAGTGAGTCATAAATACCACAAGTCAGGCTCATGTTACCTGGGGCATTAGCTGGACACACTTGTTAAAATGCTGAGCAGCAATACCATTGATGCTGGGACTTGTTAAAGCTGAAGCCTAAGTTTGCATTTTCATCTCATTGTGAGCAGGAAGGGAATTCATGATAATGCTTTTCCAGGCTACATGAAAACTTGGGGAAGACATAAAATTGTTGTTTTACATTTGCTGGTTAGAGGATTTTTTTTTCCAAAATCTCACGGGATGAAAGCAAAATATAAACATAAAGTTGAAAGCAAATGAAAAAAAAAAATCATCAAAACAGACCACAGTACTGCAAAGAAGCTTTTATTCCACAGCCACTGGGTTCTGTGCCACTATCTAGAGTCTATATGGCACTATATGGGTTCTTACATATTCGCTGGATTATCCTGTAAATACAAGAGCCAAATTGCAGAACTCAGCAAATAAACTGCAGAAGGCAAGCAATGAAGCTCTTATTGTGCAGAAAACACGTCTCAAAGAAAAAGATAAAAAAGAAAGCCAAAAAAGAAGGCAAGAAAAGTACTGCAGAAGTAAGCTACGCTGCCTTATCTGCAGGGAGTAAATAGCCTGTACAAGGAAGGAGGGAACAGAGGAGCACAGCACTGACCAAATCATGCCAGCATTTTTTGAAGACGGAATTTATTAACCTATGCACGAGGAACACAATACTGCTTCAAACTGTTTTAAAGAACCACCACTCCTATTTTCTCAAACATGACCTATTCTCCTAGTCTGGGCTGACAGCAGGGTACCAGGATATGTAGCTGCTCTTACGGAATTAAGGGAAAAATATGAGTCAGAGAAGCTTCAGAAAACAAACAAACAAAAAGGAGACATAAGAGCTTGGAGGGAAGGAAACAGGCAGGACTCTATTCTGGGAAACAGCATGAAGAAATGAAGGAAAAGCTTCGAGTGCAAGGACATTTTGCTGATGTTTTAAATATGAAGAGAAACAGTGCAGAACTCCACTCTCAGGTGTGTAAAGGTCAACAGAACACACCTTACGTTATTCAAGTGTCACCCTACAGAAATACAGCACATGATGAGGCCATGGGAAGGGCTGCAAAGAAAAATTATCCAGCCCTGGACCAATGATAGGAATAAATAAACCCATGCCATCCCTGACAGATGTTTTTTTACCCTGCTCTTAAGGCTTCCACAAGCTCTATACATGACCTGTCCTAGTGCTTCCATGTCCTCTCCTACAAGTTGTGTAAGCTAAAACTTCCTAACTGCAATTTAGAGCATTATTTCAGAAAGGACTTTAACAATTTGTTTTCTATAATCACAGTAACTAAGGTAAAACTGTCATTATATATTTAAAACCCATTGCCTGATGTCCCATCTTCTCTTGAGTAAAGAAATGAAGAAGTTTCTGTGTCTCTGATCATATTCAGTGAGCTGCTCTGATCTCTAGCTGATCCACCAACTTGATGGATGATGGCATGTAAAACTAGAGATCGTCTTAAGGCACACACTAAAATGAGCAGAAAAGCTGAAAGCAGAATTCCTATCTTACTCATTCAGATTTAACTTGAAACCTACTATAAATCTCAGAGTCTCTTCAATTACACATCCTGTATTTTTACCACCAAATGTGTTATTGTGCACTTATCCTTACTTCATCTCACCTGATTTTTTTTCAAGATGTATCTCTATTTTCTCAACACCAATTTAGATTCCAGTCCTCTCCTCCAGCAAATCTGCAATCTTATCTTGGTGCCATGCTAAATTTAATTAAGCTTACTCGTTATCACGTCATCCAGATCATTAATCCTTAACAGTACTGACCTGGCCTGGGCCATTACAATTTCAATTTGATACAATCTTCTAGTAAAATAAACTACTGGTATCTAATGATCTAAGTAAAGGTTTAAAAAAAAAAAAACAAAAACTGTCTCTGCTAGTAGTGTCATAAAACATCAAAAGCGTTGGTAAGCACAAGACAGAAGGCATCTCTTGTTTCACTTCTACCACTAACTTCTTCTAATAGATTTCTGATACATCATATGGGTTTGATACAACGTATTCTTAACAATTCCATATTCTGCCAGTTAAACACTGTTTACAGACTGATCTCCATCTCAACATGATTTTAAAGAAAAGAAGCATATTTTATCTTTCCCAATTTTCTGTTACTTCTATCTTCTGAAAGATCTCAAGAATGAAAAAAAGAAAACACTCAAAATAGTTCTGAAGCTGTCTTTAAGAACCTTAACTTTAACCGACTTTTTCAAGTAAGGCTAATTAAAACATAAATCCAAATACCTCAAACTTTTATTCCCCTAGCCTTTCAAGGTAGTAGTTATCAGTCCTATTTACAGGAACCATCTCACTATATTTAGTATTTTCAGTGTCAGAAACAAACAAAACAATTTCTTACACCCTTCAGCATCAGCCACCAACAGCTTACTACCTCCCTTTCCTGAGCGCCTTTTCCTTGGTTTTCCTCTTATTGTTTACATATTCTGGAATAATTTTTGTTACTCTTGAAACTCCTTGCTAGCTTTGTTTTCTGCCTTGCATATTCCACTGTATGTTCTACAAGTTCACAATTAAACTCAACAACCTGACCCGGTTCCAGCATGCTGAGCAGTAGCAGGAAGAAGGAAGGGGTAACTGCCAACCAGCCCCTGAACTACTTAAGCTTTATTCATAACTCAACCAGCTAAGGTTTACTTCACAGCTATGCCCTGGCTTGGCAACCTCTCACAGTACTATTCTGGCCACAGAGCCTACACCACCGTTGCACAGCCTATGACAGCGCTCCTTCTCCTACAGGGGGAAGCTTTCTCCAACAGTCAGTATGTCGCTTCATGGTCCCTGCTACACTTCAGACTAGATGCGGACAAGACCAACCATCTCTCGCAGGAAGTTCCAGAAATGAAATGTTTGGTTTGTAGCAGGAACAACAAATGCACATTCTATTTATTAGAAATAAGTGGTGTACTCTGAACAGTCACTTCAAACTGTTACCACAAACTGCATCTTGCAACCTGTGAGAGCAATATGTCCATTTTCAGCTAAGGCTGTCACCTCTGAAGAGGGAATTGTTGCAGGCAAACAAGGGTCCATTTATCGACAGAGGCAGAGTCTGTCAATAGAACCTCTGCCACTCTATGCTTTCCTTTGTGCTGCTCACTAGTTTCAAATTTTGCACAAACACAGTATCAATTCAGCCTACAGACTCTACCACAGGGTAAGAACTACCAGGAGCATAGATTTCATTCACCGGCAGTCTGGTCTTTGTTACCTTACCTACCCATACAAATAGCGTAAGGGATTTCACTGAATAAATTACTGCTAGTGCTACATAAATACTGTTCCATTAAATTTCAGAAAGTAGTGCTGCAAAAACAAAAACTCTCAGAAGAAAGAAGAAATTAAATGTACTGATTACAGCTAATCATTACAGTTAATTAATATACAAGCTCATATGTGGGAATAGTCACTCTGCCAGGACATACTCCACATAAGTACTATTTATTCTAGAGATGCATCAGTGTTCACAGTAAAAATTAGGTGGGTTTCTGAAGCTGTGAATCCACAGCTTAACTGTTTTTCTCCAGGTGCCATTCCAAGCCCGTCCTTCCAAAAATACAATTAGGCAGAGCACTAGCCTAGTTAATCTCTTTCATTTACAAGCTGACGTGACAAGACTACAATTAAAACCTCTGCTCTGTTTTGTGGTTTTTAAAACCATGTCATTTTTCTGGACATGAATTAACTTTTAGAGATGTTTCTTAGTTGAGAGTATTTGTTTTCAACACTGTTCAATCCAATCAAGCAGACATTGCCAGAAGGATCACAACTAAACCCTAACCCCAGTGTTTCTGGCCCCTCTCCTATACCAACACAGCCATATGACAAGCCACAACCACGAACTACCTGGCCCAGAAATAAATATTTTTTTATGGGGCTAGTCTTCAGCCAGAGCAGTTCTTCACTCTCGCTCACTGAACAAATTCTAGTGCAGACAGAAGTGAAACTTCAGGACTGCACACAGTGGAACAACTCCTTCAGCAGCATCCTGCCCTTAGATTTACTTAAAAAACAAACAAACAAAACAAAAACAATACAAAAAAAAAACACCTCCACTTCTCGCAACTGATTTCATAAGGAATGCAAGCACCTAGCTCAGGGCTATGTATTTGCAAAAAAGGCCCTGTGCCTAAGTATCCTGTGAGGCTCCGTGCTCCCTGCCAAAACATGCATAACCTGCTGTTTGAATAAATTTCAGATACTAATTACCCTACCCCAGAAATCCAAGACAAAGACTTTTTAGTTGTTTTAGAATCCATCCACAATAGCCTGCAAAATATTTGTGCACGGTATCCTCAAACTGCACCAAAAACGGGAGATAAAGAAATAAACGGAGTCAACCACTCAGTAGCAGAAGTCTTCTCTCATCCAATTGCTTCCCAAAACAGTTGACTTATCCATTACTTTTCAACTACAGGTTTTGGCAACCTAACACTCAAATCATCTAGAAAGTCGCTTCTTGTACAGAAGCATGAGCTAATCAACACTGGCTAAGAAGGATGCCAACTACCCTGTCTGTCATGAGCAGAGGAAGATGCAATCATCAATAGGACCGATTCAAGTATTTACTGAAGTCCCAATACTACTGCTGAAATAGCCACCACTCATCTCTGTGCTATAACCGTAGGGCTATGGATTTGCTAGAAGGACTAGGTACCAAAACATCTTGTAAGGCTACCTGCTTGCTATGAGCCTAGAGAAGAGTATTGTACCCGATGCTGTAAGGACAGACAAGTTGTTTTGGGGTTCCTGGGCAGAATGACAACAGCACTAAGTTGTAGTTACAATTAGAGCTTTATTATTTACCAGAATTTTCTGATCAGCAAAGCAGAGGATTTTATGATCACAATAAGCCTAGCACAGATTTTTGCAGTTGTACTTGATGATCTTTTGTTGGTCCCTTCCAACCAAACAATTCTATTCCAGAATTTTACAAGTAGCATACCACAAAAATTCATAGCACAACTTAGCTTATGGTCTCTCAGTGTGTTTGTTCTAATCACCCAGGCCCTCTGCAGATTGGGTCAAATCTCCTGGCACACAATATAACAATCATATTCTGGACTTGAAACCCACAAAAGAATACAAGTCACTCACTCAACGCTCTGAGGAAGCAGACGACAGTGGGACGTCCCCAGACACTGGAGGATCACTGGTTTTGCCGTCCTGCAGGAGATCTGGTCCAAGTCCTGCCTACAACTTGTAGCTGCTTGATTTTATAGACGGTGCTCTGTATGCTGTTATGTTTCCCTGTTGTCTGACGGGGTCATCAGAACCTGGCTGGCCATGTGCCTGGGACCTTCAAGGCTGGTTAAGAACTGAGGAAGTCAGCCCGGCGCCCAGGAACCTTGAGGCTGGTATGGAGAGGGAGAAGTTTGCCAAGTGTGCAAGGACCTTCAAGGTCTGATGAGGAAGGGAAAGGCGAATGATACACGACCAGCTCGGTCACAGAGAATAGCCATTTCCCTTATAAAATAGTGTGTAGTGTAGTGTGTCTAACCATATTACTGAGGTCAGGAGCTGAGGGGTACCAGTCACAAGTATATTAGTAAAGTTTTCATATTTCAGAATGGCCATCAAGAAACCCAGCAAAGCACAATAAAAAGATGACAGTTGCTCAACTACTACTTTTTTTTCTTTTTTCCCTCCAGGGCCACAAAAGGCACAAATAATTGACTTCAAAGAGAGGTTCAATTCTGTTATGGTAATAACCCCAATAACACAGTATTAGCAAGAAACTCATTAAAATGAATAAAGTAAGAACTAGCTTCAGCACTTTTAAGTTAACTTAATGGTAACATTCATTCAAAGACATCAAAAAGTTCAACAAACTGAGCATATTGCTCAGTTTTTCAACATTACAATCTACCTGGACATGAAGCTTCAAAGAAAAAGAATACAATAAAACCACTTAACAAAAAGCCTGAGATTTATACTTATGTCACTTTTCGCAAGTTACTAATGCCAATGAGAAAGAAAAATGGATTAAGTTGTGTAAAACACACTAATTTTAAAACTTGAGTAGCTCCAGCTAAATTGTCTTACTATACCCCTTCTTCATGAGTCTGATGTTTACATAAAAACCGGACAGCTAACTAATGCTAAAATATGAAAGGTTCAGAAAATTCAAGTTTGAATATATTCCTCTGACTGTTTATTAATGGTAACAAATACAGACTTTGAAATGTGTAAGCCTTTAGTGAACGTTAATTCTTGGTATGGTTGCTAGACATAATATTTAACACAGGGATAATTTTTCTTCAGCCCGAACTAAGCATGCAGGGTGTTCCTCTGGCTTTTTGTCTATGCCCGTCCCTCATATTTCCCCCATAACTCACTCCTTTTTTCAGTTATGATGCTCTAAGAGAAGCTATGGAGGACAAACTTTGAATAAAAACCCACAGAATTCTATATAACTGTGGAATCACTGACTAAGGCGAGCTACAAAAGAAACAGAGTACAACTATGTAAGAAACAGCACAGTGCTTCCAACTCACCATCTTATTTGACATACAGTATTGTGCTGTAACTGTATAAAAGCACTCCTTCCATCCCCTGCTCTGCTTTACAGTCCCTGCAGCACCTTCCTAATGGAGATAGATGAAAAATAATATTAAGTCTAGGAACAGTACCTGGGAGCTGAAACTATTTTCAAGACACACAGGGAAAAACAAAATAAAATAACATGGCAAGAGCAAAGTAAATTTCAAAAAGGCTCAGGCAATTTTTGTGGGAATTCCTAGAATGTTGTGGTTCAAGAAAGCACAGAGCAAATAGTCCAGATCTCAAGTGAGAAGAACATCTTGAACTGGGGTATAACAACATTACAAACTTCATGATGGTAAGAATGACCCAACAATATGCAGAAGAGCCAGAAAGAATGCAAGGACTAAATGCGTTGTCCCTGATGATATCTGCAGAGTGTTTCTACGTGATACTGCCTTTTTAATCAGACGGATGGAGGTGGCTAAACTAGCAGAGTAATATTACCTTTTCTCACAAGTCTTTTTTTTTTTTTGTAATTTCAGTTACAGAGTTATTTTTAAACCCCTTGCTTGCAGGACGGACGGCTGTATTGCTCCCTAGGTGCTAGAAAGCACCTACATGCAAAGCATTAACTCATGTCCAAATTAAGTTTTGAGAGATCCTCACTGACTATATTTGCATGGACTCAGAAACAATCATCTAACAGGTAAAAATCATGTTTTACGACCACGGGGCTGAAGAACTGCATGTAGAATACATAAAACATTATGCCCTGAACAACAAAAGAAGTTGATAAAAATGTTTGACAAACCCGTTTGCAAATTAAGTCTCCAACAAGTGACTTGCGTATATATGTAGCAAATGACAAAATAGCTCTTTGTTCAGATCTTTTTACGAAGTCTGTATATTAGGCTAGCTTCAGAAGATGCATCACTTCAACATTATACTCCAAGTCCCTGTTACTATAACCATACAAGTGCCTCTGCTCACCTTTGCCCGAGGTCTTCTATGAAGGGAAAACAGTTCAATCACGTGAGAGCATTACCAGAAGTTAAAGAAAGAAAATGTAATGACAGGAAGGGTCTGCTTATGTTTTCTTTACTGTATGGTTTCTGGTCACTACCACTGTAAAAACTGCTTTAGTAAGTACAACCGTTGAGGAAAAAAGGACTTTTTTTCTTGTCAACAGAACTGTGTACTTGAGAACTCTCACCAACACTGGTAATCTTGTAATCAGAAATACACAGCAGGAAGTAGGAGTCTGGAAACTTTCTGGCCATGCAGAAGGTATGTACCTTCCTTATGTACCTTATAACCTTGATATGCTGCAGTTAGCTCTCCTGGAAGCAATACATGTTTTACCTTAACATTGTTAACACAGTGCACCTCTGTCCACTAAGTAGAAGCAACAGAGAGGTGCCAGCAATAACACAAAGCCAAACCTCAGTTTTCTTCACCTCTAGTAAAACAGTAGCAGTTAACCTACTGAGAATTTGGAACTCTGCATTTATCCATTTAGTTCTCATTAAATACCGGTGTTAAATACTTCACACTTATTTCATTTACCTGTGTTATTTACAGGACCTTTCAGAAGTTCGTCATGATTTACCCTACATCAGTAGCTGCTTCTTTTTTTTTTTCCCCCTATCATAATGGTGTGCAGTGGAGTTCTGAACTCACCATTTATTCATATTCTGTGACGTTCAGATCACTCCCTCCAATTTATATATGAATTTTAAAACAAATGATGCTTTGTCAAGATCTCTGACAATGCTCTGCATGAATGCAATTTGTGGCTTCATGTGGAGCAATAGCCTAAAGTAGGATGTATTCCCTTCAATAAGCTGCAAAAAGTAAAGTCAGAGTACAAGCCTGAAAAACGTTATCTATGTTCATTCTAAACACTTTGCAATAATTACTTATTTTTAAAGTGGAGAGTAAAAAGGGGAAGATTGTTTCAGGGAAAAAAAAGTAACTTTCATACTACTTTTAAACAAAGAAATCACTGACAGCTTTGCTACTTTATAGTTCTATTTTATATATGTTCTCTCCTGAAGACCCACCAAGACAAGCTCAACAGGACAGATTTTCTGCTACTACACTATAACCAGTAAAAAGCTCAGCCTACTCTGAGGCAGTAGAGGGCAACCTAAGTCTTACTGAAAAGACTTTTTGTTTGTTTCGAACAGCGTGTGGCCACCAGAAGCAGAAAAAGACTGAAGTGGTTAACAAAATATACTCAGAGAACAAGAAAATTGGGAATGCCCCAACAATTGCACCTGCTAGAAAGGGAAGCATCAGATTGTTACTGGAAAGCTTGTTAGTTCCCAAAGCTATGTACCACTAAAACCATTCACGTAATAGATCAAATCCAACAAGTTTCTTTTAACTACTTCTGAAAAGGACTGTCAAAGGAGGCACTCTTTCAGCAAGTGCTTTTAATGGGCTGCACAAGCTCAAAAATAAGTCTGCAGGTTTATGGGTTTTTTTTTAAACATCTCACTCCACTTTTACCAGAGATTTTCATTAAGACACTGAGCACAACATAAAAAAATTATGCAGATTAAAATATAGTCAAACTGTACAAGTAGAACCTTGTTATTCTTAATATAACAATGAAATTTCTCTTTCTGAATTAAACACTAGCTTTGCCTTTCTGCTGCATAACCCTATAAATTATTATTCTGCATTTAAAAGTTAAAATCAGAAAATTAGCATATATTTGTAACTTAATTATGAAATTAATTTTTTTCTTCACTCATTATCTCCATAGCTCATAGCTGCAATTTTTTGAATATGCAGGAAATACTTCTGTTTAAAGTTACCTTAATTTTACACCATGCAGTGTTGCAATAGAATAACCTGGAAACTCAGTTAGTGACTTCTGCCATAAAGGTGAAATTTATTATTCTAAATGGATGTTTAGTACCCTTCATATATAATAAAGGCATTTAAGTTTCTAAAAAAGGCATTTACCTAGCCCAACACCTGCAAAAACTGAGCAAGCTCTCACTTTCCTTACTGACAACCACCAAGACCACATACGCTAATATTAAAATAAAAGTTACTTTTTTTTAAAATGGCAGCACATATTCTATTCCACTCCACGCCACCCTATGTCCTCCCCAAGGCACCAACCCCCTGAAGCTAAATAACCATAGCATCAGAGTCCAAAGCTCCTCAAAGTAAACAGAAGCTCAACAAATGAATACAATTACAGTTTTTTCAGTTAACAGCTCTTTGTTAATAACAACACAATCCACCTATGGCTGCAAAAATTAAGTTTTGCTCTAAAGAGTTGAAGGCCGCCTTCTGCTCCAAGCAAGGCTGACTCAGTTGATAACAAGTGTTCAAAATCCAGTCTTAATCATGGACTGTTTTGCATGTATTTTTAGTAGTAAAGTTACCTCTTGCTGAGGCATCAGAAAGATACCAAGCACTTGCGAGATATTAAAATAATTAAGTAATTACTATTTCTCCCAAAAGGAGCAAAAAACATTTGACTACAAACCAACAAGTTAGAGCTTTGGTGTTTTAATAATACTTTTTTGTAGCTAGATGTCGCAAAATTTCAATGTTCATATGTCAAATGCAACATGCAGAGACTGACACAGGCCAAGCATTTCATGCCCCATCATTCAGCTTGTTCTTGGTTATGAACACCAACAACCAATACACACATAACAATCACACTCTCATTTCCATATCACCCTAACTATTTAGAACCTCGGACATAATCAGTATCTCAGGTAAGAGCAGGAAAATTAATCAGTATCACAGGACGTGCTCCTCCTCTCTATCTGTGTGCCTCTATTTCCCTGCTATTATTTTAAAAGGTTTACAGTTTGATGCACAACAAAGCATTTCCACAGCTGAGACACCATGAAACTTCATTAGCAATGCAAACAGCTCTTCTCCTCGTGCAATATGAACTAAATAAACACGCATACAAAATGCCTGCCTTTGCTTCAAGAATAAAAATCCCTCCCATAGCAACTCTAGAATAGGAGAGAAAGATACCTTATAAACAAACCGCTGCATTCATTGTGCAAACAAATGACTGAGTAAGCTTCAGCCCTGTAAGCAGAATAGAAGGGATACTCGTTTTGAAAGATACGACAACTTATGTTGAGTAACAGCTGCAAAACCGCAAAATTTGATCCCACTGCGTTGAAAATAATTAAGTTCTGAAGAGGCTCAAACTACTAAGAGATTGTAAAACAGTTCCAGTCCACAAGGAAGCACACAATTTTACAGTGCCAGCTTCTTGTTCTCAGCTCCTCCTACAGATGCCCAGGCTTTTATTGCAACATTCAACCTGCTGTAAAAGCACAAGTAACATGCAGAAGTCAGCTTACCATCTCTGCTGGGCTACATGGAAAGCAACAAAGGTATCATTGCCCTCAAAGATGGGAAACACCTGTGTTTCCACCAGTAAAGGGAAGACCATGGAAACAGGGCAAAAGGGAACAGGAAAATCAATTAATTGGCCTGTACAGAGAAGAAAAAGAAGTAGCAAGACAAAAAGTAGGCACAGAATGGCAAGATTAAGTTTCCCGCAAAAGTAGATTTCATTTCTTGTCTTTATTTTAATTTACTACATTAAAAAGATGCAATTACCCAAACACTAAGACTGTAAACAATGACAAAAAGTCACTATGCCATAGGGATGCTGCATGCCCCCGAACCTGAAGGAACTGTCTTCAAGACTGTGGTGGCACATGCTACAAATATATTTTAAAAACACTGAGTCAGTCTGCTTGTGCATAAGCCATTGCCATAAAATAGATCATGAGAGAAACTGAGACACTACATAAAGTAAGGAACACATTGCATTTACAAGACTGACTACCTAGGCTTGCTAATGAAGTCAAGAAGAAATTACTCCCTCTCATGTCAAAAATCATTTGTTAAATATTCATTCATTACTTTCTTGCAAATATGGAAATTTAAGGCAAGACAGTAATTTATGACACAATGTTCTGACCAAGGCCATACCAATTTCACCTTGAAGGCACAACTCCCTTATGAAGCAAGGTATTAACAGCTCTGAACAACAGACTCACTGCCTCCAGAAGGGCATTCAACTATCCTCTGGGCTGTATTTCTGTTTGCTACTGAAATCCAGTATCCCTTCTCAGACATGTCCTTTAGTCCTCAAAGCTTTCAGCAGGGTAGCTCAAGCAGCATTCAGAAACACGTGTTCTGAAATACACATAATACTAGCTGGAATGAAACTTAGGAAAGGTAAGAAAAGTCAGTCAGAAGTGTGAGTGGTTTATGTCACGGTAGCATCTCTCAGCTGTCTGTACGAAGCACAACGGCATCAACATTCTCTCAGTAAGTGCTTTAAAATACAAATATACAAAACTCAGTAGAGTTTACATTACAGGAAAGCATCACAGTGCAGATCAGAGAGTGTGCTCAGAGGAGGCAGTGCACACTTTAAGCGAACGTACAAAGTTTTCAGACATCAAAATAATTTCCATGAGAACAGTAAACAAATGGAAAGCTAAGTGATCTTAACATGCTGGTTAAAAAGCATAGATTTTCAAAGTTTACCTTTCAGAACCACAATTGTCAAAATAATGACCAGATTGGGAAAAAAAAGGTGTTTGGGGAGCTGTTTAGATAAGAAATACCATGACCCCTAAGTTTTATTTTTAAGGGACTGCCAGCTGTTAGAGATTTTCAAGAACTTCCTGGTTCCAAAGAGAGGACAGAGAAGGCTGAAGTTTACTTAGCCTTCCTGCAGGGTCATACTCTCAGGTTTCAGGTTAGTGACAAACTTGGAAATTCCCTCACTCTGACCTGGCTCTCCAGAGGCACTCACTAACCGCAACTAACAGAAGATTTTGGAAATGCTAGTTCCCATCATCTCTTACAAATCTAATGTTCAGAAGCTCAATATTTTTACACTTTCGGTGTGAGACCATAGCACTAGTCCCCGAAATATCCTTCCAACTAAACCCAATCCTGAGCAAAACACGCTGCTGGTAACTCCAGACAACATAACACTTCATTGTGGGTTACTTCAAACACCTACCGCAACTGTACAAGTTCATCACTTACCGAGAAATTTACCAGTTTGGGTCATGATCAAGAAACTAACTTGGGAGCGGTATGGGGACTTAGATGAGGTGGTAAAACATGGATATTGGTAAAAACATGAGAGGAAATCAGGTGATCTGGGAGACCGCTGTGTGTTTTGCCTTACATTGTAATACTTCAGGCTCTGTATCTACTTTGGATGTAAGCAGGGCGAGCACTGCAGCCAGCCCTACCTCTCCAGACTGACAGGAGCGGGTACAGCGAGGTTTGTGCCCAACACGTCCACTGGAGGGGACGTCCTCCTCGAGCCCCCCGGCCGGTTCGCCTCCTGGCGAGGAGCCCCGGGCCGCAGGACGCGCACGGGCTCGAGGCGAGGCGACCCCCGCGGGCAGCCGGCGCTTCCCCAGGCCTCGCTTCAGCGGCCAACGGCCGTCCCGCGGGGAGCGCCCGCCCCGCCCCGCCCCGCCCCGGCCGTCACGGCGCCGTCAGGGCGGCAGCGGCGGGCGGAGCGGAGCGGGGCGGAGGGTCCGGCCCGGTGGGGGCACGGCCGCCCCGCTGCCGGCAAAAACTTGGGAGAAGTTGCGGCGCCCGCCGCCGTCCGCCGCCGGTACCTGCTGATGAAGCCGTCCCCGTCGCCGTCGCAGGTCTGGAAGAGGCGCCTCATCCGCTCCTCCTCGCCCGTGCTGGACGTGTCGCTACTGCTACTCCCGCCGCTGCTCGCCTCCGCTACGGCGGCTGCCGCCATCATGCGCCCGGCTCCGGAGCAGGAGCAGCAGCAGCAGCAGGAGGAGGAGGAGGGGAGGCAGCCGCGGGCGGCTGGGTCCGCCGGTCCCCGCCGCGCCTGCCAACCGCGGCCGGGCGGGCGGCAGCACAAAGCCGGCACGGGGGCGGGGAGCCCCGCGGCGCGTCCCCGCGGCGCGCCCCCGGCCCCGCCGAGCCCAGGCGCGTGCCCGCGGCGGGGAGCGGGGCGCCGCAGCAACGCCCCCAGCACCGGGCCCGGGCGGCGGGCAGGGGCCGGGGCAGGGCTCGGGCGGGCCGCTGCTGCTCGCCTGCTGCTGGGTGCGGCGGGCCCAGCCTCGGCTGGCTTTGGATGGCCCGTAAATGCGGAGGCCAGGCGAGCTGCGGCAACGCGCAGCGCTTTCGGTGGGGTGCTGAACAGGTGGGAGCGTGCCGGCGCTTTTTGGCACAGCTAAACCCTTTCCCCTCACCAGATCTTACCGGGAACGCAGGTCGTTGGCTCTTCACACCATCACATAGCTTCTTAAAAAACACCTATTTTCCAAACTTACTCCTTGCTTTTGCCTCTGTCTTTCTGCGTCCTTTGCACTTAAAGTCTTTTTCTCTACAGAAGTCATGTTGCTAAATTAGAAAAAAAATAATAATCTCACACATACAAAATAGCTTCTTCATTTCCTTTAGCATCCTTGGCGTTTCCCTTAGAATCTGTCATTTAGTATTCATTAGTATTCATTCATTCATTCATTTAATATTTCCTTTAATATTCCCTCATTTCCTTTAGTATCCTTTTCAATGCCTGATTAAGTTTTAATCAGTCCTTTTTTTCTTACTGGTGTGAAAAGAACCCATGCACCATCAGCACACACAGTAGTAATGTTATCATTTATCCCTGTTGAAAATAAAATTTTGAAACAGCCCAGAACAGCATCTGCCTGCTTCACAGTAGCATTACATTTCTCACTTCATCATCCTGTGTTACCAATTAGGTCAGATAAATCTTCTCCTACTCTGCATATGGAAAAACAATTGTTTTTAAGGGCATACCTTTTTTCTACACTGTCATATGTTACTCTTCTTACTTCAGTCTTTGAAGACAGACATTTCTTCCCACATAACATTGACAATGTCTGGTGAATATGTAAAGCCAGCAAAGTTATCAGACTCTTTGTGTTATACAGCTGCATTCAAGTATAACAGCTGATGGCAGTTGTTCCATTGTTACTATTTATTGTATTTTAACTAAGCCATTACAAGTCAAAGAGTCTCTGTGGTGTTTTTATTAGCTAATACTACTTGCAAGTACAAACATGCATGCACTCACTGTCATCTTCTCATTCTCTTCAGTTTTCCAGTTTTTCTTGCCCACATGGGGTTTCCGGGATGACCAGAGCACCGGACCAAGCTTCTGTCCAACACATTTCCATACTTTTCCATATGGAGAATGGAAGCAGGGAATATTGCAAGTATCCTCATTCCTTCAGACTGTAGGGTGCAGTCTTTGAAGATTTATGTCTTGTTCCATCTTCTGACCTACAATGATCTCACTCTTGGTCCTAGCAGGTGCTCTTTCTCAGTCGTATGTAGGATGTTGTTTATATGTTAGACTGGTTGCTTATTGCAGCTGTATGATTTACATTGAGGATTGCATGGGCTGGGCAGTCATAAGACCATTTTCTTCAGCCGGATCCCACTAGCAAGAATTCTTGCACACATTCTGAAAATACAGCATAGACTTCTGATAAGAATTAAAATTCCTAACCATTTAGACGCCGGAAACAGTGTTTCCTGACAAAGCCACCAATACCAATGACACAAGATCAGATCCAAACCACAGCAATAAGAATCTCCATCAGTGACCTCCCTCCATACTGATGCCATTGTAGAATCATAGAATGGTTTGGGTGGGAAGGGACCTTAAAGAGCATCCAGTTCCAACCCCCCTGCCATAGGCAGGGATGCCACCCACTAGATCAGGTTGCCCAGGGCCCCATCCAGCCTGGCCTTGAACACCTCCAGGGATGGGGCATCCACAGCTTCTCTGGGCAGCCTGTGCCAGTGCCTCACCACCCTCTGAGTGAGGAATTTCCTCCTTACATCTGGTCTTAATCTCCCCTCTTTTAGTTTAAAACCATTCCCCCTTGTCCTATCGCTACCTGTTTGAGCAGTAGATAATCTGCCAGGCCTTACAGTTATGCAGTCATTACCATTTTCTTTCTTCAAACTAATCCACCCATTTTCTCTAACATAGCCAGATTTCCCACTTGGCACTATATCTTTTGGTTTTATTTTATCCATGTGTTTCATGCAGTAGCCTTCTTTGCTCGTCAGGAATTCATCCATTCCTTATATTCTCTCTTGCTCCCTGCTAATGACCTTTTTGATTTTGTTATTTATCCATTGAGTTTTTTTCTGCCAGCTTTTCCCATTCTGGGGGTCAAAGTTGCAGTTAATGTTTGTATTTTCAAGGTAAGCCCCAGGACAACCTAGTACAGTAGTTTTTCCATACAAAAAGTCAGTAACACCAGTTCCTCCTGGCTGATAGGAACAGCTGTTATCATAGCTGTGGTATGCCACATAAGACAGTAAAGCCAGCTGAGCTTACTGGTTTGTATCATGGTCCAAATCTAGCTTTTAAAAGGAAGACATATTAAATCAGCTGGGAAGCAGCATGCCAAGCTGTAGCTCCTCCTCTCCCAGACTTCTGATGCCTGCTGTGAGTTATGTGTCAGTCCACTCCTGCAGCCAAGAATGTGAATTTCACATGGCAAAACCCATGCTTAAAACAGGGAACATGATCTGTAGTAGATGGTAGGATTCTTCCTAAAGTGGATCCTCACTGTTCCTGGTGGAAAGGGTGAGTGGTGTTCAGGAAGTTATGAACAGAGAACAAAGAAGGATGCAAGGAGTAAGACCTCCATACTGCTCCCTATCCCCTCTTGGAAAATAGGCTCAATATTTCTCAAGAGAGTTTGCAGATTCTCTTTTTGAAATAGAGGATCTTATCTGTCAGTCTTTTTTTTTTTTCTTTTTTTTCTGTTTTTCTTTTCATTTAAGTTAAATGAATCCATAGCTTTTCAATATTAGGTTATTTTCTACAATCAACTTTCCATAATGCCCTGATTTCCAAACTCAAATGCAAAAATATACCTGACAGTCATTGCAAAAAGTAGTAAGAAGGTTGCACCAGTACTGGTTGCATTATACAATACTTCTGTACACAAAGTCTGAGATCTTTAAATAGCATGGGCTACCTGATTTCAAGACGTGCTGGACTCATAAGACTTGCACCAAATCAACAGGAGTTTTAGTTTTCTGTGTTATCTGAAAGTCACGGCTATCTTGGGTTAAGTACTGAACAACAGAGAAATAAAATCATTGTATACGTCTCGAAGTTTAGCTACAGCTGGTTTTTTTTTTTTTTTTTTTTTTTTTTTTTTTACAGCTGAAGAAAAGGCTCCAAGAGAGTGGTTAAAGTAATGTGTTAGGAACACATTACAAATATTATAGAAAACAGTTTTAAAGCAATTAATGAAGGGCAACTACCTGGGCCAAGGCCAGGGCTGGACACAGGTCTGGGTGTCGGCCTGGCTGGGCAGGGCTGTGGCTGGGCAGGGCTGTGAGGAGCTGGAGCCCAGGCCTTGCTGGGGCAGGGGCTCAGAGCCCCAGGGTGACGTGGTGGCACGAGCCTGCGGAGGGGGGTGGCCCAGGGGGACTGGGCAGGGACACACAGGGCTGTCCATGTCCTCAGGGCTCTGACGTAACCTCATCAAACGGACTCAGTAAAATGATATTTGGAGGCTATTAATCTGATGTACAGGTGTTTAGGTGTCTCTGCAACATGTACAGTGCGTTATGCAGTCACCAGTCACTTCCACATCAAATGACTCTGCACATGTATACCACTAATAAGATGTGGATGGCATGCCCACAGTTATGCACCTTAGCAAAATCTGTGCTTATCAATGACCTACATAACAGCTAAATAAATGTTCTTTTCCTAAGTAAAAGTTATTTTAATTAGGGAACGTTAATAGAAACCATTTTTTCTGTCAACTTCAAAATGCATATCTCTCTTGCTGCTGTTATGTAGATCCAGGATTTAGCTGTTCGAATTGCTGCAACTGCTTAGGTATTCAGAAGAAAGTTTTTGACACAGACAAGAATTGAAACAAATGCCTGGTGGTATCAAAGGAGAGATTATCCTTGATTTCAGTAGGCTTCAGATAAAGACTATCTTTGTTTATCAGTTTTCACATTAATGAAATTGAAAGGAGCAGACATATAATGTGAATTTAAATAAGTATTATTTTTAAACAAATATTATTTAAAACAACCATGTATACAGCAAAGTGCTTTTGGCACCAACAGAGCCGTGGCTTAGCAAAGAAATTGCCAGTTAAATTGTCACCAAGAGCTCAATGTCTACAGTCAGTGTATTACCCTTCTCACATTACTTCATTTAGATCCATCTCACATCACAGACATTGGACTTCCCTCTGCTAGAAATGCTACTCTCATGCAGCCTTTACTGTGGGGTGTTATCAAGCAGAGCTGGATAACAAATTCATCAGAACTTGTTCAAAGGACAAATAACATTCAAAGGAAATTTTCAAAGGAAAATAACATTTTGATGAGAATTTTTTATGGTTGTTTTCTTTTGCTCCAGAATATGATGAGTAAAATTGAGATATTTTATCTATAAGTGAAATTAGTTTCATTTAGATGTGATATCAATGTCATTTTTGAGAAGCCTCTCTGCCATTTTTGAGAAGCCTCCTACTCGATCTTTGCCTTTATAATGCTCAACCACCTTGTAAAATATTTCTTTTTTGAAGAGTTTAAAGTTGTTTGTTGGTAATGAGAATGTGTTGGAAGGTGTGGGACCTGAGCATGATGAAAGTGATATGGAATAAGGGGTGGATATTGTCACGGTCTTGGTTAGAATGGAGTTATTTTTCTCCACAGAGGCTCACACAATGCTGTGTTTTGGATTTGTGATTAAAATAATGCTGATAACACACGGATGTGTCAGTTGTTGCAGAGCAGTGCTCACACAGAGCCAGGGACATTTCAGTTTCTGGTGCTGCCCTGCCAGCAAGGAGACTGGGGGTGCACAAGGAGCTGGGAGGGGACACAGCCAGGACAGCTGGCACAGGCTGGCCCAGGCTGGCCAGAGGGATGTCCCGTACCATGCGGTTCTGTGGTCAGCAATAAAAGCTGGGGTAAGGAAGGAGAAAGAGGGCGGACGTTCAGAGCGATGGTGTTTGTCTATTGAGAAATCGTTCCGCATGCTGAGCCCTGCTTTCCTGGGAGTGGCTGAACACCTGCCTGCCGATGGGAAGCAGCTAATGGATTCCTTGCTTTGCTTCACTTCCGTGTGCAGCTTTTGCTTTACCTTGTGGACTGCCTTTATCTCAACCCCTGTGTTCTCCCACTTTTGCCTGTCTGATTCTCTCCCCCATCCCACCTGGGGAGAGTGAGTGAGTGGCTCTGTGGTGCTCAGCAGAGTTAAACAACAACACTACTATAGAAAGACTATTTATAATCAAAAATAATGACACCTGAATAGGTTTACAGGTTGGTTTCTAAGCACTGTTCTTGAAGGAGACACCATCAAAAAACCCATCAGTGATGAATGTTACTTGAGTTATATTTTGTACTAACAGGTACCTTATTTGACAATGGAAATTATATGAAATGGAAACAATACTGAAATGGACTCATGAAGCACAAAATAAGCAAGTAAAACTGATTAAGATCCAAGGAAAAGTCCATGCCCTATATTACATTTCATGCAGTGAAATCTGTTCAACAAACTTGATCTTGTCACAGAAGACATGGGGAACTCTGCCAGGTGACAAAGTCTTACAACTCTTTTCCCAAGCAACAACAAATATATTTGAAAAAAAAAAAAAAAAACTTAGAAATTTCCTCTCTCCAAAATATGGTTTCTTTGTAAACTGGAACAGTGATGAACAGCTCAGCATATTCACTGGAGAGAAGAGCCTGCTGCAAGCTCACGGAAGTAACTTACAGTTCAGAGTGGTTTGCTTAGGATTTTAAAAACAAATTGCATAATCAGTATACCTTTTCTTTGTTTCCCTATGTGGAAAGACTCTGATGGTTTCTGAAGGTTTCCTTTTTTTTTTTTTTTTTTCCCCTGGAGCCATGTATACCCTCAGTGTGTAAAAATCTGACTGACAGGAACTGAGCGTTGGCTCTGGAAGCATAAACTGTGTCACTATGGCCTTGAATCTCATTATGGCCTGAGATGGTTCAAGTGTGATATCATAGTAATGCAACTCTACTGCTTTCTGTGATAAGATAATAACTTTTTGCTATGCTTCCCATATTGTGTAGTTGTAACAGCTGAGGTCAATGTTAACTCCTGCTCTCAGCAGTTCTCTCCACTCAACAGAAAAGTGGAACTTTACCTTCTGCTTTCATATTGTTCTGTTATTCAGAAAATATACCAAAACAAATTCCTGTCTTGTAACCTAAATTAAATGAAACATAATTGAAGCCAAATGATTCAGAAAGAAGAGATGAGCAAGGAGCATGTAAGGATGGGGTTCCTGGAACTCCTGTGGTCCCCAGGTCTTGGTACAGATCAACAGTGTGGTTTGGACACGGAGGTACACTTTTGGTGCTTGTAGAAGGTGAACTAAATCATTCCATACTATTACAGACTCAAATTTAAGTAGCTGCAGGAGTGTCTTTCAAGGACAAAAACTGCAGAAGGCTCATCGCCTTTTTCTTTACACTATGGCCAACAAACTTATATGTCACCAAATGACATTACCTTGCCTCTGAAGCTTCCTACAACCCTTGTCCTAAAACCCTTTGTAAAGATATATTTTGGCAGTGAATGAGTGCATAGCAAAAAATAGTGTAACCTGTAAAAGAGCAGCAATGAATAAAAGAGTTGGTTCCATGAATCCATAGCAGAGGTGTGTGATTAATTAGATTTTCTAGAGTCTACTAGATATGAACTCCAAGTAAAATTTCTCCTGGACCTGATACATTTTGAAAGTCCTTCCATTATCTAGTAGGGACTGAGCTCATGATGCATCCTTTCTATTCAGCTGAATATGAATAGGATATCTATCTCTTACTCTGCTGCCTATCTTCATAAAACTTTATGGAATTCGTAATGTGAGACTTTCACCCCCTCCTTCAATTCTGGTTTAAACTGGTGAGGAGGTACAAACATTACTTCAGGAGGGACTGCGAGCAGACAGAAGCACACGTAAATATTTATTTGCACACACAATGATAGACCATTTATTAAATTGATTAATAGACTTTTCCCCTTACATTTAAAAATAAATTAATAAATAATAATAATAAAAAACTTAAAGTGAATAAGGGCACTAGAAAAGACAGATGAATGAGAAATGTAACTATACATTGTAAAAGGGGTAAGTGTGGTGGGTTGACCTCGGCTGGCTACTAGGTGCCCAGCATGCTGCTCTCTTACTCCCAAAAGGAAGGGGGAAGAAAATAGGATGTGAGAACTCATAGGTTGTGATAAGGACGGAGAGCTCACTCACCAGGTACTGTCATGGGCAAAGAAGACTCAGCTTGGGGAAGATGAGTTTAATTTGTTGCCAATTAATAGCAGAATAAGGCAGCACGAGCTAAAAGCAAACTAGAAATCCTTTCTCCTTACCACCTTCTTCCTAGGCTCACCTTCAGTTTCATTCTCACTTCTTCTACCTTCTCCTGGCCCAAGAGGTGCAGGGGAATGGGTGTTGCAGTCAGTCTCTAAAGCTTTCTCTCTGCTGCTCCTTCCTCCTCACGTTCTTCCCCTGCTCCAGTGTGGGGTCCCCACCATGGGATGCTGTACTTCCCAAAAGTCTCCAGTATGGGTCCTTCCCATGGGCTTCAATTCCTGCCAAGCACTGCTCCCACATGGCTCCGTACCACGGGGTCCATCCATCCCCCAGGAGCAAACTGCTCCAGCACGGGTCCCCCACGGGTGGCCGGCAGCTCCCCCCAGACCCCCTGCTCCTGCGTGGGCTCCTCTCCACGGGCTGCAGCTCCGGCCCAGGGCCTGCTCCTGCGGGGGCTCTCCATGGGCCGCAGCCTCCTCCAGGCCACATCCACCTGCTCCACCGGGGGCTCCTCCACGGGGGGGCTGCAGCGTGGAGATCTGCTCCGTGTGGGACCCATGGGCTGCAGGGGGACAGCCTGCTGCACCAGGGGCCTCTCCCTGCACAGGCCGCAGGGGAACTGCTGCTGCCTGCCTGGAGCACCTCCTGCCCTCCTACTGCACTCACCTGGGGGGTTGCAGGGCTGCTTCTCTCACATTGTCTCACCCCCCTCTCCCAGCTGCTGTTGCCCAGCACTTCTTTCCCTTCCTTAACTCTGCTCTCCCAAGGGCCTAACCAGCGTCACTCCCTGGCTTGGCTCTGGCCCATGGCTGGTCCCTCTTGGAGCAGCTAGAGCTGGCTCTGATCTGACATGGAGCAGCTGGTGGGACTTGCTCACAGAGGCCACCCTTGCAGCCCCTCCAGGCTACCACAACCTTGCCATGTAAACTCAATACAGTAACTTAAATGTGGAGGAGGCAATCATGTATCTGTAAGTCACATCAGCAGTAGAAATTCTAGGGAATTACGAGTGTATACCATTTTGTGCAGTAAAGCAACAAAGGACCATTTTCACCATGTCATTTCTTAAATAAACATTTCTCATTCTAATTTCACACTAGACTTACTGCCTTAAATATTTATAAGTACATAACTCATTTTAATATGACTGTTAATAACCACAGCCAATACCTATCAGGTTACAAATTCGCTATGATACCTAAAACAAAAATGTATCACTATGTCATTTTTCTAATAAAGAGACTGAAAAATATAAATCCTTTGCTCTTTCAGTAACCTGAGCTTGTATGTTAGTGCTAGATCATCAGTGATTCTTGCATCACATTTGAAGAGATAAGTAAATCTTACAACATTAACCACTAAAATCTTTTTAAAAAATCACAGAACGACTGTAACTATTTTGTAATCAACTCTGACACAATACACTTACAAAGTTAGTGCATAAAGGATATATTTTTTTCATAATTCAATAGAGAGAGGATATTCCGCAAAGTAAAAAACAAGACAGCAAATACAGCTACGTAGTAAAAGTACCTCTGAAGAGGGCAAGATAAGAATGCATAATTGTATTTGAATATGCAGGTGTATTTTAGCATTAAGCTCTGCTGCCTCTTAATGATTCTCATTAAAAAATATGTAGGCATTTGGACATATGGTGATAGAAGGAAATAATTCTCATTTGAGGAATATTTGCTTGGTGTCAGCCTTAGCCAGAAGGTATTTCTGAGGCCAACCCTGAAAAGGGGTTTTAAGAAGTCTTACAAGTTATTAACTTTAATAAGAAGATCTATAGCTAGTAGTTTTTATTAAGAGGTATAAGTTCATATACATGAACTACCATATAAAAGAATGTAGACTGAACCAAAGTCCAAAACTGTTTTAGATGTATTTTTTTCAGAATGATCTGTTGTATTTTCCTGTTATACTTCTACATTTAATATTGGCCTGAGCTTGTGCTAGAGTACCAAATTGGGTGAAGAGCTGCCTGAATGCAGATGAGCATTTCCTTTGCTCACAGACACAGAACTTTCTGTAAAGATTCTTTCTCAAAAATATGAGACAAGACAAATATAATGGACCTATGTCTTAGACCACGTTACACAGTGAGTAGTTATTCACGGAGAAGCAAGTATGTTGAAATAACAGAGCACTCCTAAAGGGAAAAGAGAAGCCGTCAAAACTGCGCTTTGCAATTACAATTTCTCCTTGTCTACATGGAGATAAAAACTACAGAAGTGAAAACAGTGGCAGCATTCACATGGCATTAGGCCCTTCTGCTTGTATGGCAATATTGAAGAGGCACTACACATGTAATAGATATATAAAGTACACAATATACACATATACACACACACAACACATTCCAAATGTATATGTTCATCACAATTTTTCTCAAGAATCCCTTTGGCTTGTTAGTCATGGTCTGCTTGTTTGTTCTCCTACATGCTGTTTGATTTTTCACCCCATGTTTCTTGGGCTTATTCTGCTACTCTTTTCTTAGTATCTCTTGAATGGAAACAACATACAGCAGACTTGAATTTGTGACTTTGAAATTCATGATGATTTACTGAGATTAATCATAACAAAACACATGTCAAACTCTCACTGACGACCAACCAAAACTCAGGACTGTTAAATCCCATATATTAATTATTCTAACCCACAGATCCACATGCCCGTTTCTGAAGGGAAGAGTGTGCTGCTCCTCACAGACCAGAGAACAGAGGGAGCATGCTACAGCTCTATTGCGGTGAAAAAGCAGGCTCTTGAGCAACAGCAGGCATGGTGCGTTTTATTATCAGCTTCCACCTTCTGGCCCTGGGCAGTTCCTGGGCATGCCCTGTGACGCACTGATATGGCCGTGTTTGCGTGCCATGTCCTCCAGCGAGTGTGTGCTGCTCAGCCTGCCCAGGGTTGTGGCTTGCAGCTGGGCCAGTCAGAGCTGCAGGGCAGCCTCGAGGTGGTTTAGAATCACCCTTTGTGGGTTTGGAAGCATGTTTTAAAAAACTGGAGTCCATTCTGCAGAGCATTTGGGCTAAGGCACAATTTTGTTTTCACTCTTTGTTTTCATACCCTCGGTGCATATTTTAAACAGCTAGTTAGCAGGACTAGGACTTGCTGCAGCATGCAGCATATGGGTAACAGTTACGTATCAAGAAAATGTTTCTCCTGCTTCACTGTAGTGTTGAATTACTCTGTGTTCAGTAGTTTTTACCTAAATCCTGACTCCTCCAATTTGTATCTGTAGTCTGAAAAGAACGATATATTGGATGCCTGATTTTTTTTTTGGCATATTGATAGTGAAAAGCTGTAACAAGCAGATAGTTTAAATCATGCTCAGTGTGCCTGCACCCCACTCATCTTTACAATGTGTTAAATTCAAACACTGCTAGTTTAGTGAACCAAGCTTCCCTTTATTTCACTAATATTTTATGAGTTCCTGTCTTAAACACCTGGAGACAAATTAACCTCTAGTGTAATTCTAGCGAGTTATGTTAGCTGTGAATTCAGGCTGCACTCCTTAAAATGCAGTTTTATTTTCCAGCAGGAGTATATAACAATGATTCTTTCTTTCCCAATGTGTATACTCCCTGTGTTTTGAAACATGTCTTTTTCTTTGACTAAAATAGAATCTTCCTCGTTTTTCACAAAAAAATAGCATTGGAGAGTCAATCGGACAGCAATGGAAGAAGCAAGCTACGTATTAAGATATTTGTTATGCTGGATGCACTTGGGCCCCATCATACTCTTAACTTTCCATACGAAACCTAACATAATAGCAAATTATTATGTTTGTGAGCTGTTGTGTACAAAAGATTGCAAATTTGAGATCAGAATAGGGTCTGAAGAATAATTCTGCAGAATCACATGCTTTTTCTGTAGGAAAGCAAGATGATGCTGTTAAGACATGGGAACTGGTAACAGATCTGTGTTCATAATTATGGAGGTCTAATGCGACTCTTTCAAGTCTGCTATGGTCAATCATGTAGTGGTAGTATCAAGCTGATGGCTAGCTAAACTCAACCACACTGCTCTCTCACTCCCCCTACTCAAAAGAACAGGGGGAGAAAACAGGATGAAGAAAAGGGGTTCACAAGTTGAGATGAGGACAGCTTAATTATAGAGAAAAATAAGCAAAGGCTGCACAGAAGCTAAAGGAGAAAACAGTTATTCTCTACTTCCCAGCAAGCAGTGTTCAGCCATGTCTCAGGAAGGAGGGCCTCAATATGTGTCGCAGTTGCTTTGGAGGACAGATGCTTCCCTAACAAGAACCCCTTCCCCAAATGTCCCTTTGGCTGGTTTGGGTCAGCTGCCCTGGTGCATCCCCCCCTCTGGCTGCCCACCCCATCCTGCTGGCTCTAGGGGGCCAGCCCTGGTGCTGTGCCAGTGCCACCCTGCCACAGACAAAACACAGCTGGTGTCTGGGGCCACAGGTGCAGGGCACAGCGCTGCGTGGGCTGCTGTGGGACTGCGAGCTCCATCCCAGTGGGACCCAGCACGCAAACGTTACTGCTGATACTGAGACATGGTATCTTATCTTCCTATGGTACATAGCTTCATTTTTAATAATAAATGTGATGTGCTCAAGTATTACAGTACTGAATGTCACAGAGACAGTTATAAGGAAGTAGCAGCAGGTACTTTGGCTGAAGAAGTATAGCAAGGAAGTGGGATTAAAAAACTAAGAACATTTAAATAGCAATCTTAAAGCAAAACTTCTGTTCCATGCCACTTCTCAGAGCAGAATTATGCTGAAGTGAGCTTTGTATACAGCTTTGGTAGAGCCCTCTTTAAGAGAGATCTTTCAGGCACCTACACTCTACAGTGTTTATTTGCTATCTGTTGACCTAGTTGTCCACTTAAGTTCACACTTGGGGAATAGTTTGCTCTGGGTCCAAGTATTCTCCTGACTAAATGATGACTACAAAGTAGCAGCCCTAAGAAGTGAATCATGTGCCATGTCTAAAAGCTTTTTTTTTTCTTCTTAGCCTCTGTGTAGGGTCAAATGGATGATTGTTTCCCCCAAGGGGTTATGCACCGATCTAAAGAATATATAAAGAACTGACAAATTTCCCATACAGTGAAAGGACAAAACAACTTCCCTTGGAGTTCCATCTTGAAAAATTATTTACATTTTACAAAATCTAGAGCAAGTAGTACTTTATGGTGAAGAGACTAAGGACTGTGATGATCTTACCCATTTATATTTAATGTCACTCAGCTAAATTACATAATTTATGGCTGGATGGATATCAGTGCTTCTTTTTTTGGTCACTGCCAACTGTACACTATTACAAGGACATACACTTCAGCAGCCTAATGAAAAGCAAAACAAAACATTTTTCTTCATTTTACAATATGATTTTGTATTTATTATGACTATTTGTACTTTTATTAACTAAGTGTTCACCAGCAACATCAACACTATATCACCTGTGTAGTAAGTTAAATGTAGTTATGGGATAAACTGTGTATCCTCTGCCACTGCACGTTGGCAGGCCACATACCTCTCCTGGTGTTAGAGTACACCTTGTGATCCTTCTTCTTCCACACACACATTTAAACAGGTGTATAACGGACTGTATGTTACAGAGCAGTTGTGCTATGCATTTGCTTAAGGACATGGTTTAGTGGGTGACATTGGTGGTAGGGTGATGGTTGGACCAGATGATCTTGGAGGTCTTTTCCAACCTTAATGATTCTGTGATTCTATTGTATGAACAGAGCTTTCCTCGAAACTTTGCAACTCATCTGCTGCAGTGTGTCCTCAGCCACAGCCTGACGTCTGTCTCTTGTAGCCTGTGGGAAAGCCGGCAGCCTGAATTTGATTTCCAGCAGCGGAGCAATTCACTGTGAGAGAGACGGAGAAGTCATTACATTCCAGAGGGACCTTCCTGCAGCTGCAGCAGCCCCAATGGCTCTCAACCCTCCTTCTGTGCCTCCCGCTGTGCATCCAGATGGGCCCTCAAAGTGTGAGAGGGAAGGACTGTGGTGCATAGAGCGCAGTTAGTGGTAGTTAAACTTGTGAGCTTGTTTAATACCTGCCTTGCTACAATATTTAGAAGACAGATAGATGATCAATTCTGTGCACCCACCACCTCAGTAACTGTACGTAAGACACCAACAAACAGCACTTTTGCCCTCCCTGCCCGTCCAGCACGGCGGGTTTCACCACCCATCGCCCCCATTCCACACGAGAGTCACAGCCGCCGAGGTCGCTCTCTCCCGCCACCCCCCCCTCCCCCAGCGACGGCATCACGGGCACGCGCACGGCCAGCGGCCGTTAACCGTCGCCATCGCCCGCGCCTCGGCGGGAGGAGCTGGCGCCCGCCCCGCCCCGAACCGCCCCGCGCGCTGCCGTCACGACGCTGCCCCCGCCCGCCCCGTGCCCGTGCCCGTGCCCGCTCGGCTGCATCTGCCTGTCGCCCCGCGGTGCTGGCAGCCATGTCGCGGCCCGGCGGCGGCGCTAGCGGCTTCACCCGTCAGCCCGGCGGCGCGCAGGGGGGCTCGGCGGGCCGCGGTCGCGGCCGGGCGCTGAAGGATATCCGCGTCGACGAGGAGGTGGAGATCGCCGTGAGCATGGCCCTCGAGCGGTTCCGCTACGGGGACGAGAAGGGTGCGGAGAGGGGACCGGGGGGGACGACGGCCGGAGCGCCGCCTGCCCGCCGTCTTCTCACTTTTTTTTATTTTTTTTTTTTTGTCTTAGAAATGGAGTTTCCTTCTTCCCTCACTACCACCGAGCGGGCCTTTGTGCACCGGCTGTGTCAGTCCCTTGGTTTGATATCGAAGAGTAAAGGGTAAGCCGGGTCTGCCGCCCGCGGGCGCGTTGGTTTGCGGATCGCCGTCGAGCGACCCCTGGGATCCCGCGGACCCTGCCTTGTTACACGGCGTAAACTAGGGGCAGAGAGTCCGAAACTAAATAAATACCTTCACACTACGCTTTAGGTCTAAGTTAACAAAACCCGTGGCATGCTCGGTAGGTTATCCTTTTACTGCTACATCGATTTTACGCGTCCCTAAAAAGACTTCTCACCAGGATGAGTGCTGTGTTACCTGCCTTACTGTGTGCCCAAGAGGTTTGCACGGAATCTGATAGCTCTACAGGTAAAATGCAGCATACAACAGTATTGCCAGAAGAGCGCTTCTAAGAAGTGCAAGAGAACAGAATTCGTACACAGGTATTCACAATTTTTTCCCCCCTTTATTCTCCTCTGATCTTTTGAAGAGGAAATCCGTGTTTATTGACCTGATAAGCTTGCATAAAAGCTGAGAATCTGATTCCTAGGTGGGTTAAGGTGAAAAAGAAACAGAAAAGGGAAAGTTAAAGGACAAACCCAGAGAGGTAGAATACCACATATAACTTGTGTGTGGGTGTGTGTGTAGACTGTTGTAAAACTGCAGCAGTATTTGCTGTTACTCATTTCTGATGGTACTTCGTGATTCTTGCTAAAGGAGTGTAGCGTGCTAATTCTCAGAATTGTGCTTACCTGCCACATTTCAATGGGTGCTATTCAGTTCAGCTTGTTTTGAGTGAGTAGCTTGATTTCAGGAGAGCTTACTCAATTGCTTGAATGGTTTTCAGGTGAAGTTACACTGCTGTACATTGGTTCTGGTCTTGGGGTAGCGCAGCTGATTTTTGCTGCAGATACCCGAGCCAATAAATTTGGCTGAACTTGTGCATCTTCGCATCATATTTTGGGAATGTGAAGTGTTAGAAAGCTTTAGCACAAGTGCTGAAACAGTCAGAAGGAAGACACTTGGGTTATACGGTACCTATTCCGAACAGTAACTGGTAAACCCTGCTTGAATTCCTTGCGGAGCTTCCTAAGTGTTTCTGAGTGACTCCCAAGTACGGTATGCTGTTTGCAGGTTTTTCTGGAGCCTGCAGGGTGACTTGAAACTTGGAAAATAGTTGAAATTTAATCAGATGGGGGAAAAAAAAAAGAATATTCCCTTAGACAGGCACAACTTTTTTTTTTTTTTGACTATAATAATACATTGCACATTATGGAAGCATAAATCTCCTTTTAAAATAAATTCAAGTGTTCTTAGGCTTGGTGTCTCCAGATTAGCTCAGTAATGACACTTGCAATAACTTTTGAAGTTATCTGTCTTTAAAAGCTTGATTGTGATTGACTTCCCTCACTGAATTTCTAGATAGACTATAATTTTAATATTAATATTCATTACTGTGCCTGTGGCACAGAGTGGATAAATAAGGGAAACTGTTTCTTGGGAACCACAAGTCAATGTTGTGTGTCCTTATCTTTTTTCTTTACATTAAGGAAGTACATATTGAATACTTAAAGAAACTGTATTATAACTTTTCATAGCAACTATGTTTTCCTGTGGACAGTTGTGGTGGGTTGACCTTAGATAGCAGCCAGGTTCCCACTATACCTCTCTCTCACTTCCCCACCTCACTGGGAAGGGGTAGAAAATACAATGAAAAGATTTATGGGTTGAGATAAGGATAGGGAGATCACTCACTGATTATTGTCACAGGTAAAATCAACTCAACTTGGGGAAGATGATTTATTGTCAATTAATAACAGAGTAAGGCAGTGAGAACTAAAACTAAAAATCCTTTCCCTGCCATGCTCCTCCTTCCTCCTGCTCTCTCTGAGTGCAGGAGGATGAGGAGTGGGGGCTGTGGTCAGTCCATGACTTTTCATCTCTGCTGCTCCTTCCTCCTCACGCTCTTCTCCTTTCCCAGTGTGGGGTCCCTCCCATGCTGTACAAATCCTTGATGAACTGCTACAACGTGGGCTTCTCATGGGCTGCAGTTCTTTCATACCGGGGGTGCAGTCCTTCAGGAACAGACTTCTCCAGCATGGGTGCATCATGTGCACCCATGTGCAGTTCTTGCTGGAAACCTGCTCCTGCAGGGGGTCCTCCACAGGCCGCAGCCTCCTCAAGGCCACATCCACCTGCTCCACCAGGGGCTCCTCCATGGGGGGGGCTGCAGCGTGGAGATCTGCTCCGTGTGGGACCCGTGGGCTGCAGGGGGACAGCCTGCTCCACCAGGGGCCTCTCCACAGGCAGGGGAACTGCTGCTGAGTGCCTGGAGCACCTCCTGCCCTCCTCTGCACAGGCCTTGGGGGCTGCATGGCTGGTTCTCACCCCTCTCTCCCAGCTGCTGTTTTTCTGCTTGCTTTTCTGTTACTTCTATTTGTTAATTTTTAACTTCTAAGTCTCTTTTCTATCTAGAAATCATTTTTGTGTAATACCTCTCAGTATCGATTGATACGATAATCGGGGGAATTCACTATCTTTTGGGAAGCAAATGTAGCGATCAACTTTAAAAAAAAAAAAAAATGTAGCAGAACAGGATTACATTATGGAGACCTAATTGTAATGTGCTTGGGCATAGGCATCCAAAGCCTGCAGTGTCTCTGCACTATTACCTTATGGTAACAGTGGGAGGCTTTGGTGTTGGATGCTGAGGATGTTTCTCTTACACTCATAATGTGTGTTATGTGGCAAAGGACGCTATTTGGAAATTTCTAATTATAACCTTTTATTTGAAACTAATCTTACAGCTATCTTGAAAGAATTACAGTGAAATACCATAGCGTAGAGGTAGGTAAGTTACTTATTCATATTTTTTTCCCTCTCTCAGAAAAGGACCAAATCGATACCTGACTGTAAGGAAGAAAGATGGATCAGAAGTATCTCATGCAGTAATGACTTGTTGTTTGAGTCCAACGACAAAACATGCCATTCAGAGATTGATTCAGAGATTTCCTGTCACAAATAAAGAACGAACAGAACTTCTGCCAAAGACTGAGCGAGGAAATGCATTTACTGTGGAAGCTGGTAAGTACAATGTATCTGACGTGGACTTGTGCATCAGTATTGCTTAGGGGAGGAAAAAAACCCACATGAACACAACACCACAACCCAGCCACACAAAACCACATTGATTTCAATCTCCTCTTGCATCCCAATGGAGAGACCTCTCTCTAGATGAAGGAGTTAATTGTCTTGATCTTCAGTTCTTAATACCGCTTGGCTTCAGACTGGTTTCATGAGGAAGTATTACTGAGGCAATCGTGCCATGCACATTCTGATGTTTCCCTTGTGCAGAGTTAATTTTGAATCTTTTAGCCACTTCAAACCAAATTCTTACAAGTTCTGCGAAGTGGAACTGAAGAGAGAAATGCTACGAAGTCCACTGTGTAAGAATAGCCTGTGAGAAAATGAGGTTGTTCTGCTCATAGAAATTCCTGTTCTTGATAACACAAGTTTAATTTTGTCTTGTCTTCTAGCAGTAAACATGTTTCCAAAGAGCTTACTGTCCAGACTTTTTGATTACCAGAATATCAGAGAGTCCACTGGAAGACATGCTTCTGATAAAATGCTTTTTTTATTAAAAAAAAATAATCCATTGAATAAGGTTATTGCTTTAACAATTGTATGCAAGAGTTTCATTATATTTCTGTGCACAAAGATGTGCAAAGGTATGGTGCACTTCTACCAATATGGGTAGAATAGGAAAATAGCCTATTTCAGTGGGTATTTCAGATTTATGATGGTTCATGCTCCAAGTGGTTTCTTTTCAAGTTTTCTTTAAATGATGTTTTAGTTCTACAGTTTTTGACTGTAATCTGTTAGCCTATGTCTGTCTTGGTAAGACAATGCTTCTTGTAATGTAATCTGTTAAACATGTTTAGTACATGCCATTGAATTTACAGCAAGCTTTTCATTCTTCTGGAAGAAAAAAAAAGGATTTTAGAACAGCATTTACAATGCTGAATTTGAAGTAATTACTTCTGAATGTATGCCGCTTCTCTGAATACTTATGCATTTCTTTCTAATACATGGTAATGTTATATTTGGGTCTAGGGTTCTAGATACAGTGTAGTTGACTTCTGTTACTTAAGATCATTCTTGCAGACTAGAACATCAAGTTATATAGAACTTACTGATAGGAGGTAATAGAAGACCAGGCAGAATGAAAGATTGGATATGAATCACTGCCGAGTTACTTCTTCTCAGAAGTAATTTTTCAAGGCCAGGCTGGATGTGGCTCTGGGCAGGCTGCTGTAGTGGTTGGCAACCCTGCCCAGAGCAGGGGGGGTTGAAGCTAGATGATCTTTAAGGCCCTTTTCAACCCAGGCCATTCTATGAAGTAATATTTTTCAGTTTGCAATAGCTTATTTCTCTTTATTTAACTATACAGTGAATATTTCTAGGCAAACCGTGGAGGTGTGAATGCGTAAACATGATAAAAGGGATAAGCAGATACACCAGGTTGTTTTTCTCAAGTTTAGTTTCTATTTCTTTTTGTTCTTCACGACATTTTTTGACTTTGAGTAAACTACCGGAAAAGTCTGCTTTTGTTTAAAACATTTGTGGAAGTAGTAACTCCTTTGAACAACATTTATTTCAAGCACCATAACAGAATACAGAACTATATGCATTTCTTATAAATACATGATGGGTTCATTGCTTTATCTGTAGGGATGCATACCAGGTCAGGAATGCTTCACCATCATACAGAAATGAACAATATTTTAATGACCTTCTTTGGTATATGTTTATTGGTATACATATCTAACCTGTTAAATTCTCTTCACAGAAAACAAAGAAGTCAACAAGACAAGTGGACGGCTTAACAGTGGTATTCCTCAGGTTCCGGTGAAAAGAGGGGAGTCAGAGTTTGATTCTTTCAGGCAGTCACTACCAGTTTTTGAAAAACAGGAGGAAATTGTCAAAATAATCAAGGAAAATACAGTTGTTCTAATTTTGGGAGAGACTGGATCAGGAAAAACTACTCAAGTATGTATATTTATTTCTCTTAAAAATAAAGTGTTTTTACAAAACTAACACAATTTTTATAACATGTAAGTAGTAAGGGATTTCTTTATTTGACTTTTCAGGCTTTTGTTTTCCTATATAGTAAAGTCTTTGTTTAAATTCACTTCTGTGCTTTTGAAATACTAAGTCAGCAGGTACGTATTAAAAGCGTAAATGGGTCTACGTAATTTTCTGATAGTTACTAGTTTTCATTAAAATAACTTAAATAATTGGTAAGAATGGAGCTATTATTTTGTTTAGTTCTTTTTCTTCTACAGCTAGTTCTGGTTTTAGTATCAAGAGTAGAATATTGTTATGATAAAAAGAAAGGTTGTTTACAGGTATTTTTTATAGATTTCTCTGAAGTGTGACAGAAGGTTCAGCTTTTTTTTTGTGAAGCAGATTACATTTCTAAGCTAATAATTTTTTCCTGTCTTTCTGACGTTCCAAGTACATTTCACATAGTAATTCTGTTGTGAATGCTCTTGCAGCGTCTCTACTACTGAGATGCAGTTAAGTTTGTTCAGTGCAGTTAAAAACACCCTGTAACTTCATCAAGCTAACAAGTAACTTGAAAACACTTCTTTTAGATTCCACAGTTCCTTCTTGATGACTGTTACAAAAATGGAATTCCCTGTCGTATATTTTGCACTCAGCCAAGGCGTTTGGCAGCTATTGCTGTGGCTGAACGAGTGGCGGCAGAAAGAAGAGAAAAGATTGGCCAGACTGTTGGTTATCAGATCCGATTAGAAAGCAGGTACTAACAGTATTTCTTTGAGGCAATTGATCCTGTGTTGGTATCTTGAATCTTGTGTACATTGAAGCTATAGTATATTGGGGATACAACCTAGTAAACAGCCAAGTGTATAAAATGTAGGTAGGATGTGCTATTTCAGGCAATGGAGTATTTACAAAAGATGGTTTTCCTCCTGTAGTCTGCAGTTCCACGTAGTAGGTTTTCTTACGTGTTTTGCAGGTGCATTCACTTGATTTCTGGGGGGAGAAGGAAACTTCTTTTATTATTTTCAGATCAAGTCTACATTTTCCTCTCCTTTTTCTCCCCACATTTTGTCTTTTAATGTGTGTAGGTCCAAAGTTTTGCAAGCTTTAATGGTAGGTAGGAGGGCCAGTGCGCATTAAGGAGGGCTTTATAATGACAGTTTATAGGGGATTTAAAAAGGGAAAGTAAAATAACAAAATATTAATGATGAAGCTGATCGTTATTTACTCTCAAAGATGGACCTAAAGAACTATTGGAAGCAGTGTGGAAAATGTTTCTTAAAAAGAATATATAGGATTCTCAAAAGAAAGGACAAAAGAGAGAGGGGGCATTATTTCCAATGTTGGGTAAAAAGGGGGCTGTTTATGGCAACACAGGTGTTTTATAGTTTTAATTTTATGAAGTATTAGATAGCAATGATGATTTCTAGAAGAGGCTGCTGGAGAGGAATCCATTTTGGAATATTGAATCCTTGAAATTAGTATGATGTAGGAGGATTTTTGAAGAGCAGGATGATTTCCAAACTTAGAAAGTATATGATGAGTAGTAAGTTCATATGCTGTCAAAAAAAGAACTCTAGAGTATGATAGCGGGGAATTTTTCAGAACTTAAGCTGGCAGTACTGGAGAAAGCAGTGGCAACTGCTGTCTTACTTGTACAGCTAACTCTGTCACGGGTACTAGAACAGTAGCTTTTACAGATCTTGAAACTCTTTAAGAGAAAAATTGATTCATTTGAAAGAATTTCATCTGATTCAGTCAGGTATAGTCAAATGCAAATAGTTCAGTACAAGTATGGTGAAAAATTGGAACTTGTTTTTGCGAAGCTATCCGCACTGAATTTTCCACTAAACTAGACAACAGAGAGGTTCTCAAGATTTTTTCATTCATTCCTATATTTATTTAAACGTGAATCTCACTTTGCTAATGAATCCACTGTCTGAAGTTTTGGAATATAAGCACCAACATTCTGTAGGCGCTCTCTGGGAATAGGCATAGTTTTAAACTATGAGTTCTTTTGTGAGAAGACTGTAGTCTAATTCCACTTCTGGTGAGTAGCTGTTCAATACTTTAATTTCCAGTAATAAAAAGATAACATGCATTTAAATGGTGTAAAAGACTGACGTATCTTTATGAACTGTTCAATAGGGTTTCTCCAAAGACACTCTTAACATTTTGCACTAATGGCATACTACTTCGCACACTAATGACAGGAGACAGTACTCTATCAACAGTGACGCATGTTATTGTGGTAAGAATCCTGTTTTTCATGTGAGATGGAACAACATGCATTGATAATTGAAGATGAGATCCTAGTTTTCTTAATCCTAGTATATGAAGTGTTTTTGTTTGGGCAGAATCTGAATTAACATGACGATTAACATGACTTTTTTTTCTAGTTAACTGAGCCTATTTTAACATGTGTGTATATATATTTTTTTTTTGGTAAAAGTATCTTATTGTAAGTTCATGCCAATGATTAATTAAGGTATGATGAAGCAGTTGTGGAGTACAGAGCTCAATTTTTTTCCTAACTTCCTCTGTCAGAAAGCAGAAAAGCCTTTAGGCTTATGTGGATATGATTCATTATGATTCTGTTAGAATTTCTTGTATTATATACTACTTATTGCAGTAGTTATTTCTGTAGTCTGTTTGTTAGTACAAATGTTTTCAAAATAAGGAGTGGTATAACTTTAAGCAAATTACCGAAGTGTTTTTTTGACTGTGATTATTTCCATTATGGAGATTTAGAACTCAGTGAACCAGCATATTTAATCATCTTGCAAGATTTTTCTCTATTTCTGAAAACAGGAAAAAATAAAAATAATTTTACGTACTTGCCTGTTTAATGAAAGTATGAGAATGTTTTATATAATTTTGACTTCAGCTTAAAAATGTTGTGTTTGGGTTCCTGCTTGATAAATTAATAATGTGGAAGAATTCATTAATAATTTGGAAGATAAATAATGTGGAAGAAAATAGGAAGAAAAACTGACAAAATTACTTTAATCAGCTGTATACCTTAATTCATGTTAAGCTTTCTACATGACTTAAACAATCTTAATTTTTCTGGTTGTGTGGTATCATATATTTCTTCAAATGCTCATAAATTCGGAAGTGTTCCTACGTCTTATTTTAATAAACTCTCAGTGGTTCTTGTCAGTATCTTGGAATTCATTCAAATAGAAGAGTTTCAGAAGTTCACTTCAGCTTCTGAAATCAAGCTGTCTGTGGCTTATGCATTAACAGCACAATCTGCTCTGATACTGTTGTGAAACTTTGGAAAAGTTTTTGACTTCTGGATACTTTTTTAAAAAATCCTTAGATAAACTATTTAGAATACTATATTTTAATGTATCCTTAATGTACAAATGAATGATATATTTTCGTTTAAGAAGTTCATATTTGTGAAAGGTTATAATCTTAGATCTGTGGTGTTTTTCTGTTGGTTTCTTTTTCTTTTGTTTTAGGATGAAGTGCATGAGAGGGATAGATTCAGTGACTTCTTGTTAATAAAACTGAGAGATGTGTTGCAGAAACAGAGTAATTTAAAACTAATCATTTCCAGTGCTGCTCTCGATGCAAATCTCTTTATTAGGTATTTTGGAAGTTGCCCCGTAATACACAGTAAGTATTTTTGTAAACTCTGAAATTTGAGTATACCTGCCTAGAATTTATAGGTCTTACTAAACCATAGCAAAGCATTCTGAGCAAGGGAACATGAACACTGAGTGAGAGTTAGAACAATGTTTGTCCTTTTATTTCATTTTGCCCTTTTTTTAAACTGTGTGCAGCTATTTCAGAATGAAGTATTTTATCACAGGGAGTATGGTAAGTGCAGGAGTGCCCTATTGTCATGTTCAGTTCAAGCAAAGGAGAAGTTCTTAATGTACTGACTTCCAGGGTACAACTTCCTGGAGGCAGGAATCTAGAAATTACATGTGATTTCACTATCATTGAAATGTTTTTTGGAAGAAACCTCCATTATGTTGTGTGGTTTTCCACTTTACTCTTCTTGCAGCTTCCTGTTAATTTATATCAATACATTTATGCAGAAAATAGATACCTCTCTTTAGTTTACCTCAGTGGTTATACTTTGACTACATACTACTAGTCTTCACAGGCTAATCACAATTTAAGATACTTTGCTTTTTGCATTTTTGAGAATTTAAAAGAAGAGGGCAGTTGTTCAGATAATGTATCTGTTAACGTAATAAAAAAAAGATTTGACCCTCTTTCGGTGATATAGACTATAAAACCTTGACCACAGCTACCAGTACTTTGTGGCTGTGGATTCCTGTTGTATACGCAGTTTGTGAGCAGTGTGAGAGGCCTTCTCCCTGACAGCTTTTAAAAATAAGTTCAAGCTGGTTCTTTCTGAAGAAGAGAGAAGTTTTGGGTAATTGAAACTTGGCTATGGCAAATGTCTGCTAAGGGAACAGAAATTAAAATCTAGAGAATGTTTTCCTTTGAAAAAGGATCCTTTATTGTCTGTTAGAATGGTCTAGAAAATGGTGAAATTGAAAAAGAAATCAGGGTAGATTATTAGGAGATAAAGACCATTTGGAATATCTCACTTGTTACAACTTAGCAAAAAAAAGGCGGAAGTGATTAAAGAAATTGAGGGAAGAAGTACGTCTCGTATTTCTTGGGGAAAAAAAACACATTTCAATACAAAATGACAACCTTCTTGTGGGATCTTGCACCAAAGCTACATTACTGCTATGTTTGTAATTCAGATGGCAGTCTTACACAGTGAATTCTTTAACACTAAACGGAAAAAGGTTATTTTCTTTTTCTCGATTTGATAAAATTGCAATGAGTAAACTGTCAAATGCATATATCTTTCCTTAATGCTTTGATAGCATCGAAGAGGTTAATGAAAAACAATGTACCCAGCTGACATTCTCATTTTAAATCTTGTTTTGTTTTGTGGCTCAGTAATCTTAAGAAAGCAAAATCCTGGTGAAGGTAGTCTTACAGAATTTGTCAAGGAAAGTAATAATTCCTTAAACCAGGCCCTTCTAATTTTTAATTGACTTTTTACATTTACAAAAACACTTGTTTGATTAAGATTGTCAATGGAACTAGAAAGTACTTAATACTTTATGAATTATCTGTATTTTCAGTACAAGGAAGGCCTTTTGAAGTTAAAGAGATGTTTTTAGAGGACATTTTACGAAGCACTGGATATACAAACAAAGAGATGGTAAAGTACAGAAAGGAGAAACAGCGAGGTTGGTATACATCTTAATTGTGAGGGTGGGCAATGAGGCTCATTGAGTGTTTCAACTATTAAATAGGATGATTCGATGTGTTAAAGTTCCAAAACTGGAATATTAAGTAAGGCATGATTAAATAACAATTACTATCTTTAACCTCCTAGTGTTTGTTACTGATTAAAAAAAAAAATCTAACTTCCTTTCAATAGTTGTATACTTCTGGCTTTCAGTTTTTAGATGTTTTATTTTTCCTAAATATTATGATATAGAATTGCATGTAGAATACAGAAGCAAAAGACAGTATGTTGATTTTTTTGGGTACAAATTAAAAAAGTCCCGCACTCTTTAATGACTGCAATTATATCTTCCAGAGAAGTGGTTCAGATTTTCACTGCTTTCTTCAGGCATGGGTACATTCAATAAATATTAACCCAGAGACCTTATCTTACTTGAACTTAATATAATTGTCTTAAAATTGATTAAGTAGATATATTTTTTTGAGAAAAGGTTTCCTAACAACTTAATGATTCCAGTGTCTTTAGAAAAAAACAAAAACAAAACAAAAACTGAAAAAACGAATCTGTAACATACAATTGGAACTGTGTATTTATTGTGTTGCTCAGCTTCAATTCCAATAGATAGCAAAGTTCGCTTAAGAGTGATGTCCTTTACTATTTCTTCTATTTGTATGCAAAAAGTAGTTGTTACATGTAGGAGCTATTTCACTTTCCTCTGGTTCTTCTGTTCTGGAGAAAAATCTGGACTTAATTGTGTAGAAAATAGTTCCTTAGAGAACTCCTTTGAATGCATTTGAGTTGGAATACTGATGACTTACCAGTAACACCCAAATGATTTTTTTTACCTTATTCTTAGAGCAGAGATTTATAATAGTACACTTTGGGTGCCCTTAATCACAGAATTTATCTTGAACTGGTACCAGCATTCTCAATTGAATAAAAGAGAATGCAATAGGTAAAACTTTGACTTGATGTAACTATTTTATAACCAAAACCAATGGATGATTAAAGTGATTGTAAAACCTCTTTTGGAAATATCTTACACCTTCTAGAAGAAAAACAGCAAAGTACTCTTACTGAGTGGTATTCTGCTCAAGAAAATAGTAGCAAGCCAGAATCTCAGAGACGAAGATCTGTTCCAAATCTATCTGAAGAGTATAATATGATGGATGATGGGGGTGACACAGTATTTAATCAACAGGTAAGTTTTTCCTTTTGTTGGAAGAGATGTTTTAAATTTGTAATATAGTTATCCATTTAAAAACTGGTTTATAAAGGTAGTGGGAGAATCAAGTACCATTCACTGTAGGAGAAGATTGTGTCTGAAACCATCTAAGGAACCTGAGTGTGCACAAGTCCATGGGACCTGATATGATGCATACAGGGGTCATGAGGAAACTGGCAGATGAAATTGCTAAGACATTATTCTTTGAAAAGTCATGGCGGTCTGGTAGAGTTCCCAGTAACTTGAAAAGGGGAAACGTAACTCCTACTTTTAAAAAGGGAAAGCAGGAAGGCCTGGGAAGCTGCAGGCCAGTCAGTCTCACTGTTGTACCTGGCAAGATCATGGAGTAGATCCTACTGGAAACTATTATGGGACATGGAAAACAAAGGTGATTGGTTACAGCCAGCATGGCTTCCCTAAGGGCAGAGGTTGCCTGGCAAATCTGGTGTCCTACAATGGGGTTGCAGCATTAGTGAATAAGGGGAGGAGTAAGTGATGTCATCTACCTGGGTTTGTGCAAAGCATTGGATACTGTCCCACACTGCATCCTTGTCTCTGAAATGGAGAGACATGGATCTGATGGATGGACCCGTCAGTGAATTAGGAACAAGTATTATTTAACATCTTTGTTGGTGACATGGACAGTGGGATTGAGTAGAAAGTTTGCTGATGACACTATGCTGTGTGGTGCAGTTGACACTGGAGGGAAGGGATACTGTTCAGTGCCATCTGGACAGGCTTACGAGGGCCTGTGCGAACCTCATGAAATTCAACAAGGCCAAGTGCAAGGTCCTGCATCTGAGCTGGGGCAATTCCAAACATGAATACAGGCTGGGTAGAGAATGGATTGAGAACAGCCCTGAGGAGAAGGACCTGGGGGTGCTGGTGGATGAGAAGCTCAACATGAGCTGGCAATGTGCACTTGCAGCCCAGGAAGCCAACTGTACCCCTGGGGTACATCAAAAGCAGCATGGCCAGCAGGGCAAGGGAGGTGATTCTACCTCTCTGCTCTGCTCTTGTGAAACTCCACCTGGAGCACTGTGTTCAGCTCTGGGGCACCCAGAAGGAAATGGATGTGTTAGAAAAGTCCAGAGAGGGCCATGAGAATGATCCAAAGACTAGAGCACCTCTCTTATGAAAACATGATGGTGCAGTTGGGATTCTTTATCTTAGTGAAGGCTTAAGGGGTTCCTTATAGCGGCCTTCCAGTACCTAAAGGGGGCCTACAGGAAAGCTGGGAAGGGACTCTGTGTCAGGAAGTGTAGTGGCAGGACAAGTAGTCACAGCTTTAAACTAAAAGAGAGTAGATGTAGATTGGATGTTAGCAGGAAGGAAATGCCTCACTCTGAGGGTGGTGATGCCCTGGCACAGGTTCCCCAGAGAAGCTGTGGATGCCCCATCCCTGGAGGTATTCAAGGCCAGGCTGGATGGGGCTTTGGGCAACATGGTCTACTGAGAGGTTCTCTGCCTGTGGCAGAGGGGCTGGAACTGGATGGTCTTTAAGGTCCATTCCAACCCACACCATTCCGTGATATTATTCCTGCAGAGATTCTAGAAGGATATTAATGTTACACATTTTTTCTTTTTATTAGGATGAACTATTATAGAATATAGCCCAAGTATGCTTATCATTATGATGATTTTACGTATTTTTTTAGATTGAGTGGATAGAGTGTTTTCAGTACTTGCATGTGATACTTCAAATACTTCTACTGATCACTGAATGCTATATTTCGTGTTGTTTCTCAAAAAACTGATAGAATACTTAGCAATTCATATATGAGTATAAAGACAAAAGAACTTTTCAAAGAGATTCATGATTTTAATTGTTTTTTTTCTTCAGACTGAAAAAGATGCAAATTGTCTTGAACCATGGCTAATAAAGGAAATGGATTCTTGTCTTTCTGACATCTGGTTGCATAAAGATATTGATTCCTTTGCTCAGGTGTTCCATCTCATTTTAACTGAAAACATTAGTGGTAAGTTGCTTCTGATTATTTTGTTTCACAAGAAAAAAACAACCATGAAATGACTTGATTTTCTGTGATTTTGTTACCTCAATGCTCAAATGTTTTTTTTGAATTCTGATGCTGATTCAAAAAAAAATAAATGCCTAGCAGAGTTAATCAGTTGTGTACTTATTTGTTATCGTACTCGTTTTGAAGTATTGATGTATATGTTTTTGCTGTTTCAGAAACATTCTAAATTTACATGAATTGACTGATAGGATGAAGTGAAGAAATAAATTCTTGTTGGGCTGGATTTTGACTCATATTCATACTTTGCTTAGAAGAAAACTGTGTAATTTTTTGTTAATTTTTGTACTTCTCAGTTGATTATAGGCACAGTGAAACCAGTGCAACTGCACTAATGATTGCTTCAGGGAGAGGCTTCCTGAGTCAAGTAGAACAACTGATCAGTATGGGAGCAAGTATCCACTGCAAATCATCCAATGGCTGGTAAAAACAAACAGATAAACTGAAAAAAAAACAACAACTTAGAAAACATAACAGAACTCTTAATTTACTAATTTATCAGAATATTGTAAGTGGTAATGGGTTTTGACAGTCTGAAGAATTTCTAATTTCTGTTCCATTACATTGTTTTCTGTAAATTCTAAATTAAATTCTCAATTAAATGGTCTTGAATGCAGGATGTACTATATTACTGCTTTCAAGGAACCTGATTTAACCTACTGTTAGGAAAAGTTAGGAATCTTTCCTCACTTGGTTGATTGAATTAGACCCAAAATATTTGGCGGTTCAAATTATAAGAGAGTAAACTATACTGGATTAAAAAAAAATTATCCTGCAGGTGCAAAGATCTTTGCAGTGTTACAGTTGCAAGTAAGTTCTGTTGGGTAGGAAAATCCCTGTTAATCTCTTAAAAAATAAATAAAAAATTAGATTTTGGTGACTATAAATCTATCTTCAGATAACTGGGAACTACTGTAAATCACTGTAGTGTAGAAGGATAAGAATAGGGTTTCCAGGGGGCTGATCTTTGAAGAACTTGGGAAGGAATGCAGTTTGAAAGGAAAACAGAATGTGAGGAGGATGACTTCCACAAGGTATCAGAGCCCAGTAGTTTTACACATTTTGGAGAAAAACACCTGGGGTATGACTTCTCAGAATTATTTAAAGGACCAGGTAAAAAGCGGCTATAAAAAGGCATAGTTTAGCTGTGCACACTTGTGACGCTTCTTCAAAAAGCACAAACCATTCTTCCTACTCCTTTCCCTTTGCAGGTACTTCTGTGTAGAGATACCATTTTACTTGGTAAAGAATTGCAGCTATATAAAAATTGTGAAACTATTTATTATACATGTTTTTACAAGTTGCTAATCCAGCAGTAATGACACTGCTTAAATGGTAATGCAGAAATGATAGAACAGTGCAGTGCAGCGTGTCAGTTGTCTTCTCACATAAGGTGCTACTCATGTATCTCGTGAAGAGAAAATAATAAAGACCATTATGCAACTCTTTAAGGATGGCTTTGGACTGGGCTAAGCATTTTGGGCAGACGGAGGTTGTTGACCTGTTGGAATCCTACAGGTAAGCTATAACTACTTTGCAAAAACAGTTGTTTAACTTGGTACAGGGATGTTTGAGTTTTGCCACCTTTTAATCAGAACAGTTTTGTGTACTCTAACATTTGGCCTAGAGGGATTTGTTTGAGAGTAGAAGCATTCTGAAAAGATGTTGTTTATGATGCTGAATAGAAACTTTTTTTAGTGATTGTTTGCACAACTCCTGGGGTAAATATAGTTCTAGTGGTATAGGAACTCTTTTATATCATTAGCCTTTATTGTCATTTTATAACACAACAGGAATGTCAGTACCTAGTCTTGATGTGATTATAATAACTTACATAAATATGGAGGAGGTACTGATTCTATACCATGTTTTCAAAATAAGCATCTTAAATGAAAATGGTGCAAATGGCATCTTTTTTTTTCTGTGCATTATTGATACATGATATACCCATGTTTAAAGAAACATTGTATGCAGGTAACATGTAGGCCAGTACATTAAAGAACTGTTTGATGTTTAACTCACAGGAAATAGTTACAGTTCTGTAGACCTATATTGTTATAATTTGTCTTTGTGTAGTTTCTTAATGTAGTTATTGCTTAAATTTCATGGTAGGGAAGTTTTTGGAAGACACGTTCTTCTAAATGTTTTCCCTTTAGCACAAAAAACACACTAGGTAACCTCCAGTTCTCTCCGGTTTGCTTATGGTCATGTTTCAATGAAGTACAGTAACTCTAATGCTAAAAATTAGAGTTGCATGCTCTGCAGGGTTAGCACGTAAGTCAGTCAACAGTAATAGTATTGTGGACATGCTGTTCTTTTGCACATTAAACTTAAACATTGGACACAGGTAGTCATCTTAGTCTAGATCTAAATTTGAGTTGATGGCTGAATGCAAACTTGAAGTAAACAACATTGGCCCTGGCCTATATTTGTATGTTTTAGTGCATCAGTGGAATTCGGAAATCTGGATGAAAGTTCCCTCGTTCAATCAAGTGGTAATGACCTTGGAGCAGAGGACAGAGAATTGTTGAAAGCTTATCATCACAGTTTTGATGATGAAAAGGTGGATCTGGACCTGATTATGCACTTACTTTATAATATCTGTCATAGTTCTGATAGCGGTAGGTATATATACACAGTCCTATATAACTGCTGTGGATTCAGCTTCTGATTATTAGTGCTCTTTTTTCAGTAATACCAAAAACCTTCTGGGTAGTTGTATGCATGTTACTGAAGTGTATTTTTGTATATTTGAAGTGAATTTGTTGTTTAACTCTATAAATCAACTCTTTTTGTAGGAGCAATTTTAATATTTCTTCCTGGATATGATGAGATAGTTAGCTTGAGGGACTGTATTCTTTTTGATGACAAGAGATTTGCTGACAATGCTCACAGGTAAAACCTTTTATTTCAATGGTTGTATTGAGGTTTTTATTGTTTCTTTTAAAAATCCTTAAAAAGTACTCCTTGTCATTCATTAGATATCAAGTTTTCATGCTTCATTCAAATATGCAGACTTTGGATCAGAAGAAAGTGCTTAGAAGTCCACCTTCTGGTATTCGCAAAATAGCAAGTATCAGATGACTTCTTCACATATTATATTGATCTATGTAGTCTTTACTTTTACAGTTACTATAGTCTTTTTTTACTTGCAGATTCTTTCTACTAATATTGCAGAAACCAGCATCACAGTTAATGATGTTGTATTTGTTATTGACTCAGGCAAGATGAAAGAGGTATGATTGACTTAAACTTTCTTTGGGAAGTAAAATTTTTAAGATTATTTTAAAATACTAATATACCATAAATTTTGGAGAAATTAATTTTTGAGAGCTAGTATATGTCAAGTAATAAAACTCACTGTGAAGTTCTGGCATCCTTTTTCTTTATGACAAGTACTGTAAACAGCTGTTTAAAAACCCTGGAAAAGTTACTGCAGGCTACTGTATATGAAAATAACTTAGCACTTCTGTTTGATTTTAAAGAAAGTCTATCAGCTTAGAACCCCATCTTCCTGAGAGTTAAACAACACTGGGATTTCCCTCTTTCATGTTATTCTATCTAGACCAGTTCTAATCCAGTGCAGAGTTTTCAGACACTTTGATACGCTGAATGACCCCTCACTAATTACTTCTGTGAGAAACATGAGAACTTACAGTAATGAGGCAGTTCAAGACTTATTGTATGATGTAGAAAATCAAATTGGATTTCATGGGAGATATACACACCAAATTTATCAAGTTTTCATGGTACTACAGTTGTTTTGTATTTCTGCACCAAATGGAGGAATAGTGGGACATAATTTCCAAGTGAGGGAAAGAGTAAAACTTTATTGCATATAATAAAGTATTTTTACTTCGTGATACTGCAAAACACAACTCATATCACTTACTGATTAACACTATTGAGTAGAAAACTTCTGATTTAGAAAACTGCGTAGTGCAAAGATACTGCAAACGAGGTAGCATAACTTCACTTCCAACTAAGTCGTTTAGAACATGACTTTATGCCAAAAATGTTGGTACTTAATATTATTTTTTATAGATCTTCTATTGATGATTGAAATCAATAATAATTTTTATTTCATGTACTCTGTTAGATCTTGATTTTATTTTCCTTTTCTTTTGTAGAAATCTTTTGATGCACTGAGTTGTGTTACAATGCTAAAAACTGTGTGGATTTCAAAAGCTAGTGCCATCCAGAGAAAAGGCAGGTAATAAATGCTTCATGCAGGTTTTTATCATGCAAACATCCACCATCCTGTATGGTAAGGATAAAGTACACAATCTAAGAGGAGCCATGCTGGGTAACATTACTAGGTTAGTCCAGTATAAAGTTTGACTATGGCCAGTAAGTCTCTGAAGAAAAGTAAGGGTCAGCATGTAGTTCCTTGGAGTAATTTCCCCAAGTCCTAGAAAAATGTGACTTAGCTCCCAGAGCTTACAGTAGGCTTGTTTTTACTTCTTCCCCCATGAAACTGTTCACTACCAGCACCCACTGTACCCTGTTAGGTATTTCACAACTTAACCTATATTACCTCTGGGCAAAGGGGCCTACCCGTTTTTGCTTGATGCCCCTTCATCCCTATATTAGAAGAGACATTGAACAGTGATTTCTTACTTTTTCCAAACTATTTGTGACTTTACAGGGCTCTGTCATTCTTGTCGACACTGGGTGAAGGCTAAGTGTTTTGTAGCAACCAGTGTTTGCTGCTATAATATTGGCATTAACTTTCAGGAATCTTAGTGTGCATGTAAGCATTTGCTTTCTTTGTCCCCTCATTTTTAAGTAGTTTGGTCTTGGTTCTACCTTTTACTCCTGGAAAAACTTCCAGCTCCTTGGGGGTTGTGAGGAGATTTGAGAGGAAGAAATGAAGTTTCTTATATTCTTTATAGCAAAAACAGTAATATTTGGATTGATCTTAGGTTAGTAAAAAAAAAAAAACACAACCAACCAACCAATAACAACACAACAAAAACAAATAAATAAACACAAACACTCATCACTTTGTTTGGGCCTTGTTTTTGTGTCTCCAAGTCTTTCAATGTTTGGCATAAAATTATAGTAACAAATTTCCATAGTGAAAACCGTCTACGTTCTGAAAGACTCTTACTTCATATGTGAGAATTAGGATTAACAGAATTATCTTTTTATTAGATCTGCTTCTACAGACAATTCCTATTCTAAGTTTGTGTTGTTTATGTATGTGTGTGATTTTTGGTTTTTTTTTTTTTTAAAGATGTAATTATTAACAACTTCCCATATTTTATTTTCAAGGGCTGGGCGCTGTCGGCCTGGAGTCTGCTTCCGTCTCTTCAGCAGGCTCAGATTTCAGAATATGTTGGAATTTCAGACTCCAGAACTTCTACGAATGCCACTTCAGGTGCTTGTTCAGTTATAAATTATAACTTTAAAAAAATGTGTTATCAAACTATACTACCAATTCCAAGAGTTGTTTTCATACTATCTAAATTTTATCTTTTTTATGTTTCTAACTTGTAGGAGCTTTGTTTACACACAAAACTGCTGGCTCCAATTAATTGTCCAGTTGTTGACTTTCTTATGAAAGCTCCTGATCCTCCACCGGCTTTAATTGTGAGAAATGCTGTGCAAATGCTTAAGGTCAGCAGAAGTATAGATTTAGATGGAATTGTTTTTGTTTCTATGTTTGTGGTGTGGCAGTATATCCTATGAGTTTCATGTTTACTGTGGTTTTGTTTGTTTTCTTCTTGTTTGTGTGGATGATGTTTTAATATTGAAGGAAAAGAATGCTTAAAAATTTCATCTCAAAATTTACATGGAGTTTGACTTGTATTCTTAGTATTCAGAACAAGTCCAGTTAATGTCCTGTATGTACCTTCTTTCTGCTTTTATTAGAAATTAATTTTGTCTGCTTCCCCTTTCCCCCTCTCTTTTTTTTTTCCAAACAGACAATAGATGCCATGGATACTTGGGAAGACCTCACTGAACTTGGTTATCATCTCGCTGAATTACCAGTAGAGCCACACCTTGGTAAAATGGTGTTGTGTGCTGTTGTTTTGAAGTGCCTGGATCCCATTCTTACTATTGCTTGTACTCTTGCATATCGAGACCCTTTTGTCCTACCTACACTGGCCTCTCAGAAGCGTGCAGCCATGCTGTGCAGAAAACGTTTAACTGCGGGAACATTTAGTGACCATATGGCATTGCTCAGGGCTTTCCAGGTATTATTTCTTCTTCAGAAAGAATACTAATCACAGTAGATCATGTACTGAAGTAAATGATGTGCCTATAAAGTTGGATGTAGAATGATAGATTAAGTCGGTAGATGATAAACTTTTTTTTTGCCTAGTGGCTTTCCTGTGTATTAAACTCACTAATAACTTTGTGAAGAAACATTTTCAGCTTTTTTTTTTTCAGTTATATTTTTTAATCTGTCTAAATTCTAATCGTTCTAACAAAATGAGACTTCAAGTTATTGTAATAGGATATAAAATAACTTGGAGATACATTAAGTTAATTTAGAGAATTGGGTAAAGATAATTTAGTAGTTAGCTAGAAAAAAAAATCTGATTCGATGCATTTCAGTTTGAGAATTGTTTTGTCTTTGTTTTTCTATGTAAATGTTACTGTACTTGAAAAGTGCATTTATTTGGTTTTTAGCTAATCAAATCTAAAGGCAAATGTAAAAATACTCTTTACAGGCATGGCAGAAGGCACGGAGTGATGGCTGGGAGAGAGCCTTCTGTGAAAAGAACTTTCTTTCTCAAGCCACCATGGAAATCATCATAGGAATGAGAACACAACTGCTTGGTCAGCTTAGAGCTTCAGGTAAGTAGCTCAATTTTTTTAATGCACCATCTGAATCCAAAATAGTGTAAGTGTATATGGATTATAACAAGAATAACATTCACAGGTGTCATATTCCTTTACTAATTTGAAATAGACCAGTGCACATCCCTTCTGGTCATGGTGGAGATACCAAAGAGAGGAGGTGTTGCTGGAAAATAGAATCAGATGCTAATCTTACTGAAAGTACCCTTGTAGTTCTACATTCTGCTGGCTTTCATATGAAATATGACTTTCATATGAGAGAGATGTTTCCTTGATTTTTTTTATGTTATGTTAATTTATTTCTGTATTAGATGTTTCTGTGCTTTAAGAACTAATTGCTTTTTGCGTTAGTACAAAGCACCTTATCAAGTAGGATTTTGGTCGAATAGTTTCTTCTTGGTGCTGTTAAGGCTGGCAGTGTGAAAAATGCAGCAAATGTATAGTGAGAAACAAAACTATGAATGTTAAATGCAATCCAGTGTACTACATCTGTCTTCTTCCTCGTTCAGGTTTTGTCAGAGCCCGAGGAGGAGCTGATATCAGAGATGTTAACACTAACTCTGAAAACTGGGCTGTAGTTAAAGCTGCCTTGGTAGCTGGGATGTATCCCAATCTAGTACATGCGGACAGGGAAAGCCTGGTTTTGACAGGACCAAAAGAGAAGAAAGTGCGTTTTCATCCTACCTCTGTTCTTAGCCAGACTCAGTATAAAAAGGTAAAATCTCTTACACTCTTTTGTCAAGTACAGATTCAAAGATATTCTACCAAATTTATGGAAGTTTTAGAAATGTCCTTTCATAGTTGTACTTTAAAAGTAGCATGCGTGTGCAAGTTATTAGACACTACAGTTTTAGGAAATATTTTTCCTGCTGGTTGATGAAACAAAGAATTAGAGTTGGTTTAGTTTTACAATATTTCACCCAAAATTAATTCAGAAGGAATAATCCTTCTAGGTGGAGCAAGACAATATGGTAAAAAAAAAAAAAAAAGACTGAAGCCCTAGTTATGAACTCGTGTTAAATACAGTAATCTCTGCTCATAGTAGCAAGCAGTTCTGCTCTGAAACTTGGATTTTTAGATGCTTGAAGCAAAATATTTGGCTTCAAAGGTGGTAGGATGTTTTCTAAGTAAAATTGAATTTTGTGTGTGTGTATCTGTCTGTGTTTTTACATATATATATCTATAAAAGGAGAAACGTTAAAATCTATTTCAGTTACAAAGAGAGGGTAAAACAGCCTAGTCTTGATTGCTTCTGTGCAGGTTCCACCAGCGAATGGGCAAGCTGCAGCTGTTCAGGCACTCCCCACAGACTGGCTTATATATGATGAAATGACAAGAGCTCACAGGATAGCAAATATCAGATGTTGTTCAGTTGTAACACCTGTCACTGTGGCACTCTTCTGTGGACCAGCTAGGTTACCACGTAATGCTTTGCAGGAGCCTTCATCCCTTCGAGGTATATTGGATTTCAGATCTGGAATGTTTCAATTTAATACGTATTAGAATGTGATATGGAAGACTCACTTCACAAGGGTATTTAGTACATGTATTGGCTAATTCTTTAAGCTACAGAGCTATGGTTCCTATAGCTGTTCCAGAATAGTTTACTGGCTCTGTAAGTAATGGCTCAATTACGTAAAAGAAATTTTCTAAATTAACGTTCTTCTAAAAAAAGAAAAAAAAAACCACTTATGAAGTGCTACATTTTGATTCCATTAAATGTAACTTTTTACTATTGGTATAATGAGTAATGAAAAATAGAAGATAAGGAACTTCATTCTTCAGTGTACTGTCAGAAATGATCACCATCCCTGGCCTTGTATTCTAATGTTCTGCTATATGTAAGGATTATGAAATTTGTCACAGGGATTGTGATCTACATTCTTAATCTACAGTAAGACCTATTCTCAGTAAACAGTTGGTTTTCTTAGCAGTTGTTAATTGATCACTTTAGGGAAACTGCAGTTCCATGTTACACCTACGTTCCATCAACAGCCATCATTCCTGAAAAATTACTTTATCAAGTATTGTTTCCTTTTTCCCCATATTTGTAATGTGAGCCATACCTGGGTGATTTGGATACTGTCTAAGCATTAAGGCAGAAGTTTCAGGCTTCCCTGGCATAAGGCAGTTGAAGAATAAGAGAGGTCCCCTTCTCCTCTTACTGTTTTGTCTGTTTGTGAAAACATACCATACAAAATACCTGTGTCCTTACTGGACAGAACCAGGTTTGCTTTCATGTGTCTAAAATTAGTTAACCAGAAAAAGGGGTTGTGAGCAAAAGAATTGTTGAAGTCCTAGAAAGTATTTGAATAATTACTTGTGTTTTATACTAATCTAAGAGCACTTCAGCAGCCTATTGTGTTATGAGAAGTAGAGCACTAGATTTGTAGAAGATTGTCACAAACCTTTAAATATTAGAACTTAAATGAGGCTATACCACTGAATGTTGTCTGGACTAAAATGACTTTAAAGTTGAGGAAATCCCTTCTGACTTACAACTTGATGAATAAGATTATGCTGCTGTTTTAACTAATTTGTAATAACAGAATTTATAATTAATTCTAAACTACTTTCAGTTTTGCAGTTCTTGAAACTAGAAAGAAGTGTAGATTCTGTAGCATATAACTTGAGAATCTGCCAAAAAATCTCTGAAATAAATTTAGAAGAAACACTGAGGGTATGTCAGAATGACTACTGTCTCCTTGAGGCATGAACACCCCAATCAGGATAGGCTTTGTTACGACAGTAACTGGGTGACTGTAGACCTGGTATGGTATGGAATTAACCTCTTTGTAAACACTAGGATAATGGACAACAACCATACAGAGATTCTCATTTAGTATACCCTACTTTTTCCCTAAATCAAGTTTATAACAAGCTTTAAAAGTGATTGGAAAGCTGCTCTGAACTACGTCTGTAGTAGTTCTACCTAGATTGTAGGAGTTGCTAGCAGTTCCTTTGCTCTTTGCTCCCCTCTTCCTGCCCGCCCCCTCCCCCCAGTACTTAAAGTCTAGGTGGCAAGCCCAATAGCAGAAGTCAGTCTGGTCACTCTGAAGGCAGGACCAACATGAGACTTACCTTTACGGTGATATTAAGCATTTTTTGACTGGAAAGAACTTGTATGAGGTGTTGGGAAAGGCTGTAATTTCCACCGAGAGCACTTTGATGTGCAAGTACTTAGTTTGAAGATAGGTGTCAAATTTTGAGAATAATTTAGAACTTCATGTAATATTTCTAGAGCAACCAATAGCAACTTTTCTTTTTTTCCCCCAATAAAGATGCAAGCAATATTACATCACTTAAATTAATGCATGTGAATATTAATGAATCCACATCCATAAATTATATTCACATAGTTCTGAAGTATCACAAATTAAGTTAGTAATGAAATAAAGAATGCAATTAATATTATGAAACATGTAATGACAATATTAGTACTGAAAAGTACAGTATATACATTTTTTCTCCTACAGACCACTTTCTCTGATAGTTTGAACCAGATTATTCAAACAATAACTCAAACAATTTAGAAACTATCGGTATGGCAAAATATATATATTGATTCCAGCTGAAACATGCATTTTAAACATTATCAGTTGTATTCTACTGATAACTTTTAAAAACAATTGGCTATCCTAGTGGCTAGAAGTAATTGGGAATACAGAGTTTCATTTTTTTTTAATTTAAGTGGAATGCTGTAGGGATAGAAGCAGAAATAATCTGTCCTGCTGCCTGTTCTCTAGAAATACTAGTTTGAATCAAAATAAGAGTTTGTTAGAAGCTTTCTTGTCTTGCTCTTTAACTGTTACCTGTTTTTTTTAAAAAAGGTATTTATCCTGATTGAACTGCAATGTTTTCCCCAAGAAATAATAATAATACTTAATATCTATATAACTATTTTTTTATGTGGGTATTTAATCTGCTGTTTTACTAGGAAATAATGCATAGAGTGATATGCAGTTTTGCAAACAGCTTCAAGCAAAGGTTTGTGTGATAACCATCATCAACATCAATGAATCGTTATGTGGTTTGAATCAAATTATGTCAATACAGCTCCTTACGTAGCAAGACCTTCAGCAGGTCTGGATGCTGGAGTTCTGCTGCTGAAGCAAAAGTAGCTCAACAAACTTGTTACTGCGATGTATTTGCATGAAATAAGTGATCTTAAAATGTCTCTTTGAAAAGTAGGTGAAATAGTATCAAGTGGAGTTAAATTTAAAAGGAAGGTAGGTTTATTTCAGGTAATACAATAGTGAGTATTTTTTGTAAGTAGAAAATATATAGGAATGTTAACACACCTCATATATATATATTTAATCCAGGGGATGGGGTATCTAATGGTAACAGTGATAGTGAGGTGGAGGACGAAGCAACTTCTACTTCAGCACTACTGAAGCTAGATGAATGGCTTCATCTCAAACTGGACTCTGAGGTAAGTAATGTGTAGAGAAGCTCTGGCTGTTTTAGGAGGCAGAGTTGTTTATGAAACACTGAGTAATCAGATCCAATAATAATAATACTATCTCTTGTAGAGGTGTTCAAAACTTTGATAACATGGAAGTTGGATTAGAGTCTTCTAAACTCAGTTAACCTCGTTTGAGCTGAAGTTTGCGTAAGAAAGTGATGTCCCCTAGAACTAAGCTCTTTTCCCTCTTATATGAAGCATGCATAAATTCAGATTGGGTAGAGAGAAAAGGCATAAAGCATTTCATGATTTAAAAAAGTGAAAAATAAGTCCTGTAAGTTTACTGTATAATAACTTGAATTTTATGCAGAGCTAGTTGAAGTAAAAAGTTCTAATAATGACCTTAAAGCACTTAGCAGCTTTCTTTAAATGTTTTTCTCCAGCTTCCCGTACAGTTTAATCTTGCCCTTTGGCTTGGACTCTACTTGTTCTAGAATGCCAGATGCTGCCTGTTAAGTCTGAATGTACCTGTCTGATCTAACTTTCATTAGTCTTTAACAGAATTGAAATTCATTACAGGCTGCTGGTTTGCTGTTGCAACTCAGACAGAAGTGGCACAGCTTATTTCTGCGTCGTATGCGAGCTCCTTCTAAACCATGGTCTCAAATTGATGAAATAATTATAAAAGCAATCATAACTGTTTTAAGTACTGAAGAACAGTCTGCAGGTTTGCAGCAGCCTTCAGGAATTGGTCAGAGGCCAAGGCCTATGTCTTCTGAAGAACTTCCTTTAGCATCTACATGGAGGTCAACCAGCAGTAGAAAAAGCTCAGCAGAAACTGAATTGTCCGATGACTCCTCTAATGCTGAAAAGTAAGCTTTTGAGATCTTCTAGAGAACAGAAGAGGTATTTTTTTATCTGTAAAAGCACCACTTGAATTTCTGTTGGTCATATAAAGGAAGAAAAAAATGGAAATATAGATGGAAGAATTGGTACTTTCCTGTAGAATACTGTAGCTATGATTTCACTGATAAGTATTTGGTATGTATGCATGCTGTTTGAGAGGACATTCAGGAATGTCGTTCATGAACTGTGTTCTCTGGGAAGAAGTATCAGAAGAGGTTTGACCCTAGCATGCAAAAATAATGCATAAAAATATATATTTTAATTATTATTGAAGTGTTTGATATTGTTTGGAATTACTGTAACTGCATATTCATGGAACAGGCTGATATGTACATGTAAATTCTTCTGTATCAAATTCTTGTATCTTAAAACATCCTGTACCTACCTTTACTTTTTAGAGTTTTAGCGAAATCTATGCCTCCAGCATTCCAGCCAAAGAAATACAAGGGAAAAAACACTTTGCACTCCAAACGAACATCAGATGACAGGTCAGATCAATCATCAGCGAGGTCTACGGACAGTAGTAGCTATCCCAGCCCATGTGCTAGTCCTTCTTCGACAATATCTGGAAAGGTAGAGTTCTCATAAATTATGCCCCTCTGGTACCAACAGAACTTCAAAAATAAATTCACTGATACTTTTCAACAACATTATAGAACTTAGATTTTCATTTTTTTAACAGCTGTGTAACACTTATGTATTTTTGGAACCTAAAACCTAGACAAAATATCCTCATTACGCTAGTTTAGTACAGCAAAAATATTCTTCGTGCAGTGCTGAGTTAAAAGCTATCCAAAATACAAAAGCTGAAGTAAAGCTATCCAAATAAAAATATGATTAAAAAAAAAAAACAAACTACATATAGGCAGAGAAGGTGTTCTAATTTCTTCTCTGAATTAGTGTATATAATATAGATCTGAAAGAATTAGATGGTACACTTCTGAATTCTTTGCTTTTTGTGTTTTCACACCTCTGTTTTCATAATAGCATATGCTGAGATACTGATTCTCTTTGTTTTATTTTGTGTTACCTGCCTTACTTGTTTAACAACAATTATTTTAACAAAGCATGCATTTTTATTGAAGTCACTGGTGTAATTCTCCCTGCGTACTTAATAAACCAAAGTAATATTAAACCAATAACTAAGAAAACCTGTTGTTCCTCTAGGCAGTGACTTATTGGAAGATTGAATAATTTCTCTTAGGTCTTTCAATTTTTAAATTCAGCCAGTGTAAAAGTGTGTTTCCTGAAGGTAGAATTATGAGTAGTGCACTTAAAGTTAATTCTTCTAGACTGCAGCTTAGTTTCACCTGAAGGTGTGTCAAACTTCAAAGAAGTTTAGTTACTTACTGGACAATTTAGGCATATTCTGCCATACTTCATTGCTTTTCCTCATGAATGATTGCTTTGGAAAATGCTTCAAAAATGTAAAAACAGACCTGAAATTCATTTAAAAAACAATCCAGGCAGAACCATGACAGAGGTTCTGTGCTTCTAGCAGAATATGGGGATGGAGCGCAGGAATGCAGTTAAATGTTTTATCTTCATGTACTAAAATGCTTTAAAAGTAAAACCGTAGAACCTGACTTACTTTGTTAATTTAAATTTATTTTTTCCAGGGTTCCAAATCTCCTTCACCAAGATCAAATATGCCAGTTCGGTACTTCATAATGAAAAGTAACAACTTGCAAAACCTTGATATTTCTCAGCAGAAAGGTGTATGGTCTACAAGGCCAAGCAATGAACGAAAACTAAATAGAGCTTTCTGGGAGAGCAGCATGGTTTACTTAATATTTTCTGTTCAAGGATCTGGACACTTTCAGGTGAGTCTGTGGTTAATACTAAATATTAGCTCTGACTGATGGTTTAGTAGATGAATATGTATGGTGCAGAGGTTTTTGCTTCTAAAAGGACTTCTGACCTTTTACTTAGAGCAGAAAAGCAAATGTATCTGGTGGCTCAGGAAAGTTCTTCATTCTTCTGGTAATATGCCTTTTCAGGTAACTCAACCTCTTGCTCAAAGGCTAGTAGTGAATTGCCTTCAAACATCTGTTGGAATGCTTATGACCTGCATTAATCTGTTAAAAGCAGACACACACAGACACACAAAAAAAAGGCAAGGGTTTGCTACCTTTTTCTTTGCATGCCAAAACTAACTCTGTAAATGTTAGTAAATGACTAAGCAGCTAAAATCCAATGGCAGCTTTCTAAATTTAGGAAACTCATAGATGTCTCAGACTAACTTGAATAATAGCTGTTTTGCTTCAACAGTATTTTCTAAAATCTATGAGAGGGGTAAGTCAAACCATGATACTTAAAGAGCTTTGTCTTGAATTGTCAAATGTTTAGGTCAGAGGGTGTGATCAGTGTGACCTATATAAAATGTACTGTAATGGTTTACTTTAAAAATTCTAGCTTAGCAAAATATTTGTCAACAAAAGATGTACAATTTGAAGTTAAAGACCTGACCTGGTAGGATAAAGTTGCATGTTAACTGTGTTGTAGAGAAGGGTGAACTCAGTTGTTATGGTTAACTGAAGTTTATCTTTTTTACATAAATCTATTTATAAAAGTCAGCTAAATGTAAAAAACCTAATGAACTAGTCAAATTACATCTGTCTTGATGATACCATGTGATAATTTAGCAAATGCAGATGTGCTACTGGAAAGAAATTTTTGGCATGCTGGTTGGTTACGAAAATGGTCTGTTGTATTGGAGCTCTTGGAGAAGGAAACAGGCTAGGAAATACATGCTGAAATCTGGAGTGTGGGTAGTTGATGTTGCCTTGCCCTCCGGTTTTGACAATACAATGAATGTTCATGAAAATGTGAGACTTACGTTACTATTACTGTTCTCTTGCACCAAGTCTGTCTTTGCTTTACACTTTTTTTTAACCTCCATTCCTTCTATTAATTTCCATTTAAGTTTGTCTTGAGCTATCTAGGACTGTGGTTGTTTAACACCAGTAGGTAGACAAGCTCCACCATGCTGTGCTCTCACTTCCCCTCCCCAAAAAGACCAGCAGAAATTATGATGGAAAAAGAGCTCATGGACTGACATAAGGATGGGAGATCACTTGCCAATTACCATGGTGGGCAAAACATACACAGCCTAAGGGAGATTAATGTAATTTGTTGCCTCCTAATAACAGACTAGAACAGCTTGAACTAAAAGTAAACTACAAGCACCATCCCTTCAACCCCATCTATCCTATTCTGTCTCTTCTCCCAAAGCAGAGCAGGCAAATGACGAATGGAGGTTGTGGTCAGTTCTTAGGCCTGGGGTCTGCTTCTGAAGGGGCTCATCTCCATGGGTCGCAGCCTCCTCCAGGCCACATCCACCTGCTCCACCGGGGGCTCCTCCACCGGCTGCAGCGTGGAGATCTGCTCCATGTGGGACCCATGGGCTGCAGGGGGACAGCCTGCTCCACCTGGTGGAGCAGGGGAACTCCAGAGGCCGCAGGGGAACTTCTGCTGCATGCCTGGAGCACCTCCTGCCCTCCTTCTGCAATGGCCTGCAGGGCTTCTTCTCACCCCTCTCTCCCAGCTGCTGTTGCCCAGCACTTCTTTCCCTTCCTTAACTCTGCTTTCCTAGAGGCCTACCCAGTGTCACTCTCTGGCTCAGCTCTGGCCAGCAGTGGGTCCTTTTTGGAGCAGGTGGAGCTGGCTCTGATCTGACGTGGGGCAGCTGCTGGGCTCTGCTCACAGAGGCCACCCCTGCAGTCTCCCAGCTGTTACCAAAACCTTGCCATGTAAGTCCAATACAGTGTCTTGAACCAGTAGTGTGTGCTGGTAACTCAGGAGTCCAAGAAGAGCAGTGCCCTACGTATGTCATGGCTGGCACAAATTTGCCTGAATGGCTGCATTGGGAGCATGTGTATTTTTTCCTTTTTTTTCTTTTTTTTTTTTGGGGGGTGGGTAGGAGGCAAGTAGGGGTATCCTGCTTAAAGAACTGAGAACAAATTTTGGGTTTAGAATTTCTCTAATTTCCTGTCTGTATACTTGTTTTTTTGGAATTTCTTTCCAATTTTTTGAAGAATAAGAAAACCAAACCCACTCTGACTTCTCCTTTCTTTGATGAACAGCTATGTTAAAATTTCACATACAGTCAATAGAACAGAGGGAATGAGAATGAAGGAATATATTTCTGTAAAAAATATCTATAGCTAGCAAAGAATAACTAATGGACTGTTTTGTAGTAGAACACACATCTTGATCCCTTACACTTAAATGCTTTTACAACATATTTTAAACTTTGTAAAAAGTTCAGAGTCTTTTAGCAGTAGTCATGAGTGATTGAGAGGCATTCTCCATGTACAAATTCTAGGAGGCATATTTCAAAAGGAAAAACAAAAGATACTTTTAATTTTCTAGATGTAAACATTTTAAAATATCCAGCTTCTTGGGAGAGAATGAGAATCACTCAAAGTAATTTGAAAGTTTAGTCTCCAGTCCAATCATTACTTAATTCCAAAGCAAGTAGATCTAATCTAACTGTGTTTTTCCTTTCACGTTTCAATTTTTGCTCCAGGGATTTGCCAGAATGTCTTCTGAGATAGGGAGTGAGAAAAGTCAAGACTGGGGATCTGCTGGTTTAGGAGGTGTATTTAAGGTGGAGTGGATCCAAAAAGAAAGCATTCCTTTTAAGTTTGCACACCATTTGCTCAACCCTTGGAATGACAATAAGAAAGTACAAATAAGCAGAGATGGCCAGGTAATATTACTGTCTCGTAGCATCTCCATTACTTGATGGAACTATGTTGGTTTTATTTTTACCTTCTTTAGACTTGACACCTATGAGCTGTCCTGATATATTTGTTAATCTGAATCACAGTTCATTGATGCACTCTACATATTCTGCTGATGAGTTACTGTTGAACTAATGGAGGCTTTGCTGTGGAACAAGAAAAAGTTCATATGGTAGAAGCAGCATTACTTGGAAGAATTTTGCACTACACCTTTGAAGTAATAGGTCAAGTTGTAGAAACTGACTTGTTGCTTTAATATGTATTGTATTTATGCTTTCAACAAAACTATATACTCCATGTGGAAACTCTTCTGTAAAATCACATTATTCCTTCATACTCTGAATTTACTAGTTACAATTTATATCTGAAAATTTAGTTTCTGTATGTTCAATAGTAGCAGCAGAAATAACTTCTCAGATTTCCTGCTCGTTTCTAGGAACTGGAACCACAAGTTGGAGAGCAGTTGCTACAGCTTTGGGATCGTGCTCCTTCAGCAGAAAAAACTCAACTGAGTTGAGGATGTAAAGTAATATAGTAGAGGTAAGTGATTTCATGTATTATTTCCTTTTTATGATAGAGGAAAAGCTATCTATATGCAATATATCCTTACAGTGTTTGTTTTTGCAGTTTGTTGATTAACAGCTACAGTTAGTAATAAATGTTCTTCTTGCTTTTTCTTTTCTCAGCCATGGTTGTCAAAATATCACTTAAAAGTGGTAGAACCACCAGTGTGCCTACAACATAAAGAAGAGGAGGAAGGTGGTGCAAGAAGCTCCCGAAGTTGTTAGTAATGCTGTGCAGCTAGCAATGGGGGGAAAAAAAAAATTGTTGGTTTTAGTATTTCTTTGTTTTAACAATAACGTTATTCACCAGCCTGGTTTTGACCGAATTGTATTTTTTAACTAGGTTATTTTTTATGTGGTGGATATTTAGAAAAATAGTTTAATTCGGAAGCAAGTTTGAAACAATGGACCATGTTGAGTTTGTGGGCTTTAAGTAGCACAGCAAGTAGTTTAAATGCACAGTTTACATTTGAAACTCTTCTTCATTTTGAGATTCTCCTTAAAAGTTAACTTACTGTTTTATAAGGCTGGTATAAATTCAGTCTGTTCACTGTCAGCACGATGTTTGTAGTTACTCTCAAAATAAACTGAGAGCTTTTTCTGCTTCTGAGCCTGTTCTTATGTTCTCAATGTCTAATAAAAATATTCATACAGAGTTCAGAATACCCAGTGTACTCATTCTTGCATACTGTGTAGGGACTGCCATGCATAAACAATTGATTTTGTGTTTCCAAGACTGAGTTTTTGTAAAGCTGGTATTGTCTAATATGGTGTTGTGGGAGACCATGGGTGCAATGGAGGTGTGAGGCTCGTATTGCTTTCTCCAGTACTTCTGGGCCTGTGCACACAAAACAAGGACTGGTAGTATTGTCTTGTACAGTATTTCAGGGCCCCATGCGTACCAGGGATAGAAGTGGAGCAGAGAGGCAGCAGGGGTGGTGTGTGATCAGTTAACAAGCCCAAGTGGTGCTTCTGTGGCTTGACAATAAAAAAAAAAAAAGTGTGGCTAGGGAGTTCGACGTTCCCTGAGGTCTTTGGCTGCACCAGCGAAGTCTTGTCCAGAGAAGAGGCTGTGTCCTGCTTCTTGCTTGTCTGACAGCTGTGGTCATGTAAGTCAGTCTTCAGGAACCCAAATACTAGGTCTAGCCCAATCTTAGTGAATTACTGGACTTGCTGTCTTTATGATATAGCTAATTATACTACTAATCTGTATTTATTCCTATACCATTATTTGGAGAAAAATTCTTTATCCGTAAAGATTGTGGTATATGTTACCATATCCCAGGGCTTGGCAGGGGTATGGTAGCTGCCTTAAAACACTGCTGTCCCAACCTAAACCTTGTAAACCTTGCTTACCAGCAATTGATGGTACCTCTTTATTTGTACTTTCTGCCTCACATTCTCTGGTGTGCATTGGGCTCCCTGCTGAATTGTATAGGTTTCAAGGGTACACATGGGAAACTTAAGTTTCTTCAAATGTAAGAATAGGAATTCATAGCTCTTTTCCTGAGCTTTAAACGTCACTGATAGTATCCTCTCCTTTCATTCTTTAACAGTTACTGTTTAGAAGAGAGAGATGACTTAAATTCTAGAATGGACAGCAATTTTTCATTCAGACACTTAGGAGGAGGAAAAAAAAGTCAAGCTTGGCTTTTAAGAGAAGGGGAAGAAGAAATAGTAAGGTAAATAGTAATGTAAATATCCTTGTACTTTTTCCAGGAAAACTTTGATAACCTACGTCAACTAAAACTTTTGGAATGTCCAATGATTTTATTTATTTATTTTTACCCTGCATGTGTGTATAGGTTTATGTGGCAAGGTTGGGTAGCCAGGTGAGGCTGTAAAGGTGTTCTCTGTAGAAGAGACCAGGAGCTGCCGCTGTGTCAGATAAAGCCAGTTCCAGCCAGCTCCAAAAGGGACCAAAGCTGAGCCCATCAGTGACAGTGGTTTTGCCAATATGATTACATATTTAAGTAGGGGTAAAAATAAAACACTATGCAGCAGCAGATAGGAGAGAGCAGTGAGAATGTGGGAGAAGCAGCCCTGCAGCCCCCAAGGTGAGTGCAGCAGGAAGGCAGGAGGTGCTCCAGGCAGGCAGCAGCAGTTCCCCTGTGGCATACTGTGGAGAGGCCCCTGGTGCAGCAGGCTGTCCCCCTGCAGCCCATGGGTCCCACACGGAGCAGATCTCCACGCTGCAGCCCCCCCGTGGAGGAGCCCCCGGTGGAGCAGGTGGATGTGGCCTGGAGGAGGCTGCGGCCCATGGAGAGCCCCCGCAGGAGCAGGCCCCGGGCCGGAGCTGCAGCCCGTGGAGAGGAGCCCACGCAGGAGCAGGGGGTCTGGGGGGAGCTGCCGCCCACCCGTGGGGGACCCGTGCTGGAGCAGTTTGCTCCTGGGGGATGGATGGACCCCGTGGTACGGAGCCATGTGGGAGCTGTTCCTGAAGAGCTGCTGCCTGTGGGCAGCCCCCACAGGCTCAGTTCGGGAAGGACGGCATCCCGTGGGAGGGACCCCACGGGGAGCAGGGGCAGAGTGACCGTGGCGGAGTGGCAGAGACGAAGCATCAGGGACTGACCGCAGCTCCCATTCCCCTGTGCTGCTTGGGGTGAGGAGGATAAGAGTGAAGAGTTGGGGAAGTCAGGAATGAAGTTGAGCCTGGGAAGGAGGAGGGCTAGGAGGAAGGTGTTCTGATTATTTTTTAAATTTTTTTTCTTCACTGCTCTACACTGTTATCATTTGACAATAAATTACATTAATCTTCTCCAAATTGAGTATGTCTTACCTGTGATGGTGATTGGTGAGTGCTCTCTCTGTATTTACCTCAAGAGTTTTTTTCCACCATGTTTTTTGCTCTTGTCCTGGTGAGGAGAGGGAGTGTGGTAGTATGGTGGTGGACACCACACAGCTTTATCACAGCACAGTGTGAGAGTGTTTTGAAATGAGCATTTCAAAACATGTTCATTGAATTCATTGCTCTGACTGTAGTTGGTAGGAATGCCCTTAAGAATCAAACATTTTACATAAAAGTAATCTCGCATTCAACTTCAAGCTCTAGGAGGGTACACAGGAGCCAATTACACATTGAGAGTTGGTCTTAAAAGCACACTTGAAGCTACTTTCCTTCCATGATTTGTCAGTGTTTTCATGATGATCAGACTTAACACAGTTGGTTTCATTTTACTGGTAAGCAAATGTTTTAAACCAAGGTTCACAGGGCTTTGCTTTTTTCACATCTTTAATATTTTTTAATAATGACAAAACTCTCATAACTCCATACTCGTGAAGATTTTTACTTAATGTGTTATTTTTGGTTCTATTAATCTGAAAACCCGTTTTTTATTTTTTTTTTCCCTAATTGTACTCTCTCTTGCTCATTTATATTTTCTGCTTTCTCTCCTTTTCCTGTGAAGTTGCACATAACATTATATGTATTTGGGAGTGTCGTTAGTGTCTGAATAAAATCTCAACTCAGGAAAGACATATCAGAGATAAGAAAACAAATCTAAGAGATTTGTCTTGAAGCTACTGAAGCATTGAAAAGTCCTCTGTGTGGAAATACTTACATTAGTTTTTGAATCATGATTTTAAATAAAGTTTACTTCTGATCTCTGTAATTATAAGCTCAGTGCCACAGCGTGTCAGTGAATCAGTGACTTCTGAGACCGCCTTTACAAGAGACAATCAGGTGGTAGTTTTTGCAGCTCATCCTTTGAACTTTTGAAATTCAGCAATAATAACATGTGGTCTGTAAAACTGAATATAAATGCTTTTTCTGTAAGTGGCAACACAGCAATTTGCCTATGTTAAACCTGTAAGGAGCATCATATGGTAGCTTTAAATGTTCAGACTGGTTAAATCTTTAGTAGATTTAAATATTTTCATTTTTTTAAAGTGAAGTACTAGCAGAGGTTATTTTGAACAAAGGAATACTGAGAAAATACGATGCATAGTAACCTTGTTTTGCTGTGCAAAGTCATTTACTGACATATCTCTGAATAAAGAATACAAAGGAAATATATTACATTTGTGCGTTGTCAGTTCCATTGTCATCTGAATTGTACAGCCATTTCTTAGTACTGCCATAGTCAGACACATTTCTGAATTGTAATTGTCAAGAAGTCAGTTTGAATTATTTTTGAGTGAATCTTGCTGAGTGTCTACATTAAACGATTCCACTTTTGAAACTTAGAGGAAAGTGGCCTTGTTTTCTTGGTTGAACTACTTTTATTTTCTGTATTGTCATCCAAGCAAATTTTGCTAGGTTTCATCCAGTGGAAATAATGGTGTATGGTCTTTATGGATACACAGAACTTCAGTGCGATCCATGCAAAATGTCTGTGCAGTTATTTCACTGTGCAACAATGAACTTAGACTATTATTATCATTTTTTCTTTACATGTTATATCTGCAAACAACCACATAGAGTGTTTTGGAAAAGTGCTATTTTGAGCTATCAAGCACATTCCAGTTTCATCAGCCTGTGGATGGACATTTCTTTGTTTTTACTCTGCTATTCATATAGTCCTGGTCTCTGAAGAGATTGTCTTGGTTGCTGTGTGTGGCTGCTAGCAGGATCATCAGTCTGTGGAAGACCTCCAATGTGACAGCTCTCTACTGTGGATTCTTAGAGACACCCAGTCTATCTGGTATTGACTGAATGTGAGCATGCCTGCAGTGAAAACTGAAGCAGAAAACAGGGCAAAGAAGTGAACGTCCTAAAATATACCAGGGTGGGAACAGTGGGCAGTTCACTGAAGCCTTGCACCTATTACAACAAATGGGAAAAATGGCCCATCACCATCTTCTGGGCAGTAGTAAAAATGCTAGCTTGGTGCTTGTCAGCCAGGATTTGACATACTCTGAAACAGAGTGTATCAAGCTCTTCCAAGGTAGACAGGTCACTATAACTGTTAGAGTGAGGAGGAAGGGGAAAGAAACAGGGTTATGGATTATAGCAACAAGTTTGCAAACCCTGCTCATACATGACCGAAGCTTATTTAAGAAGTGCTGATTCAGGCATTGCTTAACAGTTCCTCGAGACAGGAGGTCAGAGCTTTAGCAGTGGCTCATGTAAGAAAATTTTGAGGCACAGCACCTCCTCAATAAGGTATTTCTGAAAATAAGGTAAAGGTGGTGAGCTGTTTAGCTACAGACAGAATTTAGTTCCTTTCTCTAAAATATTTTTATTTGTTAAATATTTGGAAGTCTAAACTTGTGCATTTGCAGCAATTATTTCTTTAAATATTTACTTCTTGTAGCTTTTTAATACTCTTGAATGGTTACTATTTTTGCTGCATCGCCACAAAATCTACAAAGACCATTTCTGACAATGCTTGTGTGTTAAATTTCTACCGTAGGATTATTTATTTATTTTCAGCTTGCTTTTTCAACGCTTGATCCTGGCTGCTGTCAAAATTAAATCACAGCTCATACCTGGCAGGCCAATTTCTCTGGCTTGTAGTTGGATCAATTCATAGTTTCCCCTAGGGACTTTGTCTTTAAAGTAAATTACAGTTGTTTCTGCAGCTTCACTCTCTCTCTTCCTGTCTTTCATATGGAGCTGTAGTGATTGTTCCAAAGCAGCCACTTTAGTAATAATAGTAATTATTATTTTTTGCCTCTTGCTGTATAATGTGTAGCTTTGAGGTTCACAGCCTGATCTTGTGACTCTCCCCACGTGAGTGCGCATATTGCATTTGGTGCTGTTGGTGTATGAGCAAAGGTTGTAGCCCAGGGCTCTTAAAGTATGTAACACTTTGTTATATCTGTAGAGAATATCTGGTGAAATCTAACAGAAATCAAATAAGATTAAGGAACAAAACACAATTGTCAAAATTGCTTCTATATGAGGATGTTCTAGACATGGGTAGAAACTGAGAGTAAAATTGTGTGACACATAAAATACATCTAATATCTTCAGTTCCTGTGAAACATCTTGATAATGTTTTTAAAAGCATGGTGTGTGGAAAAGGGTACGTAATTTCTGCGACATTTTAGCTTACAGTGTGTCCTCTTCATAACTGTCAAAATATGAGCACAAACCTTACTTTTTAAACAGTTTTCTTTCACTTTGTTCTTTCTTTGCAGAAGCAATGCTGCCTGCTGCAGCAGGTTTTGATGCACTTTGCTGATTCTAACTAAGCTATTTAGGAAGAGGTAGTGGCTTCACATAAATTCTTAAAAATTTTACAGAAGAAGCTGTCTGAAAATCTCTAGCTTTCCTGAGCCTTCTTATTTATAGGCATGAAGAAATGTGCAGCAGGTAAACCATTTGAAGTCTTCCAACTGGAGATCTATCTTCTCAGGCAATCAATTCAGTCCCCAGTGAGATGCAAATTGAGATTTAGTGTGATATTCATGAACCAGTTTGCTCATGCCAAAGATGAATATCAATGTGGCACTTTGACACTGTCTCTGTGTACCACATTATTTAAATAATCTTAAAAAAAAAAAAAAAGAGATGATTCTGCTGGAGCGGACAGCAAAATGTGTGCTTTTTTTTTTTTTTTTTTTTTTTTTTTTATTGCCAGGGTTAGCACATGCCTGTAAAATAGTTGGTGCATAATCAGAGACTTTTGTATACTTGGTTAAATTTCACAAGCATGAACATCAGTTAATGTTTATCACTAGATTTAGTGGAGTTTGGGTAAATGTAACTGCTTGGCTTCAGTTGTACAAAAACCTCTTGATGATGTGACCTTTCATCATATTAATGAATTGCCTTTTCAAGAGAAATTGTGTAGTCTGCTTTATAATCATTACCACTTTCACATGTAAAAGACCAAACCAAACCACAACAACAAAACAGCAAACTTCCCTTATCATAAGCCTCACTGGTAGATCATATAATGCTGCACCAAGGCTGAACTGCAAATTTACTCTGAAATTTTTTTCTGAATTTCCATTTTAAGAAGTGAGTAACTACGTGTCTCAGATTTGATTCAGGGATATAACTCAAACAAATCAGCAGAAATTGAGTTCCAGAATTACTTTTAGTAGGACAGGGAGTTAAACATCAAGATCAAATTTCTTTTTGAAGTGGACTTCAAAGTTATTTCAGTAGCTGCTGCTTTCATCAGTTTAGACACTGCTGTGTTTTAAATATGCCCTAATACTATATTAGTTGAGGTGTAAGTGAATTACTGTGTGCTATCCACAGCCTTCATATGAAAGAGGGATACTCCTTTCTTTTGTTCTAGGATGGGCCTAAAGCACTTGACAAGAGAAAAACAGAAGGGGCACAGAACGCTTTGTAAAGTCTTACAAACAAGCTGGGAAGCTTCCAAGAGACTCACGGACTGGTGCTCTAACTTATTCTCCTTGTTACCTGCATAAGTTGGACTGAGCTGGTTAAACTAATGTATATATGGCAAACAGATTTTTTTCATGTGAATTTCTTTGTCTTATGTCTGCAGAGGCACTGTGCAAGTATTCTATGGTGGACCACGGCCCGGGTGGACATGAGAGCACTGTAGCCATATCTATATTGCTCTTTAGTCTGATGTTGAGCCATAGCTTGGCTACTTTTTTCTGCTTCCTTTGCTTTTTAGAGCATTGAAGAAGGATAAGTTCAGAAAGGAATTAAAGACTTGGGTCATGATTCATTTACGCAAAGGAGATACATGGAGGCTATTTTTTTTTTCTTTTCCCAATTTTCAAGCTGAAAAACTGTGAAAAACATGCTTTTATTGGGATTGATATTTAGTGGGAAGGTATCAGCTTTTATTTTAAACTTGGGCACCCTGTTTTAATACTCCTAGAAAATAAAATATTGCTGGAACTGGGATCAAGGGAGCCTTGAACTTTGCAGGCACAGAACGAGTAACAAGTGGTGGAGCTCACATGTTCTGTTTGTTTTAATTTATGGTGCTTCCCTCACTCCTTAGTGATTCAAACCAACAACAGATGTTGTGAGGCTCTGGTAAACGTGGAGATGAGAATTAAAGGAAACAACCTCCGTCTGAAAGGTCACATCAGTCTGTGTAAGATAAAAGAATGCAAGGGTAAATAACATATCTCTTACTCTCCTATGAACACCAACACTGCATTTTTTTTTTTACAGGAGTGGTTTCTTAAACTTTGAAAATGTCACAGATAAAAAATTGTTTGTAAAATTGGTGGTTAGATACTGGACGGGTAGTGGTTATACTGGAAGAGGCATTCACTTTGAAGGAATATAAACACCAATGTCATGAAAAATAGGGCTATGGACATCCTTCAGGGTGAAGCTAGGTGGTGCAGTTGGCTTGCATATCATCTCTCGTCTGCCGGGAATTTTATTTTAAAACAAAACCTAGATTTATCAGCACATGCAAATGAAATAGCCTCTCCCCAGGAAAAGCAGTGAGTTATGGCAAGGAATTTACGCAGTAACTTGTTGCTTCATATCTGCTTATATTACTTATAAGGTTGTTGCTTTATCTATATACTCATCCGTGAGTTTTCACTTCCCTAAAGGGAAGGACGACAAGAAGTACTTTTGTAGGTAGATATTAAAAGACATGTCTTAAAAGTTATGTTTTTAAGTATTTTTTCTTAGTTGTGGAAAACAGATGGTAAGAGGTGAGTGCAATAAGGATGTGCTAAAGCCATTAAATAATACTGTCCTTTTGTAAACATTACTGCTGTGGAACACAGCTTACATGCAAGAAACACCTGACAACAGTATGGTTTCTTAAGCCAAAAGAACAGCTCAGGACAGGGTTCAGGATCCAGGTCCCAGCCCTGGTGCAGCTCCTCTCCACGATCTTGTTTAACTTGCTTATAACTTCCCAGCTGTCTAGAGAGGTATTTATCTGCCTTGCTTGTTGGGAGTTTTCTAGACAATGCTTGTAAAGTGCTTCTTACTGCAATGCTGTGTATAAAAGCAGTTTAACATTTGTTTATTTGACCTAGATCAGCTCTTGGTCACACAGCACATGGAAAATCTGACTCCTTGCCCAGCTGAAGTGCAGACATCAGCAGGCTTCTGCATAACTCTTTGAGCCCTGCTGTGGGCTATTTCTTTGTCTGAGGGAGTTTGTCTAGAGCACTTTTGTACTCTACTTGGGTTGTAAACTTGGGAAGCATTTTCTCTCACTCACAGAGCTGAGTAAGTTCTATAGCTTTGTATTTGCTTGAGACTTTGCATGGCATTATTATTAGTAACATTACAAAAAGAACAACAACAAAAAAGTAAAATGTGCAACTCTAAAGGCTCCAGACCAATATCACTGGATACTTCTGGGACTTATGCTTTGGTGCTGCGTCATTACAAAGTTAGGTAAGACCTAAAATTGTCTACTGCAGGACCTGGTGCAGTCACTAAAAAGGCTACCAGAAATATAAGTGGCTCACTGGATCTGAAAGTAGGTGAGGAAAAAGATAGTTAAAGTTTTAAAAGAATAGTCAGCTTTACAAAGTAAAGAAAAAGTATTTTTTTTTAAAGTAGACAAAGAAGTGTATAAGTGTTTCAATCTTGAATCCAGAATTAAACACTAATTTACATCAAGTAGTGCTGTTTGAAATCCATCCGTGTGTCCTGTTTTATTCCTTGGGATAGATTTATCACTACTTTAGCACTCTAATTTATATAATAATGGTGTAGATAGCCTACAAGAACCCTGGCTGTACTTGGACAACAATCAAATTCTTGGCATGTTGCTACTTCTCTGCCAGTCAAAGCTTAATCCTTTCCAAAAGCAATCTGCACCAATAAGGAATCTGCCCTGCAGGTTCTGCTCTAATTTACTGCTCATTTCAGGCAGCAAGTTCTTTGAAAGTCAAAGGCTGTTTTTTTCTACAGCACTGCAACACTTCTCTCTTGAAATAAGCCGTAAGAAAACTGGCTCTCTCAACGTTCTGCCTATTTTATGACAAATGTTTTTACGCAGGGAATGAGAAACAAACAGGAGAGTCCCCAGATCAAGAAGAGGAAAAGAACACATTTACTTAGCAGAGAACTCAAACTTAGCTGGCTAAGACAAAATAAAGAAGTTTTAAATGGTTGCATACAAAATGTCAGCAGGAAAAATAAAACAAACGAGCTATGTTTGGTACCTGACCTACTGTTCTTCACCCAAATTTTGCAGTAAGTAGTAACTACATCATTTTTTATTATTTTTTAGCACAAGTGAGAGTACACTGTGATGAATTTGCTGAAAAAAATAGCAACAAATCATCTAGCAACAAATCACCATTTTCTGTGACTTTCAACATGAACTATTTTTGAGCTTGGGGTACAAATATGGGTTCTCCACTGTAATCTTGTCAGCACCACTTATAACCTCTCTGTTGTTTTGAGTGTTATTTAATGGGAGCAATAGAGGACACCTGGTGGTGTACATTTTGTGGAATTATTGCCAATTTTGTTTTCTAAACACAATGTTCTCGTGAACTGTGTTTTAGAAGCCCAGAAAGGACTTTGGGCATAGATGTCTTTGCAAGGTTTCCTTGTATGGACAGTATTCCATGATAGACAGTAGTTAAGTTTTTTGTTGCAGCTACAGAAAAAAAATGTGTAGGGAAGGGAAAAGACATCAGAACATAGTGGGATGGAGAGGAGGCAGTGGACGTCTTTCTGACTAGCTTTTCAGGACCTTTCTTGTTCCTTGGATTGGGATGAGAAAGAAACAGAAGTTTATTGCATGATTTTTTTTGGCATTTACTCTGAAACGGGCTGTGCTGTTAGTACTATTTGTATTAATATGGGATTTGTCTCCATCACTTCTGTATATTAGATAACTTGGAATTTTGTCTGGATCTGACTTTAGGAATGTACTGAGGAGGATCTTCCCCCTTAAGTGGAGCTTGAGCGTGGTAACTCTTTTCATCACAATTTTACTGAAATGTGTCAGCAGTAGTGTTGAAATTAGAAGGTACCATTGGTGGCCATCTTATAAACATGAGCTGTGTTCACTGTAAACCAGGACACAGAGCTTATCTGGATATATAGTTGGCTGTGAAAAATTAAGGTGCTAGTCGTGTTGCCTCGGGCTGCAACTGTTTCCTTCTGTGTGCATGGGAAGAAACATTAACACAGCATTAGGAAGAGCACTGCGTTGAAGGACCCCTGTGCCATGGAGATTTTTTATCTTTTTTTTTAGGAGTTGGAGTGTGCTTTTTTCTTCCTAGGTCTGAAATTGGCTGATGTGCTGAAGGGAGAGAAAAGCTATACCAAGCGTTAAGCCACTAAGTGTTCCCATTGCTCAATGTACTCTGCGCCTGGCATAAACTGCAGATTTTGTGGAGTGGTATCTTTCTTTAACAGCATCCAGCTTTTTTTTTTTTTTGTCTTAATGCTGTCAGAGTGGAGGCTGTATGAAGCACTGTGTAATGCAACAATAGATAAAAGCTTTTGTATTGATCCATCCTGAGGCAGCTCTGCAGCAAGGAGTTCTGCAGTGTCCTGAACATTGTCTCAGTGGTCTGTGGGGCTCCTGGCACCCACCTATGCCTTGTTTAAGGGGACCAGAAAAGTGCAGGTCTGCTTTGTGTTTGCTGGAGAGGTGGGGGGTTTCACAGTGCTTTCTGCTTTGCTGTGTTCATTAAAATGGTTGCCTGTGAGCCCTGCTGGAGCTGGGCCTCTTCCATGCCCAGCAGGGGAATCCTGGTTGTCTGAATGGCAGGTAATTAGTAACATACAGAGGCAGTGGCCATTCTGGCTGAGGCATCACCTCTGGAGGTGCCAAAACCAGTGGAAAAAATTAAAATGCTGTCTCCCCTGGTGCTGATTCTAGACCTTACTACAGTGTAAGGTGGGAGGAAGGCCATCACAGCAGGAGAAACAAATAGACCTTCCTAGAGAGGAGTGGTGAAAGCTTAGAGAATATCTGGTGGACTTTCCATGTTCCCTGGGCTTGTGCTAGGGGAAGAAAATATATGCTAAGATACAACTGGTGACTGACTTCTAGAAGTCAGTCCAACTAGCTAGGTACTGTCTGTGGTTTGCCAGGATTATTTTGTGCTTTCCACATACTTTATTTGAATGTTTGGGTATAAATCTTGTGCATTGCTTTTTCTGTTTGCAAAGAAGTGACTTTTTCATTGCCAGAGATTCTGTTGCTGTGCCAAAACTCTGCGTTTGGGAATGTGCTGAGGGCTGCTTCTAGCTTCTGTTTAATTTGTTCTGCCTGTGACAGGTATTGCATGCTCTTACCATAATCCAAAGACTTCAAAAGGCAAATAAATAATTCCTGGTCATGCACATCTTGAGGAAGGTGAGGAGGCAGAGCTTTTAAAGCAATTAAAAAATAATAAATGTTGAGGTAGGGAAAGGAGAGGCAGTCATCCACTATTACCTCTGCCTGACCCTCTTCCTTTCTCTGGATTTCAGTTGAGACTCAAATAACTCTTGGTTCTTCTCTGCTCTTTCTGATTGGAGACTGCCAGTGTGTTCTGCTCAGGACATTCCCAGACTTTATGCAATCTTTAAAGACAGAAATGGCCATTAAATTGTGTAGTTTGACCTCCTGCACAACGTAGCGCATTAAATCTGACCTAGCACAGAAGATGTGCATAAGCCTACCTGGGACCTGGAGGCTTACCGTGCTGTTAGAGACCGCCAGGCATTCTCTGTAGTCGGGTTTCCTCTCAATGCCAGTAATAGCATCTTTTCTTCAGGACTGTGGTTTGGAAACTAGAGTCAATTTTCAGTATTTTTTTTTTTTTTAAGTTCTAGGCAAGAGATAACAAAATATGCCCCTTCATCCTGTGCTAGGTGTTGGGCAGCACAAGGCACAGTGGGAGGCAGATCTGTGCTTCTGCAGGGCACACTCTACAGACACAGTAATTGCTCAGGCAGCTCTGAACCAGGTTTGCAGAGGGAAAAGGGGATGTGGTTGCTGCCGGCTGCTCTGCATAGCACACGACCTGTTCCCAGCCTCTGTCACTTCACTGTTCCCCTGATTTATAGGTTACTGATATTTAAGAATACCATAAAGTGGCTGCTGCTGAATCATCTAAGTATGTATTAAAACTACTAAATCATTATTAATAAATTGCTACATTTATTTTAAGGTTTTGTTTTGAATATAAGTATGTAAAATGTTAATGTCTAAGAGTAAACCCAATAGTTTTGAAGCAAGTACAAGTATTGCAAAGTCAGGTTGTATTAAGTGAAGTTTTTGAGTCAGAAATTTTGGAAATCCTTTGAAAACTGAAGCTTTATTCCTTTAGTTGCAAATGGTAGCCTTGTTTGGAAGTTGATCCCAGAGAAGAGTCACGAAGGTTAAGGATACTGTAGAGAAATCATTGTATTTTGGATTGAAGGATATTTTGGGTTGATTCTATCTGAAACTTTTCTTCTTCCTTTCTCTTACCCTATAAAACATCAATTGTTTAATCCAAATTCAGTTTCTAGTTTTCCCTGTTTTCCTGTACTCACACTCCATGTTTATCAACACGCAAGACCCGACATCCCCAGGCCAGGTAACAATTTTGAGGCTTTATAGGTATAAAGCAATAATCATTATTTCATAATTCACATTGGTCATAGACATGGGATAGAACTGGACAAGAACTCAGTTTGTACCATTGAAGTGATATGAAGCCACAGTGTAATGGGCTATTGTAAAGAAGTGCAATAGTGAATGTTGCTGATGGTATTGTGATCAGGAAACCATAATGGATTGACTTCATCTGGGATTAATTTGTGCTATATTTATTCATTTTTCTGTGGAAACACCTGAACTAGGAGCTGAAACTGCTAAGTTATAACCCAGTGTGTGTAGTTGTGCTCAGTTCTTAATTCACACGTCCTATTTAATCTCATATAGCTTGGATTTCTCTTCTCATTGCAAACTCCTCATAGAACATGCACTTTAAAATACAATGCTAGCACAGACAGCTGTGATGTTACCAATGTTCTGACCTACAGTCTGATGTAATAGTAATGTTAGTTTGCATCTTGAGTCTCTTGCCACTAGACTTTAACCTGTGTGTGACAAGATGTTCAGCAAGAACTCAACAGATCTGCTAGAAACAACCTGGAATGCAGCATGCTTAAAATTAATAGCATTTCTGCTGTTATGTGTCTCCAGACTAGGTAGATACTGCACTGTTTTTCTTAAGGACTGCTTAAAGGACACTGAGATGAAGACCTGCCTCATGAAGAAATTCCTTTTGGTTTGACACCGTGTGGGGACTTTTTAAACTCTGAAGTGAATAATGCCCTGTGCTTTTGTCCAGAAGCAGGGTTTGTCCCCCTTCCATGGTGTCTGTTCTTCAGTAACAACTCCGAAGTGCACAGCTGGTTGAATTTCTTTATGAAGCTTGGTTATGGCTGTTCTGCTCCTGGGCTCTGCTGCCATTTGTAAAGAGGGAGGATGAATGTTACCAGGGTCCCTGGAGTGACTAACCTGAGTATCTGTCTGTTAGCCTGTAATCAAACGAAAGAGACTTAAGGACTTTGTGCTTGCTTTCTTGCACATTCCCAGATGCTGCTAGACGTGCAGGATGACATTGTCTCTAACAACATAATGAGATTTGTGATATGTTTAGAGATCCAGCATATAGATAAAAGGGAGGTTTAATAGCTGATTTATTTTTAATGCACAAAATATCCAGGTATATGCTACTCCAGGCACAAAATCCTATGTGTTTCAAGATAATGTGTATTGGGTTTTGAAATATTTGTGCCAATGGAGTAATAGCTTTCTATCAACTTCTGTCACATGAAGCATTTTCTAAAAATCATGGAGAACTTAGGAGTGTTATTTATTTATTTTATTTTATTTTTTAAGGCTGGGGGAAAAAATGCTTTTTTTTTCTGCTTCATTCAGCCTAAAGTCATTTCCTGTAGAACTTAGAAAAGTATCAGTCTTTAAATATATGAGAAAAAGACCTACATTTCTGTTGCACAAGAGAAACTGGAAAAATTTTGAAGGTAAACAAAAATAATAAACAACAGAAGCTAATTTCAAATTAATTAGGCCATTGAATGGGATTTCTTTCAGAGAAGACATGACATTTAGATTCATTTATGCTCATTAATTTTGTAAATATGACTTTAAAGCTAATGCTCAGTGCAAGGGAAGTCAATGAAATAATTTGCTGTACTAAGTGAATTAGAACATCACTGGGCAGTTTGGTTTAGTGAACAAGGCCCATATTTTGCTGAACTGCTGAAATATACAGCATGATCACAGGAGAAGACTGTAACACCTAATCCTACCTTTAAAATGAAATGAGTCTGTAGCTGGTCACTGGACAAACTCTACAATTTCCAATGATTAGCATTAGGGAAAAATCTTTTTTATTAGCAGTATCTTTATATGTAGGTTTAGAACCAAGTGCCACTCAGTAGTATCAAGATTATTTTTAATGATTAATGATGCATGCTGTTTTGTCTTGCCAGCTTGCTCTAAAAAAAACACAGTATAAGAAGAGTAAATTTTACTTCTGTTGATCATTGCTAATACAGGTTGTCAGTGACATAATTCAAAGTATACAAAGGTGAGTTACTGGTCTGAGACTAATTAACAGTGAAGACTGCATTCCTGGAAGCAACAAAAAAGAGGCTCAGTTTTGAATTAATCTCTTCTTTAATAAATTAAGAAAGATGAAAATAAGACTGGATATCATAACTTGGATTTGACACTGTTTTAACTGATATCTATAGCAAAACAGGTGTTGGTTCAATGGGCCTGTATGCAGGATTTTCAATGCAACTTTCTCCGTAGAGCCTCCAAATGGCACCTTTATTTCTTACCCTGCTTAGTCTCTTGATAACTTCTGCTGCTGCTATTTTTAATCACAGTGATGTACGTGCAATACCCCTGAAAGGATTCCCCTTGGCAGCTCTGAGAAAAACCTTTCATGAAGCTTCGGAACAGGGCCAGGAACTGCACTTTACTGGCAGGAAAAGCATAAATATGGTCCTTCCAATGTACCGAGCAATGAAAGAACCAGGGAGAAAATGCCTTAGCAAGCATTTTAAAAGGGAAAACACTTTACCAATATGCTCCCCTAAAACTTCCCTAAAATTGCTGCTGCTGTAAAGGTCATTATTCCCATGCTCAACTGACCGAGAGGTAATGTGGTGGCATGGATACTTCCTTGCTTTTCGCAGAGACCTGTAAGACTGCTCAGTGTTGGGTGCAGCTGTGTTCACTCTCTGGTCAAGCTGAAAACTCCAGGCATGTCCCCTTTTTCCATTTGATGTTGGGAACAACATGATTTTACATGTTTTTACCATGTGTGTTTTCTTGTGCTTACATTCAGCACGAGATAGTAGTGATACTTAATTTTGGAGAATTTAGGGAAAAAAAAAAGATTGTATTGAGTTAGTCGTTATTTTGGATTCCCGTCTCATAAAATTACTTTGAAGTCAGTGAACAGAGTGCAGCTGGAGTGGTAGTATGGTCTTGAAGAAAGAAACACGTCAATAATAGTTGCAATAGTGTGTGGTCTACTGTGGGGACCTTACCTACTCTCTACATTAGAGAATCTTTTGATGTTGTGGAACTCCAGGCTGGGAATGATAAGGTTGAATCCCTGTGGGTTAGGATCCGCGGGAAGGCCGGCAAGGCTAGCATCCTGGTCGGGGTCTGTTATAGACCGCCGAACCAGGATGAGGAGATGGATGAGGAGTTTTATAGGCAACTGACAGAAGTTGCAAAATCATCGGCGCTTGTCCTCGTGGGGGACTTCAACTTCCCGGACATATCCTGGAAACACAACACGGCACAGAGAAAGCAGTCTAGGAGGTTTCTGGAGAGCGTGGGAGATAGCTTCCTGACGCAGCTGGTCAGTGAACCTACCAGGGGAGGTGCCCCGCTAGACCTTCTCTTCACAAACAGAGAAGGACTGGTGGGAGATGTGGTGGTCGGAAGCTGTCTTGGGCAGAGTGACCACGAAATGGTAGAGTTCTCTATTCTTGGCGAGGCCAGGAAGGGGACCAGTAAAACTGCTGTATTGGACTTCCGGAGGGCTGACTTTGAGCTGCTCAGGACACTGGTTGGCCGAGTCCCTTGGGAGGCGGTTCTGAAGGGCAGAGGAGTCCAGGAAGGCTGGGCGCTCCTCAAGAAGGAAATCGTGATGGCACAGGAGCGGTCTGTCCCCACGTGCCCAAAGACGAGCCGGCGTGGAAGAAGACCGGCCTGGCTCAACAGAGAGTTGCGGCTTGTGCTTAACAGAAAAAAGAGGGTTTATAATCTTTGGAAAAAAGGGCGGGCCACTGAGGAGGACTACAAGGATGTAGCGAGGCTGTGCAGGGGGAAAATTAGAAAGGCCAAAGCTCATCTGGAGCTCAATCTGGCTACTGCCGTTAAAGACAACAAAAAATCCTTTTACAAATATATCAACGCGAAACGGAGGACTAGGGAGAATCTCCATCCTTTACTGGATGCGAGGGGAAACCTAGTTACTAAGGATGAGGAAAAGGCTGAGGTGCTTAATGCCGCCTTTGCCTCAGTATTTAGCGGCAATACCGGTTGTTCTCTGGATACCCAGTGCCCTGAGGTGGTGGAAGGGGATGGGGAGCAGGATGTGGCCTTCACTATCCATGAGGAAATGGTTGGTGACCTGCTACGAAGCTTGGATGTGCGCAAGTCGATGGGGCCAGATGGGATGCACCCGAGGGTACTGAAAGAACTGGCGGAGGAGCTGGCTGAGCTGCTTTCCATCATTTATCGGCAGTCCTGGCTATCGGGGGAGGTCCCAGTTGACTGGCGGCTAGCCAATGTGACGCCCATCTATAAGAAGGGCCGGAGGGCAGACCTGGGGAACTATAGGCCTGTCAGTTTGACCTCAGTGCCAGGAAAGCTCATGGAGCAGATTATCTTGAGGGTCATCACGCGGCACTTGCAGGGCAAGCAGGCGATCAGGCCCAGTCAGCATGGGTTTATGAAAGGCAGGTCCTGCTTGATGAACCTGATCTCCTTCTATGACAAAGTGACGCGCTTGGTGGATGAGGGAAAGGCTGTGGATGTGGTTTACCTTGACCTCAGTAAGGCTTTTGACACCGTTCCCCGCAACATTCTCCTCAAGAAACTGGCTGCTCGGGGCTTGGACTGGCGTACGCTTCGCTGGGTTAGAAACTGGCTGGATAGCCGGGCCCAGAGAGTTGTGGTGAATGGAGTCAAATCTGGTTGGAGGCTGGTCACTAGTGGTGTCCCCCAGGGCTCGGTACTGGGGCCGGTCCTCTTTAATATCTTTATCGATGATCTGGATGAGGGTGTCCAGTGCACCCTCAGTAAGTTTGCAGATGACACCAAGCTAAGTGCGTGTGTCGATCTGCTCGAGGGCAGGAAGGCTCTGCAGGAGGATCTGGATAGGCTGGAGCGATGGGCTGAGGTCAGCTGTATGAAGTTCACCAAGGCCAAGTGCCGGGTCCTGCACCTGGGGCGCAACAACCCCAAGCAGAGCTACAGGCTGGGAGATGAGTGGTTGGAAAGCTGCCTGGCAGAGAAGGAGCTGGTTGATAGCCGGCTGAATACGAGTCAGCAGTGTGCTCAGGTGGCCAAGAAGGCCAACAGCATCCTGGCCTGTATAAGAAGCAGTGTGGCCAGCAGGTCTAGGGAAGTGATTGTGCCCCTGTACTCGGCTCTGGTGAGGCCGCACCTTGAGTACTGTGTTCAGTTTTGGGCCCCTCGCTACAGGAAGGACATGGAGGTGCTCGAGCGAGTCCAGAGAAGGGCGACCAAGCTGGTGAGGTGTCTGGAGAACAAGTCTTATGAGGAGCGGCTGAGGGAGCTGGGCTTGTTCAGCCTGGAGAAGAGGAGGCTCAGGGGCGACCTTATCGCTCTCTACAGTTACCTTAAAGGAGGCTGTAGCGAGGTGGGGGTTGGTCTGTTCTCCCACGTGCCTGGTGACAGGACGAGGGGGAATGGGCTAAAGTTGTGCCAGGGGAGTTTTAGGTTGGATGTTAGGAAGAATTTCTTTACTGAAAGGGTTGTTAGGCATTGGAATGGGCTGCCCAGGGAGGTGGTTGAGTCGCCATCCCTGGAGGTCTTTAAAAGACGTTTAGATGTAGAGCTTAGCGATATGGTTTAGTGGAGTACTTAGTGTTAGGTCGGAGGTTGGACTCGATGATCTTGAGGTCTCTTCCAACCTAGAAATCTGTGATACTGTGATACTGTGTTACCTAGAAATGAGATCTCTGTCTTGACTATTAGATATCTTGGAGCCAAAAAAAAAAAAGTCTGAGAAAGAAAGTATCTGTTGGACTAGACAGAGTTCCTTTCATCTGGTAACTGTGGGCTGGAACTCTGCAATGTAGGCTTATGTATAAGCCTAGACTTAAAATGCCACGAGGAATCAAGAGTCTGTATCTCCAGTGAGTAGATCTCACTGCTTGGAAGGTTTTCCTGACATTATCTGAATTTCTTCCTTCTTAATCTTTTACATTTTAATCGAATTCAAATTATGTCTGATATTACTGAACTAAACTGATCTGATACAGTGTGAGCTAAAAGCTTGGCTTCTCTTATCTGAGATGGTAAATACTATTACTTAATTGTTAATTATTTAATCAACTTGTAAATATCTTCTTGCATTTCAAATTACTTAGGTAACTGTTCCAATAAAAATAACAAAAAGAGTCTTTCCTCATCATTTGCTTTTTTCCTGCCTATCAGCCTTCCCGTGACAAGGTCCTCTAATCTGGTTTCTGGAAGCTCCCATAAGAATCCACAGTCACAAGGTGGCGATGTTCTGTCAAGAAAGGCTTAAAACGTAGGAACTACAGCTTCATAAATAGAGGATGAAAAATCTATAACACAGAACATAGAAAAGAATATTCTTTAATTGTTGTAGCTTTTTGTTTACATCATTACAAGAAACAGAATGTTTGTAAAAAAACTCTTGCTGGTTGATTTCATTCAGTTAATGAATGATTCCTTGTGGATCTTACTTAACTGGGGGTCAGAAGAGCATGTATGTGAATAATTACATCTTCCAACATCAGGCAGTGAAGACCTTGGGAAGGTTGGTGACTTCTGATATTTTAATGTTAAATATAATAAACATCAGCATTTTCAAAGCTAATGTTTAAAAATCTGGTTGGAGGCAGTTTACAGAAGGGAGTAAAGAAAGCACTGAACTGACCTATGTTTATTCTAAGTTTCTGTTTTGGTAATTGTATTTGCCCTGTCTTATGCTTCCTCTATCTATAAGGAGGTAAAAAAATATTCTTAAAAAACAAGAAGTCTTCACCCTTAAATAACAGAATATATACCCTTAAAATTTTTTTTATTTAACAGGTAACTGTGTGGGGTTGGAACTTTCAGAAGAACCATCTCTTCATAGTGTTTATGAAGCTTAATTTTCAAGCAGTTGTTAAAATCTGTCAGTTTTGTCTAGAATTACTACATTTCTAGTTGATCAGACAGGCAGAATTTGCATTTCCAAATTTTGCATTTCCAAAGTATAACACAAATCTTGGTCTTGGTCTTTGTATTTAAAAAGCTGAGAAGACATGGTTAATCTTTTTCTCTCTGGCAGTTGCTGCTTGCAGCTTATGTTGTGAAACCTCCAAGGGAATGCAGAGCACCTGTGTGTTAAAATAAGTGAATTAGTTCTGATTTTCCCTTTGGCATAGAATCACAGAATGGTTTGGGTTGGAAGGGATCTTAAAGACCATCTTTTTCAAACCTCCCTGCCAGGTGCAGGGAGATCTCTCGCTAGACCAGGCTGCTCAAACCCCATCCAGCCTGGCTTTGAACACTTCCAGGGATGGGGCATCCACAGCTTCTCTGGGCAGCCTGTGCCAGTGCCTCACCACCCTCTGAGTAAAGAATTTCCTCCTAACATCTAATCTAAACCTGCCCTTGTTTAGTTTAAAGCCACTTCCCCTTGTCCTAGCACCACACTCCCTGACGAGTCCCTCCCCATCTTTCCTGTAGGCCCCCTTTAGGTACTGGAAGGCCGCTACAAGGTCTCCCTGGAGCCTTCTCTTCTCCAGGCTGAACATCCCCAGCTTTCTTATAGGAGAGATGCTACAGCCCTCTGATCATCCTCATGGCCCTCCTCTGGACTTGTTCTAATAGGTCCCTAGTGCTCCAGGTGGGGTCTCACAATAGCAGAGCAGAGGGGGAGAATCACCTCCCTTGCCCTGCTGGCCATGCTGCTTTTGATGTACCCCAGGGGTACAGTTGGCTTCCTGGGCTGCAAACTCATATTTCTGGCTCATGTCGAACTTCTCATCCACCAACACCCCTGGGTCCTTCTCCTCAGGGCTGATCTCAGTGCATTCTCTGTCCAGCCTGTATTGGTGCTTAGGATTGCCCTGGCGTAGGTTCAACCTGGTCTTGTTGAACTTCATGAGGTTTGCACAGGCCCACCTCTCGGCCTGTCCAGGTCCCTCTGGATGACATCCCTTCCCTTCAGCATGTTGACTGCACCACTCAGCTCGGTGTCATCGGCAAACGTGCTGAGGGTGCGTGCACTGTCCATGTTACCGACAAAAATGTTAAACAGCACTGGTCCCAGTACTGAACCCTGAGGAATACCACTTGCGACTGATCTCCACTTGGATATTGAGCTATTGACAGCAACTCTCTGAGTGTGGTCACCCAACCAATTCCTTACCCACCGAGTGGTCCATCCATCAAATCCTCGTCTCTCCAATTTAGAGACAAGAATGTTAAGCAGGATAGTATCAAATGCTTTGCATATGTATTTCTCTGTACTCTGATTCTCTTTCTTCAGTAAATACAATTTTCCTTAGGGTGGTTGCTATTCCTATATCTACAAAGTTATTTGTCTTCGCAATCTCCTTAACATAGATTGAGAGGGAGTAGAAAAATACTGGAAGCAATGAAATAATATGAGAAGTTTCTGGGTAGTCATCCTTGATCTTGTGAGTGATCGGAGACTTTAATCTATGAAGACAAGATTTTGGACTAGGCAGGCAGGGGGGAAAGAAATATTCCCCGTGCTCCACAGCAACCTGTCTAGAAGATCCTACATGTGTTTTGGGAATTGTGCCTGTGCCAAATGTTACTACCAATGTATTTCACGTGGAGCTTTTTCTGGAGAATTACAATCCAAATTTGATTTCTGGGTGTATCATTAAATAAAAATAAAAAATCACTCCTTCCTCACCACTGCCCCTAAAAATACTTCCTAAGAAGGCACCAATAAGGGCAGTAAGCATAGAATGGTTAAGGACTGCATACAGAAGTATGGCTGCCCACCAACCTTAAGAATGCAGACAATTAAGAAGGGAGAGGGAAAGGTACTGGCACAGGTCAAAGCAAGGAATGTTTTCAAGTCTAGCTGTGGGGTAAAAACTAAAATGATCAGCATTTTCTTACTAGTAGAGCAAATACCTACTGCAAATGCAACTCATTTTGACAAACAAGTCAATACGGGTTATTTCATTTGTGGCAGTAGTAATAAGCTGTGTCAGCACAAGCAGTCTTGCTGTGTAAGCTGTATCTGTCCTGTGAGGGTTTGTTAACCTTCTCTGCTGTAGACCAGCTTTTGAGAGGAACTTCTTGCTTACAAATTGGCAGCAATCAAAAAACTGAGAGATAACAATGACTTCAATTTGTCATCTGATGAACTTTTAAGTTCCATGGTGGACCCTTCTAAATGTCCTGGCTGCTTCAGCATCACTGCGTCACCATCACTGTGGGTACTGGTGGTGCCTCCTCAGATGGAGGTGACTCCAAGGCAAAAAAATGAAACCACACCATTTTAGTTTGCTTTTTCACAGCAGGAAACATGCACCCTATGAGCAGCTCAGGAGCTCTTACTGCCCCAGCTGAAAAGAGGCTTTTCTTTGTTGCTTGTATCATATCACACCATGCTGTTAAAAGCAGGTTTCTGAGTGGAGAAAACCAAGAAGCCGCTAATGACCGTATCTGGAAGGCAGGGGTGCTGTGAGGGAGTAAAAAACCTCCCATCACCATGATACTGAAATCTTGAGAAACTGCCAGAGCACTTGTATAAACTAGCATTGGTGGGATGCTGCGGGGTGACCCTAGCACTCACACAGAGATGCCTGTGTTTATTAAACTTTCTGTTTCCATGCTCTCATTTTACAGCCAAGCACAGGCTTGCACCAAACAGGAGAGGTGGAAACTTTTGTCCCAACTCATCTGGGTCCACCACCTGCAGCAGAGAGGGTCCTGGCTTTGCTGGTGAGTGAAGCCTTTAGCAGGGCTCTGTGGCTATCTAGCTCATCTATTTATTTATCTAGAAATCTTTATTTATTAACAATGAAACTGCACTTTCTAGCACATTCCCTTCAAGTAAACATTTTCAATCCACAGGCTGATGATATTAAGTCCTTTTGAAAACTCTAATAACCTTGAAATGCCCTCTTAAGGGAAAGCCTGTTATATTTTCAGAATAACAGACATTCAGCTGTGCTTTCTACGTAAAAGGTACACTTTAGTTGAGAGAATGCTATTCATTTTTATACACAAAAATTACGCTGTGACTGAATTCTGTAATAACTTTTTAGTTTTACAGCTTTTTAATGCTACCACTTAGTAACCCTGCAGATTCTACGTCTAAAATGAATGCAGATGAGCTGTAATTATGATAATATTTTGGGTTCATTTTATTTACCTTTGATGGAAAGCTAATTTTAAATATTTTTAATTATGCCACACTTTTTGCATTATTGTGAAGCATTAGAAAAAACAAACAAACAAACTAACAAAAACAACAACAAAATTTAAACTTGGAGGCTCCTGCTCCTAACCTCTGTAAAGCAGCTCTGCTTCTCTCATGCCCTAGCTGGGTATATCTCAATAATACTGGTACTGCTTTGGGTTTTATTGAAAGATAATAAAATGCTGGAGCCTGTTAACTGTGTTGGTGATGTATTCTGAATGGAATCCGAGCTCTCAAAATTTAACCGATCCTATTTTATAGGGAAAGGACGTTTTGGTTGTTCAGCTAATTACTGCTATTAACAGCACTCTAGTACCAGAGTTGTGCATGGGAACAGCTTTTGGTTAGGTCTCTTCAGGCTATACTGAGTGAAACTACTATTAAGAAATCAGCCATAAAGTGTTTTTTCTTTTCTTTTCTTTTCTTTTCTTTTCTTTTCTTTTCTTTTCTTTTCTTTTCTTTTCTTTTCTTTTCTTTTCTTTTCTTTTCTTTTCTTTTCTTTTCTTTTCTTTTCTTTTCTTTTCTTTTCTTTTCTTTTCTTTTCTGCTGCTTCTGAAATGAAGGGATTACCATGACAGTTGTTTTATTTACTTTTTCTAATTTGGAGGTTCACATTGCTAAAGTGACAGACAGTGGGATTCAGTGCACCCTCAGCAAGTTTGCCGATGACATTAAGCTGAGTGGTGCAGTCAATACGCTGGAGGGAAGGGATGCCATCCAGAGGGACCTGGAGAAGCTAGATAGGTGGGCACATGTGAAGCTAAGGCAGTTTAACCAGTCCAAGTGCAAGGTGCTGCACCTGGGTCGGGGCAACCCCAGACATGAGCACAGACTGGGAGAAGAACTCAGTGAGAGCAGCCCTGCAGAGAAGGACCTGGGGGTTCTGGTGAACAAAAAGCTCGACGTGAGCCAGCAGGGTGTGCTTGCAGCCCAGACAGCAAACTGCATCCTGGGCTGTATCAACAGCCAGCAGGTGGAGGGAGGTGATTGTCTCTCTCTGCTCTGTCCTTATGAGGCCCCACCTGGAGTGCTGCGTCCAGGTGTGGGGCCCCAGCACAAGGAGGATGTGGGACTGTTAGAGCAGCATGGCTGAGGCGTGGTCCCCGCACACCGCCTTGCAGGAGGCAGCACAGCTCACTGCCTACAATAAGATGGCCTTCAGCTGGGCCGAAATCAAGGCTTCAGTGAGGGGGTAGCACAGGCTCCTTCCCCACTGGGAGCAGAAACCTCGTGCTACACTGTGCAGCTGCTGGATTTGGGGTGTGAGAAGGGCACTCTCACCACGTCTGGGGTGGAACCCCCCACTGATTTCATGCAGCCCATGTAATTGCTGTCAGATGAGAGTGCCTCTTTGTCCTTTGATATTGGCCAGCTTTGAACTGGTGGTACTGAGGTAAAGGGCTATGTACGTCCAACACTGCTGCTCCTGTGTACTGTTCTCTCCTTGTTAGAAGTCCTCAATCATCTATTATGTTTTGCACATCTAATTGAGGTAAATAATAGAAGGCTTTTAAAGGATTATGGCCATCTGTATATACAGAAAAACAATTTGAAGAAGATTTAAGATTACTCAGCTCTAATGAGATAATATTTTGTAAGTTTTTTTTTTATAAGCTAATAAAACATTTTACGAGAGGAGGCCGACATTGGCAAGATCATGAGCTGCATCTTAATTTTTTCCCCCCACTTTCACGAAGAAAAAGATTTCTGCTTTTGACTTCCTCAGTTCTGGGTTTCATTCATTCCAGCCTCTGTATGACCCAGCAACCCTGGGGAAGCTAGCGGTGAAGGACTTCAGCCCAAGGGATCTCCAGCCTGTCTGCTTGACTACAGCTACTGTCAAAAAATGTAAATAAAACCAGAGCAGAGTTAGGGGGTTCTTCTGGCACCTTCATGACTTCATGAAGACAGTGGTTTTTTGGTTACAGTTGACTTTCCTCTGTAATGCCTGTGATATTGCAGTGATTAAGCTCACACCAGCTCACATTCTTTCTCTTGTGCCTACAGCTTTACCTCCAAAATTTTCTGGCCAGACAACCTGTCACAGAACAAGCAGTACTGACACCATTAGAGTGCACCTCCCTACCCGTGTGTGCTGCTCTGGAGTAGAAACCCACCAGGGCCTGGGCTAGTTAACTGCCTTGCCAAGTGGATTACATGTTCCAGAATGATTTTCATGATACAATAATGCTGGGTAATTCCCTCCTGCTCTTGTAGATGGGGCATAATAAATTTTCTTTGTCTCATGCTTTAATTTATTTGCAAAACATCCATTAACTGTATAAGTGTTCTGATGTTTACTTACAGCCAGAAAAAAACAACCCACCCAAAACCCCACCACACAAAGAACCATCCCAAACAATTGGGCTAAATTGCATCGTGTCATTAGGGACTGGCTCAAAATGAAAGCAATCTTCTATTGTAATTTTTAATAACTGTTACTGTGTTTTACTTTGCCAGTCTCAAATGCTCTGTCTTACTAAGTTATTGTAAACTACCATTGGACGGTGCTCTGCTTTACTTGGTGTTTATCTGTTATTGCTATTACTGAAAATTAGGTGTTAATTTCTTTCTGTTCCATGTTTTAACCTTGTGACTTAATTGTTACATTTGGAATGAAGCTGCAGCAAAAATAGGGAAGTGTAATTGAACGTGTCCAGGCAGCGCTTGTCTGTTTAGTATTCAAAGTTAGGAGTCAGCTTTTGACCTTCCCATTTTATTAGCTTCAATCTTTTTCTTTAGCCCCTTGCTAACTGTTGGTGATCTGCAGGTTCCTGACAGTGTGTTTCCCTGCAGCTCCCGTCTGAGTTACCCCAGGGAAGAATCTGGGATGCAGCTTGTCCACAATGACAGCCTCTGCCCTGCCAGGTGACAGACGGAGCAAAGAGAGCATCTGTTTCCTTCCACGTGTATGTGCCAAAATATCGGGTGGTTTTTCATTGTCGTCTCAAGGGAATATGAAAGGGAGAAAAGACAACTCAGTGTTCCTCCTTTTGGTAACTGAGGGACTGGTGTGGAAGGTACAGCAGGATGGGGGTTAGACTATGGCTCCTGGAATATGCTGGTGGTCTCTGTGCTGCAGTGCTGTGAGTGAGGTTACCAGCTCATCCCCTTTCCCTGCCTTCACTGACTGGTCCAAAGTTTATTATTATTAATTATTATTATTATTATTTATTATTATTATTATTATTTTGTGTGTGTAGGCAAGTCGACTGAAAAGGAAAGGGTAAGGAAAGGGCATAGCAAGGGAACTGAGCTGGAGAGAAAGACAAGGGGGAAATGTGGCTGCTGAAGCAACTCGCAGGAGAGATTCTGCTGCAAGTTGTTTGACAGTGAGGAGGGAAAGCTTATTGCATGCAGTGTTCTTGCTACCTGGAAAGCCTTTGGGTTTAGTAATTGGAGGCTCTTGATTTGTTTTCTCAGCATGGGCAGGCAACCCTGTGACACGTAAATACTCTCCCAAAACGCAGGCTTTCAGCTCCTGCACTAGCTGTCGTTACTGAAGCCCACTGTCATAACACCACGCAATGCTGGCATGTGGGAGAGCAGCCCCCAGCCTCTCTCTGTGCTCTTCATCTTGGAGAATCTAGGAACAAAGCAACTGACATGGAGAGAAAAGACTTGCAGTATGTCTGTAGTGTGATTGGCATTTCTTTTTGTGAAATCTCAGGAGGTGAAAGTCATACTAAATGTGAGTGACACAACTGAAATACAAAATAAGCCAGAAATATTTCACAGAGATGCCAGATTATTTTAAATTTTATTTTATGTAAGATACATTTTCTATAGGAGATTAAACATTTATTTTCTGGTCTTTAGGATAATATATATATATTTTTTTTTCTTAAATGCACTGCTTTACAATGAGTATTTGCACGCAGATAGCTCACAAATTATTCCTAGGAATCAAAACAATTATAGAGCTTTCATTTATGCCAACGAAGGAACCTCCTGTTGGGGTGATTCCCTCTGCCTCCCCTCCTTCTTTTAGTGTGCGATGGATGAGCCTGTTCAAGGTTTTATAGGGTAGCGAACGGTATCACCTAGAAACAGACAGTTGATAAGAGGTTGCCTGGGAAACCCTGCGCTCATAGATTTTCATTTTGCTGCATTATGCACCTGTAGGTGCAATTATTCATAATTAGAAAAAGTCCTCCCGTGGAACTGGTGAAGTGATGGGGAAATTACATTATATTCTCTGGAGAATCTAATCCTATTTTCTCATTTGATTTTTTGATCATCTCTAACAGTGGAGGTGGGGGTGGAGTGTTTTGGTTTTTTTTGGTGGGGGCAGGGGGGAAATACTTGCAGCAAATAGAGATTCTGCTTGAGAAATCAATATTGAAATACGCTGGTGACTGCTTTAAATGCAGCTCACGTATGATTTAGTCTGCCTGCCAGTGGAAAAACCCCACCAGCCCTCGAGAGAGCCCTGCTCTGATCAGTCTGAGTATTATTCCTTCAGCTTTAATAATTCAAACTCCCTGTCTGCCTTACAGGGAGTTTTCCTCTCGCATAGAAGACATATGATGCTGGCTGGGGAGATCCCCAGTCTGCTGCTCGTGTTTTTAATGATTGGCTTGTTCTTGACACTATCTTCTCAAGGAAAAAAAAATATTTTTATCCTTTTTAACAAGAAAATCCATATGGCCTTGCAAAGATTTATAGGAGCTTTCAATCTCCAGTTTCTTTTTTTTTTTTTTTTTGTCCGCAAGTAGGAGTAAAATGTAGGTTTGACTATTTAACTTGGGCTTATGAGTTAAATACAGAGACAAAATCATGATTAGCTTGTTCCATCTGAATTGGTAACCTGAGCTTACAAAACAAATCATCATGTGCGCAGTGTGTTTTCGTGGTGTAAGATTTGATGCTAGAGTGTTTAAAAAGAAATAAATGAAAAGCTGACCTCATGTTCTGAATATCCTGTGTGCAATTTGGTGTATGTGGGTATGCGTAGGGGAGTATTCTGCTGAGTTTCGTGCAGCAGGTTCGTAATGGCTCTTACAACCCGAGTACGAATTATGAAACCTCAGCAAGCCTTTCCAGCTGTCAGCAGCCTCCATCCTTCATGTGCTGGGATGGGGCTCCCCTGGAAGGTGCTGGATCCTAAAGCAGCCTGGCTGGGAGAGGAGAGGTCTGGTGATGGAAGGGCAATGTTAGCCATGGCCACAGCATCCATCTTCCTTGGCAGAAATGGAACTGTGACACAAATAGGATCCAAATAAAGACAGTGGTGGTGGTGGAGGGGAAGTCCCACATAGAGTCTCACTGATTCTTGTAGATGGGTGGACTGCTGGGGTGGCCACAGATGGATGGCCCCGTGGTGTTTTGGTGCTGCAGGGCATGGCCATAGGGGAAGCCAAAGCCTGAGCAGCGTTTCTTTTCGGCAGGTTCCCACACTTGTTCACTCTGCCCTGCTACTGCAATCCTCTCTGGTGCCAGGCGGGGCTGCGATACAGCATCCTCCTGCCTGCGCAACCTTGAAAATTTTCCATCGGAGGTGAGGACAGCAGTCAGGAGAATTCAGAGCAACGAACTGCTTTTCTTAGTTGCTGTTCACGTACACAGGAGGAGTGGTACTCAGACCTCCAGGTGACCAGGGGCCAGCCTGGTGGCTGAAAGCTGCTGCAGCGCCGCGTAGCAGAGGGGCTGCTCCAGAAACGAGGGCAGCTGTCTTTGTCCTCTCTGCAGAGACAGCCCGCCAGCGGGGTCACACTGCACACCGGGGTGTGCGGTGTGTCGGAAGGAGAACAGGCAGTCTTTCTTTCTCCTCCATTTCTCTTTCTCTGTAAAATCTGACTTCTGTCCTTCAAACACCGTCTGTGATCTAGTTCTCTCTTGTCTCGCTGTACAAGGACAACGAGGATCAAAACCCAAATTTTCTCCTCTAAATGTTGCTTTTATCCCAGATGGGTGGTAGAAGTGAGACTCTAATGCTTTAAAAAGCTAATAGCACAGAATGTAAATACTTACAGCTGACTGTCAAATTTACTTCTGTTGCTATGCATGAATTTAGACTCAAGGTTATGCAGCTCCAACTGCTTCAGTGAAAGAATTGATATTTCAAGATGTTTAAAGTCCTTGTTTGCACACAACTATTAGTTCTATTTGTTCATTTTTTTACATGCATTTTCTGCAATAAATGTGCATTTTGTATCTTCTAGGCAATGATGTAATGCAAGTATTTAGTTTCCATGTAAATATATTATATATTCTGGGGGAATTGCAAATTGCTAGCAACATTGCTTCAGCACAGAAATTCATTTAGTAAGACAGATTTATTGTAGAACTGCTGAATTAATTCACATGATATATAACCTGCAGTTTGATATTCCTGCTGCCTTCTCAGCTACACAAATACTAAGCATATTAGCTTGACCATGGAGCAGGCTGCACCTGCAGTTCTCTCTTTTACGGAAAGGTTAAATGAAACACAACAGTATAGTTTGCTGACTGTGGTCATATCTGTGACTGGGCAAAAAAGAAATCTCTTAATTCTCATGCCTGTACTCTGCACTAGTGATCACACTCAGCTGTTAAGTCTCATACCTGTCATTTGCTGTGCTGTTTTTCATGAAGGAGGCAGAAGCTGTAGGATACTTTTTAAGAAGGAACCCTTCCTAATTATCCTCTGCCAAGTGTATTTGTGTGTTTAGCTTGAATCTAGTTCTTTCAGCATCTATGAGAGACTAATGTGAACTATAATAATGCAAAACCTCTTAGGATCATTTGACATCCCTCTGCGATACTGCTGTCCCCAGCCAGCCATTACAATTGATCACGATGCAGAGGCGAGCTCAGTGTTTGCTGCCAAGTCACCATTAAAGCCTGTTCTGGGGCTTAGGGAACACCAGATGAGGAACTGGGGAGAAAACGGGCATGGCCAACCCCTCACAACAGCGAAACTCCCTTTGTCTGTGTACAGGGGCTCTCAAACCATTCAGCAGAAATGGCTGTGTGGCTTGGGCTGCTTGCAGCCAGTGCTTGGGAGTAAAAAAGCTGCCTTTCCTGCCTCTGTTGGGAACTTGTATCTTTTTACTGGCAACAATTTCCTTAAATTATGCTATACATGCTATATTATATATATACTATACATTATATATATATAATATATACAATATATATATATTTTATATATATATATGTATATATATTATATTATGCTATATGCTAGCTTGACCTTGGCAATACTTTACCCAGCAACACTGGATGCATGCTTGTTGTTGCTCCACTTGCTTTATTTGAGCAGTTCTTCCTTGTGTTCCCTTTTCCTCTCAGCATTCACTTGGACTTCGTGTTTTCAGGATCCTATGTACTGAGGAAAAATAGTCATATCTTCCTTTCAGTATTATCTTATAGAATCATCATACCATGGCTTGGTTTGAAGAGAGCTTAAAGACTACCCAGTTCCAACCCCCCTGCCATGGGCAGGGACACCTCCCACCAGACCAGGTTGTCCAAAGCCCCATGCAGCCTGGTCTTGAACACCTCCAGGGATGGGGCATCCACAGCTTCTCTGGGCAACCTGTGCCAGTGCCTCACCACCCTCTGAGTGAAGAATTTCCTCCTTACATCTAATCTTTTTTAACCCTCTTTTAGTTTAAAGCCATTCCCCCTTGTCCTATCTCCACACCCCCTGACTAGGAGTCCCTCCCCAGCTTTCCTGTAGGCCCCCTTTAGTTACTGGAAGGCCACTGTAAGGTCTCCCTGGAGCCTTCTCTTCTCCAGGCTGAACAGCCCCAGCTCTGTCAGCCTGTCATCACCGGAGAGGTGCTCCAGCCCCTTGATCATCCTCATGGCTCTCTTCGGGACCTGCTCAAATAGGTCCATGCACATTTTATATTGGGGGTCCAAGAGCTGAACATCAATGTGATGTATAAAGAACATTGAGTAAATCTTGAGTTGATGTTATTTAAGCCAATGAGATCATAAGGGCAACCTCCAGTAATACATCATAGTGCATAATAATTTTGTCTCTGCATTGAGGTTATTAATTCTGTTGGCAAAGTGAGACACTAAATACCCAACAGCAATAACAGTACATATTAGAAACAAAAGGGTTACAGATGAGACTTAGAAGTTACTAAGAAGTCAGGCTTTCAAGGCTTGACTCTGAAATTTAAATTTCTGCACATTTGTTTTACCTCTTTTTTTTTTTTAGTAAAGAAAATAAGTCATGTATCTGTGACATTTAACTCACCTCTGGAGTTAGCATTGATACAACAGCATAAAACTGGAAGTGTGAAATCTGCATGAAAGCTGAAGTACTATTTTCTTGAGGTACTTTTAAAATGGGCAAAAAGTACCATTTTCTCGATGCTGTTAAAACAAAGTTGTTGAAAACTCTGTAATCTTCAGAAAGTAATGGTGCCTGGCATGTAATATAACCAATAAAAACACTGCTCATTTTCTGCAGATTAGAGAAAAATGGCATTTAGCAAGTACTTTAATTATGAAGTTAGCTTCAAGCTAAGGTATTTACTTTTCAAGCTATGTAGTATGCACACTTGTCTGTAAATACAAATGCAAAATACACATACAGGTACTTAAGTTTCCCAATCACATTTCCAGCTGAGTGTATCACCACCTATTATATTACTGTTTAAAACAAAATTAGGCTATGGCAGTCTGTTTTTAACATCTAGTTCTTGGGACACAGAAAACTAACCTCACCTAAAAAGCAGTGGCATCTAGTAACCCCCTCTGCCTGCAGACTGTCCGCAAATGTATTTTGCGCTAAACTTTGGGCATGTATAGTAATGGAAATGTCACAAATCTGAACAAACCTCTGTACAAACTGACTGCTGCCACCTTTTATCTCTTAGGTTCCCTGGTCCTACCCCTGTCATCACTCACAAGCACAGTTCAGCATTAGTGAAAATGGGCAAGCAGCTCTCCAAAGTCTAATGGAGGAATCTTTCTCCCTGTATCCAGATCAGATGGTGTCAAAGCTTCTTCAAGGAGCAATCTGCCAAAGGTCTCTTCCTTATGTCTCTGCTTTTGGATGCCTCTCCTGTAGATACGCCCACCAGGGCTCTCACACTGCTGCTGAGGAGACATCTGCTCTTTTTGGTCCAAGTTTTCCTGTAGAGATTGGCTTCCGTCTCTTTGTCTTGCCTCTGTCGTTACGTCTTTATGCTCTTTACATTCTTGCAGGCCTCTCTTTCATCCACAGCCCTTGATGGTGTGACCTGTGATTCATTCCATTCTCAACAAGAATTTTCTCCCCAAAGGGATGCTGGGCCTGAAGCCCTTAAATGACAAGCTAGTCTGCAGCAACAGTGTTTGTGATACCCAGAAGATTAATGATCCAGCATCCTTTATTACCAGCTGAACGTGAAACCAGTCAAGCCTCACTACTCTTTAGCTACTCTCTGTTTTTCAACCCCATGGGTGTGTTGATGGTGTCTTGTTGCAGACCTGAGCATCTCAAGGTAACTTACTGTGATCATGAAATCTCAACTGCACTTGTGCTTTGTGAATTTAAACTTACATTGACATCTTTTGTTTAATATGAATAGTGAACTACTCCAATGGAGACCAGTGTTTCTGCACTTACAATAGTATTTTAACACACTCCACAAGCCATGGGATTTCTCAGATTACATGTTAGAAGGAAAAGGACATTGTCAGTAACTCTGCATCTGAATGGTGCAGATATTTGCCATGGTCCATGCCTTTCTTATTACATGTGACACAAATATCTCAGAAGCAGTAGCCCTGTATTACTCAGTGTTTTGTGACTCAGCAAATGAAGAAAGAAATCACTGCAAGCATGGCTCTGTAAAGCCCTTCCAACTAGTTCCATGTTACTTTCCATTCCTGATCCTAGGAGACTTTGCTTTAATGTGACAGATAAGTGGAATGCAGGAAGAGTGGCTGGCCGAAATTCTGTATCATGTCTTTCTCTTGTCTAAGTAGGTCAGCTGACATCACGATGATTTCTTTCATCAGCTGAGGAACCTCCTGGCCCACAGCAGTGACAAAGAAAAGGAAAATACCTTTTATCCATTGCACTCTTTCTCATAAGTGTAGATAAAAGAAGTAGTATTCTTTTTAATGCATTCCTTTATCTATTCAGGGATTTCAGAGATCCTGCATCTACTTACGTAAAAATCAGTTTATAGTATTAATCAGGTACATCTCACCTTGCAACTGCATCATGTTAAAGTTGGGAGAGGAGTGTAAGACAGTAAATGCTTGCTCCAAATGCAAAGCACCAGCCAAGCTGGTCATTGCAACTCTTTCTCTCCTAAATGAGATCATAAAGTCTTTTTCTCTTCCCCCTTATGTGAACTGCAACAGGAGCAAAAACTAGGGGACAGCTAAACATTATCAAGAAAGCCACTCATATAGAAGAAAACAAAACATATAGAAGAAAACATAACATTTTCATGCTGACAAAGGTGAAGAACAGTGAAGAACAGAAACCCAAATGAGATGGTGCCTTTTCATCCTGTCTGAATAGTTTCTTGCAAGACAGATGCTAAGAGAACAAATGACCATGTGAAGGGAAAACCATCTTGGAATTGGGGACAGTTGTTGCTATCAGTTTAACAGGTAATACTTGGCTTATTAGCACTAGTTATGGGGTAAAAAGGAAGAAGTGATATTCCTGGAGCTCTGCACAGATAAAACTGTTATCTTCTGGAAACCCAACTAAGTTATGAGAATGCTACCACATTATTCTTTTTGTTCCGGTGTTGCTGTTCTTCAGGGTTTGAATTTTGTTAAAATTTTATGTTTTCATATAAATAATTCATATTGTTGTATGATGTTCCAATGTGTGGAAAAAACATTGTACTTGCTTTTTTCTCTGTTATTTCTGTTCTTACAGACATGACAGTATATGACTTTAACAGCCTGTTCTTCAATTACACTCTGGGAGAAAAGAGCTTCCTTCTCTTTTTCTACAGCTTTTACTTGTAAGATTCATTTTTTGTCTTCCAAATTGTGTGTTCATCAAAACAGTTGATAATTACTGGTTCCTCTGTTCTGTGGCTGTTCCTGTATCACCCTTCCCCCTCAGTCATTTGTCTTCCAGTTTCAAGGAATCCCAATCTATTTCCCTCTCCTTCCTCCAGAAGCCATTCTGCATCTCTGAACACCCATGCCACCCTTTGCAGTACTTCTTCAAGTTCTACAATAGACTTCTATAGTGATCTCTTCCTTGATATTCTTGAGAACTGTACACAGCAATCACATGAAGCTGCACAAAAGAGCTATATGGTGGCAGAATGGTGTTTTCTGCTCGGCTCTTGACTTCTTTGCTAATAGTTCTTAATGTTCCATTTACTTTTTTGACTGCTGCTAAGTATTGATCTTATGTCTACATAGAACTGTCTAAGATGGCTCTAAGATTCTTCTTGGGAGATAATGGCTAACTTAAAGCCTGTAATCACATATGTGTATCATTAAGAGTCTTCCCTCTCCCTATATGTAATACTTTACATTTACTGATACAGAATTTCACCCATCATTTTATTACTAGTCAATCCATTAGAGATAATGATACTATCTTCAGCTCTTCTCAGCTGCTTTCTGCTCTGATTTCTCTAAATAAATTGTATTATCAGTAGACTTCAAGTAGGATTAGAATTTAAAGTCATCTAAAAAATTCAAATGGTCTGTGAAATTTAAGGTACAGGTTGGGGGGAAATTCAAAACAGCAAAGTTAGGGAAGATGAAAACACTCCAGTGAGAAATAGGAAACCTCTAGTCAACAGTTCTTTAGAGGAAAAACCTGTGAATTGCAGTGGCTGTCAGACTTAGCACAGGTCGACTACGTTATGTGTTGTGAAAAAGGAAAGCATCATGTGGGAAGTCAAAGGTTAGTAAATTCATCTACTTTGTTCAATGCTGATAATGCACTGCTTGAATGTTTTGTCCAGTTTTTGATATTACAGTTCTAGAAAGGTGTGGACCAATGCTGGAAAGTTCAAGGAAAAGCAACAGGGATAATCAGGGGTCTCGAATACAGGACCTATGGGGAGAAAGGTTTTGTGTTGTTACACAACAGAGGAAGTTACAGAGGAAATCAAGGTGATAACACAGCTATCAAAGACAAGTGTGCTGCAAAGAGGGATCTGCTCTTCATGTCCAACTAGAAAGGATAATACCCAATTTGCTGCAAGAACTGTTTGGAGTATAATTTAGGGAAAAAATCTGGAGCTATAAAGTACTTTTTCAAGAGATTATCAGAGAGTGCTTTGCTTAAGAGTCCTCACTATTGGAGGTGTTTAAAAGAAGGCTGGGAAAACACATGCTACTAGTACATATATGGTTGATCTTTGGGACAGAAAGGTGGACTAGATAATCTCTTGGTGTTCCCTTTTGGATCTGTTTTTCAGAAAACACCTTGAATCATAGATGGGTGATGAAATTCAGTTCCATTTGTGTATTTGCTCTGAAAACAGTTATTTAGGGTGTCAAAACTGAAGTTCTTCGGTCGTGGTCTGACATTATTCAGTTAGTCTGACAGTTGCTGAAATCTCCCCTTGTTGTGTTTTCTGCCAATGCAAACTCAATAATCTAATTAATATTTTGAGGTCAGTTTTCCCATCTCTGCTCCAGACAATAGGTGCTAACGCTGGAAAAGAAAAGGACACCACCAAAAGACCCCAAAGACAGAGCAGGTAAGTTGTTGTCCCCTGCTAGCCTGGGGGGGATATAGCGGGTGTTCTTCCTTTCCACTTCAGAGCTTGGTCCTGTCTTGTGAGCGACAGGGCCACAAGCAGCCCCCTCAACTTCTCTTGTAGTCCTTCCTCAGACTCTTCTGCCCAAGGGTCTCTCATCTTACCAAGGAGCAAGGAGAAGTGTAGGACTCCTCACACCTAGACACTTATTCCGTCGTGGCACCCTGGCTTTTCTACTCAGAAAGGCCAGTGCAGGAAGGAGAGCACTGAAGAGGTGGCCCTAGAAATATGTTTTATGTCTGCAACGTGTTGCTGTGAGTGGTAGAAAGTGCCGTAGCTGCAATGTCACAAGGCACAAGAATGTGACCACAATTAATTCTAGATCCAACACATAAAGGAAGACCAAGGGCTGTGCTCCCCAGGCCCCCACCAGCCCTCACGTCTCCCAGCCCTCAGTGGTACTTTTTTGTTACTCATACACAGGAGGGTGGCCTCTCTGCTGAAATTTTTGCTGCTCTGTCTGTCTGCAGGCTTTCTGTTTCCTGGTCAAATGGAAAACAGACCAGCCTTATACAGCTAACGCAGCACTAGTGCTGCTCAGTTCATAAGCATCATAGGCTGGAAACCACTAGAAATAAGTTTGCAATTATGTCTTAGCCAGATGCTCTTCATTTCCCTGTTGCTGCTTCCTGCTGCTCTTTGTGTGACTGCCGCCATGTGAACAGAAACATCCTGTAGCTCAGAGGGAAAGGGCGCGCATGCCTCGGGAACAAGCACTGTGCTATGCTAGTTTTAAATATAACCGGCAGGCTGAAGCACATTAGTCCTGTTAACATAATTAGAATGATGAACTGCCACGTTTGATTCATGTGTCCTTAATCAGATCCTTCCCTTGCTCATCTCTTCTCCTGTGTTCACTTGCCTTCGGAAATCACTGAGTCCCTTGTCACAGCTTTTCAACCTATGCAGTCTGTAGACACTTGTTCTTCAAAGTCTTTAATACTAACATTAAAAGAGTGCAAGCTAGTAAACAGACGTATGCACTTGAAAGGGAATTCCTCTCTTTTGAATATTCACACACATCAGTGCATTCTCCTCTGGAAAATATTTGAGAGTTTTTATGTGAGGCAAATGAATTCATCATCAATGTAAGGCTGTCACGTGAAGCCAAACTTTCATCCAGAGAATTTCCCTTTTCTAACTTCAATGTCACTCTTCCATGGCATCTTCTGCCTCAGAATCTCAAAGCGGTTTACAGCTAGCAATAATTTCCCAACAGTCTTGAAAGATGAAGATTTAGCCTTATGCTACGGGTGAGGAATGTAAGATGCAGTAGAAAACCAACAAACAACACCCTTCTCACACCTCCTCCCCAAATAAAAACAATAAAAAAAAGAAAACAAACAAACAAAAACAACTGCCAGACACAAAACCTCTACACAAAACTTCTGGCTGTGCTGTGTATTTTTCACATTCTGAAGGGTAAAGAACTTTTTGAGATGTAACATAGCTTGGGAATTTAGAAACATCTAGTGCTGCTAAGCTTAAATATAACAAAGTACAAGGCTGGACTCTACAGCAGCAGAAAAGGTTAGGTGTGAAAGGAGGCAAACAATACACACTGAGCAAATAAAATTATTTGGCTACTGCTGACCAGCATCATAAAGAATCCTCCTGGTGACCATCTCCATGGACAGGCCACAGGCCTAGAAGCAAGCCAGTAATGCTGAAAGTTAGGGACAGGGTCTTGCAAAATAATCTGCAATAAGCCATCTGCCAAACTATGTTAAAGCCAGCTGTGGTTAATTTCAGAGTCAGTTTGACTTCTGTGGCTTGCTCTTGGTTACTGAAGTTGTATTTTCTCCTGCAGTCCCCAAGTTTCTCCCAGTCTTTCTGTCTGCTTGCTGGAAGCAGAACTAGAGCAAGGAAGAAACCCCTGAGTCCTATCCTTCTTTGTGCTGACAAATGCCAGCCACTAGCATGGAGAGACCGTTTTTCATGGTGTGTTACACCTTAATGGGGAGCCTTGGTCTTGCTGTAACCTGTGAAGAGAGCTTGGCCTGTCCCAGTGGGCTGCTGCAGCCAGGAGGGAGGCATGTGACAGAGCAAAGGCCAGAGCTGCCTCCAAGGCCTCCAGGGAAATCTGCTCTTTTCCTTTTCAGGGGAAAGTCTGTTGTCAGGAGAAAGGTTTCAGGAGAGAACAGCATGGTGGCCCTTGTGGTGAGCAGTGTGGGGAGAGGAGGGTGAGGGGAGGTTCTTTCCTTTGCCAAAAGGAAGGGGAGTATGAGACGACCTGCAGACACCTCTGGTGAGCAAACCCATGCCCTGTGTCTGTACTGACGAGGGACAGTGTTGCTCATCCCTACTTAGGGATGCACCGAATTTAGTCCAATATAAACACAGTGGTCTCTGGCCTACCTGGGTCACTGAAGAAACACTTTTCATGGGGTCAAAAGCCATGGCTTGTTGAAGTGCTGCAGACAAAGGTAGTTCTCACCAGGAATGACGGCGATCAGCTCCTGACCCTCCTGAATTTTTAATGGTATTTCACCTGTTAGCTGTGTTGCTTGGTTTTGCATTGTTAAAAAGCCTTGTTGCTTTTGTTATGACTACCATTTTAACTTTAAGTTAGTGCCAGGTTAAAAAGCTCTTCTTGAACTCACGTGCAGACTCAGACACTCAGACACAGTCTCACTGGGAAGATTTTACAGTTTAAATGACACCCCATTTCTGTGACCCTCAACAGCAGCTTCTGCCTGAAAGACACAACGAATAAGCCTCTTCTGTGTTGACATGAGATCCTGAGAGAAATCAGGGCACTGAATGGGAACGCTTTAAAGCCTGTTTACTCTCATACTTGTTTACCTTCATACTTGTAGGGGCAGAAATTACTTCAGTGATTCACTGGGGAATTTCTTTTCAAAATGTGCTGTTTGGTTCACAGTGTGTATCAAAACACAACTTGTGGTCTTCAGTGACAGATGGAAATATTTGTCACAGACTGGCATGAATACCTGCTCTGATATTAATGTTGTACAAAATACAGAAAAGAGTAATGCAAGCAAACAGATGATGCCTATTCCCATATGAACTATTTGACAAAAAAATGCAGATTATAAATAGCCAGAAAATGTGAATTCAGAGGAAAAAAAGAAAGTCACTTTTAAGTTTATGTTGAAGCTTTGTTGTATGGTTAACAAATGTGTTTTAAACTTTTTTGAGAGAAAGAAAAAGACTTCCTCTACAACCAGTACAGAGGCTAGAAAGGAAACATGGTAAAATGTAGAACAAAGCTATATGAAACAAATATATTATCCTTTTTTTTTTTTTTAAGAATTTGCTGAAGTACATTTGCTGCTAAAATTCAAAAGGTATTTACACAGGATTCTGCAATTTGAGAACTGAATCTTTTAGTAACATAAATGTATCTTGTATGCAAAATCTAGTAATCCTTAATGGATGTAGTCAAGGCTTCTTGTTAATGGGAAGTTTTAGTTGTCACAGCTGAGTGCTGCCAACCTTATTCTGATGAGACCATACTGAACTTCAGAAGTGATTTGAGCCATGGGAGCAAGACTGAAATTGTAGGATGCTCCTAGCCTGCTCCTGTAGAAACAACTGTATGGGCAGGATTTCTGTATTTATGAGGGAGATCCTTGCCTTCAGTGTTCCAGAGGTGACGCTTGACATACTGTCCAGTAGTACACTGTATATATACTGTATATATACTATATATATACTGTATATATACTATATAGTGTAGGAGTAAATGACAAAGAGAAGATGGGGAAAAGTCCAATCTTTTGTAGATGCCTAGTATGTTCTAAATATTTATTGTGCTGACTTCTTTCTTTGAATGTATTATTTATTTGATCTAATAGAAATCCTCTAATGCAGATGACCTTTTTTTTTTTCCTATATATTGTTATTGACACTCCTTGTAACTCCTCAGAAAATAAGATAACAGTTTGATGAAAAATAGAGCAAAGAATGCTAGTATTTTGTCCAGTTTCCAGGGAGAATAACTCTCTTATCAGTTAATATTATTAGACTTTAGAACCTGCAATGTTTATTCTTTTGATAACCTCACAAAATACAAATACAAAAAACTTGTAATAGCATTTGCTACCGAATTCTAGTAGTCTCTGTTTTCTTAGATTATAAAGACAAACAGCTAGGTTGTGCGTACTAAAATGTGCAACGTAAGGGTGAGCATGACTGTGAGAATTTGTAGTCCCACTGATATGAATTAGTTTTGTTCTTGCAGCTTATGGAGAGACTGGAATGGTGCTAACCTGGAGGGAGTCAGCTGATGGGAGGTCAGGCTGTGCAGGGAGCCTCTGGAAAGGCACAGAGGTTCAGCTCACCTATGACTTCAGCAACCCAGGTGGTATCTCAATGGTAAAAATCTTCGTTTATGCAGCGCTGTTCTATTTCTTCTAATTTCTTTTAATTCCAAAAAGCTCTAGATTTATTTTTACCTTTTCCTAATTTTAGTATTGGAGGCATCTCCTTGCGATGTCTTCATCCTAACAAAACTAAATTGATTTCTTTTTCCAGACATTACTCAGTGCTCTGACCGCCTACGTTTTCCTCCTTCATACAGTTTATCTAAGATCCAGGAAGTAATGAGAAAAAAAGTTAGTAAAACTGGTTTAATAAACAGTAAGTGTGCCCATACACTGATAATGTCATTATTGCCATTTTGTCCTTGGCATTGCATGGGTACACAGCAAGTATGTATGATGGACTGGTACAGCAATGGACTGATGATGGACTTGATACAGCAAGTATGATGGACTAGTGTCCATCCCTTTCTCTCCAAGCATATAAATGATAAATGTGCTTTCCATTTCCCACTCCCTTTTTAAAGAAAGCAGAATTTTATTCTGACTTAGCCTGCTGTACAACCTGGGACTATAAAAGCCTATTGCTGTAATTCAAGCCAATCAGAAACCTCTTATTGAATTAAGTGGGACCAGGACCAGGCTCTAATAGAATTTTCTGCAGAGGTGCAAAGAGCACAGTCCAGACAACGGCCAAAGGAGTTCACTATTATGAGAAGTGCTGTCAGACTAGAAACAGATATAAGTCCTTAATGACTATGCAACAAATATACATCCTGAAGCACTGCTCAACTTTTCCAGTGGCTGTAAGGTGCTGGCAATATATTGTGCTAATGAGAATAATGCTTCAACCAGGTTAGGAAAATAGGTATGATATTGTCACATACTGGATTGTACAAGCCTTTTGCCTATGTTTTTCTCCTCTGATGTGTTAGAAGGTGAGAAATAATAATGAGATACAATGTATGCTTCTTTTATGCTACTTGAAAGACTGGCGATCTGAGAAACAGTGATAAAACTAATCTAACTCAATTTGGCCTACCAGAACTGAGCCTGCTGTTTCTTTTTGCAGCATGATGATAACATGCATAAATTGGACTGTGTCTTCATTTGGGAATAAAGTTGATGTGCAGGGGAAGAGAATAAGAGAATAATAATAGTAGTAATGACAATAATGTAGAATCTCATGAAATGATGCCTGGCACCCAGTCTCCTCTGGGTACAAACATTTTATTCTCTTAATTTACAATAACTCTGTTGAATATAAATTGCATGACTTGATCTCTTTCCCTTTTACACTACAGCTGATGGAGCTGTGAAGGCTATATGTAATCTGTACAAAAATGTACATATGTCTGCATATTTTTGCCCCAAATAATCCAATAGTTAACTTTATTAGAATGAATAGTTAATCATAGTCTGTTTCTACATCACTAAGTGGCTTGCAGAAGACAGACAGTGATTCTGAGGTGCTATTTCATGATTACTGTATTACCAAATAAATTCTTTAAAGAAGACACCGTAAACATATCTATGAGAGGATTACTATCTGGCCAGCATGCCTGAATAATAATAATCATGAAGTATTAATAGACATTATCCCAAATCTATATTATATGCTGCAGTAGTTTAATTTCCTAGTTTTATTACTGTCATTATGTTTCACAAAGAGAAGACTCATATTAAATCTTGCTAGTGATGGTCTACTCAAGCTCTGTCTCAAAAGAACATACAGGGTTTAAGAGTCTCTAACTCAATAATTTCAGTTAAAATAATTGCTCACAAGAATGACTCTTAGAAGTATATCATCCTATCTAGAGTCTAGGCTAGTTTATGGGCATGTTTCTGTGGACAGGTGTAAGCAGATACAAGTTCATTTCTCATGGTCCTGAGTGGGCTGGCTGTGAACCAGTCCTGGTCGGAAAGCTATTGAGTGACACTAGTGAGCGCCTCCTCCTGGACTTGTAAGTCCTGTTCAGTGATGTGGTACTGGCTACTTTAGGCAGCTTCAGGCTGGACTTGCTTGTTTTTTGCCAGTTGGGCGTGTGGGCAGAAGAAGTTGTGTTGCTCTGTCCTCATCCAGAGAGGCATATTCTACATTCTTTTGAAGTGTGCAGCAGGAGGGCACATAAACATATTTCCTATGCATCTTTTCATGAGCTTTAATGGAGCTGTGTGGAAGACATAAAGACTCACTGGGGGAAGATCTAGTTAACAGCCTACTCTTGCTGCTGTGCAGGGATGAAGCTGTGGGAAAACACTCTGGTACTGACAAAGTGAGTGGTAAAGATCCTGTGATGCTGGCAGAGGCAGGATTTCACCTGCGAGCCTTATCCTGCACACTTTGTGCACTGTGTCAAGCTTATCAGAAGCTTCACATGTCAGGACTGGGTAATTTAGTGAGCTCATGATGTCATCCTTCTGCTGTACTGGTGTTATGTCTCATCAACCTCATAAAGCTGTTAAGACTCCTGCAGACAGCAGGCGACAGAAAGATCAGATACAGCAGCCTTGATGCTGTGCTACCCAAGTGAGCTCAGGCAGCAGGCTCAGAGGAGAAAGGTGATGGTTCAGCAGTGCTGGTGGTGTGTGGTGGGCTGTGCTGGAGGATGGGATCAGCAGCTTTTCCCAGATTGACGAGTTTGGTACTAGGGCCAAATTAGTTTGGACGGAGGGCTTTTCAAGAGCCCAGAGAATAAATGTGATGCTCCAAGGTACCTAAGGCAGCTCTGTCCATTCAGAGAACTAGGTGTGGTGGAAAATTTCCTGGGCACAGGGGGAGAAGTAAGCGAGAGGCAGAGAGGAAGCAAAAAAATGAGTTTAATATCCATGTACATTTGAATCTGTCTGGTGAAGTCTCAGCTAATACAGCAGAATGAAAACAAAGTGGTCAAGCTCTCCTGTTGAACATATTGGTCCACAGAAAATACCCACTTGGACTATGTTATTTTTTTAGATGCTATTCAAGGGTCAGATCTTCATGGTAAATTGTACTTTTAGTCTGATAACATTGTTTCTAGACTTGCCAATGGTTGGGAATTTGCTTGAGATTGTCTAAGCCTCACATATGTAGTATTTTTGTTCTAATAGCATAGTATAGCATAAAATTCTGTAGTACTGGTGACCATTTAATACTGTCAGAGGATCTCTTATGGCCAAGTATGGTGAATGTTGCTAGTTGAAAATAAGGCTGTAATCAAATCCACTTAGAATCATTATTCCTTTACATTTTTTCTCACTTCTTTCCTAATTCAGCTTGAGTCTAATTACTGTTTCAAGCTTTTGTAAGAGTTTTAAATGTAAGAACAATTACTGTGATAACAGTTTTAAGAATGTTTTTAATCAATGATGGCTTATAAACAAGGCATCGCTAGTAGGTCAAGGGAGGTGATTGTCCCGCTCTACTCTGCGCTGGTGCGGCCTCACCTCGAGTACTGTGTGCAGTTCTGGGCACCACAGTATAAAAAGGACATTAAACTGTTGGAGAGTGTACAGAGGAGGGCTACGAAGATGGTGAAAGGCCTAGAGGGGAAGACGTACGAGGAACGGCTGAGGTCACTGGGCCTGTTCAGCCTGGAGAAGAGGAGGCTGAGGGGAGACCTCATCACAGTCTACAACTTCCTCGTAAGGGGGTGTCGAGAGGCAGGAGACCTTTTCTCCATTAACACCAGTGACAGGACCCGCGGGAACGGGGTTAAGCTGAGGCAGGGGAAATTTAGGCTCGACATCAGGAGGGGGTTCTTCACAGAGAGGGTGGTTGCACACTGGAACAGGCTCCCCAGGGAAGTGGTCACTGCACCGAGCCTGTCTGAATTTAAGAAGAGATTGGACTGTGCACTTAGTCACATGGTCTGAACTTTTGGGTAGACCTGTGCGGTATCAAGAGTTGGACTTGATGATCCTTAAGGGTCCCTTCCAACTCAGGGTATTCTATGATTCTATGATTCTACTTCAGATGACTTTGTAAGAAGGAAACTGGGAGAAAATCTCAAAATCATTCTCCATAAGCTGCAAGCATATTGTGTGTTTAACAGCAGACTGCGTATGGTCAGTGTCATTAAATTCATTCAGTTTGTACTATCTTCCAAACAGAAACAAGATGACAATAAGGAAAATATTTTTTTTTTTTTGAGAAACAGGATATAAAATCAGCAAGTCATCACTGCTATTTTGGAAACTTGGAGAGATAATTAAGCACAGAATGTAAAGAAAAATAAACCTTGCCTGCATTGCTGTGTTTCAATGGCCCTTTAAATAGGAAAGTGTTCCTAAATTTCCACTAGTCTCTTACGGGTAGGCTGTTGACTTTCAGGAGCAAAAATTAATTTTACTTTTTGAAGGAGAATAAAGATTTCAATTCTATATTGAATTACCACCATGGAATTTGAGTCTATCTCTGTGAGAATTGTTTGTGCTCTAGCATTTCAGTCTAGATCAGAATCCTTAATTATATAATATTATTTATTCTTGGTCACTTTAGAAGCTCTGGAACCATATAAGAATTCAAGAGCTCTACTAAATCAACCAAATGGAAAGCTGACATCCACTGCAATTCTAGCAAAGTAAAAATACCTCATTGAAATCTTTGTTTCTTGATACAGGTTGGCACGCTTTAAAAAATAGGTTAATGAGATATTTCTTCAAATATCTGTCTGTGCCTGGGGGGAAGGTTGTCAAATTAGTTTATCTGGTAAAACTTGTATAGCTGAAAATGCTGATGAAAGGAGATAGCTTTTTTTTTTCTTTTTTTGTTTTTCCTGTATTAATGAGTAATTGAAACTGAAGTGTGTTTTAGTATTTGAAAGGTGTGAAGACACTTAAAATTTTCTTCCTTGACACAGAAGATGTCTGTTTAAAATAAGTTTTTGATGTGAAGCCATCTCTGTGTAGTGGGAACAGGTTTCCTTTGCTAAAGGAAACTAACAGTATCAAAGCAACTGAGAGTCTTGCTAGACTATAAAGACTGGGCAAGTTCATTTGCAAAGAAAGAGATACAGAATAAACACTGATGTCCTGGGTAGAACTGTCCAGACCTGGACTGTCAACCTGACAGCTGGATGCCTCAGCACAGCTGTACTGAAGACCCTATTTTTCACTGTCACAGAGCTGGTAGGATTCCCATTTCATATAAGTTAGAAATAGTACCAGGGAGGAAAGGTTCATATTTACATTAATTTGTAAACAGTTTACAGCCAGCATCCAGAAATTAGGTTTGGTAGTCCTAACTCCAGCAGGAAATCCTGCTCGTTGCCCTTTCTGCATGCCATCACATCACATAAGTGTCCTTTTACTATTGCTTCAGGTGAGCTGAAGCAGTACTGGGGGGATGATCAGTGAACACAGATGCTGGGGATCAGACTAACAGTTTTCCTGGTCTTACCTCCTCAGAAACACAAATATTTGCTGGAGTAGAGCAAATATGCTTGAGTAGAGTAGGCTCTCTCCAGTATGTCCACATCTCTCTTGTACTGGGGTTCCCAGAACTGGGCCCAACACTCCAGGTATGGCTTCACCAGTGCTGAGGAGAAGAGAAAGATCAACTCTCTCTACCTCTTGGCAATACTTTGCTAAAGCAACCCAGGATGCCATTGGCCTTCTTTGCCGCCAGGACCTGTTGCTGGCTTGTGTTGAACTTGGTGCCCACCAGGACCCCCAGGCCCTTTCTGTAGAGCTGCTTTTCAGCTGGGTGGCCCCAGCATGTCCTGGTGTCTGTGGTTATTCCTCCCCAGGTGTGGGACTTTGCCTTTCCCCTTGTTGAACTGCATGAGGTTCCTGTAAGCCCATGTCTCCAGCCTATCACAGTCCCTGTGAACAGCAGCATGACCTGGTTTATTCACCACTCCCCCCAGTTTTGCGTCTGCAAACTTGCTAAGGGTGCCAGTTTTCAATCTACGTCACTGTCTGCTTATCCAAATCATACTTTATCAATTTCTGTGAGAAGCGTAAGGGAGACGCTGTTGATACTGAAGTAAGGCAGACAACATCCACTGCTCTGTCCTCATCTAACAAGCAGGTTACTTGTAGAAGTTTCTCATGTTGGTCAGGAATGAATTCCCCTGCGAGAATCCATGCTGACTACTCCTGATGACTTTCTTGTCATTCATGTGCCTGGAAATGGCTCCCAGGTTTAACTGATCCATCACCTTCCCAGGCTTTGTGCAGGCAAAGTGAAACAAAGACCAGTTCCTCAAACCCTGCCCTAAGACTGTCCCTGCTTGCCGCAAGCACTTACTCTGCTATATTTAAGAAACTTTTTTCTTACTCATTTGTGTTTTTGGGATGAAGAGCCTGGGGGACTGGGCATGTTTCACCAGCACTCAGTGCCACTCAGCTACAGCGGGGATGAGGTAAGGCAGGGCTGAACGTGCCCACTCTGAATTCTCTTCTCCCATTCCTGTTCAAAACTGACTTGTAGTTTTGAGATGGGTGAATGAATAGGACAGTGATAATATAGAAACCCCCACAAGGCATAACCTATACTCTCTAGAGCCACTCACACTTTTTGTACCTTGTAAAAATCATCCTGTAACAAGTAGTCTTTCTCTTGTGCTACTCCATTGCTTGTAATTAGGATACAAAATGTTCTACAATCATTAATTTGTTTCTTCTGTTCATATCCTGGCAGGGCTCCTACAAAAATACTGGCTTGCATGCGTGCTGGTTAGAGAAAATAGCCTGTTTAAAAACAATAGGCCTTTGTAAGTCAGGACACCTGCTCATGTTGAGGGCAGACAGTCAAGGCATCAATCTAATAAAGCCTTTACCCATTGTGAAGTCAATTATAATGCTTCACCCACTGACACAGTAGTCATGAGAAGCAGCTCTCTTTTTGTACTCAAACTTGTTATTATGCTGGCAATAATTTCCCCACTTGTTTCTTTGTCTGACTGTTATTTTCAGAAAAGTAAGTTATCTCTGTTATTTTCAGACAATTAATCCTAAAGTTTTGTTGATTACAATAAGCAATAGTCTCTCTTCACTTAGCGACACTATTTTCTGTATCAGATGTTGGCTGAATAGAGAGGCACAGTTTGGGATAAGTGATTAACTTATCACCATAAGTGATTAACCTGCTTTGCAGTTAAGACAGAGTTAGCATCCTTACTCTTCAACAAAATGTTCCTCAAGTCACAAGAAACAATAGGGACTTTAAATCATTAATCTGAAATAGGGTGCCTAATGTGTTGCCTGCCTCTTATCTTTTGCAAGGAGCACCACAAAAACCTTCCAGATTTTCTGTATAGTGATTATATTTTTAATCACAAATAAATGAGTAAAATGTGTTCAGCACCAAAGAATTATCCTTTAGATCAGCCCTTAATTTGTAAAGTGTATGAAAGAGATTGTGTGACTGTCAATATTAGCAATATTTAAGTGAGACAAATTATATCCAATTATTCATCTGTGTTATATTCTCTATTTTTCTCAAAAGCTGAAAGGTTACAGATTTCTTTGCACTTCTTGCTTACATGAATAATAAGTGATGTTTTGTGAGGTGCTTTAGGGCACTATTAATAATGTTTTTATCTCTGCATACAGCAGACATATAAAACAAATGTATTAAAGATTAGAATGTTATGTGGGGGGGATCTGAAGCCTGACTTTTGCAGATAAGTGATCCAGCCTAAGAATGCATGTTGTTTCCCTTTCAACAGATGGGAGAATGCAGATTTAGAAATGAAAAAGCTGTTTATATAATTGGAGCTTTAAATGCATCTTTTTGAAGATATTATTTGTATGCATTTTTCCATTAATGTTTGGTAAAGTTCCAGTAGCTATTGTGGAGAAGTTCTATTTTGCTTGTTGTCTGATTTAAGCATATGAAAACACTGACAAGAATGGATCGCTTCCTAAAATTTGACTGCTTACTTCACTCAGACTGTATGTTGTATTTCATCAAGTCTAATTCTCCATAGCCAATTCTGGGATTTCCTAACACATTCTGTAGGTAGGTGATAAGATCTAATTCCTTAAGATCAAACACAATGTTCTTACTGTTTCTGAAAAACTAGCACACACTTTCTTGGACCCACTCAAGAACAAGTGGAGAAGTTTAGAAAAGTTATTGCTTCTGAAAGTTCCTCTCTGCTGAGTAATAACTCCCAAAGAATTTAATAGAATTTTATTGCAGAGCTATCTACCAAAAAGCAGAATCTACTTTAGCATTCTGCAGGTTTTCAATACAATTTATAAAGAATCATTTCATTTTCATCCTGATTATGGTTTCACAGTAAGTACAAAAGGTAAAGCTTTCAGTGTAAAAGGCTGAGATTGTTTATGCAGTCTGGAAATAAAATTTTCCAAGGAGCCACATATGTAATTTTAACATAATGTTGGTACACCTTGAGATAAAACTGCCTCTGGTGGGCTGTACTCTCCATTCACCTGTTACAAAGAGCCCAACTGTTTCTGTTTTTGTAGCTCTTTGCTTTCCTCCTTGCTTTTTCACTCTCAGTCTCCACCTCCCCAAATCTTTGCTGTGGGGCAGACCCTCTGTGACTACTATCTTCCGAAGCCTTATCAGCTGTGGGAGAAGCAGCTACTGGAGGAACCATATGGGGTTTTCAGATTGGGGTCAGGGAGGGAAGGTTTACTAAATACTGTGTCTTTGCTGTCAGAATAAATGTAGTAACTGATGACACTGATTTGTGAGAGGACTGGTGTAACCTGACAGGTTGAGAAGTGATGGACAGATATTGGTGAAATGACACCCACTGTCACTCCCTCTGGGCAAACACGCACTGGACTGCTTTATAGCATAGTCTATACATTCAGTTTTGTTTGTGTTTTAATTAGGAATTAATGAACACCTTAGTTGGTGTAGCTGTTATTGCTGGAGGTGTCTGTGTTAAGAGTGTGTTTTGGATAGTGTTTGCTCTGCAGAGATGTACTGGAAGTGCCTGTTCTGGACAGCTGCGCTCCTGTTAATGGCCAGGCATTCAGAGCGCCCTGTGATCTCATGCTGCTGTGGGCAACAAATGCTGATAATTAATGCATACGCTATTTAGGAGTGAGGTGGAGGAGAAGAAGAAAAGGACCTAGGGCAAGCCTATCTGTAAAACATTGGACTACTGGCATATGGAGTGTTCTTCATCTCTGTTACTAGCACTTCTATAACTGAAAACACTTTGCTTCCTGATGCAAATCTAGGGTAATGCTGTGCAAGTTAATGGTGTTACTCTGTATTTACACCACTGCACAGAGCGCAGAATTCATCTCCTTGTACTTAATCATCCCAATAATAATGATTTATATTATAAATTCTATCACAGTTTGCACAGAGACAGATGATCAGGAACGGATGCCTTTGGATATTAGATGTGGAATGAATATTTATCATACCAAAATCTGGACATTTTTATATTAAATAGATGGCAGTAAAGCATTGCACAGTTTATAATCCTAATTAAATTGTTGTATTTTTAGTATGGAAACCTTGAAAACTACAAGCCTTGGTGATCTATGATGAATGATGCAATCATTTTTGTACTGTAGAGTTAATGTCTTTTCTTGCTGTGCAGTGCTAATTTAAGGAAGGTTCACTCCAGACAGTATAAAATTCTACTTCCTTTCCTTTCTAGCATAGAAATACAATACCAATAAGATGACAGTTTTCCAAAGTACTTTAACCTTTTATTTGTATGTAATATAGCAGTAGTATTTATTTTATTGTGGGTGGACTGTGTCTTTCTTTCTTTCAGGGAAAAAGAAAAGTAAGTTTTCTATACGAAATAATACTTACACTTACTTGAGTTCTCTCAACTATTCAACACTGCATAGCAGGGAAAAATATTGCACTTGAAAATCAGCCAAGGAAATAAGCAGTTATTGTTGTCTGGGACCACATAACAGACTCAAAGGCAGACTTGAGTCACCTACATAAGATACTAGGATGCACAAGTCTTCTGATGAGTAGTACCTGCCCGCTCCTGGAAATGCCTGAGCACATTGCTGTATTGTCCTCTAACATAAAAGCTGCCCAGGTTCATCTGTGATGCACATTTTGCCTGTAAATCTGTCTGAGCACCTTGGTCCCTGGCTCCAGTAGGAGCCCTACAGATGTCCAGATACAGGATGGGGAAGTCCTTAGATTTTCTGAGCCTTCCTATCTTGTGGCCTGTCACAGAGTATGGTCACAAACACACAGATAATACTGCATTTGCAGTGCCATGTCTGCTTTCATTCCTAAGCAGACAAGTGAAAAGCACCCCAATGCAGAGGAAAATAAGAGACGTTATAAAGTTATGTTAGAAGTTATATAACTTCTCTGACTTTGGGACCAGTAGAAAAGTGTACAGGAACTGGAAACCAAGTCAGATAAATAAGAACAAGGGCAGAGCTGCAGCATAAGCTTAAGAAAACAAACAAACAAAAACAAAGTACAAAACAACACAAAACTATCAAGATACCATGGAGTCATTGTATTAGCACATTAACAGTCAACAGAAGAACAAGGGAAGAGTCGCTTCACCATGGAAGAAAGAAAAAGAGTCACTGCCACACAAAGGTGAGAAGGCCAAAGTTAGTGTCTTTTGACAGTGATCTTTAACAAAACTTCAACAACAATCAGAAAGCCAGCATAATCTGTATTTTACTTTAAGGGAAAACAAATCAGCATGTAGCAAGGAAAGATGGATTAGTACTTAGGTAAGTAGTGTTTTCAAATCACCATCATGTGAAACTGAATTTTCCTTTAAGAAGTGGCTGCAGCAGTCTCAGAGCAAGCAGTAATTATCTTGGGGGCTGGTGAAGATTTTGTGAGGCAGTGGAAGGATGAACAGGTACAAATCTATCTTTAAAAAGAAATATAAATGAAGAACTGGAGAATTGCAGATCAACTGTCACTGTCTTCACTTCCCAGGGAAGAGTCTGTAGAAAACAATCAAAGAACCTATTTGAATTCAGAAGAAATCCAGGAAAACAGTCAACAGGAGTTTGCTAAGAATGAACTATGTCTGCAATCTTATGTGACACTGCAGGAGGCTTTTTAGTAGGGAAACCTGGTAGATGTCATATTGATAACTGTACAAGTGTCATATTGATATTTTGGTACTGTCATAGGATATACTTACATGGTGTGTGGACATAGTTCAGATCAACCTCTTTAATGTGTATACTCTCATATTTTGAAAACACTCATTTGGTTATTACTGTAGCATTCATTTTCAAAGTGAAGAGAGATCAAGTGCAAGGATACAGCTGCAGGGAACAACCCGGAACCCAGCACTACTTAAAGTCCTGGATGGTGGGCTAGAATATAAGAGCTATATCCAAACTCCTGCCAGCACAGCATCCTTCTACAACAGAAGCCACTGAAGAGATGTCAAGGAAACAGGCTAGCAGAGTAAACATCCTTGGTACTTTCCCCAGGTACTCTCTCAAGCCTCATAATTTATTTATTTATTTTAACCCTGGGGAAACATTGTGAATTTGATGTGGTGTGTCTACTTAAAACTCTTTAATGGATCTCTCTTTAAAGTATTTGCCCACTCTTCCCCTGAACCCCGCTACAAGTTTTGCATGATGGCATACATTAGCAGGGATTTCCAGAGCACTGCTACCTCTGGCAGCAAGAGCAACGCCTTTCTGTGTGGTTTGGATCCCATTCCTCCTGAGTTTGCTTGACATTCTTATATTCTGAGAAGAAGAACACTGAAGAGGTACTTTTGATGAAGCAGCTATGTACCTTTGACCATAGTTATTTAGAAGCAGATGGAGGTGAAATAAATGAGCTCCTTCTGAAGCTGCATTTACTTGAGTGGCTCTAAATGTTTGAATAAAGGTGTCCTACATAATGGTTTCCTTGTAGTTGGCTAAGCTACTCCATGGTTTGTCTCCTGTAACCATGAACCATGAAGACAGGGAAGTGTTACAAGGGTTAAGACCATATACTATACTGTTGTCATGTTAACAATGGATGAGTTATGCTGTGTGTGTATCAACTTGTGGATTGCTGGCAGGGCAGCCACCTGGAGGAAAAAAGAGGACCATTATGTTTTCGTTCAATGTCTTTCAGTAGAAATATACAGTTTTTCATTAAAGCAAAGTTCAGTACAGTTTTTCATTAAAGCGAAGACACAACTTGACTTCCTCGTGCAGAGAAATACTACATAGTGAGGGAAATTCCTTTCAAGGATTTATCAAGTTCATTGTCTGACTTGTTTTATTTTCCTGGAAAGTGGTAAATAAATGGGCAATATATTTTTATTTTCCTGAAAAGTGGTAAATAAGTGAGCAATCTATTTTCAGGAATGAGAAGCTTTAATTATGCAAAAGCTAAGATCATACATGTTCAAGAACAGCCAAATTGGCTAAAGCAGCCTAAGAAAGACAACCATGTATAGATTATCTGTGACAATGAAAATACATGAAGTTTTTTATTTTATTTTTTAAGGAATGTAATTTAAACATTCACATAAAATAGTGAAATTCTCATGTCCACCAACACTATCCATACACTAGTCTTGACAATCATTAATTTAGATACTTTAGAGGAATAAAATCCCCCAAGATCATCACCCTTACAAGATTAATGAATCCTAGTAATTTTCTTGCTCTGAGAGACAAATAATTCTACCATATGAACTCGGAATTTGTTCAGAAGTATTGAATGTTGTCCATATCAAGCAGCTTTTGTTAAACACTGCACTGCTGAAAATATGTTTTTCAATCTAACAATTTAAAATTAGAGCACAGGTGAAGTGGGAAATGGTACGGACTTCAGATTCTATAAGAAGGTCAGCTGTCTGACTCATGAGGATAAAAACAACTCCTTTATATTGCACTGTGGACTGTGTCTGGAACTTCAATTGTATCAAGCCTAAATTTTTTTTTTTTTCACTCAGTGGCAGTGTAGGCATGCTGGGTGAGATCCTGTCTTGCTGTGTATCAAGGAAAACCGACAGAAACGTAGTAAGGGATTATTACATTTTTACTTACCATATTTTTTTCTATAGGACCTTAAACATGTTACTTCATTAGCTTGTCAGTCCCCATACACATTCCTGTAGGCAGAGAAATTCTTTGATTAGCAACAGGAGTACCCACAGCACTGAAGACATACTCAGAATAAGTAGCTGAAGGTGTGTGGCTGGGGCACTTGCCCAGCAAACAGTTAGGGCTCGCACCTGTGCCTCCAGGTTCATAGGAGCCATCCAAGCTGTTTTAGATGAGATGGTGTCACAACATAGTAAAAGAAGCCCCCACATTAATCCTGTTATATCTCATACTTCCTCCTGGAACTGTGACAAGGTGAAGAAATTACTTTGATATCTACCTCTTCTGAAGTCTTTCCAAGGTCTCATCAGCATCGGTTTAAAGGCAAGTAATAGCTGCTCTGCTGCTCTGCATTTTTTCCTGATGGCTACTTTTCTGATGTTTTCTCTACAGAGAGCTTGTAAAATACAGTACCTGCTGTCTTATTATGTTAAGTTCATCTTGACAGTGGCTAGGCTAACAATCTCTTCTAACTGGTATTTTGCAAAGTTCATTATCTTATTATCCCATAAATAGTTATGTGATCAGTTATCTGTGATTTGCTTAATATAATTTGGGTGACATTAGTAATGAAGTGTATCACCTGCTTGGAGGAAGGAAGAAAGTCATAAGCACATCTCCAAATGATCTGGAATGACTAATTTTGCAATACCATCCACACGTTGGGATATGTTTCACTTCATCTTGTTACAGTTTTATGTGTGTTACCCTGTTACCATAATCCCCTAACAGGTTTATAATCTGCCTGGTTGATGCAGATGGAACCAAGCTATACTTAATTTAACTTAATGTCATGTTTATCACATCTTTTAGTATTGTCCCTAGAAGGAAGATCAAAGCAAGTAACTCAGTTTCAACTTTGACTTTCTGTTATTCTTTGACACCAGACATTCTAACTGGTTAAAATCAGATGACTGATCTTGTTACAGCGACAGCTGGACTCCTTAGCATAAACTACAGGAGAGGAAAGCTCCGTAGACCTTTACTTGCAGTTGTTAACTGCAGTTTCTGAATATTTAGGGAATTAAGATGAAAATTTCTCAAAATAACTTCTGTGCTTTGGAACATGTCTGGAGACAGCGTTTCCTGGGCTTTTTATATAATCATGGCATAAAGTCTGTGCATGTTGCCATTTGTCTTAGCAGTTGAAGAGCTTAATTTATACCCTGATTGATGGACAGAGTGTTTAGTGTGTAGGCAAAATCTAGTAACACATAAGGGGAAGCAAAGGTCTGCATGGGGTGGTTTGGTGGGAGAACAGGGATAGAAACCACACTGAGGAAACTCTCCTGCATACAACCAGTATTATGACTGATTCCTTTTCTGAATCAAAAACTAATCCCTTAATTAGTCTGTACTCTGTCTTTCCTATCTGGAAATTATGGGTGAAATACTCCTTCATGGTCTTCTAACAGAGATTTCTTAGAGGCAATAAAAGCAGTTAGACATCAGGCAAGCCAGTGCTTGGGCAAGAAAGAGGTGGTTGCACTTAGTCCAACTGATGTAGTTAGAAAAAACAAGCAAACAAGTCCTAGAAATATACATAGATATATACTTACAGGAATACCACATACAGAATATATACTTACACACATGCATACATATATACGTATTTATTTGCACACATGTATATAAAGAAGAAAAATATAAATAAATAGCAATCTGTCAGGCTAGGTGTAGGTGGAGACCAAGCTCTGAGTTTAGCTGGTACTAAAAAACGAGACAGTTTGGAAAGAAGGATGTTTTGTAGAAGAGAGATATGGGAGGTGTTAGCATGGGGACAGCCAAGGAGCTCATACAGTTCCTGGAGATGTATGGGAGATGGATGGGTAACTGTTGCATCTTGGACATGATGAAGTTAACTGCAGGTGGTGCCTGAGAAAAATTGTGGTGACCCATAAAACCAACGTTAAGCTGAGTCTGTGATTTTTAGTGTGCAGTCAATTTATGAATTTTAGTTCGCAGATGTGCCTTTTGAGGCTGTTTGTAAGTATGGACTAAGACATCAGGCTGCCTTCCCTTTAGTCACTGGCTACGTCTGTCCTTTTCAGGTTGTGCGAGTTCATTTTAGTGGCACGACAGCCGCTCAGTTTCACTGAGCCTGTTTCTGTCATGTTGCAGCAAGGGCTGACTGCTCCCCAAGGGAAGGTGAGCGTGGAGCCGAGCACAGTGACAAGGCAGATGGGAGTAGGGGCTGCAATGAACAGGAGATGGGATGCAGAGTGGCACATCTGGGTCAGGAGATGGGCCAGAGACAGCCCAGGGTACATGATATTTTGGATGTGGACTCATGAATTTTGATGTTTTTGTTTTGGACAGGCATTTACTGTTGCTGAGTGGAAGTGCTGGCAAACTTTGGGTTACATGGCTTGTTCTTGGACCTTCTTGCATATGTGTATCAAGGCTATGACCATCTTATGGGAACCTTTGACAAACCACAGTATAGATCCTGAAAGAGGAGAATCAGTGGCAAATATCTAATGGCAAGTGACTCTGAGAGAAAATGCTGTTTGAAATAGTACTCCCCAGCAGGCCACGAGTAGGAGTCAGTTAACCAATTTCAACAGCTTAAGTCAGTCACTCTTACCTGTGAGAAAGGCTCTCACATATTAGGGGTTTCTGAAAGGTCTTGGGCTAAGCTGGCCTTCAGGCAGTTGTTTCTGCTGGGGCTTCTGTTCTCAGCTTTCTCTTTCGTTCAAGACAAGCAGTGTTGCCTTGCAGCATTCATTATCTACTCTACTTTGGCCAACATGCAATGGACATGCCCGTCACACTAGGTTGAGTGGGGCCAACCTATTGCATGGGAAAAGCTTGCACAGCAGAAGGCACATTTCCCTGTTCACTGGTAAAGAAAAGCCCACTTAAAATGCCTCAGTAAGCAGAGGACTCCATTTTATGGATGGTTGAAATATAAAATAAAAAGCCCTTACCTGTGAAATATCTTTATTGAATTCTTGATGGCAGGGTCAAATGTATTTTTTTAAAGTAGTGTTTAAAAGAGATTATAGTTTTGGAGCATATTTTCAATGTTATTTTCTTCTTTTCATAATTTCCAAATGTACTCTTCAATGGTACTTGCATGTTATGAAGGCTAATATATACTTTTCAAGTTAATAGTTGATAGATGTGTGTAGAGCAAGTAGTTTGCAATAAAATATAAGAAGATTTTACCTGTTGCAGACATACAGGAACGTGAAGCTTGAATTAGGCAGTTCTGGAGCTCACAGCTTCTTAAATACTGGGTTTTAAAAGCAGACTTGTCCAGTGTTTCGAGAAACTGTTTTGAAATGTGCCTGGAAATCTGGCACTGCTGTTCAAAAATTACTTTCCTGAAGCAACTATAATAATAATAATAATAATAATAATTTTTTTTTTTGTAATTTCAGAAACATTTTGTTGTTATTGCTTTATCCTTGTTAGCAATGGAAATAGAGAGCTGAGAGGCGTACTTCTTCCCATGTATCACTAACAGAATTACCAACGTAATTTTGGTTAATGGCAACTCTAAAAATCATTGCAGTGAAGGGAGGAAGAAAGATGTTTGATAGGTGGCACAATTTCAGTGGAAAACCTGTTTGCAGAACTCTATCTGAGAACACAATTTACCCTGAAAAGACTGCGCCCACCATTACTGTCAGTATCTAGATTGGGGTGCTACAAGAAGGCAATTGTTAATACAGCTTTATTTGTAAACCAAGCAGGAATGAAGAAGATTCTATTGGGCAAAAGTAACCATGGAACCATTGTATTGTTTTTACTGTCATTTCCTGACTAACTTTAGTGATACTTGAGTACTTGTATGTGTGGAGTGAATAGCGGTGAGTCTTGCAGCCATTCCATAGCACTCTCTGATAGTGGATCTTGACAAAAGCAGCTCTCACTATTTGCAGAGCTGTTTATCAAGGCTCCCTGACATCAATAACAATTATTGGAAACACACAAGGCCAAGTGTTGAGGTGTGGCTGGAGGACCACTTGTTTTTACCGCATTAGAAATTGCTTCCCATTCCCGTGCATGCCTCCATACACTAACAGCATTTAAACACTGCTCTTACTGGGGGAATGGTTGTATTTTGATTGCTTCTATTAACCACAAATATTTTAATACAGTGCCCAAATGGTCAGAGCAGCCAGGACCAGCACCTTCAATGGCAGGGGGCACTCAGTTATGCTATCTGAGCTTTCAGAAGACTTCTGAGCCTGAACCTGTGGATCTGCGAGCCCCAGGTCACCCAACTGCTGCCCTGTTACACTTTCTCCCCAGCCAGGGAAGAGTGTGCTGTGCCTCAGACTGCTCTTCCAGACATCACTTGTAAGAAGACATCACCATGAGGTGAATAAAGTACTTTATCTACAAGGTGTAGCAGGTACAGTGCGGCTAGTTTGGTGGCCCTTGCCTCACACACACTGACAGTGCAATTCTGAGCAATAAACTTGAGCAGGAAGTAAATCAGTTCGGGCTGTTACCACAGCAGGCCGCTGTCTGGCACCTCTCTGGTGATTACAGGACTGCAAAAGCCATAGATCTGTACTCAAAAACCAGCTTCATGTGAGAATAACTGGTTCTTTTCTCTTCTGGGACAGAATTACATTTTGTGGCTGTTGACGGAAAAGTTTGTTTTGCAGTAGGTTATCCAGACAAAAATTGTTCTGTTTTGGAACAAGCATATTTTTTCCTGTTCAGTGGAATTTATAAAATGGAATTCTAATTCTCAGTTGAGTGATGTTTAATTACATTCTTTTTTACAGACTGAAAAGAACTAATAAACTCTATGGGTACAAGTGATACAAAGTATCTTTCTCATGATGTTGGAATCATCAAGGAAAGGTTATTTTCTTCCAGCTCCAACCCACAATACACTGCTTCTGTGCCTAAGATGGAGATATTTTCTCCACAGCCTACAGTGAAAGAGGACAGCATGTGTTTTATGCTACTCTAGTTTCTTGTGATGCCCAAGAGTAACGTATACCAGATGCTTATCATTTTTATTTAAGCTGACATTAAAGCTTCACGGCAAGAAAAGGTCCGTAAGACTAAATGGCTGACCCACATATTAAAGCCATATTTTTTTCCAATTAGTTTTACTTATATTTGGATTGTAACTTAAATTACAGATGTAAAAATCAAGACAGAAATTGTACACTGGATGTAGAACCTCTTCAATATGAAATTTTAATTTTTGAGGCAGAAAATATAGACTACAATTAATACTACTTTTTCTACGTTCACTTGATCTGAGACACAAATTACTACAGAAAGCCACTGGTCTAGTTAAAAAAAATCTAAAATCTTTGTTTTATTATGAAAATCAAAGCATATTTTTTAAAAGAAGCTATCTACTTAAACTTCCGTTTCTAAAGATTTGCTTTATTTTGAAGAACTATTGCAGTAGAGGTGAAAAATGTCACCCATTGGCAATACTGCTCATAAAACTTCTTTTCCAAAGGTAATGATGGCTGTATGTCCACACAAGGACAATTTTATCAGATTTGATAAATTTGATAAAATCATTTATTTACATGCAGAGAGGGACTGGAATTATAAGTCTGCTACTATGTATAAGGCAATGATGGCACTTCCCAGAGAGATTTTCATGCAGGTAAGTCTGCCATGTGCAATACTGCAGACTGGAAAAATTAAATCCTATTGGTCTGGAATGATGAGGAAGGTGAAGCATATATATATATATATATATATTTAAATTTTTAGAGAGAAAATCTCCTCTGTGAGTTTAGGGTTGAAGGTGACTAGGTTCTAGCATTAGAGAAATTCTTTAATTCTAAAGTTCTTGTGTTGAATGTTGAGTTTGCTGTCCATGGTCTTGCTGCAATTAGATATGACACTGAAATATTATACTGTATTTGCAATTTTGGTAGCAGGCCTTCCACTAGGGTATACTTCATAGCAATAACAAGATATTTAACTTGATGACATTTATAATAATGATTTGTATTAAAAAAAACATGGGTGTGTGTGCTTTCTGTTCAATCATTTCATTATTTAATCTTGTTTGTGAAAGAACAGTCCTAAAACAGATGCCATTATATTAGTAGACGTTTGTGTTCCAAAAGACTTAGTACACTGAAGGAAGGACTCTGGAATAATTTAGATAATTATATTTGAAATCCATATTCCTCCAGACTAAGTTCTGGTTTGGGCCCATTGTGGAAATGGATACTTCAGATTTTCTTACAATGGTATTGAAAGTAATCATTGAATACTGTGATTAATAACATTTTAGAGTATTTATATATATATTGTTTAGTAAAACCCTAATATCTAGGAAAGTTCTCCAGGAACGAGTTGTCTTCTAGGCAATCTTGGTTCAAGGGAGATCAAATTCGTGGTTACTGCTTTCTGGTGCAATTGGATATGCTGATTGGAGACTGCCCTCTACCTCTCTTCTCGTTGAAACCAGGCATTGGAACAAGATGGACACAGGAGTCTAGAGGCTAAGACATATCCCAAAAGAGAAAATCCTGTTTTTCAGCACTCCAGGATTCCACGTATGGTTTCCATTAAGTGTTTCTGGTTTCCATTAAGTGTAGTGTTTTTTTTTTTTTTTCCAACATAATATATATTACCAGGCCTGGGGTGTCAAGAAATCAAGTAATTTCTTCCCCTCCTTATCTCTTGTGCTTCTTGATAGTTAAAAGAAGCCCTTGCAATACTAAGAAGGCATGATGCTCATCAAAGCTGGCACATTGGCCTATGTGTATATACAGCTAACAGCTGTTTTACAGCTGTTATTACGTTTTGATTTTTATTTAGTTTTGGACAAGATGGCACATATTTTAGACATAACTCCTTAATGCTTCTGAGATCACTCTCTGTAATACTCTAATACGTATTCAGAGCTCTTGGTAGCATTGCAAGTACTTTTGACCATAATCAAAATTGTGATGTAGTGTGAAAGATGTGCACCTAAATAAAAGCTGCTTTTTTTTTTAAAAAAAAAAAAAAAAAGGATTGTTACTGTCTGTAAGTTTTCCAAGTAGAAAATGTACAAAATGTTTCAGGTGAGGATTGCTGTACAATCCTAGAGCAACCTTAAAACCACATTGCATTTCCATTTAAGAATGAGGGATTCACAGCGTTAGATTCTGGAACAAATTGCCTGTTTGACGCAAAATGATGCACACTGCAATGATTTGCAAAAGCAAACCTGTAGACTGCAGAAAAGTGCTAAATACCTCATGGATTATTGAAAATAGATGAAAGTAAACCTCCTTTGTTATTCAGTAACAATGTGATTTTTCTTAGCCTGGCACTTCCTGGCAAATTCTCCTCCTGACTCTAGGCTTATATTGGGGCCCCAGTCTTGGATTTTGTTGGGTGCTATCTTTACCCTGACAACAAATTTAGTCCCACCCAAGTGGTGAGGACAGGTCAGTCTGCTTTTCATCACATCTAGTGTACAGTGTAGGCTCCGTGAACCTCATCCCTGTACCTCCACATAGAAGGCTCTTCTTCTATGTTGCTTTTTCCTGGTTCAGGAACATATCTGCAGATGCATAGTATTCCTTTCAGACCCAAAAAATCCGAGTCGAAGAAGATACAGATCAGGAATACGAACAGTTTGGGAGCAAGCAAAATAAGTAGGAATAGTATGGGGGAAGAAGATCTAATTCACAATTAAAATATAGCCTATGAATGAACAATTATAATGATTTCTGCTTTTCTTAGATAAGATAAAAAGGGGGAGCCTTGCAGTTAATGACCAAAAGAAAAGGCAGGCTACTAGTTCTTATACTGGTATTGACTTTCATTCCATATTCTGAATACATATAATGCTTCCAGATAAAGACTAATTGAAAATATATTGCAGCCATAGACATTTTAACTGTTGTTAAAATAATGGAAATCTTTCTTTCTCTTAATAAAAAAAATTTTGTTTTGTTTTATTTTGTTTTATTTTGTTTTATTTTGTTTTATTTTGTTTTATTTTGTTTTATTTTGTTTTATTTTGTTTCTCTGAAATCTGTAAATGGTATACAATCATTGAATGGCAGTGCTTCCCCATCTTCTTTTTATGAACACATCAACATATATCTTTGGGTTATATAAATTGTTTTGCTTCATATCATGGGTCTTACCTCTAAGAATGAGCGAGAAAAGACATTTAAGAGAGGGTATGAAAACCTTGACATTCGTCTCTAGTTCTATGTGCTGCAAGGTACATATGCATCTCTCAAATCTTTCACTTCAGCTAGGACTTCCAGTTTTATTTGACCTTAACAGACAAGGATTTATTTTTTCAGAGCTAATTATCTTGGTTATATCTTTCAGGATACTTGCTATCACCGCTGGCTCAACTACTAGGTGCAGGGAGGTAATTTGCAAAAGTCATATTGTTTACTTAGCTCATTTTGCAGTGCGAGAACATGCTCTTTACCTAGACCTTTCCTTTAGGATTGGATAAACTAGCAGTGGTAGGGCCTCAGAAAATTAAAAGAAATATATTTTTGTCTTTATGACAAACAAACAAACAAACAAACAAAACCAAAACACAAACCGCAACCAAAAAACCAAAATACATACTTATGCTCTTATTTAATTTGTTAAGGAATTTCAAATGTGGGGATTACTTTTATGGACTTTTTTGCAGCTGTCTCATAGAGTCCACTGAAAACCATGCCACAGTCACTGGAGTTTTTCTAACATTCCGAGTTTTTCTAACATTCAGGTATTGCTGATACCAGAAGGACTGCTAAAAGTTAATACCAGCAGTACAGCCAGCTCCTCTGCAGAAGAATAAATGGCCTTTCACATGAAAGAGAGCGCTCAACAGAATGAAAGGCGTCCTGGTTGAACCAGGAGAGAGCAATGCGCTAGTCACAGACCTGTTGCAGAATCTTTGTGTTGGACATACCAAAGGCTCTAAAAGTAAACCCTTCAAATGCCAGAGTCTCAAGTCAAATGTACAGCTCTGGGTTTGCACTCTTATGTATCTGCTCATTTCTGAAAAGTCTAGTTGGAATTCTAACTTTTTTCACTTTATGTGCCTTCATGCTTAACTACTTTACACAGCAGGACTATGACCATTGTGCCAACAGTGCCTGATCTTCAGGTAGTACAAATGGCATACCTCAAAGATAACGATAGTTTATTTATATAAAACCTCCCATGCTGACTAGAACCGTCAAATATCCCTCTCATGACAAGCACTCCCTACCAATTTCCAAAATCCTCTGAATGCCAGTAATTATGTACAGACCTTTGTAAAAGGTGACGATTTTTTGCTTCTGTAGTAACCTAGCAGGAGTGGGATTTGTTTTCTTTGTATGATTTCTGCTGTGTCACAGTTCATAAGAAAATGGGCACAATTAAGATTAAATTCTATTGTAAGTTCAAGGTGTTTCTAGTAAAATTACAAAAATAAAGCATAAGTTCTCCTAACTTCTCCCACCTTTATTTGGTTTGCTTGCAGAGAAGGATTATTAAGAAAGCCTTATTAAACTTTTAATGATGTAGTTCCAAAAAACCTGCACTAAGTAGTGTCTGCATTTCTGTATGCATAAAACACGAACAGCATGGATAACTTTCTAACATCTGACTTTACCTTAAAATAAACTACTGCGTGCAGAAGAACATGGAAGCAATTGTGTTTGCCTAATGTTAGAATGGCCCATTCTTCTCTGTCAGGTAATTTTATTTCTGAACGTGCTTTGTCAGATAAGCAATGGAGTTTTCATTTGTAGTTTGGCAAAACACTGTCAGAGGAAAGTCTTTCAATACATTTAGTATAAGACAAAATAGACCTGATGGCAATAAAGAACTGTCCTTTCAGAATTGACAATCCGTGGAGGCCCAATCTCCCTGTCCAAATCCTTGCACTCTCCTTATTCATAAAAGGAAATACTGAGGTTTTCCCACATTTAACTGTTAGAAATTGTAGTCTCTAAAGCCTAAGAGGATTTGACTTTATGTTTCTACCGTTCAGATAGATAGATTCTCTCTTCCTCTCTAGCTAGATATATATTCTACAGAAAGCACACTGATTACGGTCAGACATTTATTCACTGCTTTATCTCTTAGCTGTAAGGCATGTCTAAAAGGCTGAAGGGTAAATATAAGTCAGAACTGAACAAAACATTCCATCTGGAGGTAGGCTTTATGGAAAACCTAATTTTTTACAGATGAAATATGAGATGTTAAGGATCTACTATCTGTGCAGATTTCTTCACATCAGTTAGTAAAACCAGGACAGTATACCATAATCTGTAAATTTGTCAGTCATTTTATATCAGTTTTGTCAAAATTTATTAGATTTGTGTAACTCTGGACCTCTTATCTGGGAACTTTAATAGAGTCATAGTTTGGGTTGGAAGGGACCTTAAAGACCCTCTGGTTCTAGCCCCCCGGCCATGGGCAGGGACGCCTCCCACTAGGCCAGGCTGCCCAAAGCCACCATCCAACCTGGCCTTGAGCACCTCCAAGGATGGGGCATCCACAGCTTCTCTGGGCAGCATGTTCCACTGCCTCACCAGCCTCAGAGTAAAATAAAATAAAATAAAATTCCTGCTAACATCTGATGTAAATCTCCCTTCTTTTAGTTTAAAACCATTCCCCCTTGTCCTGTCACTCTCTGTCAGTGTACAAAGTCACTCTCCGTCTTTTTTATAATCCCTCTCTGTGTATTGAAAAGCTGCAATGAGGTCTCCCTGGAGCCTTCCCTTCTCCATGCTGAACAAACTGAACTCCCTCAGCTTGTCTTCATAGGAGAGGTGCTCCAGCCCTCTGGTCATCTTCGTGGCTGTCCTCTGGACCAACTCTAAGAGGTCCACATCTTTCTTGTGCAGGCGGCCCCAAACCTGGATGCAGAACTCCAAGTGGGGCACTTTTTTCATCTTGAAGAACCTTGGCAATTTTGAAAAAAAAAAATCCATTATGATATTTCTGCAGTATTTTGATAGTTTTCTAACATTATAGGACAAGATATATGACTACAATCTCAGTTTCATTTTCTGAGAAAGAGACTTGAGAATTCTTGTCTTTTAAATATTATCCTTATATCCAGAAAAGAGTGTTTTCCTGTAGGGATAGGAATATACTTCTAGTAAGTTTAATAGCCAGCTCTAGTTCCTGATAATCCTGTGTCAAAGTGGAGAAAGATTAATTTTATGTGAGATACCAGATGTGATTTTTAGGGAGGACATGGTTAGTGAGTTTTTGGTAGGAATGTGAGAAGACTGGATAGGAAATTAGCTGCAATAGTCAATTTTAAAAGAACCTAGCAGTTTTTCTCAAGAAATCCTTCTCCTTACACTGTTAGCTCTTTGGCTCAGTGAGAGTCATTTCCCTGTGTGTTTGTGTGCTGTAGCTTGTGTGGCATTGCATGCAGTGCTATGGGAAAAATAAATTGCAACGTTAGTAACTTGCAAAACCACCCTTCCTGTGTTTCCAAGTCATGCTTCTTTGTATTTGGACTATAAAAGCTGCAATATCCACACTGGTTGAGGTGTGTATCTTTGACTTGAGTTATAGAGATTGTCTACAAAAGTGTAATATATATATATATTTAAAGACTGATAAATAAATAATTTAAGTGCTGCATTACATTTTTCTGGAACTTAGGCAGGTCAAAACATCACATAAATCTAATTAATTTTGAATTATATATATATATATTTACTTCAATTTACATATATGCATTTTGCTACTGACCTTTCCTAATGTAATTTCCAGTTTTGCTACCACTATTTCACACAGTATTGAATTCCAGGCTACTGATTATTGTACCCATTAACAGGGTCAAAGTGGTCAACATGAAGATTTCAAAAAAACAATTTGTTCACATTAGAGACTTCCCATAAACCAGACAAGTCTCTCTTTCAATGTCAAATGTGTAATGACTTACATGAGTGCAAATGGAATAAAATGATTACTAAAATCCTTATATTGGAGCCTTTTGTATAGGCATGGCAGTGAGGTAAATCACTTGTAAGGTGCTGGGGATTAGGAATCAGTATCAGGGCTGCCGCTCCTGTCAGGTTCACTTTCTGAACAAAGATGTCAGTACAAAGATCTTTTCCTGGCAGCAACATAATAACTCTTTGTATCTGTGCTAATACTGTTATGGCAGGGCCAAGTAAAGAAGAAAAATAAAATTGGCAGAGAGAAATGTCTTCAAGCATCATAGAAGGTTTTGAGCTCTTCTTTCACATCATCCTGATGAAGTCTTAGTAAGAACAACCTAAAACAAGCACTGCATCTACAGGTCCAGAACAACTGTGGTGTGTCTTAGTGATGCCTCCAAGTTCATATGAGGAACACACAACGGCCTTTCACGCTTGTGGGCATAGGCCTCGATACAAAATTCTTTGTCTCTGCAGGGACTATCCACCAGAGAGATATGCAGAAAAGCTCCAGGGGAAAAGAGGTCACAGCTGGCTGTGACCAAAGGAGAATAAATGCACTTGGAGAAGGCCATGGCCTGGCCAGATAAGTCAGTCAGTATGTGATGACAGCAGAGGTAGGTGGAGATGCAGTTGCTCTGCCTAAGGACAGAGAAAAAAAAGCAACTCATGACAAGAAGAATTGTGAAAATGAAAGCTGCAGACAGTGTGTAATAGAGATCAATCAATACAGTGAGCTAAAAAGAAGCTGCAGTCCAAAATGACCAAGGCCTGTCTGAGCTGGCCTGCTTGTATGGTTTTTGTTGGCTTTGCTTCTTTATTCTTTCAGGGACTTGATACACATATATATCTCATACACATATACAGTGTGTTTTTTATCCTATTTCCTCTGTAGCTACACTTTCCAGATCCCCTTAGACCCAGCCCTGGACAGTGAAATGCATGCCGTCTACAACATACGGAGACCAGGGATGACGTCCCCCTCAGGATGGGTACTTACGACATTTATGTGTGTGATATGTCTGTTATCTGGGGCTTTGGCAGTGCAACAAGTCTGTTAATGCTGGCCAATAAACTTCTTTTTTTGGGGGGGGAGATATTTATATTACATATTGTCCTCAGTGTTACCCTCATGATACTTAGGGACCAAAAGTATTCACAATTTAACCATAAAGTTATGCACTGACTGTAGTCATTTGTGTTGCATTACAAAGATTGGTAGCAAAGCTGTTTATAACCCGAGGAAGAGGAGGTGGCCCCAGAGCTTTCCCTGGATGCACATTAGGGTCAGCATCACATGTTTTCCCTCAGTCCACATCTGAGAAAGCACAAGTAGTCCCAGACCCAGGTCTTGGCTTGCTGTAGCCTCAGTTCGCACTGCAGAAGGGGAGACACATGCTAGCCACATAGATAGAAACTGGCAGAAATTTTAGTCTTAAACATTTCTCCCACCTCCTGCTTCTTCTCAGGCCCTATGACAACCTTCTCCACCTTTTGTATACCTTGCTTCAAGGCAGGGGATATCCCATCCAGGAGCTGCTGACAGGCAGCCAAGAGGTGACAGGTCCCACCAACAACATCCACCCTGTTCAGCCCTGGTGGGATGCTGTCCTCCACATGGTGTTTGTTCCTTGTTCTCTCACCACAAGTCATGTATTGATATTCTCATCAATATATGCTCTGCCTGCCACTGATTATTGTACCCATTAACTCTCTAGCTTTTTAAGCCTCTACCAAACCTTCCTCATTTCTGCGGCTATTCACACACACAGGTTAGGAGAGTTGTGGCAGTTCATGTGGAAGGGCTTTGTAAGGAGAGTTTCCAAAGGAGTGATAAGTGACTAAATACAATTCTTCCATTCCTTACTATTCTATCCTCATGAGAATGATATCTCTTCTGGATGTATGAAAATATGAAGAGGTTACAAAAACTCTCATCCTGTATGGGAATGTTCTGTCCTTGATCATTCCAGTTTTTCCAGACACTTTTCTCCTTCCTTTAATAAGAAATGCTCATTTAGAGTAATTTAATGTTATTGCTACTTGGTCTCATGTCTCCAGATTTGCCCTGGGTTTTGGCCAATTCCTGAATTTCTTACTTAAGCAAAAGTCCTACTATTCCATGAGGGAAGACAGAAAGTTACTTAGGTTTAAAGTAACTAAAAGCTTCAAGATCCAGCCTTATATTTACCATCATTACTTTTGACATATATATATATACATATATATATATATTTTTTTAAATCATTATTTTTTCTGAGAAATGAGATGTGGCTCTTAAAAACTTCCAGTACTGATTTCCAGTCTGTATTCTAAAACTCAGAAAACTGATTACTGCATACATGAAAATTAGTACAAATCTTCCCAAACTTTATTCCACAGTGAAGTTATTTTTCAAGAAAACAGCAATAAAGCTAAAGCTCACTTTTGAAGCTTTCATATTGCTTAAAGGTAACAGCTTGCCAGTATATCAACATTTTGACCTCTACTATTTCTTCTCATTAACAGACTGTCAAGATGAAAATATATAAAGCATGTGAAATTCAGACTAGCTTACAGTTATATTTGACAGGATCTTTTCAAACTTCATATCTTTTACCTGTGGAAGGAAAGTCCATACACTGATTGTGTGAGTTTAATTTTAAAGCCAAATACTTTTAAAATTGGTTCTGCTGCTGCCCTTTACCTTGGGTTGTGCTAGATGTTTCCTTTATTTTTATTTATATTTGAAACAGAAAGTTACAGCTGGGCACTCATTTCACAATCAGATTTGTTTCTCTGTGTATGTTCTTGCACACTTGTAAAACTTTCTAAATTATCTGTTAAGAAAGTGCAGATTTTTTAAAGTACCAAATGTCTCTTTTAAGATATCTTCTTTTTAGAAATTTTTACTTAAAATCCAAATGAGATCCATGAAAGAAGCTGTCTAGAAACCTGGCAGATTTTCTTTCATTTCCCAGCCCAGTGATAATCTATCTTGTAGCTTTACTCTGGAGCAGAAGAGGCAGCCACTGGTGCTTTGGGAGAGCCAGCCAAGCCCAGCTTTTGTGGCTCTCTGAATAGGTGAGGATCGGAGAGTCCAAGAGCTTAATCCCTTCCAGTCTGGTTGCTGGCATTCCTGGAAGGAGGCAGCAGCTGCAGGAGCTGTGGGATTCCAGGAGCTTTGCTGCAGATCTGAAATTCTGGCCCTGAAATTGTTGATACCGGATACAGGGCATCTGAACCAGGGAAACCTGGCACGCCCCCTTGAACAACCAGATGCAAGAAAATTTGCACAACAGCTTGTCAGAGCACCAGCAGGGTCAAGGTATTCCCGAAACAAGATAGCTTCCTATTTCAGCATTTCTGAAACATTTCGTGTTTCAATCCAAACATTTCTTATGAGTGAAGCACTCATATGTCTTCACAAAATCCTGAAATGACGGAGCTGAAAACAACATTGGGAAGACTTTCCTCTTCCCAAATGTGTTGTTCAAAGACAGAAAATCAATCTTGCCTCTTTACATTTTTCTTTAAATGTCACTTGCATAGATAATCCTCCTTGGCAACATGTGTGCAATATCTAAGGAAATTTAAAAAGGATTAAGTACTTTACTTGAATAGTGACTGAATGTATTTTTGTAGTAAAACCCTTCCACATAAATCAAGTTTGCTAAAAAATCATTTACTTTTACTACTTCTGCATTTTTACACACCATTTTTGGTTTGCTTTAGCTTATTATCAGATATGTTAATTGAAGGAAATTCAGGCAGTCAGAGAGTATATTCATTTTTTTGAAACAAAGACAAGCACATGAAGGTCATCTCACCCAAAGATATTTAGCAAACAGTTTCTCAGAACTGGAAGAGTCTTCTGTAAGGAAGATCTCTTACTGGAGGTTTTAAATTATCTTTGTAGTTGGGAAGCTTTCTCAAATATCAATCTTAAACTTGCAAAAACATATTTTTCTGTGTCACATCATGCATTGAACATGGGGAACCATTGATCATTATCCTCGTTTCTCCAGCCTTTTACATATTTGCAGACTGTTTTGATTATTAATCTCCATGTTCCTTGTAGACTAATTAATTGTATTTCTTTCATTTTCTTTTTCTTGGCTACTGTTTTCCTTGCTATTTGTAATACTGTTGCTGTCCGCTGAACTGTCTCTAAACAATCGGTCTTTCTCTAAGTGTGTATCAGCAACAAGACAAAATACTCCTGCTAATGCCTTGCCAGCACTAAATTAAACAGAATATTAGCTGGTGTATCTTGCATGCAGTATTACGAATTGAGATTTGCCATTTTGTCATAGAGTGATTTTGCTCACTTGTCTTCAGTTTGTGATCTACTTTTAGTCTATTCCAGATCCCTTCCTTGATTTTGCATGTATGTGTGTGTTTATTCCTCCATATATTTACTGCTTTCCACTTTACTGTACTTAATCTTACTGATTTCAAATAATTTCTTGAGATTTTCAAGATCATTTTGAATCCTAATCTTTTCTGCACAGTGATTGTACCTCTTCAAGCTTACAGTTGTCTACAGATTCATCCACTGTATGCTTCCTGCTTTATATGGCTGATGATGGTGTAAAGTAATTGCATTCAGGACAGCTGTTTGCGGGGCCACAGGATGCATGCTTCCTGTTTAATGGTGAACTACTGTTCAATTTCTCCAAGTTCAATTTTTCACCTCGGATCAACCTTATTAGTAAGTTTATCTTGACCACATTTCCCTTCTCAACGTGCTTGTGAGAATACTATTTAAGACTCTGTTAAAGCCTATATGAAGTCAATGTACATCATCTAGCTCTGCCCACCAAGCCAAAAGGATGAAGGAGTATAAGTTGGTTTTACATGGTTTGTTCTGGATAAAGCAAGGCTTGAATACTCTTCAGCAGTGCTCTTCCTGAAGGAGGATCAGGTCCCCTTGCACTTGCTCAGTGCTGAAAGCCTGTGCAAGAAAGGAGAGCATGCCTGGGATGCAGGAGATCCTTGCTGTGTGGCTTGGGCAGGGCAACACGTGCACTTGAGGTGGCACTCCCAAGCCCACAGTCTCCACCACTGGCTTTGAGTATTCCCTTACCACAAACTGATTAGACCACGGCTTTTCAATGCTCTCCAGGATGCAATCAAACATCCAGGAGATGTGCTAGCTCCTGGATAATGAATTTAAGCCTTATAACATTGGAGGTTTCCTTTTCTCCATTTAGGTAATCTCTTCAAAGTTGGACCACTGCTTTACAGACCCCTGTGAGATTTACAAAGGGTGAGCTTAGTCCACGATTTACTTGTAATCTCTTGTTTTTAAAACTTCTCTTCAGCCACATAGTAATGTTAATCGCTTTGGTCTGGATTCTGAAATAATAAAATATAATTACATTTCTAATTTTTTTTCTTTTGCTTCACATGTCAGAAAAGTTTTTTGACTGCTCATTAACCTTTAAAATGTAAAGGCTTTTGCTGTTACGGAAAAAAGTGCCTTCACAGAGGCTCTAAGTGAGATATTTTTCTTAATTTGAACAGGCTTATATTAATGCAGAAGTGGCCCCCATTCCTATGCGACAGCCATTCTGAAATGTAGCTGTCAGCAAAGCAAACTGCGTGTTACATGCCATAAAATGAGAAGTAGTAGCTCTATGTGCTAGCCACTTTCAAAATTAGTTAATTCCTGAAATAAAGTTACAATTACTTCCTGAAATAAAATAGCTAACATTTGCATTTCTATTATTTTATAATTTAGGAATTGGACTTGATGATCCTTTTGCGTCCTTCAAACTTGGGATATTCTACAATTCTATAACATTTATTATAATGTTTGTAAATTTGAGACAGGATCTCTCTGAGGAGCTAGGTCTAAGTGCCTTAATGCTGCCTTTGTATGCAGTAACTTCAATGTGTTCACCTACTAGAAGGAACAAGATGAAAGTTAGATGCCTAAGGTCCCTATAGGGTGAGCTGGTTAGCTAAGAATAGGGTACTGAAAGCCCTGTAGCCTTTGAGAAGGATCCCTCAAGTGTGTCCTACTTAGAGTAGATCTGAAAAACAGATTCCTGCTTTCTCAGCTGAAATTCTCTATCTGAAGACCATTTTCATCTCTCTTTCCAACTACTCTAACCCAATTCGTTATGTATTTTCATCTTGACTTCCTTGTGTGTTTAAATCACTAATCACTTTTGCCGGGACTCCTCTGGTGTATTTTCAGTTTAGTCACACTCTTCTTGAAGTGTTGTGTACCCAGTGACCCCACAACCTGGTGCAGGACAGAGCAGAAGGATCGTGCACCCTGCTGAGAACCACCATGTTGGTACAGCACACTGTGACTTTGTCACTTTTCTGTCAAGCTTCTGCTAGTGGCAAACAGTGCAACATGTGGGCATGTTTACACCAACTGAGCGCTGTGTTGGTGTTGCCTACTCTGTGGGGAGCATTTTTGTAACAGGCTTGACAAATATTTGTAGAAGCCCTAAGGAATCAAGTATCTTATTCTGCTGGTCCAATGTTCAGCGATTCTAACTACCCAGTAAATAAAAAACAACAAGGAACTAATATGAAGCCAAGGACTAACACCCTGCAAAAATGCCATTGGATATTTAAAATGTTTATTAGAAAACATGTGAACAGAAATAACGGAAAAATATTAGATCTATTTTGATTTACAGATATGAAATAATTTCATGTATCATTTCTAGGGGTAAAAAGGTAGACTATATCATACAGCCATTGACTTTGAGTTACATTCAGTCTTTTGGCTATCAAACAGAAAACACTGACCTCTGTAAATAGCTCTGCAGCTGCAGACTGAGTATTTGTTCCAATTTTCCACTGTAAATATCCAGGAAACATGTTTGAGCCCAGGTGAATCTTCATGCTCTGTGGTTTTTAACATTCGCTCTCAATGTAGAGATGGAAATGTTTCTTCTCCCCATAAGCTCTACTGAAGAACGGAATGGGTGGATGCTTAGGCAGCACAGTGCCCACCAGTGAAGTGGTGCGAAGGTGGTCCAGTGTCCCTCTAGTGAATGTAGCCTGGAGTCCCCGAAGTTTTGAATAGCCCTATTCTCCACAGCAGTACATGAAAATATAATCCAAACAAATTCTTAGGGTTTCGTAAAACGGTGACAAAAATCACAGTGAGCTCCACATGAATATAGTGGAGATGGACCTCTTTGTAATTTATTTCTTTTGTACCTTTTTTTAGTTTCCCTATTTCAAACTATGCTGTATAGCTGCATAGTTCAAGGGCTATATGGTATGAATGTTTAGTTCCAAAGGGAAGCAGGAGGTGCACGCTTCAGGAGCATGTATTTGCTTATGAGAAATCCTCTGGTTCCCTGCTAGGGTGTACAGTGTTTTGAAATTCTCATACTGCAGCAGCTGACCATTATATTTACAACAGTTTTAGGATCTTTCAGTCTGTTTCACAGGAAGTATCAAGGTTTACGATAACCTTTCATTTCCTTTTTTTAGTGCACTGCTATCCAGGTCACTAGTAGCTGTTAGAGGAAGCCTCTCACGTGTAAAGTTTCCATACACATCAGCCCTGCATGGCACCGTGCTGCTTAGCCACCATGCTGAGGCAACTGAGAGACACAGCAAGCTGAGCCCAAGCAAGTACGTCCTGCCTCTCAGGCTGGGCTCACAGGTTGGGCTTCTTGCTGTACCAACAGCAGCTCCTGGGTGGTTTGGGCAGAACAGCTGCAAGTGTGGCAGGGTTGAGTTTCATAGAGTATACCATGTAAATACACCCGCGCTGGATCCAACTTGAGAAGAAAAACCCTTCTCACTAGCTCTGGTTTCCCTGTGATTGAATAACAGTAGCTCTTCTCTTTTTCATTATGCACTGAGCTGAAGGCAAAATCAATGTGTTGCTATAGAAATGCCAAAGCCCCAACATATGTGATGTTTGCTTGCAATTTTTCAATTAAAAATACACAAGGAAAACAAAACCCTTCTGCTTCACGATACTTGTGCGTGACAGACGAGGGAGGCAGCCTTGCTTAGACTTTGAGGCAGAGGACAAATAGCAGTGCTGTGCGTGGGTTCTGAGCTCCCGAAGTTTTGCCTGCCCCTCACTCAGCACAGGGGTGTCTGTATATTTGCTCAACAGATCTCACAGAGGAAAAAGCCCTGGTGGGCACATGGCTGGCTGAGGTGTGCTCTCACCGTTTCCTCTGAACCCTCTGTGACCTGACATTACTGAAAACTGTCAGACATTACTTGTGGAAAACCTGGATGATCCCTGACAACAGGGCAGGAATTCCTTCGTGGAGGTATCTGGTAGCACAATTTATGTATGAGTGCTTTGTTATCCACAAAACCCAGGTATGAAAATTTTGTCTTATAGAGGATCCTTGCTCATATTTGCAAATATAGAGTAGTGTATTTTTTATACCAAAGAAAAAGAAAAAATGGTCCAGTGCTGTGCAATATTTTTTACTTCCTTACAAGGACAGAGTGTTGTTCTTACTACTTCACATTTTGCTGTGATTGAGACTTTTTGGAAACATACGTTTATGGCTGTTGTTTTTCAAAAACTGTACAAAACACAGGGTTTGATCTCAAGGCATAACGTTCAAATCATACTTAGGTGAATTAATGAAAGAGATGAATCAATTGATTTTAACAAGTTTTTGGCTGATATGCCAAATATATTGAACCCAGAGCTAACAGGAAGAATAATGCTGGCCTTATCACTGGTCTTATGTCATTTTGGTGAATCATTTATTCAGATTTATGTCTCTTTCCGATTCTTTGATATTAGAGTAGTAATGCAGGGCTGCTGCAAGGATGAATTAATTACATATTAACAAGGAAACAGTTTGACATGTCAGCATTTTCCTCTAACTTGGAATAAGCACCAGGGACTCAGTATTTTATTCTTCTGTGATCCACTCAAAGCTGGGTTGAGTGGTTGTGTTTGGAACACGCATTTTCTCCATGCTCTGCTCCAGACAGCAGCTGGCATCTGATCAACAGATAATGTAACATTTTAAAACTTGCTGTCTTGAAGAAACATCCCCATGCCTGACTGCTCCCTCCCACCCAGCAGCTAAATACTTTCACTAGCTGTCATAACACTTTCTCCCTTTCCTTTAAATTGAAGGTTGTTTACCTAGTATTGCCCTACGTACACACATTAGTTTTGATTAAAAAAGTATATTTTCAAGGTACCATCCTGCAAAGGAATTTGAAATATCTGTATAAGACTGTGGGCTTTGCCCTTTAGCAGCTAGTAATGCCCTTTGTTTTTTCGCATGTTTGCTTTGTATTCTGTCATTACATCGTTCTATCTCAGGTCTCTAAAGAAAAAATAAGAATTTATTTGAGTACATAGGGCCTCAGCTTCTTGATAAGCTTTTCACTGGACCCCCTTCCTCCCAGAAGAGACTTCTCACAAGACAAAAACCATAAATGAATATGTTAAAATCTGGTGATAAGATATGAATGTCCATTGGGCAGCTTAGTTACAGATTTCTTTGTTGTAAGAGAGGTTGAAAGATGCTGCTGTTAAACATTGTGTTTTGCATACTGTAACATGTCTTGGACTTTCTGGAAAGGATTTCACCTAAGTCATTATTTTGACTTTTGAGACCGATTTAGGAGATTCTGTACTATGGACTGATCAAGTTGGAAGGCGACATGAGTCAGGACCTCTAGAAATGTGTGTTTTGTTCGCAAGAGGAAGGGACTACAAAGATTTCCTGGCTTTGGCATTCTAATTTCTGCTTCATTGATTAGTTCTTTCTATTCTTCTTCCTCCTGATGAATTAAGATTAATAAGTGGCTTTCTTCTTCTTATATTCCTTTTTATTTATTATTTCATTATTTACAGCTAATTGGTGGTGATAATGGCATATAGCTTTTTTTTTTTTTTTTTTTTTTTTTTTTTTTTTTTGTAATAGATCCAGCACTACAAGATCCCAAACACTTGCCTCTGCACCTTGGTCTGCTGAAAGAAACCTTACGACTGCAGAGCATGTAATCTGGAAGAGGCTGGTGGGCACGTATTTTGTATGTATAAAGCAAGCTGCAGTGAATAGGAAGTGGGGATTTCAGGTCAGAAGAAATACGTGACTTGAGAGAGGTAGTTTTTTGGGGGAGTGCCTTTCCAGGTTCCTCAGTGCTGCGAGATCAGCATGTCAATGAAAAATAGCGGTCCTTGCTCATTGCACTTGTCCATGTGTCTTGCAAGCTGATGAGAGGGGAATGCTGCACTGCAGCTTCTGGGAAACTACTTGAAGGGTAATAGCCATGTTAGAATAAAAGCAGTAGCAGTTTTCACTTCACGCAGTGAAAATCTCTGGGGCTGGGTGATTCTAGGAGACAGCACATCAAGAGGACGCCCATGGCAAACGGATTTGTGTTGTCAGTGCTGCAGGTTGAAACTGGAGAAAATGTGGCTGTGATGGCCACCATCTTGATTAATGCACAGAGGAGTGAACTGGAAAATATTCAAAGCTAAAATGCTTTTGCTTGAGTAAGCATCAGTTTGACAGGGCTGTAACAGACTCCAGTTCTCTGAGCTGCAGGCAAGGAAAGGATCTGTAAAACAGTCACCTGGATTATAAACATCCTCTGCTTGAGGAAGATCCAGCACTGGAATCCTAAGTCTATCTCCATCTGAATCCCTCTCAAGCCCATATTTATACACTAGTCTGATGATTATTTGAGGACAACCGTGGGCACAGTTTCAAAGAGGCAGGCAGACCACTTGCCCTACTGCTGCAGTGTGCATACAAGCTCTGGCTTTCCACTGCGTAAACAGATTCTCTTTCCTAGCTCAAGAGACATTCGCTAGCTTTCCCTGTATTTGTGATGCCAATGGCTATGTCCTAAGTTCTGAAAATCCACAACTTTACTGCTTGGGATTTGAGAGAACTATCTCTGGAAGTATGGATTTTGCTGATGTACTCTATGCTGACAGATTTTTTTTTTTAATACCATTCTTGCTGAGAGAATTTTTTTATTTTTATTTTTAATACTCAGGACTGGGAGGGCCTGGATTCCACACTCTTTCACTGTAGTTAATAGGAGTAATAGGAGAAAGAGGGAGAGAACGGCTCCTCCTGGGAAACATTTTACAGCACATTGTATTTTCACATGACATTTCCTGAAAATCAGCTTTTTAAAACTTTTCCTTACGAGGAGAGACATCAAGACTATTTATCTTTCCTTTCTAGCCTAGGGTGATGGTGACTTTACTCAGTATTTATGCATGTATGCATATTTGCAAATGCCTAGAAACTGTGGTTTGACCCAAACTTTTCACAGGAGCTGACTGCAGAATTCAAAGTAAACCCAAAATATGGATTTGTCTGAAGTTTAGGGATACATGAGTATTTTCCAGGCCTGAAGCTCCATCCTTGATTGTAGTTGATTTGGAACTTCACTTAAGATAAAGAATGAAGGCATGTGTTTAAATACGAAATATTTCTGTCAACTGAGTTTAAAAGCAAACATAGCTTGAAGATTCATTGGAGAATCCACTGGGAAGAAAGCCAAGAAGAAGCCATGTGTTTTATTTTAAAATCTTACATTTATTTTTTTTTTAGATAATAGACTTCTTCCCAAAAGAAGAATGACAACATGTTAAGTCATCACCAGAGGGCCTGCATTTACTTCTGCAGTGTGTTGGAATACAAGACTCATGAAGAAGGAGCAAACTGAGTAAAGTATGAGTAAGCAATTATAGGAAAGAGAACTTGCTCACCAGTTGGTTTTTGTCAAGCTCTTGTAGTCATGGCCCCATGCATAAAATGCTTCTGGAATATTTGTTCTTAAATATTTATTTTTAAATGGTCTTGCAATCTGAGTTCATAACATGGATGGCATGAGGTTGGGTTTAACTCTTACCCTAAATAGCTCTCAGAAATAGCTCATAGCCAGGGCCTATCTATAATAGAAGACAACCTAAATGAAATAAATTAATTATTTATACAAAATTGATTACTGTGAGAATAATGTAATATGTACTAAAAGCTGTTGTCATGAAACAGTCATGGTGTCTGCAAGATTGATGGTCTCAGGATGATGGGAGCAATTTTTAACAGGTCAGAAGAGGACGAAAAAAGCATGGAAATTTTAACTTCTGGAAGTTAGTAAATTTAGGAATAAGATGTTTTAGTGCACATGGAGTTGTGCTGCTTATAATATGTAGAATTTATACAGTATTCTGTCTTCTGTTCCCCTTGACACAGTTATAGAAGTATAATATGGGCTTCTTGTAACCATAATAATAAACAAATTTTAGGAAGGTTGAACTCTGCAGTTCAATCCAAATATCACCATACAAGTCTTTTTTTAGTAGTTAGGGAACTCGTCTCCAAAACTCTCCACCATAACAAAAAAACCTGAGTGTGTTCAGTTCATTTCCACATGGAGTGATAAGCTCAGATTTCTATTATAGAAGTTTTTAAAACAGAGGCCAGAATTCAGCTATGAATAGAACAGCACTTTAAAAATTACGAAATGTCAAACGATGACAGCTGTAAAAATTTTCTGTCATTCCAAATCTGAATTTCATTCAGACTAAACTTCATATATATAGAAGGATTCCCAGCTATATTCTATCTTGGATTTATATGCATATAACTTCCACTTTCAGATACAGTGGAATACAACAGCAAGAGTTTGAATTCTTGATCTGAGGGTAGGCTTTATGTCAGATGTATGCATATTTTCATGAAAACCAAGATGAGACATTGGTTTATCTAGGCTTAGAAGCATGAAATGTTCCTCAGGGTTAATTGTTTAGCCCGTTAAAACCAATTTGCTTCCTGGTTTATAAAACAGCAGTGCACTAGTGCACTAAACACTCTCACATAGTCTGTGGTAAAGAGTATCTACTGAGAATAAAACATCTCAGTGTGATATATGAAGGTCTCTTGATCCATTTTTTTTTCCTAGTTTGTCTTCTAGTTTGTTTTTTATATGTGGACTTAAGGACTTATGTAATTTTTTTTTCTCCTTCTACTTTATTTCCTTTTATTTTCTTTACATAAATAAAGTGGAGAGAAGGCTACTAACTCTGGAGATCATGCAGAGCTGGCTTTAGGCTACAGTTAAGATATGCAGTTGTCTATGGCTGTAGGTTGCCTGGACCAGCCATGGTGCTGATGCCTGCGTGGAGGCAGGAGGAGATGGAGAAGAGTACTCTGCACTGCCTCAATAGCTGAAGTTTACTGTTGCTCCTGATGTCAAGGAATGTGTTGGTGAGTATGTGTGACCCAAGACATGATCATTCCCCTTCTGTCCCACTGTGGGCATCAGAAGCTGCTAACATTTAATTCAAGACCTGTTCCCAGGCTTCCTGACCCGGTCTCCTCTTTCCCATTCTTGGCAGGAGGAGCCCAACTCTGGCCCAGGCTCTCTGCATCTTCAGTGACATGCTATCATGCTGTGTATAGAGAGAATAAGTTGTGTTCGTCCAGGAGATGGGAAGGTAGTTGATGTGAAAATATGGATCTTTTGAAGAAGAGCTTCAGAGGTGCTGAGCAGGTCCTTTTTCCTTATGCCTTTGCTTATGCTTATCTCTTCCCTGGAATACTGTTGGTACTGCCTTCACTGGTCCAGGAGTGAAGGCAGTATCAAGCCTAAGCTTACTGTAACATTATAAATATTCAAGAAACTGACAGGGAAGGCGATTGTGTTAGTCTTCAGGAAAATATATTTTTCTTTTTTTTTTTTCAGCAAGAAGTGTTCAAAAACCTCCACCTGAGTAGTAAGTAATTCAGTCTCTAGGTGATAAGGTGGGCCTTAAACCAACCCTGAAAGACAGTGGGGATAATTGGACTGTGGTATCATATTGTAACATTTAAAATTGTTTTCTGGATTTATTTGCATGAGATATCTTAGGGAAAATATCTGTACACTAAATAACTTTGCAATTATTTATAAATTGTCACAAATATTGTAGGCAGTGAGCCAGAGGAGCTGGTGATGCTGCTTTTTAAGGAAATACATTATGGTTGATACTACTGAAAGGTGGTTAGTTGGCTTTTATTAAAATCACATTTAAAAACATTAGATAAACTATGCTGAATTAGGATGAATAAACAAAAAAGAGGGCATTGCCATGCATATCAAGGATACTGTTACATGTAATTAAGAATGAAGTATGCATAGACAGCAGGTATGGATCATTGGATTCACCTGAACGCAGTACGTGGGAGCCCTTTTTAACACTCCTATGAGCAACTAGTAAGGTGCCATGTAGGAAGGCTGGTAATGGTTAAAAATAGGAAAGAAAACCTTTCTTTGGAGGCTGGACACCTTTTGAAGTGAATGAATTGTGGGGATATGTGTGATTTTTGGGTAATGTGCTTCTCTAGGGCATGGAGCCTTGAGTGCTCTGGCAATGACCACACGTCCCTGGACCAGTCTTCTTGTAGAGCTGTGCCTACAAGGCACAATTTGATCTAATCTGTCCTGAAACTCTGGCTTTACTGCCAAGATTATGTTGCTGAATATCTTCTCTTCCTTCTAAGGAAAGCCTTTGCTGGTCCCAGGGCTTGCTTAAGTGTGGGGCTGCGAATCGGCAGGAAAAGTTTGCTCTGAATTTGTTCAGGGGCAGGATGAGAAAGCACTGAAAAGTAAGTGATATGTAAACATAAGGCCATTTACACCACTTGTGTATCTGAAGATGCATGTATGTTTTTTCTCACATTTGTTTTAGAACACTGTCTTCTTTAGAGTATGTTATTCATCCCTACAGAGGGCCTCAGTGGAGATTAAAATTACAGTTATTACTTAAGAGGCAAGAAAAATAATTTTCCTGAGACTGGAAGTGCTTTTGTGGAATGTATTGTATTATATATACATTTTTTTAAAAAATATATTTTAAGGGCTGAGGAAGCTTGGATCAATTCATGTTTTTACAAAAACGATGGTTGTTCATACCTTTGTGTCTCTGAATCTTGAATGGACTGAGTTAGAGACTTTTTGTCTTTGAACTGTCCAGTTCAAAAAAGTTTGTTTGTCATATGTTAGCCAGTACTATGAACTGTGGTGTATCTTTATGTAATGCTAAGCCTTCTACTCTAACTTCTGAAGACAACTGCTCCATTATTTTTACCTTTTCATCTCACAGAGAGGATAAATGTTCCTCAAGAAAAAAACCTGTTTGGGAGGCTGTCCAAATTTGGATTAATCTCTGAGGTTTCTTATCCTTTTTTTTTCTGGTTTTAAGGTTAGGCGAACTCAGCCTTTGGTGTAAGCACCTGTTACCTGTCTAAAGAAAAAGAAATTTCTATGTCATAGAATCATAGAATGGCTTGGGTTGGAAGGGACCTCATAGATAATCCAGTTCCAACCTCTCTGCCATAGGCAGGGACACCACCCACTAGATAGGTTGCTCAGGGCCTCATCTAACCTGGTCTTGAACACCTCCAGGGATGGGACATCCACAGCCTCTCTGGGCAACCTGTGCCAGTGCCTCACCACTCTCTGAGTGAAGAATTTCCTCCTAACTTCTAATCTAAATCTCCCCTCATTTAGTTTAAAATCATGCCCCTTGTCCTGTCATTATCCAATTGAGGAAAGAGTTGCTCCCCATCTTTTTTATAAGTCCCCTTCAAGTACTGACAACTGTTGGTGTCTTGGTTTCAAGCTGGGATAGAATTAATTTTTTTCCTAGTAACTAGTATAGTTCTACATTTTGGATTTAGGATGAGAATAATGCTGATAACACACTGATTTAGTTGTTGCACAGCAGTGCTTGCACAGAGCCAAGGACATTTCAGATTCTGGTGCAGCCCTGCCAGTGAGGAGGCTGGGGGTGCACCAGGAGCTGGGAAGGGACACAGCCAGGACAGCTGGCCCAGGCTGGCCAGAGGGATGTTCCTTGCCATGTGGCATCATGCTGAAAAACAAACTGGGGTGAGGCTGGCCGCAGCAGCGTGGGAGGGATGCTCTGCTTAGGGATGGGATGGGCATTGGTCAGCGGATGGTGAACAATTGCATTGTGCATCAGTTGTTTGTATATTCCTTTATCACAATTATTGTAATTATTTTCCGATCATTTTCTGGTTTATTAAACTGTCTTTATCCCAACCTATGAATTTTACTTTTTTTCTTTTTCTTTTTTTTCCTGATTTTTCTCTCCCATCCCACTGGGAGAGGGGATAGTGAGTGAATGTCTATGTGGTGCTTGCCTGTCTGCCAGGTTAAACCAGAACAGTCTGCTGCCTTCCTGCCCCTGTCTGACTAACAGGTTCAGTGGAGGACCGAGCTAGAGATAGTGGTTCAGTCTTCCACAGTGGTCTGTAATTGTCATGCTCAATCAATGAGGACAACACAGGTATAATTACATAATAGAATGCAGGGTGTTATCAGTATTCAGCACAAGGAAAGATCAAAGGGCCCACAGAAAACATGTTGGCAGGAAATGAAATTTGCTTTTTATCTTTCGTTATCTGTAGCACAGTGTTGGCATTTGGTCCTATCTTTCCTCAAGGTGAGTGCAACCTGCATTTGTAAGATTCATTGCAAGCAAAAATGTGAACTGAAAGGCAGTGTAAAATCTGATATGAAAACTGGGCATGATAAATGTGAGCTGACCTTATATGAAGTAGTCTAACTTCGTTTCAAAAATGCTAATTTTCATCTGTGAACATTGAGGAGTGTGTTTGAAACTACTGCATGTGAAAGGAATTTCTCTGAGAAACATAATCCCACTGACTAGGCTGCAACGTTCTAATTAGTTGTTTCTTGCCTGTTGGTTCTACATTTTTTTACTGCACTTGAAGAACAATTTTAACAATGAAAAGTCAGATCCTCAAAATGTAGGAAGCAGCAGGATAGAGGTTACCTTTGCACATTTTAACCTTTTTTTTTTTTTTTTTTTTCTCATGATCTTGTGTTAAGAGTGTCTATTTAATGCTGGGGCAACAATCCTTTTTAATTTTTTTTTCATTTCCTCAGGCCTTTATTAGATGAACAGGATGGATGATGCATGCATCATGACCAGCTATTTGGTGTTTTTCTGTCCTTAGTTTGCAGGGGGGGATATGCTGTAATTATTAAACAATATTCAAATGCTGATTTGAAGACAAGTGATGCACTTTTTTGTAGTACTTGAGTGCATCCCATGCATCAGTAAATTGTCTCAAAAACCTGGAAAGATGAGGGGATATTCTCATCTGTATTTTATAAAACTGATGCACAGAGGCAGTTGGTGTGGCAACTGTGTTGGTGATCCTCAGTAACTGAGACACCTGATATGTTTTTTAGAGTATTTAGTGTCACGTAGTAGTCTGTATATCAAGCGCAATATATATTGCTTTCAGTTACAGCCTACAGTATTTGGTTCTTCTTTAGATCAAACCTCAAAGAAAGACTCCTCTAGAAGAGTAAAAGCTTACCAGAAATGATCAACTTTGCAATAAGTGGCCTGTGTACTTGCAACTACCTTATAGAAACTCCTTGACAGAGCTGGAAGAAATTTTATAATCTTATAATCTTCTAATTAGAATCTTGTTTTGTAATTCTAAATCTAATTTTCAAGGGCACTGTACAGTTGTTTTTATGTTTCTCTTCCTGATATAATCTGTCTTGTTCACAGAATTGTAGAAAAATTTAGGTAGGTGGAGACTTCTGGACATCATATGCTAGCCTTCTGCTTAGAGCTAGCACCACATCAAACTTAGTCCATATTACTTGGAACATTGTTCATTTGATCCTTGAAAATCTCCAAGGATGAAAATCCCAAAACATCTCTGGAACATCTGCTAAACCACTGTTAGAAGAATTTTTTGTTATTTGTGTCTGGAATATCATTGCAATTTGAGACCATTGCCTGTTTGTCATTTAGTGTGCCCCTCTGAGGAAAGTCTGTCTCTCTTTCCTTGTTACCCCAGCCGGGTAGTGAGAGAGAGCAATTGGATTCTCTTTTATTTTTTTCTCTTAGGGATTAGAGAAACCCAGTTTCTTCACCCTCTCCTCATATGTGATCTGCTCTGACCCACAGTAGCAATCCCCTGTTGGACTTTCTCAAACTTTCTGATATCTCCCTTGCACTGAGGTCTGCTTAAAAGGGTACAGAACTCCAGATCTTGCCTCATGAGTGTCACAGAGGAGTAATCTCTTTGCACAACTTGTTGGTTACAGTCCTGTTAAAACAGTGCAGTAGGCAATGGACTTTCACTGCTGCAAGAGCATGCCGCTGATGCATGTTTAACTTCCTGGCAGCTCATTTCTCTAGCTAGTTGAAATAACTGTTAATGTCAACCCTGCCCTTCAACTTATTAACCACTGCGTCCCATGTGGAGTTATCCAGACACTCAGTGTGCACCCACTCCCACTTTTCAGGTCACTGATGAAGGTATTAAAGAGAGTGAGACTCAGTATTAATTCCTGAAAAACACTTGTAACTGTTAGACCTTGAGCTACAGTAATACTTGATTATATTAACTGGTAGACCAGCAGGTTTTGAACGCTTCACCACTGCCCTTTGACCCCAGCATCCAGACAGTCTTTTCCTTAGTTGCATTACAGTTCACCCATCCTTGTTAGCTTTTCAGATAAAATAGAAGGCAAAAATCACAGGATGTGATTACATCCACTGGTCTCCCTTTGTCAGTAGAGCCGGTCACTTCGTTACAGAATGCAATCAGGGTGGTCAAGCATGACTTATTCTTGGTAAATAGAGGGTGGCTATTCTCTATTCTGTCACATTCTTCCATTTCATGCACCTGGAAGTGTCTCCAAAAACCTACCAAGTAAGGTTGTGTTTCCTTTTCTTGTAAAGAACTATGGTTAGGTTGGCTGGCCAGTATCTCTCAAGATCTCTCATCTTGTGTTTTTCTGAAGATGGGTGTAGTATTTTTTTTCCAGTCACTGGGGACTTCTTGCAATTGCCATCACCTTTCAGGGGTGATAGATTTGCCCAGTAGAGATATGAGCAAGTGCCTTTTTCTCACATCTTTCTGTCCAGTTTCCAGTTTGTGTAAGGATGAAAATACATTATAGATAGGAGTCTTTTTACTGCATCATCCTGTTTCATTGACACAAGTGTGGAATCAGGGAGAGATTTAGTGCAAAAGTAAAATTAAAGTTGTGCAACTAAGAAATTATATGGTCTCTTTCCAATTTTTCAAATTATCTGCAGGAGAGAAGGGTTGAGACAACCCACATGAAGTGAAAATAAAGGCTATGCAACACTTCTGTAAATTAAACTGTAAGAACATATGTAGTATGTCTGTAAGTTTAAAAAATTTGCAAACTGTAGCCTGTAGACAGTAGGAACAGCTTTGAAGAGCAGAAGGCAAAGTAGGGGTGATCTGAGAGCTGTGTGCTCTACATGTGTCCCCAGTGCTGACACCGTGCCACAGGCTGGCCTGTGAGAACAAGGCAGGGCTGCCTGTATGCATCAGTGTGTTATTGAATTACTGAGAGTTTTGTGATTGATAATACACTTGCGTCAAGTGGACCAGAAAGCTTCTTGTTTATGATAATTGATAGCTTGTGTGGAATTATACCTGAATGTCTAGAACACTAGTTGTGAAGAGCTGGATATTTGACACATTGCTGATTGTAACAGCTGTTGTTATGCTAGGCCCTCTGATAGCTCACTAGTGGAAGGCTATGTACTGGTTACTGGAACTGTGAATGCATTTGTGACTGGGCTGTTCCAGGTCTAAAAAGTAGTGAATGTGTGATGTGATCCTCAAAATGCAAGTTTGCTCTGTCTTAAAAGTGACAAATCTACCCCTGGATATATGGAGGCTAAATATGTCATTTTTTCCAAATACTAGTTTTCCAAACATACAGCTTTCATATTCCCTAATCTCTCAAATGAATAACATACTCCTTTGCATGCAGCCCCAAGAGCCTAGCATGCTCCAGATTTATACTTTGAATGTCTCCTCTGTGCCCATATGTTCATAGTTCAAGATGGTGGCAAAATCAAATTGGTTGATTTTCAGAACTATGGCAAGCCTTCTGAATTAATCTCTGCTATGTGGGTTTCTTTCTGTTTTATTTTGAGATTGTTCTAAGATTTATCAGATCTTCATTTCTGAGGTTTCTCTTCCCTCACTGGGGCATAGTGTAGACAAAGAAAGCAGAAAGATGGTAAGTGCAAAGCAGAATTTGGCTTCAGTTTTGAGCATCCAGAAACAGCAAGTATCCCATGAATATGTGACATTTATTTGGGAGTGTTGCAGAAATCAATCCATACTGAACTGTTAGGAGGATAGCTGTGCAATATTGTCTTTATTTTTACAGATGAAGAATCATATAACATACCCATGCTGTAGGATGAAAGGCAGGTGTGCCATGACTAAACAGATGGAATCAGAGGTAGACTAGTCATGTTAGCCTCAAGCAGTGTTGAAGTTAATAAACCCTACATCACAGCCAAGAAAATCTACTTGAGTGCAGCACCATGCTTTCATGGTTATTTTGCTTTCAGGACTGTAAGTGCAGATATGTCTGCCTATTGCAGTACCAGCTCAGGTCAGGCAAGCTGGTGGATCATGAAGATTTGCCTCCCTCAGGCTGAGGGAATTGGGGTTGTTCAGCCTGGAGAAGGGAAGGCTCCAGGGAGACCTTACAGCAGCCTTCCACTACTTAAAAGGGGACTATAGGAAGGCTGGGGAGGGACTCTTTGTCAGGGAGTGTAGTGACAGGAGAAGGGGGAATGACTTTACACTAAAAGAAGGTAGGTTTAGATTAGATTTAAGGAGGAAATTCTTCACCATAAGGGTGGTGAGGCACTTGAACAGGTCACTCACAAAATCTTAGTCTCTTCCTTGTTGTTTTTCATACTCCATTTTTCATTAATGAAGTCAGCTTTCTCATAAATGCTCAACTATCTATTGCCATTTGGATCAAATAAAGGTTGCTTTCTCAATAGCTCTTACTGCTTGGGCTCAACTGACTTTTTTTTTTCTTTTTTTTTTTTCTTTTTTTTTCTTTTTTTTCTCCTGTGTAACAGTTGTTTCCATTATCAAGCTTCTAAAAATGGAAAATCCAAAGAAATGAAAAGTAGGTGGGTGCCTAGCCCCATTTGAAAGTGTATTCCTTCCTAGAATCCATCTCTGACAATTTACTACTTCTCTTTTTCTAAATTTCTTTGGTCATAAACTAATAATATTTAAGGGTTTGACTTTTGTTAGTCAGAAATAAAGCAAATACTGAAGCAAAAATGAAATTGTTGGCCTTGTCTGAGTTCATAAAACATGGCACAAGTATATTCTTGTAGTACTCTGTGGTTGGTTCGATAAATATCAACTAGTGTAAATAGGGAATAGCTTCACTGGCTTAAAAACATTAACGTGTTTAAAAGTTGTCAGAGATGAGGATCAGGTTCATTTTTTTTTTTGTCGTACGTGAAGCACTCGTTGCATTAGAGTTAATGTATTTCAATCTCTACAAGAATTCGTAAATGTCAGTTGACTATTCTATAATTTGATGTGTCTCTCTTAAACTTTTGTTAAGATCGATTCATGAACACAATGAAGCTTACTTGTTACTGTTGTAATTTGGTGATTTGTTACCTCTCCCTTTGCATACCAGTTCATTATACAAGGGTAAAAGATGTTAGAGAACCATCTCAGCATTTATCTGCTTAGAAATTCCACATGTTCTGTGGCCAATGTTCGCTTTTATCTTATTACCAATTTATTGTTGGTTTACTCAATAATTTAGTAATATACCTTTTAAATGTGTAAATATTAAATATGTTCTTATGTTATCTGTTAATTCAGCAGTGCAGAAATGTGTTTAGTTGTGTTTTCTTTTCCATCTTTATTGCTGAATTGTATATTCCTTATTGTGTGTGAAACATGGAACCTACACAGGGTTCTGGACCTGGTTATGGCTCATGAGGCTTTGTTTTTCTTCAGATATAGTGAATATAGTGAACTCCCTGTACTGTTAGTACTACACTCATAAGACTACTGAAGTTAATACAATTTTGAATTCAAGTGGTTGGTTTGAGGGTGAATGAGATCTTGCTATGTAATCATTCTCTGACTTGTTTGAAGTCAAGAACTGTAAGTGCTTGTCTTGATTTTGAGATTTACATTCTGGTGCAGATAAGCTGATGCTGCAAAATGTAGCTCTTTGTGAGCTGTCCAGTATTTAACGGTGTTGGACCTTAGATCATAACTTAATCTGTAATTAAACCAGGGTTATTTGTGAAACCAACGGGAATCATAATGCTGATTCGGAATTTTGGGGGGTGTGTTTGCGGGGAGCTTTGGTTCAGGCTTATAGCTCTGAAAGAGAAAAGCAGAAACTGAATGAAAAATTTACCACAAAGTACTAAGGAAATTATTTTATTATTGTGTACTGAGTAATAAAATGAGGAGCCCTGTTCTAAAAGCTATAACATAAAAGTGCTAAATGCACTCAGTGTTAAATTAGATCACAGGTTAAATGATTCATATACTTTATATGTACCATAATGATAACTCCTTTAACTTTTAAGACTCACAGCTGGAGTTCTTGGCAGACTGTTATTGGAAGGGAAAGTCTGAATGAAATTGAAATTTAACTACCAACCCCAGTAGAAAAAGAAAGTTAAGGTCATATATGTAGGTCTCTCTCAGTAGGTTTTCTTGATCTCAGAATCAAGTAAGAGCAAATGCTTAGCGCCTTATTTACACTACAAAAGAGAAATGACATTGTTGATAATGTAGTAAGGAGGACCTAGCTGTTTCTGGTTTACACAACTGCCACTTGGCAAGGCTTCTAATTATGGGATAAATCACTATCAGGTGAAAAGATGTGATAATACCCTTGGTTGAGATAAGTTTCACTTCTGTGATGGGTTTTAAGGTTATTTGTACTGCAAATTTTTAAGAAGTGCCTTGAAAATGGAGTCTAAATTTGTAGTTGTCCATCTTTTAGGAACTCCTAATTTAGTTAATTTACAGTTACGTTACTTGACAGCCTTTTCTCTTCCTTGGGCTGAGCAAAGGTTAAGTTGTCTTTCATTGCAGATTTTCTGAGAAGGGTTGTTAGGGTGCTGTTGCAGTGCAGCAGCATAAGGTAACTGCCTTCTCCTCCATTCCCATAGTGTGACTTGCATATGATTGTCTTGCAGGCAGGCAGTATCAGTTGGCTGCTTGGTGGATGGTTATATGCTTGGTAATGAGTCAGTACAAATGAGTCAGTAGGTTGAAGCAGGTGATGATAGAGACCCCATATGTACTCTGAACATCATTTGGTTTTTGTAGTTTGGATTAGATTTAGTCTGGTTCCTGTCATCGTCTGTCCTTGCTTTGTGTTTCAGGGCTGTATAAAAGAAAGTTAAACCACATATTTGTAGTTGCTTTCCTACTGTAGTGGGCTGCTTCAAAAATACCCAGTGTCTTTCTGTTTCACACAGATGGTGCATGTCACAGACCCTGCTGCCATTATGCATATAAAACCTCACACACAGGAGAAGGGTTGTTATCACCTGTGGTGTGCAGGTGCTTGCCTGTGCTGCCCACACCGCATAGGAGCCCATGTCCCATTTTACTGTCTTTAGCACATTCTGCCTGGAAGTGCCTGTGGCTGTATGATAGTAAGACAACAGACACTGTGTTACAGACAGGATTTTCCCAAGTCCTCAACTGGGAGTGCTTGCCAACCTTCTGGAAGATGCAGATGAGCTTGCTTTTCCATCTTGTACTGATAGAGCAAGGAGTAAGGCCCTCAGTCTTTGCTGCCCTCTGCAAATAGTTTGAGTGATGGTTTTATAGGATGTTTGTGTCTTTGGGGATGAGGCGATGGGCATGCTGAGCATCTTTCTAGGAATCTGGCAAATGGGGTGGACAGAAAGTGGTTACGGGCCCAAAGCTGAACACAGTACTTGAGGTGCGGCCTCACCAGAGCCGAGTACAGGGGGAAAATCACCTCCTTAGACCTGCTGGCCACACTGCTTCTTATACAAGCCAGGATGCTGTTGGCCTTCTTGGCCACCTGAGCACACTGCTGGCTCATATTCAGCTGCCTATCAACCAGTACTCCCAGGTCCTTCTCTGCCAGGCAGCTTTCCAACCACTCATCTCCCAGCCTGTAGCTCTGCTTGGGGTTGTTGTGCCCCAGGTGCAGGACCCGGCACTTGGCCTTGTTGAACTTCATGCAGTTGACCTCAGCCCATTGGTCCAGCCTATCCAGATCCTCCTGCAGAGCCTTCCTACCCTCGAGCAGATCTACACAGGGGTCTGGAGAACAAGTCTTATGAGGAACGGCTGAGGGAGCTGGGGTTGTTTAGCCTCGAGAAGAGGAGGCTCAGGGGAGACCTCATCGCTCTCTATAGGTACCTTAAAGGAGGCTGTAGAGAGGGGGGGGGTTGGTCTATTCTCCCACGTGCCTGGTGACAGGACGAGGGGGAATGGGCTAAAGTTGCGCCAGGGGAGTTTTAGGTTGGATGTTAGGAAGAACTTCTTTACTGAAAGGGTTGTTAGGCATTGGAATGGACTGCCCAGGGAGGTGGTTGAGTCACCATCCCTGGAAGTCTTTAAAAGACGTTTAGATGTAGCCCTTAGTGATATGGTTTAGTGTAGGACTTGTTAGTGTTAGGGCTGAGGTTGGACTAGATGATCTTGGAGGTCTCTTCCAACCTAGACAATTCTGTGATTCTGTGATACCTCTGAGTGCTGCTTTCCAATGTGGTAAGTGTAATGAAAAGGAATGGATTCATAGTTTTTCCCTGTGCCATCCTCCCTCTTTTATCCCCCAAGCATAGGTGTCTTTGTCGCTGGCCAGACTTGCCTTCTTCACCTGCAACCTCCTTGGTCACAGTTTTCTACCATCTGCTTGTGGCAAGCAAAGTGCTTTAACCATGTCATCCCAGTCTTTTATATATTTGCCCTTCCTTGTTGTTGGCATGAGGCAGATGTTCCTGTAGGAAACCTTGTAAGCCTATATACCTGAGTGATTTTCTAGGGAAAATGCAGCCTACAAGTGACTGTGTCATAGCCTGGGAGAAGGGTGAGGTGATGGAAACCTTCAAGTGCCTAACAGTCATTATGCTCTGTGATGCTGAGTCAGAAGAGGTGTGTGCTGGGAGGGGCAGGAATGATGCTTTACCTGTCGATATCATTTCTAATTGGTGTCAGGGAAGTGACATATCAATAGCTAGGTCAGATGCTAATTTTCATCATGTTGATCCATTGCTACAGTATGAGCTTGTGCTTGTCTGGGTGTGCTGAGGACTGCCAGCTCCCTGGGGCTGGATACCATGGCGCCTCCCCATGAGGGTGGCAGGACAGGGCCTGACAGCTGGGCCCCTTCCACAGCCCCAGCTGGGGGCAACGGGGCAGCATCAGCACTGGGCACCTCCTGCGGATGGGCCAAGGCCAGGGCTGGACACAGGTCTGGGTGTCGGCCTGGCTGGGCAGGGCCATGGCTGGGCAGGGCTGTGAGGAGCTGGAGCCCAGCCCTGCCATGGCCTTGCTGGGGCAAGGGTTGAGAGCCCTGGTGACATGGCGGCATGGGCCTGGACAGTGGGAGTAGCCCTGGAGGACTGGGAAGGGACACACAGTGCTGTCTGAGTCCTTGGGGCCTGCTCAGTACTTTACTTAATAGATCACTTAGATTCATATTTAATTGCAGGTTGCTCAAATATCATTTCTTGTTTGTGATATAGTAATGTTTATGATTCTCAGCTTAAAACCCCAGGAGATTTTTCTTTTGCACAGTGTAGCAGAATGATTAGGAAAGGAGCCAGCTCTCTATTTGATGTTACTGAGAACAAATGAGGACAATTTAAGGGGCTTACATATTCAAGTTTAAAACACTTTTGTTTTGAGAAACAGTTTTTTTTTTTTTCTTTGTGCCCTCTAATACAGGCTAATTTATTTTATTTTATTTATTTTTTTATGTCTTTTCAGGGACCTGTTTACCCTGCGGGTGCAGAATCAGAGCAGCTAACGAAGGATATTGATGTGGGTTCAAAGATGGGTTTGCATGAATTTTGTGCCAGAAGCTGCCTTCACTTAACTGAACTGTAAGAGGGTAGTTGTTGCCCAGGCTTAGAGGAGGGCCAAGATAGCCTATTAACTTCCTGGTGAGCAGAGGAATGCTAAACAATTGAGGACTGGGGACTGATAAGCTGTGTGTTAATTGAATGTGCTGTTAAAAGTTAGAGTACTTGGTTTTCATGTGTCAAAAAATGTGGTTCTAAGGTAATATTAAATTGTATTTGTTATGACCCCTGCGGAAAGGTTGAAGTAGGCATGTCTTTAATACACAGTTGTTCAGGGCCTCAGAGATTCTGTAAAACTTGCCAAGATAAAATGTAAATTCTATAGTATTATAATAAACCTGTTTTAAAATTAACTGGAATCATATTGTCATGTGATGAAACTAAGCGTCTATCTCTGTTGATTTCATCAGGATTGATATAGGGGCACAATAGAAGTGCAATTTCTATGTATGGCTCTGATCTCCAATTTATGGTGTCTCATACACTTGTTTTCCAGAAGACCCTCTGATACTGCTTTGGTCACAGGATATTAAACACTATAACAGGAGTCAACAGGGAAAGCAACCTTGTCGTTATTTTTTCAGCAGAGTTGGTCTTAGGGCAGCTCAGGTAGCTCTGAGTTTCAGAATAGCTAAAGTACCAGTAGATGGCACTCAAGAATATGTAACTTAGCATGTGAATTTTGTTGAACCCTCTGAGCTTCGTTGTGAAGGCTTCCACCTGTGCAGTACTTAGGTAACGATAACAGTGCAGATTCTGATAGTAAACAATGTAAGTAAAGCCTACTTTATGGAAAATGTCAGACTAATTAACTTCCACCTGTGTCTTTGTTATACAGAGAAGTAGTAAGTAAGAACAGACCGATTAAATTTTAAACAAGTATGATCTCTTGGGGAAAGAGGGAATTACATGCCTTCTTGACTCTCCTTCCACCCTTAGTTTTGATAAGTCTGTTGTTGGAAAATATGTATATGAAGTAGTAAGATTTTTCTGATATGAAGAGTTTATGGTTACTCAGGCTGGTGGTAGCATGGACTTCAGAATGTATTCAGAAGGGTGACTGTCTTGAATTTCTGCATAGGCTTTATATAGCTAAAAAGAAGAAAGGTATTAGGAAAAAAACATAATTTTGTACGCATCACTACTGCAGGGGAGCTATAAGAATACATTAGCAGTCTTCAAGAATGTAAAGGCTACGCAAAAAAATGTTAGAGTTAGCCATTAAAAAACACTTTCTGGCAGTATGGATAATGGAGCACTACAGAAGATTGCTGTGGGAATTGGTATTACTGCTGTCATCAGAGGTCTTTGAGAACTGCTTGAAGATTTCTCAGAAATGGTCATAGACAGCTGATCGTGCCTTGATGAGTGGCGAGGAGGAGACCTGCAATGTTCTTTAAAGCCTTCTTGTGCTCTGTGGTTCTACTGCTGTAATTTTATTGTTGTCAGGCTTACTGGGTGACAATGTAAACAGCAAATGCAAAGACGCAAAGAGTGTCACGTCTTAAAATTTCCTGTTGCTTCAGGAAAAGGAAAGTGTATACATCTTCCCCATTGTCTTTCAAGAAACTTTACATTTATTTTTAAAGTTTTAATGAATCTAAATATAAGCCTGCACGTCAGCTTTTTTATCCATGAAGGTGAAATAGGGTTTAGTTTCTCTGTCCTAGAAGATTTCATTTCCTTCTAGAAAAATGCGTCATTATCCTGTATATACACTTACATGTATGAGTTCTTCATCTTCTAAGTCATACAAACTCTGTCCATCCAGTAATAAGCTGATTATGATTATTATGATTGTCAGGATCTCATTTAGGGAACATCTTCTCAAGGCTATTTATTGTGGTATTGCTTTTCTTTTTGGATACACTGGGGAGAAAATCTTGCTTAAATAACGTAAGTATTTGACTGTGTTATGACGTTCTCTTTTTCTGTGGAAGCAAATGCTATAGGTTGCTAATCACAGGTGGACAGATGAGGTTTTGGGAGCTCTCTGTGTGAAAATACTGACTGGAAATCACTGTATTTGCTTACTTTAAGTGAACCAGTCCAATTTTGCTTTCATGGTACAATGTATGCAAATCAGAAAGAAGTGTTCTTCTTTTGATCAATACATCTTGCTCTATGACCTGTATGGAATGTATGCTCCTTGGTCTTTGTGTTGCATTCAATTCACAACAGAGAAAAAAGAAATACTGATTAAAGTGGAGATAATTACTTTGTTCTGTACTAGTACAGAGGTCAAAGCAAAGTGCTTAATTTAGGATTAGAGGGTTTAGACTGTAGCACTCTGTAGTAGAGACATGAGCACTAATCATTTATTTGGGGAAAAATTATTTATATTGTTAATAATCTGTTAAGTGCTAAATTACAATGACTGTATAGATATAAAATGCAGGCAAATGCCACAAAGTCAAAAGAGTAGGACTAGCTGACCTCTAGAGGTCCCTTCCCACCAACATTTCCACATTTTTTTTAATGTAGTAAGTGGCTTTGGGAAAAGGTTAGGTAAGGGTTAGGAGAGAGAAAGATCAGAGTCTGAGTTGGAATAAGGCTGCAAAAGGCTTTCCAAATGAAGAGGTAGGCTGCAAAAGTTGTTCTTCCCATAGAACTTTCCTACTCTTGCCATGGCTGGGGATGTTGGGCTAAGGCTCTGCTCACATCCAGGGATGGGCAGGATTCATGTTTGGCCTAGCTTATTTATAGAGAAAGAGCTCCAGCTGTGGTCGAGCCATAAAGGGTCTTCTGAGGGAAAAATTCTTAACTACAGATTCATTAAAAACAACTGGTGCCAGTAACAGAAACTGTCACTTCAGCTATCACGTCTGATCTGTGCAGAAGAATACTATGTATTGCCATCAATGTAAGAATACAATTTTTTTGCAAATGTATTTCTTTGGCTGTTTTGGAAAAGTCACTAAGTTGTGGCATTGAGTAGGTTTTGTTTGTGTTTCTTTTTTATTCCAGAAACCTGTCTGTCATTTTACGCGCTTCTAAAACCATAGCAGGACACCAATGTGCTGATGGCTACCTATAAAAGCCTTGGATCACAAGGATCACAAAGTCCACAGCTGGTTTCATTTCAGCTCATGGCTTCAGATTAGCGGGTAATAAACAGTACATTTCTTTATGCTGTTTTTTGTTTGTTTGTTTGTTTGTTTAGCTGCACTGTATTTTGGAACTTCTGAAACTGAATTAGTAACTGAAACTTGATAACATTAATATTTAGCATTGGTCTTGCAGCCATGGTAGCTTTATGCAGACAGCCATTGTAGTCTGACAGGGTTGAAATTAATAAAAGGATATTCTGTTCACTTTTTCTTCTGAAAGCTAATTCAGCCAAATCTCTTGTTTGTTCAAAGTTAAACTGAAGAAGCACCAAGAGTGCAAGAAGTCTGTTTTCCTCATCTTCCACATATGAGTGATAAGACTTGCTAGTTCTAGCAGTCTTAAAAAAGCAAGAAGGGGGCTCAGCTGCCATCCACAAAACTTCAAATTTCAACAGTGTAGAAGTTTCCATCTGACTTGTCTTATTGACTTTTTGCTCTTTATTGGAAAGGAAAAGGTACGTAGGGGACGTGACACATCTAATCCTAAGGAAAAGTTCTAATAGGTGTACTGACCCTGACCAGAAGACTGTTGTACATCAGGGAGTTTGTGATCCACGTAACAATTCACCTAGGCAGGTGCATGCCTACACTGTGCTGTGCTGCCCGTACAGTGTGGCCTCCATGCCTGTGCTGTGCTGCACAGATACCTTGGCTGCAAGATAACCTCAGCCAGTGAGCTGTAACGGGAACATGCTGGAGCCCCCTCTGGGTACTGGAGGTTACACCAGCTGCATGGCCTTGCCTTTATCTACAAGTGCATACAGCAAGAACTTCTCAAGTGAACATCCTTATTGTTTGACAGTTGAGATGTTGAATAGAGTTGTTTCCTTGCAGGAAAATTCTGTAAAAGCTTGAGTGACCGAAATGGAGGAATCTGTTCTATGGACAGGGTCTGCACAGCATGCTGTGTGTAGATTGCGGTGTGGGATTTGATGCTACACCACTCAGGATTCCCAGCATCTAATGAGACATAAGGTTATCTATACTGTCCTCCCTTTCTGTATATTTCTAGCTCTAATAAATAGCATTTTAAATGATGTTTTGCAGAGTCTAAGTGCATTTATTACTGGAGTCTTAATGTACTTAATCTTGGTGCAAAACATAGGCATCACACAGGTCTTGTTCCGATAGCAGTTAGCTGTCTCCATTGCACTATAAGGGGCGTCTGAAGGTCTCATAAATTAGTCTGGATTCCCTCCCAGAGACTGGAAAGAGCCCAATCAATCTGTACAGATGCTCAGTATTTGACTTGCTGATTTAAAAGTATATTTTGTTAACCTGTCTTCTATTTTGTATACGTAGCATATCAGAAATTATTTAATGAAGCTTCTAAAAAGCTGTTTTTTCAATTCTTACCAAGTCCTGATTTTATTCAAAATAGTCTGTGACAGAAATGTGCAAGAAGAAAATCTAGACAAGAAGAATTAAAAAATAATAAATATTAAAATAAAGTTATTACAATAAATATAGGGAATATTTCTTAGTGAAGATCAGATGTGCTAGCTAAAATGGCAGATCCCTTTGATCTTCCCAAATGTTCTTGGTGAATTTGTAGTTAAGAACTTTGGCTATGATTAGATTTCATTCTCCAAAGTGCTAATTGCCTTTAATCATTGCATAAAGGACCTGTAAAGTCATTGGTTGGAAGGGACATCTAAGAGGTCACCAGTCCTACCTTCTGCTCCAAGCAGAACTATTACCAGCAGCACTATGTGAAGTCAGCGGTGACTTTGTCATGCTGATTCTTGTATTGCATTGTTGTATTGAGCTGTCTTATGGCTGTGCTTGTTCATTGCTGTTGATGAGTTGGTTATTATTTCTTTCAACTTGGAAATTGTATTGTAGCAATGAGGGAAAAGGAAAAGACAAAATCCTGTGGGACTGGCTGGCAGAGCAGTGACAATTGTATAGTGGCTGGTTTATACTGGTATTCGTGCAATTGCTGCTCTTGGTGCATGTGTTTGTGGAGCTTGGGAATTATCCTATTAAGAGTGGAGGTGAGAATTAGGCTTTTGTAGTAGACTGTACATAAAGCTGAATTGATGTTATGCAGTTGTGAAGAGAAAAATGCTGATTTGGATAATACTAACTGAGGCAATAGTTCTTGACCTTGGTGATTGTGAAGCCTCAGTGAAAGTTGTATCATTTGGGCATGACTCTTAAAAAGGAGATAGAGAGATTTAGAGAATGCCCAGGAGAAGAGTCAGAAATCGCTGCTTTAGAAAACATGATGCAAGTGAAATGCCTTAACCCAGAAATGAGATAACGGGGGAGAGAAAAGGCCTCAAGTGTGCAGCAAGTTGCTGCTGAAGATGGAGTTTAAGGTTGGATATCAGGAAACACTCTCTAATTGAACAGTCGTCAAGTTGTAGATGTGGTTATGTTTTGAAATTATGGAGTTATCATCACGAGAGCTTCTTAAGAGTGGGTTAGCTAAAATCCACCAGTTTCATGAGATCGTGCTTGAAATAAAGAGGTAGTTTCCTTGCAATCACAGCTAGCTCACTGTTCTGTGATATCTGTGAGTAATTTGGAAGAAGGAATGATTTGAATACCAAGCCAATACATGAGCTATATGGGAGCTTCTTCTTCCCAGGTATTCAAGTTTAGTGTGAGACTTGGCACGTCAGCTACGAGTATAGCAAATTAGTTAATCTAATATGGCTAAACAGAACATCATGATCCTTTCAACTTATCATAGCACTTTGAGTCTGGAAAAAGTTCAGTAAGCTGTACTTGGCACAGACTGAATTTTCTGGCAAAATGCTTGTTTGTCAAACTTCTACCTCTTAGTGCCAGCTGGAAACAGAACCAGCAGTACCAGCCTGGAAATGGGTCCCATCCTCTCATCAGTTTTGCATAATTTAAGGATCTGTCTTTTGGAGTAGCTTATCTGAACTGCTTTTTGTTTTAATGAACTCAGCACAAATCTAAATATATTAGACTGAATTATATAACTCCTTTTTATATGTACATTAGTAAGACGCTGGATGATAAAAGTTGCCCTGCTGTTGGCATCTTGAATAAGTCTTGAAAGGAGTTCCATGCAGAAGTGTCTTATTTCCTCACTTGATATAGCAGAAACTTAATACATAAGCAATGATCTACTTGTGTAGTGTTTGTTGCTGTGTTTGGAACTCAGTCCACAGCAATTTAATAATAAATTATATAATTTACATACAAAAGTTTAATTTTGCCCCTGCATAGATGTCCATTCAAAGAGATGCTGTATTTGTTTACTTTCATGTTTGTTTTTCCACTTTGCAGAATGAAGGGATAGGATAGACAAATAGACCTGGTGCTCAACAGATACTTGTGTTTGTAAATATTTCCTTGGAACTGTCATCAGTGACACCTTGTTGTGATACACTTTAATATTTTTTTTAATTATGCAGAGCAGACAGCTTCTTCTTTGCTGCCATTGATGTCAGTGTTCATGACAGAAGCACACTGTCACTGTTGTAATGGCTATGCAGTTCCTTATGCTCTCTGCTTTGTCACAAGCAATTTCTGGTTGAGAATATATCATTTATTGGTATTGATGAATTTAGAAGATGGAGAGTGCAGCAGGAGAATTTGACTTTTTGACAAATTGTCTGTCTGTCCTTGTTTCAGACTTCTCATTCTTAGCAAAATATATTACTACTTTTAAAGACCAATATATAGTAGTAAATAAAACAATTTTTGACTTCATTATTTGGCTTTGTGGCCTTTTCATCTCTGAGATATTTTCTCAAGCTGCTTTGTAATTACTAACTTAGAGCATGTAGAAGAAACAAGGAACAGGTAGGTAAGTACAGTTGCTTGTATACCTGTCATTCATGTCTGTGTGACTGAGACTTGCACTTACGTAAGTGGATGTCAGTTAGCCATGTGCTGAGGGATAACTACAACTTTTAGGTAACCAGTTTTTGGAAAGAATGATACAGACTTTCCCAGCAGTGCTGGGTTTATGGAATGTCTCCAGAATTTGAATAATCTCAAAATGGCCAGCGAGGATTTTGATAATATGAATTTGCTTATTAAAAGGAAACATGGGCCAGGAAATGGAGCCGCTTACCACATAGCTCTATAAGGAAATTGTAAGTGAAATATATTATCTACCAGAGAAACAGGGCTCTTTGACAGTCAGTGATTACAAAACTCTTGAAATCAAAGTAATAATGATAATAGCATTATTATTTTAAACATCAGGTATTATTCTGAAGGCTAAAGAGAAGTTCAGTTGTGGGCAGCCAATTTACCACTGTATATCTTTGTTACAGCTTCTGCACTTAAAAAAACTGCTTGCTCTAGTTTGTCTTCTGACGAGCTCTGAGATGTTGATGGGGTAACAAGCCAAAGTCATTTAAAGCAAATCTGGTACCCTGTGAAAATGCAATTTTTTCTTCATCTAGTTAGTTCCCTGTCATGCTATAAGGTTCTCTTATGTATTTTTTTCAACATGAATGGGAAAAAAAAAAAAACACCTCTCTTCAGTGAACATAAAGAGGTGGGTGGGGCTCTCCTCTACATTGACAAATGCATATTCTTCCTCACTCCCCTTTTCCAGATGTAACAGCACCATGTAGAAATTGGAATAGTAAAAGGAGATAGAACACTATCTTATTTTTTCCTGTGTGTTTTTTAAAAAAACTCATTTGACATACTACATTAAAAAACCTCTGATGATATAAGTGTTTATACTTGAGTTGTGTTTTGAAAAACTTGTGGCCATTTATTTATGAACAGGAAATTTGGTGATTGCTGATGGCACAGAACTGTGGCTCAGGTGACACAGGTTTGATTCTTAGCTATGCTACAGACTTCTTTTTTCACTTGGCAAATGATCATGCTCTGGTTCCTGCCAGTTCTTGTGGAGGGTGAACTGCCATTTCTTGTGTGTCTCCATGTGGACCTGTGAGAGGAGACACCAGAAAGAAGTAGAACGGAGGAGCCTATGTCCTGCTGTGCCTTAGATCACCACAGGCAAAATAGAGATCATATAATTGCTTTTCTAACTATAGACCATGTATAACTTGGAACAATTATTTGGAGCAAAATAAAATCTCTGGAGCAGCAAATGTACTATACATTTTATTGTCTTATACTTGCTCTTCAATACCGGATTGCAAAGTGGAAATACTGCTTTGCTACTCACCAGAACTCCTGAGTGCTACTGTAAGATGAACAGAAGCAATAATATTAGGAGGGGAAGGATGTACACAGGAAACTTAGGGTAAAATGACATGCTAAGATTTAAGAGGTATGCAAAAAAGAAAAAGCTAACGTCTTCTAAAAGCTAACTTGTCTTCTGTAGACACTACTTTATATAATTTTCTATAGCTTTTTCATAGTTTCACCAACTGAATCCACATGCAAGTGAAATTAAAGCACTCCCCATTGGCAAATAGAAAATTAGATCTGACAAGACAGCTCTCTTGGGTCTCCCTGTTTTAATTTCCTTTGTACTTCATTGTGATCACCTATGAGCAAGTTGAACTTTCATTTTCAAGTCCAGAGGAGTAGTTGATTTTTGGGAGGTGTGTCAGCAGCAAATGCTTCCTATAAATAGTTGCTTATGATTCTCTTTGATTTCACAGAGCCATTTCTTATTCAGACTTTCTGACTGTGAAGCTGACAAACAATCACTTGGCTGTCACAGTAATTGTTGTGCAAAGGTGATTTTGGTCTTGAAAGGAAAACAAGCTGCATTAGTGTAGGTAGCATAACTAGGTCACTATTTCTGAGAGGAATCGTTGGAGCATGTTACTTAATTTCTAGTCAAAAGATTTAGACTTCTGTGTTCTCCACTGAATGATACCAATATTCAGTTTCGTTGCTAGCAGTTTCTAGCAAAGTTCAGAAAGAAAATAGTGTGTTTCTCCTCTTTCTCCCAGTTGTTTGCAATCTAAGGGTGCACATATAAGGCATTTTTATTTGTTCAGTTGCTAGAGACATGGATTTCTTTCCTGGCTAAGAAGTAGCCTCCCTCAGGAAGGAGCTCATACTGTGATATCAGAATATATGTTTGTTTAGTCTTGTGGCCCTTGCTGAAATTTGCTTGAGCCTTATATTGAACAATCACCATTAGTTAGAAGAATTCACTGATGAATGCTGTGGCTAGGCGTAGTGTAGCTAAGCTAGCTGTAGTTGGTGAAATATCTTTGCACTGAGAATTCAGTGCTGGAGCATTTCTCAGAGATGGCAGATGAAAAATGTTTCCACAAAGCATTGGTATTTTCTAACTTGTGCATTGCTTTGGAAATGTATCCAATCACATGAATGAAAACGCTGTATTATTTTAAAAATTAACTACATTTTTATTTTTTTGTTATTTTACTCTTTGCACTTTTTCAGTGCAGTCAGAAATATTGAGGGTAAAAACTGAAACCCACGGTGAAGGGGTGAAGGGGAACTGTATAGTAGAAGGTAAACAAGGTTTATTAAGGTCTGTCAGAGTCTACGCATGAAGTTAAGAAAATCAAAATAAGGTTTCCTAAAGTGACCTTCATCCTCTTGGGCTATGCACTGCTTATCAGTAGATTTAGGGAGCTGTAGTGAAGAGTTTGCTAACTGCAGTGACGTTGTACTTGTCCAACACATTCAGAGTTGTGCTTGCTGACTGTAATTGCAGCCATCAGCGAAGTAGTGTAGACAAAGCAGTTTTGTTACATGTACCTTTGTGGTCACTATTTGCTGCAGCCATGAAACTGTGCTTCCAGTAATTGGGGTGGCCCTCTGTGTCTCAGGTTATCTGTTTCTTCATGAGCAAAAGTGGATAAATTCCATTCCATTACCCTTCTCAAGCCAACAAAGATACATGAAGATAACCTTATAAGTATTACTTCCCTTTTTCTTTTCTTTTACTAGCTCAGGATGTGTGATTCTTCCTTCATCCTTTCTGGCAGGCCACAACACTCCACTCAGAAAAACTAATTTTTGAACAGGTGTAAGCATAGCTGTCTTGTTTTACCCTTATCTGAGGGTAACTGCTGAAAAATTCTGCTTTCTGGGGCAGAAAATTGAACAAACTAGATCTTGGTTATACTAAATAACCGGAAAATCTTTCTACCATTTACAGAAAGCTGGTAATATGAGAATGGTCTTTCTTCAGGAGAAAAAATTCAAAGAATTTGTATTTGGTGTCATTGAAAAAATATTAGCTGATAAAAAGGGAATAAAAGAAGGTTAAAGATTATTATTATAGCTTTCAGCAATGTCAATTCATTCTTTTCATTGGTCTGGGCAAAATTAAAACTGAACTCTTCTGTGTCTTCCTGCATTTTAGACTTTAAAAGTCTTTACAATTTTAAAACTGTAATAGAAAGCTACTGTCTTTCAGGCATTTACGAGGCAGTGTTTTCCCACAGCTAATTTTCTGGTGTCCACTACATGGTAGCTATTAAGCTGGTAAACGTGCGTTCATTGGAGATTGTTAAAAGAAATGGATGTTTTCACTACAGCTGCGTTAATGTTCTGCTAAACCAGCTGTTTGTTTATGTGTGTTTATATATATGTGTGTGTGTGTGTGTGTATATATAAACATATATATATGAGCAGAAGCCTGATATGTGTTTATGGTTAGATTTGTCTAAGTGAAGGTCAGCGATTTATGGACAAAGGGCAGCCTCATGCTTGGGTGAACCATAACTGACAGAGTGGCTCCTGAGGGGGCTGTATGACCATTTAGTGTATGCTCAGGAAAATGGCCAGAACCTTAAGCCACATGAGCATGGACCCTGCTGAAAAGCCTTTGACTCTGTCCTGTGCCATGCTAATGCTCTTCTGCTGCATTGTCTGTGTGGTATAGTGGTATATGAATATTTCCCTCCCTCTGCATTTGGAAAGGGAACTCAGGGTTTGACTTTTTATTTATTTATTTATTTATTTATTGTTTTGCATGAGTTGCATTCCCTTCAGGCTTGAGTATCAGGCATTGTAAGTCCTCTGTAGATCTTTTAAGTGATAAACAGTTACAGATCTAACACGTGGAAGAAATGTTTCCAAGCAAAAATGAACAAACAAAGCTGAGAGAGATTGTAATGAATCTTTGCTGATTTTGTGAATAACGGAGCCTAAGATGTTTCTGGCTCAGTTTACAGATAGCAGTCAGTTTGCCTTTATAAGAATCTGGATAAGGCAGACTGGCTGGCAGGGTGAACTAGCACACTGAGATTTTTCATGCTCTGGAACTGTTTGGTTATCAGATATAACCAAAATGTGCAACTTGGCAACATTCTCAGCTGTCTTAAATGATCTAATAGAGCAGTGACTAGGATGTTTTTAAATTTAATTCATGGCTAAAAAAAACCTTCTACCTTATTTCTGTGTTGTTTATATTGGTGTCAAGGTGCTTTTGGTACATACGTAGTAGGAAGTAGCCTACAATGGACAGGCTATTGCTTTGTCCATGGGCCTGAACATAGGGATAATACTCTTGAATCCCTTGGGATGAATTTGAATCCATCAGGAAATATCCATAAGTTCTTCAACTTGCTATGAATGTATAAGATTGCTTTTTGAAGCCACGTCTTTTGGCATTTTGGAGGTAAATTTTGCTGCATGTTGAAGAATTACAAAAAGTGATATAAAATTATTTAATATGCTGTTGATCTGCAATAAAAAACCCTTTGCATCAAGGTGGCACACGAGTAGCTGTTTTTACTTGCTGTACATAAGTATAGGTCAGCATAAATATTCTTAAATATAAATTCATAAATATTCTTAAAGAATATGTATGAATAATGAGAATTGAGATATTGTTACCTCTTTACACCTGACTTTGCAGAATATGAATTATAGGTCATTCCTGCTAGAAGGAGAAACTGCTGTTAAAATGTTTATATATGTTTGCAGCTTTGTTTATTGCTCTTTTCTTCTTTTTTTTTTTTTTTTTTTTAATGCAGTCTGTGTATTCACAAAGAATGCAGATGAAGCTTGTTGCCATGTTTACTACAAAGATGTTTCCTTCCTCATAACAGCAAAGGTCCTTCAACCTCTCAGCAGGTTAAAGACCCTTACCTAGGTATCTTCATTTTGAAGTTTCTTTCTTTTCCAGCTTTGTTTTTCCTCTGTTCCTCTTTTGCTTCTTCCATACAAACCCCATTCCCTTTAAATAATGCTGCACTTTCTCCCCTTTTCCCTTCTATCCTGTCTCCCAGTTCAGATTGCTAACATTCTTGAGGCAGTTCTAAAGAAAGGTATTTGCAAACTGTAGTGTGGGTCAGTGCCCCCTCTCTGAATCCCTACTGTTGCTCCTTTGAACTGTCATAGAACAAAGAATATGAATTGGAACACATGGGATTCCACAAGACTTCATCTAGACTTTATGTAATATAAAATTGACCTTAATTGTTCCACTTGAACAAGGCGCAGAACAAGAAAACTCCCAGTTTTCAAACGAGTCCAGTCCCTGCTTTTGAAGATGTCAGAGTCACATAAAGTTCATAAATTCATAAAGTTTTAAAATGCAGTCTGAAGCCAGTTTGATTGCCAGACTTGTTATTAGTCAGAACGATCAGAAACATTTTTACTTGGGCGGCTAATATGCATACATTTAGCTGGAGTGCATATTAGCCATAAACATTATTTTTCCTCCCTTGTTTTAATCCGCATGGACATCTCTGAGTAAAATCTGTGGTTTCATTCAGCTATCATTTGGCTGGATTATCACACCTAGCTCTGTTTCTTCCTTCATATGAGACGTTTTTTGTTCCTCCAAAATTTACAGAACGTGCTTTTAACTGAACATACACGGAGTATGTGTGTATGTTCAGTTAAAAACATGTTCTGTAAATTTTGATCAAACAACCTTAGTGTTTTATTCTGTACAGAGGTACTAATATTTCCTGAAAGAAATAAATTTTAATATTCTAATATATAAACTTCTGTGTTCTCTGAAGGAAATCCATGATTGATATCCCTTAGAATTGCTTGTATTTTTCCCCCAGCTCCCCAGTGATTCATAATCACTCTCTGGTTACACAGCTTGCTCTTCTCCCTCCCACAGATAAAGCCATATCCTGTAACAGAAGTTTCTCTTCTCCGTCTGAGCAGTGGGACAATGGTGCTTAATGTTCCACTGCCCAGTGCTCTTGGTATGGTTTCAGTCCTCATCTGTGCTGAAAATGCCTCTAAGCGTTGTGACTTCAGCAAATTTCATTAGCATACTTCTACATGCTTTACCTTCAATAAGAACACACAATTCTTATAATCCATCCATCTCCACACAACCTGATTTATTTTGGACTGTAAAACTCCTTGCACAGCACAGCACATCTTTTCTCCTTTGTTTAGTTCCTTACCAACTCACAATTCTTTCATTGAGCTGGCTTTTCCAGATGAATAGTTTGCTGTGTGGTACTTTGTAGGGGATTGTTTTATGAGATTCAGCAAGACTAATTCTAGTTCATTTTCTGGTTTTATTTCCTTCTTTTGCCAGTAGTGTCATGTTTGCTGTTTCTAGACAGGGAATCTTGCTGACAAATAAGGGAAAAATGTTTGACACTCAATTTCCAGTTTAATGCAGGGATGGGAATTACTTGGTTCCCCAGTTTTCCTTCATCGCATGAAATTCTCCAGTTTTGCTGTTGCCTAACATGGGGTGAACTCACCTCACTTGAAAACTAGATCAGAATATTTAGTTATCTTTAATTCCTTCACAAGAATAGTTGCTTCACTTTTTTGTTCTTCTACTCATATCACTAAAGTATCTTTTATTTCTGGGTTGAGTTTACAGTCACCCTGACTTCTGACCTTCTAGATGTAGCTTTATGTAGTTACTGGTCCATTCTTCTCTAATTTTCAACCCCCTGACTTTATCTAAGTTTTTATTTATCCAGGTTATCTGGATCTTTCCCCCTGGTTAAAAAAGAATTCTGCTAACAGAAAGACCTTGTCTATGCTTTGATGTGTTTTAGGTTTATTCCTATTTGACCAGAGACAAGGTCATGAAATAAACATATATGATTCTGAGTGCTGTCTGGCATGTTTGTAAAAATGAGTGCGTTTATGTAACAATATAACTGTGTGAAGCTAACTGTACAATTTGACACTTAGGGAGTTTTGATTTGCTATTAGCATTTACACTTGGCAATTACTACTCAGTATAACAATTCATTGACTTCATACATTAATGACTAAGAATTCTATATATTTATATGAATTAAAAATTCAATAGTGTTCCTACATCTTATCAGCATGATGAATCCATCCTATTACTACCAGATTAATAATGCTCCCTTTCTCTTTCTACAATATGAAAACAAAATTGGTTAATTATTTTATTAGGAGCTCATTCTCTAGTGGTGTGTATTCAACATCAAAAAATTATTCTCCATTTTTGATTTAATAACTGTAGGAAAAGAATCTTGAAAATTATACTGTATATAGTGAGATCATAAAAAGGTAGTTATTTTCAGTTTATGAAAAGGTGTGCAGACTGAAAGATCTTGTTCTTTTCTAATCAGATTTCCTGAGCCTTATTACTGGGATAATAATTCTGACCTACCTCTGATGAGTGCTGTAGTTAGCTCAATTATTAATGTTTATACATTTGAAATATCCAGTTAAAGTGCTATTGCAATAAAATGATAAATAAGCACTAATTAATGGAGATTAACATTAAGAATATTCTTAATGATGGTTATTATCATAGAATCAAAGAACCATTTAGGTTGGAAAAGATCTGTCAGATCATCAAGTCCAACTGTTAACCTAGCACTGCCAAGTCTACCAATAAGCTGTGTCCCTAAACACCATCTCAACACATTCCCCCCCAGGGATGGTGGCTCAACCACTTACCTGGGCAGCCTGTTCCAATACCTCACCACCCTTTCAATGAAGATGCTTTTCCTAATATCCAAACTAAACCTCGCCTAGCACAACTTGAGGCCATTTGCTCTCGTCCTATTGCTTGTTGTCTGGGAGAAGAGACTGACCCCCCCCCCCCCCCCCCCTTCCAACTACGACCTCCTTTGAGGTGGTTGTAGAGGGTAATAAGGTCTGCCCTGAGCCTCCTTTTCTCTATGCTAAATAACCCTGGTTCCCTCAGCTACTCCTCGTAAGACTTATTCTCTAGACCCTTCACTAGCTTCATAGCCCTTCTCTGGACCTTCTCTGGACACACTCCAACACCTCAATGTCCTTTTTGTAGTGAGAGGCCCAAAACTGAAAACAGTACTTGAGCTGCAGCCTCACCAGAGTCGAATACAGAGGGACAATCACTTCCCTAGTCCTGCTGGCCATGCTATTCCTGGTACAAGCCAGGATGTTGTTGGTCTTCTTGGCCACCTGAGCACACTGCTGGCTCATATTTGGCTGGCTGTCCACCAGTACCTCCAGGTCCCTTTCTGCTGGGCAGCTTTCCAGCCAGTCTTCCCTCAGTCTGTAGCGTTGCAGGCGGTTGTTGTGTCCCAAGTGTGGGACCCAGCACTTGGCCTTCTTGAACCTCATACAGGTGGCCTCACAGCATGGGTCCAGCCTATCTAGATTCCTCTGTAGAACCTTCCTACCCTCAGGCAGATCAACACTTCCTCCCAATTTGGTGTTGTCATCTGCAGACTTACTGAGGGTGCACTTGATCCCTTTGTCCAGATCATTGACAAAGATATTGAAGAGAACTGGCCCCAGTACTGAGTCCTGGGGGCATCACTTGTGAAAGGCCTCCAAGTGGATTTGACTTCATTCACCACAACCCTTTGGACCTGGCAACTGGGCCAGATTTTTACCCAGAGAAACATACACCTGTCTCAAAGCCATGAGCAGACAGTTTCTCCAGAAGAATGTTGTGGGAAACTGTGTCAAAAACTTTACTGAAGTGTAGGTAGACAACATCCACAGCCTTTCTCTCATCCACTAAGTGTGTCACCTTGCCATAGAAGAGATCAGGTTTGTCAAGCAAGGGACCTGCTTTTGATAAACCCTTGCTGTCTGGGCCCGATCGCCTGGTTGTCCTGTAAGTGCTGTGTGATGGCAGTCCAGATAATCTGCTCAAATCAGCTTCCCTGGCACCAAGGTCACACTGACAGGCCCGTAGTGTCCTGGATCCCCCTTCCAGCCTTTCTTGTAGAGTGGTGTCACATTTGCTAGCCACCAGTCCCCTGATAGCCAGGACTGCTGATAAATGATGGAAAACAGCTTGGTGAGAGCACCTCCACCAGCTCATTCATTACCCTTGAATGTATCCCATCTGGCCCCATAGACTTGTGTACATCTAAGTGGACTAGCAGGTCACTAATAATTCCCTCTTGGATTATTCTGCTTCATTCTGCTCCTTGTCCCTATCTACCAGATCAGGGGGCTGACTACCCACAGAACAACTGGTCTTGCTGCTAAAGACTGAGCCAAAGAAGGCATTACATACCTCAGCCTTTTCCTCATCTCTTGTCACTATGTTTCCTCCCCCATCCATTGAAGGATTAAGATTCTCCTTAGACCTCATTTTCTTGATCATGTATTAATAAAAATATTTTTTATTGTCCTTAACAGCAGTAGCCAGGTTGAACTCCAGTTGGGCTCTGGCCCTTCTAATTTTGTCCCTGCACGGCCTCATGATGTCTTTGTAGTTCTCCTGAATGACCTGCTCCTTCTTCCAAAGGTCATAAACTCTCTTTTTCTTCTTGAGCTCTAGCCAAAGCTCTCTGTCCAGCCAGGCTGGTCTTCTTCCCCACTGGCTCATCTTTTGGCACATGGGGACAGCCTCCTCCTGTGCCTTTAGGATTTCATTCTTGAAGAGTGTTTGGACTTCCTGGACTCCTTTGCCCTTCAGGACTGCCTCCTAAGGGACTCCTCCAACTAGTCTCCTTACCAGGCTACAGTCTGCCCTCCAGAAGTTCAGTGTGGCAGTTTGGCTAACCACCCTCCTTTTCCAAGAATTTCTTTTCCAAAAACTCTTATTAATTCATGATTGCTATGCCGAAGACGGCCTCTAACCTTCACATCACCCACAAGTCTTTCTCTTGTTCACAAGCAAAAGGTTCAGTGGGGCACCATCCCTAGTTGGCTCACTCACCAGCTGTGTCAGGAATTTATCTTCCACACACTCCAGAAACCTCCTAGACTGTATCGTATTTCCAGCAGACATTTGGTAAGTTGAAATTCCACATGAGAACAGGAGCTAGCAATTGTGAGACTTCTCCCAGCAGCTTATAGAATATTTTTTTTGCCACTTCATCCTGGTTGGGTGTTCTATAGCAGACTTCCACAATGACATCTACCTCATTGGACTTTCCCCTGATTCTTACCCATAAACACTCACAGAATCATAGGGTTTGGAAGGGACCTCTGGAGATGATTGAGTCCAACACCCCTCCTACAAGCAGGTTCCCTACAGTAGGTTGAGCAGAAAAGTGTCCAGGCAGGTCTTGAATATCTCCAGAGAAGGAGACTCCACAGCCTCTCTGGGCAGCCTGCTCCAGTGCTCTGTGACCCTCTCTGTAAAGAAGTTCTTACGCACATTTGTGTGGAACTTCTTGTGTTTCAGTTTTTGGCCATTACCACTTGTCCTCTCACTGCACACGACTGAAAATGGACTTGCCCCATCCATTTGCCTCCCACACTTTAGGTATTTATAAACAATGATCAGATCACCTCTCAGTCTTCTCTTCTCCAGGCTGAACAGGCCCAGGTCTCTCAGCCTTTCCTTGTACTGGAGATGATCCAGGCCCTTGATCATCTCTGTGGCCCTCCTCTGGACACTCTCTAGGAGATCCCTACCTTTTCTGAACTGTGGAACCTGGATCTGGACACAGTATTCCAGATGTTGCCTCACCAGGGCAGAGCAGAGGGAGGATAACCTCACTTGACTTGCTGGCCATGCTCTTTTTAATGAGCCCCAGGATGCCATTGGCCTTCTTGTCCACAAGGGCACGTTGCTGGATCAACCTTATTGTTGCCATTATTAAGCTCTAGACAATCCAAACACTCCTTAACGGGGCTACCTCACTGCCTTTCTTTCCTAGCTCATTCTTTCTGAAGAATTTAAAGCCATCTATTGCAGCACTCTAGTCATGTGAGTCATCCCACCTTGTTTCTGTGATGGCAACTACATCAGTTTTCCTGCTGCAGCTCCTCGTGTTTGTTTCCCATGCTGTATGCATTGCTGTAGATGCAATTTAGTTGGGCTAGCAATCCTGTCACCTTATTGAAGGTTATTGATGCTTTCCTGTCACCTTTTAGAAGGTTATTCATACCTTTTCTCCTGTTATTGATATATTCTTTCCTGGATCCATACAAGAAACACAGTAGTAGGATGGTAGAGAAAACTGATTTTGGAAGAACAGGCAGCTAAGATTTGAAATGTTGGATTAGATGGGTGACAGTTGAATGATAAAGGTAGCTGTAGTCAAGAAGAGCAATGTAGTCTTACTGTACATGCTGGAAATTAAATCCTGTAAATGAGTAAAATTTTACTGTGCCCTAAGGAAATTCATGTTTGCTTTTGGTTAATTTATTTTTTGAATTAACACTTTGGTAAAGAATATGTATGTGAAAAAAACTCTCAGTCCACTTCAGTATTCCTGTGGGAGCATCACATTTTTTAAGGGCAGACTGGGCAGTTAGTTCAAGTACTCTGACATTTACAGTCCAAATCTGAAAAGCAGATCAGGGTTCCCAATTTGGTCGATTACCAAAGGAGAACTTTGCTGAAATTCAGATATGATGGAAGTCTGGGTTTTGATATTGAGGAAATGGAGGTTTGTGTCTGATAACACAAGATCAAAACAGTGTGTTGAGCATTCATGGAAGAATGTAGTCAAGGAGACCTTTGAAAATAATATGAAGAAGGCAGGTTCCTTGTGCCCTGCTATTTGCTGAATCTATGCCGTTTTCACCTATAATAACAGCCCAATTTAAATAAGACAAGTAAGTGCAAATGGAAATTAATGAGAAACAAATTTGGAACAAATGGGAGAACACAGTTTTCCATGCAGAAAATGCTAAATTGTTGTAGTGACCTCAGAGGTGAGGTTGCTGTGGAAGTAATTTAGTGGAAAGAATAATGGACTGTTGTGACTTTAATGTCATAATAATCTGAAATGATGTTGTATTGCCTTTACTTAGTATCTCAGGCCATGCTTTCTTTTAGGCTGCTGTCTCTGTATCTGTCAAGGCTTCTTTTACAGTGTTTGGGACTTAGGTTTGAGGGGGACAGCAGACTACTTGTTATAGTAATGCTGACAGATGTCCAGCTTCCAGTGCAAACCATTCTCCAGTTGTTTCCCTTTCTGAGGGGAAAACCTTGTTGGGAAAGCTACTAAAAGAACAGTTTGTTGGCACTAGGAGGCTAGAATTATACTTCAGTTGCAGGTGAGAATTACCAGCTGAGCCACAACAGAAGAGAGTGAGGTGTGATCCTACAGAAGCAAGTTACAAACACCAGGTAGCTTTACCTTTAGACTGCTGCACAGTATTCAATCATAGGTGAAAATGGACTGAATTTTTATGGTAACTGTGCCTATTAATTTTAAACTGTGCTGTACTGCACACTACATTGCAGGAGTTTTCTGAAATATCTTTAGCTTAGTTCTTGGCATTTCAGATATACTGTATAGAAATATTGACTCCCAGGAGCTCATTATGAAGTCAGTTTCTTGTGCATCCAAGCAAATTATGAAATCAATTAGGAACCAGAAGGGAATCTGCAACACTGTAGATAAAGCAAACTGTAACACTAACATATGGATTCTTTGCATTTCTAATTTGTTCTTTCTACTAACATGTAATACATAAATTGGTGGAGAAGCAAAATCAATCCTGATAAATAATGTAATTATATGCATAAAGGGTTTATGAGGAAAAAGAACCACAGCTGCTATTTGCTGATTTCCACATATAGAAAACCAATATTTTCCAGTATTATTGTGGAAAATGCCACAATGATTTAACAGAGAGGTGTTCCTATGAACAAGACCCTGTGCTTTATTGCACTTGTAAATCTCTGTTGAAGCAATGAAGTAGAGAAAGCAAATGAAGAAGCTTCTTTTGTCACTGAAATATACCCTCTAAGCAGACAGCAAAATTGAGAATTAGATGTTCTTATCAGCAGCTGGGTTCAAACAAAGAAACAGCTTGGCTTTTTTGTTCCTGGGAACATTCTGTTCAAAAAGTGAAATACAGCTGGTTGTTTGGACTCTGTGTTATTAGGCACAGGTGAAAATGTCATAACATTATTTCAGTTATGAACTGGAAAAAATTCTGTTCATTGCGAACGTATTTTTCAATTAATTTCTGAAACATTACCATTCCTATACAAACATGTAGCTTTCAAATTTGTCAAGCTTTTGGGAGAATTATTTGTTTATCCTTAAAACCTGTTACATTTGTATACCTGTTTTCCAGATCCTTTTAGGCTTGATTTGTTATGTATTTTTATGGTTGTGCCAAACACCCTCATTTGCTGGTCAGCAACTTTTGTAGGTTAAAAAAAAAAATCAAAAAAAAAAAATCAGAGGTAACATGGTAAGGATTTTTCAAGATTTATCATGAAGCAGTTAACATGGGAAGCAGAGCAGGGAAAATGTTTTCCCTGTTGAATTTAGGCCAGCTTCATTTCTGAGAGTTTTGATGTTTATGAGGTATAGTGGGCTAATGCTTCAGGAGCAGAGGAGATGGTGGATGTATTTCTAGACCACCTCTGTTTGACAAAGCAGTGGACCGACTTGTTTTAAAGAATCTGTGTGTTCAGCAGGTGCTTGATGAGGCACATTGCTTGATAATGACTCTGGTTGCAGATCCTTGAGTTTTGGAAAAGGTTGTATACTGATGTTGACAAAGTAGTTAACAAAAGTCCTTGAGTTTTTCAAAAATCCTTGATTTCTTGGCTGCATTTCAGTTCATGGTATGATACTGCGATTGCCTCACATTTCTCTCATTTTGGCAACACTATTGGCTGTGTATAGGTGGTGATAATTTTCAGTACTCCGTGTGACTTTGAGAATGCTAACCACAAGGTTAAATTGACCCCATTGTAGATCAGAACAGGAACAGGTGTCATTGTGTTTGAGGGGTATGACAAATAAGTGGAGGAGGGCAGTGTGTTGTGTGTTGGTTGTTGTGATCACAGGCTTTGCTTGCTGGGCAGGAGATCAGACAGGCAGCATGGATACCTGTCCTACCCAAGCTCCTGCTCATTTCCTTCTGAAGGCTCTTGGAGTATTTTTCAGGAGATAATGAGGTGTTTTTTTTTTTTGTTGCAGTAATTTTATTTTATGGATGATATCCAGAATCTGTGATGCTGTTTCATTTCACAAAAGCTGCTGATTGATTGACTAGGCATCACTTAGGATTATTGTTTGAGTGGTAGCAAGCTGGCTGAAGTACAGCCCAGGTAAGACAGGAGAGGAGTAAGTTAATTTGTGCATAGGGGCCAATTGAGAGTAATGAACTAGACATCAGCTCTCCCATTACATTATTTGTCATTTTTAAGCCTCTTCCCCCACAAAAGACAGGGTAGCTTTGTTCACCCTATTCTGATCTGATGAGGAGAGCTTTGAGCAAGGACAGAAGGTTGGCTAAAAGAGCCAGTATATTAAAATAAATGTGAATAACATTCACAAATAAATAAACAAATAGGAAGGATGAGGTGCTCTTACTAGCGTTTAGCTTTCTAGTGGTATGGATGATGAAGCTTTGGAACATTTTGTAGCAGAACAATGTGATGTGTCTGTCCCTGAATTTCTTTCAGAACAGGGCAGACAGACAGAAACTTGTAGATGCCTTGCATTAGGAGTTGAACAGGACATCCTGCCGGAACCTCTTTTGTGTGGTTGTTACTGTCCTAAGTGACTCAGGAAGTGCCTTGGTTGCTACAGAATGGTTAATTTTCCCATTCTTACATGCAGTAGGTCACTTAAACATACAACAAATGCTTTTCTTCTGAGGTGGAAGTTTGTCTTTATAATTTATAGAGTATTCAGATACAACGCTAAATAGAGATTCCTGCTGCAAAGCTCAGTCCCTGGTTTTAGCATCTCCCAAATTCAGAGCTGTTTAGTACAGCATGTACAAATATTCATGTATTATAGACAAAGAATATGTGGCAGTTAAGAAGTGTGTGAAGAAGTGCTTTTCTTTAGTGGCAAAAATAGAGATATGTGTGGACATATATATGTACAAATTTTAAAGCAGACAAAGAATAAGAAGTCCAGTCATTTATAGGGAGTCAAGTATTTATTATTAACTGATTATTATATTTAAGTAAATTTCCATTTTCCAGTTTAAACTCAAAAACAGAACATTTTTAAACTCAAAAGCAGAACTCTAAACAGACCATTAACCTTAGCTCTTAAAAAATTAAGGTAATTTAAAGAAGTGGTAACATCAACCATAAAATTAGTAGTAATGAGATATACTTTGCCAAAGTTCACTGTATGTGTGAAATTATCTGCCAGTTTGAAATCAGGATTAATGGTGTCCTGCATTGTCAAGCATTTCTGTGTGATAAAGATAAATCGTTGTAGATTGAAACCACACATTACACAAAACAGTGGTTGTTTGCCATCTATACAAAGATGAGAATACATCTTTACTGAAGAGTTTCTTCCCTGCAGAAATGTGAAAATTTACCAAGGCATGAAACGTGATTGATCTTTGAATTCTTGACACATCAAGGACAGATTTATGAACCATTTTGAATAGCAGGAAGAAAATGTTGGCTTTTGAGAATTGTTTCCATGAAGAAAGTTCATGTTTGCATGCTATTCTTAATGGCTTGCTGCTTTTTTTTTTTTTTGGTGAACTCTGAAAAACTGATTGTCAATTGTAGATTGATACTGTGACCTTGATTCCATAGTCTAATAAGAACCATTATATATGGATGTTGATACTTAGTCAATAATGTCTCTTCATATTAAAGTATATACATATACAATTATATACATATACAATTGACTGGCTACATAATTCTTCCAGTTTTAGGCTAAGGAATTCAGTTCTGAAAATGCTTATGTGCAAAAAAAAAAAAAAGATTTAGCATGCTGAAAAATATTTTCTTGTGGATAAAGTAATTGTATAAAGTAAAGTTGTAGGGACCTACAAATTGTCTAGGAAAAAAAATAATATATATTTCTATTTGGAATTTATATTTCTATTTTGGAATATATATTTGGAATATATATTTCTATTTGGAATTTAGAAAAAGATTTCTTGGGGGCTGTTTAACCCCTGAAGTGCTGGGATAAATAGGGTGATTTTTCTAAAGACTCAAGAGGAAATTTACTCTCATGCCTGCCATTGATAATTTCACCTTTCGTTTCAGCAGTTATCAGAAATACGTTGATACTGAATGCTTTTTAAAAATCTGCTTTATCTGTCTGTATTACTGAATAATTTATTCTCTTTATTTTGATTTGCTGTTTTAATGGAGCCTGCACACCTGCTGCTGTTGTGGAATTTCTTCGGATAACTTGTATGTAAAATCATGCAAAATGTTAAGAAAGCCTTGCAGTGTCTGCAGTTGAAGCTGTAACCTTGTCAGTACGTTAAGTTACTTCCAAGTCAGGTAAACACACTACAATTAAGTTCCCAAATTCACTGGATTCTTGTTAACATTTAAAGGACCCCACCCTTCAGAAGCCAGCTCTGGATGAACAGATTTTTACCGGTAAACTGTTTTGCTCCTCTTCCTTACTGCCAGATAGCATTGCTGAAAACATCATTCATTCCATTCCCTTAGCAGCTGGCTCAACTTTTTATTTGAACACTGTCAAATGAAGGGATGTAGGTGAATGAGAACATTAGCATTCATTGCCAGTGCTTTCAGTAGGAATGGAAGATGCTGCTATGTGCAGTAGTTCTGACAATTGACAGTTAACTGTGTAACTGGAAATTAAAGAAGGTTAATAGCAAATTGCTGCAAAATTATTTAGTTTGAAAGATGCAGTGAACTATCCCGTCTCTGCATATTTTGTTATTTTCTGAAACTGTTGTCGTGTGATTCAATTACCTTTACTATATTTTGAGTCTGATAACCAGTTTTGCTTCACTGTTGCTGCATATGCACTTCAAGAGCATGAAGTGTGATGCTTTTTCACAGTGAAGTTTTAAAACACATATTCATAGAACATCTTCTCACAAAGAGATCTTTATTATTATTATTTAATTTTTATAGCTATTGAAATCCATTTTCCATCTCACAGTGGAGCTTCTAAGATTTGAAGACCAGCCCAGATTGTAGGAGCAATCTGTGTTTTGTATCTTGCCTCTGCATTAGTCTAGCACTTCAGCCCTGTGCTCTCAGCCCAGGGCAGATGAGGAAAAGCAAGGAACAGCAGTGGCTGGTGTGTTTGCAGCTACGTTCCTGCTTGTCCTTGAATGGAGACTCATGCCATGCATCAGGAGTATAGGCTGCAAACAGTCCCTGTATAGAAAGTCGATGGTCTCGATGGTCTTACTCCCTGTGTGCCATTGCCAGAACTGTCTGAAATGTCCAAAAGTCCAAAAAGGTAGAACATATCATGTGTTTTTTGTTGTTGTTGATTTTTTTTTTTCCTGAATGGAAAATTATATAAAACAATACTAATGGGGAACATAACTGTAACATGTGCAGACATGTAGTGACTCTTTGGATCCACATCTGTGACATGCTTCTCTGTGACCATGGGGTACTCAACTCAAGAAGCCTGGCAGTCCCTTCTGGGCATATGTATGAATGTAAATTGTCTTTTCATTAATAAAATACTCAGTTGGAACCATTGGATAGTATTGTGAGTGCTTGGGTTTTGGCATCAATGAAACAGAGGAGGAACATCTTTCCTTTCCTGCTTTTTTTGTTCCTTCTGTACATGAATCATGACACCATCTACTGTGCAATTCTGTGGTGTGGTTGCCAGTAAGGATGCAGGATTACATTTGTCCCAGCACCTTGTAGTAGCCAAAAAAAAAAAAGTAGCCATTGATCGGTCTCTTGGTTACCACAATAAAAACAGGAGTCAGTCATTTGGCATCTGAGCTTTGCCTGTGTTGCCTACTCTCTGTAAGTTATTAAAAATGCTTACAGTAATTTCCCATCTTAGTTTTTTCAGAACTAAAAAGGGGGATGTCATAATTCCTATTGTTCAAAAGACCTGACCTTGTTAAGAAAAGAACTGGTTTTGGTTAACTGTACACAGTGGGCTGGGAAAACAATGTTTTCACCATTTGGGACATACCGACAATTCATCTGCCTTTCAAATTGGAATGGAAATCCAAGTATCTGAGTGCTTCAGGGAATAAAAAAATGTTTTGAATAAAGAATCTTTAAATGCATAATTCAGACTTTTTTCAAACAAAATAGGCAGTTTCAATATTCTATTGAATATACATATTCAATAGACAATACATTCAGAAACAGTTTGAAATGGGAAGTTTCATTTCCAAAAAAAAATTATTGCTTTTTTTTTGGCTCTCTAGAGCTGAAAAAAAATATTAATTTTCTTGTCATTGTTAGGTTTCTCCGCAAAAATACTGTTTTTTGACAATGAGATTTTACACAGACAAGCCTTGAAGTATAAAATTTCACCTAGCTTTCAGAACTGAAAATTCTGAGTGGAGATTAAGATGTACTGAGCAAGTTTTTAACTGAGTTATTGCCCTCCAGGGCCCTCATGATGACACAGAAGAATCATAATGTGACAGTAAATGGGTGATGGAGAACTCCATGGGTGAATGAGGGCTCCTTTAGCAGAGTAACAATTTAAGACTACGTTTCTCTGCAGGCTGGAGTGTAGTCATGCAGTTATTTCTCATATGCTGCAGCATCAGCAGTGTCAAAAATGCATTAAATAATACCTGGGCCTAAATAATTCCCCGAGCAATCTGATCTAGTGGGAGGTGTCCCTGCCCATGGCAGGGGGTTGGAACTGGATTGTCTTGAAGGTCCCTTCCAGCCCAAATCATGCTATGACTCTATGTACAGGCCATGCCTTCTCATCAGTTGGGAGGTGGACAGTGCTGCGAGTGAAATGTGTGTGTGATTCATTTCTTCCTAAAGTGTACTCCCACAATGGCCAGGCTAGGCTGCACTGGTGGGATTATCACCAGCTCTCCTTTGAGTGTACAGGGAAGATAGGCAATGCAGCTGTGCATATCTGTGTTATAAACACCAGAAATTAAATGAGTTGAATTTCACTTCTGAACAACTTCTCTTTTCCATTTGCCTTTTCTGTGACTTACTCTTTTCCATTTCCTCTGTGTGTTTCCTTTTAATTTGATGTTTCTTTTTCTTTCTTGCTTGTTGCCTCTTTAGTAGTTCTTGAAGCCCTTTCTCCAGTTTCTTTAATCTTCAGAAAATGGTGTACTTCTTATCTACTGGCTTTGTTTCCGTCAGTGGTTTTGAACCCAAACCCAATGAAACAAGGGAGAAATGTTTGTTGCATCCAGATGATATCCTACTCCAGCAGAAGCAAGTGGTTTCTCCTTTTAAAATGCAATAGACCTGCTGGATAAGCAGAACAAGTTCTTCTGCAATCATATTCCATCTTGTGTTTAAAACTGTAATTCTTTAAAAATAAGTATTTCCTTAATTGTGAGAGGGTTTTATGCCTCTACAAATCAGGAAGGTTTATATCGGTATGTAGAGAGAATTATGGGGGAAGATTAAATCCTTTCTCTTGCAGAATGTTAAATGTAAACATTCAGCAGTGGCTGTGAAGAGAGCACAGTGTTAAAGTTATTGCCTTTCCACTGGCCATGCCAAAGCTGTCCTTTCCCTGCAGTGCAGTGCGGGGGCACCCTGCCAGCGGAGCTATAGCCTCGTGGGATCAGGGTGTCAGGTAAGGTTCAGGTCCAGGGAGGAGCAGAGGCAAAGTCCCTCTGCTTTGATGAGCCCGGTGGAAGGTGGGAATGCTTTGCACCAAACACATTCTCAGGGGATGCTCCAATATTAGCCAACATGTTTTCCATTGAGAACAACCCCTGTGGTGTGTTCAAGTGTTTCAAGTACTCTGTGGGGGATCCGTGTGAAGCCCTGTCATGGATGCACTTTGTGACACACAGAGAGCCTTGCTAGTCAGGGATGTGGCAGGAGTTTCTGAATGTGTCTCAGTTCATAGCAGTTGTAATGCCATTGGTCTGTGCTGTCTTCTCATCACCTGGAGTCTTTCCAGATGTGCGTGGGGTTTTGCTGAGGAGAGATCTGCTGTTTGTTCCTCCCTTCAGTTTTCAAAGCCAATGCCTGTGGCCAGAAATGACTTGCCATGGACTTATTGTGACCCAACAGCAGAAAAATTGTTATTCACCAAAGTGATGGAGATTGAACTGTGCCGTTGTTTGGTGTCACTTGTGCCACCTCCCAGATGCCTATTGTCTCCTCTGTCTGCCTTCCCAGCAGTTATGAGAACACTTTGGAGCTATTAGCTGTTGTATCACTTGGTAAGCTGGTGTCAAAAATCCCTGTTTACATCAATAAATCAGTAAGAACTGGTGAGTGCTTGTCCGTTTTGAAACGTAGATGTGCTTTAAAACCTAAGTCATTAAATGAAAGTGCATCAGGATGCAGCTGGGAATTATTTGCTCTCTTTTCTGGGTTTCTTACACCTATGGAGAATTTCCACCAGCTGCCAAGGTGAAGGAGAATTTGCAATTCAATATTGTATTGTAAGTAACTTTCTTATTTAATCTATATAATCAAAAATATTCTCATGAATACAACCATGAAGCTTACAATTCATGAAGAGACTATGTGTCAAACTTTTCTAAATAAATAGCAAGACATTGCAAATGAAACTTAATAATGAGGAAAAAAATGCAGGTGAAAATCATTTCACAGAATATAACAAGGATGTAACTGTACCACGAAATTGTTAAGCTTTAAAACAGAGCAACATATTTTTTTTAATGGGTATTCATACTGGGGGATATTGTGCTATTGTGCTCAAAGACAAAAATAAATGAAAATGAGGCTGTTCTGAGTGATGTGAACTATTATTTTTAGCTCGTGCTGAGAAGTAATATGGTTAACATCACTGGTTAATTTGTCTTCCCCAGTCCAATAGATCAGGTACATTTTGTGTAGATAGCTTCCTGTTAAAGGCATCTGATTGCCCAAAATGCAAATGATTTTTTTTGCCTTTGTAATTCCTTCTCAGTTACTGGACCATCATACATATTCCTTACCTTTTAATGTTATAATAAGAAGAATTTTGCGATAGAATTAACTATCTCTGTTTACCACTAAGCTAACGTATCTGGCCATACAAATCATACCATGAGAGTTGAGAAACTCCCCAGATGGAGGTTCTGATCCAGAACCTGTGTAAAGCTGCTGGGACTTTGTGCTTGGAGGGAGAAGCATGGCCACAGATGGCTGTTCTGTGAGGTGTGTGAGATCCACCCCTCCTGAGCACAGCGTCTCCCGAACAGCACAGAGATCTGTGCACTCCACACATCTAGCTGAGAAAGGCAGTTACTGTTTAGCTTAAAAATACCTCTCCCATGCTTCTTTACATATCTTAAGATGCTTGCTCCCCTATGTGAGTGGTCTCTAATTGCTAACCTAGGAAAATTCCATATGGAAAAGTTCAGCCTTCACTAAGTGACCTCCTAGGCTGACTGGAAATGTACTGTTGATGACATATAAAGACAATGCTGTTGGATCCCAGCAGACTAAAATGAGACCTAAACTTGACAACTTGTAGCCCTGTAAATTGAATCTGTTTACCCTCTCCTTTCCTGAAAAATATTATAGGACAACATCATTATAAATCTCACAGACCCATCTGCTCTTAAGAGTTTGGCACAACATTGCAATTTTTACACAGAAAAAAAAAAAGCAGGAAAATATTATCCTGATTTCCATGAACTTGTTTTGTTAAACAAGGTTTGAAAAAAAAAATTCTGTTCTTTGTAATGGGATGGTTGTGGAATATCCATTAATCAGAACTTTCTGTATGTAATTATTAGGTTAATTTTACGAGGTATTTGGGTGTTTGTTGATCCTCTCACTCAGTTACAAAGTTTTGAAGTATTAGGAGGACACATACAAACAAATGTAAACTACCTGCAGTCAGCTCTAAGTTCATATAAGGGAAAATAAATTGATCAGCCATCCCAATGCTTGTGAGTAGCAGTGCAAATACCAAAATGAAAAGCATGGACTTTGCAAATGTAAGTGTTCTTCTAGCCATGGTGTGATTTAGATGTGGACATGTAACATCTACATGACAGCCAAGAGGTAGCAGTTTGGGGATCATTTCATGACAATTTAATGAGGAGGAAGCCAACTTCCCCGAGCCACATGCCAGAATCTCCAAGGACAGGGCATGTACCTGATCCCACCCCAGGCTGCTGGTGCTGTGTTCATGGCCTTTACTGGCTTGCTTCCTGCTGTGCTCGGGAGTGGGGATCCTGCAGGAGCTGCCATCAGGGGTTGCACACTGTCGTACCAATGCTGGGCTGGTACTGGCAGTGCTTAGTTGCTCATTAGTTGCTGCCGGCTGGCTGTTCCCAAAAGCTGGAGCTGCAAGTCAAGCCACTAAACCACTGGGTCCTTTGTTATTTTGGGCATAGCTAATGTGGAAACAAGTATTTAGGGTATAGAAGAACAATCTGCTGTAAAGTTGTAATTTCCTATAAGACTTTCATCCCTGAGAAAACGAAGTAGAGAATATTGGAAAATCCCCAAAGTACCAATGGGAATACAAAAAGTCTCCCAAGCAAACACATTTTAGTGAGTAGTTGCTGATAAAATGGATAGGAGTAGAGCAAAACAGGGATTACTGATCATTGTGTACTTAAGATATATTTTTAAACTTGTTTCCTGCAGCTGCATATTGAAAGCGTTTTTCATCTTGCTTTTTCAAGTCAGTGGTGCCCGTTTTGTCTGCAGAATGGTACTTTCAGTAAGGTACAAGTCATTATACTGAGACGTGATGTTGAAAAGAATGTATTACTTTTATAAAAATTAGGAAATGTTTTTATTAAGCCCTTGATTATGTAATTGAATAATATTTATCCATAGAAAGATTGCTTCTTTCTGTGCAGAAGATGGGCTGCTCTGAGACTTAATTAGGATTCTTTTGCAAAAGGGGCTGTGGTCTGTCATATCATATCATAGAATCACAAAATGGCTGTATCTGTCAAACTTCTGTCTCATTTATTGTACAATCTGGAAGATGTGCAGTGGACAACAGAGAGAAGAGCAGGAGGAGAAAGGATGAACTAGTAGTTATGACAATGCTACCCTGGAGGGCTCTATCTGCATTTAAGTGAAAATGGTTAATAGTCAGCAAGGCTACAGGAAATTGAAGAAAGGGAAGTACCAGAGAGCTTTAATAACAATTGTGTTAACAATCCCACCATTAAGGTAGTGAGATTTGTTGTTGTTGTTTGTTTTATAAAGCCTTACGTTATTCCACATAATGAGTAATGTTTCACTCATTAGAAACCTTCTTCAATTTTCTCTTTGTTGTGAGCTAGATTTACTGGTGATTATGTAAATTAATGAGGTAAATCAATTTGCCTGTACTTTCCATTTTGTTATTTGAACTGCCTCAATTCCTAGAGCCTTCAGAATCAATCTGTAGAGTTAGAAAGCTTTCATACAATTTTTTTTAAGGGCCAGAAGTACTATAAGAATGTCTTCCCTAATGATGTTTTGGGGTTTCCAAGTTCTCATCCATGCAAACCTACATATTTTGGAAATGGCTTGGTTTCCATAATATTGAGTGAGTATTTGACCAAATCCTCTTTCTTATATTTTTTTTCCTTTCTTTTTGAAATTCCATGCTGCCTAGACTAAAATGCTAGAATGAAACAGCTATGTCAGAATAAGGAATGAGAATAAAGAGCACACAGTTATTTACATGCTGTGGATCAGAGGAGGTGCGGGTTCCTGGGTTTCACCAAAATAGGATGAATGCTTCTTTGTAGTTGACTTTTGTAGAATCTTTATAAGATGCTGAGAGAAAGCTGCTGGTATTGATGTAACTCTTTTTTTTTTTTTCTTTTTTTTTTTTTTTTTTCTCTCCTGAGGATCTCAGGCTATGTGACTTTGAAGGATTATGCCAGTACCTCCTGTTTGAGGGCATTGCCACTGATCTCCTGTCCCTGATGCAGTGATCTCATGTAAGAGAGCTGCTTCCTGCAAGTTTTTCCTGTAGAGGAAGCAAAGAGCAGTTGTTCTTATGGAGCAACTTCCCTCCATGCAGTTTGTTCTTTTGCACTGTAGGGAATGGAATCACTACAAAACTTGAAGAATTTTTTATAGTAGACTTATACAGGCTCCTTTCAATTGGCTATTTTTATATATTTTGTTTAGTAACAGCACTGATTTTTCATTTGTCAGCAGGCAGTGTCGGTTAAAGAAATGCTGCCTGTCATTCATCATTTTGGTTTTGATTGATATTTTACATAATAATTCCAGACCTCTATCACTGTGCAGTCAGTGGCTATTCCAGCAGGACATTTAATAATTGCATATGGGGTTTTGTACATACATGAGTGTTTTTTTTTTCTTTTTTTTTCTTTTTTTTTTTTTTTTTCCCCATGGGTATCTGTCTCTATAGAACATAAGAATATGACAGATAATCTTTACTTATATATTAATTTGCAGTTGGCTGCTTTGCTGCAAGCTGAGCTCCTTTTAGTAACAGTCCTTTCACTACATGAATATATGTATTTTATTCAAATACAATTTTCTTAAAGCTTTGCTCTGTTTGTGCACTAAATTCTCCTTGAGGACAAGAGGCTTCCTACTTTAGTGCAGTTGACAGAAATTGTGAACTTGTTTTGCAAATGGATCGTTGGATCACAAGGGTGCTGCTACTTCCCTGCACGGATTTCCCAGGTCTTCTATTATTTCGAGTCCATACGGGGAAGAGGAGAGAATCTAGTGGTCCTGAGAAGTCTCCCAGTCAGTATGAGGGAGTGAACCTGGGCTGGGTTGTAGGAGCATTGTTCAGCAGGTTATGTACATAGAATCTAAATACTCCAGGCTTTCCAACAACACTAAATTTCAAGTCTCTGGAGCAATTTCCTGTCCAGTGTAACAAGTTTTAGACTTTTGGCTGGAATAAGGAATATTCAGAAGGCTTTGCAAATGCCAAAAAAGGTTATAAAAATGCTAAAAACAGAGGGATGGTTTATTGAAGAAAATAATGCTAAGGTGTAGGAAGAGCCAGCTACAGACTGTCTTAGGGAATCAACATTCTGGGAAATGAAATCCTCCATAACGAGACATTGGTTACTATGGTCTTCAAAACAGTAATTTCCCAGAGGCTTGCTATGCTTATAAAAATTGCTCTGGCAAAGATCTAGTGGCTTGCAAGGTTTGTGAACAAGAAGTGGAAGTACTGAAAATTTTATTCAAATTAAAATGCTGGTAAAATGACTAAACACTTTTAAACTTTAAGGCCAAGAAGCATGTAAATTTGGTGACTCAGGTCACCAACAATACAGTGCAGCAAATTAGTAGAAATAATTCATATTGTCACATCCAATGCTATTATTTTTCAGCCAAGGTACTGAATCCAGCTAATGTTTTTGTACTTAACTTATCCTCACACTTTCTGAGTGGTAGAGTGACCTTGCTGTTTTCTAGAACAGCAAAGACAAGGTAGGGCTAGTGTCACAGTCATGAATTTCCTATTGTGCTACATTTAAAGTGCCCTGCAGCATTCTGAATAGCTCGGAAACAAAGATTTAGGATGGGAAGTCATGGGGGATTGAGGACTGCCGATGTGATTTTGTGTTCCTCCACTCTGTCTATTTGTGGAAGTGCTGTTACTCCAGGTATACATCCATGTGAAGCAAAATTAGATGCAGATGACTTGGGTGCTAACAGTTCCTCTTTCGCTCTGTTGAATGTACAGGATGAATAGCTCAGTTGTGGATGTTTGTGTTGTAGATACCTAAAGCTGGGTGAGGTAGATCCATCCCATCCTAAGAGCTGACAGTACCACGTATGTATATGTGCTACATGTATGTAACATGTATGCAAACACATGATACACATAGATATCTATCATCTAATATGTAACATATATAGGGAATGAGTTGAGTGATGGTTAATTAGTAATGAGCAATATGCAATACATGTATGATATACATATACATCTATATAACGAATAATTCATATGCTTTTATAGAAGTCTGATTAAAATGTTGTGCCATCATTTGCAACTGCAGTTGTCATGCCTTTTGAGAAAGGCTGGATTGTCAAATATTTAAAAGTTTATTTTCTCATACTTTTTCCTCTCCAGTGATGAAGATGTTTATACATGTCACTTTTATTGGTATACAACCTCTGATTCTGTCTTCCTGCTAGATCAATTGTTTACCTGTGAGATTGCCTTTTCCCTTGTGACATGGTGCCACTGCAAGTGAACCACTCATTTTTAAATGAATCCTCATCTCTGTGTGGAAGAAATGCTGCTAACAGGACATTCTTTGTGAACACTGCAGGACTTAAGAACAGATTGTTGTCATGTAGTAGCCCAAATGGGATGATTGTCCATAATACTGAATCTTTATACTTTGTTAGGGTTTTTTATATAGGGTTGGATTGGATTGAAATGAATTGAATTCCTGGGATGAAGAGTAACTTCAGGATTGATGGATCTGCAGTTTACTGGCTGAGGGAGGGAGGCAAACTTGGATTGTCTTTGTCTGAATGTTCCTTTTTTTTTTTTTTTTTAAATGTTTCCAGGAGCATTATGTGTACCTTCCAGTAAATAATAGGGTGCCATTATCTCTTAAGTAAGCCTCTCTTTATTATTGGAATGTAATCAAATAACATCTTCCTAGCAGAGTGCTCACAGGCCTGCTAAACTCTAAGGTCTATCCTTCCTTTCCTTTGTCACTTTTCTTTTGTTTTAGAATGCTGCTGTGCCACCAACTTGTGCCTGGCAGGTGGGGCAGTGGTATGGATGGGACAGCTTTCTGTATCATGTTAGTACTATTCCTAAAGCTGCTCACACTGCAGTTCTAGAGAAAAAGGACAGGAAATAAAAAACATTGGTCATTATCACCCAGGATGTGTCAAACAAGTTTTCTTTTGTATTGATTAGATTTTCAATTTTGTCTACCTGGGCACAAAGTAAATTAATTCCACAGAAGGAGTATTGATTTGAAATATAATTGGAAAGAACAGAAGTGAAAAAAAAAATAAAAAAGAGTGTTAGTTTGGCAGTGCTATGTAAGCAAAGCTATCTCCCTGAAATAGAGAAGAATATTTTGTTGGAAAATGAATTTCTTTCACTGCATTCAAACTACTGTGCTAATATGTTGGGTGGTCAAAGTCACAAACTTCGTTTGGGTGCACTTAAACCCAAATTGTTATCCCCTGTTTGCTTGACTTAAGAGACTTAGATACTCTCTTTAGATCTTAAAATGTAGGGCTTCTTGAGAAAACACATGCTGATATTTTGTGCATTTTGTGATGGGTGATAAAAGAATAACTAGACCATACTGTAGTAAGCCCAACAACAGCCTCCCTGTGCTACTATTTCTGGAACAGGTCTTTTTTTCCCCTGTAAGGATCAGGGTTTTGTTTGCTTGAGCTAACACCATCACAGAACGTGTTCATAGCCTAGTGGTGCGGGGTCAGAAGGAATTACTTTGCATCTCTCTGCAAAGGATGATGTTTTACCTATGGTTTTTTTTTTGCTGTTTTGGTCTCTACATGTAGAGAATTTATCTTCATCATAATCTTTTACACATATAAGAACAGCGTCTATCAATTGCACTCAGGAGGCCACATAGAGCCAATGACTTGCAGATTGTGAAGTTTGCTTAATTAAGCTATTACAAAGCTTTTAATGCTGGTAATTTTCTAACTTGATCTTACGGTTGCAAAAAGTGATCTTAAAAACTGTATACTCATATTCTTGCACATGAGGCTGTAGAAACACAAAAAATAAGACAGCTGGAAAATGCTTTCCAAATATTATTTTGTTTTTATAGAGAGTAGCAGAGAGTTTCCTTTTCCAAACCTAGATTTTGGAATCTAGGTAATCTTGTCCTTACCTCTGTCCTTTAGGGAATAAAGGACCTCCAGGGTCTTGCCAGGCAAATATTTCATTCAGAAATAGGCCAGGCTGGGCTCAAAAAGTGAAAAGACACTTGTACTCTTGTTCTTCTGTTGAAACATCTCATTGCTTACCTTCAGAAGTTTTAGGTGCTGTATAGCCAAGTTCAGAGTTTACTCTGGTCTGACTGACAAGTTTTCATACTCAGGGAAACGGTGGACAAGCAGCACTGCTTTTTTGACAGGGAACCTCTATTTTCTGTCATTTTAAGCAGATGCAAGCTAGGTGTAACAGTATTATATAGCAGAAAAGCCTTTATTATTCCTACTTTGAGGAAGATTAAATCCAGTTTTTAGCAAGAATTAATAAGCAGAACCTCCCTGACTGTGCCCGGTATTAGCAGGAAAGATATTACCCTGGGATCTCATGCTTCAGCTAGGGCTTTTGTGAAGCAAGAGTGTGATGTTGCTACCTGGATCCTGTGTATTCTTGAGGAGCTGATGGCAAAAATTATTTTAATGTCACCTTTACTTTTGTAATCTGTATTTCCAATTGTCTGTATCTTGCTGACTCTTCTATCCTGGAACTTCTTTACCACTCAAAAATAATTTAACATAATCCAAAAAAAGTTTTTTTTTTTTTTTTTTTTTTTTTCTTCCTACAAGCCTTAAAAGAGTTTGTCTCTCCATGCCTCCCGACTCTGAAGGACTTTTAACACGTTCCTCCTCAAATGATTGTTTTCTATTTTTCTTTCTTTTTCTATCTTCTACCTTCACCATTAATACTAAGAAAAATATCTCAGGGTATGCGTGCCCTGAGACACTGCTAAACAACCCTCCAGTTCCAGCAATGCTGCAAAGCTTGGAAGCTGAAGACACATGAGGTTTGAGTCACCAGGTAGTTGATTTATTCCCACTGTGTCCCGTCTGTACTACAGATTCCTTAGAACTACATGGGGTAGAAGAATACTTGCAAAGTTTTCAATATAGGCACACTGATTTCCCCAGCTTAACCTCTTTAATACACGTGATAATGGGTCATGCCAAAGAAGCTCTTTTCCAGGATGAAGGGACTGCCAATGCATTTTATGGAAGTGATTATGCAGGCTTTGTGTATAATTGCTGCTGATTGCTATTATTTAAAAGGCCAAAGACAAGAGATACTCTTAAATACAATGTTACACTTTTCTCCAGCTCACAGAAATCAAATATGAGATGCATTATCTGTGAAATTCTTTGAAAAATGATCCATTTCACAAACAAAATTAACGTGTAAACTGCCACATAAACTTATTCATGCATAAAATTGCTTTGTACTGATTTTGCCTGACACAGCTTTGAACTGAGAGTTTTGTAAGCCTAGCAATTGGATTGTTTAAAATCTCTTGAGTAGAACTGTGCTGGTATTGAATTACTGATGGACTCAAACCAAACATGCCTAATTTAAATTAACTTCTTTTAGTTCATATTTAAACTGCTTGGACATCTGCCAGAATTGTTAGTCAGTTGGTGTCCCCAAGAAGAGAAGCAAGTTTTGAGCACTCTCAAGGCTATCCACACAGATGGTCCTCAGGTCAGTGCAAGAGTAATTTCCCTTTTGCATTCGGATCCCCAGTGGGACTCAAAATACTTTTGTTTCCTGAAGTGCACAATGATGACTAATAGAAGCATCTATAGATGGGTGCCTCGAAATGCTCCCGACTCTGTCTGATCTGTCAGAGCCTTTGCACCTTCTACTTTTCTACACATTGGTTATTTTTAATTTAAAGACAAACAGACAAAACAAGAAAAGCAATGAAAAATGTGGTACAATATCCAGCTTTCTTCAGTTTTGCATGTAATGCTTTTCTCTGACTTCCAAATCTGGTAAGAGGAGGAAATTTAAGGTATTAACTAAATGTAAGGCTGCTGCTTTCTGTAAAGGGGAGATGAGTACCTCATTGTGAATAAATAATTGCGTTAGTGAGGAAAGCTGTAAGTATTCACTCAAAGAAAGAAAAGAGTCCTGCAATTTTTAATTTTACTTTTGTGAGAAAATCAAGAGTGAAAAGGAATTATTAAATGCTTTTGACCTGCTATCTCCAAATTCTCAGATTGTTAGGTATTTTAACTCTATGTTAATATTTTGGCAAAACTTTTTCTTTTCTCTGCCTGGATCAGTGCAGTTGTTAACTATAGCTTTCTGATAGGACACTTCTACTGTACAAAATCAAAACCTACATTCTACCGATAATATCTAAGATTTACATGTAATATCTAAGATTAACATGTAATTTCCAATATTTTTTGAGACAGTGGGTTTGCCTCTTGGGATGAAGTTCAGCTCTCTGTCGATCCCCAGCATGATATCTAGGTGATAATTGTTTTCCCAGATAATTTCTTCCTCATTGTTGCAAATGGGATCTTAAGGCTAGTATACTTCAGTTCAGCTTTGGCAGACATTGAGTCTAGACATTCTTAGACACTAATTTAAATTCAAGTACCTTTCAGAGAACTGTTCTGTATTTGTGTACCATTTTAACCTTGGAATCAAATCTGTACACCTGTTTGCTTCAATTTTGCCAAGCAAGAGCATATATATATATACTCTATATATACTATATATATATATACATATAATTTTTTTTCTGTTGACTTCCTTACTCCATGCTAAAATACAAAATAAATTATATTGAGCAATCTGTCAATTTTCAAGTTATAACAACAAACTAACGTTTATGGAGAATTAATGGCTTCTTACTTCACACTCTGGCTCCATTCACAGTAACTAACATAAGAGAGCTGGAAGTAGATCAGTTATGTACTCTTGGGCTTTTGAATAAATACAAAAGTTCTCATATAATCACAGAATCACAGAATGGTTTGGGTTGGAAGGGGCCTTCAAGACCATCTCATTCCAACCCCTCTTCCATGGTCAGGGACAACTCCCACTAGATCAGGTTGCCCAGTGCCCCATCCAGCCTGGCCTTGAACACCTCCAGGGATGGGGCATCCACAGCTTCTCTGGGCAACCTGTGCCAGTGCCTCACCAACCTCTGAGAGAAGAATTTCTTCCTAACATCTGATCTAAATCTGCCCTCTTTTAGTTTAAAGCCGATTCCCCTTGTCCTATAAGTACACTCCCTGACAGAGTCCCTCTCCTGCTTTTTTGTAGGCCTGCTTTAGGCTGCAATGAGGTCTCCCCAGAGCCTTCTCTTCTCCACGCTGAACATCCCCAGCTCTCTCTGTCTTTCTTCATAGGAGAGGTGCTCCAGCCCCTTGATCATCTTCGTGGCCCTCCCCTGGACCCAGTCTAACTGGTCCATGTCCTTCTTGTACTGGGGCCCCAGAGCTGAATACAGTGCTCCAGGTGAGGTCTTACAAGAGCAGAGTAGTTCTCTTGCTTTACTGGGTGCATTTTATTTTTTTAAATGTGAACTGACATCTTGTTCTCCTTGTGTCTAATGAACAAACTCACATTTGAGACATACAATTTGTCAGAGAACCATTGGTCTGACATTTAGCCAGCATGCTGTTTCCTTGGTACTGGGCAGTGCATGCCTCAATCAATGAAATGCTAATTGCTAAGTGATGCCATTTTGAGGCAGTAGGTGAGAGAAGTTACTTTTTCAGGTCATTTTCTGTTTGTGCTGTGCTCTTCTAATGACCTTGTGAAGACAGTTCTTTAATGACAACTTCCAAAATGCACACATGCCAGCAGTGCAGACCAGGGGCTTGTCTGAATGAATTCTAAGGGAAGGTCACAAGCCCCACTTTTTTAATGCCACTGTAAATTGAAAAACAAGTAATGACCAAGGCTTACTTCACATGCCAGTTTAAAACCTTCTGGGGTGCAGTGCTAAGGAAATGGGACCCACCACAATTAAATACATGATTAACATTTTTATTTGTTCCTAAAGTTTCTCAAAATCCTTCCATGGTTATGTGGTAAGTTATTCTCATTCACATCACACCAGATACAATAATTTTTTTCCTTAGTGACACTTACCACTTTTCCCTATTCCACTCTGTGGTGCATTTATTTTATTTTGTTTTGTTTTGTTTTGTTTTGTTTTATTTTACTTCTGAGCTTCTTGAAGATGTTTGAAAGTAAAAATTCTAAAAGTCTTGTAAAAATAATCCTTAAAATCTCTTCTTAAACAATAGCATTCTGTTACACCTGCATATCATTCTATGGAATGTGGGCCAGGTGATAAGTGTGATAAAACTTCTCCTTATTTGAAATATTTCATTGCTTTTATTATCCCTGTTCTGTGAAGTTACTTTTTATGTCATCCGTGAGTTGCTTTCTGTGTAATCTTTTGCAAGTTCTTGCTGTTACCTGTTTGATACATGCCTGAAGTAATGTAATCTGATTCTTACTTGAGAAAATCTTATGTGCTTAGGGTCATCTAAAAGTAGTTTGAAGGAAGATCCTTTCACCAAATTTTGTTTTTAGGGAAGAGGGAAATAAAGATAGTTGGCAAACATCAATGCATCTTCAGGAACTTTCTTTTGGGGATGGTAGAAGTACTGGCATCCTTTCTGCATTGTTGCTGTTATATTCTTGATGTTGTTTCTGTAGTGGTAACAAGTAGGTGCTGCAATGAGTCTGAATGGTGTATATAGAAAAAAAAAAAAAGTCTTGCACTTTCTGAGACCCAGAACTCAAAATTACATAGACTTTGTTATGAAAAGGTTTCTATGAGGCGAAAACTGAAACTGCTGCCAGGAATACACTTCCATGCCTTAGAAATCTTGAAGTCAAGACTGCATTAACAGAGGATGGTGACAGCGAGCGACTAGAACACTGTACAAAGTGCAAAGAATCTGGTTGCACAACTCATCTTTGTAAATGTTCAGAGAAGGTATTTCCTTTGAAGGTTTACTCTGTTCATAATCTTGCAGAGCAAGTAAGGATAGTACCGAGCTGCACTACGAACAAGATAATCATGGTTCTCAGTTTTCCTAGAGACAAAAGCCATCAGTGACAGGATCTGTATTTTTTGGCCATGAAACAACTGACTGGAACAAAAAGATCCTGTATGCTCTATCAATCATCTCTGATTATTTTTATTCTGCTTCTATTCATGTGTTTTTTAAAGCTTGCAGAACCAAATAAATCATTCTTCAGTTTTCATTGAAGCTGCAGTTTACATGTTTGACTTCTTGCCAGTATTGAATATTAAGATACACAAGAGCTTATTCCTCATTTCCACAAGAAAATGGCTGGAATCAGACTATTGACATAATGAAACTTTGACCTTAGGTATCCAAGAGGAAGAAGATTCATCTCCTGATAAGAGAAATGTGTCTGGGAGAATGAATCGTAGAATCATAGAACTGTTTGGGTTGGAAGGGACTTTAAAGACCACTTTAAGGACCATCCCTCCCCAGCCTACCTGTAGGCCCCCTTTTAGGCACTGTAAGATCTCCCAGAGCCTTCTCTTCTGCAGGCTGAACAACCCCAGCTCCCTCAGCCTCTCTTCATAGGAGAGGTGCTCCAGACCTCTGATCATCCTCGTGGCCCTCCTCTGGTGTCATTCTAACATGTTCCTGTCCTTCTTGTGGTGGGGACCCCAGAGCTGAATGCAGGGCTCCAGATGGGGTCTGATGAGAGCAGAGCAGAGGGGGACAATCACCTCCCTTGCCCTGCTGGCCGCACTGCTTTTGGTGCAGCCCAGGATATGGTTGGCTTTCTGGGCGGCAAGTACACATTGCTAGCTCATGTTAATTTTTTTGTCCACCAGCACCCCCAAGTCCTCCACAGGGCTGCTCTCATTCCACTCACGGTGCAGCCTGTTTTTACGTTCAGGATTGCCCCGACCCAGGTATAGGACCTTGCACTTGGCCTTGTTGAACTCCATGAGGTTCTCACAGGCCCACCTCTCTAGCCTGTCCAGGTCCTTCTGATGGCATCGGAGTGTGTCGACTGCACCACTCAGCTTCTTGTCCTCTGCCATAACTTTCTTTTCCCAGCTGACCAAAAAACTATTGCTGTTAATTTATGGATGTGATTGCCTTCAATTTAAGTGGCCTAACTTTACAATCTTGGGGTTAAACTTACAGAAGAACACTGAACACAAGCATCTACAGTCAATAATTTAATTACTGTTAGGGAGTACTGTAGAAGGTAGAATACTGTGTGTAGTTTCTTTGTTTAAGAAAGAAAGCAGAATATCCAGCAGAGATGAGACTAGTTCCTTTTGTCCTTGCTTTGTTCCTTCTAGAGCCGATCTAGCACAAGTTCAGACCTATTCAGATCTCAGAACAACATTAAGACTAGCTTCTCCTGGTTCCCAACATTTTGCTTTCATGTCACCGTCACAGAGGAGAGCATGTACAACAATGCTGGCTCAGGCAGATAAGAACTTCTTTGCTGTTGGGTTTCTTTGTCTGCAGTTCACTCTTTTATTTTAAGTACCCTGTATGCTTTAAGGGTCTCATGAAGTCTAATCGATAGCTACAAAGCGTTTGAGATTCTTGTTTGAAAGAATCTATGTAAACTGGAGCTGCTCTGAACACATGGAAATGCCAGATGTTTTCAGGTGGCTGAGACTTGGTAATTTACTTCACGGTATCTGGCAGATGTTTGCCAGACCTGTGGTCCCTAGGCAAAATGGTGTTTGTGGAAATGGAGGCTTGGGTCAAAACCACACCCACGTCATCAAGTGCAAGACAGGTTCATGAGACTGTCTGATGGACTTGTATGCTAGAGACTAGTTGTATGCCGGAGATGGACAAGATACTTGTTTGTGCAGTTCAATGAGGTTTTCCATGGTAAGCCGTAATGTTTGAGGTTTAAGGTTTGATGCCTTGCAATTTCCTCCGTGTATAATTCTCCAAATACATCTCTCTGAAATACAGCTTTTTGAAGCCAAGGGTCTTTGCTGTGTGGAAATGAAAAATGAGGCTTCTCAACTTATCTTTCAAGGGAAATGATGGTGATTTCTGTGGGTTCTCCTGTCTTTTTTTTTTTTTTTTTGTCCCCAAGGATAAACTGACTGCAGGTTGAGAAAACCAACCTGCTTCTGTTCCTGCATCTCTTCAGAGTCCATAGTTTGTAACTTAGGTGCCGTTCATGTTGTCTGAGCAGCAGATGCCCTGTCTGACCAGTCATAGGCATAATGGGTTAAAATATGGACCTGAAACTAATGTATTATTTCTCTCTAGTTGGAATTAAAACTGCATACTGATTTTTGGAATGTGTTGAGCTCCAAACTGGACCAACATCAGTTCCCACAGAATCCTGACTAAAAGCAAAGTTTATATGGTTTTTATACATAATTACTGTTCTGCCTCACTGGAAGAACATTTAAGATTTTCACCACTGGGAAGTTTATAGCAAATGTCATCTTTATTTAATGACATTCCTCTTCTGATTGTTTCAGAAAATAAACAAACAAACAAAAAAATACACCCAGATTTATTATTATTTATTATGTCTGTTTAGCAATGGTAAGACCTATGTTGTTCTACTTGGCACTTTTTATCTCACCTGAGTGAGGTTTTAGTATAATGTTGATGGTTTTGGTTCATGAAGGCCAGGATGAAGTGGTGTGAATACAGTATCACTCTGAGTACCTTTATGGGAATCTTTAGTGCAAGTGTTTCTGTAACACTTCTGTAAGGACATTCTTGAAACAACATAAGCCTTTGTTTACTCTGTCTGTAGTGGTGCCATATGTGTAGAGACTGACTTTGGGTCTGCTTGTGTAAATGCAGAACCAAGCAAGTGGGGTCCATATCTTTGTGCAAGTGCTGTGCTTGAGAGTGGAGCTCTGGGGCTGAATCTGCTCTGGCTTTTGCAGCCCAGTGGATGTGAATTGAAAGCGTGGGTTTGAATCAAAGTGACCTTTCTCCTTTTCCCCATGGCTTCTAGGGTTAGGCTTGAAATAAATTATCAGAATTCTCTGAATGCTTTCTTTGTTTAAAGCTTTCAAACAGGGCAGTCCTCTATAGACAATATGCAAACTCACACACTTCATGGTATTGACCTTTTAATCTATCTCCAGTAATGAGAACTGAAAGAACCAGCATAGGATGCGCAAGAACAATCTGAGTTTCTGTGATTTGTGTTTAGTCTCTGTAAAACGTCACACACTTAATCTTCCTTATAGGTAGGTCACTGCTTTTGGGAGCTTTGAGTCACTTTTATTCCTTCTATCCTTTCATTTATTTTGGACCATATTTTGCTGCAGTTAATTCCCTGCAAGCCTGTAACAAAGAACTGCCTAAGAAGCAGCTTTTCCCAATGATCTGGCTTTGTGCTCTTTCTATTGGCTCATGAGAAAAACCAAGTAGCTCTTGAAAGACAAACAGAAACTGAATATTTGAGGAGAAAACACTTTGCTGAATCTTTTTTAAAAGTCAGGATTAAATCCTGACTGCATTTAAATCAGAGGAATTTCAATGTTGACCTAACATTGAATTTCTGGTGAAGTTCGTGTCGCATGTCTTGTAAAAAATGTGGGTTAGTTATAGTGCTTTGGTTTAGATCTTTGCTTATTTTGCTATTTGCATTCAGTTCAAAGCACTGAAGTGCTTGTATTTAATTTCCTTTTGAGCAGATGTATTTCATTGATGTCATATTTCAAATGAGAAACTTTTTTTTTTTTTTTTCTAAAGCCTCTGGGAAGTATATACCTTAATTAATTAGAGATAGTGATATGATTAGAGATCTCTGCACTAGATATAGTAATTATAAATGCTGTTTGTCATTTAGAAAACACCATTATTTGTGCTAGTACTGAACAGCTGGTAAGAAACTAGGGTTCCAATCCAAACAGTTCTCTTTTGGTATGAAAAGTTCAGACCAGAATTATAGTTATGATCTGTATAATTAAAATCTGGTACAACCTTTGTGCTGTATAACGGCTTAATTTGAGAAAGAGAAGTGGAGAGGAGATAAGCTTCAAGATGAATGTCCTCAGAGGTTGGCTGATTCCCCTAAGTCTTTTGATTTCAGTTTATTCGGTAGGTGCTCAGCTTAGTGTCAAAGAATAACTGAAGAAATTACACTCTCAAGAAAATATTACTTTAATTATTTGTTCTTTAGACAGGTTTGTGGTCACCAAACAATCTGCCAGCTTAATATACTTGTATCTATATTTTTGTCCTATTCAGAGGAGACTATTATTTAATGTTGGTTTTTCTTTTTCCCTTTCTCGACACAATGCAGATTGAAAGAGCAAACTAAATTCATGAATACATAAGCCCTAAAGCCTAACTTTATAAGACTATTAGTGTTGCTCAAGCATGTATAAATCAGGGTGCGTGTGCTTTCTGTACCAAACTTAATTTTCCTTGCACTATTGCACCATCTCTTATTAAACCATAAGTCTGAAAACACTCCTGTGCTAGAGTTCTGCTTTTTTTTTTTTTTTCTTTTTCAAATAAGCCTTCAGTAGGAAAAGAAATGCTTATAGGTTTTTTTTTTTTTTTTTTCTTTCTCTGTGAGAACTTAAATTTTATTCACATCTTCTCTGAAGGGCTACAAAACTTGCCTTCTGTTCAGCCTTAAGAATTTTGTAGGATATACTTTGTTAAAAGTGCAGCCTTAAAAAAAGATCCCACAGCTGACCTCTACCTCACTTCCTTAGTGTCACCCCCATATTTTTGTTCTAAGTCTGAAATTCACTAGCAGAGTTAGGTATATAATAAACTCACATCTGCAGATTTTTACTGCTATCATTACAATTTTGGTCAACCTAAAATAGCATAAGTAACAATTAACATTTCTCTAACATTTGAGACAATATATCTCATGGTTCTTTTGTTGCCATCTGTCTCCAGAAATAAAACCCCCATGTGCCTTGTAAGCTTCTTTGTGGTTGCAAGTATTCCTTACTTGTAGAAACATTCAATAATTTATTTAGCTATTGTATACTAATTACCATAATTACATTGATAATAGGACAACTAATTGTCAGTTAACAGCATGTCCTCAATCTATTTCTGCCTGTCAGAAACACCCCAATTAATTCAATCTTTCTCAGGGGTCATATTTTCACAATTCCATTGTTTTCTGGATTTTCTCTGGTAATTCATAGCCTACCAAAAGAGTGGGACAAAAGGATTGCTTCATAAGTCACACAGATTTTTCTCTGCTTATACCTCCCTGAATGTTTCTTAATACACGTTCAGCTCTTCTCCCTTTCATCTCTTCTTCTGTTTTCTCCCCCACTCTTCCCCATTCTTCCTTTCCCTCTTTTCCTCTGCAGTTGGAAATCTGTGTTTCCTGCAATTGTGTACCATTTTATTCAAAATTTTGCCTTTATCCTTTTGTATTATGTCAAATGCTTTAAGACCATTCCTTCCAGTTGTACAAGATCAATTTTATGGTATGAAAAACTATTTTTTTCTGGAAAAAAAATCTCTTGTTGCTTTTGTTTTCTTTCTTGGTCCTACATATAAATATAATACAATTCAAATATTATTAAAATGGAGTCATATAGACATTTAGGTTAGAAGTTGGTCATATAGTCTGACCCTTTGTTCAGAGGAGATCTCACTTCAAAGCCACATCAGATTGCTTATGGCCTAGTCCAGTTGAGTTTTGAAAATCTCCAAGGGAGGACATGACAGTACTTCGAACTTTTTTTAATAAGTAACTGTTGCTAGAGTACTGTAGACAGTATTTCAGGTTCGTGTTTGTTGCCTTAAGCTGTGCTAATTAATTCTTAATTATTTTTACAAATTAAGTGGTGTGCTTTCATTTCCCAGTGAATTATTAGAGATATGGAATGCCTTCAACATGAACAGATTTCTTAAAATCCTAAGCTTCCAGAAAAATAGTATTCAATTTCTTCTCTAGCACTCTGGAGACAGACCACTTTGGTCCACTCTTTTAATGCTTTCCTGAGGGCGGACAGAGAAGGAAACATTTAAGTCAAGTAAGAGTAAGGAGAGAATGTATCTAATTAGGTTTTAGAAGTTGAACCAGAATATTTCCAATGGAAAAATTAAAAGGGTAGGAACATGCAGAGCCATTTCCTCCTGAAGATACTTGCCCATTTCCTAGCAGTATTATTTAGATCACTGTAGGGCTGTAAATAAATTGTCATTGTTCTTGTGTCAGTGCCAGCCTGAACACTTTCACTAACCATGCATTACAATTATTTGTCTTTAGGTGTGGAAATTGCCAGGGTAGGGGATATGGTGTTTTTCTTTACATTTTAACTCTTCATCCATCTTTTTTGGTGCTTGTCACCTATTTCTGCATCAGAAAGTAGTGTTTATTCGTGACTTCCATTTTGTCTGCCTATGCTCCTTCCTGCACTACTGCTCCTGAGTCCTTCTGACACAGCAGAGCAGTTTCCATCCCTGATATCCCATGCTGGCAGTATTTGCCCAGAAATGAGGAGCCCATCTTGAGCCTTGCAAGCTCAGATTCTTACTCTCATTTTGTCAGTCTGTCTCTGTGTCAGCAGCAAAGCAAGCATCTTGGTCAGCAGAGAGCATCCATGGCCTCATTAGTTGTAGATTCAGGGCTGCTCACTTGGGCTAAGGCTGACAGCTCTGTGATCTGAGATAGGAGCTCACGGGACTGTTGGTGGGCTCTGAGCTATCTCCTGCAAGTTTTCTGGGCAGCACAACTGATAACCTGGCTATGGCAGCCTGTTCTGCACTGCAGCCAGAGGGAGATTCGTGCAGTAGGCACTGTGGACAACCTGAGAGTTTGTTTTGAAAGCTGAGATGTTGTCAATGTAACCAGAAAAGAGAAGGACTCAGGGACATACTAGAGATATGTGTCAGGGGAAGTCTCCCAAGTCTTTTGCTATCCCTCTAATCATTGCACTGTGCTTCCTCTCATTTTGCAGTGTGGCATGACAGCTTGCCAAAGCCAAATAGGAAATTCAATGTGGAGTGACAAGGAGAAGTGTAGCACCGGTGAACATGTACGGGGAAGTGTTTTTACTGCTTGAACTCCTAGTTAAAACCCATAAATTAGCTCTTATGTCTTGGCTTTCTCTTTCAAATTCAATTAGAAGAAATGGAGCACATGAAATTGAAAGTCACTCTGCCATTTATGGGATACTTATGGGACAGAAAAGCCTCAGCTTGTGAAAAATTATGAATTAATCATAACACAATGCTAGGATGTGATGATGTCATCGCCAAGTGGGTTTTAGTTCTCTATATTGCACATACTTTCAATATTTAGATGCATTTTGGAGTTATTTTGACACACCCACACTATCACTTGACCTACTACTTTTCCATGTTAACCATAGTGATATGGTACGAGATAAAAAGGTTAATTTTTTCATTGGATACTGATAATTAAAAAGAATACATAGATTTAATTTTCCTATAAAGAATTCATAGAAGACACTGAATTACATGATAATGGCTATTCATATTATACAATAGTACCACTCATTATTGTTCCTTCCTCGGGAATTATTAATAATTTCACAGCTAAAACAGTTTATGCCCTTCTGTTACAGAAAATTAAAAAGAAGTAGTGGTAACGTACTTTTTACGTTATTTTTACGTAAATTTTTAGATCTTATAACATTCTGACATAATTTTTTGCTTTGTTATTTCTAAAAAAAATTGTTTGTATTTTTCTTGTAATGAATTCTTGTAAATTTTCTTGGCCTGACTCTACCTTCTGATGTTTATGAATAGTAAGTTGCAGTCAAAAAATGAAGTGAATGAATTTGAGGAAGCAGCCTCTGATCCCAGTGTAATCAGTGGGACCACAGTTGAATTCTTGACCCAATGGTCCAAATCCTAGACTAGGATGAAACTAGAAAACAGGAGTTCAGAGTGTAAGTTGGGCCAAAACTGCAGTTCAGTTTGCTCTAGTAATCCAGGTATGCAAGCATAGGTACATCTGTCACTTACAGATAGAAGTGACTGGGACAGAAACATCTTTTTAATTTTTTTCTTAATCATTGTGCTAAACCAAATTAGTCAGATTGAATTTTTTTGTTTGTTTTGTTTTTGTTTTGTTTTGTTTTTGTTTTTCCTCCTTAGATTACTTAATGACAGGTAGAAAGAGAAATGGAAGGGCTATGTAATTTTTACTTCATGATAGTAGGAAAATGCCCTAGGTGTTTATCAGTGTACAGGAAGAGATTACATGCTTTGCTGGCATAGAGATTAAAGCTTGATTATTATTATTGTAAGTGGAAACCTTTCACACTTACAGGAATGTGGATTTTCAACATGGAAAATTATCTTCCCTCAGTTATGCTCTGTCTATCAGCATGAGGAGCTGAATTAAGTCCTTCTCTAAAAGGTGGAGATGATGTGGGCATGACAGATCTCCCTCTAGAGCTTCCTCCGGCACCCTGTGGCAATGTTATTGTCAGTGGGGAGCCACTGCTCTGCAGGGCTATGCCTGCTGCCATTTGCTTTCCAAAGCCCATGCTCCCACCCTGTAGGCACTGCTGCTGTCTTCAGCAAGAGCAGGCTGCAGATCTAGAGCCCAGAGCTGGGGAAAAGAGAGGATAATGTGTGTCCTAAAATGTGTAGGACAACTTTTAGGGATCCTCTGCCTTTGGAGGTACGGTTTTGCATTTTGTTTGCCACACGTACCAGCAGTGAAGCCTTATTTCTGCTACCCCTGGCAGTGCTGGTGCCCAGCAGTTTGTAGCCAACCTCATTAGCTGTCCTCTTCCATAATGCAGCCTGCAGTGGGCAGAACGGCTTGTGGAGGTGCAGAAGCAGCAAAGAAAAAGCTGATGCCATGGGAATGAAGCCAGCTGAAATCAGTTCTGCCTGGGGGTGTTTTCCTCAGACTGGTTGGTAGGCTGCTCTGCAGTCCTGCTTATGGCAGCCCACACTTGGATGGTCTGAGGGAGGTCACCCATAACTCTATCTGTTCAATTCAGGGTCCTCTGTGTTGTCAGAGTATTGCATATGGACAGGGCGGAGGAAAGGGCAAATAAAAACTTTTTTTTTTCTTTTTTTCTTTTCACTGTAGTAGTACACTGTGCCTGGGATTTACAGCAGCAGCCTCAAAAGAGCTGCTGCATCCTAGAAATAAGCTTACCATTTATAACATAAATAGATCTACATATCTTTTTCTGTATGGTGATGTTATGCCCCTACTCAGAGGGTGATGATATCATATCAAGTGAGTCATCTCTTTTCATAAATAAATTTAATATCTTATTCCTTAACTTGTGCCTGCAATATTTCAGAGTGGTAGCTTTTTCTACAAGGTTGTAATAGGTAATGTTATTAAAACAACAACAACTGTATACAAATCTTTCCAGAGAAACAAGCTAGTTTGCCTCCTTTGCACTTCTGTTATGAAATGAATGAGGGTATTCTTTAAACTTAGAAAATGGTGGTAGGATAAGATTTTTCTCATGAAATAGAAAAGCAGTTGGAATTTTAGATAAAATCTCAGTGCCATTCATAGAATTTATGAAAATGTTGTGTCCCCAGGAGGCTAGCTGAGCATAAAATGCTGAACAGCTAATGGTGAGTTCCCCACTGCAGTTGAAAGCAGATCTATAAATAGAACGGCAAAGGAATAACCCTCCTGCTAGTGAAAAAGAGAACAAGAAATTCCCTCCTTGGACTTGCTTTGCATACTAATAACGACAAAGAGTGGGGGAAGGGAGAAGGGAAGGAAGGAAGAAAGAAAAATGTCGGTAGATTACTCATTTACCAGATTATAGAGATGCCATGTGCTTGCAAGTTCATTTAAGTGCATTTTTCTCAGCACTGATAAAGAGGAAAATAATAGAATCTGTTTTTCAGAACATGACATATTAGTGGATTTCTGTGACAAAGAGGGTGACTTGTGGCATTTTCCTTCTGAGCATGTCTTTTATTGTGACTAATGCCTGTGGGATGTACAAAGCAGAAAAGGGTCTGTGAAAGAGGCATTTCATTAAAAAGAACGTGTTTGGTGGTTGTGGTTTTTTTTTTTTTCTTTTTTTCTTTTCAGTGAAATCAGATACTTTCCGTCATTCCAGCATTGGAGGTTGTGAATAGCTCATTGTTCCTACTGTCTGTGATACTGCAGTGATCCTTTGTCATCTATTCTTCCCATTCTGTCTGCTAACAAATATTTATCCAGTTGTCAAAATGAGAAATTTTTAATTTGATATCTAGCATGAATTATATCACAGCCAACAATACCTGTAAAGGATTGTCAGTAGGTAGATGGGAGCACATGCAGAGCTGTTTATCATTTTGGTAGCTTTAGTGTTAAGGGCCAGGCAGCATGCAAAAAGCAGATGTGCAGTAATCTTGCTATGAAGTGCATTTTTCCATACTCGTACACCTGTCTAGATGCATGAAAAGCATCTTATGTTACATGTTAGATCATATTGTTTATGTAGGCAGCAAAATTCAACTCTGCATCTAGGGGAAGACAGCAGAAGTGAGGCAATAGAGTTTGTATATAAAACAAAAGAATATCTCATCTGTACTCTTGAACACATCCAGCACTACTCACAATGTTCTGTTGATCAGAATCTTATTTTTCATTTCTACTGTTTATTTTCCTTTTTTATTTATTTTAATAATTATACTTTGACTGCCATTCCTATCCCTGTCTGCTTGCTTAGCTCCTCTGCCCTCTTAACAAACCAAATAAGTGGGATTGAACTGGATTGACCAGTGTTTCTGATTTACAAAATGTGTACTCAAAACTTCATATGGTTTAGAGTCTTATAACATTAACTAGATACCTGTTAAGGGAAAACTGGAGTGTTAGGATGGGTGATGAAAATGTCTGCTCAAGAAGTCCCACAAGTTTGTGCTGAGTCTGTGTTAAGTGAGTTCTGTGGTTAGGTTTCAGGGTGTCTTTGCTGTTTGCTATACTAACTTCAATGGATTTGGGAAATCGGATCACTACCACTATAGTTCTGTTCTTAGCAATATGGTATAATTGGCCAAGTGCAAGATCCTGCACCTGGTTTGGGGTAATCCCAAACTTGAATACAGGCTGGGTGATGAGTGGAGAGCAGCCCTGTGGAGAAAGACTTGGGGGTGTTGGCGGACAAAAAAAATGAGCATGAGCTGGCAATGTGCACTTACAGCCCAGAAAGCCAGCTGTGCCCTGGGCTACACCAAAAGCAGCATGGCCAGCAGGGTGTGGGAGGTGAATCTCCCCCTCCGCTCTGCTCTGTGAGACCCCACCTAGAGCCCTGAGTTCAGCTCTGGGGCCCCCAGCACAAGAAGGAGGTGGGTCTGTTAGATCGTCACCAGAGGAGGGCCACGAGGATGATCAGAGGTCTGGAGCACCTCTACTATGAAGACAGGCTGAAATATGTTAACAAATAAGAAAGTTAAATAGTAGTAGCTCCAGGTGTGGAGCTATAGCCTGCATTTGCAGCATACCTTGCTGAACTTACACATTTGAAAAAGACAATAGTATCCAGACAGCCAAACTGAATTTTAAATTTTAGCAGTTTTACATGTTAAACTCAAAATGTCTCTCAGGTGGTTAGGTATGCATATTTTTAAGGCGAGTGTATAGGAAAAACAAATAGAAGTACAAGTTATATTATGCACTTTTGGCATTTATTTGGGACTTAGCTATTAACTCATGTGAACTGAGAAGTCTTAAATATAAAGAAAATTGCCTTTTTCCTTACCACTTTTTTTGTTTTTTTTGAATAGCTTTTAACACAGTGAAAATGAATATCAGGAGTATGCAATTTTGTTCCTTAAAATGGGAACACCTGCAGGGGACTACCAGTTAGGCAGCGGCTGCAATGCTAAAGAGTGGTCTTTAGTCATTTAGAGGCTGCGTCTATTCCTTTGATCTCCTGAAGCTGCAGCCCTGATTCTTATTGACAGCTGTGACATCTTCCGAGGGAGCCTATGTTCGCCAACTGCACATTGCTGTGCTCAGCAAGCAGTTAGATCACTCCCTAGTGCAGCTCATCTTTTTGATATTTTCCCCCAGGTTTTGCATGCAGTTCCAGTATATACTATCAGCAGAACCTCTGGGCAAAATGTTTATTTGAAGTGGCTGGCTATACATGATCAAAGAACTCTTTGGTTATTAATCTTGACTGAATTTTTAGATTATAAATTATTCAGTCATCAAGAAGAAATAGTACTGTAGTGATAGAGGTGTTTGCTACTGGATTAATAAGTGAAAACAATACCATTAAGTGGGTTAGCAAGGCACAATTATAGTAATTAGGCTTTCTTGGTATTTATTTACACCTTATTTCAAGGGCTGTACAACTGCAGAATGAGGCAGCACTGGTCTGCAGAATAGTGATGGTTTTGCTTTTCTTAAACCTGCTTTTATCACTGCACCTGTGCATGCATTGATCAACACTCATTAATTGAGTACTTCTTTCCAAAAAAGTGCCATTGAAGCAGATAGTTGTAAAATTTGCAAGTGCTCAGTGATCAACCTCCATTTCTTTCAGTCACCTGCATTGCACAATGTCTAACACCACAGCATAGTTATACCCATCTAATTTGCAGAGGTTTTTAAATCACTTTTTGATTTCATCTGATCATTTGTATTTTTCTGTTACATTGTTGTTTACATTTTTTAATAACTATTGTATACTAAGCTGCATACTTTTTACTTTGAACTCCAGAAATAGAAATAGTTAACACTCATAAAATCAAGTTTTTTGTTTGTAATCAAATTCTTTTTTTTTTTTTTTAAATCCAATTGGTTGTGGTATATGGCATTAATGTAGAAGCATAATTTCATGACTACTATACTGAGAAATTAGTGATTTTTCATATTTTGCTCACTACAAATAAGTATCAAAGATTAAGAAATTTTGTGTTTCTCTATAGGAATTAATAAACAGTTCCTTCATTAACAGAGAAAATAGACAAGTGTGGATAAGAGTTAGAACAGAAAGACAATGTAATTTGTTACCATAATATACTACAAAATAGTCCATCAGAAAAGCATAATTGTATGCTCACTGCAAATTTCTCTTGCAGACAGGTATTGCATGAATGTATTTTTAAGTGAATGCATGCAAAACACAGTTTTATGTCATTACAGGTTGTGATTTTTGCTCTTATGTCTATTAACAATAAAGATCTTCACAAAGCCAGGTATAGTCACAGCTGCAGTTCTATTTCTCCAGTCTTTCCCTATACATTGCCATTGTACTACTTATGATTCACTGCATAGGCATACCTAGTCTGTGTGGGAGCATATTCTAAAGAGGGAACTAAAAGTGAGAATATTACTGAACTTAAAATGCAGAAATAAGAATTGGCTCAATTGTATTTTTTTTAATCGATTTAATTTGTCTTCTAAATCTTTCTTAAGTATACAAGACCAATGTTATTTCTTGGAAAATGGTTTAATGTACTATGTGGGAAGAAAGGCGATTGCTACAGAATATTTCCAGTGTGATAGGGAGTTCTGTGGGCCTTTAACTCATGTAACGTAAGAGCTTTTAAAAATCCAGCCATGGTCTTTTGCTCTGTTAGTGTCCACATCAGCAGAATACTTCATCTAAGGGGGAATTTTAGTCTTGCAAAGCAGAATCAAAAAAGATGAGTGTCAGCTTTCTCTGGGGCAGCCCCCTGTGCCAGTCCCTTCATTATGCTTTGGAAGACAGAGGTATTGGTGTCTGTGTTCATTTTTCCTGAAATCCAAGGCCAAGACACAGAACAGCGTGCAGTGTGTAGAGTGTACACAAGAGATGCTACTGTGGTTATCTTCTGACAAGGTACTACCAAGTAATGAGGCATGCTGATAGCAGGCCTATTCCTTGTTTTATAATGGTACCTTGTCTTGCTTGATTTGTCACCTGGCTCCTATTCAGCTTTGAAGACAACAGAGAGGACCCGGTCCTTTTCAGCTTCTGCACTCAGAAACAGTAACAGAGGTGGTGCCAGTGGAGATTTTAGTTCAGGTCAAACTGTAAGAAGCAGGGTTTTGGAATAGTGATCCCTGAATTTTATTGCCAGTAATGAACCTAAAGCCAGAACAGAACAGATGGTGGCTGTGAAGTCTTGTACAGTCACAACATAATCAACAATTTTTTTTTAATTATTTTTTTTTGGAATATGCTCAATGAGAAAGGTTTCATGTCAGTATATAGTGAAAGCTTCTCTTCCACACAGCAAAAACCTGTTTAGTTCTATCTGAAAACTATGAGGCCTTGTAAATGTAATAGGTCTGATTCACAAGTTCTCTCCTAGAGAACAGACTATTCAGGTGGATGAGGCGGTAAACGACTTGCTAGGTCAGCTGTATAACTTTGGAGGACTGTGTGTCACCACTGTAATACTAAATGGACTCAGGTCTCACTGGAAAGTGGTTTTCTGTGTCCTTTGATCCTTGTTTGTTACTTCTGTGTCCCTCTGAAATACGACTGAGAAGAAAAGCTCCTATCTTTTTCCTGCCCTCAGCAGTGATCAGTATTTTGTGCCTCTTCCCAGCACAGACTGTGCAGAGACCAAACAGAGAAGGGTATGAAATGTTGACAGGAGCAGTCTGACCATCTCAAACTTCATATGATAAACTGCTGAATTAATGGAGTGGTTGGACAATTTGGATGTATTGATCCAATTCTGAATTCCACATATATTTTCAGAGTGCACTGTCGAACCTGTTATAGATAGTTGTACCTGTTATAGATAAATACTCCCTTGAGTTTCTTCTTGTTTATTAATCCACAATATAGCTTCTTCACAAATAGGTTTTCCCTAAGATGCCCATTTTTTGTTTGTATTTGTAGGGAGAACACAAGAAAAGCCGAAGTTCAGCTTGAGTTTACACTGGCCAATGTTTTTTTACATATTTACACATTGGCCAAACAACAACAAAAGGCTTTTTCAAGTGTACCAACAGCAAGAGACGGTCTAAGAAAAACACTGGACAGATACCTGATGCAGGTAGTCACCTAACAGGTAGGGATGAGGACAAAGTGGAGGCATTTTTTGTCTTTTTGCCCTCAGTTTTTAGTATTAACGGTAGCACTTGGACTGTCTGGCCCTCTAGGTGGAGGACAATGACTGGGGGAGCAGTGACTTTCCATTAGTGGTAACCAAAATTTTAAGGGATCAGTTGTATCAGGTGAATATTTTTAAGTCCAGGGGGCCTGATGAATCACATCCCAGAGTACTGAGGGAGTTAGCAGATGTTATATCTGGACCCCTCTCAACAAGTTGTCAATGGTCTTGGAAGTTTAGGGTTGGTTCTGGGAGGTAGCCAGTATTACTGACCTATGGGAAAGGTATGAGAGAAGACCCAGGAACCTGCAGACCTGTCAGTCTAACCTCAGTACCTGGAAAAGTTATGTGGATTGTCGTGGGTGCTCTTGAAAGGCATGTAAAGAAAAAAGCTACCATCAGGCCTTGTCAACATGGGTTTATCAAGGGAAAATCCTGCCTTAATAATTTGATCTCTGGAATAATTTGCTCTCTGCAACTTCCTGAGCAGGGAAAGGGCAGAGGGAGGTGCCAGTCTCTGCTCCCCAGTGACAGGACTTGTGGGAACAGCACAAAGCTGAGCCAGGAGAGGTTCAGACTGAGCATTAGGACAAACTCCTTTACTGTGTGACTGGTCAAACACTGGAACAGGCTTCCTAGAGAGGTGGTAGATGCACCATGCCTGTCAGTGTTCAAGAGGCATTTGTATAATGCCCTCAATGACACATTTTAACTTGTGTTTAGCCCTGAAGTGGTCAGGCAGTTGGACTCAATGATCTTTGAAGGTCCTTTCCAGCTGAACTATTCTATTTGGTTCTGTTCTGTTGGAGATGAATTTGCTGGAGTTCACCTAAAAATTGCAATGTTTCTACAAGACCCTACACCTGTGCAAATGTAAAATAAAGGCCAGGGAAAACATCAATAGGCAAATATGACCCCAAGAAAGGACTTGAGAGATTTTTTTCAGTCTTGTCAGGTTAGTCTGAGATAGATAATCCATCCCCCTGCAAACCTTGACTTGTTTATATCCTTACGCCTTCACAACTGCAACAGTATTGCTACTACACTGACAAATTTAAATATATATATATTATTATATATATAAAATATAATATATAATATAATATTATATATATTATAATATATAATATATATATTATAATAATTATATATATTTAAAAATATACACTATTCAGTCTGCGTTTATAGGACATTGCTGTGAATTAGGAAAAGAGGTTTGTGTGAAATTTGTTTTTCACATGAATCATGTTAAAGGAATATCTTTAGGTTAATTATGAGTATCTCATTTAGTGAAAAATAGAGGAGAGTTTGTGCAGGGTGTTAAATATCTGCAAATACCCATCAGTCAACAACTGTTTCATTTATTGGGTAAAGCTTCTGTCAGATCTGAATAGCTAGCAAAATGCTTGGCACTTGTGAATATATGGTATTTGTTCCAGCTCTAAATAAATATATGAGATATAAAAAATGCAAGACATGAAATTCAGGTTTTCCTGTTTCATTAAATTAATAGAATATACTGTCATCTGTGTTAATTTTTCTGAATTAAGAGCTCACTCCAGTTTCTCAGTTTCTGCACTGTTTCACTGAAAAACAAATCTGTGTATTGCTCCTAATATTGCTTTAAGTTTACTAATTATAAATCTGGAATCAAGCTGTTCTTAGGTATTGATTTCCTGTATGTGCATGTGGAAAGTATTTTACTGATAGGCCTCTGCGGTGCTAAAATCACGCTTCGTGACTTTTCAAAACAATGGATTTTTTCGGGGTACTAAGTCTCATGAAGATTTATTTGGTGTAAAATTTCAAGAAGTAGAATGAGCTTGCAATCAATACTTAGCTTTTGTAAGAAAACATGGTTGTGGATGAGAGAGTGAAAAAATTCACTTCTATTTACACGTTGTCTCTTGTCAGAGGAAAGATATGGGAGTACTTTCCCGTTCATCTGAAGGGAAGAAGGAACGTCTCTGTTTGGAGGTACCTTGCTTTAGGTTAGATACACTGTGCCAAATGTGCCCGGTGTGGGCAGGATCTTGCTCATCATTCTCAGCCACCTATTGGCAATGCTGGAAACTTTACAAGATGTTCAGAAACGAGGTTTTCCAGCAGCAGTGATACAGGTACATGCGCATAACCTTTTCAGTGCCAGAAAGGATGCGAACTGGCATCAGGAGCCCTGTCCCTAGAAGGAAAGGCTGTCTGAGAGTGCTTGGAAGGTGAGGGCAGGGAAACCTGCCCTGCTGTGCTCTCCTCACAGCTGCAGCTGCAGGAAGGCATCTTCCACGAGTTTCTCCTGTCCCCAGGGGAAGCAGCTGCCTGCAACATTGTGAATAAGGGTAACAGCCAGGTGGAAAGCATAGCGGTGCACCTGTTTGTGTGGGGGAACTGCATTCTGAATGGCACTGGAAGTAGAAATTTCCTCTTGGTGAAAGCAAATCAGCTGGACTTTGGGAACCAATTTATTACACACTTTGCAGGATTGCAATTTGTCATTCACACAGCTGTTCAGTAATGATTACTCCATTGATGAGTCACTGGACTGATGTAAGCAGCCTGAAATAATCTACTTAGAAGCAAGTCATGTGTATGACTGGTAATGGGAAATTCCTCCAGTTCTTTACTTCTGAAAAAACGATCTCTTTTAATAGCCTCTGTCATGCATCTGGAAACATCAAAGTAGAATTCAATTTAATGCTGGAGGCCAATGACCTGCCCTCTGTGGTGTGTTTCCTCTTCAGAGTTTGCCTGTTTCTTTGTTTTGGGATGCGTATGCGGAGAAATTAAATAGATGAGGTGGGAACTCATGAAAACCAAAATGCTCCCACTGAAGTTAATGGAAAGACTAGAGACTTTGAAAGTACCTGAAAGCAGGTGGAGACAACCACTGGGCATGAGTGGGACATGTGGATTTGTTGAGGACCTTCCTGTAGTGCTGAAGACCCTCCATTGGTCTTCTTCCTTGTAGTCACACTGTGGTAAGTAGCCACTGTGGCTGCTAAATGCAGAGTGGCATCAGATCACAGGTGGTTGCTTATTTCCATATTGCCCTGTATTGCTCGTCTGCACACCATGGTTATGCCTTTGGATACGGACCCAAAATGGTCATTTTTAAGGAAGTTATCAGCTAAAGGTTTGGTGGGTTTGGTACTAACCCTGTAACCCCAGACAAGAGGGCAGATTAAAAGCTTTTGCCTGTTTCTGGAGCTTGTGTGTGTTTCGAGGGCAGCTAGGAAAATGTCTGTAAGATGCTTCACTCCTGCAGACCAGGGCTAAAGCCAGGAAGAACAATGGAGGTGTGACTTATGTAAGGATGTACTGCTGCTTGCTGTGGACTGCTTCTTGGTAGGCAAACAGGGTAAATCTAGTGGGATTTAATCTAGTGGCTAAATCTAGCTCTAGTGGGAGCTCCCACACGCCTCTTGCAGCTTTAGGGACGACTGGAACAAAGTTTCCTACCGGAGTAGGAAACGTGTGAGTGGAACAGGACTTCCTGTGGCTATTTAGGTAATAAGAAACCTGGGAGTTGTTCTGACAAATTCCACAGACCAACTTCCATGAAGGAATCCTTTGTGCTGAATAACCACTATGGATTAGTGAGGTGTAAATGTTCAAACTCTGCACATCCTGATCAGACTGACAACAGGCAAATGAATAAACAAAACAAAGCAAAACAAGCCCAACCCATGCAACAAACTTTCCATAATAGTTTGAAATAAGATTATTTTGCTTTATTTTTCAGTCCGTACAGAGTACGTAAAGGAGGACAAGGAAAACCCAATTATTATGATGTCTATGAAGACTAATAGTTACATCTTTGTCATTCAGTTAGAGCTCAAATTGCCTGGGAAAGAATGACTTTTAAAAACAGTGTTATCCCAAAATAGGAAAGTGTACTGATACCTGATATATTTTGAAATCTCATTAAATTTCATTGAAAGCTCATTTTTTATTATAGTAAATGAGGTTGAATTTTCACTTTGATTAATAGGCTCCTTCCATTTGGCAGAAACAGAAAGATTAATTTAACAGCCGAGGTAGTTTGGATTGTGTCCTGTGTTTTATTTTTAGCCTTTTATGTTGATCCAATATAATTAATCTTGCCATCTTATAACTTACAGTCAGGCCTTCAGCAGCTCAGGGTGCATGCTGGTATCATTTACCCTTTACCATCCACATCAATGAGGTCCTATTAATCAGTTATTGTAATGAGCTGCAAGTGTAGTGTAAGCCATTAATTCATTTACTAAAGCCAGCAGGGAAACTAAAGTCTCATTTGTTTCTTTGCTGTGTATTTAGCACACACTCTACATGTTGCCCTGTGTGGAGGCAACCACCAAAATGGCTTCACTGAGGTCAGGTGCTGTTGCCTCCTGCTAGCAGCCCTATTTTTGCACCCCACGTGAATAATCCTTTCCTGATACAAGGGGAAGGCTGTAGTTAGCCCTTTGCTATGGGAGTTGGCTTCAGAAAGCATTGGCAAAGGAGGACAAAAATTTGTGTTGCACATTAAGCTCCCTTTCTCCTCCCTCATTAGTTGCCAAAGTGTTTGTTATCACTTTAAGTGAAATTTGAGCATGGCTTTTTATTCTGCTCAACGGTCTTTGTACCCAATGTCTGTGAATATATTCCAGGTCTCCCTTACTGTTTGCAGCCTGCCACATCACTGTTTTTCTTGCTCCTTTTTCAGAGAAACTGTCTACATACCTTCTCTTTAACCCTCCTGATTCCTCTGCTTCACATCTCTCATGGACTTGTAACTCATGTCCAGACCTGTGTTGCAAGTTAGGCTTTGCATGTGTGGACGTGGATGTAACCACAGTCTGGTTTGTGGCAAGAGTGTAGACATTTTCGTGTTTGTAGATGAAAAGGAAATGCAACTTGTGAAGAAGGCTAAAGAGGTATTTTGAGCCTCAGACTCTGAAAATTCAGGAGCACTTCCCCTTACTGAAACAGTATAGGTTTTAAAGACAGTTCCTGAGGCCAGAAGTATTTCCTCTTTTACCTTCTTTCCCTCAAAGTCAGTCTTCAAAGCAACCTAGGTTGGGTTGGAGGCAAGAAATGCTAAAAGACAGATTAGGTTTTCCAGTTTCTTTCACTTAAAAAAGTATGAATTTAACTGTTGTTGTCTGAAACCGTTTGATAAAATCAGTGTAAAATTTTTCAATTATTCCAGTGGATCTCTACCTTCCAAAAAGAAGCTTTTCAAAGTTGGAAATTTCACTTGAAGTGTTTTTCAATTATGAGAAGCAAACCTAACCAAAAAAATTAATTTGGAGATTATGTGTTGTTACAAATCATTCTAAGCATTCTCCTTCTTGAAATATCTTAGAAGTTGAATGTTTGTAAAACTATGAAGTGAACAGAAGTTACTTAAAGTTATACAAGTTTGGTCCTGGGCCAGCATCAGTTTCCGTACATCAGACTAAATACTTAAAGTGATTTAATCTCAATATATATATATGTATATATAATTTTTTTTTTTCAGGTCAACTTCTAGTCTTAGAAATAACAACAACAAAATGCCATGAAATTAAAAAAGTTTATGTTTAAAAATGATTACAAAAACTGATTTTGGCACTTTCTCAAGAATGAGAGCCTCAATCCAGAAGGAAAAAAAAAAGTTTGGATTTCCAGTTCCTAGTTGGAGTTCTAATTTCTTTACTTTTAAGGAAGCTGGGCTTTGAGCTGTGAGGAAAGTCTTAGGAGTCTTTCACAAAACCAGGGAAAGAGAGAAAGTGGTGCCAGCATCATTATTAGCTGGCAACTAAGACATTTGCCTCAATACTAGATGTTTGTAGAATCTGGCTTTGAATAAAGCACAGAGGAAACCTGAACTCAGATTTTCTGTAAGCTGGAGGCACGATCAACCCACTCAGCTAAAAATGAATGTGTCTTCCTTTTCTCTTTAATTAATGACATCTAAATATCTTCTAAGCTGGAATGAATTTACATATTAAAATGTGAAATCAAGGTCCTCGTATATTTTTTTCTGTGTAATATCTGCTCTAGACTATTCTCTGATTTTCTCTTAAAGTCAAAGCAAAATGTCCAAACCCTTTTACTTTGAACAGAGAATAGCCCATAAGATTTATGTCTTCTGGGAAAACGCTCTTTTCACCACATTTTTCTAAACAGATTTGATATTCCATTTTGTGATAAGTATGGCGTGTAACTGAAGTGAGACCACAGGAACAACCCACCTAGCTGATTACATCATTATAAAAGATGGAGTTGTGGCTGTGGAAACAAGCCAGAGGTAGGCTACTCACAGACTACAGGCTCCTGAAGAAGTTGTCTTGCTCAGGGTCTTGTAATGTTGTGTCTAGAGCTGAAGTCTACCGAGGGTCCATCCAATGCATTCGTTGGTCATGATGCCTATACTGAACAAAGGAAGAAAAAGAAGCTTTATCATGGAATAATATCTTCTTACCATTTCTTCCTTTCTTCTTTCCTATCTTCCTTGCTCAAATCTCTCTCCTTTTTTTTTTTTTTTTTTAATAATCTACACATAAAGAAGTTTTATTTGACCCCATTATGCTTTTATTAATGGCATATGATTATTGGCTCAATGTGAACTCAATGCCAGCAGTAGCAAATGTGGAGCAGCCCTGTCCCTTAGAAGCATTATTCCCTTGGTGTGGGGACAGGTAACTTTACAGCTAATTCACTAAAAGCCTGTACCTATTGATTACAGAGTCTGTGGAGCAAGCATGATTAGAACCATTAATAAAATCATATGTGAAGTAAAGAATGTCTGGTTTCAAGTGCCTTGCTGCGGTAGAGAATATTAAATTACTTGTTCAGGATAGAAATTCTTCATATTGCACTTTCAGCACTATGCTAACAGTTTAGTTCACTTTAATGAGGGAGATATTTTAAATGTAACGGGAGAGGAGCCATTTAAATAACCGTAGGTTGTTACTGGAAAGTTTTTTTCTACGGCTGATGTGATAATAGAGTAAGATAATTTTAATTAACTTTAGAGATAATGAAATAAATGTATACACTTATGGTTATAATGATGACTGTCCTAAATGGCTATCTCTGTCATGAGTGTGGATCACTAGATGGCATTCTTGCCTGAAGGCTCTAAGGACCTTGGTCCCACTAAGTCATTCCTAAAACAGGGAAGTCAATAAAGTGCTGTAAGAAATCCTGCTTTAGGTTTCCTAGACTGCTCTTCAGTGTTACATTAAGGTTTCACCTGTCTCTGACATCTGCGATGACAAAGATGATGCTTCCTCTAATTCTCAGCTGACAAGATAGGAAGGGATCCTGAATCACATTACATAGCCCTGCCATAAATTTGCAAAGGTCGAACTTAACAGCAGTTAAGTTTTCTGCCCTGCTGATGTGATCATAAAACCTGGTGCAGAATCCCGGTCCTTGCACTGTTCAGTTCTGGCTGCCCCTCTGATCTGAACTATCAAGTTCTTGGCAGAGTCTTTTCTTTATTTTTATTTGTGTCTTACTTTTAAGAGCTTTATACTGGGAGAGATGCTGTACTTAATTTCAGTAGTGGCACATACTGGCTGTCTGACATTAAATTTTACTGTTTCTAACATCAGATCATGGAGAAGAAATAAAATCTCCACAGTTTTGCTGTTCTATACTCTTAAAAATGAAGTCTGATTTGATCCTAGACAACTGGCGGTGGTGGTCTTAAATTATGAAGTACTAGGGGAAAGCTCTTATATATTTTTATTTTCTTTAGACTGCTACAACAGTTTGTGAGTTTTGATTTTGGCAGCTTATTTTTCACACTAGGAAGTGATTTTGGAAGTTGAAGTTGCTGGGGCCCATTTTGAAACACTTGGTATAAGTAATTTAGAGGAATGTCACATTAGTTACTCCTGAAAAAGGTGGCAACAAATATGTAATCTCATTTTTTAATTTAATTTTTATCTCTGCAATATCTTGTGGCAGTGAGTTCCAGACATGAACTTTGTGCTGTAAACAGAAAATTACATCTCCAGTTGTTCACTGTATTCCACTTTTGAGCTCATAACTCATATCTGTATGTATTGTATGGAAAGCAGGTCTACTATAGCTGTCCGTGGCAAAGAACAATGAAAATATGTGACTCATCCTTTTTCTATTAAAATAATAATTCCATTTAGCATTTATATGACTCTGTGCTTAAAGTCTTTTACAGACATTAACCAATTAATCCTCATAACAGCACTCTGCTATGTTTAGCTTACAATTAGGGGCTGTGTTGAAAACTGACTGCTGTCCTCATTAATTACCGTGCGAAAGCTGAGCTATCAAGCATCAGCTCTGGGTTTGCTTATTCGCAGCAATACACTGCCGCATTCGCCTAGCCTCCAATCCTCTGCTAGGAAGCTTTCATAAATGTTGTGTCTGCCTGTATCTTGACCTGGTAATTAGAAACACTACATCTTCCCGGTCACTTTGGAAAATAAGACAGAAGTAAATAAATGAACAAGTCACTCCTGCACTCTGTGTTGTCCTTGTGTTTTCTAAGCTGGTTAAATTACTCATAAATAAGAAATGGGAAAGACATTTGTCATATAAGCAGACAGGAAGTAAGTTTTTTACTGCACATGTAATTTCTGATTATGTTTGTAGAGTCTGAACCCGAATACCTACTTGATTTTTGAAATTACAATGATAAGAAAAGATGAAAAAAACCTTCTCTGTTAACTTCTTAGAGATTGCCAAAAATTCTGAAGTCATAAAAGGTTTTTAATAACAAGATCAGTAAATAAGTGAATCTTCACTCCATATCTGAAAGATATTACTATTTTAAACTGGGTAAACTGAGACATGGAAATTGAATAGTCACATAACAAAATAGCGGTGAAAAGAATTTACAGCTTGTAGCCCCCAGTTCTGTGCCTTTACCTTGCTTGTATTTGACATTCTCTTCCTAAGGCCTCCTCTCATGTCAAATGCCAAAAGCATCTGTAACAGACTGTCCTTACAATTACAAATATCCCAGCCTTGAACTGTGAACTTTAAGATAGCAATTCCAATTACTTTGGCTTCTTCACCATTTATTTCAGTTCATGTCACTGTGGGTGAAAAAGTCACCTGAAACTCCTGCATTACCCTTTCGGGATTCCTTGTGGTATTCATTAGAATGTGAAGAATATCAAGGCTGAAATTAAACTTGCAGTAAACTGGGAAAATGTACTTTGTTCCGTCTCCTCTTTTTGTATCTCATCTCACACCTCTCCAAGAAAATGAAGATTTTTGAAGATACAGAGTGTCATGTTTAACAGCCAGCCTGTTCTTTATTTGAAAGTTAACAGCATTGATACACTTCCACATTATTTAAAATAATGTCAAACTTCATGCAAATGAGGGAACAGGTTTGTGTTAAAATCTACATGTTGGGAGGTGTTTTGAGTTTTACCACATGCAAAAAGAACTTTTTTCTTCAAATTCAAGGGAGAGTTGAACCCTAATCACTCGAATGTAAAGAGTCTTGATTTTATTCAGTACTCAAATCTATATCGGAAGTCATTGCTCTGTTACAGGGGTTGCTGGAAAATATTGGAATTCCTGTAGGTAAAATTAGCTTGTAATCATTTGTGCTTTATTCTATTATGAAAAACAGCCCTGCAGACTGCTTCAAATGGCTTATACTTACAAACACGAAAATTCCTGTTTTAAAATCTCTAAATAGATTTGATATTGCAAGAACAGGAAGGACAATTACATTGAATACACGAAAGCTATAGAAACTGTGTTTTGAACAACATACTGTTGCTTAGCTTGCAGATGTCCAGAGAGCTCCACGGGAGTGAGCACAGAGTTGCTGTTGTAGCAGGTTGGGCTGGGGATCTGGCTGTGTTGGTGGAGCATGGTCTACCCTGGGCATCTTGCACAGCCATCTCCATCAGTAATGCTTGCTTCTCAGTGATTCTCTGTGACAAGGGTAACTGGTTTTCCTTGCTTGTACTCACTGTATAGGCTCTTCTGCCAGAATTTCTGCTGATCTTTTAGTCCTGTGCTACCTGTGCTACAGCACAGCAAGTACAAACCCAGTTTTTTGAAATGTCAGTAAAATTACTGACAATTCCCTACTTCTATTCTGTATTATTGGGATAGGTATTGGAAAATAAGCAGTTGTCTCCAGTACTGTTTATGGGGCTGTAAGCAAATATGTGAGAAAGGAGCCAGTGTGTAAGAGGGAGATGTGTGATGGGTGACAGGTTTGGAGAAGATAACCATGTGAAGCAATGATAATGGAGTGACAATTTGGGTAATTCCAGTTTTCTGCATGGATGCAAAGGGCACTGTGTCTTTAACAAGGAGTTAAAGGGTAGATTGCTTGCATGAATAGAGGCATAAAGTGAAGAACATACCAAGGCAGCCAGTGTTCCTTAATTGCATTTGGCAGTGCATGATATCAGTTTCCTTGGTGGACTGTTGATCTCCCCACTGTACGAACAATGTCTTTTCTGATATTGCAGTCAGAGGAGTCAGGCAAGGGCTGCCACATCAGTCAGCTAGGGATGATTTACAAATATTCACAGGGTTCCAGGTCAGAGATGTTGTGGTTGTTAAAATCTCCTGCGATTTAGCATTTATTCATGACCATTCTTCTCTTTATGAACAGATAGTATAAACCAAAAGAACATCTGACAGCAAAATAAAAGTCTATCACTTTAACGTACATGTTCCAGGAAAATTCTGCTATCACAATTGCAAAGGCTCAACAATAAATTTCATGGATGCTCTGCAGTTCCTTCTTCATGGGCCTGAGCTATTCTTTGGAACTGTGTTTGCCTTCCAGGCTTGCATTCTGAAGGAGGAACTAGAAAGCAATAATGCTGGAGCAGATTCTTCCTTTTCATTTATGACCGAGAAGTTTAGATTAATTGAGGCTCCAGACCAGCTGCCTGCCTTTTATTTGGGTGCGTGCAAGTGAATGCTAGGGAAGAAAGCTGTCTCCCTGTGCGGCAGAAGCAAGACACTGATAAGACCACAAAGGCATCCTGCAAACCGTGATATGGAAGTATAAGCACTTTAATGCAGTTCTACTTGTTTTGTGAAATGGGCCATTTTAATCCAGGGTCTTCTTACCTGATTACCCTTGCTATGGTGGAGAGCTTGTTGTGTTGAGAAAGATCTTCCTATGAGGTTAAGAGGCTTAGCCTTGTGATCCTGTGGGATGACAAACTGCCTGATACAGTAATGTGACCATTGCTGACATTCAGTGGCTTAAAGATCTTCCAGTAGCACCAAGCTAAAAATAAATAGCTGCCTCACTGTGACTCTGGTGCATTGAAATGGAATGGATATTCAAAGATGAGCAGAAACAGAAAATGGGGGAAGTTGTAAGATGAGATCTTTGCTGTTGCTCATTTGCTGGGGATCAGCTTTCCATGCCTGAATGCAGGTGGTTTTCTGGTGAGGAGCTCTGCCTTTAGAGTTTGGTATCCAAAAATAAGGTCTAAGATTTATTTTCTCCCAGATCTTTCTGCAGCGTTCTTTTTAATTTAACTTTTTTTTTTTTCATTTATTTTTTTTTCCTGATGAATTTATAATAATCTGCCAGCAGCAGGATGGGGAAGATTGAATATGGATTTATTTATTTATTTATTTATTTATTCTAAAACACATTTAAAATACTACCTGTTCTAAAGGCATTAGAAAAGCACAACAAGTGCCATAACATGGTACAAGAAACCAAAAATTTGCAGTAGTACTCAGTAGTTATTGGAACTATTAGGGAATAAAATGTCTGGGTGAAAGGGAAAAGAATCCCATCATCCTTTAATACACATAGTTCTGTAACATTTCAAGGTTGCAGAGAGTTTTTGTTGGGAGTTAGAGATATTGTGGAAGAGAGGGCTCTTCAGTTAAACTTTTAGGAAATACCATTGGTTTGGACTTGACGATCTTGAAGGTCTTTTCCAACTTCATTGATTCTGTGGTTCATCTCACTGTACCATTTGCTTGGTTGTTTTCAACAACGAGGCAGTAAGGATTTGGCAGCAAGGATTATTTCTGAAGTACAGAGGTCTATAAGATCCTGTCAAGTCACAATACGAGCAGGAGGGCCCAGCTGTAGACAGGACCTAGCTGGCATGCCTAGGTCTAGGAGCTGGCAGACCTGAAGTCACTGAAGACCTGATATCAGCTGTAGTTTGATACTTCAGAAAAAAATTAGGAGTTAGATTTATAAACGGAGAACAGCAGGAGCTGAACTGAGCTGTGACCTGCAAATGTGTGGTGACATTTAAAAGAATATGCAGTGAGTTCTAGGAGTCAACATACTTAATTTTATCTGCTGACCAAGGGAAAATTATAAAAAACATACACAGTGTGCCAGGAATTTAATTACAGAGGCCTGCCAGCTGCTTCTCTGCTTGAGATCAACTCTTTCTGTCACCTCCTTTGAATTTCCATATATTCTGCTGCAGTAAAGCTGCTGTTGGGACAGGAGCTGTATTGGCCCTGACAGATTATATGAAGGCTCCAGAGAAGGAAGAAAGCTAAGTGTCTTTTCACCTGGTGCCTGGGTCAGAAAAACAAAGTTTGTTCTGTTGCACTTGTAGCAGAGTACAAGGAGTTGGCAAGATAACTCAGGATTTATATCGGCAAAGCAGAGAGGAAAATGTGATTCAAATACCTCCCAGTGGGCCTGGGAAGTGGGCTATCCATTTATTCTCTGTGTTGTGTGCAATCACATTATCTTAAGGCACCTGGAAGAAATATAGAGAACTAAATTCTACTTGAGTATATGTGAAATCTTCTGGAAACCTGGAGTAGTACCCTGTCTTTCATTGCAGTCACAGCTTACACATGCCTGGTGTGAACCAGAGCAGTTGGGCTCTATGAACGGGTGCTCTGTTGTCCGTGGCTGTTCTGTAGTCAAAAAATGTGTGCATGATATTTCTTTTAACTCAGGAATCATGCCAGGAGATATTTGAGAGCAACATAAACACGGACGTTACTGATTTACTTATCTCTTTGCTGCCACGGAGTGGCAGCATGAACACAGTTGTGCAGTGAATTAATTCCTGACAAGTGAAGCCCTGGAAAAATCTGATGGAAGTAGTAATCTATAATAGAATAAATAAATCCTTTCAGTTTCTCTACTCAGACTTTAGAAGAAATGAAGTCTACAGCATTAAACAATGAAGAAGGAATTAGCTATTTGTTCAGACAAAGAAAGGAAGCATTCAACAGTAAAGTTAAAATTACTCCTTAATTGTATAGTACTGACAAAGAGACAGTGGAAAATGAGTGCTCTTGAGCTAATGCCTGGGTACCACTGAAATGAGTAAGTTAGAAATGCCTCTATACATACTGAAGAGAGCACTGTGGAGGCAAAGGTGGTACATCTGGAAGCGTAGCTTACGGTCTTTTAACCAGTCAATCGATCGTGTTTGATTCTTTGAAACAATGCTTTTCTCCTACTCCCTCCTACTCCTGCCCCCTCTTCCACCCTTCCCGCCCCTCCCCCCTTCTGCACAGAGTTCTTCACCTCTTTATGTTCTGGCCACTTGCACAACACCAAAGGGCAAGGCAAAGTCAAAAAAGAGCAGTGCAAACTACTACTGCCCCCGTCTCACTCCAGACGTGTAGGCTGAATCTGGCCTCAACTGAATGGACATCACTGTAGTGTGCTTTCCAGATCGCACACACATACATCCACAAGTACATGTTCTTGTTTTCCTCCTCCATGGCCAAATTTTAACAGAGAACAAATGCAGTAACTGTGGAGATGACTGTCTCCACTAGTTATTAATTCAAAATTAGGGAAATAATTACTGTTTTTAAAGAGTCCAGGGGGGATTACATCTGAGAGGGGATTACAGAAGAGGTGTGGAAGGCCTTTTACTGAGAGCCCAAGGAAACGCAGGGCAGATTCCACATGCCTAAGATGGATATGCAGCCCTGAGAACATGTGCTCTGCACCTTGTCCAGTGATTGCGGCATATGCAGGGTTGTAGCTGGCATGGCCTAAATTCATGGGACCCTGGGGGACTGTGTCAATGTGACCATTAAGAATCTGTCCCAAACTATTTGAGAAATTCTTAAGAGCATAGTCCCTCTGCTGATACCTGGTGTTGTACATACTACATTTTTTTCTGTGTACATTGAAGCATTGTGTAGTAATCATTGCAGTGATACCTTCAGCAAGGGCACTAAAAATGTGACAGGGTGGGATTCAGTGATTTTATCCCAAAGTAGTTCTATTGTGCTTGCCAAATTTATGGCAATAATATGCTATTCTGTTCTGTTCTGTTCTGTTCTGTTCAGTTCTGTTCTATTCATTTTATTATTTTATTTCATGCCTTAATGGCTGGCTTTTCAACCACAGCCTGTCAAAGCAATGCAAACTATTCACTCACAGGACATAATGGGAAGGATCCAGTTCACTTACTCTAAGCTTCACAAGTGGTATGGAAATACACAAGTTAGAGTGCAGTAGCACAGCTGCAAACAGTCCCACTTGTATGCATGTTCCTCCCATGTAAATAAATGCAAGACAGTTTGAAATGTCGTATCTGCATTAACAGGGCATACAATAAGGCAAGCATGTCAAATTTTAATCAAAATATAAAAACGTGATTTGTAATGTGAATGCATGCGGGTAGCAGGAGATTGATTGAGCAGTCCAGGTAGTGTCTCCTAGTGCTATGTCCAAGTCAAACCCTTTAAAACACTTAAAACACAACCATCAGAATGGTGGTCTGTAGTGGAACAAGGAACATGTGAACATATGTACCAAAAAGTTACTGGGTTATGTAAAATGATATAATGGCATTTTTTTTTAATTTACCCTAGAAATGTGCCTATATGTTGCCTGTTGAATAACTCAGTAAAATCTCTGCATATAATGTACTACAGTTTCAACGCTATGCTCTTTTAAGTAGTTTTCTACAAACCAGGTTTTCAGCTCTAGACTGTCACAAGAATTATGAGCTAGCATTCTCAGTTTTTATCTTTTATGCATACTTTAAGGGGATTCCCTTCTAAGACAGTCATTCTGTAATTTCAGTGTTTTACTGTGTAATGCCACCAAGGTAAAGGCAATTAAAATGACTGTGTTGCAACATCGGAAGGCTGTCAGGGATGGGATCTGTAGTAACAGGATGTTATTTGGCCTAGTGGGCCAGATCAGGATCAGGAAGGAAAAAGACCTTCTTCAACTCCTGATTCCTTTCGGAGTGGGTGTATTACACGAGCTGTGTATTTCTCCTCCCAGCTCTGGATGTTCCTCCGATGTAGGATAGGGGTGAAATCATCAGGCAAGTCCTTGGCTGTGCATGTTGCTGGTTTCTTTATTAGCAGACAAATGACTTCTTGCACTCTTACCCCGCTTCCTACAGAGCCAGTCAGCATGTTCCAAACTGGTATGAAATCAGTTTTCAGTCTGCGTGTGCCACCACCTTTCTGTTTTGAATTGTCAGAAGTTGGATTATTTTTTTCAAACCTGTAACTTGCACTAAATACACGTCAGTTTTACTGTGAAACTCTTTAAGCTTTTCAAATGATTTGAAGATAATTGTCTTGGTTTGAGCTGGGATAGAGTTAATTTTCTTCATAGTGGCTGGTATCTGCCATGTTTTGGATTTAGGAGAAAAATAATGCTGATAACACAAGGATGTTTCAGTTGTTGCAGAGCAGAGCTCACACAGAGCCAAGGACCTTTCGGCTTCTGGTGCTGCCCTGCCAGTGAGGATATTGGAGGTGCACAAAGGGCTGGGAGGGGACAGAAACAGGACAAGTGACCCAAAATGGCCAGAGGGATGTCCCTTACCATGCGGTGTCATGATGAACAATAAAACTGGAAGGGCTGGTCCGTGGAGGAATGCTGCTCAGGGACTGGCTGGGCATTGGTAAGAAGGTGGTGAGCAATTGCATTGTGCATCACTTATTAAAATAATATTTATAGCTATTTTTTATCATCATTATTATTTCCCTTCTGTTTCTATCCTATTAAACTATCTTTATTTCAACCCATGAGATTTTATGTTTTTTCCTCCTGATTCTCTCTCCCATCCCACTGGGGGAGGTGGGGGGATGAGCGAATGGCTGTGTGGTGCTGAGCTGCCTGCCAGGTTAAACCACAACAGCAATGCACTAGAGCAGTAATGGCAGAAGAGAAATGGCATTCAATAAACCCGAAACAACTAGAGGAAATTATTCTGTAGTATAACTTATTAGAAGCAATGGCAGCTTTGTAGAGAACATTGTTTATGTCTTGCACGTTCTTGGTCATCCCTCAAACTAGTTTATAAAGTAAAGTTTCCTGAGATCTTCACACACTGTAGGTCTTTTCCTTACTCATACATCGTCACAGATTTCTTCACAGCAGGTAAAGAATAGTTATCTGTTGTTAGTAGCAGAGGAGTTTTACTAACTTATAAACAGAAATGCCACACTAATTATTTTAGTTTGTTTTTCTTGAAGATAAATGTGGTGATTCTTCAGGAGAGAAGAAAATTGGATTCAACATATATGCAAAATCTCTTCTCATACCTGTTGAGGTATGTTGTATACCATAACATTTTTTATGTTGTCTTTCCCAGAAAAATTCCTAGTATCACAGAATGCATCCTATGAGAATGCAGCAAAGTTAAACACGAATGCATATGCGCACCTGTTAGATTTAATAAGTTTTTTTCTTCCAAAGGGTTTAGCTTCCTCCTATGTGCTTCTGACTGACTCTTCCTTGGGGTTTCCAGCACTGGTGTCTTCTTCATCTTCCCTGTTTTCTGCCTATGTTTAAGGAGTAAGTTATTTGCTATGGAAACTTTTGTCTTGATATCACAGAATCATTAAGGTTGGAAGAGACCTCCAAGATCATCTGGTCCAACCATCACCCTACCACCGATATCACCCACTAAATCATGTCCCTAAGCACCATGTCCAACCTTTCCTTGAACACCCCCAGGGACGGTGACTCCACCACCTCCCTGGGCAACCCGTCCCAATGCCTGACTGCTCTTTCTGAGAAGAAATGTCTCCTCGTTTCCAACCTAAACTTCCCCTGACACAACTTGAGGTCACTCTCTCTAGTCCTATCACTAGTCACCTGTGAGAAGAGGCCGACCCCCAGCTCCCCACACCTTCCTTTCAGGTAGCTGCAGAGAGCAATAAGGTCTCCCCTGAGCCTCCTCTTCTCCAGACTAAACAACCCCAGTTCCCTCAGCTGCTCCTCATAGGACTTGTGCTCCAGACCCCTCACCAGCTTTGTAGGCCTTCTCTGGACACTCTCCAGGGCCTCAACATGCTTCTTGTAGTGAGGGGCCCAAAGCTGAACACAGCACTCGAGGTGTGGCCTCACCAGAGCTGAGTACAGGGGACGATCACCTCCCTGGTCCTGCTGGCTACACTGTTCCTGCTATAAGCCAGGATGCCATTGGCCTTCTTGGCCACCTGGGCACACTGCCCGCTCATGTTCAGGCGAGCACCAATCAATGCCCCCACACCCTTTTCTTCTGCACAGCTTTTGAGCCACTCATCTCCAAGCCTACAATGCTGCGGGGGGTTATTTTGGCCAAAGTGCAGGACCCAGCACTTAGCCATGTTGAACCTCATCCCATTGGTCTCTGTCCATCAACTCATTCTATCCAGGTCCCTCTGCAGGGTTCTTCCTACCCTTCGGCAGATTGATACTTCCCCCAACTTGGTGTTGTTTGCAAATTTACTGAGGGTGCACTCAGTTCCCTCATCCAAATCATCAATAAAAATATTAAAGAGGATGGGTCCCAACAGCAACCCCTGGGGAACACCACTCATGACCAGTTGCCAGCTGGATTTCACTCCATTCACCACCACTCTCTGGGCCCAGCCATCCAGCCATTTTTTAACCCAGCAGAGAGTGTACCTGTCCAAGCCATGGGCTGCCAGCTTTTCAAGCAGAATACTGTGGGAGACCATGTCAAAGTCTTTGCTGAATTCTAGGTAGACTACGTCAACAGCCTTTTCCTCATCCATCAGGCGGGTCACCTGGTCATATAAGAAGATGAAGTTGGTCAGGCAGGACTTGCCTTTCACGAACCCATGCTGTCTGGGCCTAATACTCAGGTTGTCCTGCACATGCTGTACGATTACATTCAAGATGACCAGCTCCATCACCTTTCCTGGCACCGAGGTAAGGCTGACAGTCCTGTGGGTCCCTGAGTTCTCTTTACAACTCTTACAGATGGGCATCACATTAGCAAGTCTCCAGTCATTTTGGACCTCTCCAGATGACCATATATATATATAACGTATTATGGTAGAACATGTTTTGTAGAAGGTCATACTAAATGGTCACGTTGTCTCCTTTGACCTCACGCTCCAAATTGCTGTGAAGGATGGTCAGATGCTGTGAGCTAGGTCCTTGGTTTGGCTCAAACCACAAATGGCTTGGAGCCTGGGTAGAAAGAACAGGAAGGAGAGATTGTTTATTCGCCTCTAATTTGGCTGTATGGTCTACAGTGTAAATTTAAACCGCATAAAGGCTGTGCTGGCCAAAGATTCCTGTACGCTCACAACACTTGCCTCTTCATTTCATCGTAAGTGGGATATTTTAGTTAGCTGTGATAGCTTTGTAGTTATGCACATTTCAGGTAGATAGATGAAGATCACCTCTGCCCCTTGACGGCCTCCTTTTACAGTACACAGTAAGTGGGTCTGGGGCCAGTATTTGGTCTTGTTTAAGTTGCTAGATAATCTGGTCATTTTTTGAATTGTGGGACAATGCTGCAAATGACTTCTAAGCTGCATATTCATAGTCCATAATAAAAAGAAAGTAAAAAGGGATAATACAAAAAGGAACAATATACTCTGTTAAATCTCTGTCCATGAATGAGACATTCCTAATGCACCTGACTGAGAATCTATTAAAAAGAATGCTGCCAGTTTGTCTCTCTGAAGTACAATTTTATTAGACTGTCATTGTTAAGGTATTTCTGCAAGCACATAAGTTATCAAAAAGCTATTCTCCACCACCTTCATTTCTTTGCTGAGCTTTGGTCATGTTCTCTTAACTCCTGCTGCTGTTGCCACTTTTTGTTGAGGTTGTTGTTGTTTGTTTTAATTTCCTTCTTCCTTTCCTTATGCTAAAGTGTTCGCAGATTTTTGGAGGGAAAATAATATATAGACCAAAAGTCTCTACCATTTAACTCTGAACAGGCTGATATCTGTGGTCTCAGACAGATGCTGCCATTGGCTATGGCACAATTTGATTTGTTTTGTTTGAGTTTCTGTAGAGCAGCATACCTAAGCAGCATTATTTTTATACCCCTTAAGTTTAGTGGAGAATAAGTTAGGCCATTTTATTTATTTATTTATTTATTTATTTACTGATTTTTAAATGACTTGGTTACAACAGTTACATAGTGGTTGAAACATTATGCTGGTTCCTGAGAACAGGAACATGAAACAGTCATTTTCATTGCTTAACCAGGATACACATTTTACTAAGGCCATCTATGTGGCTTAACCAAAGACTACCAAACTGTTTTTACCAAAATCTGCATATTTTTTTTCCTGTGGTCTGGTGGACCAGATAGTTGTTCAGAGCCTGGGGAGGGCTGTTCTGCACAGCATCTTGTAAGGATGTAAGAAGTTATGTGTTTGGTAATGTCTGTGCAAAATCTTCAATCCAATGCATCTACACTAGTCTCTGTCATTAAAGCAATTCATATCTTGGGATAGCAAACATAAACAAACAGAAAAATGCTATTTTAACAGTACAGGTTTTACTAATAATGAAGCATGACAGACAGTATGTATGAAAATATAATGGGCTGGGCTACACTTTCCTGTGGTAGAACCCATAGTATGATGAGAGAAGTAGCAATAAATGCTAGAGCTTAAAGCTTATTTTCAAACCTGTTCTGGAAGGTAGTACGCTTGACAGCTGCAAGGCAGCAACATTAAGCTGAGATCTTGTAGTGAAGGGAAACAGCTCCACAAAGAGACAACTTGTCCTTCAGGGACAGTTTCTTCTGCATTGTGTTTTGTCCGTTGCCCACAACACAGAGGCACTCGCAACTCAGTAGAAAACACACTGCATTTTTACAAAGTCTTCTGCAGGTCTGTTGGTCCACCTACCTATCTAAAATAGAAGAAATGAGTCTCTTTTATTCCTGTGGCTTTCATCTTTTTTGGCTGTTATATTTTCCCACAGTTATCTGCTGTATTACAGTGTTTATTTTGCAGCCTAGGGAACAGCTGAGGGACCGCCGAATGGCAGCAGCATTATTTCTTTTCAGCCTTCTACCTGCTGGTTCAGATTGTAACTCTAGGCAGCTGGGTAACCCTTTACTTTCCCACAAAACATTAGATCCCCTTTTCTAGTCACTACTTGATAAATGCAAACTAGAGATCTTCCCAACATTGTGTCTAATTCTAATTTCTCTTAAGAAATTATGTCTGGTTTCCAAATAACCATTATTTTGCTTCCCTATCCCTTTCCTTTCAAGTACAATCACTCTAAAGTGGGAATGGTGACAGCTGAAACTTAGAGAAGGCTTCCAAGCCTTGGAGAATTGAAACTAGAGTTTTAAATCTTCACACATTAGCTCTTCACAACAAGTTATGTGATGAACCTAGCCTCCATTCTTTGTTCCCTTGTTATCACTGAGTTTGCTTTGGCTTTATTAGAGTGTTTGCTCCTTGAAAAGTTAGTGTGAAAACACCTCTCTACTTATAGCTTGTGTTTCTTCATTGCTATTTGTGATTTCCTCTTTTGCAGAGGGCCAAAACAAAGTCTAAGTGATATTTTAATCCCTCTTGCAATGGCAACAGTAATGTATCTATCTCAGGCTAGTGATTGGAGGGCTGAAATTTAAAGTATTAGGTGGAATTCTTTAGTTTTGGCATTAGGTTAGAAATAGGAAGAAGAAAAAGAGAATTATAGAGGGAGTGTCTTAAACAGTCAAGTTATATTTTGAGATATTTAGCTCCCTGGTCCAAAATGAGTTTGGGGAATCTTCTAAAAGTCTAGCCCTTATCATTTTGTTTTTCTTAAGAAGGGACAATACAGCTGCTGGAAGAGTGTTCAAGTGGAGAACAAATATATTCCTGACATAAGTAAACATTTAAATATGTGGGTTTTTTTTTGTTTTTGTTGGCACTTCTTGCTGACAAACTTTACTTGTTCAAACTTTCATCAGAGTATGGATTAAAGAAATTGAGAAAGCTTCTGATTTTCATTTATGATACCAAACTAACTACTTTTGGCTAATAGCTAATTTCCAATGCTATTACACCTTGTTGACTGTTCGTTTATTTAGAGTACTAAGGACACCTGTCACTTTTGCATGAATACTCGGATATGTATTGGAGAACTTCCTACTCCTTCCAGGTCCCTTCCAACCCAAACACTTCTATGATTCTGTGATTTATTCTCCTGTGGAAAGAGAGTGGAATGTCTGTCAGCATATCTCTACCATTAGGCTTTCTGAATCTGTCTTTTAAAGTTAGAACAATTCAGGGCATTAACTGAAAATCTGTTTCCTGTTTGCATTATTCAATAATTTGATAAAGAGAGAAATAAATGCTAAAGGACAATGTCAGATATTTTTAATGACATTTACTTTTTACATAGTTAGACATAATGTACTTTTCTTATTAGAAGCTTGAAGGAAAGTTATTTTCTGCTGATTTTGACAGTAGCCATTTGTCAGGCAGTGTTTATCCTCTTTAGAAGAGAGGTAAAATTAATGATTGATGAGTAGTAAGATGAGTATGATCAGGCATTTATTTGAGGTGTACAGTATTTTATTATGTCAAAACATTTGTATTTATTCATTAGCATAATTGATGATGACAGCACAGAACTTGGAAAGACAGAAATCACAAGTATATTATAGCAAGTACTTCAGTCTGTTAATGCCAGAATCAAACATTGCTATTCAGATCTCAGGTTCATTGTTTGAACATCTCAATGAAGCAATTCCCATTACTATGAGAATATTAAATATAGGCAACACATAGAAAGAACAACAGTTCACTTCAACATATAAATTTACAGTTCTGAAAGCTTGTGGCCAACATCTTTGAAGATTAGCACAAATTATTATCCTTTCTAAGCCATTTAAGCCTTCCTTGTTAATTCAGTTTCTTCGTAATACCTTATATTTTCCATATTTTCTTATTCAACAATCTTTCTATACACAATTTTCTTTATGCCTTTTTGAGGATCCTACCTAAGAGGCTACTAGCTGCAGTGGTCTTCCACATTCTTTTTTTCAAAGGTGACCCGGTACCTTACCATTCTGTCAGATATCTATATATTAGACATGGTTGACAAATTACTTGAGTTATTAGGGTACAACCTGTACGACGAGCTGCTTTGGGGCTCATTGACTCTTTCATTGTCCTTTAATGATAGGTTTTACATTTGTGCTGCTTTTCTGTATCCTTTGTTGGAAAGATGAATCCCAAGGAGTTTGGGATTTTTTTTTTTGATGTTGTGTTTTTTTTTTCTGGTCAGTGACAAAAGGTAGAAAGTTAGAAAATATCAGGTCAATGTCTGCAAAGAAAAAATAAAGGAGCTGAACGAAGGAAAAGTCGGGTGGAAAACAAAATAGATCATTGTGACAATGTAAAAAGAAGTAGTCATGTTTTGGCTCGTTATTACAGGCAATAAGTAGCAACTGTTGTAGTTCTTAAATACATTAACTTGAAATATCTAGGAGAATTCCTAAGGTAATATTCGATACATTTCTAAGATTTTGAAAAGACTCAACATGTAAAGAGTTCTTTAATTATATTGATGGGAAAATAAGTTAAAGTCTTTTTGTTTCAAGGTTTTGAGTTACTTTAATTAGCAAGCTTTTACAAAGTTATTCAAAACTAAAGCTGATGTATTTCTACTTTGTGCCTTCTTGTTCTGATTTTCAGAATGAGTACAACCGTCTTTATGCTGCCACAGTTCCCTAACATCTTGGCAGTATTTCCTGCCTAATCTAAAATTTTAAATCCAGAGATGCAGGGAAGAACAGCATGATGCTGTTTCTGACAGTAATGTCAAAGCAGGTGCACAGGCTTCTGAAAGAAAATACATGCACTGTTGTATAAGCAGTATAGAGTACATGACTCAGAGGTTTGAATTTGTCTGATAGTCTGTTGTGGAAAGCTGCTATAATAGTTTCTGCTGTAAAGGCACTGGTTTCTGAAAAGGCTCTCAAGAGAGAGTCACTTAGAGTCATCTTTGCAAGGGGTATTTCATTTGGCTCCAATGTGAATCTTCTCCATCAAAGTTTCACTCTGTATGTGTGCCTGATTCCTGCTTTCCACATAAAATAAACACCAGAAAAATTATCCTCAACAACAGCCACATGTGTCAGATGAACACAACATTTGATATACATCAAAGAATAGCTATTTCAGGTAATACAGGCCTGTAAACAATCCTCTGTGAGAGACAGAGACATTCCAAATAAATGAATTTATTCAAGTGTCAAGGTTATACATATATCAGGATTCTGCTATAGCAAAAATGTAAATCTTCAGATAATGAATAGAAGCCTGGGAGATAAATCGTCACAGCAATTCATCACAGGCTCTTTTTGATTGGGTTCCAAGAGGCTCAAGAATTTTTGAATATGTGTGGAAATAAATTGGCTTCTCCTAAACATTTTTTTTAGGCACATATAGCTGAAATGGTGTAATGATTTTGCTGTGCTCTATGTGAGTTCATTTTTCTTCAGTGAACAAGCTGTAGGAAGCGGCAAATGGATCAGAAATGGAAATTGGCTGTCAGAATGCAAATTGTTTCTGAAGCTGTCCATTTCTGTCTAACACATTATGGTATTTTTTGATTCACAGGCAGACAGGATACAGTTGAGGAAAAATGCTGGATAACTTCCTTTGTGAGGATGTTGTGTAGAGCTAGTCCACTGCCTAACAGTCTGCCTGCAGGTCCCAAACATGCCATGGGCAAGACACATGGTACCTTTCTCCAACAGAGCGAAAACTATGGGTAGTCTACAAGGAGTTCATCCTTCACAACATGAGCCAGATAAGGCCAACAAACTGCCAGTTCCACTGCCTTGTTGCTGTAGGCAGACTCTGAGATCCCAATTTACAGGATGTCTTTATGGACTCTTTAAATGGATTCAATTTATAATGATAAAGAGTTCTGCTCAGAGTGTAATGGAAATGATTCTGCTCTTCCTGGTAGGAATTTTCTCATACAGTCCCAGGTGTGGTGGTTTTACTCAGGTGGGCAGCCAAGCTCCACCGCAACCGCTCTCTCATTCCCCTTCCTCAAACAAAAAGGGGGAGAAAATTCGATGAAAATGGCTCCAGGTTTGAGAGAAGGACAGGGAGATCACCCAACAGTTACCATCACAGGCAAAACAGACTCAGTGTAAGGAGATCAGTAGAAAGTATTGCCTAGTACTAACAAGTCAGAGCAATGAGAAACAAAGGAAAGAAACTAAAGACACCTTCCCCCCATCCACCCTCTTCTACATCCTCCCACCCGAGCGGCGCAGGGGAACAGGGAATGGGAGCTGCGGTCAGTCCCTGATGCTTCGTCTCTGCCACTCCGTCACGGTCACTCTGCCCCTGCTCCCCGTGGGGTCCCTCCCACGGGATGCCTCCTTCCCGAACTGAGCCTGCGGGGGCTGCCCGCAGGCAGCAGCTCTTCAAGAACTGCTCCCACATGGCTCCGTACCACGGAGTCCATCCATCCCCCAGGAGCAAACTGCTCCAGCACGGGTCCCCCACGGGTGGGCGGCAGCTCCCCCCAGACCCCCTGCTCCTGCGTGGGCTCCTGTCCACGGGCTGCAGCTCCGGCCCGGGGCCTGCTCCTGCGGGGGCTCTCCATGGGCCGCAGCCTCCTCCAGGCCACATCCACCTGCTCCACTGGGGGCTCGTCCACGGGCTGCAGCGTGGAGATCTGCTCCATGTGGGACCCATGGGCTGCAGGGGGACAGCCTGCTCCACCAGGGGCCTCTCCACAGGCTGCAGGGGAACTGCTGCTGCCTGCCTGGAGCACCTCCTGCCTTCCTGCTGCACTCACCTTGGGGGCTACAGGGCTGCTTCTCACTCCTCACTCTGCCAGCTGCTGTTGCAGCATTTTTTTTTTTCCCTTTCTTAAATCCACTCTCACAGAGGTGCAAAGAACATTGCTTATTGGCTTGGCTCTGGCTAGTGGTGGGACCCTTTGGAGCTGGCTGAAACTGGCCCTTATCTAACAAGGGAAAGCTTCTGGATTCTTCTCACAGAAGCCCCCCTTGCAGCCCTCCACTTCCAAAAACTAGATGCTAGAGGCATCTCTTCACAAAGAAGTGCATGGCTAGTTGCTGGTTTGAGAGTGGCCCTGGCAGACGACTAATGGAAAGGAAGTTTCTCAGTCTTGTTGAATTTAGTGCAGCTGCAGTTTATTGGCATCTGTTTCATGTTTATGTGAAAATTACTTTATTAGAGTGATTACTAACAGAGAATAGTATTGATACATACTTATGAAGTCAAACTCAGACTTTTCGTTGAGGTTAATAGTCAGTCACCCAAAGTAAGCTCTTAAAGACCAGTCACCAGCATGCTCTTAACAGCACAATTACACCAGTATATCACAGAATCACGGAACTCTATTATGTAACTCTACTAGTGTTTGGTACTAGAGTTTTGGTATGAGAGTGCACACAGATGGGTGGTTGTACTGGTATTAGTCTAGTAATATAATTATTCTACTAACTTTTTTCCAATACATTTTCTTATATAAACAACTTGACATTTCTGGCATAATGAATAATGCCACTGTACAGAAGAACATTGGAACTACATAAAGTGTTGTGAATTTACTAGAGATTGGCAGCAGTGATAACGGCAGAAAGGAAATCCATAATTATAGAATCAAATATATTGTTTTGATGGTAACACAGTGGTCCTAGGAATGGAGGTCAAGTGACTTTGGAAGAGTTTCACGAATTGTAAAGAGATACAGTATTTTGAGTAAGTAGTGGACGGAAGGTCAAGAATGTTAAATTGCAGAAATAAAAACTGATTACTAGAAAAAATGCGTCAGATCATTTTATAATGATTTATACCAGTAATCAAAGTCAATTGAATTATCTTATTAAAATGAAATAAATATATGAGTGATTGTGTCCCAGAATATCAATTAGAATATACCAGAATATCCTAGAATCAGCAATATCTATGTGTTATAAGTGGAGAAAAGTCAGATCCTGAATCTTTGGCAATTTGAAATTGGAGAGCACTCAGGCTTAAGCATTGTACAATCCAATACCAAATGTATGAATAATCTTTCCAGTCAAGGCATTTCCTGTTACCTTGTGAAACCTGGTTATCAGCATCCTAGAGATAATGCTCAGGGCTGCAGTAATTATCACTGTCTTTCATTTATTGATGTCTAAAGTGAGCCATTACCTAGAATCCCAGCAGAAAAACTGGAATATTTTTTATCACAAGCACAAAAGTATTTTTTTGAAAAAAAAATATATTTTTTTGTTTTTGTTTTTTAAATCTGCATTTTCTGTTTATATGTGTGAATTGTGAATTATGAATTAATACTAATTAACTGTTTTTGTCATGGAAAAAGGCCTCATTTGTACAACAGCTGTTGCTTGAAAGGAGGGAAGAGCTTTTGACAGAGGTAGATGGAAGTTTCTGCTTCAAAAATGTTAACAAATATACAAGCAAATAGAAATTTTGTCAGCAAATAATCCTAAACACATTTTACTGCTGATGTAGTAGGGCAAAATGTTTTCTTCCTTGATGTGCTCAGCAGGAATGGCTAGTATACAGAAATGAAAACAAGTAGTCAGTCATTTTAGCGTGAAGCTGAAAGTTAGCAGCAATGTTTCCAGTCACATGCTAGCCTTTATGCCAATGGCATAAAGCTGCTTGCAAAATGTAATATGGGAAATTTCCAGCTGAAATGCTTGCATGACACATTTAAGCTGTGAGAAAATTTTAAGTCTGAGTTGTTTTAAGTTGAATTTTGTCATATGAGTCAGTCTGATGGTTGCAAAACTGCTTAGCTGAGCTAGCTCATCGTTTCCTGCCTCTGTTGTTTCTCAAGGAACAGAAACACTTCAGTCTTTCAAAACTCAAAAGACTCAACTTCAAACTGTCCTCTTCAATTCTGTATTTTCACTGTTACTCTTTTTGCTCTTTGAACCATGACCAGGGGAAGATATTATAGCACCTGATTCCTTCGTTTCAGCAGCATGGTACAGCCCCAGTGCTATATCAGTTTCTTGATGGCTTCATTTTTCCTCCTTACTTGTGTCATTTGTGTTTGAAAAGCACCAGCTATAGAGATAAGCCATAGTTTTAGCTTGGAAAGCTTGCCTTATCTGAATTTACATTGCCCTGAACAGTTAACTTTATGTGGAGAAGAACTAGAAATGATACTTTATAACGTTACTGCTTGTCTAGCAAAAGATTTGCAAAACAGAATATTTCTTTAATCTGAAATTATTCTCTCAGATGTAATGTGTAAAACTGTCTGACAATTTTCTGGTTTCTAAAAATCTGAGCATATTTAGCACCCATGTTTTCTCTAATTTTCTTCTGTTATTCTTAATTATGCCTCTGTTAGTTCTTAGTAAAAGTCATTCACAACTAATGAGTTTGGGTTGTTGCTAAACAGATGGCTTTATATAGCAGAAGGCAAGCAGAAAGAAATGCTCAGTTCTGTGAACTGAAATAGGAGAAGGCTATGAATTGCCATTCAAGTCATTAACATAAAAAGAAACCTAGAAACAGCAATGTGTTTATGTTTTGAATAGGTATTAAGTATTTTGAGAATTCAGGTTATGGTGCAAAAGCTTTGCAGAGCCATGCCATTATCCTTTAACAAGCGTAGGAAAAAGAAATCAGTCAAATAACAGCTTTTCTTTTCCTTAGAAGGATTAGGAGAATTCACAGCACCCACCAAAGAGGTGTCAGAACTCAACACCAAGCAAACTTGATAATCATCGCACTACAAGCGTATGCTTTTGAAGGCTTGCATAAAAAGAAAGCTTCAATGAGATAATTTAATTAGGATGAAGAGCAAGTGTGTTTGCCCTGTGTACACCTTGTTTTTGGGAACCTGATGCACACTCTGAAGTGGTGTGCACTGTTCATTCAGTGATCCCTTGGCTTTGTGCCTTGGTAGATACATACTAGCAAGCCACGCAGTCAGGAACTCTGATACAGTAGTTTAGTGCTTTGGGAAGCCTATTTCAGATTGTCTTTAGTATGGTTCTCTATTTGACGCTAATCACAATGAGGTATAAGGCATCTCGCCTTTTCTGTTCAGGAAGGCCAGGACTTCTGTTCAGGACTACAGAGTCCTGAATTTACAAGTGGAAGAGGGTGACATGGATTATGCTCTCTGAATGGATAACGTAAAATTCTGCAAACCTGGCACATGCAGCATAGCAGCACGGGGATTCACATGAGAGAAGTCTGGGATATGCCTCACATGGGAAGCACGGAGGCTGAAGAAGGGCAGTTTGGTAGCCATGGATGCCAGTGTTAGGGACCTGGTTTTACCATCTCCAATGCCACTCATGGCATGCCCATGGGCAGAAGGGTTGAGGTGAGCAGTGCTCTGGTGATGCCACTAGGTTTGGTGCACACACACCACTTGCTGCTCTCCTTGCCTAGCTGTTCAGCAGCAAGCAGAGCTGACTCTAGGCATGGGCAGAATAGGCAGCTGCCACCTTCGTCAAGCTGCTGAGGACCATGAGATACTAATGCTCCAGAGCCTAAAGTGCCCATGGTAGAGCAAGTAAACCTCAGCATATGGCTCCTTCAGGGTTGCCTCAGGGCATGTGCAACTGCTGGGCAGATCCCTTGGGGAAGTAGTAGTCCCAGTCCCTTGTTCTTCTGTCATTTGGCAATCTTTGCTCTTAGAGCCCTCCCTTGTGTTCCATGACTCTCCACCACAGGTGGAAAAATTCACTTTTGTCTACACAGTTGGGAAAACTGGAATCATCTGTGAAAACAGCCTGTGTTATGTGGAACAGTTTAAGACTCAGTCCTCGTTATATAAACAATATAGTAGAGGGGATCTGATAATTATTGTGCCCATTAAAAACAGAATTTATTTAATACTAGGAAAAGATAACATTGTAGTGTCCTAAATTTATATATAGTATGTCTCCATATAAAGTATAAAGGTTGCTAAATCAAATTAGGAAGATTAATTAAGTTTTCTCATTTAACTGCCCTAATAAATTTAATTATAGGGTTAGAAAAAGATTATTTTTCAATCTTATCTGCAATTTCCAAATAAATAACAACAACAGCAAAAAGTCATGTGTCTTTTTCTGTATCCTGTGTGTAATGAATTTATATTGCTCTATTCCTAAAGTTTGTTTACTTACAACTGTAAAAATCATCTTGCTCACAAACTGCTAAGTTTCAGGCAAATTGTGCATGAGACAGTATATCATAGGAAAAGATATGTAACTCGTGTTGTTAGAAATCCAGGTATGCTTGTAACACTTATTGCCAGAAAAACATTTGGTAGCCCTAACTAAAGTTACCTAACAATCTTTTGTAAATGTTTTGTTCTATTCCTTCATATGTATTGCTAGTAAATCCCTTTAAATGTGAATTTTCTTGCTCAGAATTCTCTACTGATCAAAAGGAAACTTGAAGCAGCAGTCCTTTGATGGAGTGGAACATTTTCGTGTCTCTCTTCTTTAGAGTAAGCAGCTTTATGAAGTTTGTTTTCTTCTGGATAATACAGCAAGAATCAGGGATTTATGTATCTAAGACTCTTGTTTACTTATGTAGGGATTAGATGGGTGACAACATGAGATATTTGTAATGAAAAATTGCTGTATTAGCAACTTCACTCAGTCATTAATAGCCAAGTACCATATTAATGCCTGATAATTTAAGCAGTGTCAGGTTTGGGAAGGACACTTGCACCTATTTAAGACGCAGAAGATTTAAAAGATAAATCAGGGAACTATTTGTAAGAGCGATTTGGATCAGTCAGTCATTTCCCTCATGTCTTTCTCTCACTTTTTTTCTTAATCCAAATGGAGATCTATTATATCTACTTTTACTTATTTGTTTCACTGCTGTCTCTTCATCTCTTCCTTCCCCTAGAAAAGCTGGAAACCCAACACATCTCTGAGATTTTAGGCAATAAAGTCTGCAGTTTTAACTAACACATCAAAGGACATTCATATAAATAAAAGACTAAATCAAGACAGTAAGTATGAAGAGAGTATCACTGAATGTAACACGATTCAACATAGTCCATGGTATATTTCAAGTGATGCTTTTTTCAACAGAACTTTTCTTTTATAAGAACATTAATTTGTTTCCCAAAGAGCCAACAATCACACTGGTGGCATTAAATTGTACTGACATTCCCTTTTGAGTCTTAATTTTACATATTATGCAAACTTAATTAGTTCTCGACATTAATAGACTTCTTAGGGATTATTTCTGCTGCATTTAGGGAAAGGATTTTACATTTGTTTGGAGTCATTAATCTCTCTCCCTCTCCCCTACTATTACTTGATGGCATATATCTGTGAAGGCAAGTTTTGTATGCAGTCCCATTTGATTGACTGATGACGTTATGCAGCAGGTAGCACAAGTCTGTGCTAAAGCACTAGGCAGTGTGATTAATTACCCTGCTTATTGATACGCTGAGGCCAGCTCCTGCTTGTGGGCTTTTTATGAGCTTTGTGGAAAATCTATTATAACTGCTAAGATTGGAAGGGAAGATAGCATGTCTTTTCCTTTACCATCTGTGCTTGCATCTTGCTGTGACTGACAAATTTAACTGTTGCTGGATGTTATTGCTGTTTTGTGTTGATGATAATGCTGCTGGCTTGCTGCCCTAGCCTGGGATCTTTTGCCAGTTTTAGAGGCTTCTGGATGATATTTGTGTGGATTTTACAGTTTTGCCATTGCTTGAATTCTTTAAGATGTCATTAATCATGTAATTGCAAATTTAAGTGAGGGTTAGATTCAGCAAAAGTCTGGATACTCTGGCCCTGATGAGGTGAAGAAGTTAGTTCAACTCAAATTTCAATAAAACTTACATGTATCGCTGAAACATAGAAGCAAAGAATGGTTTGTGCTGTAAGGGACCTTAAAGACCATCTAGTTCCAAGCCCCACAGGAACACCTCCCACGAGACCAGGTTGCCCAAAGCCCCTTCGAACTTGGCCGTGGACACTTCCAGGGATGGGGCATCCACAGATTCTCTGTGAAGTATGTGAATCTATATAATGTTCAGGCATGGATTCTGTGGAAAGCAGAGCTAAGGGGCCTTGAACTGGCTCAGACTTACTAGGAAGCTAGGGAACAAGTAGTGTGAGGGATCTAAACTCCCTTGAGATAAGTAGCACTGTCTTGGTTTTTAAGAAGCAGCGCAGGTCTTAGGGTAAGTTTAAGCTGCACAGTTATCCTTGGAGCAGATGCTAAGCATGGTCCCTTGGGTGCCAAAGCTGGAGTGCATCCAGACAACTCCTACTGTGTTGTTGCTGTTCTGCTTCTGTATTTGTCCATACGTCTTGGCAGGATACCCTCTGGTCCTGTGAAAGAAGGGGTGAGTGTGAACTTCCCGCATCCCTTGGTTTAAACTATACAAAATGTATTGGAAGACTATCAGAGTGAAAGGAGCTTGCCAACGTCCTTCTTGCAAAATGATTGAACTTGTGGCTAAGCTAAAACACAGCTCTGTTGTTAACCCACGATTCCAATCTAGTAGCAAGTAAGTTGCTAATGCACAGCAGAAGTGTGATTTTCTTTGGAAATACATTCACCTGACTGATGTCAGTCTTCTTCTCTTATTCAGTGAAAGGATTTTATGATTTTCAGAAATGAATGACAAGCTGATGCACCTGTAATATGCAAATGTAAAAGGTGTGTCTCATACAAAATAAGTAATGCTGCATTTTACTTTTATACTAGCTATAAAATATAAGAAAATATGCTGTAAATGAATAGTAATTCTTTATGTCCTCAAATGCTTTGTTTCTATAATGCTAATTTATATTCTAGCTAGTTTATTGTGATATGGGGAACATGGCCAATAATGTCCAGTAATGTTCAGGATATTTGGTTCTATGGTTCTGTAGTATGATTGTTGAATTTAGGCAGTGCATCAGCTGAGTCCACTGCAATGCCCTGGTCTTCACATTCTTACAGAAAAAATTGTTTTGATGATTCAAGAGATTAAATGACAAAGAATGTTAAAGAAATACTTCTATTTACCTGTCTGTCTGTCTGTTGAGTGAGTTAGTTATTCTGATCTTAGCATCTTTGCCTTAGAAACATCTTGAGTTTTCTCTAAGTATTACAAAGAAGATGATATAGCAACAACAAGGATCTAAAACAGGGAACTACTAAGAAAAATGAATAGACCTTTAAGTTTTTGTTTGGTAGTGGTTCTAGACTGCATGAATGTAGGATTTTTTATTCTCCCATAGTCAAATGCATATGTTTTGTGAAGCCACCATATTCTTGTGAAAGTAAGAAATAAATCGAGTTAAGGCCGTGTTGTAGCAGATTTTACTTTTCTACTTTGCAATTTCTTTGTTTTTCTTTCCACCTTCCTGTCCTTAAACTTTCACTAGTGAAAGACACACCTTAAATCCCAAACAGAGGTCAGAAAATGGTGATTAAGTAACAGCTGGTTATACTGTTTGCTGAGGCAAAACTTCTTGAATTGTTCTCGGGACGTATACAAATGTAGGTACAATTTCATGCCAGATTTTAATTGTGCAAGAACTTAATTGCATGACCAGTGCTTGTCCAGGACTAGCTCATCACCCATATGTTTTCAAGGGAATGTGATCCCATATTTCCATTGTGACACTCTCATCTAGCCTCCTCTCACTTCCCAAATACATCTGCTGAGTAATGATGCTGACCAAGTTTATGCCAGTTTATGCCACTCGGGGATAGGCTGGGCATCGGTCAGCGGGTGGTGAGCAATTGCATTGTGCATCACTTGTTTCTTACACATTATTATTATTAATACTATTATCATTATCACTATTATTATTATTGTTATTATTATTTTCCTGTCTTAATAAACTGTCTTTATCTCAACTCACAGGCTTCACTTTCCCGTTTCTCTCCCTCATCCCAGAGAGGGAGGGGGGAGGGTGAGCGAACGGCTGTGTGGTGTTTAGCTGCCAGCCGGGTTAAAACACAACACCCTCTCTCTACTGTCTCTCTGCAGTCATATGTTTTCATCTGTCGGTTTTTCTTTGTTTTCGACCTGAACTGGAAGCACTTTGAAGAAGAGTCTGTGCAAACACAGGACTAAAAGACTGTGTGGTTAGCAAATTGGGGTTAAGGTGCCTGTAAACATTGTAATAATTTGTATAGTTAAGGTTGACTTACTGCTACCTGAAGACATCCTAGAGGATGTCTCTCAAGCTCTGTCTTTACTGGTATTGTCCCTTAGTTTTACTCTTTTTTAATTTTCCTTGTCTTCAGTAGGTAAAGTTGTAATTCCATCTCTGTGTCAAAGGGCAGTGCCTGTTCTTCTGTGTGCCAGTGGAAAGATGAATGGGTCTTCAAAGATTGTGTGCTATTTCTTTTTCTGGAATTGTTCTGGAGAGGTGTGCAAGAACAGACTTAATGTTCCTTGAAAGTCATACTGATGCAGTTGCATAAAGACAAGAACATTTATCTCCCTCCTCTCATCGTCTCTCCCTTCATGGACAAGAGGAGTCTTGAGGTGAATCAGTTGAGACTAACATTTATACCAGCAATTGTTTTGCAAGGCTGTATATGTGTTTAAAGATAACGGTGATGAAGCAGATGAAACAGGTCCCTTTTAGCTAGAGACCCTGTAAAACAAGCAATAAATTAGCAAATCCACTTTCCATCAAATTATTTTTTCTAGTTTTAACCTAGACTGGATGATGTTTTATAGTGCTGAGTCCACAATAAATCTGTTTTTGAGGTCTCTATTTCTCATGACACTTTCAACCTAAGGCTATGATTATTTTTTTCCTGAAAAAGTTTCAGGAAATAATAATTCAGTAAGTTTCCACTGTTAAGTTGGGATAAAAATGTTCTCTGCTGCCCATAACAACCTTCTGTGTTTAAAGGACATCTAATTAAGATACTCCTGCTTCTGAAGGTTTGAAACTGCATTTCAAGTGTCCGGAGGAGTATCTCCCTACCAGGATGTTAGAGTGCATCCTGCCTTTTCCCATTAGTATCTTTTATGGAACAGTTGTTCATGAATTTGTCTAGTCTCTCTTTGAAGCCTCTGTCTGTGTGTACAGCTTTTGGTGGCAGCAAGCTTTGTCAAGAATTTTGTTTTGTTTTTACATGTGAGCTAAGCAATCTCTGTTCTCTGGCAGCCTCCAGCCCTTCTCCATTTTGATCTTCAGTGCTGACTCACCCTGAGCAATTACCTTTCTCCACTTTATGTGACCTGCAGTCCCAATTCAGTTCTCATGCTCACCTGTGAGGCAGTGCTCCATTTCTGATCTGTTTTGCTGAGTATACTCACTCTGATCATAACTTGTTCCCTCTTATCACTGTGAGTTGAGGGCTGCCACCATGCCTGCCAGTTGGTTTTCCATGATATCTAGACTTCTAGCTTTGGTACTTACTCACCTTTTCTCAGGTCTCTACATGCTGTCTTTTGTTCCATGAATATTCTTGCAGATTCACTCAATTTCTTGTTCATTTTTTATCTTTTGGAGTCTCTGTCCCCATTCCAAAAGTTTCACTCTGCCAGTTTGCAACCTTGTATTCTCTTGTGGAGTCTGCTTTGACTCAGGGTGGCTATACCTGTGCTCCTGCTCAGTTGTCAATATATAGTATGGGTAGTGCCACACCAGGCATTTGTTCTGCCAAACCCTGTTCTCCTATCTCCCTTGCTAACTAGCTGTACTTCTCCTTTGCTGCTTTGCCACTTTCAACTCTACAAGTTGTCATCTTCTCTTGCACTCTTCATTCCCTAGATTGTCACTCAGAAATCACACTGATGAAGTGCGACGTAACTGACCTCTTCCCAGCTCATCTTCTCCGCATCTCTTTGCAGCTGTCTTTTCCCCTCTTGAGGTTTTGACACCCAATGTGCAGGTACTGAAGACTTTCTGCAGAATATTATTTATGTAGCCACACAACTGAAACCCTTAAATCATATCCTTACCACTTGATTACAGCAATTGTCTTTTGTTCAAGTGGTTGCAGGTGTTGTGGCAACAGACAAGTTACTGTTGTGTGGAAGACACACATCTGCTGGTTATGTGTTCTCCTTTCTTAGCCTATTCTCTCAGTTGTCCTTTGCCTTACACTTTGGGCTTTTTGAGGCAGAAAATATCTTGACAGTATATTTGCATGGTGTTTTGAATTCACCTTCTTTCTTGTGTTGAGCAACTTGAGAAATTTCAACCAATTCCAATGCCAAACTGCAGTACCATAGGATCTCAACTAGGAATTTAGTAACTCTGTAGGCAGGGTAGAGTTTGGATACTCAGTGAATTAAATACCAATTTTTATCTCTGGGAACATGAATGCTAGTTCACCCATGAGCACCTTTGATATTGTACCCAAGGGAGAATTATAAATTGTTTATTTTTCACATTAATATTGTATCATGAAGTTGTTCCATTATGACTGAAACCTCGATAAATGGACTGCTCTTACTGGTGCAGAGGGATAAAAGATCAGGCATAAGTATGCATAATTCCTGTGACAGAACTACTTACTTTAACTGAAAGAATTATTTCAATATACTTAATAGAACAGTCTCATTTTCAAAAATTGGCTGTTCACAAATCTGGCTTCTCACTGACAGACATCAAGCATGACAGCAATAATTTCATATCAGAGCAGGTTTATTCCTATTTGAATGCAGAATTTTGGCCATAAATATCAGTGCTGTTCTCTGGATGGAAATTGTAGCTGCTTCTATCTGTTTCATTGAAAACAAAAGTTCCAAGCATCCATTTTTTAAGGGAGTGGAGGTGGGGTAGAATTATTATTATTATTATTATTTTTTGATTGCTATTTCTTTTATCATTATTATGTGCATAAGAAAGAATGAGAGTCTTGGTGAGAAAATTATTCATTTCCTTTTCTCTGATGTGTTACATCTTCCACCCCTCCTTGTCTTTGAATAACTACATTGTAGGGATAGCTCAGTCTGTTGTGGGCTCTCCATCAAGATACTATATACCTTTTAGAAAACATCATGTTGTTATCAGACCAAACCTGAACTGAATTTGCTCTATTTCCCCATGATACATATATATATATATATACATATATATATATAACTTTCAGTTTTGAATATTTTCAGAGAGAAGAAATCACGAAATGAATGAAAACTATAACCTGCATTGATCTACTATGTGGAGTGTAAGATCTTATATAATTTTCTGTATTTCCTTAAGAGAGAAAGTAGAAAGACTAGGTTTCCTTTCATCTAATTGTAACCATGTAAATATGGTTTACATATTTACAAACTCTTTCTGTGATCAGTGGAATATGTAAATATGTGTGTAAAATATGTATTCCCAGAGCAGGACTCAGGTGGTAGAATAGACCTGTAGAATCTATTTCCATTAGGGCTTGGCTGCTTTGCTTATTACAGAAGGAACCCACTCAAACAGCTTAGAGGAGAAGCCCAACTTTCAGATGCATATGATTACTCATAAAGTCACAGAACCATTGGAAAAGACCTCTAAGATGATCAAGTCCAACTGTTAACCTAGCACTGCCAAGTCTACCACTAAACTGTGTCCCTAACCACCACCTCCACAAGTCTTTTGAATACCTCCAGGGATGGTGACTCAACCACTTACTTGGGCAGCCTGTTCCAGTGCTTCACAACCCTTTCAGTGAAGAATTTTTTTCCTAATATCCAACCTAAACCTACCCTGGCACAATCTGAGGTCATTTCTTCTTGTACCATCACTTGTTGCTTGGGAGAAGAGGCTGACCCCACCACGCTACAACCTCCTTTGTGGTAGTTGTAGAGAGTGATAAGGTCTCCCTCGAGCCTCCTCTTCTCCAGACTAAACTACCCCAGTTCTCTCAGCTGCTCCTAATAGGACTTGTGTTCCAGGCCCTTCACCAGCTTCGTAGCCCTTCTCTGGACATGCTCCAGGGCCTCAACGTCCTTCTTGTAGTGAGGGGCCCAAAGCTGAACACAGTAGTTGAGGTATGGCCTCACCAGAACTGAGTACAAGGGGACAATCACCTCCCTGGTCCTGCTGGCCACACTATTCCTGCTACAAGCCAGGATGCCGTTGGCCTTCTTGGCCATCTGAGCACACTGCTGGCTCATATTCAGTTGGCTGTCAATCAATACTCCCAAGTCCTTTTATGATGCACAGCTTTTCAGCCATTCATCTCCCAGCCTGTAGCGCTGCATGGGTTTGTTTTGCCCCAAGTGCAGGACCCGGCACTTGGCCTTGTTAAAATTCATACAGTTCGCCTCAGCCAATTGATCCAGCCTATCCAGATCCCTCTGCAGAGCTCTGCTACCCTCAAGCAGATCAACACTCACACTTCTCTTGGTGTCATCTGAAGACTTACTGAGGGTGCATTCAATCCCCTCATCTAGATCATTGACAAAGATATTGAAGAGAACTGGCCCCTGTACTGTGGCAGGACTCCAGGTGGATTTGATTCCATTCACCACAACAATTTGGGCCTGGCCACCCGGCCAGATTTTTACCCAGCAAAGCCTACGCCTATTCAAGTCATGAGCAGCCACTTTCTCCAAAAGAATGTTGTGGGAAATGGTGTCAGAAGCTTTACTAAAGTCTATGTTGACAATATTCACAGCCTTTCTCCATTAATTAAGACCACAAATCTCATTTGTAGCCTCTATCCTTCCACTTGTTTGCTCTAACACTTTATTAATGAGCACAGTTTCTGAAATGGATATACAAATCTAAAATAGAAAGAGAGACCATTTGAAGTAGACATGCAGCTTGTCTTCTGATATGCATCATTAGGCTAAGAGCAGTTTAGTTTGCAATATTTTTTTTTTCTGAAAAAAGAGAATAATTGTTAATTGAATACTCCAAATGATTCTGCTGTTTGCAAGAAAAGTAGATTGTTTCAGGATGAAGGACCTGGCTGCTTCAAACTATTTTCTGTTGGATTTGGTAGGACGGCAAGGCATGGTCCCAAAATGTTCCATGTGAGACATTTTTTGCATACTTCTTAAACAACAGAAGAAGTCGAGGGATCCAGACAAGGTAATTTTTAGAGCTCTTCACAAAAACTGGTATAAAAACAGAGAGATTCACTGTAATTAGCACAGTGTAGAAACTAACTTTTCACTAAATTATTCATGTAGAAGTAATTCTGGCAAGGAAATGCTTTCCAGTCTGCAAAAATGTGAGGCTGATATAGTGCTCCTGTTCTGCTTTGAACCAGGACAAAGGTGCAGGGGAGAAGAGAGTCCTTTCTGCTATTTTCACCCAGCCCAAAATATCCAGTCACCCAGGAAGAGCCAGACCAAACTCCCCCTGTGACCTGGGGAACCTGCACACTTGTTGGAGACCCCTGAGGTGACCGCCTCTATTCCCGGGCTGTTGTGGCTCTGGGGTTCGTCTCATACCCACACAGTTTTAATGAGAAATTCTGTCACACTTACTGTCACACTGTTGTTTCTCAGCAGGGAATTAAATTGATACAAAATTTTCGTCTGAAAAGCATCAGATCTGAGGAGAAATTCCTCCCTGATTCTTCATATTGCATTTCTTGGTGCCATGTTTTAATCAAGGTGGCTCAATTATTAGCAGTCTCCTCTGAAATGTAGCAAGCTGCTCTTGTAGTTTCTGCCACAATTTCAAGATTTTTTGTCTAATTTAATATGTATTACGGTGTATCAATATATTTTGCTATTTTAGACTGTTTTAGCATCTTCCTACCATTTGTTATCTCAGGTTTTGACTTCAGAGCAATGGTGAAGATGTTGGTTCAGCCTTTCAGTTCTTTCAATTTACCATGTCTTCCTGTCTTTGGTAGAGTTTGAGTGAGCAGCACTTCCTTTTATGAGCTTACGTGTACTTTGTATGTTAACTCAAGAAGCTTTCAGCTGTTTGTGAAAGAACACAATTTCTAAAAGCATTTATATAATATTATTAAATGAAATACAAGATAAATTAACAATGTCACATATCAAAATGTGGTGAATGCAGCTTTTTACAGACAAACACTGTAAGGTAGGTGTTTTTTTTCCATCTTTTTCATCTTTTTTTTTTTTTCCAGAAAGTAAGCATTTTAATGCTTGTTTTAATAAGTCAGAATAATGTCCTGTATTATATGAATGCTTTTAAATTTCTGCCAGTGAGGAATATTTTCCCTAACTGAAATACTGCTTAGTGTTGAGTTTTAGCTTCTTATCTTTTAAAGAGGTCCCAAATTATGATGAATTTATTAATTGTTGAGATGAGTTATTTTAGTACTTAATGGTTAAGAAAAATATGAATGTTGAATGTTGCATCTAATTTGAATCATTTCTATTTTAACTATAATTTCTCTAGATAGTTTTTTTTTTTTTTCTGACTAGTCGTTTCTGGCAATAGTTAGAACTTTCTCTTCAAGTTAAAAAAAGATGAAGAAGGAAAAGAAAGAGAAAGATTAAAAAGAGAAAGAGAAAGAAAAAGAGAAAGGAAAAGAAAAAGAAAAAGATTAAAAAGAGAAAGAAAAAGAGAAAGAAAAAGAGAAAGAGAAAGAGAAAGAGAAAGAGAAAGAGAAAGAGAAAGAAAGAGAAAGAGAAAGAGAAAGAGAAAGAGAAAGAGAAAGAGAAAGAGAAAGAGAAAGAGAAAGAGAAAGAGAAAGAGAAAGAGAAAGAGAAAGAGAAAGAGAAAGAGAAAGAGAAAGAGAAAGAGAAAGAGAAAGAAAAAGAAAAAGAAAAAGAAAAGAAAAAGAAAAAGAAAAAGAAAAAGAAAAAGAAAAGAAAAGAAAAAGAAAAAGAAAAAGAAAAAGAAAAAGAAAAAGAAAAAGAAAAAGAAAAAGAAAAAGAAAAAGAAAAAGAAAAAGAAAAAAAAAAAGAAAAAGAAAAAGAAAAAGAAAAAGAAAAAGAATAGGAAAACAAACAATCCCTGACAAACTAACTTCGCATTTCAGTCAGAGTTGGGATAAACATTGAAACATTAATATCGAAAATATCTTGGTTCTTTCAGAAACTTCTGCGCGTACAGTGTGTGAACTGCTATTACTCAGGAATAAGAATATGCATACCCAGTATGGTCTTTGCCCTTTTGAAATAAATCAGCTTCTGTTCCCAACACTTGACTAATCTTACCCTGAGCTTTTTTCTTGGTCTTGAGAAACTGACATCCATAGATCTCCATAATGACTATAAAATTTCAGAAGTAATGGCATCAACTATATTAAAATTGCTTGCACAGTCTGTTACAATGCCACTATTTCCTCTCAAAGCTTTATTGTGTCATTTTCAATTATTCTTTAAAGTCCACTTTGATACATCTCAGAGCAGGATTGTGTCAGTAGATATTTAAATACCAGCTTGCATAGTTTGTCATTCTGCTTCTTTGCTTGCACATGTGTTAAAAAAGAACAGGAATCTAACTTGCTTACTGGACATGGCTGTTGTCAAACAATCTTTGCCTTTCGCTGAAAAACAACTATTGTCCATCCTTGACATCATAAAAAAAAAAAAATTTTCAATTAAAATACCCAGATGACTATTAAGCTAGTCTCATGGGATATATATATATATATATATATATACATATATATAATTATATATAATATATATTTACTATATATATCTCTCATATGATATATACATTATATATATTTATGTAATTATATATAATTATAATATATATATATATTCTATATTATATATATATAATATATATATATTCTGATGCAGCCTTGCATAAGAGGAAATAAGATCTTGAAAAATATAATGTGCTTTCATAAAATACATCTCGGGCATCTTAAAATTGCCATTTTCTGGCATGCCCCTAAATAACAGAAACTTAGTTTATTCAGACAACCATGGAAGGGCAAGTGAAAAGCCAAGAAGTTTATATTGATTATGACTTATGAAAAACTAATAGTGCAAAAGACTTGCAGTAGGACTTGCCTTCTGTTTTTAGTTTTCACACTATGTCTGGCAGGGTAGCGGCTCCAAAGAGAATTGCAACCTGCTGCTCTAGCAGAAAAAAAAATCATATTGTAAAAGTCACCATATGCTCAAACACTTCCACACCAACATTTCTGTTATCCTAATTGTGAATGTAAACTGCATCAGCTTGGCACGGACTAGAGAGAAAAGGTATGAGGGGCATAGACAGGCCTTTATTGAACTGCCAAGCCTTTGTTAAGGATAGGGTGGGCTAGGTGCACTCACTGTTTTTGTTTTGTTTTGTTTTGTTTTGTTTTTCAGTGAGGATGGGAAGGATGGATTTGAAACCAGTTGTGCCAGCCTTTGGATGTCATACTGTGCTGGCTTTCTGTTCTGATGAGATATATCAATCATTTGGGGGGAAAAAAAAAACAATGTCATTATAAAGTGGTTGCTTGCAAGGACTCAATTATTTGGGAGGTTTTAAAATTATTAAACACATTTGTGTGTGTTCATACAAGTGCTGTGTGTGGTAATTAGCTATGTAACACTGGCTGCTGCTACAGCTACAACCAAGGGTTTTTCAAGCATATACAATCATAATTGTCCTGGAATATATTTAGAGACATAAAACAGATACTTTTAGGAGGAAGCAGTTAGAGTGTATACTGTGAAGAAGGTTTCTTTCATTTCTCCTGGGGCCCACTATGCATAGCAGTATGTTTTGATTTTAGGTGTCTCACCAGCCATCTCAGAAGTGGTTTGTGTTTCTCAAGCCTGCTAGCAGGCACCACACAGGTCTAAGCACTATGAATAGAAACTGGCTTGTGCAGCATGTCACACCACATGTCTTTCTGAGTAAGCATGTTAAGCACTTTTTTTTTTTTTTTAAATCCTTTGGTCTGTTATTTGGTTTTCACATGGTTGTATTCTTTGTCAACTTTTCTCTGATTTTGAAACAGTAAATATGCCCAAAGTGATTCTTTGGAATTATGTTTACATTTTTTGAGAAATCCAGTGGTGACATTTTATGGCTTGCCGATGTATGTACTCATGAACTTTAGAGAGCAGACATGATATGGACTCTGATTCACAGAACCACAGAATCACAGAATGACCAAGGTTGGCAGGGACCTCTGAAAATCACCTAGTCCAACCGCCCTGCCAAGCAGGATCACCTAGAGCACATTGCGCAGGATGGCATCCAGGCAGGTTTTGAATATCTCCAGAGAAGGAGACTCCACAACCTCTCTGGGCAGCCTGTTTCAGTGCTCTGTCACCCTCACAGTAAAGAAGTGCCCTCTCATATTCAGCTGGAACCTCCTGTGCTTCAGTTTGTGACCGTTACCTCTTGTCCTGTCACTGGGCACAACTAAAGAGACTGGCTCCATCCTCTCAACAACCTTCCTTCAGATATTTATACACATCGATGAGGTCTTCCCTCAGTCTTCTCTTTCCCAGGCTAAACAGGCCCAGCTCTTTGAGCCTGTCCTCATATGACAGGTGCTGCAGTCCTCTGATCATCTTTGTAGCCCTCCTCTGGACTTGCTGCAGTAGCTCCATGTCCGTCTTGTCCTGGGAAGCCCAGAACTGGACACAACACTCTAGATTCTAGGAGTTCATCATGCACAAAAGCAAATAGGGCATAAGTTAAAAAAAAATTGATTGAATCTTGTTCTGTAGGTGCTTCATATTAATAGAGTACAAATTCTTATTATAGCACCTAATTCTGAAGTAAGATATCTGCTGCAATTTAAAACAATCATAATATTTGAGGATTCATTTCTATTTTCTACACAAAACTGCTCTTTAATTTTTTTATTTTTATTTTATTTTATTTTATTTTATTTTATTTTATTTTATTTTATTTTATTTTATTTTATTTTATTTTATTTTATTTTATTTTAATGTGTGTTTTGTAGGTGTTTGACTAGATAGGAATTCATTAGTTCATTATTGTTTGTGTATGCAAGGGTTTCAGAAGTCATGTATGCATTTTTGAACAGCCCAATGATTGATATCACGAACAGTGTGAAAAACTGACATATTTTTGATATCCTGGAAAGTCCAAAAACTTGGAAGAAGAAGAAAAAATATTTTTCTGCCTTCTGTAATGCTACATTTTAAAAGTGACATTGAAGATCTAATTTGTTGCAATTGACAAAAATGCACTAAATATTTCGTTGGACATGTCTCTAACTTTTTTTTTTTTTTTTTGTCACAAGTGTTTGCCTTAAAACCCAGACCTATTTTTGTCCTGTTTGTGCTGGTTGTTCCTTGCTGAATGTTAGCAGACTTCAGTGGAACAGATGTAGAAAACGTTGTCGATCTGTTTAAAGAAGTTGATTAGGTTACCAGAAAGTTATAAGGTAGCAGGAACACATTTGGAATTTGAACTTACTATTGCCAGTCATAAGAGCTACAGCTTTGTATATTAGTTTTGTAGTATATTGGAGGGATTCTCTGTATCCGTATACATTACTGGAAGAGACAGAATTGAGGTACGGGGAAGCTCAGGTGTTTTTCAGGACTGTATTCTAAGAGTTGTGTATTGTTCCGCCTTTGCTATTGCTAGTTATGATATAATGGAAAACTGCTGACATAACTTACTCTAATAATTTCTTGTCAAGAGTGTCACTTTCCATAGGGTTTACTACCTCACATGGTCTGTGAGACACAGAAGAAATTTCCAAAAGGTGAACATATGATTCAGAATGTCTGCTTTCAGTGAATGTCTCTCTATCAAAGTCTTCTTATTTGCTCCTCTGGGAAAGCTGTAACATTTTCTGGACATGGCCTATGGATAAAATATTTGGACAATTATGAGTCTTCTCTTTTTAATGATATCGTACACAAAAAGGATTTGTATGCTGGAGGAAATCCCAGTAGAAAATTTTATTGGAGGTTATGAGGAAGACCGCTGCATTCTGTTTGCATTTTCCCCTTTTAAGCTTTGCCTATTTATTTGCGGGCCTATTCCAAGCCAAGAGAAATGACCTGTATAATACAAAGAGAAATTGAACTTTTCTGTTAGCCTGTAGGCATCTGTGAAACAATGAGTGGTTCAGAAATTGTTGGTCATATGAAAAGAAGAATGGTGATTATGTATGTATGATGCAGGGTGTCAAGAAGAAGCAGTTGAAACCAGAGGGATATGTGCTGCATGGTCAAGACCTTCTGTGATCATCTTCTGAAGATGTGTGTTGCAAGAAGTTTCTCTGTGCATCAAGGATCTGGAGAAATCAAAACAATGCAGAGGTTGAAATGGTTTAGTTACATGTATGGATTAAACATTTGTCTCTCTTTTAATCACAACAGCTTTTTGAAGTGTCTTCTCTTGGGGAAAAGGATGGTCTTTCTACTGTGGTGGAAACCTCAACTTGAGCTCTTCATCATGTTACACTAAAAATATAAATAATTTAATTAATCAGACTGGAAGGCCTGTGGGACAAGGGTACCCTACAAAAGGGTAGTTACGTTATGTATGTAACTACCTCACTGGCTGCCTGCTCAATTAGTCAGACTTCATCATCCTACTGCTAGTATTTGGAGCAAAATTTGCAGAAATTTCGGAATTATGTTGGTGATGTGACAGGTGTGAGGTCACTGTCCGTTCCACTGAGATGTAACTGGTTTGTTTTGACCACTGTTTTTATCAGTCTGGCAGTTACTTACTGGAATTTTGTGGTTTTGAAATATAGCAGTGCTCTTCATCCAAATAATTTTATTGATTAAATCATTCCTTGCTTGTGTTGTATGTTTCCTTATAACCAGTGCTTCCTAGTTGTATCAGTTATTTTATGAATTTACCTTATAAACTATACTTCCACTTTTCTTTTATATGGGTGATGGATAAGGCCGAAGAAATTTGCAGAGAGTTATTACTCTTATTAGATTTAATTCTATAACTATAGGAGTTCTTAAAATTATGTAATGGATACCCGAAGTCTAGGTGAGAACTGAATGTTTTTATTAAAAGAAATGCAGGCATGAATAAATATTCTACTTGGGGACCAGACCTTCCTACTTCTAGACATGATGAATAATGTTTTACTTAATAAAAGGTGCACTTATATCATTCAGATAGCTTGTTGAGTTGGAAATCATTCAGCCAAGAATGGTTATATGAGTATGGTTCATTAAAATGTATGTTCATTATGAGTGTGTTTGTCTTGCTTCATGGTACATTTGGCTATGCATTAAACATAAGTTTGATGAATTGATAAGTCTTCCTTGTTTTGCTATTTAAAAAATGCAGTTAGTTAATTGGAGCACTGAATAAATGTTATTTATAGTACTACCATGATAGAGTTCAGGCTTTGGCTGCTTTTTTGTCCAAGGTACTACACAGATTATTGTTGTTGTCTGTGTAGCTTGCATTTATGGCTAACGAAAAGGGGCTTTGAAAAGAAAAGATGACATGGCAATTGACAATAAAAATTGTACTCTGGTCCAGCTGTGAACTTGAAGCCCACTGAGATTTGTGGGGCCTTCCACAGCTGTTATCAGACCCAGTGTGATAGTACTTATTTGATAACTAAATTTACCACAACCTGCCACTTAGTGGGTGTAAAAGAGCAATTTTCTGCATGTATTCTGGACTGTGAGAGAAGTAGGAGAGGGGATTTATTAAAATATGATAGGGGCTCAGCAATACAGACGTTCTCTTTTATTAAGTTGGTTCTTTGGGGAGAAGCAGAATAAAATGTGAAGATGTTTGCCTGCATCTCACAAAATTGGAAATGAAGTTTAATGTTGTTGTGAGACCATATGGATGGCTTGGATGGGATTTCCTGTAGATTGAGATAAACATCAGTAATTCCTAATTGCAGTGTCGTTGTGTAATGTTTTGAAGAAAGGTTGAGTCTATTTTGTTGTGAAGTAAAAGTCATTTAAATGTGCTGTATGAAGATTTTTTTCCACTTTTGCTAACGTACCCACTCTTCCTTGCATCTCCCAGAGCGCACAGCTTTTGCACGTGTTCCCTAGCCCCAGCTCTGTCCTGATGTGCTACTGCCATTCAGATCTGCACCTCTCACAAAAACAAGGCCTTGCCATCTTGGGTCCTGTGTGTTCTGTGGTCTTCTGAACTCTGCTTATATTAGACACCTGATCTGCCACTTTTCTGAAAAAAAAAAATAATAAAAGATTAGATTCATATAACAGAGGCCATAAACTGACATAGCTGGGTATACAAGTGATTCAACTTGATAAGTCTTCCTTGTTTTGCTATATAAAAAATGCAGTTAGATAACGAGCTTTTTGAATATGTCCCTTTTCAAATATGTTTCTGACTATTTAAACTGTCTTCATTATTTCTGACTATTACTGCTCTTTCTATCTGAAGAAAACCTGCATTATTCCATAGAAGGCTTTAGATGAAACAGGGCAATTCTCTTTTATCCATTAAGAGAGGCGTTATGTGTCCTAGTTTCAGCTAGGATAGAGTTAAAATTCCTCTTATGAGCTGGTATGGTGCTATGTTATGGATTTAGGATGAGAATAATGTTGATAACACAGTGCTGTTTGACTGGTTGCAGAGCAGTACTTACACCAAGCCAAGGACTTTTCAGCTTCTCCCTCTGTCCTGCCAGCGGGCAGGCTGGGGGTGCAGCAGGAGCTGGGAGGGGACAGAAGCGGGACAGGTGACCCCAACGGGCCAAAGGGGTATTCCATACCATACGGCATCGTGCTGGACAAGTAATGTGGGGTGGCTGGCTGGGGGACAGCAGGGATACTGGCTGCTCGCGTATAGGCTGGGCATCGGTCAGCGGGTGGTGAGCAATTGCATTGTGCATCGCTTGTTTTGTAGACATTATTATTAGTAGGACTATTATCATTTTTATTATTATTTCTTTTCTGTCCCATCATCTGTCTTTATCTCAGCCCACAAGCTTTTACTTTTTCCTGGTTCTCTCTCTCATCCCACTGTGGTGGGAGGATGAATGAATGGCTCTGTGGTGCTGAGCTGCCAGATGGGTTAAGCCACAGAAATATGTCAGACTAAATCAAAATTAAAATGACCCCAACACTGTTTATCGAAGTCTGGATTCTTATTTATATCCAGCCACTAAAGGGAAGCAAACTATTTGCAACATTTAACTTTACTGTAGCACTCAGAACTTTGCAGCTTTTGCTTGTAAAGATCTGTTATCTGCCCTGGGCCAGCTGGGAAACACTGTTAACCCAAGTATGCATAGATGTAAAAAAAGCTGGTCACAACTGGCTACATCTATTAATGTTCAAGAAAAGTGTTCAAATACTGGAACAAGGTCTGCACTCCGATAAATTGATGTTTAGTTGGCAGATTATGAAACTGAAGGCTGTGAAATAAGTTCTCCATGTTTATTTATCTTTGTACTTTGAAATTAACAAGAACTTAATGCATCTTTGAGCAGTGCAAAATAAGAGCCTTGTTCATATGGTTTTCCACAAACAAATTTTCATCAAGTAGACCTGCACTTCTGTGTCCTGATGGCTTTTGTGATGGTTTTGTCATGATGAAGATACTATTTAGAGTAAAATATGTTCTTGCTTTAGTAAGACTTATTCTGTATTTCTATTTGTAATGACTGTCCTGGCTGCTGAAGCAGTTTATGAAGGCTTACATATTTCATAGAAATAGTTGTATGCCATAAAAAATAAATAAAAATTTTGAAGATTGTTGGCTATATGAGGACGTACCATAAGCATCAGTCTACAATAGCATGATAAATACATGTTACTGAGTCAGCTGTCTGCATTTGAAAGAGAATCCTTTTTAGAAAAAGAAATTCCTATCCCACTGTCCTATCAGGTGGTCCATAGGTTACCTGATAGCTTTGTGGGGTATTTTGAAATATGCAATAATATCTGGTCAGTTTCTGTTTCCCTTGAAACACCATTTTGTCTGTCTTAATAACTGATAGAACTCTAAAATGCATAGTTTAAGGATATGCAAAAATCTGCTCAGATTGATCATTTTCTTTCCCTACAAATGAAATACTTGTCTTTCTTGAGTTTAATTAACAACTGTTGCAGATGAAAGCTCATGATTTTAATCTGAAGACTGATGTTTAAAGAAAGTAAGTCAAAGTATATCTTCGACTGGTGAACACAATCGATCTGTCAGGCTGCAACATCAAAATTCGTATCACTTTGTTCCGGGATGAAATACTATGACTCTTGCCTGAAGATATTTCAGATTTATATGGATGAAAGTGATTTGGTGGAAGGATATCACTTGCTTGCATAGGACCTGCTTCCCTAAATCTGGCAAAAGAACTGCAGCAATAGCCTCCACTGCCCCTTGCTGCAGCTATTGTAGTGAGTGACTCGTGCTCTCAGAGATGCTGTTTTGCCTGACTGACATTTTTAGGCTTAAACTGGAGAAGAATCATTGTATAACCAAACTCAGGAAGAAGCAGAAGAGGAAGCAGAAATGTCTGAACAAAGGAGAGTGTTGAAGGAGCAAATAAGCACAATGTGTTTTTAAGTGGAAAAAAAAAAGCTTTGTTATCACAATGACATAAAACTGAACATAATTGAACATAATGGGAGGTGAAGGATGGGTGCATGGCCCATGGTCAAATGCTCTTCATTCAGAGGCAGGGCAAGAGAGATCTTTCGTTTATAGTGACAGTTAGCTGTCACTTATATATGTGTTACGTTTCAGGAAAAAAAAAAAAAAGGAAAAAAAAAAAGGAGAATTAATAACAAGAGACTATACCCCCTGTTTCTGCTTATGGCTACTCCTCAATACATAAAAAAGATATTACCTCAGGTAGTCCAGAAGGATATTGTCTTTAAATGACATTGGATTTAATATTTAAGTAGTTAGACACATCTTCCCTTCTTTTTCCTGGGAAGGTACTCAGTAACTGTCCTGTCTTGTCCTAGTGTCCCAACTCTGATAAGGGCAGTGGGCAAACAGTATGATATCTGAAAATAAAACAAAACAAACAAACAAAAACACTACAAAACCCAACCGTGATGTAATTTTCTTTGTGGAGAATGGTCATCTAAAAACAGAGCAACTAGTTCCTCCAAGTACCTGAATTCTCTCTCTTCCAGTAAGTAATATATGTACGCACTGAGAATCCATGCAGCATCATTTAAAATAATTTACAAAGCCATCAATTTTATTAACTGGCATTGTCAAACTCTTAAATTCAGTGTATGTTCCCACTACCATACAATTTTATGGTAATGTAACTAACTTCTTGAAACAGACCTACAACATGTGCTCCTGCCATTCCACCCAAAGGCTCATTAATTTCTGGCAGGTAATGACCAGCTCTTCCTTTTAAGCAAATTTGATTACATATTGTGACTACATATTCTCCCCAGAAGATTATTTCCTTGTGACTTTTCTTAGACTATACACATATGGAAAAACTTGCTCTAAGTAAATATCATATATACCAAACTATTTGAAAAAGAGGAGTTCCAAAAATTGCTTGTTTGATTCTGTCTTATGTTGACTAATACATGCTAAGGTTATTTGAAAGAATAAGATCTTCTGAAGACAGCAGAGTTCAACTAGTCCAAGTCATAGCAGAGTTGAACTTGACCGTTGTATATAATGTGTTAATAATTGCTGCTGCATGTTAGATTCTGTCCTGGCTCTACTAATGAGGAATCTGTCAGGGGTCAAAATAGAAGTCCTTTTACCTAGGTTTAGTAATACTTCTACACATCAGTTGAAATCCTCGTAGGGATGGTAAGCCAAAATTCCATGTTTTATGCATAAGCCTTAGTTTGAATGATCTATGTATTAGAAGAATGAATGACCCCAAGTCTTGTTTTGAGGCAAATGCGGTTACAGTGATATTGATACAGATCGGCTTGTACTCAGCATTTTACAGACTGCCCTTGGTTGCCCTCTGCTGCACCGTGGGATGGCAACACTCGTGCAATGCGGGATTTGAAAGAGGCTGTTAACCACAGGTGATGCTACTCACCTTCTTACTTTCTTTCCTCATGCGGGGGTTACAAAACTGTTGTGTCTCTATTGAATTAATTAATAGCGTCCCCTCTGATAGGTTAATGAAACAATGCAAGCCTTTGGGGTTGTTGTTAATGTTTATTATTATTTCATATACACACTACCAAGAATTTGCTCTGTTGAATGAGTGCAAAATATCATCTAAAACTCCTTTGAGGATAATGCCTAGTTCTGCCAAATCTTTCATGATGGCACCACAAATATTCATGCAATTACATGCTCTTGTATGTAATTAAGCCATTTTTAATTTCCAGGGATGACTTTCCAAAAACAAAGTCAATGAAACATTTTATTTCTCGTATCAAAGCAATGCCATTGTGTGAACAGTGAAGCAGAAACATTTTCTGAGGAAATTTGTTTTATTTGCTCCAGGAAGAGATGTCCAGAATTTGAATAGCTATTTTGCAGAATATGTGCATTTCAAAAAGAACCTATAGTTCTCCTGTGGTCTAGAGGCAACTGCCAGAGTCTTAAAGGGTCAGCAGTCACTGGTGTTTCCTGTGGGGGACCTTGAAGGAGATCAACACAAGATCAGTCATTGAAATCTTTCTGTGGTAAATACATAGATTTTTGGCAATATATAAAAGCGAAAAGCACACCTACCAAAATTGCAGACTTACAGCAAGAAATAGAGCTGATAAAGTGAAATCAAACTACTATCAGTTGATGCAGTGCTAATAAGTGATGCATTAGGAGCAAATGGCTCACTAAGCACATTAGAAAGTGCTAAGCGATGAAGCAACCCTGTTATTCTCTTTTTCTGCACGTTTATAAAACCAATGTAAATGGGTGGTTTATAAATAATGCTCTTTATTCTTGTTATGTCATAAGATATCACACAATACAAAAAATCATGCTTAATTAAATTTTGAAAGTTAAAAAATTGCCTCATTTTGGAATATATTTTAATGTCAGCAAAGTAAGAGAACAAAAGTGTTAAAACACATCCATAATTGCCATAGCAGGGGAGCAGGGGGCTGAAACAGAGCAGAACTACTGCTATAAACTAGGCCTATTTTACAAGAGAGGAAATGCTCTTAATTTCATAAAGCACAGTACATGCAGCAGTTAGTTTGGTTTCTTTTTTGCTCACCAAGACCTTCTACAACTTTGTTAACATAGTTACTTGGGCAGGAAGTAGAAGAGGAAACAGATTTACTAATTTGCTGATGTCTTCACTGCAATTCGTTAAATCTTCTGTGTTTGGTCCATTTGCTAACAATTTGAGTGCATTTGTGTGCGTATCTCTAATATAGCAAATTTTCATGTCTAAATTCCATTTAGTGTAGAACAGTCTTTCCCAAATGGACACGATGCTCAGAATATGCAAAACTGAAAGCTGCACACACAAATAGTTTTATGTACAGGCTGAAACTGGCTTGCAGTCAGCCTTGCAGTAGTCCACAGAATATAAACTCCATTTACAAATTTGAAGCTAATGTGAAATTTGACATAGGTGTCCTACAGTTTAAAAACTCATAGAAATGCACTGAAGTTCATTTTTATTACACCTGCCTAATCTGCAGTCTTGCAACAAAAATCAAAATGATTCAGAATTTGAGTTTTATTAGTTTAAGGGAGAGATCTGAGATTTGACTAATTTAACTTTTTTGAGGTATTTCAATAATAGCTAAAACTAAAAAAAAAAAAAGAAGTGCAGCAGTGCAAACACTGGATGAGAAAACTGATGTTATAAGTACTGTTTATTTGCAAGGAAATAAGTGCACCAGTTGTGCAAAATAAGAATGTTCTCATAATATTGTACTTTAAATTTATTTCATTCCTCAGGCAGAGATGGATATCTAGTAAAGTGCACATCAAATCCTAAATCTTCTAAATTTTCCAGAAGCTTTCCAGAAATATTGAAATTCTATTCTTTAAATTCTTGGTATTTTTTACAGCTTTTTAAAACAGGGCATTAGAAATAATGTAGTAACAGAAAGAAGTTACAGAAAAGATGCACGTGAATATGTATCTTGATGTCTTTCATTCAGTATATTGAAAAGAGTCAAGGAGAGGATACACAGTATTGCTTAGCTACACAGATGCCCATTTGGAAATTATGTGATATATCCTATAGGACATCCTATATATCCTATAACCTATGGGATATCCTCTCTCTCTCTATAAAATATCCTATAGGATAGGATAGGATAGGATAGGATAGGATAGGATAGGATAGGATAGGATAGGACAGGACAGGACAGGATAGGACAGGACAGGACAGGTCAGGATGGAAAGTCAGATATTTGTGATTTGGTTTTAAAAATTACTATACCACTCCCACTAGCAGCAGCCCATATTTTTCACTAATGTTAAAATTCTTCAGAAAGCATTCCCAGGAGTTCATGCACAGCAATGTGTATACAAATATCTGCAATAGTATACAGTTCTGACAGGCTACAAAACCTCCTTCCTTACATTTTCTAAAAATGGATGCTGTTTCAGCATCGTTTTTGTGCTCCTACCTAGTAAAGACTGGATAGCAGCAGTGAATGAATGACTGCTTGAATTTACAGTCTGAGACAGTTCGGGGCTTTTAACGGTGACAAGCATTAAAAAGGGATTTTTTTTTTCTTTGGTGTGGAAAGGTAAATATGGTAACTAACTTTTAGCTGGCCTGGTTGGCACTAAGATACTTAGAAACAGTACCACTTGGTACATTCATTTACATTTACAACCTTTGCTATTTCTTTTTAAGGGTTAAAATTCAAAGGTCTTCCAAGTGAAAAAAGAGGAGGAGAAAGAGAAGATTTTTTGATAGTCTGGAACAAGGCAAATACAAACAGAAAGCATGAACAACCTCTTTTAAATACTGTTTGATGTCTTGTTAATTGTGTCAGGATTTCCTGATCAGAGTTCTTCAATACACATTGAATTTATTATTACTTAGATTTGAATAGCACGAGAAAAATCTAGATGCTGTAGCTTGGGTTCAAGGTGTTCAGGACCCCTTCTGCAGGCAAAATATTGTTCATGTCAGGAATGTAAGATTCAACCCATTGCTTTTGTTGTGAATTAGATGTACATTTTATTTTAGCAATGGAAGTAATAGCTCAAATGTTCAGCTGCTCAGGCTGTGATACAGTGATGAGCTACTGATTTTTTCTGTGCTATTTTTGTTCCAAGCAGATCAGTACATTCCTATTTATTTCTATTTTAGAAATCACTAGTTAATTTGAATACTTTTTTTTGGACGATGACCCATTTGGTTGGCTTGCTTGTGAAGTGAGAATAGAAATTTGCAATTACTTTTATCAGCTGGTTCAGTTCTTTGTCCTTGATTTGCAGCGATAGATGTGAATCAGTCATGCAGCAACTTCGGTAAGGTTATTGATATGCTGCAGCTACAAAACTCCTTGAGGCAAATGTACAGAGATGGAGCATGAAGGAGCAGAGGATGAAACCATCATGAGAGAAGAGAGGTAGAAAATGAATGCCAGTTAGCATGAAACCCTACATTAAGAAATAGTATGGCAGGTGCCATGGACTGACCCTATGGGGTCAGGCGGCCGGAGAAGAGCTCTGCATTTCCCTCCCCACTGGGTACCATGCTATGGATAGTCCTGTTCAGCCACAGAAGGGGCAAAGAGTGAAATCACCACCACTATCCTGGTTTGTGACCTAAAGACCTCTTATAACCTGCTCTTTCATTTCATGCATATAAGGAATTTTTAAAAGTAATTCTATTAATATAAAATGTCACTTCAATGCGTTTGTATGTGTGTGCAAGTGTTTGCAACATTGGATGCTTGGCTTGTAAACATGTCAAAAGGTGGAAGAATAAATATGATTCCTTGTACTGATAATATAGGTAATACAATGCTGGATGGAAAACCAAAGCCAAGTGGCCTTTAAAAGTTGCCTTCAGTCATATTGACAGCACCAGAACTTCACTGCTGTTTTGATTGCAACATGGTGTTGCTGTTCCCTGAAGTTCAACTCTATCTTTCATATTTTGCATCTTCTAAAAATAGGCATTCCCCCAAATGAAATCAATTAGCAGAAACAGAATTTATTGAAATCATCTGAAAAAGGCAAGCCAATGGCAGAAGAAAACAAATACAAATTCTAATATACAAAATGCTTTTATATCAAATACCCATCAGTTAAAATTAATGTAGGGACTAAAAGACTTGTTGAGACAAACACAGACAAGGGAATATGGTCTATTGGTTATTATCAAACTCCTTAAAGAGTGACAAGAAAATTGCTTAGAAAAGGATGGATGCTGGTCATGAATAGTCCATTTCATATAAACATCAGAGTCTTAAATAAGACATATGAGATATTTGATAAATATAAATATATATTTTAGAGGCTTCTTGAGCTATCATTATAATAATGATGTGATTCTTCATTAAATTTTGCAACGTGATTCAGAGTCTTATGCCCTCTATTCAATTTTATATAAGTAATATGATATTTTGTGAAGGTTCTGGGCAAATGACTGAGAATTATACTTTAGTTTGTATTTCCAGAATGCGAAAAGATTGTAAGTCGGAACATTTGAACTTCTGTATTTCAAGTTTAGATGGTCATTGCTTTTCAGCTTGATGGGAAATGGCCAGTGGCTTGAGTCCCATTGAGAGCTAGCAGACTTCAATATCACTGCTAATATTGTGTATTATTGAGATACCAAGCCAAGGTTACAAATGCTAAGAAAATACACTGAGTAGTAATACTGACTGGAATTTAAAGTTAAGCTGAGAAGTGATGTGTAAGTTATGCTTGGTCAAATTATCCAGGGACTTGTTAACACCAGGGAACTGACTGATGTAGTATATTAAATGACCTTGCTATTCAGGGTAGTTCCAAACAATGGTATTAATTCCTGCATAAGGATTATTTCAATCTTAGTAGGGCTCATATATGGATGTAATGCTTACAGAAGAATGTTACTCCAGAACAGATGTGCCATTCATTTTTCCTATACAGACAAGTCCATTAAGGCTACTGACACTCATAGCTGCTTCTAGATCATCACAGCAAAGAATATTTGTGTTTCAGGCCATTTTCCTCATAATATTCCCGTCTTTGTCTTCTCTATCCCCTATTTTATTTTATTTTATTTTTTTCTTCATAAATCTTCACTCTTTGAGCCAGCTGTGGTCTTTCCCATGTTTTCTCCTCAAATGCAGTATTAATAACACGAGGATTTTCCAGAGGAGAAAAGTAGGTGAAAAGAAGGCATATCTCACTTGAGTGAATCTCAAGGATATTTCTCTTAAGATTATTTAAGTTATTGCAGAAATAGCTTATCCATCACTTTCACTGTTTATTTTGTGAATTCAGAGAAACTTTAAGGAATTCCGTATGGGTGTAACATGGTCATTGAGAAGACGACAAGAAAGTGCCAACCACTGAATCCAAAACTCTCCTGAGAGCTTTTCAGTGTTCTTCAACTTGCAGGTCACCAAAATGTTTTCAATGAAACTGCAAATTCTTCGTGTAGTGAAATCAAACCTGTGAATCTCACAGCTTTTGACTATACACCCTCCAAAAGCAGTTCATGCTTCTTCCTCCCCTTGACTGTAATCAGAGCAGAGTGCATCAGCAGCCTCTCCCTGCTCCTGGAGGTTTGGCTGCCTGGGAAGGGGGCCAGATCCAGCAGGGCAGCAGTGCAGCCAGCTGTCCAAGAAGCCCTTGGGAAGCCCTCGCCAGGGATTTGACCTTCCTTTCTCTCAGGGCTGGCTTCTGAGCTGAGGTCTCACCCTTGGTCTCTGCCTGAGCTACGCTACAGGAAGGCTGTGCCTAATCTCAGACTGCCCTCACTCTGACTTACTGACTTGGCTTCCTGACTTGACCTTGGGTCTGCTTTGTTGCAGGGGCTGGAGTGGAAGCCACAGGTCCTTTGGCCACCCCTCGTCACTGTCCTGGCCTCATGTTCCTCTTTTAATTTGGGCATGGCAGACCTGTGCCCTTGTCAGTGGGTCACTGCTTCTGCTATCCTTGTGGTGCTTGGTCCTGGTTCATCTTCCCTTGCAGAGCAGCCTGACCTTGCTGCTAAATGACACATGGGTAGAAAACTGCCAACAAGAACAAATTAGACTAAAGCAGCGAACATCATCTAGGAGAAGCAGAAGTGCTTATTAATGCATTCTGCCCAAGCATGCAGTCAGGAAGAGCAAAATGACAGAAGAGTGAATTACATTTTATTATTTTTCTGACTATTCTGACAATTCTTTGCTAGCACCTGGAATGTAAAGTGAGTGTATCTTGAAAGATTTTGATTCCATTTCTTGTATTTTTTGCCATGTAGCTTTTTTATTTTTTATTTTTTTTCTTCTTGAAGGATGATTTGGATACCTAGCTGTTGTATAAAAAATATAGTGAACTTTCTTGGGGGAGTTTTTTTTTTTTCTTTAAATATTACGTTTTTCCTCCACTGAAGTTTCTAGAAGGTGGAGAAGAACCATTATTCATGGAATATGCAGACTGAAATGTCATCCTTCATTTGAATTTAGTCTTTGACATTTCCCTTTGAAAGAGGATATTGGTTGGATATTAGCACACATTGGCAGAGGTCTGCAGTAATTAATATGTACAAGAGAAGATACTAACAAAGCAAAAAAGGGAATAGCTTTCAAATATTAAACTCAAAAGGGTCTTTGATATAACAGTTGATGACAACACCTGTTTACAGACAGGAAAACTGCATAAACACTGACAAAGGAAAGAGTGGGACTAGATTTGTCTTGTTTATTCAAATGCTCTTAAAATATAAGGAGTAGAGCTCTATCCATGATAATTTTGAGTTTACTGATCAAAATTGATGCCTACAGATATTAAGCAAAGGGCAAATATATATATTTTTTTTTCCTAAGGTCCTGATAATTCTTTGTGTTTTGGTGTTTCTGTTGAAGGTTTGGTGAGATGTCATAGAGGAGCATTACACGCTCCATGCAGCATCAGGTTTCCAGAAAGCTGAGAATGGCAGTCTCGCCCCCTGTTAATACTCCACTGTGGCACTTCGGTAGGGAAAATCTGTTGGTGTGGGAGGAAGGGCTTCTTGTTCATACTTATTGGCATGATGGCTAACCTTACCAGAAATATTCTTTTCTTGATCAAAAGTATGGATGCCAGAGTGTTCTCCAAGTCAGCTTTGCACAGATATTAAGGGCCCTAAATCCTTCTATGGTCTTTTCATGCCCACATTTTCATTTTTCCAGTTCAAATTACATGCACATACATGCATACTCCTTTGCACACCTGATGGGAATAAGATATTTCTGCATCTGAATTTGTCAGTGGATCGCATGGATAAAGTTTCACTCAGTGCAATGTTGTCTTCTGTGTAACCTCCTGTGAACTCTGGCATGCTAATGTGGGGTAAGAATCCCATGAACAAAATAACATAGGCTATGTAAAAACAAAGTCTGCTAAACTTTGAGTCTTCCCTTGATTTTCAGTGACTCTGGGTCTTGATGCCTAATTTGTGCCTACTTTAGATCTAAGGAACAAATTGAGAGACCCAGGCAAAAGACCAGGTTGGGCAATGGCTCTATGATGAAAAAAAAATGTGCAGCTGCTGAGGCTGCCATAACCCAGGCAGTGGAGTGGTCTGCAGCCCACATAGAGAGCCATGAGGAAGGGAGGGTTCACATCTACACAGTGACTAATCCTTCTTCCCCTTCCACAGCATCTCCTTGCATCTGGCTCTGCTTCGCTTAATTCTGCAGTCCCTCCATGACCATCGTGCCTGGCTCATCTTCTTCAGCAGAACTGTGTGACACTTACTTGGGATGAGCTGAGGCTTGCCCTGCAGATGTGATCCGCATCTACAGATACCTGCAGTGAGATGACTGCCAGTGGAATGATGGGAGTTAAGTCTAGTTTTGTTCGTGTTCTCTGGATAACTTTATCTATGATGATAACTATTATAGTTATCTGTGAATAAAATTGATGTCAATTTTAGATTGGGACTATAATGATAGGCATGCCAACAAGCGTTTAATTGCCTATGTCATTAACTTAGAGACAAAGTAACTTTTTGGCAGCTCCCACATGATCCAAAACCAGATTGCTTTCTGACCTTCAAAAATTACACAATACTAATAAAACTATTTATAATCTTTAATGAGAGCTTGTGTTATCAGAAGTAATTTAAAATTCATTTTTAGGTCCTTTATGCATTTTGAATTTTGTAATTATTATGCATGCTTTAAGTTGATAAGGGATCAACTTATATTTCTTTGGTTTAGAACAGTTTTGTACTTGGCAATTTTCTCTAATGTATATTCCCTTCCCTTGTGAATATACAAATTTATGTCTGGATTAATGTTGTATTGATCGGTTTACCCAGTCCAGTAAGAATCAAAGTAGCAGCATGTAGAGGTTGAGTGACAAAACTCACAGGTGCTGTGACCTGTTCTGAAATGAGTGGTGTTGATGAGAAATATTTAGAAGGTCTGCTATCTATGCTATGTATGGTTGCAAGTGGGAAATGAGTAATGATGGCCCCCTTAACAAGAAGGCCAGATATTTACACATTTAAACTCCCAACATAAGAAGTGCATATTTGGTCATGAACACTGAAGTATGGTTTCATTAACTTGGTTATGTTTATAATCACGTGGCTAACTTTGAATGTTGTTAGCTAAAGCATGTGTTGTTACTGATCTTAAAGAAAGGGGGTTTCAGTTTACACTGATTATTTTATAGAGTGATCTTGAGATATTGAAAATGTTTTTATTATTATTCTGTCTTCTGCTGTTTCCTTTCTGCTGAGATCACATTAAGCTTAGGAATACAACTGTAACCAGTGATTTAGACTCTCTATGTCTTTACAAGCTCTGTAATAGTACTCCGTGGTGCAGTAGCCTGGGCATGGATATATGTTCTTTTGTGTCCATCCTCCACAGAAATAGTTCTTGTGCTTAGGGGTACAAGAACTGTATTTGCTGTAGAGAATCTAGCCAAACAATTGCATATTTTACAAATGGGTTATAGTGGCCTTACCTGTTTGTTTTGTTGTTGTTGTTGTTTTGACTGTTAATCTTGCCTTTACTTTCTTGTTTTCCTGTTCTGACTCAGCTAATATAGGATCATGCAGAATGGATCACTGAAGGATTAATTTTATTTGTCAAATGCAAAACTTTTTTTCTTTTTTTAATTATTACTCTTGGATCAGAGATATTCTGCAGTATAAACAAGAGCGTGCCAAAATCTGGTAGGCTGGTGCAGAGTTACAAACGGGTAGGGAGGAGGATAGAATCTGTATGACTCGACAGATTCTACACTTAACTCTTCCTTTCTTTTCCTGAGTGCAAATTCATACCTTACCAGCCTGCCAGAAGAGGCCATAAGTTATGGGCAGAATTCTGGAGCAAAGGTCTCTTATTATGTGTTTTTAGAAGAAGAAGAAGAAAAAAAAAATCCTCCCAAACCTAAAGGAACAAATTAAACTATTCTGAGAAATGAAGAAATTATAAAGGAGTCAGAACAGAGCTGCACCTACTTCATCTTACGCTACAACATAAACTATAAAACCATGACATGGATTATAAGGAAACACGATTTTCCTCATTGTTATTTGGTTGGTTGAAAGAAATATCTGACTATCACAAATTTGTGGTGGGGTCCTAGTGGGAATATGCTTCATTTTCTGAATGGTGTAGAAAAATTAGAGCTCGATACACCAAAATATTTGAGTAAACAGGTTGGCTTAATGGTTTAGGCTGAAGACATATTTAGAATCTTTGCTGGACTGGAGTAGATGTCTCGTTCAAAGCACAAAATATGCTATTAGGAGGTACAGGTAATTCAGTGAAAACTGGGTTGTAATTCTGTCAATCAGCAAAGTGGGTTGGAAAGTGGTGGTAGAGGAAGTAAGGCTGCTCCTAGGTGAAATATCTATTGTTCTTGGTTGTTGCTCTTGTGGTGTTTGAGTACCTTTATTGATGATCACTTCCATGGCATGTAGTAACAGCCATATGGAAACTTTTAAATGACTGAAAAGGTGTTTTAATGTATCACCTTAGACCCATAATAAAAATTCATCGTTTGGGTTTCATGCTCTACTGAGAAAAAGCATAAAGATGTGGTGTAGGCAAAAGGTGTTATCTTCAGATTCCCTTCTGGGCCTCAAGGTATGACCAAAGGCTTCCATCAAGTGACAAGCACTGGCCGATATTCTCAGAGGCATGTCTCACACTGATGTCTGTCTTGAGTATAGGTGTTGGATCAACAGCTGGGGAATACAGTGGGGATTTCAGTCTGATGTCACATCCTGTACTGGGTACTTACTTTTTCAGGACAAATTCCTCCATGATCTCCTAATTTTTTTTTTCCTGAAAAGTAATGTACCCACAATGTTTTTTCTCCACCAAAGTAATTTAGAAGCTATTCTTCAGCTGCTAGAAGTTTCCTTTCTGCAACTTGGAAAGAGAAAGGAAGTAAAGTTGTGAGACACGTGGTGACCTGAAGAGATGAAGGTGGAAAGCAGGCAGGCAGGCAAATGCCTGAGCATTGATAATAATGAGGCCTGGCCCTGATGCTCTGGCTTTCTGACAGCCTTGTGGCCACTGTGATTTTGGTTTCACGCCCTTTTCCACTGGCATTGCATTGTCTCTCTGTATGATATCTGGGGACTTGTGTTCTCATCCATCCACCCTTCTTTTTTTGAGTTAGCTTCTGGGGAGCGAACAGTGCAAATGTCCCAGAATATGCTTCTTGAATGAATGTGAAAAATTCCTGCCAGGTTGGAGCGTTCTTGGTGTGGTGTCTTCTGGTAGCAGTACCTCAGCAGGGAGAATGGCTGGGACTGCACAGAGCTGAGTCCTGCTGGTCTGTTCCCTCATCATTGCTGAGCTTGTGGGATTCAGATGGGAGTCTGGGTAGGTGTCAGGACCTTTTGGACTCTTACTCTCTCCTGTTTGACACACTCTTATTGTGCCCTGATAGTTGTGTTCAGAATAAGTTATCAGTCACTGCTTCTTTCTTGTCCTTTTAATTTCCTTCCAGTAAAGTTCAGAGGCAAGGATCTGACTACAATTTTACTGTCTTTGCTTTTGCCGCCTCCGTAGCTCCAGAGCAGAGTGGTTATCTCTACGAAAATGTCATTGCTGGGACTCAGATCCTGAAGCACCCTCCAGCCCCATACCCCTCAGAAGGTGATGTACAAACTGCACCGAGGCACCTGGTACCTTACAGTATTGGCAAGTTTTCCCTGGCACTCTTGTGGTGAGTTTTAGGTGTGGTACTTAAAGGTAAGCATTAACAGATTGGTGAGGGCACAGACCAGCTCCAGGCCAGGAGAGATCCGTGGCAATGACCTCCTCTCTAGTGAACAGGAGCTATGAGGAACAGCTTAAGGAACTGCAGGAGCTGAGAGGACAGTCTTTCTGCATGTACAGACTGCTGCAAAAGCAATTAAGCTTACCTCTGCTCTGTTATGGGGCAGGTTGTAATGGGATGAAGTTTGTGGCCCTCCTGGTTCAGGTAAAGTGGTATGGAAAACTTCCTTGTGACAAAGTGAGGGAGTGCTAAATATATTGGTGAGGTTGGCCAGAGAACTTCTGTTCTGGGAAACCTCTGAGAACAGATGAACAAGTGACTGTAGATAGGGGTACAGTAGTGGCCCTCAAGCTCAGGAATGTGTGGGACCTCAGGGGGTCACTCTGTCCTGGCCAATCCTATGATAAGACACAGCAGAAAGTAGTGTGAAAGGAAGATTGGGATTATATCTCCTTTTCACAAAACACTGGATACAGTATTAGGCTACAGTATCCAACAGAGTGGGTAAATGAGAGCCATATTTGATATTAGTCATGGGCTGTGAGGACTTATGTGTAGGTTTTGTATCAGCTGTAAAGCCCAAGGAATTTTCTGATTTTCTATGTATTTTTGAATTTGGAAGAGTATCTGAAACCAGCTTTCTCTCTAACCTGGATCAGGGCACATGTCAGGGATACTGAAGACTTTCCATCTTGAGCTGCCATGCAAGCGGAATATATACATTCAGAGACACGATGAATAGGCAGTATCAAGAGCTACCTGACCCAGAAGAAGTCTAGAGAAGTCTAGCTGTGAAAGTATTCCTCCTTTAAGCACTTGGTGGATGACAGAGCAGTGAGTTGAATGGACATAAAGCAACACCACTGGTAAGTGTTGTAATTAACCAGCAATTACCTCTCCTGATCTTATTTATTCTCTTTGTTCATTGCTTTCCCTGTTTTGGTTTTCTTTCCTTTTTTCTTCCTAGAAAGTTGACATCTTGCTGATGAAGAATGGGAAATGTTTCAAGTTTTCTGGGATCAGAAATTAGCTTTTCCACTCTTCTGCTTTCACCATTTATAGTCCATATATATAACTTTTTTTTTTTTTATTTGTGACCATGCAGCACCTTTGGCTTTGCTACATCCCTATGTGTTTGTGGTTACTGCTTTTATAGCAGTGTTTTTATCAGCTATTGACTTTTTTCAATAAAACTCAACATACCAGACCTACAAAAAAAAAAAGAAAAAAAGGAAGCAATAGAAAAAACTGCTGGGGGTCCTGAGTTCCAGTAAAACACCAGAGTTACCTGCCTTGAACAGCAGGACATAAATAGGATTATGCTTACAACATAATACATAAAATAGGTAATTGTCTTTCTGGATTAGATGAATAATCTATCCAGTCTTGCATTGTTCTGATAGAAGGTACTGTAACTCTTTCAGGAAAAAATTTCAGAAGTTATTCAGTGGATAGTTACTGGAATAACCAGTTGTCTTGAAAAACAGGGGTTCAAATCTGCTCCATTTTGTTTACAAGTGACTCCTATGGGTGGTCTCATGAGCCATATTGTAATGACTTTTTGAGTCTCACCACGTTGATTTTGCTGTCTTGCGGCCTGTAGACCAAGTCAACCAAGTTATAGGAAAAAGTTCCTTTTAATCTGTTTTGTAATTGTTGTTTTCCAGATTCATTAAGTGTACTTGGCTTTGTCTTCTTCCAGTCATTCACTGTTCTTACACCCATTCTTGTTCCTTCTCTAATTGAACAGTTCCAACTTACTTCAATCTATTCTCATGTGTCTGTGTCTCCAACTGGAGGAAGCCAACTTGTGCCTACAGCAATCTGTGGCATAACTGTACTCTCCTCTCTCTGTCTCTGTTTGAGAGAAGTGCTGCTAGATTTGGACAGTCACATTAAATTGCTGTATATTGGACTAGACAGGATATAATTTTCAGTATTATGTCTTTCTTTGTTTAATTGAAAATTTTGTTTGCTTCCTTTTATTTCTGACCATTGCTGAGCAGAGATGTTTTCATTCCTTGATCAATAAACCTTCACTGTTTTCCCTGACAGGTTAATTTGGGAAACAGCAGTATATGTATATATTTTTTTCCCCTGTATTATTTTTGTCTGAAATAAAATTATTTCTGCATTGGAGTATCTTCTGGCATGAATTTATTACATTCATTGGTATCTTCTCAAAATCATCCCTATAACTAAGTAATACTTCTAATGGAGAATTTTAGCCTGCTCCTGGCTGTGTCCTACTGTTCCATTATGCCATCCCAGCAACTGTCCCTTGAAAGCTACCAGTGCCATCTGTCATCTCCAGAACAGCCCAGCTGCACGTTGGCCACTGCTGAATGTGTCTCCATCATTCTGTTGCATGCTCTTCAGCTCTCCTGCATTTTCTCTAGCACCTTGTGGCTCCATACACTGCCAAGTACTCAGGACTCCCTCTGCTTGTCAGTGCCTGCAGTAGATGTATCACAGGAGCATTTTCTGATGAACACTGAGGTTAGCAAAGAGCAAAAACATTCCAGGGGCTGCAGGTGAAACAGCAGGGACTTATCCAGTGTCAGAAACACCTTTTGTTACCTGGCCTCTCATAGCTCAACCTTTCATTGCAGCTGAGAAGGGACGGGTGCTCCTCAGCAGTGCTGCTGCTCCCAGGCCTGTTGAAGGTACTGCTGAACCTTTCCCAGGAACTTGTCTCTGCATGTTGTGAAGACAATATACTCTCTGCTGTTTGGGTTAATGCTGCAAGGACCATGGCAATTGGTGAGGTTTTCTTGTTGAATATAACCTGTCTCTTGCTCTTCACATGAGCTCTTTAATAATTTTCTAATATTGCAAAATTCAAGTCTCTGGTGGGTAACAGAAATGTTTGCCAACAGCTCTTCTGCAGTGCAGGATTGACTTCTGCAACAGGAATCATTGTGGGGACAGGATTGATTCGCAATCCAGATCCTTCTCCTTTTCACTGGGACAGGGCTTGGCAGCCAGGGGTTGGCAGATGCTTATCAAAATATCTATTACTAAAGAAAAACTGGCTTTTAGTCTACATGTGTTTCTAGCTAGTGAGGAACTACGTGTTTGTATCCTTTCTCCAGATAATTAAAGTTGGTTTATTTTTCCCAATTAATGTAGTTCCTTGGATTAAAAGCAGGCTACTCTGTGTAACCCTCCTGCCAAGTACTTAAAATCCTAATTAACTAGGCCTCTTAGGACTTGTTTCTTTTCTATGAGCAATGCCAGTATTTTGCTAAAATTTGTAGAGTGGTCAAGAATAGCCTGTGCTCTCTGCTTGGGACTTCCAGGAACACTTTGTTCGTGAAACAAGATACGTTTTGCCACCTTTATTTTGGGCATTTGTTCCTCTTTTTGGACTTGACGGTAGCATTCTCATCTTATCAGGTTTGATCCACATATTCCCTACCTCATCTATCCAAACATCAATATATTTATTTCCAAAACTTTAGTCTTAAAAAACTCTTACCCCATGCAGAGCTGGGCTTAGTGATGCTGTCTACACAGCTGTTGCCAGTTACTGGAGTAGTGGGCTCTTCCTTAAAAAAGAGATGCTGTTTAGGGGCTGGGGAGGAGAAAGTGTTTTGAATAAGACCTTAATGAGACTGTGTGCCAGCTGGAGCATGGCGATTTGGGCTATGCAGTAGGAAGTTTTAGTGTATGTTCAAAGGTAGTAGTTGGGGCTCTGGGAATGCAGGTTGTGCAGACTGCTGGTTTGGTGGCTTACTGGGAGGCACTGGGGCACTGGGAGGATGGGGTGACTTCCCAGGGAGACAGGGTCCACTGGGAGGAAATTTGGTGCCAGACAGAAAATCTGGCAAGGAGCAGGACAAGTCAGTTGTTTCTCATATCACGAGTGTGACAAACCTTGAACCCATCCTGTATCATTTCCTTTAAGCAAGGTGTGCCAGACACAGGAAGGCTTTTAATTTCTATCACTAATTTGGTTAAAACACAAATGAAAATTACATGGCTTTTAAAATAAAATAAATTCAGGTTTGGTGGATGAGACAGAAAGGTCTCCAGACAAATCTCCTCTCTCTCCCATCAGTGCCTTTGTGGGGTTGGTGCTTTCTACTTTGTGCTCAGAAAGTTTCAAGGGAAAAAATCCATGTCATGCCCATGAGTCCCAGGGAAGGGGTGCCTTGCCTCACCTGTGTCACTCAACTGCAAGCCCCCATTGGCTCATCTGCAGGACCCCACCCCACTGGCCTCCCAGGCATGCTATGAGGCCACTGCATGCTGGGTCCTGCTCCTCTGCATCACCAGCTGCAGCTCTGGTCAAGGAACACAACAGCCTAGAGCATGAGCAGCCTACTGGAAACAGGGCTAGCAGCAGCATAACTCCAAACCTGCCTCTTCACCTTCTTCTCAAATCTTTGCTGATATTTTCCAGTTTGGTCTGTGTGTAGCCTTCTGAAAAGCTGCATGTGAAACACTTTGTCAGCAGACTGGAAATTTGTACCTCTGGGAATTTGGCACTGGGGTATATTTTCACTTGTCTTGCTGTCTTAAAAGAGTCCTAAGTTTTGCTAATATTAACAACTGTTAACCTAACTTTTGGCCAGCTAATCTGTTTTTATGCCATTCTCTGTTGCTATGGTTTTTTTTTGTTGTTGTTGTTGTTTTTTTTTCTTCATCTCAGTCTTCAGGAGAGGCATATTTCTCCACTGCTCTGAATTTTCTTTAGTGCTTCCTTTTCTATTTTGCTGCTTTGCATTTGGGTTTAAGCTTATTTCATTTTCATTTGTTTTACCTCTAAATCAGATGTTTTATTATTATTTAGTAGCTTGCGTTTTACTTGTCAGCCTATGCTTACCAAACAGTTGTCTTTCCTTTGTTTATTTCATGAATATCTTTTTGTTACTAAACGTCTACAGAGGAACTGTTTGACTTCTTGTTTCTGTGTAACTATATGGAGATGGAAATTCTAATTACAAATGTGAAGACCTATATTGTAAGTAAATATTAGCTAAATAAATCCATCTAATGTGTTCCAGATATGTGAAGGAAGAAGGAAAATGATTAAAATATGCTTTGTATTGGAACTCAATAATAGTTAATTAAACTGGTTGTTCTTAGGCAATGTTTTATACCATAAGAGCTAGCAGAACTTTTTTTGTGAAATGGCTAAGTAAACTGAAATGAGAAAATTTTCCTTTTTCTCTTGTTAAAGAGGTGACAATTTCAGAGGTGTTGCAAAGCTGTAACAAATTTTTCTTTGCAGTTGACCTGTCATACTGATCAGTTATTGCCTTGAATATTCAGCAGCAAATGTGTTCTGATTGAATAAGGCTGAAATTAAAAGATGGTAATCATAAACCTTGCCAAATTGCAATAATATAACTTTTAAAAATGTGGAAGTTTAACTTTTTATTTTTATTTACTTAAAAAAAAAAAAATCACCATGATGGAAACGCCTCATATTTCAACTAAACCGTCAGTGCAAAGGTGTCACTTCATTATAGCCTATTGATTATGTTTATCAAGGGAAGAAGCTGAAAAGGCTGCAGAAATAGTACACATTAAGTTAGTTTAATGATAGGAGTAGATGATTGACTGCATTGGAAATGGAAGTAGTATTCTCCTCAGTCCATACATCAATATAGTTCCGTTTTCTTTGCTGAGAAAATAATTGTGGTACCGTGTATCCCAGTCTCATATTCTGTAGGGAATTGCCAACAACCCATATAGAAGCTGATTTACTGCCTAAGAGGAGAATATTGATTTAGGTTTTGGGGGGAGTGCTGATTTATTCATTCATTTATGCCTGGTAGGGATTGGGTTATAACTAAAGGTGAGTGGACTAACCTGGGCTTCAGTGCTGCTTCATATATGCACTAGACAAAAGTCTGCACTATAATTTAAGCTGTATACTTCATGTAGGTGTACATGGTATTAATCATTACTGAACTCACTCCTGGAGACTTTTAAGTTAGGATAAAATAATTCATTGGGACGAAAGGCACAATGAATACAGGAAAGAAAATTAGAGTGCAATGGATTTTTTGTTTGATGAATGGGTTTGATACAGGACCAACTGCTCTGTCTGGTATTAAGTATTCTGTATCCAGAGGAAAACCGTAATTTATCAGCTTGGTATCTTCTGTTTAGCTATCTTGCATGTGCATATTTTTGTATACAGGTCAGGATGAGTTTTTTTGTTTGTTTGTTTTTAAGGATTTAGTAAGCTTTTTTACTGCATAATGGCTTATGTTATGTCAGATGCATAAGTGGTTGATTATTAAATTAGTTACCTATATTACCTATCAAGTGTGAAGTACCAGTGTTCCAGGCTATATAGTCAGCTTGTGAGCCCACTATATCGAGTGACTTGAAAGAGGAACTTTTTTGAATTAAGAAAATTGAGTCAGACAATGGAAATCACTTCTGAAATAACCTTGTCTCAAGTAGCCTGAAATAATCTCCTAGGGCAAGAGGCATGGCATTGAATGGGTGTATCACATCCCCTACCGCCTACAAGCATACGGAAAGGTTGAGAGGTACAATGGACTGTTAAAGACTATGTTATGAGCATTGGATGCTGGGACATGGAAATACTGGGATGTGAACTTAACAGAAACCACTTGGCTAGATGGCTTGACAACCATCCTGGTCCTACTGAAACAAAACCCCTACACACTGTGGAAGGAGCCAAAGTCCCCGTAGTGCACGTAGGGAAGTGGATGGGAGGTGCTCGAGTGAGTCCAGCGAAGGGCAACGAAGCTGGTGAAGTGTCTGGAGAACAAGTCTTATGAGGAGCAGCTGAGGGAGCTGGGACTGTTCAGCCTGGAGAAGAGGAAGCTCAGGGGTGACCTTGTCACACTCTACAGCTACCTTAAAGGAGGCTGTAGCAAGGTGGGGGTTGGTCTATTCTCCCATGTGCCTGGTGACAGGACGAGGGGGAATGGGCTAAAATTGTGCCAGGGGAGGTTTAGGTTGGATACTAGGAAGAACTTCTTTACTGAAAGGGTTGTTAGGCATTGGAATGGGCTGCCCAGGGAAGTGGTTGAGTCACCATCCCTGGAAGTCTTTAAAAGATGTTTAGATTTAAAGCTTAGTGATATGGTTTAGTGGAGGACTTGTTAGTGTTAGGTCAGAGGTTGGACTCGGTGATCTTGGAGGTCTCTTCCAACCTAGATAATTCTGTGAAGGTGGTGTGGGTTGTTCCTGCCTTGGGAAAAGGCAAACCCACTCGTAGGACTGTCTTTGCCCAAGGACTGGGGTACATCTGGTGGGACATGCAAAATGATGGGGATATCAAGTGTGTGCCTCAAGGAGATTTAACCTTGGGAGAAAACTAATCCTTAATCTAAGTTATGTGTTGTAGGAAGACACTGCAGAACCAACGACTGGTCAACTTCACAAGGAAATGGGCAAGTTGCAGCAATGACTCAAGCTAAGCTGGTGCTGGCGTCCAAAAATCCTACTCTGCCTGTCCTGAGTGGCCACTTTGGTAGATGAAGCCCAAATCATCAACAGTTCTTATGAACATTTTGGGAGAGGCCTATAGAATGAAAAGAAGAATGAAATATGTACACAGTCTGAGAGTGCTCCGTAAGACATTCTTTACAGTCATATAATGAAATATTTTGCAGTTATAATGGATTAGAAACCAGCTATTCCTTGAGTGGTTGTCACGGTTTGGTATCAAAGTGAAAAGCCTTGATTTCAGTGATTTCAGAGAATGTTTGTAAGGCAAACAAGCATTCAAGTCAATAACACGATGCCAGTGTTAAGGAGGCAAACGCTCTTCTGTGGTTATTCTCTGAGAAAGGAGGGAAAATATCAATGCTGTTCTGTCTGGGGCTACTGCAGTTCCAGATGGAGGGCTGTGTCCAGCTGTAGGATGTGCTCCTTTTTAAAGAAAAAACAACACTGTGAGTCACAAGGACAGCAGTTGAAACAACATGTTTCGACAGCATAGCCTAAGGTGCAAGAGGTGTCATGCAGAGAATGGTGGCTGCTCCCTCAGTCTATAGGGGCGATGAACAGGAAGAAACTAATGCGATCTGAAAGAAAGCGCTTGCATTTTGTAACAGGAGCTGCTTTCTACTTGTGGACGTCATTGACTTCATATAGATGGGTAGTTTAGGCCTTCTCAAGAAGTCTCCCTGAATGTGTGGATTTTGGGTAGAAAACCAACCAGTGCTTCAAGCCATCTGTTCCTTTCTCTGACCATCTCTGTCACTCTTTATCAAATTCTCTTTAGTACAGTAATTAGTCCTGTGAGGCTACCACTTTAGTTTCAATTATTTTGCTTTGTCTTCTATGCAACACTCATCATATTAAAAGAATAAGCAGAATGCTACTTAAGAAATATTTAGAAATTAAGCTCTTTTGTCTAGAAAGAATTGTGAAGTTGGAAGCACCTAAAAGAAATAGTAAGCCATGTAAACAAGTATGCACTGTGATTTCAAGAAAGTTAGTGCATGCATTTCATTCTCTCTAAAATTATTTGGAATTCATCAACTTGTTCACCACATTGCTTTGTTCTTACATGCTTTTGTCCATGCCTAGCATGCTAGATATATCCTAGGTAACTAATGATTTTACATAAGTTAGTTTACACAGAGTATCCTAACCCTAACATTTTTTTCTCATACTCTTTTCATCCCTGTCAGAACTAGATGTTCTGGACTGAAAAATAGCAAGCTGTTCTTTTTCAATATTTGTACCTGGAGAATTATTTATTTCTAATACCTACTCTAAACTATATTTTCATTGTAACATATAAATGTTCAAGCTGCATCATAAGATATTATTCATTCCTTGGTACTTGCACTTTCAGCATCCACAACCACCTGTGATGTCCATCTCCCCTCAAAATTATGTCAAGCTATTAATGCTTTAAAAGCAGCAGACCATTTTCCTACTTGGTACTAAGGATGTGTGCTGAGACATGAAATTGAGCATGTTCTGAATGTCCAAAACACTTTCAAAGGAGAGTAATTGGATGCAATTAAGAAAAAAGTAAACCTACATGAAAAGTTAGATGAGAATGATCTTCAGTGATTGATTCTCATTTTGGAAAGGCTGTATGCACAGAGATGAAACACAATTTGTTGTTCTAAAAATATACAGAAAACTGAGTGGAGTCAAGGAAAAAATGAATCTATGAGTTAATGTAGGAAATAAAACCTATGATCATTAAAAGTGAAAAAGCCTGTGTGAATTACTGAAATATAGGGTCTTTAAGGACTGGTCTGTTAAGAGTTGATTCCACCAGGATGTTCATTGGTGTCTTAATCTGAAATGCAAGAACAATCTCAGTATAATGACTACCTTGCTCAACACTGACAGGATTTGGCAGTAAGGACTTTGTCCAAAGTAGTTTAAAGAAAGGGGGGGGTGGGGGGGAGGTGGGGGTGGGGGAGGGAGAGAGAGAGAGGGTGTTGGTGGGGAGGGTATTTTCTTTTCCTTGTCCATCCCGCCAAGTTTTTAGGTATAGCTGATAAGTGGAAGGTTGCATTTCAGCTCAATTTGCTGAATGTGGGATAAATGGCAGACTGGACTCTTGATCTCAAGCCAACATATTCCTTTAGCTTTAAAAAAGTGTGTAAGGCCAGATACCGCATAACACACACTGCTTGCCTTCTGCGGATTTTGATGGATTAAGCATCTCTACTAAAATCAGTGAGAACACTTAACATGAAAAGAGTGGCATAGAATGATAAAACCTGTCCCTTACAAAATGAAATTGATATTCTCTCAATATGATGTTCTAGTTGACCTCTCCAATGAAAGTGACACCAAGTATAAAAGTCTAATGTATTTAAATTATCTGGTCTTTTGTAAAGCTGAAGTTATTAAAAACTTATGATGTTTTATAAGGTACAAAGATTACAAGAGTAATCTTTAAATACTGAAGCAGAGAGCACAGCAAAACTATACCTAGAAATGATGATTCGTTGGAGCTGGTTTAGAATTCAAATAGACATAATCTCTTGTGGGTATAAATATAACTAGCTCTGTATTATTTTTGTACCCAGGTGTCCCTTTTTGCACAGTGCAGGACAAAGAACAGATATCAAAAGGAATGGTATCCAGGCTGTTAGTCATGCAAATGTTTCTATAGCCAGTTCTCTCCACTTCAATAAGCTGTTTTCCAGTCAGATCTCTCTCCTATATGCACAGAAGTTCCTGTGTTTTGTTTTTGTTTGTTTGTTTGTTTTCCCTATTCCACCCCATAGCAGTCTGAAAGCGGTTGTTTTATGTGTCAGAAGATTTTACTAGTATTTTTTTTCAAACTTTAAGTCTTGTGTACAAATTATCTTTTTTTTTTTTTTTTCCTTCACCTTCTGCTTTATCAGACTTTAGGGTCTGCATCTTAAAGTGACAGGATAATGTTTCAGCTGGAAATGAGGAGTGAGTGAAGTAAACTTACAGATTTTGCCCCTCTCATACTCACTTCCACATGGAACTCTTGAAGTGACATGATAACAGGCAAGCTGGAAGACTGTGTGGTAGAAGAGCTTGCAGCCTATGATTAGTCAACCACGTTCTAGGAATACGAGTCCTTAGGGGACAGTCTTGCCAATCCCAAAGCTGAAAGACAAGGTGCCTGAACAGGACCCCTCTGAGCTGACAGTGGGACAAACAGGTAAGCTGAGAGATCATTTTGTGCTTTGGTAAATGTAGAGTTTGCCAGTTAGGTGCATGTAAGAGCTGGGATGTCTTTTCAGGTGCGCACACAAAGAAGGGAGAAGTGGATTATATAGTTCTTACTTATCTCCTTCTTTAGCTTCTTTTAGTATCATGCAATCCAATTTTCTCTAAGTTTATTCAGCTCCTCAGTTAGCTGATGTTCATTTAATTTAAATGCTCGTTACTTGAGAATGTGCCTTTCCTTTTCCAAATCTGCATTTCAGTGAGGTGAGCAGGGCTACCTAGCTTGTGGGGTGCTTTCCAGTATAAATAAAACAGCTGCTTTGGAACCTTACTGGATTGACAGCACCTCTCAAATGTCAGAAATTTATTGCTTAACTTTCAAATAATGAACAGAGTACTTTTATATTATAGCTGCACTTGGGCATAGTGTCACCTCTAAATTTGCAGTATAATCTGATGGAATATAAGTGGCAGATGGAAAATGTTGTCTTGTATTGTCTTGTATTTGTCTTGTATTACCACATGCAATTTAAGCCTTACTCAAACAACCAAAGTAAGGAACTTTGAAAGCTTTCTTTTCCTCCTCTAAATTTTACTTATGAAGAACACAAATGAAGCATCACCTATGTTAGGAACTGTTACAGATAAAATAGACACAGCGACATGCATTGTCTTGCTCAAGGCATTCAGAAAATGAATATTATTTTTTTAAAATTCAAAATCACATGTGACTATACTTACTGGATTACTTTAAAAGTTCGGTGTCTTTGCCTTTTGTTACGCCTTTACCATGCTCCTCATTAAACTGTATAAACGTTATCAGTATTGATCTTAGATCTTTTCCAGATCACTAGAATATACTTCAACACTGTTCTCTTCTCAAATTCTTGGCTGTGTACTCTGTCTTGTAGGCTCAGCACAAACTTATCATGACCAAACTTCATTTCATCCTGTTGCAACTTTTCTGGGGCCTTTTCTAATTCACAGCCTTTGTATGTTGTTATAAAATCAAAGATATTCTATTGCCAGAAGATTCAAACAAGATCAAAGCTGTAACATTACATTTGTGTTAGCCAGCTGAAAATGCATCTCAAATTATTTAGGTTGAAAGAGATCCCATCCCTGATTACGTTACAGTATACATCCACAGAAATATATTAAAGTGTTTTAATTTTCATTGGTAAATTGTTTTAACTTTCATTGGCATGGTACAGTGTGGTACAAAGAACAGTATACTTTCCTGATGCTAACCTGATTAAGAATATGCTTGGTAATAATCTTGCATTACTAGTGATTGTTATGTAAATACCTCTGCAAAATTTAGTTGGCCAATTTAATTTTTTTTTTGGGGGGGGGGGGGGGGGGAGGAAAGGAAAACTTGCAAAAAACTTTAATTCTTTTCTCAAGTATTACTACTGCCGTAGCACATCACATGCTTTTGTCAGCAGCCTAGACAAAAGGCTATTCTAGCCTAGGTGCTAGAATACAGCCACAGATGCATGAGGCAAAAGTACTGAACAATTAATCATTTTGGCTTTGTCTTGAAAACATGCAGTTTCAGTCCATGAACATTTTACCTCATCTTCTACCATGGGGTAAGTTGCTACCACTTGCACACATTGAACAACTATTTAATCAGTTGTGCCCTAACAACAGGGAACAAGACATATATTCCACCAAACTTCATCCTGAAGTTATTGGAAATTTGGAATAAAAGCCTCATAAGTTGCTTAGCAAAAAAAACCCTGGCTCTTCCTCTGCTCACAGAAAAATGCAAAAAATGGTAGGCAATTCATGTGGTCTGTGGCCATTTGTAACCATGTGCTGCAGTAGATCCATCTGGGTTCTGTCCTAGTGGTTAGCTTATATAGATCAAAAAGCCATAAAATGTCTTTAGACCGGAGTGCCTGTCCATGTCGATGAGATATTTAGTCATTCTTTTGGAGCCCCACTGTTCATATGGTGCCTTTTTTTTTTTTTCTTTTTTGGCAACGTACTGAATTGGGAGAGTCCATCTGTACATGCTGTAGATATATTAGTAAAATTCCATCCTTGTTAGATTAAATGTACTCTGGGTGACTGTTTTCACCTATATGTCATAAAAGTTAAAAAATTCTGTATCTCACATCAGAGATGAGTGCATGATGGCTGTTTAGAAGGCATGTAGAAATTTTAGTAAAACTTTGTAAAAGCCTTTTTGCTTTTTCTCTACTCTTCTGTAAAGTTTGCCTTGTAAAACAGCTAGGCCTTTAGAATGGACTGCAGATGATAAATCTGAGTGCAAAAATAACATAACATTATTCTGACATGACTTCTTGACACTCTGCAGATGCTATTTGTATGAAATGTTTCTGATGCGGCTTGTGTGCCAAAAACGCTTACTGAAATCAACTGTAAGGCCTCTTAAGCCCTAGCCACACTGTGCCAATGCAGTGCTTCCTTTGAAGTTTGTTGAGCTGCCCAGGCTCACGGATTAGTCTCAGCATCAGGGCTCGTGTTGGCTACTGCACCGTGTCCGTACCTGGCTGATGTTTCCTGTGCAAATCTGTATGAATTGGGTTGTCCTTCTGCAGCTGTATCCAGGGAGAGGTTAGAGAGCATGTGAACAGTAAGATCCACTGGACTGGGAAGCAGGAGGGCTGTGTTTTGTTCTTGGCTTTGCTACAGCGAATTGCTGTGTGCCCTTCAGTAAGTCCTTGTGGTGGGACAGCTCTGGCAACCAGTCAGCTTGCTGCTCTCTTACCGCCCCCGGCCCCCCCCCCCCTCCCCCGTCCTAGAGGGCTGTGGGGAGAAAACAGGTTGAGAAAGCTCTTGGGTCGAGATAAAAGACTGGAAGATCACCTGCCAGTTACTGGCTTGGAGAAGAAAAAAAAAAAAACTCTGCTTGTGGAAACTTGATTTATTTTCAGTTAAAGTAGATTAGGATGGGGAGAAACGAAGACAAAAATTAAAACAGCCCCTCCTCCACTTCCCTTTTCCAGGCTCAGTTTTACTCCTTCATCCCAGTTCCTCTGCCTCCACCTGACCCCTCCCCAAGCAGTGCAGAGGGATGGGGCACGGGGCCTGTGGTCAGTCCACCACAGCTCCACTCCACTGCTCCTTCCTTCTCCTGGTCTTCCCCTGCTCCTGCGTGGGGTCCCTCCCATGGGTTGCCGTCCTTCATGAGCAGCTCCAGCATGGACTGCAGTGTGGACATCTCCTCTGCCATGGAGCACCTACTCCACATCAAAAAGGATGCTTGCTCTTCACACTGCTGTTTGGCACTTTTCCTGTCCTCTGTCTGGTATTTTTATCCCTTCTTAAACTCGTTTCCTGGAGGTGCTGCCATCTCCTCTGTGGAGACTGGACGTGCCCTGCAGTGAGGCCGCTGGAGCCGTCTGGAACTGGCTGTGTCCAGCATGGGGCAGCCCCGGCCTCGCTGCATGCAGCAGCCCTGCAGCCCCTTGCCAGGGCTGGGGCACCCACACCTTGTGCAGTTATGTATGGGACTTCTGCTCTGCCTCACTCCTACTCGTTTGTTCATGCTTCCCTTCCTGTGTAAGACATTTGGAATGCAGCTGGCAGAGAGCCCCATGTCAGTGCTAAATGTTTTATTCCACAACTGTTGCAAATATAAATGAACGATATTATTTTATTGAGAGCCACAGGTGCTTCCATATCTCTACACCTGAAATCTTGTAATTTAGGCAGTGGCTGTTGAAAGTTATAAACTGTCCTTTCAGTTAGAAATAATAAAGCTCTAAGCATTAAAAAAAAAAAAAGGCTGAATATGCCGTGTGCATAAGTTGTCAGACAAATACTTGCAACTATAGACGGCATTCACCAGAGCAAGCCATAATATAGAACTTAGGTTCATTTTTCCCTAGTTCTGATAAATAGTAAAACTGCCCCCCACTAGAAAGGACATCCAAAGGAGGATCAGATTCAGCACTCAACTCTGCTGCACACCTGTATTGGGTTTACATGGCAAGGGCTTGGTAAAAGGGAGATGCAGGGGGCGCTTCTTTGAGAAGAATCCAGCAGCTACCCCGTGATAGGTGAGGGCCAGTTTCAGCTGGCTCCAAAGGGACTTACTGCTGACCAGAGCTGAGCCAATAAGCCTTGTTGTTTGCACCTCTGTGAGAGTGGATTTAAGAAAGGGAAAAAAAAATGCAGTGCAACAGCAGCTGGGAGGGTGAGAACCAGCCCTGTAGCCCCCAAGGTGAGTGCAGCAGGAGGTGCTCCAGGCAGGGAGCAGCAGTTGCCCTGCAGCATGTGAAGAGGCCCCTGGTGGAGCAGGCTGTCCCCCTGCAGCCCACGGGTCCCACACGGAGCAGATTTCCACGCTGCAGCCCCCCCGTGGAGGAGCCCCCGGTGGAGCAGGTGGATGTGGCCTGGAGGAGGCTGCGGCCCATGGAGAGCCCCCGCAGGAGCAGGCCCCGGGCCGGAGCTGCAGCCCGTGGACAGGAGCCCACGCAGGAGCAGGGGGTCTGGGGGGAGCTGCCGCCCGTGGGGGACCCGTGCTGGAGCAGTTTGCTCCTGGGGGATGGATGGACCCCGTGGTACGGAGCCATGTGGAGCAGTGCTTGAAGAGCTGCTGCCTGTGGGCAGCCCCCGCAGGCTCAGTTCGGGAAGGAGGCATCCCGTGGGAGGGACCCCACGTGGAGCAGGGGCAGAGTGACCGTGACGGAGTGGCAGAGACAAAGCGTCAGGGACTGACCGCAGCTCCCATTCCCTGTTCCCCTGTGCTGCTCAGTGGGAGGAAGTAGAAGAGGGTGGATGGGGGGAGGTGTCTTTATTTTCTTTCCTTTGTTTGTCATTGCTCTAGCTTGCTAGTAATAGGCAATAAATTTTACTAATCTCCTCACACTGAGTCCATTTTGCCCGTGATGGTAATTGTTGAGTGATCTCTGTCCCTGTCTCAACCCTTGAGTTTTCATTGTATTTTCTCCCCCTTTCCCTTTGAGGAGGGAGAAGGAGAGAGTGGTTGTGGTGGAGCTCGGCTGCCCAGCTGGGTAAATCAACCACAACACTGGCTGAGCAGTTGATGGTGAATTTTTTGAGGTCATGGCAGCCTTCTCTGGGCTTGGGCAGTGGAGGAGAGCATCCTGTGTGCAGGCCAGGAGCAGAACTGGGTGCTGTCTCCAGAGGAGGGCGCTGTGTGGGAACAAGTTAAAGGCTGAGTGTCTGAAGCCATACAGCTAGTTTAGTGAGGGGACTACTAATGAATATATTGAGATATATATATATATATATAATGAATATAATGCTACAGCCAAGTGTGCAACGCTTCTGAGTCCTTCTGCTCTGGTTCACAGCACAGCTAGTGGATCCAAACTGTAGCTGTCTGCTTGTGGTGGAGGTCTCTGTGTAACTACCTGGTTGTAAAGCTTGCAGCAGACCAGCTGTGCTGCTGCAACCCAGTTTGTTCACAGGTCATTGTACAGCAGGTGTTGAAGATCTTTATCACTACTGGCAGATAGGAATATTTCTGTATCAAGTACGTAACAAAATGAGGTATAAGTAAATAATTTGAGAGATTCTTCCTCAAGTAATTACACTAGCACTCTCTCTGATTACTACTTGTGTCTGCAACCAGTCTGCAGGTTCCTCTTTCTGTGTAGCAGACATCTCATCAAGATATAACTTGTTTTTAAGTCTTGTAGCTTGTTGGAAGTGGTAGGGACATTGAAGTCATTCTGCTACTTGAATGTGAGTCAGTGGTAGGTTATTTTTTATTGTGATAGAGATCCTTAAACCTAAAAAGAGCCAAGACAATAGAAGTCTTTAAATACTATGATTTTTCTCTACATTGTTAAAATTCATCCAGAATTCAAAAACTAGTATTTGATACAGCAAAGACTTGGTGAGTGTTTCTCGCAGTGGGGAGATGACGACTTCTCCCAGTGCTGCTGATTAGAGGTGAGCTGAGAACCAACGTACTTCTGCTATTGCAGTCTTTGGCAGTTCTTTAAAGCCTTTAAAATGTGCTAACTGGTCCCCAAACTGACGCGTTGGCTCACTGCTGGACATAAATAACCACTAAGTGCTACAGCTGATATAAACGAAAATTATAGTGGTAGAGTAAACACCTGCCTCTTCCATGTACTTTCAACATTTTTTTTTTCTGATACACTAATGTAGTATTTCACTTTCTCCAGAGACACTCTTGCTGCTGCTGGCTCGGCTGATCTTTGCTCTGCCGAGGAAATCATATTACTGTAAAAGCAGGTACTATTGAGAGGAATGCTGAGCCTCTGGGTATGAAACTTCAGATTCCCCTTATTTCAGTGACAAAGCTTTCAGTGGCCTCAGGAGGAATGATTCCCTATGCCTTTTGTCCAGTGAAGGATCCTCATGTTCTGTTTATTCCTAGTTTTCACACCTGCCTCCTGAATTTTGTACTTCTCTCTCTGTATGTACTTTTTTCTCTCATGAAATTACTTGGTTTCCAGCACTTCTTCTGCCAAAACATTCTGTTGTAGCTGTGATGGCCTTTAACTTTTTGTTGTGCTCAGCAGTGGCACAAGTATGACACAAGTTTTCCCATAGGCTCAGGACCCTATTTTACCTAACATGTTGGCTGAATGGAGTGTCAGACTTGGCAGAAAAGTTGAACGATACCTATGATACTTAATGTTGAGGTATAAGTGAGGTGCAGTTGGAAAGCAAACAATCTGAAGGAGTGGAAAAGACACATGTAGGGGAAAAATAACTGAAACTTCACTGAGTGACTTGGCAAAGCTTTTGACTTTAGGTCTTGGCATGTAGGGTGCACCACTGTTGAAGATAAAAAAAAAAAACACTCAGACCTGACAAGACATTTACGTTCTTTTATAGGACCACTGTTAAAAGAAACCCTTATTTTATAAAAGTATCAACTGCACAAAAGGAGGAAGGACAACCGCTCTGTCCTTTGCAAAGTTTTCTTTGAGGCCAAAGAAAGGCCATTGGAGAGACAGTTTTCTTAAAACTATTGTCCAAATGGTTAAGTAAAAGGTGGATCTGAAATTGTTTTTGATAGTCTTCTTCATAATGACAAATCTGAATATAACTGGGAAGTTTTATCTACTCCCTAGAGCTATGTTCTTCAAATACTTTATGTCAAATTGAAATATAGTGATTGTTTGTATTCTCATCATTAATGTAGGAATTCATGTGCTTTCCCTGGCAGAAGAAAGGATTGCCTCTGTGGCTGTCCTAAGTGATATGAGTATGGCACAATAGAATCTGAGGCCATCTACAAACTAAAGCCACTTGTTTTATTTCTGGAGTTGTGGTGTCAGACCATAAGATGAAGTTTCCTTTGAGTTTTGTTTACAGCTTACCCTCCCTGTTGATTTTCAGGTATGAATGATCAATATGTTGGCAGTTCATCCAATCTGTAAGATGGCTTTAATTAAATGAATAGTACCATGAACAGAAACTAGTGTTGATTAAAATTTCTCTTGTTCAAGTCTGGAGAGTGGATAGGATTTTTTTTTCTCCTATTTCACTTTCCCTTTTCTTTCCTTTTGCAATGGCCATGTCAGTAACAGATTCTTTGTCAAAGTGCCTGGAATCAAAACATGATATGCATTTATACAAATTTTTTTCACCTTCATGTGATGTTAATATATACCTTTTTTTTTTTCTTTTTTTTTTTTCTTCTAGCTTTAAGAATATGCCTTGTCTTGAAAAAGAGAGCAATGTCCTTGAGGAAATTAAAGTAAAAGAAACTGATATTTCAGGATGAGCCCAAGTCTCTTTTATGGCTGGAGTTTGCAGAACAAAGATGACAGAATGGTACAGGATGATCTTAAATGTATTTTAAGGATGTATATTCAGGAGCCTCTATTCTGCTGTGTCAAACCCTCTTTTCCCAGTGTTTATAAGCCTGAAGCCTTTCATTTTTTGTTATGCTTAACGATGGTGCAGCTGCACCACGTGTTTCCCTTAGCAGCATAGGGAGCTACTTCCTATGGAGTGCTGGCTGAGCTGAATATCAGACCTTGCTAAAGAAAAACCTGTGATAAAGACTTGGTGGCAGTTAATAAGAGATATAATAGAAAGCAACCAGCTGCAGGGAAGCAAAAAGCATATGGGAAGCTGTGCTACTTGAGGATGACAACGAGGTTCTTGACTGCACCAGTTCACCCTGTGACTTTGGACAGGTCAGTGCTGGGGCTCTCTGTACCCCAGGGGAACAGTACTGCCATCTGCTCGGAAGGATACTCTTCTTTAATGAGGGTGAAAGAGTGTGCTTCTCATCTTGTGTCTGCATTAAAACATGGAAATAGTGTAAACTTTCCTTTTTGTGAACCATTTTCAGCTCTTTGAATAAAAACTTGAATTTCCAATGAGCTTTGTAATCCTTTGCCATGGAAAATTAAATGCATCTGTATACACTAAAAAAAACAGTATTGTTTTGTTTTTTGCCATGTTCACTAAGAGTATTTTTACCCAAGCTCTTACAAGTTTGATACCCATGTAATCTCCTGTATATAAGTGCAGTTAAAATACCCTGATTTTGATTGCAAGTCTTCCATAAAAACTACAGGAGCTTTTCACATGTGCTATGGTGTTAATAATCCTTGGGGAAGGGAGGCAGTGACATATGAAAGAGCGGTGGCTATTGGTTTGCTTATGCTGGTTTGTTTATGCTGCCTTGTCTTGCCTCTCTTTCAGGTTCCAAGGGATTATTTGATGAGAAGGAACTGTGCTGATCCTCATCTACTAAGGCAGTGGTAACGCAGGATCTGGCTGGTAACAAGTCCTCATCTCTGCTGATAATCACACTATCTCTTGCCCACAGTACATCTTTGTCTGAGGAACTTGGGAGAAAATTAGAGCGAAACAGATTTACTGGGCCGCAGGGTCTAATTTACTGTATTCACAGTCAGGTATGTCATATAATCCCTTTCAAAATATGATCATACTCCATCTTTGAACTGGCTAGAATAAGTAATAGCAGCAGCCTCTGGGATGCTTTCAACTTCTGATGCCTTTATGGGTCGTTGTTCTGATCTCTAGTCTAAACGTATTCATGGTCGATTTATCCTGTCCTTCTTCCCTCTCCCCTTGTGATTTGGGCAAAACAGTGCTCTGAGTTGTTCCAGCTATTAATGTTAATTTCCTGTGACCTTTCCATCCTTCACTGCAATTGCTAACTAGGTAGCTGCAAAGATGACTTTTCCTTCTGTAAGGAAGCTCTGTTAATGAGTGAGTTTTTAAAATATCCGAGTTCTTTCAAGAGCAACAGAAAATAGCTTAAGGTCAAGGCAAAAGTTCTCAGCAATGTAGTTACACCATCCGAGTTGCAGTCGTTTCTTGTCATGTTACACTTCAGCTGTGTCTACACTCCTAAGTAGCATAGCCTGGTAGGAGCTGCCCTGCAGACTGAAAAGGTTAATGCTACAAGCCTGATGTCAGCACTCTGCCATTTTTGGGAGGTGGGATGAGGTTGTTTCAAACAAGTGTTAGTCTGGTCCTCTGAGCTGAGTGTTATTAGTGGTTGGAATGCATTAGGCAAGTCCATGGGGAGCATTTACATCTCCAGTGCCATCCAAAAGGAAGATAGTTTTTGTGCTCTGAGCATGCTCCATAGCATGAAGCAACAGACAAGGAGGAGATTGGAAAATTCTCTTCAAAAGTGCATTCCTTATCTGGCCTAAAATGCTAATGTGTCTGCATCCTTATTTCTTCTTACTGTGGAATACTGTTGAAGGCTGTGTTTCGATGACTGGCACTCCTCTGCTGCAGGCTTAGGTGATGCCCCTGGAGTGCTTGAGACAGACTATGAGTATTTCTGCAAGTGGAACCCCCAGACATGCAAAGTTTAAACAAAGCTTAAATTTAATCACTCTGGGGACATGTTAATATTTCTTTCAGTTTAAAATGAAGCCATTAAACTGTGTCTGCAGATTGCTTCCTCAGTCCAAAGTTTGTACTTGGTATTTTTAATGGGACTACTGATAAGTTTGATTCACAGTGTGTTTTTATTTCTTTTATTTTTTTTTTTTTTTACTCTGTGCTGTGACCTACTGAGTTTATAATTGGAGACAAACTGAAATAGCACCACTGGAGACTGCTGCAATGATCTCATTAAAAAGTCAACAATTGCTAATAAAGAAAAACTGGTGTTGAAAATGCCTTTAGGTGGAAAGTCATAACAAATCAGGTCTTCTCTGTACTGATCACTTATACACCTATTAAGGCTGCATTTCCTTTTGAGAATTCATCAATTTATTGTAGAAATACTGGATGAAGATGTCATTTCTTCTTTGACATGTCATTTAGAAATGGACTAAAATGCCTTTATTTGCCATGGAAACAGAAAAATGAAAGGTTTATAAGTCTGGAGCTTTTTTTTATATCTCAGTTTGTATTGCTGCTGTTTAACTGCCCAATATCTCTTTTATATTGTTTGTTGTGAAGCCTTCCTTGGGTGAATGAAGAAAAAAAAAAAAAGCAGCTTTGAAAACAGGGAAAAATAAGCACTTGACAGTACAATAGTTTAATAAAGACTTATTATATTTCAGGTTTTAACAGAAAAGTAAGAAAAAGTCCTTCCTGTCTTAATGTAGGATGCAAATTTAATCCAAAAGCATCTAAGTGATGGTCATTAACTCTAATAACCAGCCTCATCATGCAGTTGGTTAAAAGGGTTGTTCATAGCAGCTAGTATGTTGAGCACAAAATGGTCGATGGAGATTTAAAACTAACCCAGACTTTCTTGTGAGGTTAACTAACAGTTAAAAAAACAACAACAACAACAACAAAAAAACTCTGCTAAGCTCTTTGTGATTTCCATTAAAAATGGACATAAGTCTCAATGGGACTGAGTGTGATTGCCAAACCCAGCAAGGCATTTTATTTTGAGCACATGAGCAGTATGTATATTCACATAGACTGAACTGCACTGGATTTCTCATGCCGCAAGGTAGATTTGTGAGTTCAGAACTTTTGTGGAATGGAGATTTAATGGAACATAGAACACTGTTTAATGTTGGGAGTTATCTTGCAAATATGGGATTTGATTCTGATAAGAGCAAAGACCATAAATACCTTGCAGCAGTATCTTGTCTGGGTGGGCAAAAATGATTTTCCAAACGATGGTATATGAATTAAGTACCTGCCAAAATCTTTACTTGCATCAGAAAGTCCAGGATATCACTTAGTGTGTTTGCTTCTCTGCTGGTTTTCAGACATTCAGCAAGAAATAAGTGAGGGAATAAGTGAGCAGATTTTCTTCCTGCTTTCCTACTTGAGAATAGAGTTCTATGCTTTGGGTGACACCCACTGCAGCTTCACAGGAAGACAAAATTAGTCATCAATAGTCAAGCTGAAAATCTAAATTGATGTTCTCTAGAGATCAAGGGTAAGGCCAGACTTTTCTTGTGGGATACAGATGATGAAAAACTTCGGTTTCTCTTCTGTTGTACTCGAGTGAGTGGAACGAATCAAGGTAAAATTATACAAAACAAAACCAAAAAAAAGTGTTTATGTAACAGAAATGTTATGACAGTGTCTGTCATAGTACACTAAAAGAAAGTAAGTAAAAAACTCAGGTAAATCTGCTTGCATATTCAGAATGGGATAATGCATTGTTCACATTGAAGAATAGCCTTTATAATTCATTTAATAGAAAAAACAGAAACTTTAGGCTTTTCTTTCTAATTAAGGAAATGTTCATGGTACGTGCATAAATGGTTCCGAGATCAAGGAAGACAGTCTTGTGAGTATGAAGGGAGAGAGATGACAGAAAGCGACAGACTGACGTTCAGTCAAGTATCTTCTGGTGGCTCATCCAAAGCCTGCTGAAATGAATGGTTTCTATGGGTTTTTATATTTAGTCTTTCAGAAGGTGAAATATTTTTAACTGAGGAGAAATGACGTTCTATATAATAGAGGCCAGCCTCACATTGTTGTAAGTGGTCCCAGTTTCATAAAATGTATACAGTAGCTGTCTCGAAGTCAGTTAAAATTCTTGTCATCACTTTTCCCACTGGAAAGCTTCTATAGCAAACACACCATTCCCTCCATGCACCCATCTCTTAGCAGGAAATGCTATTTCTGTGAAAGACAAAAGCAACCAGCATGTCTAGATATGAAACAGCTTGAATCCTCAATTTTTGTAATTAATCCAAACTAAAATTTTCAGCTGAAATTTTCACAGACTCAGAAGTTCAGTCGGATGCCAGCTGATCACTTCTCTGTTTTTCAAGTACAGAATCGACATTTAGTCACAATTTGGCTTAGAAAAAATAAATGTTTGTCTAAGCTGTTGTTACAGTTTACACAGACTTCTAGGGTATTTGAAGTGTCAGTTATATACACAGTACCTATCAAATAATCATGTCTTTTTTTCCTGTTTTGTTTCCATTCCTTTGTAATGTGGCTGACATTACAAGAGAATTGACACAATTTATGGGCTTGCATAAATTGCATCAACTGCTGAGGAAGTTTGAAACGACTTTCTGTAATTGGTGACTCTAAAAACTAGCACCTTCTCTGGGTAAGACACAGATAGGAACCCTCTAACATACTGAGCATTGGGTTTTGCATTTCTTTTGATCAAAAAGCCTTGAGGTGTTCAGGTGATACGTACCATAACTACTTAAATTTAGGCTTAAAATGAATCTCTTTCATCTGCTTCATCAGGAGTTGAATTGGTGAGTTCAGACTCAGACTATAGCTTGGATGAGGAGCTAAGGATTTTGTAGTAGGGGATGGGTGTACATGCTCAGTCTCCTGTATAACTGTTGTGCACAGCAGATTTCACTGAATTTTTTCCTAATTGTAGAGTCTGGAAATAACGTGATTGTAGAGTGGCTGTTTTAGCAGTTCAGTAGAGATAGGTGAAAAGACTACTTCTGTACAATTCCCTGTAACTAAGAACGAAATGCCAGCTGTGAACAGAACTTGCTTTACTATAAAGGCAAAAGGCTGCCTCTCCCACCTTTCTTTCCCACTGCAGCCCCCACATCACCACAGCTAACCCCTTCCATCCCATATGATCTCCCTGTAAGACTGGGATTCAATTCTGAGGGAGCTTTGTCTTGCAGTGGCAAGGCCAGGCAGTGTGATGTGGGAGCTTGGCACGCAGCTGATGCTGCTGGCATCTCCTCTCCTACTGCATTGGTCTTACAGTGTGCCCCTAAACAAACTTTCTCTGCCATTACTCACACTGCACATACTCAGAATGAACCTGCTGTGGTCTGTGTACTGTATGGGGGCTCTGTTCCCCCTCCTGCAGGTGGTAAGTGTGTAAACTAGTATCAGCTTTGGTGCCTCTGTGAAGCCCATGCTTCCTGACTCACCATAGTGCAAACCTTCCACTTGGTATCTGCTCTCCAGGCACAGAAATGGTGCAAACCTAGAAGATGGGCAACTGTTACTATTGGCACAATAGATTTTTGAAAGGATACCCTCTTCCTGTTGTGTTTATACTCCTGAGATAAAACAGCTCTGTAGTAAGCTGCGAGGGATGATGTGGTTGAGAGAAAGGGATATGTCACGTGTCTTGGTCTCACCGTGAATTAGTCAGTGCTCTCCATCGGATTCACGGTGAGGCACAGAGTGAATTTGTAGCTGCTAGCTGTGCAGAAAGCCTGTGGCATGGCAGGACACCTGAAGCACCCTGGCTGGGGTGGTGGCATGGCCCTGGCTGGCAAGGCACTGCCCTGCCACCCTCCCCGGAGGTCCCTTCTGCTCCCAGTGCCCCTTCAGTTGACATTACCAACTGGTCTCATCTAGGCAACACTTTGCTACAGTGCAGTTAGTGCAATGGTGTGGTCTCAAGAACCAATTAAACTACTGTAGGCAAACACTTAAAAGAGCATAATCCCAAAGACACGGCTATCATGCATAACTGAGCAATACAGGTAGGTAAGGAAAATTCCAAACATGAAACATTTAATAAAATAGAAACCGAAATTGCCCTTCTGTTTCTTGGAGTTCTTCTCCTGCCATTATTGAAAAACACTTTATTAACAAAAACAGGCCACACATTTTACACAAAAAAGGCCTAAGATTGCATTGATCTCACAAATTTGACTGTGATCTGAATGAAAACAACTACTCACAACCCTTCCCCTCTTTCTTCCCCCACTGAATCCACTTTTCTTCAGTTTGTGATTAATTTGTAGTCATCTGAAACCTGAAAGGCCAAGAATGGTAACTCCAAAAATTTATAGATATTTTAGAAACCTTGTTTTACTAATTAAATTTTTTACAAATGAGAATCCAGAGAACAATAGCAGTAGTTTCTTATTGTTTAACGCAAAAGTCATGCCTGCCATGTCACCTACACTTTCTTCCAAAATCATTATTTTTTGTGAATATACCAGGTACATTGCCAATATCAGTGTGCATAGACATACTTTAGAAGTACAGTGATTGAAGACAAGATTTTTGGACATGCTGTAGCAATAAGAGTCTATTTTAGAGGCTTGCTTGCATCAGCATTTCAAAAAACATTTCCTTGATGCATTATCACATTCTACAAGTCATCTGTTATCACTGATAATCATTTATTAGGCAATTTCAATTTCAAAGATCTGTTACTAATTTTTCAGCTTCTCCTTATCATACCCTTACATACTTCATAGAACAAAAAGTTAAAGGATATTTATTTTGATAGAGAAGATAAAGTGACCCAGTGCTGCTTTTAATAACACACTTTCATATACAATAATCCAGCCAGGCAAAAATGTATTCAGCACAATTCTTAAAAATCATGGCTTCATCTCTTTTAAAAATGACTTTATTTTCATTACTTTTCAAAATTCTGGAAGCAACTGAATATTTTGATGCTATGTGTTACATAATGACTCAAAGAACATCCAGTCTTTACAGACATCTCTAGTTGCAGGGCAGATTTTGGTCTCCTTTAACACTTTTTACACCAGCATGTTCCACTTTCTTCTGTGGCATTATCTCTGGCTTCCGTTTTGTACTACAGATCAGAAGCAAACTCTACAACATCCACAGAACCTCATGATATACTACAGTGATGCTGTTTTTTTGTTTGTTTTGTTTTAAAAGGGGGCTAGGTTAAAAAAAATAAATATATGCTTAGCTTTCTTTATAAGTGTCTAAACTCAAAATTTAGTTATTCAGAAGCCCTCTGCTCAGTTTTCTTGTAGCCTGCAGGCATCTAAGCTTTTCGCGTTCCTCTGCCACAGATGCTCTATGGGGACAGTGGTCACCAGTGTGGGTCCTACCTTTGCTTAAGCCCTTTTTGAGTGTTTCCTGTGTCAATCTTTCAAAAAAAAATCAAGCAAAGAAGCTAATGGCTTCCTCTCATCAAGTTAATGACTATTCTCAGCATAAATAGTCTTTCTTTTACCCATGGAAGTGGTTTCAACCTTTACCTCCTACTATGTTGTTTTACCTCCTAAGTTATAACATAGTCTCTGATGGGATTGTTCTTGTTTGCTCTTCCTGAAGCTCTTCCTTTCAATACTCATCCTGCATCAGTAGCTCCATTCACTCTAGAATATCTCCCAAAGAGCTGTTGTGACAGCAATGCTGTGTATGTGAATGCGCAAATACAGATTCATAGGGCCTGGGCAGACCTCTGAAGGTCTCTTAAAGGTTATGTTCAAATTTCATCTAATCACTCATATACCTGCTTGTAACCTAGCTGATACTCATTCTGTTTGGACTACTGCAGTTTCAGCCTCTCATACTTGAAGTAGAATTGGTGACTCATTCTATATAACCTATGTCCACTTTTACCTGATGAGCTATTTATCAATAAATTTAGTTATTCTTGTTGCTGCTAGTCATGTCTGTGAGCAACTGAGAATCAGGTTTCATTATGCCAGCACTGAACAATAAGTAATCTAAATACCTCAGTCCCCTCAAAAACTGGGAGAAAAGAGACATCTGGCAAACAGAGTTTTTCTGTTGGCTGGTCAGAGCTTTGGTAGCTCTTGCTTTCCCTTGGCTTGATTTGCCGTCTGACATCTCTCTCAAAAAATATATATTTTTTTCCCTGAGGTACTGTGAATGCTTGTGCACTTGTGCCAGAAGGTACCACCTGATCTTTGTGCTGATGGAATGGGAGACCCACATAGATACATGCTCTGCCTTACAGTAGAGACCATTTTCTTTGTTCCCCTGCAGGGCAACCGTTGCTGCTTTGGCTGATTCTGCCATTTCTTATTCACAGATTCACAGAATCACAGATTTCTCTAGGTTGGAAGAGACCTCAAGATCATCGAGTCCAACCTCCGACCTAACACTAAGTACTCCACTAAACCATATCCCTAAGCTCTACATCTAAACGTCTTTTAAAGACCTCCAGGGATGGTGACTCCACCACCTCCCTGGGCAGCCCGTTCCAATGCTTAATAACCCTTTCGGTAAAGAAGTACTTCCTAACATCCAACCTAAAACTCCCCTGTCGCAACTTTAGCCCATTCCCCCTCGTCCTGTCACCAGGCACGTGGGAGAATAGACCAACCCCCACCTCTCTACAGCCTCCTTTCAGGTAACTGTAGAGAGCGATGAGGTCTCCCCTGAGCCTCCTCTTCTCCAGGCTGAACAAGCCCAGCTCCCTCAGCCGCTCCTCGTAAGACTTGTTCTCCAGACCCCTCACAAGCTTGGTCGCCCTTCTCTGGACTCGCTCGAGCACGTCCATGTCCTTCCTGTAGCGAGGGGCCCAAAACTGAACACAGTACTCGAGGTGCGGCCTCACCAGAGCCGAGTACAGGGGCACAATCACTTCCCTCGACCTGCTGGCCACACTGCTTCTTATACAGGCCAGGATGCCGTTGGCCTTCTTGGCCACCTGAGCACACTGCTGGCTCATATTCAGCCGACTATCCACCAATACTCCCAGGTCCTTCTCGGCCAGGCAGCTTTCCAGCCACTCATCTCCCAGCCTGTAGCTCTGCTTGGGGTTGTTGCAGCCCAGGTGCAGGACCCGGCACTTGGCCTTGTTGAACTTCATGCAGTTGACCCCAGCCCATCGCTCCAGCCTATCCAGATCCTCCTGCAGAGCCTTCCTGCCCTCGAGCAGATCGACACACGCACTTAGCTTGGTGTCATCTGCAAACTTACTGAGGGTGCACTGGACGCCCTCATCCAGATCATCAATAAAGATATTAAAGAGGACCGGCCCCAGTACCGAGCCCTGGGGGACTCCACTAGTGACCGGCCTCCAACCAGATTTGACTCCATTCACCACAACTCTCTGGGCCCGGCCATCCAGCCAGTTTCTAACCCAGCGAAGCGTACGCCAGTCCAAGCCCCGAGCAGCCAGTTTCTTGAGGAGAATGTTGTGGGGAACGGTGTCAAAAGCCTTACTGAGGTCAAGGTAGACCACGTCCACAGCCTTTCCCTCATCCACCAAGCGCGTCACTTGGTCATAGAAGGAGATCAGGTTCGTCAGGCAGGACCTGCCTTTCATAAACCCATGCTGACTGGGCCTGATCGCCTGCTTGCCCTGCAAGTGCCGCGTGATGACCCTCAAGATAATCTGCTCCATGAGCTTCCCCGGCACTGAGGTCAAACTGACAGGCCTATAGTTCCCCGAGGCTGTTCCACCAGGCTGTTCTGTTGCCATCTTGTAGAATGGTTGGATATGTTAACGGGACAATCTCCAGGCTGCAGTGCAAGAGAACTGAAGAGAATTCATAGGTAGTGATTCCACAGAAGGTACCTAGACAGATACAGGATAAATCCATTTACATATTCAGCACATTTGATCCTTATGATCCAACAATTTATGGAGAGTTTACATTTTAAACATCAGAAATATATCTTTTCTTTATCTAGAATGCATACATAAATGGAAAGGTTGATATCTAGAACTGTGATTCATTGCAAAAATGAGGACCTAAAGACTGAGAAGTCCAATGGGAGAACATAATGCAAATGCTGATCATTTTTTTTTTTTTAATTTTTTAAAGTAAATGAGTTGGATTAAGCCTAATCAAGAAGATGCAGCTGCTCTTCCTCTGTATACTGATTCTTAAATGGTATTAAAAAGTAGCAGTAGAAGAGAAATAAATAATAAAACAGGGACATTTGAAAACGTTTTGGTTTGTTTTATCCAGGAATAATTTATTTAGGAAAAAGTGTTTAAAAATTAAAAGATGTAGTTGTTTATGCTGGTTGAAAATCATACTGCAGTGTTATTACCTGTTTTCTGTGGCTGAGTCACTTAAAATCAAAATATTCTTCGAAGCCAAAGCTTTGGGTTGCCTCCAGTTAGGTGGCTGGGATGAGTTTCTCTGTTCCTTTGAGCCTACTTTCAGAGCAAGTCATAGGATTTTCACTAGAACAAGAGAGATGAGGATTAGTGAATCCCTGTTATATACTGGCTTACAGAGAAGCAAATACTGAAGAGCACGTGTTTCTTCAGTATCACTTATTGCTCGATGCATTGGTAGGACTGTCAACATCTTGCCTTATTTTGCCCATGTCTTTTCACATTTTTTTCCTGAGGAAGGCCAAATCGGCCATCTTTCAGACAATTTCTGCTGCTGCTTTCCTGAAATCCAACAAGTGAGGTGTGTTTTTCTGTCTACTGGGTCTCTTAATTAGACAAAAATTACAGTGATGAAAAACTTCATGTAGCATCTTGAGGGACCCAAGACAGCACGTGGCACCAAAAGATTGTTACGTGTCTAACATCTGCCTTCAGAGACTCGCATTAGGGACAGGGTTATCTTGCACTGTTAGACACTTTCCACACACAGCACAGAAATTGTCTTTGTCCAGGACAATTTATGGGTTATACTCAAGTATTAGCTGAAGAAATGAGCAGATGCAACAAACAGGAGAACAAAGATGAAACAACAATGGAATAAATTTGACTGGTAAAATAAACAATGGTCAAAGCACACCATCTGCTTTTCTGCAGAGCCCACAAATCACTGAACAATGGCTGGAGTGAGTTTGAAAGCATTTGAGGAAAAATAATTACTGTTGCTGTGGTTTCTGAGCATTTGGGAGAGAATGGATTCCAATTGTGTCCACATCTTTTTCAATAACTCACAGACTATTACAGTCCAAGGCTATTTTGTTCAACGGTATTTATATTTTTGAACTAAATTTCTGATGGCCAAATCAGCAGCTATGTTTATAATTCAGAGGCATAGCTCTGCTGTCAAAGCTCCAGGAAAAGCAGCTGTGTTGGAAAACTTTCTATGAGCCAGTGGTAATTTCTTTCTTTTCTGAAGATGCATGACTCAAAGCTGCTGTGACTTGTGATTTTGTTTTTCTTCCTCAAAACACGTTGAAAAACTGCTACCTTCAAGAAGGTGGTCATATGTTAAATGACAATAATGTTCACTGAGAGACACATCACTGAAAATATACCCACATGAGAAAAATGTGCTTCTGCTTCTTCTGACAGCTTCAGTGGGAGTTGGATTTGGATCAGATAAAGAATCAGTGTTGCCCTTCACTAATGGAAAATGATTATTTTTTAATAGGAAGAGGTATAATAATGTGACAGGTACTATGAAATACTCCCTTTCTTCCCAAATGTGTTAATGGTCCAGAACTTGGATGGAAAATAACACTGTCCAGTTCCATGTCAGATACTTCAGTAAAATTGTCATTGTGGCTATTGAGGTATGCCAGAACATTATGAAGATGATGCCAAAATGTATTGCATACTGTACATATTTGATGTAATCAGTCATCGTGAGCTATGAACCCAGTGCCATATACTTCCTCTCCCTGCTGCACCCCCATTTCTCTCCCCCAAAACTTATTATCATGCACATTAGAAAATTGCAATCCTGCCAATTTGTTATTGTCACTAAGGGCAAGGCACTTGTGCTCATTCTGCTTAAAGCAGGATTGTTTTCAATCACTTTTAAACTGTTTTCTCACACGTGACTTTAAGTTACAAATAGTAGAAATCAGAACTCAAAGTAGAAGCGTTATTTCCTGCTGCTCCCCTTCTAACACTCCATGCTCAGGTATTGCTCTTTATTCTGCTGTTTATCTCCTTCCCTTGCCTTGAGCTCTGTTGTAGGTGCAGTTCTCCAGATAACTGGAAAACAAACAAACAAACAAACAAAACACCTTGTTTGTTTCCAGTCTTTTTTTTTTTTTTTTTTTTGTAATGATCAAATACTAAGAAGTTAATATATAATAATTTCCAATGGAGGAAAGCAAGAAGATGCAGAACTGCTCAGGATTTAGGATTCTCAGCCCTGGAAACTAAATTTTGTTCTCTAATCTCTGTCAAACTGCTTATCTTCAAACCAGATTATACTGCATATTGTAGCTAATCATCAAGGGACCAGTCTAAATTCTGCCCACCTGCTTTTGCAGTGTATCAGAAAATATTCCGGGGCTTCTGTAATCTTTTGTGGGTTTTCTTGTTGTTAGTTTGGTAGGTTTTACTGCTGAATTAGATCTCAAGGAATCATGTGCTTATTATTTTCCCGGTAGCTAGCAGGTGTTGTCTGTGTATGATCTGCTGTTATGCCATTAGCTCTGTAAGAACCTCATATTTTGTCACTTGTGATGTAACCTAATGAGATACAAGACTCTTACTTTTCAGTAACAACAATTTATCACTCTTCAGAGGGTGCGCTATTAAAACAAATGTTTTTACTTACACGTGCATAAGGGCCACATTACCACCCTTTACTTGCATCTTTTATTGTAGTTTACCTCAACTAATGATTTGAGACTTGCAGCGGTTGTTAAAAAAGTAATTTATGTGGAGGACCTTACAGGTGTCCCATTTTATAACAATTTCAAAACAATAAAATGTGAATAAAATTTCCAGTGATTGTTTTTCTCTAGGATGGATAAAATCATTAACAGATATGAAGTTTAAACATAGTAAGTGTTCTCCGTTTGCATACAGGGAATCTGAAACACCGAATTCTGTAGATATGTATGTATATATTCTAATTCTTAGAGTGAGGAGAACAAGTCTGTAGAGGGGATAGAATGGCTTCTGCAAAAACAGTGAACACTGGCAATCTGTTCCTGACTTGGAAGTGTTAGAAGAATGCTGCTTAGTCCTGCCTTATTTTTTGCCTTGGATCTACAAACATTTAACCTAGTCGGTTAGGAAGGAAAAATATAGCATTTTTTCTGAGTGAAGAATTATTCGGTTCTCCAAGTAGGTGTGACAATTTACGTTGCAAGCATTTTTGGAGAAAGAATGATTTTAGACAGTAGAATGCACTTGGGCTAGGGAGAAATAGAGGCTTCTCCATTGAACTCCTATGTCCCAAACTATACTTCACAGTATGTGCTTCTACCTCAGTTGTGTGGCTTAACTCAACAGAGTGGATAGTGTGAGAAAAGAAACAGTATGAGGAGAAGAGGAACCCCTAACACTTAGAGCAGCCCCTTGGAAAATAACTTTAACTCTTTTTAAAAGTGCAGTCTCCACAAGCTACGAGCAAGAGCTGGAGCTTTGTTTCCAAATGCCAGAACAACTTCTGATGAGCACACATGTGTTCTGACAAAAAAAATAAAAAAATAAAAAAAATTCATCCTGGTCCTGTGGGAATTTTCACTTTTGTTTGACATCATACGTAAAGTGATTTTAATGTCTGTGAGCTATGCAGTCATACATGCAGTCACACATGCTTTTTTAGGGACAGGACCATCTCTCCTGTGAGGAGAGGCTGAGAGAATTGAGACTCTTCAGCTTGGAGAACCGGAGGCTCAGGGAGGATCTCATCAATGTGTATAAATACCTGAAGGGAGGGTGCAAAGAGGACAGAGCCAGGCTCTTTTCTGTGGTGCCCAGTGCTAGGACAAGAGGCACTGGGCACAAACTTGATCGTAGGAGGCTCCCTCTGAACACGAGAAGCACTGTTTATGAACACTGAGCACTGGCACAGGCTGCCCAGAGAGGCCGTGGAGTCTCCCTCGTTGGAGATCTTCATAAGTCCCCTGGACATGGTCCTGGGCACCTTGTTCTGGGTGAATCTGCTTGGGCAGGGGGCTTGCACCAGATGACTTTTGGACGTCCATTCTGACCTCAGCCATTCTGTGATTCTGTGATAATGTAAAGTAACTAACTCCAGGGCCAAAATTGTTTATTGCTCCATTATGGAAAGGAAAGTGTAGACGCATCTGGGTGAGAGTTCTTGGTCAGTAAAAAGAGAATTCTGTCTTTTTTATAGTGAGTAACAGCCACTGGGAATTTTCCAAATCCTAGTTAGGTGTGAGCCTAGGTGCTATAGTTTCTGCAGCCTTGCAGGGGCTGTCACGATCTGGAAGTTTAATTGCTCTGTCATTCCTTGAGGCTCTTAGAATTACAAGTGCATCCAACTTTCCTCTGAAAATATTGTAGCCTGGTTTAATTTAATGTGTTACTATAGAAAAAGCATTTTATTTACTGCAGTGGATTCATTTCTCATAAACTGAACACTTCATTCCATGCACCTCAGGTTGCCCTGGAACAAAATCACTGAATGATTTTCATGTTAAGAATAGGGTGAGATAGATAAATACATTGTTTGTGTGACTAACCAAGAAATCAGTTCCCATAGCAACACTAACTACTTTCCAATCCTTAAACTTAGCATCCTACAAGATCCATACAGCTGGACTAAACTATCCTAGCTCAAGATAGGGGCTTCTGTGTGCAGATGAAGTAGAAACGTGAAAATATATGTAGTTCTTTGGGACACATAGTTGTCTGAACTGAGGAAAAGATAGTAGTGAGTATGATAAGCTATGGGAGGGAAGTTACAGTATAGGGATGGTTTCATAGATAACAACATGCACAATGTGATGAGCATTAATCATAACTGTTTCTTTTTTCTCTCCCTATTGTCTTGTAGCATTTCTGTCAGCTTCCACAGTCGCTGCAAGGAATCCACCTGTAAATTTTGACTGCATCTCTTCCTCTGATTTGTTTTGCTGCTTAAGTTTGGTGGCTCAGATGAAGAGAAATCTAGGAACTTGTCTTGCAATTCAAGTGGAAAAGACTTCCTTCCAGAGGGTCCCTCTTTGTGGTTTAACCAAGCAGGCAGCTCAGCACCACACAGCTGTTTGCTCCTTCCCTCCTCCCTGCCCCTGCAGGGGGATGGGGGAGAGAATCATGAGAAAAAAAAAAAAAGAAAAAAAAGGTAAAAACTTGGGGGTTGAGATGAAGACAGTTTAATAGGACAGAAAAGGAAGGGAAATGATGATGATGATGATGGTGATGATGATGATAATAATAGCAGGTACAAAGCAAGTGATGCATAATGCAATTGCTCACTACCTGCTGACTGGTGCCCATCCCATCCCCAAGCAGTGATTCTCCTCACCTCAGCCAGCCCACTCAGTTTTATTGTTCAGCATGATGCCACATTGTATGGGACATCCCTTTGGCCAGGCTGGGCCAGCTGTCCTGGCTGTGTCCCCTCCGAGCTCCTTGTGCACCCCCAAGCCTCCTCACTGGCAGGGCAGCAGCAGAAGCTGAAATGTCCTTGGCTCTGTGTGAGCACTGCTCCGCAACAACTAAATCATCAGTGTATTATCAGCATTATTCTCATCCTAAATTCAAAACACAGCACCATAACAGCTACAAGGAGGAAAATTAACTCTATCCCAGCTGAAACCAGGACATCCCTTCAGATACCTTAATGTTTGTGGTAGCTGGCTGGAGATGTGCAGGTTTTTTTCACACACACTTCTAGTTCTTACTTACTGAGTGCTTCCCGACACCAAAATCTCTAAACAAATCTAGAGCCAACTTTAAACAAAACTGGTCCCTGTCTCTAACCAAACCAAGTCATAGTCAGCTCAACTTGGACTCTCCTGTTTGCAGGGAAAAAATGAAATGAAATTCAGCAGAATTTTACTAGCTAATGGATATACATATTAACATTATTCTGAATTGACAAAAGATTACTAGAAAGATTTTTTGAATCACTTAAAACATACAAGTAAAGAAGACTGTTTTAGGACCCTCTCATAGTTAAAACCATAATGCCAAAATTAAAATGCCAAAAATAGAGCAGGCTAACCTACTGTGAGACTGGACGCATGTTAAAAACTGCTCAAAAGTCATGCTATTTCCCATTAGTGTTTGATAATTCTCTCATATTTGGGGCTTTCAAAATAAGCTCTAAGGACAGCATAACTTAGAATTTTTGTTGTTGATTAGCTAGTGAATTTTGTTGCTATTCTGTCTGTAATAACTTCACACAGACATTTTTGAGATTTTTGTAGGTACATTTACTTCAGCTGATCTAGTTTTGACTGTTACTAAAACACAAACTGATTCTGAAGGTTTCATTTTACTTCTTCAATTGTATGGCCAGTCCAGTTTTTTTCCACTAGCTATTTGAAATACAATTTATTTCACTCATCAGTAAGAACAATGTGTGTTTTTTTTCATGACCTTTCTATGATGAAATGTTAGCACATCTCAATTTCCAAGTGCACAGCTGTTACACAAACTCAGCATTCAGTGGCCACTGTATAAACTTGATGTGCCCACAATATGGAGATGTGCTGTCAGAACGTGACAGCAGTCAGGTTCCTTCACTTCCCACTTCACATCAAGCTCGAAGACCTTCCTGAAAACACTTAAACAGGTAGTTGCAGCTCTAGAACAATATAAAGAATTCCTGATAAGGAATACCTTATCAGGGGGCTGTGTGTTAAGTGAGGCCACTCTACCACTCTGCAATATGTATACCCAGTAATATCACTTATATCACTCTTTTTTTTTTTTTTTGTCATGTTCTATTAGGATTTTATTCATGACCAGTTCAGTTGTATCTGATACTTTAAGTTCCGTGGTTCCTAAAATGTCATCATTGCTATCAAATTCAGATTTGAGGTTTGGTTTCCTTGTATACAATGTATTCTCCATAAACCTCCATTCTCCATAAAATGTTGTCCATGCTGGTGCTCTGTAGGAACTGAAGTTTGCAGATTGTTCTGCTGTGATATCTGAACAACAGCACCATGAGTAAGGGGGTAAACCTCTTTGTCTGAGTTCTCTGCTACACTGGAGGCAAGCAGTGTCTGAGAGGTGGGTTTGGCTCTTTGACTCTCACTTTTTGTAGTGCTGTCTCAAGGCAGTAGCTTGTTTATACTGGCACTAGTGTAAATTAAAACAAGCTAGGACACTACAAGCAGTGAGGCTCAATACCATTTGTCCCTAGCAAATATTAAACAACTTTCTCTTCTGAAGGGGAAATGTAATAAGTACAGAAGGTGGCTGTATGGCTTACTAACTTTAGACTGACAAGAACTGCTGTTCCATTTTCAATTAATTTTCAAGGCCAGACCTTTGGCTAGCTCAGATTTGCTGTTTCATGTTCATAGTGGAATTGATTTTATACAACTCTAATGTAGCATTAGTTAAGGATTTATTATATACTTTTATGGTAAATAACAAGATTAGATTGTGTGATTTTTAACAACACTTAAACAGTATTTAAGTAGCAGTCAATTAACACAATAATCTAAAAGAATTTGCTACAGTAGAAACAGTGACTTAGTTAAAGATTCAAGAACGGCAAGGTTCACCCAAGACTTACTGCAGGGTCCTGGGGGGTTTCTAAACTAAGTTGTGTGCTTCCAAATTCCCCTTTAGAGTGACTTACCTTACTTCACTGTCAGCATTTGTCTGTAGTTGAGCTTGTTCCTCAGGAGTCATCCCTGAGATGCGCTTCTCCTCTCATGTGCCCTGAGAGGCATCCCAGCTCCTGCAGAGACTGAGGGTGCAGCCCGCTACTGTCCCTGGAGAGCTCCAAGAGTTCTTGCTTGGGATCACTATTTATAGGATCATGAGATAATCGACTTTTAGTCAGTGATTTTCCAGGATTTGGGCCTTTTTCACTTTGTGGCTCAGGTTGTGCAATCCCCCTCCCCTTAGCACTTAATTGTGCCCTTGTCAATTAGCTGTGCCACAGGGGCCTTGGATACAGTCACGGGAGAGGCCTGATCGTCCCATGCCTGTATCGTAAAAATAGCAAGGGAGGCAGTGTCAGGCTTCACCACACTGTGTAGATAACAGAGGAACAATGCTGTGACGGATTTTCCTTGGATCATAAACAACAAAAGGATGATGCTGTGCCATATTTATTAGATAAAGTGGCTGACTCCTAGTCAAACTCAGATTCCTTATCATGTTGTTCTTGGACTCTGATGTGATTTATCATTTTCCCATGAAAGATTTCATGGCATTGAGCATCTGCCTGGCGCTCTGTTATGAATGAGCTGTCCAGTTCAAGGAATGATCACGCTGAGGACTACTGTGGCTCATAAGCCTGAGCAAGACTTACGCCAAGCGCAGGAATAGAGTGTACCCGCCACACTCCACCCTGTGACTGCAGTCAATTTGCTTTGTCCTCACAGAGCCGTAGCAGGGTTACCTCTTGCCTCAGTTGGATGAATGTATTGGCAAATGGTTTATGCCTGTATGTGTGCTACTTTGGGAATCATTAGCATGAACTGAAGTACAACGCTTATTCCTTTGTTTTCACATGCCCAGTTGTATAAGCTGAAAATTTAAACTATTTTGTACATGTGAGGGAGATTTTTCAGAAGCACAGCTTGTTTAGCCACCCTCCAAACCCTGATGTATAAAGCAACGGTTAACAGTAAACATCAAATGATAAGAGATAATAAAATCACCATAGGGTGTAGTGTCAGGTTCAGTACTCCAGTTGCTGTAGGAGACCATCCAAGCACCACTGATGTTCTCTGTCCTTTTTGACTCTCTCCAACACTTGATGTATTTCTTCAATATCATGATGGTCTGTGATAAGAGTCTTTTGTCCTGCTCTCTGTGCCCTGCTGTAGGAGGTTCACCAGATCAGGATGGTGGAGGAGTTGCTTGACTAGGGTAAAATTCATTCCAACAGGTGTTGGTTGCAGTTCACGATATAGCATGTAATCAAAAAACAAATCTTCACGAGTGATTAGGGGTACAGAGAAATTAAAGAAAGTTCAGTGAAGAATTGAGTTTGTGTGTCAGAAAAATTTGGTCCATTAGGTCACATCGATTGTTAATACAGCTCCTTTCAGCATTAGTGTTCATCTAAGCTTTGGATGGGTTAGCAAGATAAAAGGAGCCCCACAGCCTCATGTCCATGTACTTCACTACAGTCTGTGGAAGGAAGGAGACAGCTCATGAAAGAAAAAGGGAAAGAAAACTGATTAGTCCACAGTATATTTCAAGAGTATGCTATGCGAAAATGCAGTGCTTTAAAAAGTTAGTTTGCTAGGATCATTTGCTACTCTCTCTTTGCCAGAACTTAAACCAATGTGTGGAAAGGATCTTTCCAGTTTTCACCATTACCACGCTGTTATTTTGATATCGATTTTGATAGATTGGTAAATGATTTATAGGTCTACAAGCTTAATTTTGACTCCACATGAAATAGTAACAACAACAACAAAACAGCAAAAATCCCTCCTCAATTTATTTTGCTTGGATTCTGTAGATGCTAGCAGTCTTTAACATTTTACATATTTTGAACATTTTGCTCTGAAATTATTGTGGGGACATTTCCCTGTGTGGGAAACATCAACATTATGTCTCTGACTTGAGGTAGACAGTGACTTGGAAATGTCCATTTCCTGTAAAATAGGTTGGTTTCCTGCTAGCCTTGCTAAAAGTGTAGGTTACATGAAATGCAATAGCAACTAAATATAAGTAAATATAAGTAAATATAACAGTAACTAAAGTTTTGCACCTGAGTCTTGGCATGCTGCTATATATGGTTTCCCGCTTTTTTAGTGGAAGTATGTCTAGGTAATTTCATATGAGTCTTGTTCAAATAAAACAAAAACATTTTTCTTGTGCTTTTTGATGTCTCTAGAGACACTGAAATTAACACTTTAATCGTACTGTTGGTAGAGAGAGGCACTTGAATTTTGTTTTGCAGGCCATATTATTATCTTTCCCCTTCCTTCCCCATACTTCAAACTTGTTCAAATTAGGTGCAGTTACTTGTCAGACCAGGTTTTGAACAAGGGTATGTATGATATGTAAACAAATCCTTGCTGATAAGGTTCAGCAAATACATAGTCGCTAAACAATTTCTTTTTCTATAGCCCCTAAAAATACAAACCTATCCCTTGATTTTTTTTTCATGCACCCATTTCTTTTTCTATGTTTCATTTGGTCATTGCTGCTGCTCTCTCCATTTTGCAGCATGCACGCAGTCTATTTTAGAAACTTGCAGCAGGCCATGCTTAGACTGTCTAGTGACCATGACATTGTGTGATCGTGTTTTACATTGAAATGTAAAGTGATGGGAAAGTATCATCTGACTTTCCAACAATGAAGATAACACTGCTTTATAGGCACTGTGATGGAAGCTTAACCTGGCTCAGACTCTGAGATGGATCTACTTAGATCTTCTTCTCAGAGTGAACTACCCATGGAGGACCAAAAGACTTCTAAACTCAGAAACTCTCACTTTTTTTTGAAAAAGCTGGAACGGTAGCTCTTTTGAAATAAACAAAACATAAGAAAAGAAGTTAGGACTGTGGTTAAAAGAGGCTGTGTAAGACTTGCTGCCTGCCGTTCTCTTGGCAGCCAAACACTGTTGCTGGAACATCTCCCCTTGAGATGGTGCTTCTGCTTCAGAAGGGCCAACCTCCTTCTCTTTTCCTCCTTGCAGGGAGCAGGGAGCTCTGCCTGCCTCAGGCTTCTTAAAACAACACACAGATCCAAGGCAAGAGCACAACTGATACCTTCTGTCATGGGCAAGGTGACAACACAGTGTTTTTTTCTTGGGTGTTCCTTCTGATTTTGGGGTACACTGGTCCTGTGGGTGGAAATGATCCTTAACAACAGTAGTAAAAGATCAAGCACAAAGCTCTAATGCAGCAAAGCTGCAACCGTTGATTATTTTTATATGGAATTTCTTTCATAAGATATGAAAATACATTAGCATTTTAATTTTTACTTTGGTGGTTGACTGATGCATGCAAATAATTAATTAAAACATTCTACTGACTGAAATGATAATTTAAAAATAAAGGAAAAAAAAAAGGAAGAGAGGCATTATAATCCAGAAGCAAGAGTGCCTCCTGCTCTTTAGAAAGAGGAAGTATTTTCAAGGCAGCTAAAATGTCACTCAGGGTTTAGAAAATACATGAAGAAAAGTTTTGGCAGAGAAATTTCACTTCCTGCTTCTAAATACTCAAATGAGACATCAGTGTACAGAAAACCCCAACTGTGAACAAAGTTAATGCTTTGCAGCTATGCAAATTTTAAACATGCATAGAAGGATAATAATATGATAAGTAGTTACCATGCATTGTAATATTGCCAGTGACTGTTGGATCAAAGACAATGTAAAAATTTGATGATGTGTATCACATTGTGATAATGAATCTATTAATTAGCACACACTTTTGTGTGCCAACATGTTCGTAGATTATGCAGCTCCCAGAAGAATCGCAAGAGGCCTGGAACATTGGTATAATAAAATTCAGGGTTTGGTTTTGAATTACTGAGTAAGTGGTTGCCCAGAGTGTTAATCTGCATTAGTAAAGTTCTAAAACAGCTGTCACCTAGGCAATGCCCTAGCAAACTAGATTTGCAAGGCAAGAATGTCTAGTGGATTGCGAGGAGCTTTATTCTTTTCTTCCTCACATGAACAATGTGTCTCTGGAGTGACTGCATCTTTGAGAAGCTGTAATGCAAACAAACTAGAAATCTTTGAGCCTCACACTGACAAACTGAGACAGATTTTGGCAGGTCATTTAATAAAATGTTTCTACATTTTTATTGCTTCTCCACTCCTGGATGGGGAAGATACGTGTAACAAGATTGCTGCTACCAGGTTGTCCTCTTTGAGGATTTGTAGTTTTTAGTCAGTTGAAGATATAAAAGGGCAGCTGTGCCATTAGCATCACTCCATTCTGTTGATTTAGTGTTAAATTGCATTCCTCTTTTGTAAATGGAGGGATGCACTGATAAGATTGTGTTCTAGTTAATTTTTTGAGGCAGTCTGTCCCCTGACATCTATAATTTCAGTCTTGCCTGGCATCTGCACGCTGAAGGCTGATTTCAGATCTCTGAATTTAGTTTTCATTAGTTTTTTAAATGTTTTTCTTAACAAGTGAGGGTGAAGATCAAGAAGTAACTGGAGAATTTTCTGTATCTCGCATTGCAACGAATATCAGAGAGGATGAAAGCCTGAGACTTGAAAGTTTACTAGCAGTGGACACTGGTATTCACTCAGCCAAAGTATGGATCATTCTTGCAAATTAGGATCAGGAATTGTTCTCAGCACTGTTATGCAATTTCTCATGGGGGTGGTGGTTGGGAGTTTTGCTGGAGATAGTTTGGAACTGATTTAAAAGAGGTTGCAGTGAGAGAGGAGAACAATGTTGGGCTTTTTTCTTTTTCATCAGATAGATTACCTACACCATATTTAAATTGTGTCTTGTAGCTGTTTTTCTGTAGCAATAACAGAGAAAAAAGGATGCACATACAGCTTTGTTTTCTATGGATATCAGTCCAACTCTATTACCAGAACTAACTATATTTGAAATAAAATAAAAACAATTTGCTGCTCTAAATTAGAAACAGAAAAACAATATCTTTTGTTATGCTGATACACTGATGTACTTGGCTCAAGGGGTTATTGCCATTGACATGCTGCAGACAAAAGATGACACATGCCATTGTGCTGCAAAGCATATTGTACTCCAGTGGGCATGCTAATACAATGTTGCTCACGTTTGCATCATATGGCATTGGCGTAACACCAGACTCCCAAAATATTGAGTAAGGAGAACTCTGTACGTGCCAATAGATGAAACTTTCAAATTGTGTCATTGCTGCAGAACTGCTGGTGAAAAAAATCATGGCTGGAAGTTTTTAAAAGAAATCTTTATGAAAAGCCATACACTTTATGGGTTTGGAACAGGGATCTGCCTTCTGGTAATGAGCCATGGAGACAAACAAGGTAGGTCAGGAGACACAGGCTTTTGGTGGTGGTGCTGGAGAGGTCAGTGAGAGACAGCAAGCAGTATTGACTGTGGTAAGAATGGCATGCATTCTGTAGATGAGGTCTGTGGCAGGAAATTAATGATCTAAGCTGGTGAGCCATTACATACATTGTGCCAAGAATATGTTGTGGGGTTTTCTAAAGCTAGCTGAGAGAGCAGGAGCTGGATGTTCAGCTCTTGTAGACAGGGAATATCGCTAGAAAGGACCTTTTAACTGTTTCTAGTTCATTCCCAATCTCAGAACTGCCTGAAAAATTTCCTAGCAAAAATGTTGTTTTTTGTTGTTGTTGTTTCCTTTTTTTTTTTTGAGATGTTATCTTTCCTATTCACTCCCTTACTTAACCAACCGCAGGATCAAAAATGCCTAAACTATATTAATTTCAGAATTATTTCTTCTCTTCTTTCATCCATGAGACACAAGGGAAATTTTAATTTTCTCATTGCAGTGTAGTCCCTAGGCTAATTAAGTATCCCTGTAATTTCTGCCTCCCCCATTCACCCTGACCCTTTTGTTTCCAGGTGTTGTTACTCCTCTCTGAAAACTTTCCACTAATGCTAGTTTCTAAACAATGATGCTACCAGCAGAATATTCCCATTAGTAAGGCTTTTACTCATGTAGGTTCCTTAGTGACTCTTAATACTCCTATTGTTACCTCATACGAAGCCTTATTGCAAAAGTATGAGTTGGTAAAGCCTCTTTGGTCTCAGTCACTCCATCCCCAGCTCCCTTCCTGCAAAGCTGCTGCACAGAGGTACTTCAGGTTGAATTTGTGTCGTTGATTACTGCCACAGAAACATAATTTTGTGCACAGATTATTTCCTTGATGTGTCAAGATCATTTTAAATGCTTTCTATCTGCCAAAGTGCAGGCAATCTCTTCCACTTCACCTGTACAGAAGCTTATTAAGTGCACTGTCTACTCAAGGATTCTTATCATTAATGTGAAAACCCATTTGATATATTTTTGCAGTTTGATGGTGAGTCATTAAGAACTACTCAGAATATTGTTCTTCTAACAACTTTTGTATTTGTTTCATGGTACCCCGCACTGAACCTGTATTTCTGTGGTACACTTATAGATAGGTCATGAGGGACAGTCACCGTTCCTAAAGTAAGAGATAATGCATCTGCTGACTTTTGTCAATCTGCAAAGCTTGATGAGACTTTTTTAGCCTTTGAGGAGATCATCTTGGAGGCCAATGTATTTTCCTTCACTTGGGTTTTTTAGGTAATGCTAATTGGTGTCAAGAATGCTGGAAGGGAATTGGCAGAGGGAAGTGATGGGATGATACCTTGAGGTCTATTTCATCCCTGTTTTCTGTGATAGAAACCCAGTGCTGCCTAGATTGCTGTCTGGCACTCTGCTAGCCTTACATAAGCCTGATGAATCCAGCCAACAGAGATTTATCACATAAAATTCAATTATTTGTGCTCCAGGAAAGAGCTGCAACAAAAAGATATATTGGGTTATTAGTGAAAAACATCTTTAGGGAAATGGAAAGAGGTTATTCAGGAATACATCTCATCCTTAAGTAGGGATTGATTCCATAGTAAAATTTTAGTTAAGTCTCCACTCCATCTTCTTATTAGTTGTATATTTTATGCTTCAGAAAGGTAAGTAACTTGTCAGTTTGCACTAGAATCCCTTAGCTCCCTTCTGCTCTGCTGTCATTTTTTTTCTACTTGCAAATCCACCAACAAATTTCCAGTGCCTTGACACTGAAGTCTTGAACCCAATACAGATTAAAGTGGACCCTATGGAGTTACAGGAGTCACTTGCACATCCTTGGTTCAGGCCTGGGTATATGGCCACCTCTCTCGTTGCAGAGTTGAGATGTGGCATACTTCTGGGTGTCTTTTCAGAATGAACAATGGGCTGAAAGAGTGAGCTGGAAGCTATCTTTTAAAGACCAGTGTGCTGAGAGGTGCTGAAAACAGATGTAATAGGTGTTTCTGCTCATGGGTGTCAGGATGAAGAAAAACACTGGCAAAAGCGTATAGAAGGGATAAACATATTTCTTCTGTTTCACCTGCATATAATAACTTTTGGTTGATGTCAGAGTTGCCTCCAGCCTAAGCTAGGGTTCATACCCACCCCTCACCTATGGTGATTACTGTCCTGACAGAAGAAGAGCATAGTACTCCTTAACACTCATGGTTTAGAAGTTTCACTTTTGTCCCTACCAAAATTTAGCTTTTCATCAAGTAGTAGTTATAAAACAATGCCTTTTTAAAAACTTCCTCAATGACTTTTAGAATAATTGTTATTTAAAACTTAATAGTATGGGTAATAACGCCTAATACCTTATGGCCATGTTTCCCATTGCACAAGCACATATACCAAAAATACATGACAGTTATTTTACTATTTCTGTGAGGCTTATACAGCAAGACTGGACTCCACAGAAGGTGGACAGAAGCAAAAATCAGTGTCCTGGGTGTGATATTTCTGGAATCTGAGTACTCTTTTATCGGTGTACTTGCCAATCCTGTATTCTTCTTCTTTCAGTGAGAAACATAAATTGTATCTCTCTTAAGGGGAAAATGGCAACTGCTCTGTTTCAGTAAATGTGAATTGTAGAATTTGTTATGCTATTTCTTGTTGTAATCAACAAACAAAACCATCTTTAGTATGAGAGGGTGGATGTTCTCGAACAGTCTTAAGAAAATAGCCTTTGTGTGTGTGTGTCCAATGTTTCTTTGTTGTCCAAATGTTATGTTAAGTTTGTAGAACTTCCTCAGTAGCTTTGACCTTGCCTAAGGAAAGGCATTCTGGATTCCAGCTAGAATATTAAAATAGTCTCACATGTAATTTGTAACACAATTTGTAATCTTTCATCCCTTATTCTGTACATGTGAACATGCATACTGAAAACACTGGGGTTACAGATGTGAACATTCAGACAAATACTGGTGATTAACGCCACAAATACTGGCATTTAAGGAATGCTTTGTGGATAAACCTATATTGAATTTTTATGAAAAGCTGCATATTTCTGCCCTTTTCTCCTTTCTCACACTATTCCCAAATACAGAAATTTATCAAATTCATCTTGTACCTGAATGAAAATGTTTCATTTATCATGTAAGGAATCACAAGACCTCATTATTAATGTTTCAGTAAATATAACAGGGTTTTCACCGTTTTGATGCAGACAGTGTTACTGTGGACCTATGCTTGACTGCTGCGAAGGTGTCAGGGCAGTTCACCCCAAGAGTGAGTTATGCCTTTCTTGCTGATATTGCTGGTCTAGGCTGCTGAGCGGTGACTTCAACCTATGCCACAAGGATGCAACTTGCAAGAACCCCATTAGGGTTAGTCCTTGGCCTGAGTCTTTTTCCATCTATGGCCTTAGTCAAGTCACAATATAATAAGAATTGCTTAAATACAGAGCTTCTGCTTACTGAAATATTTCTGCTTTGTTTCATGCCTGAACACACATATGTGAGGCACAGTCTGTTTTCCAGTCCTTCTCAGTTTAAGTAATATCATGTATCTCTTAGAAGAGCATTACAGGATCGCATATGACTTTTGTTCATTGAGCTAGAGGGGTCTTAATTAGCCCAACCATTTGTGTAAAGGCTACATTCTGCTCTGAGTTACCAACTCTGGAATGATTGCATTGTTTGAATGAAACACTTTTAGCAATGAAAAAAACCTGTCCCAAGTTTCTATTCATTTCTAAAATATTTGGCAGCCTTTACAAAAATCTTAAAACTGAATAACCATCTTTAGCAATCTTGTGTTTAGAACCTTTTTTTTTTTTTTTTTCAGCAGTATTAAATGAAGTAATTTCACAGAAGATGCAGAAATGTTTGTGAATAAATGCGTTGTGGTAGCCTCTTTAGCTTGCAGCTAATTTGTCAATGCAAAAAAAAAAAAAAAAAAGCTCAATGAATACTTCAGATCCATTACAAAAAATTAATCCAAGTCTGAGAATGTCAGAAGAAATTCAGGTGTTGAATCCCTCTCAAGTCTAGTGCAAACCAGAACTAACTATGTTGTTTCAAAGGGATAGGGGAGAAAGGTAAATGTACGTGAAGAGACATGAATATTCAGTCTGTCCCAATATTAAATGCAAACTCCAGTCCACTTTTATGTTCATGTGGCAGGGGATATGACTATCTCCCAGAACTCTACGGTGGCAAGTGTGTAGTGGGTTGTTCTGTCTGGATCAGGGCTTCCAATATGCTGTATTATGTGTATGTATTAGGTATAACAGTTGTGGATTTTTTCAACTTTTTAAGAAAAAGAATCAATCTTAATATCTACATGTTCTACCAGACACTGCTCTAGCGTTCACATGCTTCAGAAATTTCTCAGACTATTATTAAAGGGCAGCTAATATGTAATGAATTGAATCTTCCTACTAGTATGTCTACAATAATGTCATCAAATGAGTCTGTTGATTATCCTAATACCTCCATTACATGTTAATACTTATGTATATGACGATTTCACTAACATCCTCTGTGCCTGCACTTAATGCTTTATATGGCTGAATATGAGGTGACAGTGTAATGCTTTATATGGCTGAATATGAGGTGACAGACTGTAAGAGTGATAAATAATGAAAGTATGAAACCCATGCTATTTAAGAGCAGGAGCCACAGATGTCTTGACTGCTGAGAAAACAGAACATTGCCTCTTAGAACTCATCTTAATTGTAAAAAATGTGCAGGTACCTCATGGGTGTTCTGAAAGCTTGGCATGATGTAAAACTGCTTGCAGAAGGGAGCCTGCTATGCAGAGAGGCTGTTGACTTCTCATCAGGGACAGCCCGATTGTGTTGAATGGGAAAGGAATGACAATTGTTGAGCACTGTGTTTGTCTATTTGGAAATATTTATTCTTTTCACTATGTTATCAAATTAAATTCCAAACCATTTTAGTTTCCTTTTTAGTTTTGAAGGATGTCAAAAACCAACTCGGGGCAAAAGTGCTCCATTTTCATCCCTTCAGAATGGCTTAGAGGAATGATAGACCTCAATTACAGATCACATCTTCAAATATTTATCTGGTTTAGTGACTACAGCTTGGATGATACTGAGTTTAATCTATTTACAATTGATTGTATTTTTAGAGGAAAACATTTGGGGTCAAATCCAGCCTTAGTCATGAAAGGTACAGAACTCAATAGCTTAAATCAATGAGAACTATGAATACTTATTATATCAAGAGGTAATGAATTATGCTTTCAAGTGTGTAGCCCTTCTTAAGGCTTAGCTCACAATGTGATTAATCATGTAAGTATGACAGGTAGGATTTCAACCATAACAGCCTGGCTAGCATGTCTAAGTATATACAAATAGTGGTGAGAAATGAAAGAGGAAAGTTTCAGGCTGCAAAGTGGCTTCTTGACCTTTACTAATGTAGGTATTCTAGTGAGTTTACTGTAATGGGAAAGAGGGATTGGACTACCTGGATACCAGTGTAGCCAAGCTCTGCTTTCCGAAGTGCTAAGACTGTATATTGCACTAGAAACAAGTATCCCAAGTCTTGAGACATGAGCAATGTAACTGCACCACTTTCATGGCTTGCAGACTCACCATGCTACTGGAAGGCAGGACAGGAGCTGGCCCCCATACAGAAAGATGCCTGTAGATGCTAAGGGAAAATGGAAATTACAACAGTCTTAAAACATGATGTAAAAACACTTCAGTTTTCATTAATCTATTGGAAACGTGGCTGGGAAGCAAGAAGTATTTCAATGTGAATACCAGCTGAAGGCTCATGGCCAAGGCACACACAACACACATCTTGGTTGTTCCGGCTGTGTGCTGGGGCAAGAATTTGACTGGTAGCAGACAGAAGTGCTCAGAAATCATGAGGTAAGGAAGCACAGGGGGGCATAAAGCAGAAATGACATCTGTAGTTCTGAATAAATGGGATTTCTTTTTGAGCTTGTCTGGGGCATGGCAGGAAATTGAGTAGATATAAACAGAAAGATACAAGTTTTCCCCTCATCAAAGATACATAAAGTAGAACAGAGGAGAAATTTTACTTCATCAGTATCTGTTCTAATGACTAGCAAAAATTCTTTTGCTAAATTTCTTCACTGACATGCAAGTCCCTGCAGTTACAACTGCCATGCTAACGTGCAGCACTTGTAATTCCATGTACTGCAAATGCCTGTACCTCTGCCCTTAGTTATGCTGCTTTATTAGCCTGTGTCACCCTTGTTATTTGCAAAGAACTGCACAAGATGCTCCAGGTTTTTACATACTTCTGTCTGTTCATAAAACTTTACTGAGTAAACAGTTTCTTCGTATGTGCCTGTGGTAGCGATGCCCTTGTTACTACACAATAGAAGTCATGAAAATTGTAGAGAAAAAGAAATGGGAGACATGTTTGATCAGTTTCACTGTGAGGACAAAGTTTGATTCTTGTATCAACAGGAAAGAAGACAGTGGTGATATATTCCACAGCTGATAATATAGAATCACAGAATCATAGAATCATTAAGGTTGGAAGAGACCTTCAAGATCATCTGGTCCAACCATCACCCTACTACCAATGTCACTCACTAAACCATGTCCCTAAGCACCACATCCAGCCTTTCCTTGAACACCCCCAGGGACGGTGATTCCACCACCTCCCTGGGCAACCCATCCCAATGCCTGACTGCTCTTTCTGAGAAGAAATGTCTCCTCATTTCCAACCTAAATCTCCCCTGGCACAACTTGAGGCCATTCCCTCTAGATCTATCACTGGTTATCTGTGAGAAGAGGCCGACCCCCAGCTCCCCACACCTTCCTTTCAGGTAGTTGCAGAGAGCAATAAGGTCTCCCCTGAGCCTTCTCTTCTCCAGACTAAACAACCCCAGTTCCCTCAGCTGCTCCTCACAGGACTTGTGCTCCAGGCCCTTCACCAGTTTTGTTTCCCTTCTCTGGACTCGCTCGAGAACCTCGATGTCCTTCTTGTAGTGAGAGGCCCAAAGCTGAACACAGCACTCGAGGTGCAGCCTCACCAGAGCTGAGTACAGGGGGACGATCACCTCCCTGCTCCTGCTGGCTACACTGTTCCTGATACAAGCCAGGATGCCATTGGCCTTCCTGGCCACCTGGACACACTGCTGGTTCATGTTCAGGTGAGCATCGATCAGCACCCTCAGATCCTTCTCCTCTATTACACGTATAGTCAGTAATTAATAATATGTATGTTCAAGCTAATAATTTTCATTTACTTTGAATGCATTTGCTGTAATTGCTTTAAAAAAAAAAAGAAAAAAATAAAAAGAGGAATTCTTAAGTTCATTCTGGTCCAGTGACTCTTGCTTTCTGTGTAAATGGTGGCCTGGCCTCAGGGTGAAAGCCTGAGGATGCCATCTGTCCTCAGGTCTCGCCTAGCCTACAGTAGGGTGACTGGGGCTTTCCTTCAGAATTACCTTAAACAGTGGAGGCACTGAATCCAAGTCCTGGAAAAAATGTTTTAAATTGCATTTTTATGTCTATTCTTGTTAGCTCTTTTTATCAAAAGAAGAGAAGCTCTTTCCTCCTCTGAAAGGCAATTCCAGATCATGAATGACAACTGAAGAGTATCTTGATTAAGACAAAAGCCTCGGAGAGCAGTGAGACTTAGGTCATTTTTACACTAATGGGGTCGGAGAGAATTGGGCTTCCTTCTGCTGCTCACTATGAGACCATAAGCGCATGGAACAAAGGTGTGGGACAAACTCAGCTGGACAAGTAATTTGTGCTTTCTAGTTCAAAGTAGTGTGCTCTGAACAATTTGGCTTATTCAATTTGTATCTATTTCCTTAGCAGACCTACAAATCTCAGAAAGAAAAAAAAAAAAGTAGTTAGAAGGATGAATATAGTCAAATGCAATTACTTAAAATTTGACTCTGGGGGTTTTAGCAAAGACAGAACCATTGTAGCTTGAGTTCAATAAACTTATAAACTTATTTTTACAAAACCCTAAAGCTTTGCTGATGAATCATAAATAAGAGACCTCACATGAACCATGGATATTTTGTCTTTTATTTCTTTTTAGGGACCATTCACATGGGAGATGTAGGCAGATTCTGTGTCTGTGGAGCAATGCAGGAATGTCAAGAGATGGCAACACAAGAGAGATGAGGACTGCAGCTGTGATTTGCTGCTGTATAGATACCTAAATACATGAGATGTGAGGGCTTTCTATACATGCTCTTCTCCTTGTCCACTTGTAAGCAACTTGCAGAAGATGATAAGTATTTACAAGGACAAACTTTCTTCTGGGAGCTCTTGTGGGGCCTGCTCTGAGCAGAGGCCTCAGTGTGTCTTCCTCTACTGACTGCATGCAGAATCTCTTCTTTCCAGACCAAGTGTCCTTTGTGACTGTCCCGTTCTCCCCGAGAGCAGTTATAACATTGCATCATTCAAAAAAGAACTGAGGTGCATAAAATGAGAGCAGCAGGCACCTCTAAACACTCCCTAGGAATCAGTGTTGCTCAGCCTCTGTCTAATCTTTGTGGGACCTAATTCACAATCATGTTAGCTTTTGTCTCTAAGAGTTTCCTATACCTGGAAGCAGTGCTTTATCATTGCTGAACCATTAACACATAATCTCACTTGGATACGGAAGCTAGATGTCCTTCAGTCTCCTTGAGGCAGTGGTCCACTGGCTTTCCTCCAGCACATACTATGCAAAATCTAGAGGACTGTGGTTTTCATGAAATGTAACCGCAGACATTGCTTCCTTCAAAACACAGCTACAAGCAGAGATGGAGGAGATGCTTCTGGACTGATACAGGACAAATATCAGAGTCCTGAGCATCAGGAGTGCCCTCCTCACTGAATGCTGAGCCAGTAGGCAGTACTGACACACTCCTTTTCTTTTTCCTGAAAGACTTTTTTCAACACTGTGGCAAGGGAGAGATACAGACAGTGAAAGAGCAGTTTGGGATGTTTTCCAAAAGGTAGGAGATGATTTTCTAATCCCAAGACTATGGTGCAGACGGGAAGATGCTGCTGCTCTGTCTGGCTTTACTTTTACATAGGCGTTTCTATCTGGGAGAGGTTTCAGGCTTTGACTTCAAAGTGGAGAGAGGAGCACACCTCTGATGCTTACTAACCTGGGGGAGAGACCACACATGAAGTGCCTTTTTACACTTGTGTTTCCCTGTAAGGTGCCTCTTGTAAATCTTGTTCAGAAGTATGGGAAGCTTACAGTTGGATTTTGCTGCCTAAAAGTTTTTGACAGCACTTTGTCACCACAGTTGTTTTATCATGTAGTGTGCTAAAAGCGACAGTTACAGAGAGGTTAGAGTACCTGATATTACTATACATAGTGGTTTGGTCCAGCCATCTATTGAAACTAATTGATTTATTTTTATTCATGTACTCTAGTAGGCATTTGATCCTACTGAAAGTTGATTTTGAGGTGAAGAATCGGACTTACATACTTCAGAAAATAGACAACTAAAAGGTAGGCTAAAACAAAATTCTGAGTGATTTTATCCAGGGATTGATATTTCACCTTGCAACAGCTGCAATTATACAATAAAAATAGGAAGACCAATATTTTCATAAGCTTGCAGTGATTTTGGAACCACTGCTTTTGGTACTCAGCCTCATACATTTACACGGCTGGATAGTTGAGACTGGATTCTAGCACCTTCTGAAGTGTACACCTTTTTAAAGTGGCAGGTATATCCATGAAAAAAATAGGCAGCCAAAATTTTAAGGCACTTGAGAGAAAAACCTGGCTTAACTGATACAGCAATATTGGGTGCTTCAGCAAAGTTTCTTTACATAGGAGCACTACACTTAGAATGTAGACTGATGAATTAAGCGAATGAACAAAGGTATGGTTATACATATAATGGGATAGAAAACATACTGTGTCATGACAGCTCTCTGTTTAGGAAGAGATTACCCAATTCTCTGATGCCTCAGTAATTTTTGATTCCACTCCACCAAACTAAAATCAAAGCTTTTGCAACTCATCTGCAAAATACAAATACTTATTGGAAGCAGTATAGAAGTAGAAAGCTGTCTTTTCAGCAATACTGAATGCTGCCAAAAGCTGTAACTAGATCTAAAATAGATCCTTTTTTTTTTTTTTTGTGCGTGTGTGTTTGGCTTAGCCATATGAGAGTACAGTAAAACAAAGAGTTTACAAAACAATGTCCTATATATTTATAGATTGGATATAAATAGTCTAGCTGCAAATGTTGAAGTTCAATTTCTTCATTTCTCCTTTATTTTTCTTAGATTTATAAGGTTACAAGATGAGCACAGTTCTTTTTGTGCTCCTAATGCTGCTCCTGTTAGATGAAAGAGAGAGAATTCAAAGGAGAAATTAATATACAAAGTGGATTTGGCTTATGTTTCATTAATTGAGTATCTCCACTACAGAAGTTCTTCTCTTTTTGTAAGATCAGCATTTCTCAGGATTGTTCCTCTTTTCCTCTTCCACTATCAATAATCCTTCTACATCTTCTCTGTTAATGTAATTGAATTTAATATTGTCAGCTAAAACTGATTCCCAAATCCACTTTACTGAAGGAGGTAGTCTGCAATGGAAAAGGAGCAAATTCCTAAAACATGAGACTTCCTTTACCCCCCCCCCTCCCCCATGGCAAACTAATATTGGGCATAAGATTCCTTTTGGGAATGTGATGAAAAATGCTGCATTAAAATTATTGATCAGCTGTCAGTAACTTAAGGATCCCATCTCCTTTAAAACAAAACAAAACAACAATGAACAAAAACAAATAAACAAATGTAAAACAAACAAACCACAATCAGCCTTCAATTGCATATAGTTATGTATAAAACTCAAGCTATTGCAACTCTGTGCAAATAGGGTGACAGGAAAAGGAAGAAATAAATGTACTGTACAAAAGATGATTCTGCGTATCATCCTTGATAAAGCAATTGCTTTTGATAAAAGTCAGTTCATTTTTCACTTTAAAATCTGGTTGCTCTGATTATTCAGCTAACTTTTTGATGTGAAGAGTCTTCCTCCAAAACCAGAAATATTTTTTTTTCAGGATTTAGTTCCCTGAAGTTTGCTGGGCGACTCTCTCCCTTTGTCCACTGACTAGTCACTGAACTTTGTTTCTGTGACTGTGAAGCTACCTAGTCATCTTAGGAGAGGTATTCCTGCCACATGACTCACACCCTCAAAATATAAGTACATTATATTTTAGTGCAAAGTTTGTTCATATTCATCTACTTTTATTTAATTTACTTGCAGTAGGGCCTTAGTGGAAGACCAGATAAGACTATCAGGGCTGCTATGCATCCTCTTAGTACTTATTAATGTAATCTTAAAGTTGATATGCAGAAAAACAAAAACACAAAACAAAAAACAACAACAAAAAACTGTTAGAATTAGTGTTTGAAATGTTTTGTTGCAGTGACTCACTATTCTGCCTCAGTAAACAAAATGATTTAGTAAATATTAGTGGTGTGGCCTTACCACATAGCAGTCTATTTTAATGCTTAAGGAAAATTACACAGAGGGGAAAAGAAGTACTGATTATTTACCACAAAAAGAACTTGATTTCAGGTTCCCCCTGAATTGCCCTTTGAAAATCCAAATGTATTAAATATTTCTGCTTTCTTAACACACTTGTGTTCATTTTTTTCAAGGAAATCCAACTAATTCTTAGATATGGCTCCTCCTCAAGGGCAAGAAAAAATGTTGATTCTTCCCTAGAACCATAGTGATCCATGTATGTATTACTTCCACCTTCTATTATAGTTTCACTCACTTCTGCTATCCAGACAACAGGTTTACTGGTCTGTAGCATCGCTTATCTTCCTAGGAACCTTGGCATCATATTGGCCATTTCCCAGCTATGTTGTGTTGATGCAGTCTTAAGCAAGGGTTTACATATTCTGCTGTTTGTAATTCCGTTATTTCATCTTGAACATCCAGGTGCATACGTAAATACTGACCAATTAATCCCTCCTTTATTTGTGTTCCCCATATCCTCTTTTACTGAGAAAGCAGTAAGTAGGGGATAGGTATTCAAAATGACAGTCGGGATCACTTTTGGGGGGACTTACTAAAATGCATAAGATCAGGATTCATGGCTTCAAGGCCTTGGTTTTGGGGGTGCCCAGGACTAGAGACTTGCACATAATGTTAGGGTAGGCCACAACCTTATGTCTATGCCTGTCAAGAAACAATCAGTTGATCTTCAGTATTTCTCCTACCTCTCTTACCATCACAGCCAACTGCAATAGGCATTTTTATAACTCACTACCCAGTTTTTCTCCTCCCCTTATGCCCTCTTCAGAAACAGAGGTGCCACTACCCCAAAATTCACTTATTAAATAATCCTAAGGGCTACGAATGTCCGCTAGCATAGGAGACACCTGTCTCTTCTGTGTGATGAAATCTTAAATCCCTCTGAGCTGAATTCTCTAATTGACAGAATATAGGGTAAGGTTTTCTCAATTACTCTTACTGTTGAACAGAATAATTAAATAGCCATTGCAAAGCTCTACAGACTAATGGCTGAGGAAGTCACTTGGGATTTTGAAGCCTGGATTCCAGTCCCAGTACTAATGAGTGTTTAAAGTATATTCTATTAAGAGTCCCATTTCAGAAAACCCTCTGGGTTAGTGGCTACAGCACTGAGCTGAAAGATGCACATTAAAGCTCATCAAGCAGAGGAATATATTGACGCTCTTTGTTCTGCATCTTCGGTGTGTGCTGAGCACACAAAGTATGCACAGGCATCACAGCATCCTCTTCTTCCCTTTTCCACCACCCCTGCATCTTGTAGAGAGTGGTGATGAATATTGTACCCCAGGAAACAGTTTGGATCTGGGAGTCTATCCAGTGTACTCTGTATTGGCATCTTCTGTAAAGTGCTGTGATCCTTCAGATGGAAGCTGTCTACTGGCTAGATCAGGTTCCCATGTTTCCGCTCAATGTCCCAGTTTGATGACTAACTCTTTGTGATGAGCCACAACAAAGCCTCCACTCTCCATTAGACTTTCTCAATGGCCATATGGGACCATTAAAGGGCAAGTGAGTCTTGCTGACCACTCCTTGGTTCTCCAGTCGATGAATCAGCTTATGGATGGGAATCAGGGAACCTTGGTTGGTGTGATATTGCTTCTGGTGCACCATTGTGTAATTCAGTACCTCGTCTTCTTTGAGCCTCAGCACAACACAACACACTGGGACCCACAACAGAAGGGTCGTCCAAGAGACCAGGCAAGGCAGACAGCTGTTTAATTTCCTCTGTTTCTAGTTGTAATCTGCAAGTAAAGGTTATGGATTATATTAGCTGCCTGGATGAAGGAGAACAGTTATAGTGCTGAGAAATACAGCATTTAATTCCGTTGTTGATGTGGTGCAGAGTTTTTAAACTCTTGTTCTTGTTGCAGAGGTTAAATGATGCTCTCTGGAGCAGAATGGGCATTTAGTAGGAAGGAATTTCACTAGTTAAACATTTTAGTGTTAAATCATTTATGCTCTAGAGTAACAGAGTTCACCTTTTTGCGCTGTTATTGTAGAGATGTACTCAGGTGAGAGAGAATTAAAAAATCCTGATTAAGAAATCCATCTGCTAGGGTCTAGAACACAAGTCCTATGAGGAGCGGCTGAGGGAACTGGGGTTGTTTAGTCTGGAGAAGAGAAGGCTCAGGGGAGACCTTATTGCTCTCTGCAACTACCTGAAAGGAAGGTGTGGGGAGCTGGGGGTCAGCCTCTTCTCGCAGATAATCAGTGATAGGACTAAAGGGAACGGCCTCAAGCTGCACCAGGGGAGGTTTGGGTTGGAAATGAGGAGACATTTCTTCTCAGAAAGAGCAGTCAGGCACTGGGACGGGTTGCCCAGGGAGGTGGTGGAGTCACCGTCCCAGGGGGTGTTCAAGGAAAGGTTGGACCCGGTGCTTAGGGACGTGGTTTAGTGGGTGACATTGGTGGTAGGGGGATGGTTGGATCAGATGATCTTGGAGGTCTTCTCCCACCTTAATGGTTCTGCGATTCTCTGGAACTGGTAACTTATACTATGAAAGCTACTGAGCAGCTGTTTGAAGCAGGCAACTCTTGAAATGAGACAGGGTGTCCAAGAATACATATTGTGTATGTTTCTACTTTCAGTGAGCATCTTTTCAAATTAATTTCTAAAACCAAGTAAATACAGATTCAAAGATAAGATTGTGAAGTATTGTTGAGCTCCCAGTGTAGATTCTCTTTGAACAGTTTCTTCATTTGCCATGGTATTTTGTGTTTCACTCATTTGCCATTTCTCAAGTATCAGGATTTTGACGCATCTCCATCCCAGTTCACTTAGTGCTAAACTGTATCACTGGAAAAAACGGACTGGAGACTGGCAATTTGGTGGCCAAAAATGACCCCCAAAAAGTTCACTCCTGAAACTGAAGGATGGCAGGTATTCAGAGAAAATGAAGACAATACAAAAAGATTTTTTAACAGATGTTATAGAAGTGCTGATTTTCTCCTTGCTAAAGGAGAGTAATTTTACTTAGCTTGTTGTGAAAAGTGCATGTTTATGTCTATGATGGACTGGGAATGGTACTGCTATAAATATTATTGCTATATGCAGTAGCTATGGAAAAAAAAGCACAGCTAATTTATGATTATTCATTGCTATTATTTATTTATTTGGAGCTAAATACCTATTGTTAAACATCTAAAAATTCATCAGTGACCTTATTCTTTCATTTTATTTTAGTTTGCTAAAACAAGAGGGATTCTCTTTATTGAAATGGATGCACAGGGATTACTGCCTAGCACAAAAAAAAAATATCTAGATTTACACAAAATTGTTATCAGGTAGTTCTTCTATTTTTGGAAAGTCCTAAGTGCTGCCAGACAGCTATATAAACCTAAATTAAGGATTCATGCTCTGTAAGAAGTAGAAATGGTCTTTTTATGCTTTGAATCTCCTTGCCTGTTTCATTCATTCATATATAACTGAGAACACACAGAAGAACATGTTTATTTCATAAACATATTTATGCAATCTCTTCAGGCAGAAATATGAAATTTCTGCAGCAGGTGAACAAGCCCAATAATACTGTGCACAGTTCTTTGACTGTTAGATACAATTTCTTAGTGTTCTTCCTGAAAGTTCTCATTTAGCATGTCTTATTTGTGTCCACGCTCGTATAGCTACTGGGAAAGTACTTTCCACTTTTTCATTACCTCTGATTGAAACACTTATTGCCTCTTTTCATATATTTTGTTTGCCCCTTAATTAGCATAATTCAAATAATCTATTTTAATGTTTGTATTTTTTTAATACTCTTATTGCAATGCTACAAGAGAATGAAAGCGACTATAAAAAACAGCTGTCCTCAGTCTAACCTACTGATTATTCTAATGCTTTCCGCTCAGATGGTTCACTAAACACATGCCCAGTATCCATTTTCTACATAACTTGATGAAAAACATTGTTATGTTTACATTATTATATAAAAAGGCTTTATATCCAGGGAAGTGACTCATGTTTTCTTGCGCTGGCACTGTGCCACTTCTTTAGATCCGGACTACTTGTCCTCCTCTTCTGCCTAGTACCAAAAGATAAAAGCTTGTACTAAAACTAAGAAAGGGTTCTGACTGTTAGGAGTGTAGTAATTGGCTTAGTTTTCAGAATTGCTAAACAGCTAATCCAATAGTCATTTTGGCAAAATAAATCAGCTAAGAAATTCCTAAGATTTAGTGTGCTACGATTTAGCACACTGCTTCTAACTGCTTCTAACAGTCTGATATAACTTGCTGAGTGCTTAACCCATATTCTTCATAGGTATAGCACAATAGACTGTCCCCTTGACTCTACTGGTCTGTTACACATGTATTTAGAAAAACCTGAACATTCAAAAGTCTCCTGAAAAGTAAACCAAGTTAATCTTTGTACATGACTTAACAAGGATAAACGGTGTTAGGGTGGACCAGTAATTACTAATTATGAGTTCTTTGTTTGGATGTTGTAGATAAGCTTGGCTTAAACAAATGTTATAAAGCTGGGAATCCTGGGAAGCTATTGCTTTAATGGACATAATAATAAAATGAACAATGACAAATAAATAAACAATTTTTAGTCTTCTCATACAAAGTCACCTGATGTAGGAATATTGCCTGTCACCGCAGGTAGCCCAGTGAAACGCTTCAATATGCAGTCACAACTGGAGATGCATAAGTAACAGGATGAAGAATAACCATGAGAACAGTTTAATGACTTTTAACTGAAGGCAATGCTGCAGCATTCTTCTCTGAAGTGCTGCACTGTGACATTTCCTTTCAAGAAGGGCGGTTTAGTGCTAAAGGAGGCTGGGAAAAGGTTAATTTTCATTGGTAAGGGACAGAAAACACTTGTGAGAAAACACTACCTGCCCATCTCACTTCATAGCTTTTCCGAGTGGTCTTCTAAATATTTACAACCCAGAATGTTAAATAAAAGGACCTAGAAATAATATATGCTATATATATAAAAAAAAAAAGAGAACAGGATTTCTGTCCTCTCTTTTACCAGAAAAGTTAGTGGTAAGTACATGAAATTTCAGAAATGAGAATACTCAAAATTTATAATGGGCTTCTTTTCCATAAAATGCAAACCTTTTCAAATTACTCTCCTGGTAAACCTGAGTTTTCAACTGAGCGAGATTAAATGGCATCTTGGGTATCAATTTAGATTTATATCTGGCATTTAAAAAAAGAGATCTCATAAGGGAGATCAGACCTATTATCTCACAGCCATCGCTGCCAAAGCTATTAGGAAGCAGGCTGAGATCAGATGGGCAGGCCCTCCCTGAGGCCTGCTGCGCAGCGGGGAGCGCTGGGAGGGGGCCCCAGCAGCAGAGCTCTGCTTGTCCCGATAAGCAGCATCCGATAAGCAGCACGGTCTAAGCCTTCTGCAATGGCCACCAGGCTTCTTCTCTGACCCAAGTCCTTTAAAGTCAGCTTGAATGTGTCCCCGTTGCCCTGCCCTCATAATACTGGTGTGTGAAGCAGATTACCCCTCTATCTACTGCTGCCTACTCAGCACTCCTTAGCCTACAGAGTCCCTGGTTAGCCCCTATGGGGACAGCTACTCGTCTAATCCTGGGTCCTGGGCACAGGCTACAAGGAGGGGCAGTCCCAGAGCTCACGGGCCTTATCTGCCGTACTGAGCACAAGAGGAGGGTGCTGCAGCCATCTCCTGAGGACGCAGACCATTTGCAATGATGATGAGTTCTCCGGTAGAACTGCTCTTTAAAAGAGCATGTATCTTACACCAGCTAGCCAACTTTTGCTGTTCAGGACTTAGGCCAAAATGATATTTCGCATTCTACAAGGATAAAATCTCTTCCCAGAATTTGTCATTGGCATTTAATTACTGACATTCTTGCTTTTTAAGAAATTCAGTGCTGGTGGCACATCAAATTTAGACAAATTCTTTTGTACGTGTATTGTATGATGGCCAAAACATCACCTCTCATTTTTGTAATTACCCTTTCCAATTCCCATATCTCAGTTTCTCTCTCTCTCTTTAAATATCTGCTGTCACTTCTATTTTGGAATTGCAGCTTTTTTTTTTTTCTTTTATCCCCCATTTTCATGCTTTCCATCTCACATAGTTCATCTCTACAGCTTCAGTATTCCTTCATAGTGACTGCTGTCTTGTTTTCATTTCTAGCTCTGTTGTCATGTATTACTTTTATATTGAAGGTCAGAGACTAATGAGCAATACTGATCCACTTGAATTGCTTTTAACTACTTACAAAAACATTATTTGTGAGCTTACTAGCGGGCATTATCATGCAAGTTCACACTTTAACTCATACAAGATGTAAGTGCCAATTCTTCCTCCAGTTTGAGAACCGTGTATCCATTTTCACTGTTTTAGCACCTCTCACTTTCCAGTCTACTTGCAGTCCTGAAGTTACAGGTGCTCTTGCAGACACAAATGTATCGGCAGAATTTGTGCCTACAATACAGCAGCCACCTTTCTGCAAATGCAAGCCACTGTGTTTCATGAGAAAATCACACCTGTAATTTCATAAGATGTACGTTTATATCCGCAAAGGGATACTTCTGTACAAGGACATGAACAAAGATCCTTTGGCACCTGCATTTGGTCTGTGTAAATACTTGCCTGTAGAAATAGAAATACTACACTTGAAACAGAGTTGAACAAGTTGAAAGGAGTAAAACTCTGTGGATAATTTATTTTTCAGCCAGAGAATTAGGAAGTGTAGATTCTGATCAAAACAGAGTCAGGACTTCCTTTTGATTGCTGATGGGTTCAAACCAAAAACCATGTAGTATCACACAGTAGTAATAAAATACTATTACTACGACTACTACTACTGTTAAATAATAATAATGATAATTTGCCCCATCCCTCTACTACATTAGAGCTTGATTTTTAGAGCCCACTCTCTCAGATGGAGTATGTGTGCCTGTCTTTCTAGGCTGACAGAAAGGAAGATCATGTTTTCTTCCCTACCATGTATATGTGGAGAAGCACCCAGGACCACCTAGCTGACATTTAAGAAGAGAACACAATGGCTGATGGTGTTTAAAAGAAAACGCTTAGGCTCCTACTCCATGAAAAGAGAGTTCCAGGCTACAAAACCTGAATAGGAGATTCATGTTGGTCTTGAAGAAGCATCCCTATCCTCAGTTTGTATTCCTGACTAGCACAGTCTCTGCATACTGGTTTGTTCATCCCTCTAATTCATGTGTTTGGATGCTGTAGTGGTGCCTAGAATTGAGGTGTGTGAAGGCAGAGGTAGATGTTACATCTACATCCTTTGGGAAAATACTGTCTGGCTGAACAGCAGAACTGTGTCCTCAAAAAGAAACTGTCTGCATTACTGAGTAACATGTGACAGAGAGTTCAACAACTTGCTGCTCTAAACACTGTCGGACATCTGCACTGCCATTTCCAAGGCAATACAGAGAGATCTCTTACCTATGTACGTCATTTGTTCTGCAGTAATGATCACAAAAGGGACAATGTATTCCTCCATGTCTATGGGTATCTTTCTTATCCAGAGAAGAGGTTTCAATGCAATCAAAAAACTCGCTTTATTCGGACCTGCTTGAACACTGATACATTTTTAATATTGGGAAAATTAGTCTAAGAACTTCTAGGACATGCTCTATAATAGTTAGAGCAGAGATTTCCTAATTAAATCTAGATCTTTCCATTTTACTCCTTATTTTGATCTTCCAAAAAGATGAAGAATCTAAAATGGCTGTCAGGAGTGAAGAAACCATTTTTTTTGTATATTTCCTGTCTCGACTACTTGAATGTAGTTCCTCTGTAGAGAATACATTTTGAATGTGTTTAGTTGTAGACAGAATGACAAAAGTTAGTTTTTCTTTAGAGAAATTGTCTGTTTATCCTAACTTTTTTAAGCAATCTAGTGTCACTTGTATTTTAAAATGTCACTCTACCTATACAAGAGATACTAATCTTGTAAGCTGGGTTGCTGAGGTGTCTGTTACCCAGCTGAAATGTTGGAAGTTTAATTCTTTAGAAACGTCTTCTGAATGGGGTAAGATTTTATGGGTTATGTGAAAAGTCTTAATCCCTATCTTTTTACACTTTTTTTTTTTTAATTAGAACTTTCTAGTCTTTTCCTCAAAAAACACATTTAATTGTTGGTTGAGTAGTATGGAAAAATAGGGAACAAAGGAGAGAAGTGAGAAGAAGTACACTCCTGAGAACAAAAATTTTGTAAAACTTTCTGCACCTTTTTGGAATATTACTTCACGAAGTGGTTCAGTTGCCACGCTTATCAAACCAGAGCTAGCTTGAAGCAGAGATTTCCTTAATAACCACCTCCTTTGACACCAGCTGAGCAGCGGAGTTCTCCCCTGTCTTCCATGCTCTGACCTGGCGGGGCTGATTTCTGCAAACAGGACCACTACATGAACTTATATTTGAATGTGTTCTGACTATATCCAAAAGGCTTTAGGTATGATTGTGACAACAACAAGCAAACAGAATTATGGGATTTGAATGTGCTGTAGAAGTTGCGAAGTCTTTCCATGAATCAGAACTGCAGAAACAAAAAAGCCCCCAGAAAACACAACCAAGTAAGCAACTTTCCAGTTCCTGTTTTGATTTCGGAAGATTGCTGACTGTAAGAACCAACAGTGGATTTAAGCTTTGAAAGCAACCATATATGCCACACATTTACAATCTGGTAAAAGCAAAGTCCATCTTTCACATTTCATAGACTAGTAGAGGATCATGTTATTAAGAAAACTAGTATGAACTTTCCAAATATAACACCACTGCAAATCCATAGTAACTACTTTCTGATGGTAAAATGGAAGCACTGATGATAAAGTACCAATGCAAAAACTTATTTAATATTTTTCAAATATGGGCAAATGAAATGTAGTTATTTAGAATCAATTGCTACATGAGTTAGAAGTGACGTATTTTATGGAGACGAAAAGCACAGCTAACATCAACTTGTGCACTGCCAATCTTATAGTTAGATGCAAGCACTCTCACTGGTCTTAATGGGTTGAAATTTTTCAAATACAGGATTCTATGAAGTTGAAAGTAAGCTTACACACTTGCTAACCCCCACACGCTTGAAGTCACTCTCTGTATTTGCATAGGCTGAAATAGAAACAGCGCATGATCTTGTAATTTCAGTAACTGTGCTGAGTTAAAGGTCTGTTTCAAAACTGCAGTCAGATTAAAAATAATGTAATAGTCACCTGCTGAGCACCTGCAATGGCCATGAAAGATCGTATTAACACTGATACAATTAGCTAGATGAGAAATTCCTTGTAGGTGGCAGTATCTCCATAATGAGAAAAAAAAAAAAAAAGGAAAAAAAAAGTGGGGACGAGAAAGAAAGTCATTAAGCTTGTGTGACCTCAAAGTACTATAATAATATCCAAAAAGGGTGGAGAACTGACTTAAGGAAAAAACACTTTTCCTAGCTGCTTTGTGGATCCCTTCCTATATTTTCAATGTTTAATAGTACTAATATATATACTTTTTAATTTAAAAAGAAAAAGCCCATCCCTTGAGGTTCCCTTGACTGGAAAGGCATGTAGCAATTCTATGCATTTCTTAAGCAGCACCCCCAAGAATTACGGCGTACATACTTTTGAAAATCTGTTGGTTATCCAAAATGTCCCCTGTAACAGGTGAAGGTTTTGAACTGGAATGAATCTGCATGTCTGCTTGTGATACACTGGAGGAGCAGAAGAACATGCAGATTAGTGGAAGAGTATAAAATCAAAAGCAGAAGCTGTAAAGTATGTTTCCTTCTGATATGTTGGTATATACTGCACGGAATCATCATGCGGTATTTCTTCTCCTTCTCCTGCTATTGTGGCATGTTATCAGAAGGCCTCTGGAATCAGCAGAGGTGCAGCAGGGGTGGGATGCCAGCTCGCGATCACAACTGTGTGATGGAAGCTGCTGGGTGAATGTCAGAGCCATCTGGTGGGTAAAGCTCTGCCAGATGGTATGCGAAAGGTAACTTACACATGTGGCTCATGCGGGTAGTTCACATCTCATCGCCTTGGCAGCTGAACTGCGGTTGCTTTGCTGTGGTCTCACAAAGCATTTTTAGAACTGCATGGGTACCTCTGAATGATTTTCTGATATCCTATTGCTATCTGCGTTACCTCTGTTTTTCTTACTGTGACTCTGCTTCCACTTGAAAGGCATCTGCTGTGTGTACGCTCAGCTATGTGCCCCCTTGTTTTTTGCGAACTGAGCGAGACTGTTTCCTTTAGTGCTTTCTAGAAACTCCTGGGCCTTATGCAGAACACACTCTGAGTGCAAAATACTGATACAAAATGGAATTTCCTAGCTTTTTTTCATTCATTTTGTTTCCTTCTTCTTAATATATTCCTATATCCTTTGACATTTTTATGAGTGCAGAATTCTCTGTGATTTTAGCAGGAGCCTGGCATGTATGGTGGCAATAGGATAGCAGCCAAAATAGCTTTCTAATACCTGTTATTGTAGCCTGTAGGTGTTGTATCTTCACTGGATGTTATGTGAGCTTTTGAAACCACTAGCCATTAGCTGTCACTTCAAATATTTCATAGTGTTTTTTCCCTCCCAAGAATCTAATTTTTCCTGTGTCTGCTGAGCTTCCTGTCCTGCTACTGCTAGTTTTGTTCCACAGAATTTATTTTCTTCTCGCAGTTAGTGGGTTTAGAAAAAAATATCTGTTCTCCAAACATCTCCAATCATCATAATTACTACATGAGATCTGCAGGAATTGTCTCTTACTTTATACAAAGATGCATGTGCAAGCATGAACACAGATGCACATATAAGTGTAAAAACAGCCTCTTTGGCAAAACAGCAGCAGGACCTACGATAATCAGTAAGATCAGTAAGAAGAGCAGTTCCATCCAGTATATAATAAAAAGGTAGAAAAAAAAACAAAGCCTCCAAGCCCAAACAGATAACATTTGGTTCACTGTTACTGTTTTAGTATGTTTCAGTAGTTCTGAGCTGCCCATGCTAATTTATTTGTGATGTAAGTGAATATATAGCAATTCAATTCAAGTGAAGAATATATTTTATTTCTGAAATTAATTACATTCATTTTTAAAAGTGAATTTTAAAAATACTTTAAAAGGGAATATGCTAGATTAAATAACATCTTTTTATCTCAGCTCATTTGCCAATGTCACAGAGAGGAAGGTTTACCTCCCTAGATATGAAGAAGCAAATTCTCACCAGTTCTTACTGTAGACCTTCTGAGACTGTGATATCCCAGGTTGTACAATAGAACTGAAATAAAACCTCCAGCAGATTAGTTTTATAACATGCTGTGTGATTAGTATGACCTCTTGTGTTAAACACAGGAATATTCATTTTTTTATTTGCATAATAAAACAATCAAGCAAACAGATGAGATATCCAAAAGCTAGTAGCAGCAGTGTGCCCTTGCCAGTTCTACATATGAAAGTGATTATCAACAGGAGATATATTAAAATTGGGATTTGTAATTGTTATGTATGAATTAGAAAAATAAACGCAATCATTTCCCCATGCAGAACACAACTATCATGTATTTCTAGTCTATCAAGATTTTAAAAAGATCAATTTTTTCTTCACAATTTCATAAAACCTTGCATGACCAGACTAGATGAAAATACAGGACATAGACACAGTGACTTCTAAGTAAAACATGGAGATTTACAAATTTGGTAAAAAATCTGCTATGGGAAACTAGGTCCTGAGATCTTCTGTTAAAGACAACATGCAAGTACCCCTAACTGAATACGAAGGACATGACATGAACAGAAAAGCAAAGATGAAACCTGAGAACATTTAAAGCTTAAATTACTTCAGAAAACATAACAACAGGACAGCAGCTCTGTGCAGGAGCTTTATTTACACAGTGATATAAGCACAGGCTCCCTAAAATTTTTAAGATCCATGCGATTCACGTGGTTGAAAACACAGGCAAAACAGAATCACTGAGATGGAATTACAGCACCATGCTTTTGCAAGCAAACAGTGGAAGACGTGAAGCAGTGTTAAACGTCCTGTTCACCTTTAAAATATGAGCTTCGTTTTATTTTTATTTATTTACTTGTGTGTGTGTGTGTGACTCTGGTGCTCAGGAGAACTGGCTGTGATGGAGATCATCCAATTACACGTTAGTGCCATGGTATAATTTAAAACCACGGAGTGATGTATTTGGAAAGTGCTTTATCATTCATGTAGGAATGTGTTGGTGGATTTTTGTTCAAAACTTGATTGTTGAAGGAATTTGGTATTTTCACAAGGCCTCGTGCTGCTGTATATTATGTATACTCCAACCGTGGGTGCTCTTTTCCAGAATAACCTATGGTGATACTTGTTAATTCAAGAATTTTTGGTCCACCTACGTTTTGGACCCATGGTGTGCGCTACATTAACGAGGGCTGTTTGACTGTGCGTGGGCAGGGCGTGCTTGTTTTAAAAGGTACACCTGGGCTAACGAGGAGGTACCTGAGATATAAAAACTTCATGACAGTGCTTCCCTGGGCTTCTTACCAAGGCAGGGCACCTCGGCTTGCTTCTCCTAATGCAGTCTGTAGTTTCAAAGGAAGCGGGTGTTGTTTGAAGCACGGAAATTACACGGATGTGGGCTTTTATCCCAGAAAGCGCTCACAAATTTTGTGTTTAATGTTAGGGAGAAGGCAAGGGTGTAAAAAAAAAAAAAACTTACATTTTTGCTGTTTTCTCAGCCTCTAAGGGCCTGATGGAGAAAAATAAAGACAACGAGAGGGGCCCGCGTTATGCTCCGAGCTGGGCTGCAATTAGCCCACTTGTAATCAAATCGCTTACCTTCCCCGCGGTCCGCTCCTCAGCAGCCTCCCCTCTGCCACCGGGGCGGGGGGGGTGGGTTGGGGGGCAGCGGAGGGGAAGGGTCGCTCCCCCCGCGGGGTGCCTGCCGGTGCCGATCGTGTGCCGCTGTGTCTTGCAGGGCGGCGCTGGACAGCTCCGCGGCAAGGCAAGGCAAGGCACGGCACGGCACGGCACGGCACGGCACGGCAAGGCGCCCATGTTCCGGAGGCGGCGCAGATGTGAGCGGACGGGGACGGGGGGGGGACTGGGGAAAGCGGGAGGGGGGGACGGCCCCGGGAAGCCCCGGGCGGCCCCGGCATCCCCCGGCGGGGGGCTCCGGGGGCGCGGCCACGGACTGGGCGGAGCTACCGGGTGGGCGGAGCCACGGGTGGCTGGGGCTATAGGGCGGGCACGCGGCTCCCGGGGGGGCGTGGCCCCGGAGGAGGGGGCGTGGCGTGGCGGGGGTCCCGGCGCCTCCCCCACCGCCTCACGCCGCTGCCCCCCGCCCCCCCCGCCCGCCCCGCAGGTGACGTGATGCCCGTTGTTTTGGTCGGCCCGACCAATGGGACGCGCCGCCCGGATTCTACGGGAGCCGGGATGGGCCCGTCGTGGCGGCAGCAGGACGCTCCCCTGCCGACCGTCACGCATTGCGCAGGGTGCACCACCGCCCGGTCCTGCGGCGGCTTTAACGGCCCCGGCATGGAGGCGCCGCGGCACTTCCCGCCGGGCTTCGGCCCCGAGCAGCAGCAGCAGCAGCAGCAGCAGCAGCAGCGCCCGCCGGCGGACAAGGCGAGCCTCCAGCAGCAGCAGCAGCAGCAGCAGCAGCAGCAGCAGCAGAGCCCGTGCCTCCAGTGCAACAACTGCGCCTACTACGGGGCTGCTGCGGCAGCCGCCGCCGGGGACCAGCTGCCGCTGCTGCTCCGCGCCTCGTCGCCCCTCGCCCTCCGCACGCAGCCGTCGCCGCTGTCGTCCGCCGCCTCGTCCCGGCAGGGCAGCCAGCTGAACGTCAGCGAGCTCACGCCGTCCAGCCATGGCAGGCAGCCGCACCAGTTCGCCCAGTACCACCAGTGCCACAGCCTGCAGCAGCAGCAGCAGGCAGCCAGCCCCAGCAGCAGTGTCAGCAGCGGCAGCACCCACCTGCACCACCTCCACCACCACCACCATCATCACCACCACCACCAGCAGCAGCAGCAGCAGCAGCGCCGGGAGAGCAACCCCTTCACCGAAATAGCCATGAGCAGCTGCAGGTACAACGGCGGCGTCATGCGGCCGCTCAGCAACCTGAGCTCGTCCCGCAGGAACCTCCACGAGATGGACTCCGAGGCGCAGCCGCTGCAGCCGCCGCTCCCCAGCCCCGCCGCCGCCTCCTCCTCGGCCGCCCCCGAGATCGTGGTGTCCAAGCCCGAGCACAACAACTCCAACAACCTGGCCCTGTACGGCCCCGCCGGCCCCGGCCCCGGCCCGGGCGGCCCCAACAACGGCGCCAGCAAGCCCAGCAAGAAGAAGAACCAGAACATCGGCTACAAGCTGGGGCACCGCCGCGCGCTCTTCGAGAAGCGCAAGCGCCTCAGCGACTACGCGCTCATCTTTGGCATGTTCGGCATCGTGGTCATGGTCATCGAGACTGAGCTGTCCTGGGGCGCCTACACCAAGGTACCGGGCCCCGAGCCCCCCAACGCCACCCTAGGTCCCCGTGTCGTGTGTGTCTGAGGGTCCGTGTTGTCTTTCTGTTGCAGGAGTCGCTGTATTCCCTCGCTCTGAAATGCCTTATTAGCCTCTCCACCATCATCCTGCTCGGGCTCATCATCGTGTACCACGCACGGGAGATCCAGGTAATGCTTCCTTCAGGGGACGGATGGGTGTTGGCAGGGACACGCTGGTGAGGCGATGGTTTTAGGGGCAGCTGGTGAGCAGGTCACACTTCCCGCTAGCTCAGAAAGCACAGATAGAAGCTCAGCGCTCACCAGAGTTTAGTGAATGCATCCCAACCCTGGATGGACAGGCGGCAGGCTGCATGAACACACATACATACCAGAGAGCTCTGCCTGTTCGGTACTGGTACCTGCCATTGTGCTGTAGGATCCCTTAGCCCTCATGTTATAACATGCTTCCCATATGACATGCGTGCTGTCTTCTGTAACAGAGGTACAGCAACAGTCTTCTGTTTCCCGTTGACTAAATTTCATGCTATGTGTTTTCTCTTGATGGCAAGGTTAATCATCTGCACGGTGCGAGATATGTAGTCTTCCCTGTGCTGCCTCAGGTATAGCATACTCCAGGAGAATATTTAAAAAGTGGGGGAAGACTTATGTCTGACCTGTCTTACTTAACGCCGCGCAGTCACTGGGAGTGGGACAGAGGAGAACTGTCAGGAAAGGTAGGGCTAAGGGTAGGAGGAACATACTGGCTGAGGCTGTAGAATAAGTCTAACAAATGCTGTCACAGGTTCTGCCCGAGAGACTTAGTTCTAATATCTGCTGTAAATCTTTTTGACCAAGATATTAAAATTCATCGTTTCAGTTAAACTGAAACATACAACAGATAGTGTTCAAAGTTCTGAAGAGAAAAATGCCTTACTCGTAGGTCTGTCCGTGCTTTTGCTTTTCCTAATTAGAACCACCTTCAGCTACAGGCTGAAATGACAGGCTTCAAGGGCAAAGAAGACTTTTTCAGTGGTAGCAGTTAGTAAAAAGAGAAATTAACAATTGTTTAGTTCCCGTCTTCTGCACAAATGAATGCTGTAGTTCCAGTGCGAAAGGGTACCATGCTCTTCTACTTAAGATAATGTTAGAGAAGTATTACGTTACTGAAGACTCTTTGCCGAATTGGATACTGTTGTGAAGTCCTTACACATGCAAAACTATTTCTGGCTCAGAACCCAGTTTCTTTGTGTTACTATCAAAGGTATTGAAAGCTGTTTAATAATATTGTACTCAATAAGCAAGTATTCTGGTGAAAAAGTACTCTATAAACTACCAGAATACTGATGAAGATAGTTCTTTATCCGCGTAAATAAGTGTTGCTGCTGCATGTGGGAGCCTTCTTCTCTGGTGTGCTGTCCTACAAGTGGTGCTTGAAGCGTTAAGAACAAAGCTTGAAAGAAAGCACTGCAGATGTTTGAATTACTCAAGGCATTTTACAGAAACTTTAAATGGAAATTCTTATGTAGGATAACTGAATAGCTGTAGATCTCTACATGCATCAGCTTGCACTAAGTAATTTCTTTGAGACCTCTATTTTTTTTTCAGGTTAGTAGTTACATTTTTTTTCATTCTTTTAGAGATGTTTTATCTGTCAGAAAAAAAAACAGTCTTAAACTTAAGATCTAATTTCTTTTTATATTGGTCGTTTCAAAGAGCTTCCTCATGTATGAGACTGCTTGGAAGGAGTTATGCAATCATGTGACTTAATCAAGGTTAACATAGTTTTCAGTGCTGCCTGACAGTGTAGAACACCAGTATAGCTGCTGTTAAAACAGTAGTGCTCTCTGTTTTTGTCTGAGGGACTGCAGTAGCCATGGCAAGACCTGGAGTGAGCTGCAGACCCAAAGAGCTCCGTCATTCATTTGGAAAACGGAAGGGAAGTTCTGTTTTCAGGGAGCCTGTTAGAAGGAATGAGCATAGTACCACCCTTAGCTATCCTGTATCTGACACCTTTTAATTTTGGGACAGTAAGTTTTGTACACAGATGTGACTTTTTAAAAATAAGGTGAAGAACGCGCAGAACAAAATGTACATCCATCTACAGCGGTAAACTTGTGTTACACCTGACATCTCAAAACAAGAAGTACCTTTAAAACGCTTTGTCTTAGGAAGGTGTGGAATCTATTCCAGGCAAAAGAAAATACTCTGTAACCCTGATAATGTGGTGGTTTTTAAATAATCGTTAAAGCTGACTATTTTCTGATGGCAAACTCGTCTTTAATTCAAGCAGATATCCTGCTAGAGAATCTTTCACGAATTACATCTGTAGAATCATGCCCACAGATGGCTGGTTGTGTCCTGGAGCACTGTTTGCACCGACTATTTGTCAGTCCTGTGCACGTTTAAACATTCTTTTCTAACTCTCCTCTGAAACATACTTAGACTTTACGAGTGAGTGTTGTGTAAACTAGCAGGATTTAATTGAGACAAAAAGAATTCTTCTGTAGAACAGAAGAACATCGATGTGTTGTTCTGTTTTCAGTGCAGGATGTTTCATACTCGGATGCACACTAACCACCCTAACTAGAAGTAGATTTTTCTACAAATCTTGAAAAGAAAATACGATGAGGAATAAGATGACAGTAATAATTATTGCTGCTTGCTGATTTAGTCTTCAGAAACACCTGATGACCTAAAACTCCTTCGAACAGCAATCTGCTTCTACATTCATTCCGGTAGTCTGTGACCTTGATTTATGGGTGGAAGTCCAAACAGCCCTGCAAGCCTGTGTCTGTGCCTGACAGAGTAGCAGGTGACTGTAGTCTTTGCATTATCATGACCTTGCCCGTACATTTTGCTCTGCGAACAAGTCATGCAGGCAGCAGAAACAAACTCTTTGCTTGCCCAGCTGAACAATCTAAGGGAGTTGGCAGGGAGTTTTACAAAGACCTGCTGGGCTTCATCCCAAAAGCCAGGAGCACCGCAGGGATGTGAGGTGGATGAGTTTTGTGCTTACTTCTCCTTTTCCCCAGTCGATCTGTGGCCGGAGCAGGGCCAGGGGCACCCCCATCCCGCCAGGGCCGGGGGCTCCTTGCCTCCCCTTCAGCACCGAGGACAGCTCCGGGCATGGTGCGGGGCTGTGACGGGGGGCAGCAGGTGGCGGGGGGCTCCCGCGGCACTGCTGTGCTACGGGGGTCCCGGCACCCTGCTGTGGCTCCACACCAGCCTGGGTGGGAGGGTGCGGCCGTCCAGGTGCCGCGCTGTCTTGTGGAAGGCCGGGAGTGCCAAAGGAGAGGGCTTGGTGGTTGTGTGGCGTTAGTTGTTCCAGCTCCGGAGCAGGGGCTGCTAATTTGATCAGTCGAGTTGATGTTAAGGCTGCACCAGTAGTGGAATGAAAACAGCAGGTTTAAGTGAAAAGTCTTAGCTTATGTTGTCCTTTCCAGAAAAGAGGAAAAAAATCACAAGCAAGGTCCCTTCTTCTCTCCCCCTCCCAGAAACAAGCAAAACAAAAAAACACAAACTGCCCTAATGATGTTGGAGTTGAGTGTAGTGACAACCCCAAACCTGCTTATTCTCCTTTTGGTCCGTTGTTGTCATGCCTGTCATCTTAAAAACATCAAAACTGGGAGACTGTAGGCTATTCATTACTCTGTCTCCAAGCTTTTGTGGTTGCTGATTCAGTTCTGCAGAGCAAGCGTCCTGTGTTAGGAAGATTGCTAGGAAAGATGTAACTCGTAATTATCCCAGCCTTGAACAGGTCTTTCTCTGACTGTTACTTCAGTTGAGAGCTTGGAGAGGTGAAGGAGGGAGCTAAGAAGGTAGCGTGATCCAATTATCATAATAATTTAAAATGTGTTAATTACCCACTTCACGCATAAACAGTTTGTTACTTAATGCTATTTTACATAATTAAAGCAGCAGCATGCAAGATGGTTAAAACTGCTGTTTTTTGACAGCTTACTATTCCATTCCACGTTTCTCTAATGGAATTTGCTCTTAGTTTAATAATAGAATTTAAGAAAGTGTTGGATTGCACTTTACATGGTAGCGCTGCAGGAAGGAGGTGTAGTCCTCCTATGTCCACTGGAACACTTTTGCTTTGATGCTGGACTACCTAGTTTATCCCTTCTGTAAATAAATGTTGCCTTCCTATTGCCTGGCTTTAATAATAATTGCCTGTGCTCTCCTGGACAGAATCTGAACCTCTTTTCCCACTGCCTGATTCAGATGCTCTCACTCATACAGGAAAAAATGGAAGTTGATGTTTTGTAGAAGTGAATAGAAATCCTCTCCTTTTTTAATGTGAATTGACAATTTCTAAGCACTTCTACGTCAGCATGAACTAGCAATACGTTTTAGAACTCCTGTGGAAGGTCATGCAAACTCAGAGGCTGAGGTTAGGACACTACTTTCACAGCAGATCCTCCAGGGCTGCAGGGATAAAGCATCTTTGGTTCTCAGATTCATCTGAAGTGATGGGGAAAATAATGTGTTGCTGGTAGATTTGGAATGTAACGCTTTCCATCTTCGTTAATTTTTTGGAAAGTTATCATAGATGGGAACTCAAATGTCTTGTTGAAGAATCAAGAATCCTTTCTTTGTTTAGCTTTTTCCTGAAAACTTGCAAAAATGGAACAGGCAGTACCAGGAAAAAAGAGTGGATGTTAATAAATACATTGTGTGAATAAATTCCATGATGCATGACTATAATAAAAACTGCTTACAGGACTTTCACTAGCCTACTGACATCAATAGAAAGTTCCTCAGTAAAAGTCCTGCATTCATTAACAAAAACTAAGTTAAATTCCCTTGTAGTTTCTCATCGCAAGCAGTAATGCGTCTTATGCCAGCCAAATTATGTTTGGTCATTTTGCCTTCACTGTGGTCGTACATATGCACCTCACTGGCTGTCTCTTTGGCGCTCTGTTGACCTCTTGTGAAAAGAAACAGAGCTTTTGTCTAGGTGTGTTGAACCATGAGGGCTAACAAACAGAGACTAAAACTTCTGCTGCAAAAACAAAAAGCAAGTCAGTTGGGTGACAGATGAAAATTAATAAGTAAATTTGAGTGATAATTTTATTCTGATCTAAAGCCTGTTGAGAATTAGTGGTTTCTTTCTGTTTATTACAACAGGCCTCGGATCAGGCAATAACAAAACTGATTATGTGGCAGTTTCCATCTAAGATACAGTAGCTTCATTTACAAACTTAAAAATACCTTCCACCAGTCACGTTTAATATATGTTCCATGCAGCAGAAAATCATGTAGGGATCCAGGGGCGCTGTATCTGTCAAATTAACACTTCGGCATATTTATGCGAAAAATAGTTGCTTTTAATTCCATTTGGTACGTTTTGGATGAGTTTATCTTTGCAGAGCCTATTGACCCAGAAGAAGATGCAAGTGCACGGTGTCCCTTGGAAGCAGCGCTGTTGTGCATTCGGCACGGAAGGCAGGATAGGGAGCCCTTTAATGTTGGTCAGCATCCAAAATCATCTGAATCTTCTGCGCTGAAGTCACATGTAGGAGATGCTTATTCCCAACAGCCTCCATTAGTATTTATGAGGAGGTTGTACCTGACTGATGGTCAGGGCACTGAGTGGTCACTGAATGTACCTGAGGGTCAGAGCCTGACAATGCTTAAGATTGCCTGTTCCTATGCACTGTTGTTCTGAGCAGTTTTTATTAGGGCTGTTAGTTCGTCAAGACGTGTGTAGTGATGTGTGGGAAGGTGTGTTATTCCCCCACTTGGAGGAGAGCATTTGTAAACAAAGATTAGATCATGTATTTGCATGAATTGCATAGTTTTTAGCTGAAGTTAGCAGAGATAACTGCTGTCTACAATCTTTCAGACATTCTGCATGAGCATCTTAGTATAGGAGTATTGTACATATCTGATCCTTTGGCTATAGGGACTTCAGATCTGAAAATTCTGTCATGAGCTTGACAACAGCTCTGGTTTACCTAAATTTTAGTAAAAGTGTACCAAGCCTGACAAATGTAGATTAATGCTCTTGTGATTCTGGTTATGGTCTGTATGTGATCTACTAAATGTAGTATTCAGGACTTTGAATTTGATTTGGAACATGCTTATGGTCCATTTTGAGCAGAGACCAGAACAGGAGTGGCTGTTGTATAGGACTTGGGAGTTTCAAAAAGCTGTGTGGAAGCTGCTATGCAACTTCAGTCAGTTGTTTTCACCCTTGATTTTGATGATGAAAGTCATTGTCACACTCCCTTACTAGATGATGAATAACTGCTCTGAGCCCGTGAAGCTCCTTCTAAGACATAAATTACCCCTAAGAGAAGAGGCTGTAATTGATCTTGTAATTAGCTTTCAGGTAAGCTGGGTATATTGGTCATTGTACAAACTATCTTTTATTAACTGAAAAGGAACTCTGAAGTATGCAGAAGAACAAGTAATTCTGTGGGGAAGTAAATTATGTCTCTGTCTCTTGAAAAGAAAGAAGTTATACATCATGACAACACAAAGAAAAATAATATTTAATAACACTTTTTTGTTTGTTTTGTTTTTTAAATAATATAAGCTACACTTTGTTGAAAACATGAATGGAAAAACTTTCATTCAAAAATATCTATGTCAGTTTATTTTTATTGAAGTTGTGTAAATTGGCTTTGTCCAATTATTTTAATGAAAGCTGCATTAAGTAATTTATTCTTATCGCTGTCAGAAGATCAGAAGAGACTGTCATGAGAACATATCTACAGCTTGGAAAGAATTCTTAAGTAAGGACTGTGGTGAAACATAGGATTTTTACACTTTAAATAGATGTATCTGAACCCATACTTCTGCAGCCAAAAAATGTTCACTTAATATAACACATCAATATTTAATATAGTACTATTTTAATGGAGATGCCAGGAATCACACAACTGTAACTTACTCATTCATTCAGCTCTTGCTTCTTGAATGGTCCCTGCAGTTGTACTCATTCATTGGTTTGAGCAGTCCTTAATGAAAATAGTTTCATGTCGACATTTTAAAAACAAAAGAGTGTGAAAGTTAGATACAGCGTGGAAGAGTGAAGAGGGATGAATTCTGAAGAGAAGCATTCTGCAGCAGCATCCACCTTCTGAGCTGCTTCCTTATCACATTCATTTTGCTGAAGATTGATGGATGCTTCAGAATGAAATCCCTTTAGAAGAAACACTAAGCTTTTTCATGACAAAGAGGAAATACACCTGTGAATTCCATGTAAAGTAAATCCAATGGCTAGGCGTTAAATACCTTTGTATTTGTAAATGGCCACTCTTAGTCCTTTTTAGCGTAATTTTTTTTTCTCTCTCTCATCCTTAAAGAATGATATTTTTAAAAAGAAAAAAGTTTTTTAAAAGTTTTTTAAAAGAAAAACTTGCTCTGTCAAAGGGGCACCTTCTAAACTTTTATGCTTGTTAGTACTGTAGAGCTGTCATGATGAAAAGGGGAGAGCTGGGTTCTGTGTTGTGTTCTTGATCAACAGAATAGCTTATTGATTTCTCACTGAACAGACATGATGAAGTTATTGACAGGAACAGGAACTGTGTGTTTCAGTGTAAATAGACACTGAGAAGGCTATACAGGTTTAACTCACAGTGTAATTTTTCTTGCAAAACCACCGTCAGTGTTAAGGATGCATCTGCAGGAAAGGACCTAGTTTGGTACTGAGTCTGGGTAGTCATGAGAGAATATTGAAGGCAAAGGAAGACTTTTTGTTTCTAAAAGAGCATGTTTGCAGTTTAAAAAAAAAAGGGGGGGGGGGAATAAATGTATGTGGGCTTATGTTCATAGATATTATTGTCACCTGTGGGTATAGAGATTCCAGAGCTTTCTTACGTGCGGTGTGCAATAAATATTGTTGCTTGTAGTGTTTAAGCGTAGTTGCCTGTCTCCCATAAACAGTTAACACATCAGTTCTGTGGTTTGATGGGTAGGTGTAAATCAGCCTGTAAAGAAAGAAATGCATGTATAACAAGCGTTTGTATTGTCTTTTTCATTGTTAAAAGGAGTTCCATGGATGAATCGTCACTTTTTTTTTTCTGTAAGTTGATGTTTTTATGATGTTTTTATAAAGGGGAAAGCTGAGACTAAAAGTTCAAATGCTCTGGAAGTAATCTAGGGAAGGCTTTATATCTATATTTGAAGCTCAGGCTTGTCTGTCTTGTGTTGTTATGCTCAGATCAGTCATTTGTCACATAAATAAGATACTGCTGTTGTCATCCAGCCATGCCTGTAGCTTTCAAGAGCAGCCTGCTGTAGCAGATGTCCCAAACAATGCAGAGTAAAATGAATGGTGTGCTCTGCAGTATATCCTAATGAGATACTGTTGGGAACTTCTGTGAAGCATTTGATTCCTATTACCATTGTTTATTCCAGCTTCCATAACTCTGCAACCTCTGTCACATAGTGTTACTACAGCATTATGCACATCTACCCTATCCCTGACCTCTGACAGTAGCATCACCACAATTATGCATTATGAAGCAATACTTCATCTTCAGTCTTAAAATAAAACAGATTCAACCTAGGGGGTGAATGGCATTTCTTGTTTTGAGAAGATCATTATATTTTTAAGAATAAGGTCTGTTGCAGCCAGGGAATGAGGCATGTCTTTAGTTAAAAATAAAAAATACATGGTAGTGTTGTTTCAGTCTGTACCTTTGCATCCATAACATACACATGCATAGAACTCTAGGAAGCCATGGGAGAAAGACTGAATGTTTATGTGTGGCTAGACAGCAAAAAATAAAATGTTTCCTATCAGAAACAAATAATAAATATTACCAGTAACAGCGATCACTAATGTCTGATAAAGCATTAGTTACCATTTTCACACCAGTCATGCACACTTAAGGTGTGTTTTAACTTCCAAGAAGACTCTGAATTTGCAAGTATCTATTTTAGTGGGATCTTCAGAGGTTCTCATGATACGATATCTTCAGGTGTCCTCATGATATGCTAAGGATTTGATCCTTAAAACCTTTGTCATTATTAAAATACCTCTTACTGAAGACTTACAGACTCTTGAGCAGGCATGATTTTATGAATAAGCTAAGGAGGCTCTATCCACTTTTCATTTCGCCACAGAGCTACTCTATGCTGTAGTTGTAAAATTCCATTTTGGTCATGGAGCTGCAACACCCAGATTGTAGTGGGCTCCTTTGCTTGCAGATTCTTTTGTAGGATATTTGTACAAGAGTTGTTCTTGGGCATAAGGAATGGAAAAAAGGAAAAGGAGGAATTCTAGTTCATCCAAATTCCAGTACAGCTGAAAAGGTACTCCTGGCTCGCATAGTAGCATGACCGCTACTACAAAATATGATCCTCATCTGAATGGTGTTGTGGCTAAAGTGGCTTCACAGTAAGCCCACCTCTCCTTTTGTTCTCATTTGGTTTTGGACTCATGGTAAAAGCCAGTAACTTGCATTCTGTTGTGATTTCTGCAATGTGATGGTTTAAAGTAACTAAATCCTTATGCAGTAGGGCAGATCTGGCCTGCTCCTCATGTATTCCCAGTTCAGCTTCCACGTATTTCTAATAGAGTTTAATTGCAAAACGTGGGGGGTGGGGGGGGGTGGGGGGGAGGGAATTGAAAGAATGTTACACACAGCGAGTCTGCTTTTGTGGTTTGCTTGTCAGGAAAACATTTAGTTCTTCATCTTCATCTGTAGACATGTATGAACAGACATTTGTCTACTTCCCTGCAACAGAATGGGATGCAGCGGAGACAGATGAGAAATTTAGAGGTGTAGCTATGGGCAGGCAAATCATTCTCAGCACTAGCAAGGGAAGTAGAACAGATGATGAGTTTTTATATTCAGTTTGCAGTCAAAGATGTCAGTTAACTCATCTAAAATTAGTGAGTCTTACATTTCATCTGTGGCTTTTGTACGTATGTTGGTGTAGGCTGATGTCGTCCTATGTTCACTGCTGGACATCAGACTTTTTGCTACCATGGATTATCTTATCGACCATAATGGTTTTGAAAACAAAGCTGTCTAAAACATTTTGAGTAGCAACTTTGTGTTTAAACCACTGAAGATAGCAGGATTGGCAGCATGCAGTGTGACCTTGCTTCACTTATTGATTTGTAGGCTTCTTTAAAAAATCGTAACTTAGAGAACAGAGCGTCTAGTTCTGTAAACTAGACCGATTTGATGAAGCTGTAACATTCACATAATTAACAGGGCAGTGGCAAGAACTGTGTATGCCAAGAGGTGTTTGACAGGATACGATGGGATTTTTAAATTATTATTATTATTATTATTATTGTTACTTATTTTTATAGTTATTTTTGTGCTGATTAAGCTGTTTCAGTCGTAATTAGGAGTGATCAGGTAAATTAGCATTTTGCTTATAAACAAATACAGGTAAATACTTGCAGAGAAACTTGTGTACACGTTATTTAATATGATGTTGAACGTTACCTTCTTAAAGATATTTTAACTTAATCTTTGAAGCAGTCTGAAGACTTTATCTGCTATTTGGTTTAGCCAGAAGCCCACTTCAGGCCTTCAGGAGTAACAGGTATGAAACAAATAGTTGCTTTGTTTCTGCTCTTTCCCAGCTTTACCTGCCAGGGTGATTTACAAGGGCAATTGTTGCACGAATACTTCCATACAGGCAAGATTAGTTCATGACTATGTTTATGTAGATTTCTAAATTCACAAATATATCTAACTCCACTCTCTCTCTCCTGCTGCCCAATTCTTGGTTTTCCAAGAATTGGTCATGCTGTAGGACAACACTTAAATATTTAGGCTTTACATTTCATTATTTGAAGTTACTTTAAACATATCCTCAAATGAAGTTCTCAGCTTAACTGTTTCTGAGGTGGTGAAAACACTATGGGGACTTTATAGTTCCAGTTCTGCTGATGGGTATACACCATAGTCAGTTAAACAGAAACTCACCAGTTAAGAAACAAACACAAATTTTCCCAAATACCCAAAGTATTTATGTCGTACATAAAAAGTAAGGGAGGAACTGAGAAGATAGATTCTTGTGTATATGATGTGTTGGTGCCAATTGTTCCATAAAAACACATTCCTAAATTTAGAGTCACAGGTGCAGGTGCACTCCTTTGGTAGAACGAGTGAGTAAGCTCCTTTTGTCTGGCTTCAGATTCAGCCTTTCTTCTTTTGATTTCTGTGTCCCCTACTGACTTGCAAAAATATTGCCAATTTCTTCAGTAAATACATCCTTTTTTCAATTGGTTCCCGTTTCCCTAGTAGTAATGAAGCTGATCATCCCTGAAGACAGTGAGGCTTCTCTCACATTGGGAACAGTGGCAGATGGCAGCCGTTTTGAGAGATGGCAGTTCTTTATGCAGTGATCTGTAGAACATATTATTTTTAGTACTGAATGAAGAAAAACAAATCCTAAATGAAGAATTGTAAAATAATTATTTAACAACATAAAAATATTGAAATGTAGATAGTTCTCCCCAGTGAATTTTGCTTCTGCAAGTGGATTGTAGAATCAAGAGTTACTTCATTTTCGAGGTACTTGAAATGTGGGAAAATATAACAGACCATTAGGCTTCTTACACAATGTATTCTAAAAATTAGTTCAGTAAAATAGCTCTGTTATTTTGTGGGCAGATATGCTGTGTTCTTCAAACACAAAGTTTTGGAATTGTTGTTTCAGTATGGAAACAGTTCGCGGTGGCCACTTGTTTATATTGGTGAAAGTGCAGAGGGACCCAAAGCTATTTGTTCAATATTTTTTTGCAACTTCCCTTTCAGGTGTAGTGATGCTGGCATGGCTTGTGTCCTGCTGCACTCTCCGAGCAGTGAGAGTGAGCCAGAACAGACCAGGAGATGCAGGGTGTAGTGTGTGGTGGTGGCTGATGGAAGCTGGGTTCTGAACAAGCTGTATTTGGGTTGGCTTAGCTGGTGAAGCATTTCCTGGCACCTTGCTAGAGCCAAACAGCCTTGCTGTGTCCTTAGATTGTTGCGAAAAAAGCTAAGTTTTAAAACTATGTATGTTTTTCATTCCATTGCTGCCAAATGTACGAAGCAGCTGTTCTGGATTGTTCTGGGTCACCCAGTGTGTTCTCTAGTAAACATGGCTGTTATTACATAACATTTCTTTTTTATTTTCCTCTTCATTTTTTCCTTACTTTCTAAGTAACACAGCAATAAATAGTGTAAAACAAGAAAAATAACTTATTTTCCCATTTTGCATGCGTACGCAAAGGAAAGGAACAGGAGTCCCATCTCCACTGTTCTCCCTCTTAATTTTCCTGCACTTATGCTGTCTTCAGAAATTCATTAAGTCTTGCTCCTGTATATATGCTTGGAGAACATTTTTGACTATCAGCCCCAGCCACAAGAGATTTTGGGAGCTATTGGTGCTGGATGGAAGTCTTTTACACGTGGTAGCTTAAGGAAATTCTTTTCATTGTGTTTTATGCAGCTGGAGAGAGTGGGATCTGAATCTCTCGTATAATGGAATAGCTGTTAAATGAAGGATGTTATTGCAATGAAGAAGTACCTGAGTGGAAATAAACTTTGTAGGAACTTCTTATTCAATCAGTTTAATTCTGTCACTCACTGGTGGGTCTACTGAGTATCTCAAGTGAATGTAGTAACCCTGAGTGCTGGACTTTAATTTCTGGACCTCTGATTAGGTTCAGAGGCTAATAAAAATTTATATAACTACATATCTTCCTGTCAATTACAGATCTAAGGAAGCTCAACTGTGAGTGTTTGAGCAAGATTCCAAACTAAATTGAATTAGGACAATGCCTTGTGAAATATCTTTTTAATAATTAAAATGAAAAAAAAATCTTTTTCTGTAATCAGCCCTTTTTATTAATGGTAATAAGCTCATTAATTATTTGGTATTGTTATATATACAAGCTATGACAATTTCTTAGTTGGATGCGTAATTACACTTTTCTCAGGGGGTTCTTCTCTGTAGCATTGGGAGAGAAATCTGGATATTTAGGAATATAATTTTTTTCCCCTTTGGAGTCCTTGGATGTCATTTCTTAACACTGTTCCCTGCATAGAATGTTACCGAGTAGAAAGAACGGCAGATTTTGGAGCATCTCACCTTCTTTGGTTTGCTGATGCACGTAGATATGGAGGGAACTGTATGAAAAGAAATTACATTTTCCAACTTAAGTGGATTCTGTGGTTCTACGAAATCACTCAGAAGTTGCTGAGTGTTGCAATTGTCCTTTGGCTTTGTATGTTGTCAGGGGCTAAGCTGCTTCACAGTTGTTTGGGGCAAATGACAGAGCTGAAAGTCTGTCCTGTTTCATTGAAAAATATTGAGCAATGCCTCTGAGTATTTTTGGAATGGAAAAGCAAAAAAGAGTACTGTCAGTATGTGATTTAAACCAAAGGGAAAATACAGGTAGGCAGAATTTAACTTTGTGTAGTTAGGCAGGATTTAACTCCATGCAAGGTTGTGTGATGGTAGATGTCCTTTTTTTTTTTTTTTTGTGAAAAAATATCAAAAAGTATTTGGGGTAAGTTTTTTTGTAATGATCTGAGGGACAGAGGTTGAAAAAGATGTAGACAAACCTGGTAAGAGTGTTGATAAGCACATATTTGTTTTTGAAATGTTCATGGTTATGTTCCTTTATGTGTGTGGCCTGCCAGAACAACTGTGATGTATTATTCATGTGTATTTTAATGTGCAGGTTTTGATGCTACACTTCTGAAGACATGGTTCACAAGGATTATAAGTGGTCTGAGACTTTTACACATCCCTTCCAGAGATGGCAAGGTTTAACGCTGTCTTTGGGTGAAGTATTTTTAGCCAGCTTAGCCACCCGCACACATTAACATGAAGTTTTCTTTACATGCTTTGACATTCATGGGGTTTATAGCAAGATATCAGTAACTTTTAAAAACTTGTTGTGCATAGAGGTAAAAAAATATACTCTGTAAATAATGATTTTTATACTGAAACTGAGTATTGGACATTTACAATTATCCATCTAACTTCATAGTTTTATAAGTAGGAGTGTGTATGTATATGACTGATAAAAGTTCAGCAAGCCCATTTGAAAAAAGTGTGTTTTGTTCAGAAGATAGCTGTATCTACTAGATCTATATCCTCCAGGGTCCATTTCTAAGAGAAAGTTTGGTCATAACTCTGGATGTATTAAATGCCCCAGTCTTTAACCATTCTAAATGTGGATTTTTAAATTAAACATTTGCAACAAAGTGTTTGTGAGCACACTTGATTTCCCTTCTGCAAGGAATGCTTCCAGGAGTACATCTGATGCTACTTTATCATTGTTTGTTGCTTCCCTTTTGCTTCTGTGTTCATGTATCCCTAGAGTTGTTCAGCAGGCTAGTGATACTGTTTTTGTATGTTTTTTTACCTGGGTTATAAAAGCTTTCCTTGTGCTTTGCATTCACCAGCATCCTCTGATAACTTGCTATGAATCTTTTTTGATATACTAATTATTTACAAAATGAACTTACCTCCTTTTGTTTTAAGGAGCTTCAGGGAGTCCCTGATCTAAGTTGTTATTTTGTGCATTCTGCCTACTCTGAATGTTTTATTTCTTACCTGTCATTATATGAATTTAACAAGGTCTTATGTAAATATACACGCACCTATATAAATGTCTATGATCTGATATTTATTTTTATGCTTTTACTGTGTGACATTACAAATATCAAGTTTATTTGTGGTAAAAGATTGGTTTAAGTCTTAGTTTGATATATGACTTGCTGGAAATACATTAGATAATTTCAGATGAAAATATTTTTTTAAATTAGTCTTATAGAATACAGATGAAGTAAAAGATAATTCTGTATTTGAGGAACCTTGCAGAACACTGATGAAGTACTTACATTACATTTCAACAATAAAGTAATAATTATAAGAAATTGGAAAGCTATGAACAGGCGTAACATCTTTGACCTTGACCGGAGTTCGGCCTTGTCTGTGGAGTGCAGCACTCTGTCCTACAGGAAGAGTTTGTTCACTACTTTACTATGTTCTTTATTTATTACTATCATCATTCTCCATTCATACAGGAATAGTATCTGAAAATTAATGCATGGCTATTATAACAGAATTGACTGAAAGCAGCTGAGAGGGTATATGCATGCATGTACCCTTTAAATTATGCTGTTCAGCTGTTCTTTCTCTTCTTCATTCATCTACCTTTCTCACTTTCCAAATAGGAAACACACCCATGCAAGCAAGCAGGCATTCACAAGTATTGTTGTATCTTCCAAATAAAAGTGAAATTCACATTTAGTGGGTTGCATAATTGCAAGTATATAAAATGTACATGAAGACCTGCACTGACTTGTATGGGTTTTTTTGTCCCATTTTTTTTTATGTCCCAATTCAGTTGTCATTCACAGCCTATTTTACAACCCTATATTTGTTTCAGAGTGTTTGATATCCACAATGGTTTGAATGCAGAGACACAACATTACATGAAAATTTACCTGAAAAATACGATTTTGAGATGTTAATAATTTTATGAAATAGAAATGTTTTTACTGGATCTATGGTCTTCTGTGGCTTTGGGTGTTTTCTCCTTTCCATGTTTTCACTTCCTAAATATCATTATATGACAGCTGAAGATATTACCACTTTCAAGTATTATTTTTCTTAGAAGCAATTGGTACAGCCATGATGGTCAAGGGGACTTGATAGGGATCTGTGTCTGAAAACATAACTCATTTTACTGTGCACTGCTGAGAAACTTCTTTCTTTGTAGCATGTTAGGATTTCTTCTGCTGACAAGTGAGTATGTTCTCATGTATGTATTTTGAAATGCAGCCTTAAAGTTTGTTTGTTTAAGAAAATCAATGATTAAATTAAAAAAAAAATTCTTTACAAAAAATTGGAAGATCAAATTTTAATGTCTAAGTTTAACTCAGTGTTCTTCTATCCTAATTTTTTTAATTGAATTCATACTTAAGTATCATTTTTCTGGAATTGCTATCTGTATATAGTACTATTTTTGAAATTTATGAAGATATTAGGTAAAAAGGGCTGGCAAAAGACCATTGCTCTTTTCAACAAATTTTGCAATTCTAAAATAAATTTTAAAACATTGTCCATTTAAAATGCAGTTGAGAATGCTTAGCCACGTTGTTCACTTACACTTTTCATCAGAAAACCACACAGTATTTCAGAGATTTTATATTATTTCTTAAAAACAAACAAACCAAAAAAAACTGTTCAGTGTTCATCTGTATTCTGGATGCTCTAAATAACTGCACCTCTCTACAGCTGGTTTACCACTCCTGTGATCTGACTGACAACATTTGGAACCTAATCACAAGAACCAAATGGACTCAAACCTTACAGTAATTTGAAAGTTTGTCCCTTCATACCAAATAGTACATTTTCTAAGTGCAAACCACTCTCTTTTGTTAATAAATAAACATACTGGTTTTTCTGTCAGTATCAATTTTACATTTATGCCTAGTATACAAAATTGGCAGAATGATCACATACTGAAGAATGTGTATGTGCTCGTGTTGAAGTGAGTGTGCTTCTTTAGCTTAATTCAACGCTATGTTTCTTTGTTGTTAATAGTATTGCAACGGAGTGCAGTGGGTTGACCTTGGCCAGCAGCCAGTAGCCAACTCAGTTGCTCCCTCACTTCCCCTTCCCAGCAGGACAAGGAGAGAAAATAAGAGGGAAAACTTGTAGGCTGAGATAACAGGGAGATCACTTACCAGTTAGCACCACTGGCAAGACAGAATTGACTTGGGGAAATTAGATTTAATTTATTGCCGATTAAAAGTAGAGCAGGATGGTGAGAAACAAAGACGAAAACTAAAACACATCCCTCCCTTCTCCTGTCACTTCTTCCCTCGCTCACCTTCACTCGTTCAGTCCCAACTCCTCTACCTCTTCCTCCTCAAGCAGTGCAGGGGTGGTGGGAAATGTGGGTTGTGGTTTGGCCATTACAGGTCCTCTCTGCTGCTCCTTCCTCCTCACACTCTTCCCCTGCTCCGGCATGAGTCTTTATGGGTTATAGTTCTTGTCAGGAGAATCTGCTCCAATGTGGGCTTTCCACAGGCAGCAGTTCCTTCAGGAAATGTCTTTGTGCTCTGCTACAGGGTCCTTCATAGGCTGCAGGGAATAACTGCCTTGCCATGGTCTTCTTCATAGGCTACAAAGAGAGTTGTCTTACTCAAGCACCTGGAACACCTTCTCTTCCTCTTTTTTTTTTCACCTTGATCTTTGCAGGATTGTTTCTCATGCCATTTTTTTTTTTTTTTTTTAGTCACTCCTCACTGGCTGTGCAGTGTTTTGCCTTTTCTTAAGTATATTTTCACAGAAGCAGCAGCAGGCTCAGCTGTGTCCTGTGATAGGGACATCGGAATGCAGCCCCTAACCTCCTCTCACAGAGACCACCTTTGCAGCCTCTCCAGCTACTAAAACCTTGTCACCTAGACCCAATTCAGTAAGGTAGAGGGAAAGAACACAAAGGGATGAAAGACAGATCCACAAATGCAAAAATCTGTTTTGTCTTGTTTCTTACTGTGGTTAACTTTATTTTGTTAGCTGTTTTTTGAAAGACAAACTGAATGTATTGGGAGTAGGATGCAGAGTGTATTTTGGTCTCTAAAAACCATATACAGAGAGATCAAGCTTGTGTTTATAAACTTTAGGAAGTTCATAGAACCATGGAATATCACGAGCTGGAAGGGACCCACAAGGATCACCAAGTCCAACGCCTGGCTCCACACATGACTACCCAAAAATCAGACCATGTGTCTGAGAGCACTGTCCAAACACTTCTTGACCTCCAGCAGGCTCAGTGCCAGGACCACGGCCCTGGGCAGCCTGTCCCAGTGCCCGACCACCCTCTGGGTGCAGAACCTTTCCCTCACACCCAGCCTGACCCTCCCCTGTCCCAGCTCCATGCCGTTCCCTCGGGTCCTGTCGCTGTCCCCAGAGAGCAGAGCTCAGCGCCTGCCCCTCCGCTCCCCTCGTGAGGGAGCTGCAGGCCGCCATGAGGCCTCCCCTCAGCCTGCTCTGCTCTGGGCTGAACAAACCGAGGGACCTCAGCCGCTCCTCATAGGTCTTCCCCTCTAGGCCCTTCACCATCTTCATAGTCCTCCTTTGGACACGCTGTAATAGTTTTATATCCTTTATATACTATGATGGCCAATACTGCACACAGTGCTTGAGGTGACCTGTGCAGAGTTTAGTGGGAAAAGGGTAGATGGAATGGGGTAAAGAGCAGTGCAGATGACCAGTTGTTTTTTTTTTAGCAGTGTGTATAGTGTGTAACATGCTGGAAATAGTTTTATTATACCGAGGAGAGTGTTCTTTGTGTATTTCTCCTTCTCAGCCCTTAAATGACCTCTTTTTTTCTTTTGAACAAGTGAATTTTAAAAGTCTTGCAAGAGTTTATTTCTTCTTCCCTATTACTGAACAGCCCTATCTAGATTCAAGCTACAGTTAAAGTGAAGGTCTTCTCCTGTCACCGAGTTTATATCATCTTTGTCATTATGGGTTATGTCCGTTTTTGACAAGTTGCCTATTTTACGTACTCCCTACTAGAGACAAATATTGTTTGATGAAGCATTTATTTAGTAAATCGTCAGGAACAACATTTATTAAACAGCATGAAATGTTTCAGTACTTTTGTTCCTAGGTGGTAAACTGAAGGCTTTGATTATGGAAGAGCCAACAAGTGCATTTGATTTTCAGCGACTAATAGACATCTCCTAGTTGCCTGGTCTGCTCTGATGTTTGCAGGCTTTTGCTTTTCAGGTTTTAACTATGAGATACCTTTGTGCAGTTTCTGAGGTAGTTTTGCATTCTGCATTGGTCTATATGGGTACTTGAAGTCTGAAGAAAGCTTGGATAGCTCCTCTGAAGCTATAAAATCACCCTGACTGAAGCATGGGTATGATAAAGGGAAAGCTTAACCCTGCACCTTAGAATGTTTAATTTGTAATTTATGTCTCCACTTAATTTTTTCTCGATTTTATGAACTTTGAGTTAGCAATTGATTTTGAAGGCACAAAGATCAGTTGATCCAGAGTTATGATTTATGGGAAATTAAAAAATATGAGGAATTCATGGTAAATAATATGTGAAAATTACATATCACATGCAGTTTTAAAAATAGTGCATTAAAAAAAATCTTTTTTTCCAAAATTATACTTTACTTCATAGCAATGTACTAATACAATTTGCTGAAATGGCATATTTATTTTCTTTTTAGTGGTCATTGACAGCTCTGAAAGCTATAGTATTTTAAAATGGAATTATAACAAGGTTTGTTAATGATGTACTAAAGTTAACCTTATATTTTATTATTTCAGTTGTTCATGGTGGACAATGGAGCAGATGACTGGAGAATAGCCATGACTTATGAGCGTATTTTCTTTATCTGCTTGGAAATACTGGTGTGTGCTATACATCCCATACCTGGGAACTATACATTCACATGGACAGCCCGGCTCGCCTTTTCTTACGCTCCATCCACAACCACAGCTGATGTGGATATTATTTTATCTATACCAATGTTCTTAAGACTGTATCTTATTGCCAGAGTTATGCTTTTGCATAGCAAACTTTTCACTGATGCCTCATCTAGAAGCATTGGAGCATTAAATAAGATAAACTTCAATACCCGTTTTGTTATGAAGACTCTAATGACAATATGTCCAGGAACTGTACTGTTGGTATTTAGTATCTCATTATGGATAATTGCTGCATGGACTGTCCGAGCTTGTGAAAGGTAAGGTTGTTCCATTTGTTTAGCTCTTTCTTTCTTTCTCTCTTTGTATTTTAATCTCTTCTTTTGCTCCCTCAGTTTTGTTTTCAGGAGACCTAAATTCTTAATGGAAAGGAGCTTCTAGGCGTAGGATATTTAAAGTGCTGGTTGGGTTGTAGTCTGTGTCACAGATTGTCAGAAATACTTTACCTTTTAATCTGAAGGAATTGTGAAAAGAGGTTTGTGCTTTACAGGTTACTGTAGCATTACAACTTGATTTCAATGTTTTGCTGTAACTTCAGATACGTTTACTAAACACAGTGAACAGATATGTATAACGTCTCTAACAGTAGTTGCTGATACTTTGCGTTGATATCAGCTTTCATTTATTTGTTTGTGAGTAGGAATTTATTGAGGGTGAGACAGATGAAATAGCAATGTAAAATTCCAATAGAAATGTTTATTTATCCATCTATCTATCTATCTATTTATTTATTTTGGTTTTGAGTTTTATAGACCTGTTTAAGGAAAATAAAAAGAAAATGCAAAAATCTTGTTGGCAAGATCTAGAAGAGGCAGAAGTTACAATAATGTAACTGTTTTTTCTTCACCTAAAAATCAGAAAAAGTACATTTGAGAGTCAGACTTCCATTCAATTCACGTGGTTTTCCAAACTCCGTTCTCTTCAGTATTGGTGCAGAATAAATAGCCATCAATGATGACACCTTGAAAGTGAGTTTCTCAAACACACCTTTACCAAAACAGAAATGAGCTTTTGATTGGATAGGATTGCTTAGGAATATGAGAGGTTAATTCTAAGGAGACAATTATGATGATTCTTTCAGAAAGACTTGATGGATGAATTTCAGCTAACACAGGCTGGAAGACTTTGACATATCTAAGGCATTTCAGCTGCTGGTTGTTGACCATTTTGTTTTTCCTCTTCCTTACCTTGTCTGCCTATTTTGGAAACAGTTTAGGGGAGTTATTTGTGACAGCTAGCTGATTTAAGTCAGCAGTTAAACTGCATGCCAACTGTTATGGCCAGGTTATTTGCAGAAGTTACTCCTTGTGTTTCTTAATTTCTTTAAAAAAAAAAAAAAGCTGATCATCAGAGTAGAGATTATGTTGACATCATCGCTTGTATTGTTAATATTGCCAGAATTGTAGAATGTAGTTTAATACAGTAGATGCTTTATATAGTATGCTTTATATCATGTTATGGGAAGACAAATAATTTAAGCATATTCTAAAAATGCTGGGTTAACAGTGACATATTACAGTTCCAAAATGTTTCACATAGTGGTGGTTGGTGGAGCACTCTAGACATTGAATCAATCTATAATAGTTATATTTTAATAAGCATGTCCTCATTTCAGATGCAGCTGACTTTTGTAAAGCCTCGTTTTGTCTCACATTCTTCACCTCTGTTCCCACAAGTTTCCTTTCAAAAGAACTACTACACAGGAATTCCTGAACATCTACTCAGGAATTTCCCAAATTGTCACTTGTGAAGTGGCTCTGAATAACTTCAGTGTCCATTGCTGTCACTATTTTATATATCACTGGTTTGGTTAGTAACCTGTATTATTATTACAAAGTAGCAATAAAGAGTCTGTGTTAACTTTTTAATAGATGCACATTCAAAATTGACATATAAAATTTGTGCATTTCAGTGAAAATTTCTGAAGAAGAACTGAGGCACTTCTGCATATCTGTGATCCTGGGAATAAGCTTATTTGTGGAGTCAGGGACACTGAACTCAGGGTTGCAAACAAGGCTATTTTTTTTTCAACTCTATACTGAACTAGTAATGGATTTTCCACATTTTAAATTGCAGTTGATATTCTGTGATTGTTGGTATAGTAAGCTGGATAACCACCGACTCCTTAAAAATCACAGAATCACAGAATCATCTAGGTTGGAAGAGACCTCCAAGGTCATCTAGTCCAACCTCTGACCTGACATTAACAAGTCCTCCAGTAAACCATATCACTAAGCTCTACATCTAAACGTCTTTTAAAGACCTCCAGCGATGGTGACTCAAAACAAAACACAACAAAAAACAAGTTAAATATGGAAGAGAGTATTAGATTAATATGTCTCCAGCATAATTACCTTCTGTCAGTGGAATCCAATCAGAGATCATGCTTCTTCAAATTTAACAAAATAATTAATTTTACCTTTCAAAAACACTAAAAAAGCTATGTTTTGGCTTTGGGAATTAGTTATTTGTGTCGCTGATAATAGTTTCACACACAGTTTGTGTGTTTTGCCTCAGATTTTCCCTTGAGGCAGTATTTTTGGCAGTGTTTTGCCAAATTAATGGTACTTGCACTAGCTTCCACTTACTAATTAGTCTGCTGAAAATCTGTACATTCATAGCCCATACAGAAACATAAATAGCACCCCCCCCTCCCCCCCGCAAAAAAACCAAACCAAACCAAACCAAACCAAAACTCTCATGTGAGAACCCCCAGAACCCATATAGGTTTGTTCTATATAGGAAAGTTCTTAGCACTCTGCTGCCTGAAGTTAAACATCCTTTTTTCCATAGCTATAGACAGATATAATAGCTTTTTGTCACAGGAAAGGGCAAATATGGCCACTGAATCCATTCTGTGTAGGGGTTATAGTCCTCAGAGGATGTCTCCTGAGATCTTAATGGCTTTGATTTGCTCCACAGTTGGTTTCCACTAATTAAATACATTTCTTTCACCTGTTCGTAGGTTGATTTTTTTCTCAGTTTTAACTAGAAGGAATCTTGATTTGTTGGAGTAGACTATCTTATGTACTCAAAATGATCCTGAAAATAAGTGTTAGCCTTAGAAGGACTATTTACTATTCTGCTTGATATAATATGTGGCATTTTGATACATTTAGCAGAAATTACAAATTAGTCAGCAATTTGTGGCATCTTTTTTTCATGATGGGGGAATTTACATGAAATTTAATGTTATTAAACAGCTCTCAAAATCACTCCAACACCAAGCTCTTGAGGTAGTACTGTGTAGCAGTTTTATGTAAAGCTTTGCAGTAGTGTTTTCAGTATGTCTGTATTGTGTCCAGGCCACTCAAATCAGAATGAGATGATGGAGATAAGATTTAATAGTCAGATTAAAGTATTAAAATAACGTAATGGAAATTTAAAACTCTCATGCAATTTCCAGTGTCCTTGATGAGGGTGGGGTGGCCTTAGGCAGTGTCCTTACTGTGAGGTTATGAATTCTCAGCAAATGCCCTTGCTACTGAATGAAAGCAAGATTTTGAGACTTGTTCTATTCAAAATTGGATTTTTGTCCGTGCAGGCTGTCCTGCAATTAGGAAGAGAGACTTGGAAGCACTGCATTTCATAGCAAGGAAGGTAACAGGAAGGAGCATCATTATCCATCTCTTCAAGGAGAGCTCTGTGGAGGCAGGTTATGGGTTGAGGCAGATGAGTTCACCGTCCTGTGACGTTCTCAATAAAGGCTTTGCTGCTTTCATGGTCGTCTAACTGATCACTTGACATACGCTGAACTAAGGCAGGACATGTGTCTTTCTCAGTGCCTTAATAGCTGTATTGTTAGCTCCCAGAAGGCTAATTATAGCAAGTGACACTTTGGGTTGATGAGCAAGGTATTTTCCAGCATTGCAGTTTAAGGTCATCCATGAGGGCAGAATGTGGTACAGATAATTATGGTGGACAGCCCTCACATACAGAGTGCAAATGGGTTGCCAGTGCTCCAGAGTAATGTGGCTGAGGGAGTTTGGGAAGAAAAGATGGGGAAAACACTGCAGTCAGAAACTCTTGCTTTTTTTTTTTTTTTGTCTGATTTGAGAGGAAGATTACATTACACAGGTTTGAATATCTACCTTTTCATTGCCAGCATTGGTATATTGCTGTCTGTCATACATGGGTTTCATAATAAAAACCTAAATTTTTTATTAGCCCTAACTCAATAGAAGTTTGTGTTTATAACATCTCTGAGGCACATGATCTGGAACACTTAGGAATATATTACTTTTGTAGATGAATCATGAGCTCTGTAAGCAGGTTTCTTTTTGCAGTCTCTTATACTGATCTTGCTATTGAAATACCACTGAGCATGGTAGTCAGTTGTTTATAGCTGTTAAAATAGAAGTACTTGGTTTCTCAAGAAATTATGTTAATATGCATAGCAATTATCCTTGAGAAGTCTGACAAATTTGCTTCACACTTTTGGAGAAGATGTGTCTCCGCTGTGAGATTTGTGTTATGTTAGGTTACATAGTGTAGTTACAGAGTGTAGATGCTATTGTTGATCTTTTATTTTTTCTGTGCAAAGGAAAAAAGAACCTTGCCTTCTAAATGCATAGATGGCTGTAATGTACCCTGTGTATCAGGGCCACATTTCCCCACATCACACTGTTGTATGTCCAGAACGGCTCCTATCACATGCCCAGAGTTACTGTGGATTTACAGGAGCAGAACTGAGAAGAGAACTGGATTTTCTGCCTCCCCAGAGAGCACAATTTTGACACCATTTTTGATTTTGTTCGTACCTCTCTCCAATGCCTGGCAATGAAGTCACTTAAGATTGAGTGGTTTGTTTAGTCAGCATTTCTTCCTCCCCTATGTATTCTTTCCTTGATTCGACCAAACCAAAATAACAACAAAAAAGAATTCTGTTGGTGTGTGAAGGTGAAATGGTTTTGTGCTCTCAGTTCATTTTTGTTGTCGCCCACAAATACATAATTCTGCCTTAATTCTTGGAAATATGATGCCATCACAAAACTTTCAGTAAGCAGCTAACACATGACAACTGTTAGGCAGATGCTAAGGATTCATTTGATACAAGCAGGTGGATACACCAAGACTTTCAGTTGTAATTCATGCATGAAAAAAAAAAAAAAGTTCTTTGCTCACTAATATCCCCATGATATCTGTTTGGCCTTCTCTGAGATTGAGCACAGCATGTATATTCCCTAAGCCACGCTCCACTGGAAACTGTCTTTAGCAGTCTCCACAATGCCAGTGTAAATATTCTTAGTAGCAGTTTATTTAAGAAATAAAAAAATTATCTTGGGTATTTAAAAATATATATTTTTAGCTCCAAAAGCTCAGAAGCAATGAGGTGGTTTTGTTTGTTTGTTTGTTTTTTTAGCTAATATGTCTAATTATTGACAACAGATAAAATAATGTTTGTATATTGGTGGTACTGTCTGTTAAGCACAGTTCTTTACCTTCTCTTGGCTCACCAAAACTAGAATATGCTACCTGCAGTCAGGTTTCTCCAGTGGTGGTAAAAGTTAACTGTTGAACATTCAACACAACAGTGATCAGATATGGCCCATTATCATCTTGGCATGAATCTGTGCTATAAAAGGTTGAACGATTCTTTGCCTTCTAGTCTTCATTCCTGGTTTTGCAGACTGAGTGTAGTTTAACATTAAATGTTAGGTTACTCTTTTATAGAATTTGCATCTCAAAGCAACTCATAAGTAAATACAGATGTAACTTTATAAAATTATCCTTTTTTTTGTGTTTAAGTGTTATCAATAGACGTCAGATATATTGTTTGATCAAATAATGAAGCCAACAAGAGAATCTATCACAGAAGTATATCAGTGTATGTTTAATATACGTAACACAGACCCAAAAGAGAACAATTGATCTAAATAAAAAAATTGGTTCCCCTGGTGTATCTAGAAGGGTTAATAGCTAAAAGATGTGTTCTTCTACAGCTGCCCAAGGGCAAAATAAAAACAGTTTATATATGTTTAATGGAGGAAACAGAGGCACCTATTCTAATGCATGAAGAATGAAGAGTTTGACTGCCATTCTTTTAAATCTGTGTCTTCCTTTCAGCTGAGATAGTTCTATTTGTGGGATTTATTAATAATTTTAGAAATACCAGTAACAACTTAACTTTTCAGTTTGGATTTATACAATTAGTCTTACGGTTACAGACAGTAAACAATAACTGGTGCGATAAGTCAATGGATTTAGTCATCATCCCTTAACAAAACTGTTTCAAGCCAAGATAGATCAGTGCTTCTCTAGGCCAAAAATAGCAGACCCAACATGGGGAAAGGGAGCACAGAAGGCAAAAAACAAAACAAAAAACAACAAACCAAGAAGATCTTGCTAATTTAAAAAAGATGGTCTTAAGTTATGACTGCTTTATATCTGCATTTCAAGGCCATCTAATTAGAGCAAGAAGACATTTTTTTAGGTTAAATTCCCTTCTATTTGCAAAGGATCTGTACATGCAACAGTTCTATGAGGACAGAATGAAGTGGAAGAGCTCATGCATAGCTCCAAGGTCTCAGAATAATGACGAGCAAAGTGAAAACTGTTTCTCCAAAGGCTGAAGAGGATGAGAATACCTATAAAGGAGAACTTACCAGCTTTCAAGGACAAAACGCGCTTTTTAAATTAATCTGGAAACTGCAAAACCTAACACAGGCAATGGTCTTCTGGCCAAGAAGAATGGTCATTCATGTACCCATTCCAAATCCTTTCTGATGAGAGCAATTTATGGACATTTTTCTGTCATCATTTCGCTACTGGCTCTGAAGATGCATCCTCTGGCCCTTGCATTACATTTTAAAAGCAGCAGTTTTGTTTTTTTTTTCCTCCCCATTTTAACCAACACCTTAAACTATTCAGCATATTCTGCTTCAAAAGGAGCCAAAACTATTTATGGTATCACTTCAAAAAAGCAGTCCTTAGAAAATATGGTCATACTGAAGCAGAAATCAATTTCTTATCACTTGACAATATAATTTGTTGCCCTAGTAACTTAATGTATTTAAAAAAAAAAATACACCCTGAAACGGGGATTTAGGCTTTACAACCAGTTTTCATTAGCTTCCTGATCTGGATATCAGGCCACAGCAAGAAGTTTGCATCACAGTAGTCAGTTCACTGCTAATAAACTGGCAATATGCTGAGTGAACTCTGACTGTAAATGTTAAAACATGCCTCTTATTGGGAATTTACAATTCAGTTATAAAAATCCAAGTCGATAAGTTGAATTATAGGAGATGGCTGGTGTGGGAGGAATTACATAGTTTAAGGAAATTAGTGGTTATATGGAAGTAACATCGGAAGGTACCTTTAAAATATTTTATATGTTCTTTATTTTCTTGTGCTCCCCCTGTTTTTTGTGTTTCAGCCCATTCAAGTTTTTTTTCCTTTAGTTTTTTTTTTTTTTGCCTTGAAAAGTTCAAAATCAGCTATAGTTCTTGCTACAGCTGTTCCCGAGATTGTAGGTGACTTGCAGCAAGTCGGTGATCAGCATTGCAGAGGTGTCATCCCAGCGGCCAGCCGGCACCTGGAAACTGCCTGGGGAAATACCAGCCAGGTGCAGCTCCCCGTATATTCCACGTACAGTTAATCTGTATATGGGGATTACAGCTCACCGGGTGGATCTCTGCTATAGATAAGTGCCATAGCTTTACATATCTATAGGTTATTTTAGTTTACCAGGTAATTTGGTACCATCTTGTTTCTTTTCATCTGGTAAGGCATTTTACTAAGACTGCTTATTTAGAGGATCCCCAACCCTGTTTTCCTCAGTAAAGTTTAGCTGTGTACACAAACCCATAATCCCAATGGAAACCTATGGTATTTAAGTGTGCAACAAAGTTGCAGAGAGCCCTAATTCTGTGTGAAGGCTGGTGCTGCAGACCAGCACCCTTTAAGTGACAAGGTCCCATCACTGCCCTGCTGGATTATAACTGGGATATTGTATCGTGACACCTTGCTGCATGCAGTGTTGGAGTCATACCAATGATTTCTTTTCACAAAAACACCCAGCCTTATAACAATTGGAGTAGGTTTTAAACATTTGTCTTCAGGTAAGTCAGTCTGGAGGAGTGCATTATGATTTATTAAAAAAAAAAACTTATTTGCGGTTTTCCTCCACTGTTATGAGTGGGTTTATATGCATTCCGAGGATCGCAGCGTTCTCGGGTGTGCAGTGCTCCCTAGCAATGACTCTGGGCTTCAGGCTAATGATACATGATTTTCTAATCTTCTATCTCTGCAAGTGGTGGTGTGTGTTATCACCTACACTCGTGCTTCCAAAACCAGTGATGTTATACCAATTCAGAGCTTGTAGGCTGCTCAGTCAAGAATACTCCTGAATTAGAAAATAAAACGTGAATCTACTTGCACTTTTTTTCTCTGAAACACAGGGTTTATCTCAGTGATACCCAGTATTTCTCTTTAAGCTGCATTCTGCGTTAAATGCAGTCCATTGGTACAATCCCCGTGGGTTTCCACAGGAGTGACTCACTGCACCGAGGTATGTTAATGAAAAGCTGAAGCTACTGGCGCAACATGACTTGGACAAGTGCCTCCAACTCTTTACGCTCCTCGGTCAGGTGCTGTCGTGTTTGTGCACTCTGCACAGCACAGTGGTACCTGAGAATAATGCTTCCGTGTACAGTATTGCAGTGCTGATAAACATTATGCTTTCCAGAGTGGGCAAAAGAGAGCTAAACACTCCTGGATATTGCCAGCGTTGAGATGAAGATGAATTTGGGCGCATGTGGGTGCAGCAGTTTAAGCAGACCTGATGGGTTTGGGTGGATGCTGATGGCTTGTGCTGAGAGCGGTGCCCTGCTGGCCGCATCCTCTGCCTGCCGCATAGAGAGGGCAGAGGAGAGCAGATCCGATTCCCAGACATGAGCATTCAGCACCCAGCAGGGCAGATGGCTGTCCCACGTGGCACCGTGCTGCGAAGGTGCACCCTACATGTTCAGTTGGAGTGGCATGGCAATAAGGCAGTGCCTTTGTGCCGTCCTGTCCTTTATGGGATGTGCGACGCAGGCTGTAAGCCTCTCTTCTGACACCAGGAAAAGAGGCTGTCACTGATCACTGGGAAGGTGCAGTGGGGATAAAAAAAATATTTCCAGTGCCCCAGAGTATCAGCGACCTGAACAGGATAAGAGCAGGAAGAGGAAAGGATGGTGTCAGGTTGTGGGGCTACAGCCTGGTCTGGAACCCGATGTGAAACCGGTGGAAGCCAGTGGGCCTCCTTTGACTTCATGGTCCTCGAGGATGGAGCAAAAATGATTGCATCCTGGCTGTGTAATCACGCCAGGTTGTTAGGATAAGCCTCGGATACAAACTTAAGTATGTGTTGTAAGGAATTGTGTACAGGTTTGAAAGCAGGTATTGCAGTGCCATAAGGGGCTGAAAAAAATCTGCAACCATTGTTGCTGTTACTGGTGGTGGTGTGCATGAAATGCAATGTTGTTAATCACCTTGGAGTATCTCTCTCTGCTCCGTGAGAGTGAAGGATGTCTGGTGTTAACATCAGCTGTTTCTGGATGTTGTTGTTTTTTCCATTAATAAATATTTACAAGTAACATTGACTTGTGAAAGACTACTCAGCAAGGTGAAAATAGTAAAAGCTCAAAGTGTGTGCTGTCTTTGATACAATAAAACATATTGTGATACATAAACAAGCAATGACAGAATGATTAAATATGTAATTGTAGGACAGAAGATTTTTATTAATGTTAATGTAATGTAGGCTTCTCTGATAATGATCATGATCACCTAGAAGTGTAAACCAGTGATTCGCTTAATATAAACTGAATGGGATTTATATTACTACATATTGTGGCTATGCCAGGACTGCAGGATTGCGTCCCAGGCATTGGAGTGCAGTAGCTGTATCAGTGTTTATTTCATTTTGGTGGCATAACAAAGTAGAGAGTGATCATGTTAGATAATATTGTTTAAAATCATAAAATTTAGTAGATACAGTTGTAGTCACATAGCATTTGTTTTGTCTTATTGGACAGGTTGCATTAAAATTGTTTTCAGTTGTTTGCAATTTTGGGATGCAAAGCAAAAAGGTTTTAATACCCTAGGAACTGCGAGTTGTGTGGGCTGAACAAATGAGCATACTCTGTCAGAGATTGGGATTTTGCAGAAGATTAGCCTACTAAAAGCTAGTATTTCCAGAGTCTTTGCAATCCAGGGGCTGTCACCTACTGCATCTATGCCTTCAATTTCTTACCTGTAATGCTGTGACCATTCTTTTGGGTAAGATTATTTGGGAATCTTCAGCAGGTGCAGAGACTCCACGAGCAGGGTGTGTGTGATGTGAAAGTGCAAAGCCTGTTACCTGCTGGCGTGCCCAGAAGCTAGCTGGGATGTAGTGCGCTGCTAGACTTGCTGTTTGGGCACTCACCACGCCACCAAGATCCCACAGAGGTACGAGGTGAAAGGCCATCCTCTGTGCACGCAGGGATGGTCCTCCCTGCACTGGTGGTGCCACCTCCCACACTACCACTGCTGTTGGTGGGTGGGTGATCCATGGGCTGGCCTGCCTGACCTGATGGTTTTGCCCTTTAGGACATTATACTTGCCCTTGCTGAGGTTTTTCCTCTTGAATCCTTGAGCTGCAAGGATTCAATCCTTGAGCCACAACCATCCCATTACAACAGCCTGGCCTCTGTCTGTAGCTTGTCTCTGGGCAGGCTTTCTCATAGCTCTTTCTCTCCTCAAACTCCTTTGTGTTTATAAGGATTTAAGAGTGTTTTCAGTTCAATAATTCCACAACAGTGAATTCGTTTTAATTTTAAATTCTCTTTTGGGAGGCTTGTTAAGCCTGATGGAGTTAATGAAAGAATCCTTCACAAAATCCATTTAGTTTAGCACGAGAAATTCCAGAATGGCAGCTGCCACTTCTGACACCAGCTGTTTTGTTTTAACAAGGTACCCCTGTATGGGCAGTGCGTGGTTGCTGGTGCTGATGTTTCGGAATTCAGAGCATCCTACATTGCTAGGTCCTCCAAGAAACAAGAGTCGGCATGTAAATAAAACTTGTCCCTGTCTGATTCATCTTACTTGCTTGATGTTTCAAATGCTTTTTTGAGGGAAGCATTTTTTTATGTTGAATATAATTTGTGTTAACTCATAGAAGTATCTTTGTTAACAACTGTAATCAGATAGGTGACAGCATTGCTAATTGCTGATATCATCAGGAGGCTGTGGTTCCTGCTGGTTAGAGAAGAATTTAGTGATCATGACCCCAGGCACAGCTAGCTTATGCATATCCATTTCAGAACATGTTTTTAATATGTAGAAAACTGAACGTTTGTATCTTATCGCTCAAGCAGAGTATCTGAACTTAGAGTTTATTTCATCTTCGTATCCTCGATGGGATGTTTCTTCCCTAGGATCAGTGGCAGACCAACAAAGCTGCAAGGCACACACTTTGAAAGCACCATGCTTCTGGTCATTGTGCAGTAGAGCAAACAGATAAGTAGAGATTTTAATAAAAACCTCTAAAAGTTTGGGGCCTAGGTGTAAAACCAATGCAACTTCGAGCTGTGGCCCAATAACCTCATGCTCTCATAAGATAAGGCAGCTTGAGCCATGAAGATCTATATTCAGGGATGGGTAGTGATTGAATTACTGGTGCTAAATCATCTAGGAGTAACTGGTTCTTCAATATGTAAGGGTTGTTTTTGAATAAGACTTAAACCAGTGTCTAATTATTGTCTTTAAATTAGGTGATATTTTTTAGAAAAGTGAGAGATAATATTTAATTAAAAAAAAGTAACTTGTCTTTGCTTGCAAAAAGCACTTTGAACCAACAGTGCATTGTGTGTTGTTGTTGTTGTTTTTTCTATTATTTTGTTGCTATTAGTTGTCTCTGGCTGTTGGGGTGTTTTTGAGAAGATTCAAAAGGCATTACTTGCCTAGCTGACTGTGTAAGTGTTAAACAGAAGGAATTGATGTGAAAGGAACAAGACACATTTCAGTCCTCTTGCAGCTTGATGCGGTTTGAGGGGAGGAGTTTGGCTGAATGCATTTGCCTTTTTGTTTTGTCTCCTATGCTGCTTCCAGCTGCCTAGTACGACTCACATAGATGCGAGGTTCAAAGAGGAGATGCTGCTCCCTTGTTGCATCTCAGGAGAAGAGCTTGGAAAGTATTTTGGTTAATATTCTATTGTGTCAGAAGGTTCAATGGCTTTGTTCTGAATTTAGTATTTGGCTACAGTAAATCTGAGGGGGAAGCTTAAACATGGGCTTATGAAACAAAGCATACCAACTGCTGGATTGGTGGCGGTGTGGTGTTAAGAGCACGTGACACACTGGGTGCATGGGAAAATGTGCCATCCATTTGCTGCTTCAGGCTTGCTTCTGGTAGTTGCAGAGAGATGATGTTACTTTCTGACCAGTCTCCTTTAGTCACCGTACTATCTGTTGTTACTGAATATCCTAAATTCATCAGTTGTGAAGTCACTTATTTTGATTGGCTTGACCTGAAAATTATCCGAAATGTTTTCTTTGCAACCTTAGTGTCAATCCAGGGGCTGGACTGCCTATTTCTGGGCATGCTATAGCATATATGGAAAAAGACCTTGCAAATGATTTGCATTAAGTAATAGTCATCTAATGAAAGCAATTCATCTTCTGTATTTCAGAAAGAAGATGCTTTCTGTTCTAATTCCTTGAGTTAAAGGTGATCTCCTCTGTTATTCTATCCTTGGAACAATGCAGTAGATATAACCTGCAAAGCTTCCCACAATCTAAAATCACAGAGATGCAACATTGCCTGAAATTAACCAGTGAGATTTCAGATTAAGTATTCGTGCCCAAATGTCTTTTTCTTTTGACTTTGTTTTTAATCATTCGTCTTTTCAGAAAAGCATCGTACGCCTTCAGACTAATGAGCTGCTAAAATTGTAACCTTGACTGTTTAAACTTCAGTGTTAAATTGCAGTCTTTTACAGTAGATTCTTTCCAAGGTATTCAAAAGAAAATTATATGTTACATTTAGTTAATTTAACACCAAAGACACTTGTCAGCTCTCAGTAATACTTGCAGCATTAATTTTCTCCCTTTCCCAAGCATACCGACATTTAACAAAAGTTGTGCTTGGTAATTCTTGATAATTCTTGCATTTAGAGTGATATTTGCTCAAGCAGTTGCATCTCCTTGCAAGCAGATTGCATCGGAAGCCTCCCTTGTTCTTTGTGTGCTGGGAGGCAGAAGACCTGCTGACGCAATCAGTGTACCACAGCAGGACACTGTTGTCCTTCAGTGATTGTATTTCGGGTGGAAAGGAGTGTGATTTCTCTTAATTTTTGTAAAATGAGGCTTGGCACAGATAATCAGTCAAGAACCAGTTGCTGTGGGTTGATGCTCCAGTGTCTGTTGGAGATGCAACAATCTGTACCAGGAACCACACATTAGAATAGTTCATTTTCATTTCCTTTTGAATGAAAATAAAAAATTTACTCTAAAATAATTTTAGCATGGTTTTAATAAGATCACCTTGTTTGCTTTGCTGTTATTCAGGTAACAGCAGCAGTGCTGTGGGTAGGAATGCAGTGAAGGTTTCAGTAAACCAGCAAAAAAATAAGCTAAGTATATACAAAAAACTTATAAATTCCTAAAAAAAAAAAGAAAAGTATTGAAAATGACATTGGTAAATGCAGTTAATTATATAGAAGACATGTTTATTGAAGAATAAAACAGAGAATCCACCTTAGTTATCTTGCGACCTTGAACAAAGTCACTTAAGCTCTTTGTGTCTCTTCCATGCAGAGAATTATATTTACCATTATTGTTTGGTGTGTCCTTCCACTGGATAACAAAATGATTCAAACTTAGCTAGCATAAAGTCGTATTAAAGTGTGATTGCCATGCTAGAGGTTTTATATTGCTTAAAATCATTGTGCAGGTAGATGCACAACCTAGTTATACCCATTTTGTGGAGGAAGGTTGTCTATGTGAAAATGCAGGAAGTTTAGTTAATCCTGTATGCTTACTTTTTGCTTTCTCATTCTCTGGGGAAAGACAGTCGAAAAACATGGACCATTCTGGGCAGACAGCTTTGTGGCTGTAATTTTGCTCAGTTCATACCTCTATTTTGTCACAGCTCCTGAACGTAAAGGAGGAATTAACTGGATCTGGGTGGAGTGAAGTAAAGCTGTGGATCTGATGTATTTTCCAGAGATTTTTAGTCTGTATGGTGGAGGTCTTTGTCCTCTTTCCTTTTGAGGGACTCAGGACTCAATTTCTTGAATGCAAAAGTTGCAATCTAGAGAAACCCAAGATTATTTTCCCTTAAGGTAAAGATAAAAGATAACTTTTCTCAGATACTTTCTTGAGTTAATATGTCTCGTTTGTATGTTTTTGTAGTGAATGTTTTATAGCTGCAGAAATATGACTTCATTATAAAGTGATCCCAACGCTAGCAGAATGAGACACATGCTTTGAGTTCAGTGTCTAGTCCTCTTCTTCCTCTCCTACAACAAAAAAATTTCTGCTGTGCCTCTCTGGCTTGTTTTTTTCTTTAGTCACAGAACTCTGATAATGGTTATGGTATCTTTGACCTGTACATTGGTCATAATTACTCACTTAAAATGAGGGGCAAAATCCAAAAACATAGGTTGGTTCTTGCTGTTCTTTGTAAGGCTTTCAAATGATAATCTCAGAGACTTTCACGAAGCAGAACTGAAAAACTAGAACACCAGAAAAGCTGTAGCACTGCAGTCATGTTTACGTGGAGCTCTACAAATGCCTTTTATTTTATTTCTTTTTAACTGGATTCAGTTCCTGTTGTATATGTAATGTCTTGCAGAAGGCCAGTTACGCCAAGCAAGTGAAAGGAGGAAGATTATTAGCTCCCCAAGTGCAGCATTCTTCCCTCTAGAGTTAGATCTGCTTGTGCATATACGCTTCTCCATGCTTGTCCCATCTGTGAGCTCGCCTTGTTTCTAGGGCCAAGAGAGCACTGTAAATTTCATGTTCTTTTACTTGCTTGCTCATACTGTCTGTGTTGCAATTTAATGCTAATTATGTTGACTGCCTTTATGAACTGTTTCACAATCTGGGAAAGGAATAATTAGCAACAGGTGAAAGTAAACCTAGTGTTGCTATCAAGCAAGTGAAGCTGTAGACAGCATGCCTGAAGTCATGTGTTCCCATCCCGTACATCCTTAGTTCAGCATGACCCCTGATTTTGTGCTTGCCTGCCTGAATAATGACCGAAGAGTTAAGTATGAAAGTCACATAGATACACATGTACAGTATGATTTGCACAGGAATTGGCAATAGAGGAATCAACAGGCATTACGTAAATTCTGTATTATTAAAAGATTTTTCCAACACATTCAACTTGCAGACTGCCAGATGCATGCTGCAGGTGCAGACAGTGCAAAAGGTAAGTTCAGTACAGGGTGACTTCAGTTGCCACTCAGGCTTTTCCCTCCAGTACAGCACAGAGTGAGAGTATGTAGCTGCTCTTTCTCACTGAAATGTCACCTGCTGGAATTCCTTCAGAGCACAGAATTTTGTTCCTTTCTTCACTGCTTCACCAAAATCAATGGATATGAAAGATCAGAAAGTCTTGAATGAAGGATAAGATATCAAGCAACAAAATGGTCTTGGCAGAAAAGAGCATGACAGGAGGAAGAACTCTCTTATGTGCATGGTATTTAGCGAAAATACTGCAAGATATTTTTCCCTGTTTTTCTCCCTTTTTCATTAGAATACATGCTTATGTTGGCAGAATTGTTGACATTCTCATGAAGTTTGGATGTAAAGAATGGACTTTATGGCTCTGGGCTTGTACTTTATTTATTTATTTATTAATGGAAGGAAATATATCAGTTTCTGCTGTAGAAGACCAAGATATTGAAAAATAGTAATTTGCCTAGTGATAAATGCAATTAGTTCCATGAGAGAAAAACCTCTTCAGAGAGAGCAGTTGGTTTGTCATTTTCCCTGAGAGTTCAGCATCATCTTTGCTGCGCAGTTTGCCTTCCTCCTCATTTCTTTCCGGTTTCACAACGTATACATACAGGAAAAGAAAGGCTCACCTTCACCTATTTCTGCTGTGGTTTGTCATAGAGGAAAGGTACTGGGCTTAGTTTTAGGTGCATAATGATTAATTCTATTTCTAAAAACCTCTATTTCTGAAGTTTTTCTTCAGCAAATTTTCTTCAGATTGTTTAGAAATCAACTGATTTTGTCTGGAAATCTCAAAATAATAATAATAATTAGAAAAAAAGAACCGAAGAACAGAACAGAAACCTCCCAACAGGGGTTTGAGAATAAAACAGTATCAGGGCATCTCCAGAGAAAATACAAAATGCAAAATAAAGGAAAATTTTAGCAGGGTATTAATTGCTACTGAATATACTGAATGATTCACAATAGGGCTCATCAAGAAACTTCCTTTGATTTTCAAAGGTTGATATTTCAGTAATGATACAGCTTTAGCTAGTTCTGTTACAGACATTGAAAAACTCAAACAGATCTTAAAAATAATATTAATTCTTGCTGAATCCACAAATTTCAAACACTGTACTTTCTAAAATTCATGGCTACAAAAAATAAATATATTTGCATGTGTCTTTTGAAATAAGATTACAAAATACAGCATTCAAAAATAAAAGTTTTGCCCCAAGGTTGTTTATGTTACTTCAATTTGTCCCACTTACACTTGTGTATTACAACACTCAATTAACTGAATGTATATTTATAATGGCTTTTTTTTTACTGAACCTTAACTGATAAAAATGATATACTGAACTGAAAGAAAGAGCAGCTTGTGGAGATTTTTTTTGTTTACTTATTTTTTATTTCTATTAGTCAACATATTTGTGGTCTCAGGACTCTCTGGATTACTTCTCGAACTCTGCTTTGAAAGCAGAGCTATTCTTTCCTCAGAGAGTGGTTTGTCTGGGATTGGCACTGGCACATTTCCTTCCCCAGTTCCCCTTCTGAACATTTTAGGCAGTATCTCTGCCCACTAAATTGAAGAGCCATGCTCTCTCTATTTCAAATTTAATTTAAAGTTGGAATAGCTTCAAAAAATATGCTATTAGATGCTTTCAAAACCTGTACCCTTACAGGTACAACAGTGAGATGAAGATGTTGAGGTGAATCAGCATTGCCACCCGTGGTGAAGCCTCTGGCCATTGAGCAGCTAGGGAGCCACTGTTCTTTTTCCTGTACATTGTGGGAAGTCTGATTAATTAGTTCTTCTCTAATAATTTTTTTTGATCCGTGTTGTTTCACTTATGTATACTGAGGCATTTCAAGGGCTACTGTAGTGCTTTGGGACATTCCTCTGTTTTTGGCAAAGTGAAGAGTTCTGTTGTTATGCAACTTCTGGATGTTTAATAAATTTATTCTTAAACATGCAAGTTGTTATAGAGGACTCTAAGTTTGTTGGGTGCGAGTCAGAGTTTTGAGCATCTAGGACTTGACAAATCAAACTGTGAAGAGTGGAGCTGAAAGTTCAGGATGCGAAGACCAACAAAATAATGATAAGCTGTAACAAATATGGTTAACTTGATGTAGGAAATCTCTTAGAGAGGTCTGAGATATTAAAATCTGTGTTTTCATTTCCAAAAAATGAGGCAGAAAATGGTATGGCAACAGAGTGTTTTGTACTACTGTTGTTCATCTCTGTTGCAGAGCTGTACTTAGCGTTGAATAATGTGGCAGTGTGTTTTTGTGAAGGCCACGAAGCAGCATGTAACCCTGGCGTTCCAGAGTGCATGGCAATGCCTATGCCGGAGATCACGAATCAAGGCTGTTCCAGACCTTACCACGAGTATCGGTGCCTATTGCTTCTCTTGATCCAGCAGCTAACAATAACCATTACAATCTGAGTTTGCCTCTTAATGCTTGAGGGATATGAAGCATGCTGCTTCTCATTGCAGTCTGGGCGTGCATATAGGGGTTGTCATAGGCTAAGGAGTTAAGCCTTTAAAATCTGAAGGCAGCTCTGTGGAAAATAACAGAACTGGGTTTTCTTCTGCTGAATACAGAATGACACCGAATGTAAATTCCAACAGAGCTGTCAAGAACTGAATCCCTGACCCTGCTCCATAGCAAACAGAAGCTACATCTATCTAAATAAACACAAAGATTGTCTGAATATAATAAAACATACCAGTCCAAATAATTCACTGGGCAAAATTTTGAACAAAGAATAGGTAATGTAAGTTTTCTGAAATGGGAATAGTCAGTTGTAACCTTAATGATAGCTGCTGCTGTTAGTGCCAGCTTTCATCTCTGAGAAAGTTTGTACTCATCTTACTTTCTTTTGTATTTCTTTGGGGCATATTTTATTTACATGTTCCTGTTTAGATACAGTGAACCTGATGCTTTTTCCCCTGCCTTTTATTTACATTATTGTGAAAAACAGCAGTTCTAACACTTGTGTTTAATCTTGTATTTCCCATGTTACCAGTGGATCATGTGACCCATGGTTGGGGGAATGTTATTTTGGCTTTTCAATAACAGCAAAAAATAATATTTTGAGTTTATGTGTTTGTTTTTTAACTGAGTTTGAGCGGGTCTGTTTTAACTGTCTTTTTCCTGTTTGAGACAGATCTTATAAGATTCCCAAATTATACTTTTAAAGAAATGTAAGTTGGATGCAGAACATAATTAGTCCTGTCAGACTGACCTTAGATCTTAATAACTTAGTAGCAGAAAACCTTTTGAACTTGCAAAACTCGCTTATCTGTTCTTGCTCATTTGGACATCCATGTTGGAGAGACCTTCATCTACCATTTTTCCTAACTTTTTCACAGAACCACAGAATCACAAAATGGTTTGGGTCAGAAGGGGCCTTCAAGACCACCCAGTTCCAACCCCCTGCCATGGGCAGGGACACCTCCCACCAGACCGGGTTGCCCAGGGCCCCATCTAACCTGGGTGCAGCCTTTAAGCCAATTCCTTGTCCTCTGAATGGTCCACCCTTACAGTCCATCTCTCTCCAGTTTGAAGACCAGGATGTCATGTGGGACCAAGTCAAAGGCCTTACAGAAGTCCAGATAGATGACATTGGTTGATCTTCCCTTGTCAGCTGATACAGTCACTCCATCATAGAAAGCCACCAGATTGGCCAGGCACAATTTGCCCTTGGATAAACCATGCTGGCTGTCTTGAATCACCTCCTTGTCCCGCATGTGCCTTGGCATTGCTTCCAGGAGGATCTGGTCCATGATCATCCCAGGCACAGAGGTGAGGCTCACTGGTCTGTAGTTCCCTGGGTCCTCCTTTCTACCCTTTTTAAAAATGGGAGTGATGCTTGCCTTTTTCCAATCACCAGGGACTTCACCTGACTGCCAGAACTTTTCAAATCTTATGGAGAGAAGATTGGCAACTACACCAGCCAGTTCCCTCAGGACCCTGGGATTCATGTCATCAGGCTCCATAGACCTGTACCTGTTTAGATTTATCAGCTGGTCTTGAACCTGCTCTTCGCTTACAGTGGGGGGGGGGGCTTTGCTCCCCCTGCCCTCATGTTCAGGTTCAGGGAAATGAGTGATGTGGGAAGCCTAAGGGCCAGGCTACACCATTCATTTTTCTCTTTCATGCCTGGCACAGAAGCAGCTATTTCTGCTCTTCAGTCCTGTTCTCGGTGACCTGGTCCCTAGGGCCATTTGCGTGCTGGACATGCCAGAATCCGTGTGAGGGTGAGGACCTGCAGGCTTCTGCCCACAACCCCTGCGAGCGGAATCGGGGACATGGGCCTGGATCTCGCTCTGCTGAAGGTGTGGGGTGTGACATGGCCTCAGGCTCAGCCAGAAACCTGGAAGGACATCCCAGACTTGTACGTGGCACTATGCCACGTGGTGGGCCTCCTCTGCTTAGCTCTGGCTTGCTTGTTCCAGCTTCCTGTCTTCTGTGAGGGACTGAAGCCCTGCCTGCAATGCTGGGTGGTAAGGATGGTACTTGCCATGCTGCAGCCCTGCCAGGAGGTACAATTGTAACTGACATCCGCTTTTACAGACACATATCTATATTGTTCATTTTTAGCATTACTTTTGCTCTAAATCAGATAATCACAAAGAGATTAACAGATCCATCATACCTGCTAATAGGCATAACTTCTTCCTAATCCCTGATACTTAGTGTTTGCCTTGTGCTATGAAACTTCAACATGAGTATCTTGTATACATTTTTATCTTGTTACTGTAATCTTGGTTGTTCTTGTTACGCACATAACCCAATTCAGCTTTGAGTCCTCCTGAAATCTAGATCTCCCATCGTACTGAGAAAATACCACGTGTATATAATACCACGTACATAATGCTACCTCCTTTTATCTCTGTTTAGCCTGTTTCTCCCTTCTTCAATGACTCAGCTTAGGAATTCTGTTTTCCAAATAGTATACAGCTTTTGTGAAAAAGATCTTTTCAGTAGCTTTGTTCAAAGAAAAAGAATACCCTCGGTGCTGGTATTTCCACTGAATAATTTTGGCAGGTGGATGTTAAAATGTGTTACAGCTAAACATGTAAAATTTTTATTTATTTTCCTGTCACTTTCATTAATTTCTTTAATTATATAGAATTTCTGTAATTCTTCTAATTTAAAACTGGTAAAAATGCTGCAGTTTTGACGCAGGCAAGAAATATTAAAATCAACAAGCATGGGGCAAATACAGTATCACGTGCTTTTTAATATGTTTAAGACTGTTTATATAGCTCATGGTTATATGCCAAATTGATTAGGTATTGTAACTATCATTAATGTGTATTTTCACTAGTAAACCACACTATGCTATTTATCTAAAAACAAATGGAGTTCTTTATGCTGCATTGGACTAGTAAGCAGAAATGGACGGACAAAATAATATGTCCAAGAAAGGAATGGCAGACTCTGGGTGGTGATTATTACTTTTATTTGGCCAGTGATGGAGTCTAAGGAAGCACTGAAATTGTGCTTTCTAAGATTAAGAATGCTAAATCTCCAGTAAAACTTCCAGTAAATTAGACCAAAAGAAAGAAAAAAAAAAAGTCTGAAAGATCATTTTGGCTCTTACTAGTATTTTTGTTCAGTCAGTCAGCAGTATAGACACTGAAGAAATGTACCAAGAGGTGGAAGGAAAGTGGAGGCTGTTTATAAGTTGCTGCAGGAGTATGGGTGCTGCTTCTCAGAGTGGATACAGCTGGATGACTCCAGGAAGTGTTTCTCTGTTGTTTTGTTTTTATTTTTTGTTTTGTTCTGCTCTTTTTTTCTTAAAAGAAACCCTGCTGCAGACATGCTGAATGTAGAGCCAGCAGAGCTCATTCAGATCTTCAGGAGGTAACTGGAGATCTGACTGGTTTAACACTTATGGTGTAGCTTTCCAGGATCTTTAGTTTGTTATTTTACTGAATCACAATGAGCATACTGGAAGTAAATATATGTTATTACCTAAGTCTAAATCCCCAAATGAGCATTTCATTTCATTATTATGTTTCGAAATGTTGAAGAGGAAAAACATCAAATTTTCTTTTTAGTTTAATTAGCTTAGCAATTTTATTAGGATGTTTCTTGATAAACATAATCATACTAGTAACAGCGGGGCTTTCTTGGCATCCAAAACGTGAGGCGAAGACAATGGCAGAGTAAGAACTCTGAAATCAATAAGCATGGGAACACTAGCTGGCAACATTTTAGGGGATGATCAGCAGAAACTCAGACAAACACATACACAAAAACATAGAAATCTTGGCCCCACTGAAGTGAATAGGAGTTTTGCTGCTGACCTTAAGAGAGAGAAAATTTGACCTCAGTTATGCCACTGCAGGAGGGATGAGGGGACAGAAAAAAAAAAAAGCAAAAAAAAAAAAGCTTGAAATTGCTGAGAAGTGGGAGAATGAATTTGATTATATTGGAAAAAAAAAAGTGGGGTGTGTGTGTTTCATAAGTGGGGCAAAGGAAAAGTTTTTGAACAAACTATTTTTAAAGTTTCTTAGTAAACATATTTATTTTCATATAGTCCAAGACCTGAAGCAGTAGTTCTCACTTTACTCCCAGTGGTTCCTATTTGTGCACAGATACTGAGCACTCCTATCTATGCCACTGTTCATCTTAGTGGATTGCTGTCTCTCACAAATTTACAGGTTTTCCAGTTTCCCAGTACTTATAGAATTGGTTCAGCAGCTTCTCTTCATGCTTTTACACATTTATTTAAAGCAGGTCAAAAAGAAAATGGACGTAATACTTGCAGGCAACTTCAGTTCCTTTGGTATATTCACATTATGCTTGCAGCCAAATGGCTTCTCTTGGAAAAATGTATGCTGTTTACATCTCCCAAGGCTGTAGACAGGTATACTGATTCAGTAGAGCATCAGCTCTTTACAGCTCTGAGAAAAGAAGGCAAGAACTTTGCCAGCGGTAGTCAAATAAAAGTTTGGTGCCTTTTGAAAAAAAATGGCAATTAGCCTTCACTTCTTTACCCCTTGTCCAAGCTGATATCTGAAAGCAGTTAAGGATTTAAATCCTTATGTATGTTTCCACACCTGTGTCTAAAGCGCAATTTATATTCAAGAATAATGATAAACTTTCTTAAACCATGCAGTTTCACCGTTCTGTTTTTGTTTTGACTTCTCACTGTCCCATCATTTGTTTTAATTTTATTGTTTCTGTCCATCTAAGTTAATATAACACATATGCTACTTATGTAATTACACTTAACATTTCACTGTTGTATTTATTAGTTTTCCATAAATGGCCCACAAATATTCTTAAAAGAAAAATAGTTAGCATGTTAACCCCTGTAGAAGCAACTCAGACTGATTGATCACAGTGATTGCTTATGGTTGGCTTCAGAACTGCTACTATTGTAAATCTGTCTGTGAAATCCAGGCATTTGCCATAGTGTTTTGCATTTCTGTGGAACAGCTTTATGACAAGAACATTTTTGCTGCTGTGCATAAATATTTGGAGGATGTCAAGAGATGTGTTAGAGAATAGAACAGTTGTGACATCCACTTTTCAGCCTTTCTGATCCTAAACTTGTGAAGGTAGGCAACATTTCTTTCACTGACTTCATTAGTCAAGGAGTTGGTGCTCCTGTTTCTTCTAAAAGCAGTTATGGTTTTCTTTTTGTCTTTCTTTAAAGCAGGAGGAAATGGGAAGTAATAAAAAGACCTATTATCACCATTGTATTATCAGAAAAAAAAAAAAAGAAAAAAAAAACAACCTGCCAGTAGCTACTGTTGAAGAAAGACTAAAAAGGCACTTGGTAACAGAATGGCCCGGTGCTGTGGGAGAGCTGTAATAGCTAGTTAGATCAATCAGTGTCTCTGCTGAGTCTTGACAAATTTCTGATTTAATGGGCTGAGCGTGTTTCCATAATTAGTCTAAAAGTTTTTAAGGTTTGACAAGACCAAACTCTGCCCAGATTGGCTTTGTACTGCAAGCTTGGGATTCCTTTAGGTCACTATAAAAGCAGACTATTTTGTCCCTAGAAAAATGGTCACCTTTTCAATTTTTTTTAGTTCTTTCATTGACTTGTTAAAGAAAACACAACCAAAGAGTGCAAAATTATCAGAGGCTGGCTGTGGAGGCCAAGTAAACTGAAGCAAATCTGCTAAGCACCAATTAATATGCTGGTGGTTAACTTACATGTTATATTTAATTTCTTGTTACTCATTACTTCCTAAGATGAACATGACTTAGATGTCAAGATATTATTGTGTGACAACTGCCATGTAGCTAAAAAGCAGATGTTTTATCAGTCAGATGAAACGTTATCAAATAGACACATAATTCTGCAGGAAAGCGGTAATGAAAATCACAAATCTGATAGTGAAACCAGAAGAAAAGGACTGCTGTTTGATACAGATTCTGGAATACCGCTTTGACAACCCAAACAGTCGAGTAGTATATTTATGCCTTCCTGAGATGAATGGTAAAAGTCCAACTCAGTTTGGCTTGGGAAGGAATCAAATCATTATATTTTTGCACATATCTAATCATTCAGCTAATTTTGGCTGAATTTAGAGTTGTGTCAGGACTAATACATGCTGGTTGGTGAGAACTGACTGGTGGCATTTCACAGGATGAGGGTTTGTCTTGTAGAGCAGCAAGTTGTAGCTGTAGTACCACCTGCCTGTGAGCACATTCCTTACTGGAGAAGGAAGGAAAAAGTGATAAGTAAGACCTATGCTTGTGTGACTTCAGCCAAGGATTTCCCTACCTCAGGGGAATACACAGCTTTTCTAAATGACCCTTTATTCTGCTGCTGTATGAGGCTGGATGTGATCCAGGACATCAAACTGTATATAGCTGTAGTTTTAATACAATTGAATACTAGCCCTTATCTTCTAATTTAAATGGCTCACCATGTTTCTAGTCCAAGTTTTTATTGACTAAGAATAGTGGATTTTAGATAATGAAATATTTTGTAGTGATTCAAATAAAAAAGACAAAACCAGAAGCTTTATGAAATATGAGAATCTTTATCTAACTAAAGATTAATCCCTAAAAGCTTAAGTTTTAGAATGTGGTTAGTAATGACTGGATTTTCCTTTAGTTGGAACTTAATCTCTGAAAGGAACTATTTCTTTTTCTTATTTTCTTCCTGAGTTTTTCATAGCACTCAGACACAGAGTGAATGGATAGTTTAGGAAAACTGTAGTTGCAGTCTGGAGTCTGTTACATCCAACCTGTCTTTCACGATCCAGATGGAATGAGGAAATGCTGGCAGAGGTTGATGACTGCTGACAGTGAGTGAGACGGCTTTGTTCCAGCTGTTAGTGTGGATTTCTCCTCAACGCAATGTCCCTGACCTCGGCTCTGCTGGAGGCAGTCTCGATAGTGAGTGAAGAACACAATGATGTGGATGACTTGTTTCAGGCCATCCGGTGGCTTGAGTGCCACGCAGTAGAGGTGCATTGATAGATAAACATGGGAAAGGTTAATTTCTGCTCTGTTCGTTTTACTGTTCCCTCCGTGAAAGAAGAAGTTCAGCCTTTCCAGCTGTGGTAACTTTGAAAACAAGTCAGAAGGGTGATGAGTAGCTGTCTGCCCTCCTCCTCAAAATGAAGCAGTTCAAATGCCCCCCACACTCCTTTTCGGTGCTTCTCACGGCTGTACGAATGTGACATTGCAATTTCTTCTTTTTTAAGAAAGTGCTCTTCATGTTTTGATGTATTTTGGTGATAATTTGATGGTGGACAGAGTATAGCCAATATCTAAGCTTGTAGGTGCTGTTGTTTCTCCCACTCAACTGAGAAGGGAGACTCTGGGCTTGGCTAGTTCAGGCCGGGATCCCAAGTGGCCCTGTTGTGTGATGACATGGCATAGCACTTGACAGTATATTCCCATCATTTTACCAAAAATGAGGGGTTTATGCACATACCAGAATGGTTTATCACAAAGACTCACAAATCACAAGACACGTTACAAAACAAAACAACACAACAGAATCACAGAATCGTCTACGTTGGAAGAGACCTCCAAGATCACCGAGTCCAACCTCTGACCTAACACTAACAAGTCCTTCACTAAACCATATCACTAAGCTCGACATCTAAACGTCTTTTAAAGACCTCCAGGGATGGTGGCTCAACCACCTCCCTGGGCAGCCCATTCCAATGCCTAACAACCCTTTCAGTAAAGAAGTTCTTCCTAATATCCAACCTAAACCTCCCCTGGCACAACTTTAGCCCATTCCCCCATGTCCTGTCACCAGGCACATGGGAGAATAGACCAACCCTTACCTTGCTACAGTCTTCTATAAGGTACCTATAGAGAGTGATAAGGTCACCCCTGAGCCTCCTCTTCTCCAGGCTGAACAATCCCAGCTCCCTCAGCCGCTCCTCGTGAGACTTGTTCTCCAGACCCCTCACCAGCTTCGTTGCCCTTCTCTGGACTTGCTCGAGCACCTCGATGTCCTTCTTGTAGCGAGGGGCCCAAAACTGAACACAGTACTCAAGGTGCGGCCTCACCAGAGCCGAGTACAGGGGGACAATCACCTCCTTAAGACCTGCTGGCCACACTGCTTCTTATGCAAGCCAGGATACTGTTGGCCTTCTTGGCCACCTGAGCACACTGCTGGCTCATATTCAGCTGCCTATCAACCAGTACTCCCAGGTCCTTCTCTGCCAGGCAGCTTTCCAACCACTCATCTCCCAGCCTGTAGCTCTGCTTGGGGTTGTTGTGCCCCAGGTGCAGGACCCGGCACTTGGCCTTGTTGAACTTCATGCAGTTGACCTCAGCCCATCGGTCCAGCCTATCCAGATCCTCCTGCAGAGCCTTCCTACCCTCGAGCAGGTCGACACACGCACCTAACTTGGTGTCATCTGCAAACTTACTGAGGGTGCACTCGATCCCCTCATCCAGATCATCGATAAAGATATTAAAGAGGATATTAGAGACAATAAAGACAACAGAAAAATACAAAACCTGTCCGCCTTCCTGTACATCTGGCATAGAAGCCATGGGATTATTGGGACAGTAACCCTCCTTTTACTGGTGGATTTTTAACGTGAGAAGCCCCTCTTTCAACTTTCCCTATAAAGTCATGAGAGAATAAGTATTTTTGTTGTTGTTGTTTTTGAAAGATGTGATTGGGTTCTCATTGGCATGGTTTGCCACGCTTGAGCAGTTGAGCGCATACAGGGCATACAATGTATTCTTTGTGTGTTGGTCTCAATAGAGTCATAAATATTGATGATGATTTTTAAATAGTGTGCATTGTTTGACCACTGAACTATAACCTCAAAACCACAACTAGGTGAGAGAGGTTTTTGTATTCTTTATGTGAAACAGGTGTTTATTTCACAGACTTACTGAGTTGTATTTGAATGTTCTGTTTTCTGTCACATCAACATTTCTACAAGTATCACAATGTAGGGCTGAAAATTTAAAGGATGTAACAGTTTGGACAAAATATAGGAAAAACGAAGGGCATTGCACTGTATTTTTATCTTTGTAGTTAAACTGTGTTTTGTCTGAAGTACAGAAATGACCAGGTTCAAAACCCAAAGATGAGCATTAAGGAAATGTCTTATAAATATTTATATAAGCATTTATTATTAGTTAAGTAACTTGCTAGCTTTATACTGTGTGTTGTAGCTTTAGGTCACTTCTCTGAAGCTTGTCCAAAGCCTCTGGTCATATCACATATGTGATACTGTGTAGAGAACTGCATGATGTGCAGGCTCTCTTTTTGCCTCCTGAATGGGATAAATATGTCTCTGTCTCTCTGCATCCATATATTTCATAGACATTAGCTATTTCATACCTAAGTCTGTTAAGTGAAAACTAAAATCTGTAACATCTGGCATCTGCAGTGCAGGCTGGAAAAAAACAACAAAACAAAACAAAAAAGCAAACAAACAAAAAACCACAATGTCAGATCTCTTTTTGTTGTGCAGAACTTCATGGTGATGAGTTAGATCAAGTTTGCTGTTGTGCTGTTGTTACTACCGTTGCTGTTGTTGTGACTATCCGTATTTCTATCACTCTCATCCTTAGATCTCCTTAGATCTCCAAATGTGGATAATTCCTGCATTGCTCTAGATGCAGAACAAAAAATCTTCAAAAGCTTGCATGAAGTGTGTGAGAAGGACAACACTGATGCCAACAGAGAGAAGGGTACAGGCAAACAGTGGAACAGAGTGTTTTGGAGACATTGCTGTAGTCTGTCAAGCAGAATTTTCGGGTTATTGTTACCATCCGGGCAGAGGTGGGAATTTAAGAAAAGAATGGAGGCATTTTGCAGATAGTTAGAGCAAATATCTTGCAAGAGAGAGAATACGGGATTTTCCTGAGCTTGCTTTCTGCCCACTCAGCATTCCTGTCTGCTCCAGCATTAAGGGTGAGGTCCAGGAAGGAGGATGACTGAAGCAGTTATTTTGGTGGTCAAAAGCAGGTTGTTTACAGAACTAATTCTCTGGCGGTACTCTGTGACCTGCTGTTTTGGAGAATGAATAAAATAATACTTGTGAAGATCCAGCAGCATGCATAACCAACCTGAGGCTTCGCAGTAGCTGCAGGGGTTATTGCAACCTTGAGGCTGCAGTAGCTGTCACAGACAGCTGCAGAGCTGCTCTGAACAGGGAGCAAGATTCCATCTACGTTAGGCTGCGTTTTCCCCTGCAAGCTGAGTGTTGACAAGAGTTTTTATTCCTAAAATGTGTCATTATGGCTTCCCAGTTGATTAGCTGTACCTGTCATGTGAGGACTAGCTTATTCATCAGAACTTGTTTTCTTTGAAGGAGAAAATGAATGTATTCCATTAGAATATTAAAACTAGGACAACAAATGGCACATCAGGAAATTACATTTAATTAGCTGACTTAGCACTGAATAGAGGTTTTCTTATATTTATGGTGAGGATCTTGTAATGATGAGGAATACAATACTATTTATCTTGAACGTGCTGAAGGAGAGGGAAGATACTAGGTTTTCTAATAAAGCATTACACAGTAGTTCATTATTAGATTCCTGATCACAGACTTACTTGTTTGGCAAAGGAGATGGAGTTTTGCTCTGATTTCTGCTTGCCCATACAACCTTTTCTGACTTCCTTATATGCCTCAGCCTGCAACAGACTGATGTCTTATGCCACTGCAGAGGATTATCAGGACTGGTACACCTGATGAAGAAGTTCTGTTAAAAAACTTTGTATCCTGGTATATTACAGTTTCTGCTATTTTTCTGCTATTTTATATTAGTAACAGAATACTAAAATATAAAATTTCCAGAAAATCTGTACTACTTGTGCTATTGTTTTGTCTTCAGTTTCTTTACTACTGATGCCTTTGTATTTGAGTTTTATTTAGTTCTTTATAGCTGCTTTTAAAAATAATTAACCGTAGGATACAGAAATGGCTGTATGAGCAGTTACTGAGATTTTTTTCTTACGGAGTAAAAAAATAACAGAAATTTGCATGGTAAAGAATTTGTTTTCTTTTTCTTTCCAGGTACCACGATCAACAGGATGTTACTAGCAACTTCCTTGGAGCAATGTGGTTGATTTCAATAACTTTTCTATCCATTGGATATGGTGACATGGTACCTAATACATACTGTGGGAAAGGAGTCTGTTTACTCACTGGAATCATGGTGAGTGTTTCTGACTTTATTCATTGGATGTGAGATTGTTAGCCGCAATTAATCCCCAAACTTGTGGTGGTCGTAAAGAAATATTAATTTGCTAGCCTGTGTAGGATATAGACTTACTTGCACCATTCCCATGGCCCTTCATTCCATGGTAATGAAATAGAGGGTTTTCTTCCTCTTGAGGTAAAACTTAATAGCTGTGTAATGAAATACAGGGAAACAAATTCCACCCTGACATAATTTTCAGCTTCAAAATCTTAAGAGTCTTCCATTACATTTTAAAGCATCACATCTTCTCAGTTATCTTTGGACATTTGTAATTGGACTACTAGTAATAATGAATCTACATTTCTGACTTTTGCTTCTTAAAATTAAGTTAGTCACAAACATAGAAACACAATGGCTGCTAGTCTGCTAAAGCATTTTGCTTGTACGTAGTTTTATTTGTTATAAGTCTAATATATTATACATAGTATTCCATTGCTTTAAGTGGACCTATCTAGTGCAACTTTCACAGTACGAGTTTTTGTTAACAGTAATACAGTGCAGCAATTGTTGGTCCATGCACATTCAATATATATTTATTAGCTGTTCTGAATGCGTGTTTTAAATTTTTTCAGTATTGCACCATTTGGTCAAAGTTAGGCAGGAAGTAGGATGATACATTATAATGTCTAGGAAATTTATGCACAGCTATAGTAAATCAGAAGAAGCCCATGACTGTGCCACTTTTATTTATATTGACTCCTGTATAAATATCCCTGTGAATGAGATAAGCATCATATATGCCATATATGACAGTGAAATGTGTACATGTTTCTGAAATCTTGCCATTGATGATAAGCGATGCAGCTCCAGTATTTACCTTCTGTTAAAACAGGTATATTGGGATTATGGCTGACAACAAATGGTAGCAAACAGTTTTCCCTTTTAAACAGGTGTTTGGCAAATTTGTTGTTTGTAAGAGTGTATTTTATGTCCAAAGAGTAAAATAGGTTAAGGTGTTTTGTAATGTTTTACAGTTTTTCCTGTTGTTTTTTTTTTTTTTTTTAACATGTTACAGGCTTCAGGTCATTGACCTTTCGAAAGAAAGATTTCCAGTGCATTTTGCTGGTGGTGGCAAATGCTTATCTCTTTAAAAACAGAGTTTGAATTTAGTTGGAAGGTACAGGCTGAAAGCAGAGGAATGACTCAGGCGGCTTTTATAAAGGCTGTTGACTAAGCTCAAATCTGCCATCTTCTGGAGTATTTGCTTTTGTTCCTCATTCTGAGCTGCATTTTGATGCCAGAGAGAATAAAAAGTGGTCATAAGTTCATTAGGAAAAAAGGAGGACAAGCAGTATACATTGCCAAAGGGATATGCAGAATGGGGGCAGAGCCCTGTCATAATGCTTTTCTTCTTCCCAAGCAGTGTTTAGGAATAAGAAGAAAATACTTCAAGATGCAGGAATCAGATCATTATTCATCCTCATTATGATCTCTGACTAGGCTTTCTGAACAGCAGCAGCTAAATTCTAGGTTAACTCGCATTGAGTATGCACTCATATTCAACTCAAGTTCTGCACTATTTGCATTTCAGTATAAAAAAAGTACAGTAACAGAAATCATAGGAGCTTCAACACTCTGCAAAAGTGCAGTGACAATAGTAGTATTGATACTAATCATCCACGAGTTTCACACTGCTATTAAGTTTATGCTAGTGTAAATGATAGCAGCATCCAAACAATAATTTTGATAGCTGTAGGTACACTTTTGATTTTATGATGATGATGGTGATGAAAACAAGGTAAAAATAAAATCACAAAAACAGACTATAGATTATTGCAGATGTTATCCTACACACCTGTGAATGAACCAGATAGAAGATGAAATTTTAGGATGCATTTGTCATTTTGCTTTTGACAACACCATTTGGATTCAGATGTAAAATAATTTATTGCAGTTGTTTCCATTGCTTGGGAGCAAAAATGAAGTCCTGGTTACTGTGTATTGTTTACACACAAGACATTTCTTTTTCACAACAGAAATAAGATTTATTCCTTTGAAATTAAGCTTGTACAATGTACACATTATACCTCCTATCTTTTATTGTTTTTTTTGTGATTAAATATTCTGCAGATACTTTGGAAGCACTAAGGCTTTTGTAGGCAGCAGTAGTAGACTATGGACGAGGTAGACTATAAATCAGATAGTAAACACATCCTCTGCTGTCTATGCATTAGATAGGCCTGCAAGAGAATGACGTATGGATAGAAATATAAGCGCCATGTTCCAGATGTTCTACCACAACAGGATATAGAAGAGATGGGGAGACCTATACCATCCATCTTCACCATGCCATGCAACTTGCAGGATTATTTCTACCCACTGAATATGCAGTGGTTATCGCTAAATATGCACACTGAATATGCAGTAGTACCCAAGTGGACCTCTCAGATCCTAGTCAGCAGGCTGAGCTCAACTACAGTTGGAGCAGTTGTGCTGGTACTGAGTTGAATGGCTTATAAACAGACAGCATTTTCACCCGCTTAATGGCTTTATGGAGTCAGGGCTTTGGAGTGGTTTGCCAACTTTTCCTTACTTTGTGAGGATTATAGTGAAGATAGCAAAAATTTGGAGAAGGGAAGTAGAAATAGATAGAAGTTAAAGGGGCAAATGGGAGAAGATATTGGAAGATGTGTAACTGTTGACTGTAAGATGGGAAGAATTGTAATGAATGAATTACCTATTGAAGTCGTATGAAGAATACAGAGAAAGTTGAGTAGTTCTTGGTCTTGTGTGAGAGCAGGGGGTCTATTAGTCGCTGTTAAGAATCATTACAGTTGGAAAAAGCAAAATTGCCTCTTTCTGATGCATTGTAGTAATTCCATGCAATCTGTGCCACAATGACTAGCAAATAACTATTTTTAGATAATTTTTACAGGCCTTTGTATTTTTTTTTAATTTATGCAAGACGAAATAATAGCGATCCATTCTTATGACTGCAAATAAAAGGATCTGCTTCAAGGTTTGAGAAGGAATTTTCCTTTTCTGTTGAGCGTTATGTTGTGAGCTTGTGCATTGATTGTGTGATGCAGAGATAAGGGTGCAGAATTTTCCTAACGGGCTAGCTGCCAGCCGTTAGAAGACATGAAGAACTTAGTAGGTCAAACCAATTTTGCCACAATAAAATGGATAAGTTGCAATTGTCCTGTCACAGGATGCACAGAGTGGTTGGCTACAGGTTGGATGAAGATTGCTTTAGATGAAATAGCTGTTCTTTCAGAGGCTTGGTCATGCTGTTGCCAAAATTGCAGCATTAAATGGTTCAGTTATTGAAGAGAACTCTGAAGAGATCATTAAGATCATAAAAGAAATAAGTTGTGAAGATTTTCTTAAACTTATATCATAGAGGTGGGCAAGATTAAATGTTTCATCTAGAAAGTAGCATCTTCCAACCATTGTATGTGAACTCCATTTGTATAGCTGAAGAATTCTAATCTGAGTAGTCACAATATAGTCAGTGTGTACTATCTGCCCCTAGGGATGCCAGTTTTTATAAGTTTTAAATGGTGAATTAAAAATGAATTAGACCCCATTTTAAAACATCTCATGCTGCAACTTTTAATGTACATGTGGAAATTTGCATTTAGTTTAAAAGAATTGCAATTCCTATCCTACATGTGCCAAAAAAATCAAGAGGATTAGGTGTTTCTGAGAAAAGGGGACTCTTATCTATGGTTAAGTTGTCTTGTTTGTGCATGCAGTTTTATATCAGACTCACACAGTTCTTATCAACATAGGGCTGCCTATGTCAGGAACGTGGCATCTAGAATAATGTCATTTTTAATTGTGATTTTTATTGGTAGCAAAATCTGAATTGTAACATCTTTGAAGTTTAATACTTTCTAGATTGAAAAAAAAAGATGAGATTCTAACTGTCTTGTTAACATTGGCTACATTGGCTGCTGAAAGTAAAGAAAAAGAAGTTAAACAAGATTGGAGCAGTGTAATATGAAAACTGTTTTTTAGAATTTTTATGGGTAATTTACTAAAAGGTCACAAATGATTTTGCATAATGGTGGCTAAAACATTCTGGGATTTTAAAAAAAAATCTTTATATTTAATTCTGTAATGAGTTGCAGAAACACATAATTGTTTATGAAACACAGAAATGTACTTTGAATTACACTCAAAGTGCTGAAAAGGTATGATTAAGACCAATATGCTGCTTTTTGGCTAGATTTGTATTATTAAGTGATAGAAAAGAGTCAATTTTCTATAATAACAGTATAAGAATAATAGGTTGTATTGCCATTTAAAGATTTACCTAGAGCATTTTGTACATTGGTTATCAATGTGTAATATTTTTACCATGTCTAGTGCCTGGTGGAAAAAGGTGAGAGCAATATTGTGAATAGTTCTGTTGATGAGAAGCCTACTGGAGGAATTTCAAAAATGTAGAACACAGCTTTGTTTATATTTATTTCCCTGAAAGTCCAGGAATATACAAAAAGGTTTTCATGTGAATTGATAGTGTTTTGGGTCTACATTTCAAATATATGGTAGAATTTAATTAAATTGATTCTGAAAATTCAATAATTAACGTAAGTGATGTCAGGGTTCACAACAGATTCTTTTTATTCCTTCTAACATAATAGCATATAGCTGGACAGTGTATCAAGCAGAAACATAAAATGGAGAAGACAGTTAATGGTGTTTGAATTATTTAGTGTTCGAACTAGAAAAAGTTGTGCAGGTCAGAAAGTCCTCAGCTCCTCTATTAGTGTTGTTCCAGCACACAAGTTTGTCAAAATGGAAACTTTTTTCAGGAACAAAACATACTTCTGGATTATTTTAGGTCAATGGCTTATTGTCATGAAATTTCTAACTGAAGTAAAGGAAAAATAAACGATCAAAAAGTTGAGTAGCTCCATAGAGTGATCCCTAAAGCAGCAGTGATGAGAACAGTAATCTGGAGTGTGAGAGAATGGCAGAGGCTGTCTTCTACTTCCATTTAAGTAAACACAATCTGGAAGATGTAACTCTCTTTAGAATTACGAAAAAAGTAAAAGAAAAAAAAACACCTTCAGAAGGCATATTGGGTTTACATGGCAATGTTTTGGTGGTGGTGGGGCTGCAGGGGTGGCCTCTGTGAGCAGAGCCCAGCAGCTGCCCCATGTCAGAGCAGAGCCAGCTCCAGCTGCTCCAAAAGGGACCCGCTGCTGGCCAGAGCTGAGCTGGGGAGTGACACTGGGTGGGCCTGTGGGTGAGCAGAGTTAAGGAAGGGGAAGAACTGCTGGGCAACAGCAGCTGGGAGAGAGAGGTGAGAGCCAGCCCTGCAGCCCCCAAGGGCAGTGCAGCAGGAAGGCAGGAGCTGCTCCAGGCGCGCAGCACAAGTTCCCCTGTGGCCTGTGGAGAGGCCCCTGGTGGAGCAGGCTGTCCCCCTGCAGCCCATGGGTCCCACACGGAGCAGATCTCCACGCTGCAGCCCCCCCGTGGAGGAGCCCCCGGTGGAGCAGGTGGATGTGGCCTGGAGGAGGCTGCGGCCCATGGAGAGCCCCCGCAGGAGCAGGCCCCGGGCCGGAGCTGCAGCCCGTGGAGAGGAACCCACGCAGGAGCAGGGGGTCTGGGGGGAGCTGCCGCCCACCCGTGGGGGACCCGTGCTGGAGCAGTTTGCTCCTGGGGGATGGATGGACCCCGTGGTACGGAGCCATGTGGGAGCTGTTCCTGAAGAGCTGCTGCCTGTGGGCAGCCCCCGCAGGCTCAGTTCGGGAAGGACGGCATCCCTTGGGAGGGACCCCACGTGGAGCGGGGGCAGAGTGACCGTGACGGAGTGGCAGAGACGAAGCATCAGGGACTGACCACAGCTCCCATTCCCCTGCAGTTCCCCTGCGCTGCTCCATCTTGCTGTGAGAGAGTGCGAGAGGATGATTGGGTAGGCACCTGGTGACCAGCCAAGGTCAACACAGCACAGAAGGTTTTCAGTTCTGCCTCTTTCGCAGCAGATCCGGGAAGTTTTTGAAGTGTCAGAGGACAGGAGAACTGTTCCCCTCTTTGATCTCATTTAGGAACTGCAGATGCATTTCAGCAAGTTCAAAGGCAGTCAGTTACTGACTGGAATGAACAGCAATTGTCCCATGATATCTTTGTTTACATAAATATGCCTGGAGCTGATGATTGTTGTAGGAAAAACTCTACTTTGTTCTTAAACCATGTAAGTTGGTTTTGTTTCATCTGCAATAACTTCAGATTTAATAAAGGAATTTTAATATACTTTTATACATATTATTACGAAACTTTTTTTTATTTACAACACACACGTTGGACAAGAACATCATCAGTAGGTCTCATTCTGAACTACTAAACGAATGTTTCCCATCAGCATCATAGGCTGGTTGGCCTGCTGCTTAAGTGAAAACACCTCCTTGCTCAGCAGAAAGGTTTTTTTGCATGTCAGGCAGTGTCGTGTTTGCCAGCGTGTTTTCAGCTGTTAAGACCACTGACAGTTTCACAGGAGCCCAGATATCGTGGTGCGTTCTGTCATTGTGCTCGTCTGAACTAGCACTACTGTCATTTTTAGGTTCACTTACAGAAGCCAGACTGCTTTTTTTAGGAAATGTTTCCTGTGCTGTCCCAGAAGCTTTTCCCCGTACTCAGTTTGCATTACTAAAGAACAGTTCACTTCATCCCCACCACCACTACCCACTACTGTCTGGGAGTATTTAATCTGTTTCATTTTTTGTGTATGACATGTAATACTCCTCATTATGTTTATTATTTCTTTGGTTTTTGCAACATTGCCAGAACTTTACAGACTAATTGGAAGTAAAGAATCCATTCATCTGCTGTTGTGTAGTTGAGAAATTTACATGTTCCAACCAAATTCTAGCTGTGGTGCAGAAAACCTCCGCTGAAGACAATAGTAGCCAGGCAAATACTGAATATATGAAAGTATAAATAATGCAAAACTATTTTAGGTCACAGTTTTGGCTGAGATGGTATAATTGTTGTCCTATTACCCATCCTACTTTGTTTCAGTGTTGCAAGGTTACACATCTGTCCCAGTACACAATGACAAATGCAAAAATGCATTTATGCAACACCATTTCCATAGCCTCTGTCTGTCTTGTGGATGGATTCCTCCCTCGACTTTTGCATTGCTTGTTTTGGAGAATTTTTTTGCTTCGAACAAGATTATTTTTTTCCCCTTCCCAAGTGGTCCTCTAAGTCCACCTTTTAGAAAGCCAAATGAGCAGAGTATCTGTTTAAATTCTTACAGGATTTCATTTTATACAGAGCAGCAGGAAGAATGTTGTGCCTTTTCTGGTGCAGAGCTAAATTTCCCACCAGAGCCATATGTCTGCAAAGCGGACTTTCTCTCTCCCTCAGTGGATCTCAAGGGAAATGAGCAAGAAATGTGGCAGCTGCCTTCTTTCAGATACAGGCAAGTATAGCAGGACATTTTTGTGACAACTGCAGCGCTAAAGACTGCATTTCACTTCCAGTCCAGTAAACCAAAGCTGCCAGGAGACTTTCAGCTGAGACACTGATAGACTGTCTTACTTCCTTTCTCATTGATAATACCCTCTGGGCATATATATGTGACCTCCAGGCACTTGCAGAAATTTCTCAGTTCACTGTTGTGTGTAAATGTATTTTGGAGCCTTACCAAAGAAAGAACCAAGTGGAAATGCCAGAGGCATTCTCTGAAATGCAGGCTTTTAAACTGCTGACCAAGTGATGTTTTCAGTGCAGCTTATGAGCCAGTGGTAGCCCTACTTGTCATGGATTTTGAAAGAGACAATGAAAGCAACCCCTAAACATAACTGTTTGGTCGAAGAGTTGTAAGCACCTCTCTTTGTTTTTCACTGGCATGGGACTGTTGCAAGAATGCTAATGGCAAGCACTAGACTTTATTGACATCTCAGTCTGAACTCCGCAGTTTTGCAGTCACTGTATATTGGATCAGTGTGAACCTCAGTCTTAGCAGTTGTGAATGGTAGGAAAGGCATGATCTTGATCCAAACTTTGTAGCCTCACACTCATCAGATAAGATTTCTGTGATTTTAGTTACTCTGGGCAACAACAGATTTTCCCTCTAGCTGCTCTGACTGACTGCTGTGGTTTGCCATGATGTAAAATTCTCTGTTGTAGCTTTAAATTAGCCTGCTGAGACAATCCAGGTGATAAGAGCAGAAAGCCCAGGGTGGGCTGTATTAGTGAAAGGAAGGACAGAGGACTGTGATTAGACTGCTAAAGTCATCTCATTTGTTATAGCATGTAAGATCGATGGATAACCTCAGCAGAGCCCAACAGGATCTGAGGGAGAAAAAAGACAAAGACAAGTCTAGTATTATGATGTGTACAGTACGGTTGGTTAATACAGACCTACCACCTTCATTTATTGTTACTTATATTACTTCAGTAATATAGCACTTCAGTACTCTAAGCACCTGCCTCTATTGATACCAGTACTGTATAAAGACAGTAGAAACACATACTCCAAATTCCTGAACAGCTTAACATCTTCATAGTGCAAAGAGAGCTGGGAACAAGGAGGTGTTATGTGGTATCTAAACAAGAGATCCTTTGGCACACCAGGAATCTAAAGTATTGTTTAATCAGGCTTTGTAGTAAGTAATAGCCTAAAAATGACGGTCAGCAGAGTTTGAAAGGAAACTCCTGATTCGATTTGTACATGTTTTTGGTGAGTTTTTCGTCAATCAAAGGACAATGCAAACTTTGTTGTTGTTGTTGTTGTTTGTTTGCTTTTTTAAAGTGGGATTATCAGAACCAAAATATACATGGTTTCCATACTGATGAACTGGAAGAGCTTAGAGTCATAAAATACTGAAACTGAGGGCAAATGTTCTATATGTGATGCCATTGAGAAGAGAATAGATGGAAAACCGCGCAAAAATGACGGGCAAAGAAAATAAATCATTGCAGCAGTCTCCGATATGACTAAAATTGGGATGATTTGCTTGAAAGCAGATGAAAGGAGGCTTGCAATAATTCAGAACTAAGTGCCAAGAGGAGAGCTTTAACTATGTGGACAGGAAGGGAATGTTGCAGGTCTAACAGCAAAATGAAAGAAAATATGAGGTAACAGTTACTTTGTTCTGGAGGGCACATTTAAGCATTTTTTTCAGTTGCTAAATTTAATTGTGACTTAAAATAGAATTAATTTCACCTTTTGTCTCTTGCTGTTTTAAAATTGTGTGGGCTTGACGTTAAAAAAACAGTGCCTCTTTTCTGGGGCCAATCTTCCACTTTTCTAAGGAACATCAGTCATTGTTTAGGCTTGTGTAACTGAGGAGAAGAATTAGCCTACAAGTGTTTAACAAGTATCTAAGTACATACGTGAGTCAAATAACCCCACACAATATTATTTCCATCAATGCAACCTTGTCTGGATTCTAGGCAGCAAAGAAGATAGCTAAGGAGAGCTTTCATGGACTATTGCTTACCTACGTGAACATTTGAGTTTAAATAATAGAATCATAGAATGGCCTGGGTTGAAATGGACCTCAAAGATCATCTAGTTTCAACCTCCCTGCTCTGGGCAGAGTTGCCAACCACTAGAGCAGGCTTCCCAGAGCTGCATCCAGCCTGGCCTTGAATGCCTCCAGGGATGGGGCATCCACAACCTCTCTGGGCAACCTGTTCCAGTGCCTCACCACCCTCTGAGTGAAAACCTTTCTCCTAATATCTAACCTAAATCTCTCCTGTCTTAGTTTAAAACCATTCCCCCTTGTCCTACACTATCAACACATATAAACACATATAAACAGGTGTTTCCCCTGCTATTTATACGCTCCCTTCAAGTACTGGAAGGCTGCAATGAGGTCTCCCCAGGGCGTTCTCCAAGCTAAACAAGCTCAGTTCCCTCAACCTTTCTGCATAGGAGAGATGCTCCAGCCATCTGATCATCTTAGTGGCTCTCCTCTGGACCCAAGAGCTCCACATCCTTCTTGTGCTGGGGGCCCCAGGCCTGCATGCAGTATTCCAGGTGCTGTCTCACAAGAGCAGAGTAGAGGGGGACAATCACTTCCCTCTCCCTGCTGGCCACCTCTTTTTTAATGCAGCCTAGGACATAGTTGGCCTTCCGGGCTGCAAGCGTGCACTGCTGGCTTATGTCCAGCTTCTCGTCCAGCAGGACCCCCAAGTCCTTCTCCACAGGGCTGCTCTCAAGTTCTTCTTCTCCCAGTCTATATAAATACCTGGGATTGCCCCAGCCCAAGTGCAACACCTTGCACTAGGCCTCGTTGAACCTCATTAGGTTCTCATGGGCCCACTTCTCCAGCCTGTCCAGGTCCCTCTGGATGGCATCCTTCCCAATCATCATTCTTTGTCCTGAACAGGAACAGCATGTTTAGAATAAAGATATGAAGAATGTCTTGAAGTTGTCTGCAGATATATCAAAATGTTTTCATACAGGACAGCAGTGAAAAGGTTGACAGTCAAGGAGAGTTCTGACCAGTGTACATGTCTATAAATCTTATGCTTCAAGATCGTACTACTCAGAAATGCAAGTTTTACATCAACAGAAGAGATCTGATGCCACTGTTCAGTCAAATCCAAGCGGGTGTTTGTTGCTTTGCCCAGTTGAAAGACTGAGGATGTGTCATATATTTGTTTTCAGACTTCTTGCTTTTACCAAAGACCAACAGAAACTATTTCATATCAATCAAGATACGGTATGCATTCAGGATGAGGTCTGTGTACTTCAACTTCAGATCATTTTAAACAGAAAATAGGCTTTATGCAGCTTATTGGTGGAGTCTTGTTCTTGTCATTTTAGAGAAGCCAATTTTCAACTGGGTGATTGTTTGGGACTGCTCCTTGTTTATAAGATAATTTTGTTCAGCCTGTACATCTTTCTGGAAAGCAGAAAAATTCAGGATGCTCAGCTTTTAAACTTCATGGTTGCTGGAAAACCTTTTTTCACTTAGTACTTGAAAGAAATTAGTTGCTGAAAGGTTATCTGATATTACTTACTTGCAAGTTTCCAATAAATGGAGTGAATTAGCAACACAGTTAAGCCTTCACTTCGGCTTGCTTAGTTTGCTTACACTGTACATATTACTTGTTTTTTAACATATATAACAAAGTTAGTGTTTTTTAACAGCTATGTTGGTACCTTTCAACACAGCTTGTAACTGTATAATGCTTCATTTCACGGGTGAGATCGTGTCAAACTTTTCTGCAGATTTGAGAAACTATGAAATCTGAATTATCTGTTTTTTAAATTTTCCTCAAAGCGTTAGAAATCTGAATAGTCAGCAAATGTATTAATATTTTGGTCATTATTTCCCTTCTTTGTGGGATAGTCCTAAATCAGAACTTTCTGTCGTACATAGTTATGAGCATTTACTAACTAGCACAAACTGATGCTTTTTAATTCTTTAAAATCTGACATTTGCTTTTGCATCATTTTAGCCACGCTTTGAATGGACTGTTCAGTGGGGTGGAATTCAGTGGATTTCAGATGTATATGTCTCTAGATAATGTTTCAAAGGACTTATGAGGGAATGTTACAAATATTCTTTCGTTCTTTTTTCCCCCCAACTGTGTGGACATACTGTAAGTCCTAAGTGTCCTTAAAATTGGTCTGCTTACCAAAACAAAATAACTGAGATAACTCAATAACGGAAGAGAAAGACAGGGACTGACTGAGGAATACAAGGTCCAAATAGAATTAATCACTGCCTTAATACTTGAAAATATGCATATTCCTGCCCTTTTCATTTTCTTTTGATAATATATAATTCCCCTGAAAGTTAGGCAGGAGCTTGAAGCAGTAATTTAGTTTATTTACTTCAAAACAGGATAAAAAGAATGATGTTGGAAAGAATGATGTTGGAAATTATAAAATGCAGTAATCAAATATAAGACTTTTTTAGAATTTTATTCTCAAAAGAGCCCTTCTTGCAGTTGAAATAACATGGTGCTTTTACTTAGCCTAAGTCATTTTAATAAGAAAGTGGCTTCTGCATTCTGAAGTATTGATGAAAGAAAAAAAAAGGGCAACTGAGCAGGAATTTATAGAATTCATGTTACTGATTTTCATGCCAGTTGGGTTATTCAAAAACAGCAGGCATGATGCTTATGATGCTTCCATCTTAAAGCAACAGTATTGCCTCCATTTCATTTCTGCAATTTGGAATAGTTCTCACTTTATGAGAATTTTTAAGGATGCTGAAATCTTTAGGTAAGCTGTGTAAAAGCACAGAGCACTGTAATATAAAATATTAATTAGAATTTTGTTCTTTAGGTAGTATTTCAGAGTTATCTCTGTAAGCTGATAGTTGTTCATAGAATCAGTATAATTTGGTTTCCTTCAAGTTACTGCAAAAGGTAAACATACAAAGAGTATACTTCTTTTCTCTTGTGCAGAGATGCTAAAAGATCTCGTTCTTGTATACTGAAAACCATCGTAATCCACAAAGTCAAGAGTGCAGTTTGCATCTAGAACACCGTGCAGTTGCAGTAAGCTGTTCTGGTGATGAGGAAGATAGCAGCCCATTTGTGGCATAGAAGTGGCTTTCACAGTGTGCCAGTGACACTGTTTTACTGTTGCAGGTGCTGTCTTTCACGTGAGATATAAAGCTACTGTCTTTAGCAGATTTTGGCCCTTATAACTCTGGTGCCACTTTAAAGAGGCATGAGAGTTAGTCCCAAAAGTCTGCGATAATTTCAACTCAAACAAATTCCTTTCATCTGTCACCATTCCTCCAGTCCTTTTTATTTTTGGGTGTGTGTGGGGGAAGAGGGTGTCTATTATTTTTCTTCCCTGGTTATTTAGCATAAACAGCGGTTTTGTGCCACTTTGCCAGTGGTGAGCAGGCCACTTTGTATTAACAGCCTCATCCCATTTTAACATTCTTGCTGTAAGCAGGCAGAATTCAAATTATGTCATTGGAGCAACATTTGACCCCGGTTATCCTGACATAGTGGACCAAAAGCTCTCATTTTTTCCTCTTTTCTTCTTCTTTTTTTTTTTTTCCTTGCTATTTTATGGGGCCATATTTTTATTTTTTTGCACACAGGGAAGTATTCTGCATTTTAGTAATTCCTTCCTGCACTCCTTCACAGTAAGGAGACTGAAGAAGAGCTGTCTATTTTCTGAGGAGGTAGGGCATACAGATGAGCAGCTCCTGCCCATTTCTCTTCTCAGCATTTCTGAAACTCTCAATCTTAAGCTGCATTGGCTGTCTTCTGCCTTTTTGTTTCTGAGTGGGATATGGGAAAGCAAAGGTTTAGTTATAGCCCCATTTTGCCCTTATCTCATGAAGAGAGAGTGGGGCTTCAAATAAATGTTTGTGAACTTCAGTCAGCATAGGGATGGAGCACAGGGGAGAAGGCACAGCAAAGCTTAAAAGGTTGGCACGGAGGACAGGAGAGAAGCTGGAGGGGGAAATGCAGCAAAATTATAAGGGATGTGTTCAAGGGAATGTTGAGGGCAGTTGGGGATAGAAACTTGGCTAGGTAAGAACTAATAGCAGAGGATCAGGTCCTTGTGAGGAAGCAGATGAATATCTTGGAACAATCTACCAGTGGAGATTAATTAATTGGACACTCTCACAAAATTAATTGGGTGCCTCAGTAAGGAAGTAGAGAGGGCAGATTGATTTTTTTGAGGACACCATGTGAATAAGGAGTTCCAGAGAGTTAATTCATTTTCCATTCTCTGTGTATTTAGTAGTGGAATTTGTAATTTGGAAGTTAGATTCAGGAATTTGGTCTGCATCTTCTGGAGATAGTAAGGCAGGCATGGGGGAGTGGGGAGGAATGGAGAGAGAGTAAATTAATGGGAGAACTACAGAAAGAGTGGAAGAACACTGTGTCTAAAAGTGTAGTAGGATTCAATGTGCAACAAGAGACTGCTTTACACTGGAGAGTAACTGACACAGGTGCAATAACAACTAGATGTGGTGAACACAGCCTTGTATATTTAATGTGATTTTTATTTTTTTAAGAACATTTTTTGTTTGTTTAATTAAAAAGACAAAACATGAAAACAGCAGTAGTAATGTTTGTAATAGCGTCAGAGAGTAAACGATACCTTGAGATTTTGTATAATACATACTGTTTCTCCATACCTGACTCATTTTAGCCAAATTCTTCTTCTCTCTTCCTCACCTCCACAGAAAAATAAAATACTGTGATGCTGATAAAGATACTGCCATTTCAAAGAAACTGACACCTAGCGACTTTGTCCTGTTATGAACATGCATGTCTGTGCATATGCATGTGTACGCATACATATACACAGCACAAATTAGTAACTTGGTATTTTCTTCATCCGGATTTTGCTGAAATAATGCTTGTGTGCTATTTTTTATGTTAATAAGAGAAGCAGAAATACTGTAGGAAAAAAATCAACGAATGCTCAAAAGACAACAGGGAAGTATACTAAAATGATTAAATACTAAATTTATGATAATTTTATTTTCAGGCCCTAAAGAAAATCCTAAGGAACTTTTTAGTGTCCTAAATACTAATATAATCTTCTTCTTTAGCAATTGCTGTAACCTCGAGGTAGTTATTAAGAACAGGGTATTTTGCATTTATTTACTAACATTCTGGGTTCTAAAAGTTGTTTTGTTCACACACACACCTTTGTTTTGCACTAGAAATGGGATGTGTTCACATTTTCAACCCCTGCAGGAAAAAAAGCAGAACTTCTAAATGATGCTGCTCACTAATTATTTTGATGCCTTGACAGTATACCAGTCTATAATTGCTGACTTTTCCTATTATTTTGAATTGAAATAGCTGTAGCATGTTCACTATATTTACCAGGGATGAATCACCTGATGCCTACCATATTTCTACAGCAAAGGAGAAACATCCACAAAAAAACTCTGCAAAGTGCAGTAGTAACATCTTGGGGGTTTGTTTTATTGTTTTCAGGGTGCTGGGTGCACTGCACTGGTGGTAGCTGTGGTGGCAAGGAAGTTAGAACTTACCAAAGCTGAAAAACATGTGCATAATTTCATGATGGACACCCAGCTAACTAAAAGAGTAAGTCACACTTTATATTCACAGCTGAAAAGGAAAGGTATGTTAATTTATTTCTGCATTTGTTTTAAATGGTCTCCTGCTCCGTTCCTCTACTGGGCTTTTTCATGGGTGTGATTTTGAAAAGAGGAAATGGAATGCCCTGAGCTTTTCTTTGAATTGAGGGTAACTGCAAATCCCTAGAGGATTTTTGAGGATTTGAATATTCTCCTGTAGAAGATCCTTGCAGATAGAAGATAATTGGTGTAACCAGCACTAAAGTGCTGTAAAACTAGAAAATAATATGTTAAAGTAAAAAACTTTCATGCAGCATATGAGAAGAACTTGTAGCTGCATAGGTGAAATGACTGACACAGCAGGATTTCAAGCTATGAAGAAAAAGACATGTTCATAGTTTGCAAGAGAGGTAGCCTTTGCAATTGCTTGGATGCTGAGCAAAGGGTTCATTTAGCTGCATACAGTACTGAAGCATGAAGGCAGATGTTTTGTAGAAAATAGAAATATGTTTAAATGGATTATAAAAAAAAAAATAATAAATAGAATAAAACAGAAATCATTAGAATTCATTTAAAAGTGCTATTTTGATTTTTTCTTGAACTTTTTAATTTTTTCCCAAACTGGCAGCAGTGGTTCTGCTCTCAGCGTGGAGGAGGTTGGCTGCATCAGCAGAGCTCCTTGCAGCGATGCAGCCCCCTACCCCCAGCTGGGGACAGCCACACAATGTCTCCACAAGGTGTGCTCCTAGGGCACGTCAGCACACAGGTCTGGTGGTGCTGGCTGCCACACATCTGTGCCGGTCATCTCTAAAAGCCTGTACCTCCCCTAAGCAGTCACAGTGGGGAAAAACTAAGGATGTGTGGGAAGGCAGTTCTTACACAGGTGAAAAGGGTGGGTTCTTGTAAATTTACTTGAGGTGTCCATCTGAGCAGGGTGCTTTACACAGCTATTACAGTGATTTAGGGTCCTGCTGATACTAGACCACAGGCAACAATTTGTCCTTTCCTAACACACATGGAAATCTACAGTAGTGACACCAAAACTGAAGTGAATTTTACCTGTATCAGCTCATTTGATTACAGAAGGAATCTACAGTAAATTTAGGAATTTGGCTAGATGAGTCCTAGCACAGGGAATTAAAATGTTAGGAATATAATGTAGTAGTAAATTAAAACACTCTCTCTAACTTATGGTAACAGAATAGCAGATTTCAAATGCAGCAGACTGCTTTGATTCTTACCCATGATGAGGTATGAAGTTGCTGTTGAAAGATCTGACAGGAATATTTTTCAATTGTAATCTGACAGATGAACTAAAATGTCTTTTAGGACAGAAGAAGATTTTGACAAGATTGGCCAGATTTTGAGCCAGGTGTTCATTTGTGCCTTTTAAAGTTAATTCGTGCCTTTTAAAGTTCATTCTATCCAGCTGTTCTTCATATATATCTAATTATCAATTTCATAGTGTATCTGAGTGGTGCTTCAAACTCACGAAACTCAAAGGGAATGAAAAGCAAACCAAGCAAGCAAATCTGAGATGCACATCAGATTACAACTGCATTACGTGGACACTGGAGAGGTTTTCCCAGGACGTGAAGATAACCATATCTTATGGTAAAATGCAAGGGCTAGATAAAGATTGTGAGGAAGTCTCTAAAATGCAGTTTGGCTTCCACTGAAGTCAGGACCAAGACTGTCCAATGCATTACAGGTACAAGGTGGGAACCTCCTGCTGGGTAGAGCTACTGCATTGTGTTCCTACAGTGCCACTACCTATACAGGGACTTAGCTCTCTGATGCTGCAGTGATGGGCATGATATATACAGTTGGAGAGAGAGAAAATAAAGATCAATATCCAGAACAAGTTGCCTTTGCAAGTAACCTAGCAATTCTGTTAATAAACACTGCATTGAAATTCTTTGTCATTTGTTTTTAATCATTCCTGAAAATATTGGAGGGCCGAGGAAGGAACTGTAGGTACTCCTACCTTTAACATTATATGGAAAACCTCATTTAAAAAAATATCAAAGCACTTAGGAAAGAAAACACAAGCCACATTAATTGACAAGATTTTTTTTCATCTCTTCTGAGAATGTTAAGAAAGAAACAAGAAGAAGGAAAAGTGTAAACAAACAACAAAAATTCCAGCTAGCTCCAAACAACTGTGGAATTTTAAAATGGTGGTAAACTGCAAAGAGAAATAAGAGGTAATAATGATACAACAAGAAGGAGAGAAACTTTATGGTCTTATAAAATAGTTTAGTTAATTACCATGCAAATAATTCGTTAATATTTCCTCACTGTAATTTATATTGCCATAAACACCAGATGATGCTAACTCTTTTTGAAGAAGGACAAGTGATTCTCAGATGCAAAGACAGCTGGTATCGTATTTGTAAGTAACAATACAGAAATTGCTCAGTACTTAGTTCCCTTAGTCCAGCTTCCGTTTTCTGCTGTTACTGCTACAGCTTCCTGATGTAGTCATTTCCCACAGTTTGGCAGGGTCTTAAGTGTTTTAGAACAAGTTTATGCTAGAAATGATAAAACATGACATAATGCTGTTTTGGTCAGCCTGGTGTTTTTGTTTTATTAAACAGGTGAAAAATGCAGCGGCCAATGTACTCAGGGAAACATGGTTAATTTATAAAAACACAAAGCTGGTTAAAAAGATAGACCATGCAAAAGTAAGGAAACATCAACGCAAATTCTTGCAAGCTATTCATCAGTAAGTACTATTTTGCTTTGTTTTTCCTCTCCAGGTGTTCTCTCTCTCTTTTTCAGTTCTTTTCTCTCTTTCTGGTAGTTTCTATCTCTCACTCTCCCCTTCTCCCTTTTACCAGAATATTGCTCTTGAGTTTGATTTTTTTCTCTGAGTAAGACAAAAATAAGGTTTTACTATGGTATCTGTTTACAAAAGAAGGTATGCTGACTGTATGCCCAACACAGTTTAAATCAGAATTGTTTATAGGTTTTATAGGAGTTTCCCATGCTTCTTGAAATAGCTATGACTTTTTGTCTTCTGCCACAGAGAATGTCCTTTGTTGTTACGTATTTGCTTACAGGTGGTAAGATACAAGTAAGCTGCAATATATAGAAGAAAAGCAAAAAAAAATCATTTGTAGTAGTTGTTTTGATAATTTCAGAGCAGAATGATATGATAAAAGAGAGGCTATGAGTGTGTATGTAGCATTTAATTAAAAGAGTATGCATCAAGCTTCATTTTTACAGCTCAACAGCGATTAGTTGCCATTTCCTCAGTGGATAAAAGCAAGTGTTGGTGTATCAGCTACTACCCCTGACATAGAGGAAATGAGAACATACGCCAACAGACATTTTATAACCCTTGAACACCTCTGCCATAATTCAGATGAGTTCTTTCCCTCTGCTGAACTCCAGAATGGTTGAAGACAAAACTGAGAACTGTGAACAGTTTAGTAGGACTAAACTGAATTATGGTAATGCCAGACTATAAGTATTCATCTGAAATTCCTAATACATATTTGTCATAAAGGACATAAAACCCTGCAGAATTTCATGGTGATTCAGTTCCTTTTCCTTGGACTACACAGAAGAAAAAAGGAGACTTTTGCCACCAAGAACCACAGACTCATCATAAGGGATGGTTAGGACCCATGCCACTATTTGTTCTGTTTGATATCCCCATCCAGCCTCAGGCAGCCATTTGTATGGCCTATTAAAAGGGTTTTCCTGAGATACTTGAGGAAATTTAGTTAAATTAATCAAGGTTCATTTTATACTGATAGTTTGATAACATCTGTGTGAGTCTGTGGGTGAGCCAGCCTGTGAGGAGAAGTGAAGGAAGCATCCATCTGACCCACCTACGTTCATTAAAAGGACTCCTATGTCTCATCTTGCATGATGAAGAGAAAGGAAAAGCCAGGTTATCTTATTTCCTATTAGTAAATTTAGGCTAACAGTCATTGCTTCTCTGTTTTGTAATAGTGTTTTAAAAGAATAGGTAGCTAAGCTTTGAAGGTATGAAGTATTCTATAAACCTTGATTACCATATCACATACTTAGCAGACTTGCCATGTTAAATGTTACTGTGCTGTTACAGACATACTTGAGGCAATGAAAGGACTGCAAAAGTTGAGGCAATTTTCCCATGGATAAAAAGTATATTTGTGCAGTATAGTCATCCTGCTTAGCTTGAAGGATTGGGAAGCAGGGAGGGGTGGGCAAGGGTCCTGGGATAGAGAATGGTGTGTCCTGTGCATCCTTTGCCAGACTTGAATACCTTATTGAAAAGCTTATTCCTTAACATTTTACCTTTCCTATTTATTGTTTGTGTGTGTGTCTTGTGTGCGTGCACATGTATTGAAAGACAAATCTAAAAAGCACAGCAGGCTCGATCTACAGCTTCATATATCATTCAAGCTCAGAAGAACTTCACAGGGTGTAAACTATTGTTCTGCACCTGCCTTAAAAATTCATTAATCAGGTGGGGTGGAGAAGGTGGCAGTAAGTTTTTTCCTAGCGGTGCCAGCAAAACTTTGAACAGCTATGTTAATAACATATTTCCTAATGTTCTTGAGCACTTTGCATCCCATTCCTAAACCTTGTATTTAAGAACAAAAATTTAGATAATTTTCTCAGTATGCCGAAGAATGTCCCACGGATGGAAACATTGCTCTAGCAGTTTGCTTTCTTCCAGCTGCAGCAGAGTAGCTGGGTGTGATTTATTTTCTCTCCCTTTGCATCGAAACTTTTCTCAAGGGACCAAAGGACTCATGATGGTATATGGCTCTCTTCCATTTTTCTGGATTCTTAGGATTTTTTTTAGTCCTCCTCCTTCACCTTTTCAATCATTTGGCTGGAGATGGGAATAAAAGAAGTGAAGCTTCAGTTTTATACAACAAATGAGAGCAGATCATGTTAACAGTCTCAAACTCACAGTCACAACCCTAAAATATGATTATCCATGACTGTGCTGCCTTCCGCTGGTCTGGATCTTTTTTGCTTCTCATGCATACTGAATAAGGTGAAGGTGAAATCACCACTCTAAACAATATTATTAAAAAGACTTTATGAATTCTATGAATAAGAAAATGTACAGATGATAGTTAATGGGAAGGTTTGAAGGTACTGAAAGTACTTCATCGTGACAGCAGGTGGATTAGACTCCACCTGAGGCAGTTACTGGTTAGAAGCAGAGGCAACTAGGACTTCCCACCTGCTGAATCGAGCCCACTGTGCTCATTTGGTTGTTTTAGTATATTTTACAGTTTGTTTTCTTTTGTTTTGTCTTTTTATTTCAACAAAATGAAAATAGAGCTCGGAAGTAAGTTGTATGAGCTGTTCCTTTCTAAATTTGCAGAGTTTACCAGTGTCTGCATGCAAAAAATAGAGTCTTTATTTGTGAACTTCAGTGGTCTGATTGCTACCATGGAAACGCGATCCAGAATCATGATCTTTTGCTGTGATAAGTGAAGTTTGTAAAATCAAGGTGTTTCATATTTTCTCTTCATGAACTTAAGAACAAAAGTCCGTCAGTTTTCTTTAAATCTGGCTGCTGCAGCTAAAGACTTGCCATTACCTAGGTATACATTTTTACAGTCTGTAACATGTTTATCACATTGGTGTCAGTCGGTACCTGTTTTGCTACATCGTCAATGATTTTCTCAAAATTTTGAAGTGGACATACTCACTGGCAAACAGGTGTGTCAAGGAATCTGAAGAAGAGCAGAAAAAACATGTTCTGCAAATTGTCTGAGAGATGTTTACCAAAACACCAGGATTGTCATTCTCCAGTCAAGTCATTACAAGCTTACCTGAGTAATTATTATTTTCTGAGACTATGATGATACAGCTCCATACTTTGGAAGTGCTTCCATATTTTTGCTTTAGCATAGCTCCTGCTCACAGACTCTGAAAGCAACATTCCTACAATCTGTATTTATGTTGTGCTCTAAAGGAGGCCTCCAGGGGAAGAAGAGTGTATCCCATTCCAGTAACAAGATGCTGGAATGTCAATTTTATGCAAACAGTTGTTTCTACCTTATCGGAGTTATTTCCATGTGCTAAGAAAGATATTTCAATCTTCATAACTTTCTCATGGAGGTTAGCCTGGATATTTAAGGGAACGCTTGGTAACCAAAGATTTGAACACAGACTTCCCTATTCTGGTGTATCTTGAAGAAAACTTCCATTAAATATATATATATATATATTTATATTGCTTCATCTGTTTCTTAGCATTTAAGAGGTCATTTGTAGCCCTTTTCTCCAGATTGCTTCGGAAAAATAAACATCACTGTGTAGCATTCCTTCCCCCCTCAATTCTGCCTCCACATTAAAATAATTTGTAGCTATCTTGGAAGCATCGAGCTGCTGGAAATGAAGAGAGTTGTTTGCTCCCAAGAGTTTAGGGAAATAATCCTGATCCCACTGAAGGCATTAGCAGTTTTATCATTAACTTAAAAGGGGTCAGAATTTCATCCCCTACATTCAAAATACAGAGGAATCAAAATGATTTTCCACATTATTGTTTGGAGCACTTTGAGGCTTACAGAAGTGAAAAAGAATAAGTCCTTTTGAACTGCTGTGGCTGTACCACAGAGTCTGGCAGTGACATGGGGCTCTTTTGTGCTACAGCTAGAGTTTAGTTTTTGTTTATACAAGAACAGGTTTATATGCCTTTGTGAAATCATGTTTGTTTTATAAGATACACAAAACTTTCTAAGTAACATGATAATTGAGAAATAGGCAGAGTACACACTGGCAACCCACGTGCCACAAAATGCTGCCAAACTTATTTTGATTTGACAGCTAACCAAATAGTTCGCTTGGCTGGCCCATAACATACTATTCGACTTATCAAGTCTCTTATAAATTGATGTGCTGTTTTTGAAAAAGGCTGTTTCTTGCTTCAAACATCCAGCAGAAAAGTCATTGAAAGTTCAAGTAATCCTCTATTGGGAAATGTTTAACAAAGCACTCATACTTAAGTAATAAATTGCCTATTTGTGAAAATCACATCTACAAACCATTACTTTAGTAAACATTTACTTTGATTCAGAGAATCCATAAGAAAGATCATGTTCCAAGATTGTGCATAACTAATTAATAACAATGCAGATAGGTAGGCATCAAAGAGAAAAATGCATCCTTACTTCTTGTATAGTTTCCCAGTTTTCTAGTTTAAATAGTGCATTGAAAAGGTATGTCTAATATATGTTTAAAATGTAAGCATATTCAGATTCACAAGTTATGTAAGAAAATTAAGTGTATTGGCAAGTACATTGTGTATTTAGCTGCTGGTCAGATGGAAGTTGTGTTTAAAGCAATGAGAAACTCACTTATCACTGTATCTCCATCAGGTTCAAACACCTGCTAACCCAATCCATTTCCGACAGAACAGGGCTAATACCTGTATCTAGTCATGTAGACATGGGAAGATTCTTGATCGCTACAGCATTAATGACAAAAAAACTATTGTTCTGTGTTTCTTCCTATGTCTACTTGTCACGATACTGAGGCTTTGAGGAATGTTTTGGCTTTCTTTCATGTAGTCTGGATAAATTGTTATTTCCCTTTTTGAATTCAACTTTAACCATGGCAAATAGTATTCTCAAGGACATCACATTTCCTTGCTCTTTCCTTTTTTGCGGTGTTGAAGAAGCATGCTTCTCATTGTAGCAGGCACATGACCAATTCTGAATTTACACAAAGTACTCAAGGCATTGTCCATGCAGTTATTTGTTCTTGTAAATTTTATGCATGCTTTTTAGAAATTCTTGCATGACTACACTCACACACAAATCTGACTTAAGATTCCACTTTTTAGATTACGAAGTGTAAAAATGGAACAAAGGAAACTGAATGATCAAGCCAACACATTGGTGGACCTGGCAAAGGTTAGTAGGCAATTATTATTGTTTTAACATTATTCCTTTCAAAATGGAAGAATTTGAAAGTGAAAATATGCATTGTACATGCAGGTATTGTTGACAAGTATTGTATTCTGTTTTTGCTTTTATTTACAGAAAATGAAAATATGCATCTGTTTTAGGTTGACACTCATTAAATGAAACATTTATGACCCTGACCAAATTTTGAATGCACCATGTATTTTTTTGGGGGGTGGTGGTTCATATTTGAGAAAGATTTCACAATCAAGAGGGTGATCCTGACTGCTGATGAGGTGAAGAGTCACCTGATGAGGTGACTGCAGTGATCATGGTAAGTCCTGATCTGTGGCTAGGCTGTAGTAGTGTAATGCTGTGTAGTAAAGGGGTTACCTGTCCAGTGACAGTGTGTTTGCTGTGAGGAATCATAGTAGGCAGGCTGAAATTGAAGGTTCTGGTTTTCTGTTCCTATTTTCATATGAAGTAGAGACATTGGATAAGTTGGTTTAGGTCTGCATTTGATCCACATTTTTATAATGAACAATAGCGGCCTCCTTTGCTGATAAATCATAAGGGTAAGGGTTCATTAATCTTTCTTCAGCCCTTTCAGATAAGTGAAGTTGCAAACTGCTTGTCTATTGTTGCTGGCTTTTTTTTTTTTTCTTTTAATATGTATATAATTGCAAGAGAATGTCAGGGTTGAGCTGAGAGCATTCCAGGTTTCACATTAGACCTCAATATATAACTTTTAAGGATCTTAATCTGAAGCTATATTAGAAGCATCCATTGGTTTTACCTAAGGGTTTCTTGTACACCCCTTTCAGGCATCTCAAGGCCTGCCTCATTTTAAAGTACATCATCAAGGCAAAGATTAAATTCTTCAGTGTTCCTTTCCCTTTTGCTTTAGAAAACCACCTGACAGCTTCACTTGCTGAAAATACATTTCACTCTATGGTTTCTAGCAGTTAATAAGGAATTTTCACATACTATTTAATGTAGAATAGTTTGCCTTCAAGTAATATGCTGGCATCTTGAAATAGGGGGCAGAGAAATGGGTTGTCAACACTCACCTGATAGTGAAATACTTTATACTTCAGGCAGTCAGCCTTTCAATTTCATTCCCTTTGAATGGTTTATAAACTTCAGCCAGTTTGTCTACTGAATTACATCCAGTTTTAACTTTAGTTTAAGTCTAATCTGAACTCTCAGTCTACAAGAGGGAGAAAGTCATTTTTAACCATTTTCTTGCCTCAATGGCAAGAAAAACTAATGGAAGTGGCAAAAAAGTGACAGTCCCTGTGAAGTAACATGTTTCAGATTACATTTTTATTGACCTCTATGGCATTTAAAATTCACCCTATATACCTTCTGTAACCAAATACGGTTTTGCAGTGCGCAAATGGACAGGGGAGCACAGAAGCAGAGGAGTGTACAATTCAGCTTTTATTCCTTGTACTGCAGTTCAAAAACAGCCCACCCAACTACTTTTGTTACAGCCAGTTCAAGGAAACCTGGTCAGTTTAAGGAGGAATCAAAGGAACAGAATCTGTGTTCTGCTTAAAAGTACAAAGGTGTTTAAAGTCAGAGAAAATGCAGAAGAGTCAAGGATGCATCACTGCTGTGGCACATGAGTCTTCTCAGGGTTTACACAACTAACTGTTTCTTGGCACGGTGCATTTCTAAGCACCTGAACTTCTAAAAAAAGGTCTGCTGTTTTGTCTAATTCGTTTAGATCTTGGCATTCAAAGTGCTATTGAAAATGTGTTATGTTTCTGCTCAACAGAGTTAGTAAAAAGCTTGTTCTGAATTTACATGTAAAATTATTTCACAAGGCTATATCTTTTTATTTATTCATTCATATCTTTTTTTTTTCCTTTTGGAGTACAAAAGTGTTTGCAAACCCTTGTAGATTTTACTGCATGTTACAATATTTGTAAGATCTATCTAAGCCTTTGTTTACGTCCTTCTACTTTCAGACTCAAAACATCATGTATGACATGATTTCTGACTTAAATGAAAGAAGTGAAGATTTTGAGAAGAGAATTGTTACTCTGGAAACTAAACTGGAAACTTTAATTGGTAGTATTCAAGCTCTACCTGGACTGATTAGCCAGACTATCAGCCAGCAACAGAGGGATTTCCTCGAGGCTCAGATACAAAATTATGATAAGCATGTTGCCTACAGTGCTGAACGATCACGATCTTTGTCAAGAAGAAGGAGATCCTCATCCACAGCACCACCAACTTCATCAGAGAGTAGCTAGAAGAGAATAAGTTAACCACAAAATAAAGACTTTTTGCCATCATATGGTCAATATTTTAGCTTTTATTGTAAAGCCCTATGGTTCTAACCAGTGTTATCTGGGTTCTGATGTCAGAATCCTGGAAACATGAACACAATGTTTTAGGCCAAAATGAGTGAAAACTCTTTTTTTTTTCCCCCGTCCTCCTCTCAGATGCACAGTGAATGCACCTATTATTGCTATATTAGATTGTTCCTCCTGTAATTTCACTAACTTTTTATTCATGCACTTCAAACAAACTTTACTACTACAATATATAATATAATAAAAATGTTAATTTCTGCACATAGTTGCTTGGTTACATGGACTTTAAAAGTTTTTTTAAAAAGCTCACAATCAAAAGGCCTAATTGTAAACATTTAAGAAACAAAATTGAAGCTTAATCATTATCCCTCAGTATGAAAACCAATTCACTAAACTTTGCTTGCAGTGGAGGGGGAAAAAAATCAGTGTTCATCTAACAGTGTGCTGAATAATGTATAGTCATTTTAGAAGGTCACTGACAGCTTCAGTTTCTGAAGGGATTACTTAAAAACATAGTTTATCCTAGAAAATGAGTTAAGAAGTATGCTATGGGTTTTTTAAGATCTTCTTAGGGCTTTTGTTTAACACGCATTTGTACACACGCACATAGATAATATATATACATATATATATATGTATATAAAGTTATTTATGCCATGCCCATGGCAAAGATCTTTTAAACTGACTATTTGTAAAGCTGCTGATGTGCAAAAAGCACAGGAAGGGTCCTGTTCATTTATTTGGAGTCTCATAATTACTCCGGGTAAGCATGTCAAGACAGAAGCATCACTTTCAAGCTGGAAGTCTCCCATTAATGCTACTTAGGTTTTGGAAATATTGGGTTACTCCTAACTCTCTCTGCTTCCTTTTTTTGTATGTAATGTTTCTGGAGTGAATAACTGACACACAGAGTTGGAGTGTACAAGCTTGTGTGATGGCAGCACAACGTCCTGTATACATTATGTTTAGATAATCCCTGTGGTTTCTGCTATGCCGTCAAGTTTAGCAAGAAAGTTTTAACAATATTTCCAAAAAATTGTAGTAAACCTGTTGTAGACCGGAGTTATGTGTTTGGGGTATCCGTACTATTTTACTTCCATGCGGAGATAATAAGGTCTTTCTTGAGAAACCAAAGCATAGTGTACATGTTTGTGAAAAAGTTCTGGCTGACTTTTCTCCTTGTTTATATTTCAGAGTAGCAAACCTAGGTAAGCTTAAATGCTCAGCACATGCAACTTGCATTCTTGATTTCTATTTATAAGCAGGAAGTTATAAGACTTTATAAAATATTTTATCATATTTGATATTTATAAAATGTACTAGCCCTGTGCCCTCCCCTCTTAATTTACAGTGAAAGGTGACACAATAGCTGAGTATAACAAGTAGGTATGGCTAACTGTTTCCAAGGAGTACTACATCTGTCTAGATGTAACTAATGTGCATGTTGAAGGAAATGATGATTGATCTACAGAAGTTTGTGAGTTCTGGTCAGTAGCAGTAGCCAGGGAGGACAGTAGTAGAGAAAGTCAGGGCAGCGTGGTGCTAGATAAGGCAGGGGAGCGGTTCTCTGCAAGCTCCCGAAATTCCCCAAGCCAGGTACAGAATCTGAAAAACAGCAGACACTTTGGGCCTATTTATAATAAATGGTTTGCCTTTTTTTTTTTTTGGTACAAAATACAATAGATAGATGTAAGTTACATACAGTGGCATTGCTTGTTTATAAAAAGCTCACGTGTTTCTCCAGCACTTTTATGTCTTTGAGAAAGATGATGACTTTGCAGTATTTCCCCCCTGGATGAGCAGCACAGTTGCATACCTTTAGAGTGCCTTCCTTATAGACTGTGGTATTTTGTGACTGGAAATAATAAGCTGTATGTGCAGTATTTGCAGTTCTGCTTTGGGGATTTTTCTGTTTTTGTGATGTTCATCTCTCTCAGTTACCAAAGGACAAAAAAAAAAAAAAAAAAGGGGATATTATATAGTGCTAATACTTTGCTAGTCCTAAACTGGGTGAGATTTTGAAGGGTCATGAGCCCACCTTCTTCATCCTGTTGGTAGAATTAGAAGTAGTGATTAATAATACTGGAATTTAGTAGTCAAGTTGTAGAATTCTTCCTTGAATATTTTTCTTTTTCTCATTCTCCCATTTTTTGTGTTTAATTTAAGAATGTTTTTCTGTCATTGAAAGTGAAATATGTGTGCTGTAGTTTAAATGCATCCTTCTTTGTCTTGTCAGTGTGAACTAGCTCTTTTCTTGCTTACAACATCTTTTTTATATTTTAAACTCTTTTTTTCCCTTTTTCTCCTCTGGGTTGTACAGTGGGATTTTAAAAGAACTGTAGTTCCATATTGAAAATTCTTGCCAATCATTCAGAGTTAAGTTTGACTTAAGATCTGTCTGCAAGTATTGAGCTGGTTTATTCTGATGTGAGAGACCTACTGTCATCTTTGACCTCTCAGTTTTGTGTTACCCATTAGGACACAGGAGACCAAACAAACCAAACCAACTAAATTCTTGCTGTAGCTTTATGCAGGCAGGGCTGATAGATGTGATATGACTATCCCCATCAGTCGGGTTCTATAACAGTCTGCCAAATTCTTTTGGATTTCTGTCTTGGTTTTTAAAGCAAACAGCAAATGATGACACGGTGGAATATTCCAGTACAATTTCTTAATTCTCTCTAAAGATCACTGCAAATATTTTATCTGCATTTTTTGTACTGATGAGTCTTTTTCTTCTAATACCTGGTTTTGCAAAGCACTTAAAGTACTCCATTTGAATCCAATCCAAGACAATACATATACAGCCTTACATTCAGGAGAGCACAAAGTACTATGGGTTTAATTTTCTGACTCCTAATACAAAATTCCCTTTCATCTTTCCTTATTAGAGTCTTGTACCACAAATTCCATTACTGACTTTTTATTTCTGAAACTCAAACTCTTTCCCCATGTTCTGCATATCAGCTGACCAAAAGGAAAAGTATCACTGTGACTGATGTCTGAAACTGCTTGTGTAGTTGAACATAGATTTTTCTTAGATTTTTCTTTGAAAGATCACTTACAAATGACAAGGAATCCCTCTCCGACCATATAGCATATTTCCTGTGTTACGGTTGAAAAGCTTCGTGCATACCCTTCTTCACTGATTGGAAAATTCAGCTTTCACTTGTGATTGAACATATCCTTTTCACTGTGTTCCAGGTACTAATTCAATTTATCAGTTACTTTTGAGTCTTGTTGCTAACTGCTGCATTTTTAATGACACTTAGCAAAGGTATCGTGGCTGTAAAGACTGGAATGTAAGATCACAAGTAGGCCCATTCACCATGCTTAAAACTAAGTACTTTGATTTAAATAGTATTTTTTTAGTTACATTTAAGTCTTTGCAGGATCAGAATAATACTTTCATAGCATAAATAACTTGCAAATTCCTCTTTGGTTCTGAATTATCCAAATTGTTATCTTTTATAAGCCTGCAGATCTTCCTGGAAGAGACCTGTGCAAATCAGCCATTCTTTACCTCCCATGTCGCCATAAAGATGGGTCTGATACAGAAAGGACTTCTCTATTTAAAAGTTAAGCAACCAGCTTGGGATCCCTGAACACCTTCTGGAACTCCATACCTTTCCTTGTGAGATGTTCAAAAACCATGGTTTCCTAGAATTGGTCTGAATCACTGTCATAATGAGAGGTCAAAGATGGGTGGTAGGCAAACTGTTTAACTGGTGATCAGTTTGTAAGACTCTTTCTATGTCAGATCATACATAGACATTGATACAATGCACATTAAAAGCATATCTACGTATGAAATAATAAATGGTTTAAATATGAGTGTCTCATATTCAGAATAAAACCTATTACCTTAATCAGTAGTACAAATGTTAATTGTCTGAAAGCTTTTTTTCCTCTAAGACTTATGAAAAATCCTCACTAAGTTTTATCTTCAGAAAGAAGGTTTTCTGATTAGTGTGTCTGTTCTCACCGTCAAAATTTTTGATGCTGAAAGATATATACATTTTTTTTTTCTTTAAAGAAAGCCTTTAAAGTCCTTTTGCCTTTTTAGTCCACTTCTCTCAAAACATTTACTAAGTGGTGAGAAGCAGCCAAGTAAGGGGTGGGGGGGGGGGGGGGGTTGCGTTGTGCAGGAAAGAGCTAACACGGCAGTGTCTCACTTTTAGTGACCTGCTTCCTGTCAGGGTGTCTCTGTGCTCAAGTAGAAGCAGTCACAAATATCCCACCCCGCAGCACTCTGACCTAGATACAAGCCAACTGGTGCCCAGAGGAGCACTGATACAGTAGCACCATCCTGAGGTGCACCTTACAAAAATGGTTGGCTCAACAAGAGTCAACAAGAGTTCAACAAGAGTATGTTGAATTTTATATATGCATAAGAATAAAGTTAGCCTACATCTGTCAATCCATGCCATCAGGACTTACGAATCTGATCCTATGCCTGCCAGCATTAGTGCAGAGAATACTGGGCTGTATCAACAGTTAGCCTTTTTCCTCCAAAACATTTAAGGAATATCTACAAGGGTCTTTGCCCTCCCCATGGGTGGGGAAAAAAAAATACTTAGGAGACATGTTGCAGTCAGGTGTGCACAGGTATGCCTCTGACCTGCCCATCTGCATATCAACCCTCGTCCAGAAACCCCATAGTGAGCAAGCACAGCATGGAGCACGTCTCTCAGGAACAGCGTGATACGCAAGATGAGCAGAAGGAAGAGGAGAGTGCTGTTAAGTCATGTAACTCTGCTCAAGTCTTATGGCCGAGCACAGCACCAAGCCTAATGCAGGTGCCTGGCTTCCTGCGAAGAAGTGCTTGCAGCCAGGCTGTTCGGCACAGGGACAGAGCAGGTGAGGTATGGTCTGGGCTAGTGTGTACAGATGTGCCCTACAGAAAGTTAAAATGCAGTCAGTTGCCAGAACTGGCATGACCATATTGCTCTATATTTCACTTTATCAGTGATGCTGTTAAAGTTCGGCTAGGTCAATAACTTCCAGGCTTTCCTATGAAGAAGTTTCTCTAGCAGGGGACCCTTTCTGCACAATATATATATATATATATATAGCATAATTATATATATTAATATATATATATATTAATAGTATAATATAATAATATAATTATATATTTATATATTTATATATATGTAGCATAATTTGCATGATTATATATATATAATATATATAGGGCATGCAACACAGCTGCAGTGCAATAAAAATCATAAGCTACAAACATGGACCTGTTGTAATCTAATGTGGCAAGTAACTACATCAGACGGAGAAATAAAGCCTAAAGTACTTTATGCTGACTTTCCTTGCATTCAAATTCATTTAAACCCATTAGTATCTTCAAATATTTAGGAGAATCAAGACAGTTTTCAATTATACATGAAGAAAGCAACAAGCTTTTAGTTAGAGTAAGAGGTTCTACTTTAAAAGGATGCTTACTCTAACCTCTTATTGGCTTCCAAACCTGCATTTCCAAACATGCCAAGTCTAAAGAGGAACTGCGTGTTTGGCTCTGTGGTTACAACAACATAGATCTTGGAGCTGAAAAGCATCTCTAGTCCAGATAAATGATCAAATGTCATGTGGCACCAGGAATAGTAATGAATTTAGAAGAAAACACTGAGGTATATGCATTGACCAGCTACAGAGCTTGGCTTCAGATCTTAGGAAGATTTAAGTGAAGCCTCACTCCGGGTCTGAAAGTCATAGGCATTAGAGGAAGAGGAAGAGACCATGCAATTACACTTCCTGCAATGAGGTCTAGGAACACACTGTGCATAATAGTATCCATCACCTTATGGAGAAGTCATCAAACTGTTACAGAGATATGAGGTCAGCTTATCACAGAAAGTTAAAGCAAGATTTTTTTTATTATTTTTTTTTAACAAAGAACTCCAAACACGGTAATAGAAACAAGGAAAAATTCTGAAAAAGCTTGTGACAGATGAATGTCTCAAAAGACAGGCCCCTAGCCTCCAAAAAAAAGAAAAATGCAAGAGATGAGGTTTCAAGCAGACATAAAGCAAAAATCAATCAATAAAACAAACAAACAAAACAAAACAAACAACAACAACAAATCACAAGAACAAAAACTACCTAAGGAGCAGTTTTAGACACTCAGAATTGCCCTTCAAAAAACCTTTACAATGTACTGAGTAGCAAAAATACAGGCTAAATGAAACGTGGCAGTGATCTGCCAACCCAAAGTGAGAGACCAAATTCCTGCTGGAGCAGGATTTCTCCTTCCTGTGTGGGAACCACAAAGGCCAGCACATGGACCTGACATGCATATATGAGAACAAGAAGTCTATCTTAAGAATCCCTCCTAAATTTAAACAGCTGTTTCAAATACAGGGTGGCATCACAGTAACTTTCAGACCCCCCAGTACTCTAATTTCACAAATACCACTTACCACCATGGTGATCTGAAAGGCGAGGTAGCCCCAGGCCACTTGGGAGCAAGATCCAGTCTGAGAGGTCATAGCCCCCTTGTTAAGTTTCGTAATCTGGGAGTCCATTCTTCCACCTGCATCTCTATATATTTCACTGCATTTTTATATTTCTCAAATAGTCTGATGGACCGAACATCACATCTCAAGCATTATAGGTCAGCACACATTTTGACGGGCTGTAGTGCTGCTGTGAGGAAACCACGGGGTCTTCTGCTCCACTGCAAGAACAGGCGAAGCTGTGCCACTCGGCAGGGCCTCCTCTTCTGACATGTGCCAGCCTTTGAGATCAAAACCATCAGCATCAGATATCAAGACTCATGAGGAACAGAACTTACTATGGTGTTCTGCCTGGCCAGTAAGATTTAGGAGCTTAGCTTATAAGTAGTTAAACATTAAAGTCTTCTCAAAGAGAGAGAGATGAAATAATTGTGTTAGGCCTTGTGTGAAGACAGGCATTGATGAGCCCTCTAAAAATTGTAGACTGCTTTTCCAGTACTCCAGTATTCAAGACTGTATTTCCTGGTTTGCTATCCAGTTTTCTGCGATGTATAGAATATTTTTAGTAATTCAGCTCTACTTATTTTCAATTTGAAGGAATTGCTGTAATACAGCAGCACAAAATATTTGCACTTCCAGAAGTGCTGATACTCTTTTCAGCAGAAGGGAAACAGAAGAGAGTTGGGCAAGTAATGGATAGGCTTTCCAAACAAGATTTGCAATCAATGTCAGGGAAGTAGAAATAGGAGAGAGGAAGGGTTTGATCTCCAGCTGTGACAGCCTGGGATCTCTCTGTTAGTGGTCAATGGATAGGTTTAAATTGTCCTTTGACAGCTGTGTCCAAATATGCCGTGGAACAGGCATGGGCAAGCTCTACAGACAAAGTAGGCAAGAGCTGGTGCTTCATGGCAGCACAAGGTATCTGTCTGTAGCTCAGACTCCACCAGTGAACATCTACTTCCCCTGCCCGTATTCTGCTCAGAGTTCTCCAGCTGTTCATACCGTATTCAAAGAGGACTAGACAAAAAAATCAGACAAACTGCTAACATAGAAAATATTTGCTTTTGACTGTTTAACATTTGCCTTCTTTTTTTCCCCTGAATTAAAAAGATTAAGAAGGAAGGCATATGAAAAACAGTGTCAGTTTTATTCAGTAGGAACAGGCTGTTTCCATGACATTTATGCATTAAGCTTTTTCTAAATGACAAGCAAGTTGGCAAAGTCTCTCTTTTTTTTTTTTTTTAAAAAAAAAGGCTGTCTTCACCCTCCTCCCTTTGATCTTTGCTCAATGGGTGTAAGAAAGACATTGTCAGGCAGAGGGCCTTGTGTAACCTTCCAGCCTGATGAAGAAAACGCTTCCTATTCATGTATGAAATGGCAAGGTGATAGCTGCTGGTATTTCAATGCAGAATTCAGGATATGAAGTTCTACCTGCTTTGACTTGTGCTCCTTGCCCTGCAAGGAGCTAGAGAATAGCACACCTTCCATGGCTGCACAAATAGTTCTGTAGTTATTTGACCAGCTCTGGTTCAGTTCAGCTGAGTGCATGTTAAATAGGCTGAGCACCAAGGCTAGCTACAAGGCAACTGCACAAAGGAGCACAGCAGAGGATGTGGTGATTTGGGCCTTGTGAAGAATGAAGAAGCATTATGCCACTGCTCAATAATTTATTTAAACAAAACCAGAAGTTTCCCTGAAGCCTCACATGTACTGTGGATCCAAGTAACTCTCAAGATGACCGTCATAAAGTCTTGATGGCAAATAAATTCATATTTATGTTTTATGGCATTTCTGGTAGATAACTCTCTCATGGAAGGGAAGGCACAGAGAACAACGTTCATCTGTCCAAATTAATCTATAGGAAATACCACTCCTTTACCTGAGATTTGATTTTGCACCCCTCAAAGATGGGGTCCCTCATCTGTAAGTATACTGGGAGCTCAGTTGTTCTGCCAAAAGAAGAAATCTCTTTTTTTTTTTTGAAGAGGAACAGCTTAACAAACCCAAAACCTGGGTACCAATAACCCTCAAAGGGAAAGAAGATTTTTTTCATTTCTGCAAGACTGTTTGGTTCAGCTGTCTAATTTTCCATATGTGCTCAGATGACTCAAACAGAACGGTACTTATTAGAACCAGAGCCAGCATGCAGATTTCTTCTTCTGATCCTTTCCAGGTGGATATTTAACAGCCGCCCACCAGTCAGCCTCATGCCCCCTGTGACAGGATGCTCTCCCTGCGAAGGCATGAAGGATGGGCTCCAAGGCCCAAACAAAGTACCAGGAGCACATTTCCCTCTGGCCACTCTCTTGTATTATTGGCTGGGAGGAAGCCCTAGGGACTTGGTGCTTTGCTCCTTCTTCTTTATAGACTTCTTTATAGAGTCTGAGACAGCCTGAACATTTTTATCAGGCACCCTACACCTGTCACATTCACAACAATAAGCCTGTTTCTGGTGGGATTTGAAAGTGAACTGGACACAGAGCAGCTCAATGATGCAAGTGCCAGAAACGTTTTGAGAACTAACCACAGAATCACAGAATTGTAGGAGTTGGAAGGGACCTCAAGAGATCATTGGGTCCAACCCCCCAGCCAAAGCAGGTTCCCTAGAGCAGGCTGCCCAGACTGGCCTTGAATATCTCCAGAGAAGGAGACTCCACAACCTCCCTGGGTAGCCTATTCCAAATGCCATTGGAACCAATGCCATTGTTAGATCCCTCTTGTGAAGTCAGTCCTAGGCTTTTTCTGTTACCCTTGGTTTTCAGAAAAAGAAGAAAGAAAAAGAAAAAAAAAGAAAAAGAAAAAGAAAAAAAAGAAAAAGAAAAAGAAAAAGAAAAAGAAAAAGAAAAAGAAAAAGAAAAAGAAAAAGAAAAAGAAAAAGAAAAAGAAAAAGAAAAAGAAAAAGAAAAAGAAAAAGAAAAAGAAAAAGAAAAAGAAAAAGAAAAAGAAAAAGAAAAAGAAAAAGAAAAAGAAAAAGAAAAAGAAAAAGAAAAAGAAAAAGAAAAAGAAAAAGAAAAAGAAAAGAAAAAAAAAGAAAAAGAAAAAAGCCTGTAGTGCTTCTAATAGACACAGCAAAAAGATAATTGCTGGTAATTGCTCTAAAAGCTCTCCTACAACTGAAGAATGAACCACCCCCATCCCCCTACCCCACCCCCAAAAAATAATGGAATGATTCTGCACTTTCGAGACTAATCCCCAAGGGAGCCTGCAATGAAGATGGGCACCTTCACTGGTTCTCCTGCCAACATAGTGCTTTTGCTTTCTGGTAGCTGCATGCAAGTGTGCCGTGTTGACATCCAGAAAACAGAAAATCTTCAACATAACAGACTAACAATATTTTTTGGCGCGATGAGGAAACCACACACTGCTCTGTGTCAACAAACAGTTAGAATGCTGCTCACCTGTCCAAGCACCATGTCTGAGCACAGTCACATCCCACAGATGAGTAGCACCAAAATGTATCTCATCAGCCAGCAGATCATTAGAGCAGAATCTTTTGTTCGTACAGTGCCAGCACACACAACACTGCTCCCTGACTGTAGCAGCTGGCCAGCTCTTTGGCCTTCCCATTTGTTCTTCTTATAGCCATACTGCACCAGCCACATCCCATCCTGCAGGTTACTTTGGTCCAATCAAGCCCAAGTAAAGAAATACAGGTATTTACATGAATCAGCCAAGAGAATGTGCCATATGTTACCTTTCGCTGCTTTAGGAAAGCAGACTGTCTTGAAAGGTCACAGAGATAAGTGTTTGATATTCTACTAGAGTGCTGCTTTAATAACAAAGGATGTGCTTATATTTTTATGGCATGTTATGTTTCATATATTGCAATAAGCCATCAGGAAGACAATGTTAATGTTTTTGACTTTTCTATTCATGCCAAATAGGCAAAATCTAGCAAGCTGGTGAAAGTTAGGCTATATGCTATTTGAGTGATGGTTATAGAAAAGCTTAATCTGATCAAGGTTAAAGTTGTTTAGGCATAAAAATGTACTGAACAGTTATAAAGAATTGCTAAACTGAGAATTTAAGAACATTAAGAGCATGGTTAACTACCACTTTAATGCTGATTTCCCATAGAAAGTTTTAAGTACCTGTTGTTCAATTAGCAGTGAACTAATTAGTGAGAACGAAGATAAGGACTCTCCCCTCTAGTTGTGATTTAAGAGGCAGTCAAATATTACAAGAAAAATCTTAACTCTGAGAGAAGTGGAGTGATGAGCCCAAACAGGGGGAAGTACTTATTAAAAGCCCAAATCCTTTTCCCCCAACCCAATTTACCTACAGATCTTTGTGCATCTAGCCATTTTTCTTCTAACCATGCTTCCTAGCTGTCACCCAAAAGAAGCTGACCCACTACAAAAATCTGTGCATGATGATTTAGTTGTCCCCATTACTCCATGAGAGGCTGAGGACTCCACTGGACAGCTTGAATATTTTGGGAGGTAGTATGAAAAAAACAAGTACTCTGGCACCCAAACTTTTTTTAAGAGCCCTGGTTTTAAAATATCTTAAAATATTTTAAATATCATTTCAATTAAATGTGTTTAATATCATAGAATCATAAAGGTTGGAACAGACCTTCAAGATCACCTGGTCCAACCATCCCCCTACCACCAATGTCACCCACTAAATGATGTCCCTAAGCACCACGTCCAGCCTTTCCTTAAAGACCCCCAGGGTCGGTGACGCCACCACTTGCCTGGGCAACCCATTCCAATGCCTAACTAACTTTTCTGAGAAGAAATGCCTCCAAATTTCCAGCCTAAACCTTCCCTGGTGCAACTTGAGGCCATTCCCTCTAGTACTATCATTAGTTACCTGTGAGAAGAGGCTGACCCCCAGCTCCCCACACCTTCCTTTCAGGTAGCTGTAGAGAGCAATAAGGTCTCCCCTGAGCCTCCTCTTCTCCAGACTAAACAACACCAGTTTCCTCAGCTGCTCCTCACAGGACCTGTGTTCCAGACCTCTGAACTCCCAGAGTACTGTGGGAATAGTATAAGATTTTTTGTAGTAAACACACAGGCAAAAATGCCAGAAGAGTTATACAGTAAATAAAAGGAAAAAGCTAAAACAACAGTATTATTTCAGTTTACTTTTCACTTAAAATATTGCAAGAAGTTAATGAAATGTAAAATGCTGCAAGTGCTTTCTTTTACAATAAGTTCAATGATTTCAGAAGTAATTTGCAATATGCAACCATTAAGGCATTAACCAGTCACTTGAAAAGAATAACATGGGGATTTGCTGCTGAAATATTAACGTTGATGAATAGCAACATCACTGTTTTCAATCGTGCTAGACTTTCAATGAAATACATTGTATAAGTTGACATGTTATATTTCTCCCTGCTTTGAGATTTTCATTATTTGAATATTCTTTGAATTAGTGGCAAGTTAAGCAGTGCTGGGGTTTGAAGAACAAATTCCATGAAAAGTTTTAAGACTTCTTTTTGAAAAATTGTGGTGGTTTTACCCAGGTGGGCAGCCGAGCTCCACCTCAGCCGGCTCTCTCACTCCCGCTCCTCAAAGGGAAAGGGGGAGAAAATATGACGCAAAGGGCTCAAGGATTGAGATAAGGATGGAGAGATCACTCAACAATTATCATGACGGGCAAAACAGGCTCAGAGTAGGGAGATAATAAAATTTATTGCCTATTTCTATCAGGCTAGAGAAGTGAGAAACAAAGGAAAGAAACTAAAGACGCCTTCCCCCCATTCACCCTCTTCCACCTCCTCCCCCCTAAGCAGTGTAGGGGAACAGAGAATGAGGCCTGCAGTCAGTCTATAGCACTTCACCTCCGACACTCCTCAGTCACTCTCTTCACTGCTCCCCGTGGGGTCCGTCCCACGGGATGCCATCCTTCCCGAACTGAGCCTGCGGGGGCTGCCCACAGGCAGCAGCTCTTCAAGACCTGTTCCCACATGGCTCCGTACCACGGGGTCCATCCATCCCCCAGGAGCAAACTGCTCCAGCACGGGTCCCCCACGGGTGGGCAGCAGCTCCCCCCAGACCCCCTGCTCCTGCGTGGGCTCCTCTCCACGGGCTGCAGGTGTTTCTGCCACCTTGCTGCTGCAATCCCAAGAAACTACAAAGCCACCTAGCTGCTGAGGCCTTGGGGACAGGGGTGGGGAGACAGTTCAGCATTACATCAGCTTGTAATGTCTGATTTTGTTCTTTATGAGAACAGAAACAAAATAATAATAACAGTAACAACAACAACGACAACAATAATTCAATACTTTCAGAGGTGTTCATGGTAAATAAAGAAGATGTATGGCATGCTGGCAGGGGTACAGGAGTATGATATTCCTGGAGATCCTGGCTCAAGCTCAGCTTCGCAGCACACATAAGACCAGCATATTCTGACAAATCAAATAATGGTAGTATATACTTGCATTGGACATATTTCAGCCCCATACTCCTTTACAGTTCAGCAGGAGTCTCCCTCACTTTTTCCAAATCGTGAAGGAGAACAACACTTCATGAAATATTCCAGCCTCATTGAAAATAACTTTTTTTTCTGAAAACACATTTGGCCAATTTCAGCCAACATAGTGTGTGCCCTTTCCCATGCCAAAGTTTAGTTGACAGACCCTGTGTGGAGCAGTATTTACTTCTGTGTATGTGGACTAAGGTAGAAAGGCAGGGTCCTACAGACTTCTAGCATTTGTAGACTAAGTCAATCCCATGACACAAACTTCCTATTATATTTCATTTACTCTTAGTAATAGATCAGCTGTGCCACACGACTGCCAAACAGGCAGTTAAACCTTTTCTTTTCTGAGCAGGGAAGCAAACTGTGGTGCTACTAGTACAGGCAGATAGAGGGAACATAGCTCACAGGGCACAAAGATGAACAGCATCACTTTCCTCATCACTAAGCACAGTTACCACCTTACTCTGCCAGTTTTGCTGTCTTTTAAAAGCCCAGAGCATTTCAATTGTATAATACGTCTTTTTATACTAAGTGCATCCTAGCATATTTTTTTCCTAAAGGTACGATTTTCTTCATTTAGTGTACTTGCCTATATATTATTCATTTGTTTTCCTTCAATCCAGTAACAGCAGAGTATCTCCTTGGATTTTCTTCGAGGCACACAAAATCACATTTGTTTTCACAAATCTGTTCATCTTTGCAGTTACCTAACTCACAGTGCTTCAAGCTGTTGGAAGTCTACCAGAGCACTAAACAAAAACTAGCATAACAAAAGCAACAGGCTCCTGAAATGAATAGGTGTAATCATCAGATACAATCCATCTTCACATCATTGAAAATATGCGTTATTTTCTCTAATTTATGTTCTTTGGCTGTGCAGATGGGTTACAACTGGTACAATATCTCCCTGTAGATTTCTGAAGATAGAAGGTAACCTGGCATCAGACTTATACATTTCCTGTGCTCAGCTACCATGTTTTTCTTCCCTTGTATTTTTTCAATACTTGTTGATCATCCTCTGAGTCAACAAGTGAAAGAAGACTGGAGAGGAAGACCTTATTCATTAACAAAACACCTCCATGACATATACATGTTGTCATAGTATATATAGACAGCGCACAACACATAGCTAGGGGAAAAAAAGGAAAAAAAAATTAGAAAGATCGAAAACAGGCATTTTCATCAAAAGACAGTAGACCTCCTGTTCAGATTTTATTCCCTCTCAAATCTTCATTGCTGAAGTTAAATATTACCAGTAGATCCGTATTGGCTGCAGGGCAACATAAATTTGTGCTTAACAAAGATTGGGGTTTCCTTGTGCTTTGGGTGTCACTATACAGAGTGAGACTATCCTTTCCCTCTCCCAGCAGCATCTAGGTCTATGCAAATTTGAAAGTACAGGTTAAACTCATTCACCAAGTTCACCAAACAAACCTATGGCAGAATTTGGAGATCTCAGTCAAGAATGTAGTCCTTACCTAGTAGGCCACCTGCTGCTACCAGCAAGCTCCTGGCTGCTTTTGTTAAGCATATGGAATTTTTATATTGTATTTCAAAAAGACATAACCTTTCAGATACGTTACCAGCAAATCCTTGACACGTAACTTTGGAAGTCAGGGTCATGCAGAATAAACAAGGAAATATGCACCTCTCACAAGACCAAAGCTTTCATTATGCCAGATCCTGTTTTTTTGTTGTTGTTGTTGTTGTTGTTTTCTTTCTTTTCTTTCTTTCTTTCTTTCTTTCTTTCTTTCTTTCTTTCTTTCTTTCTTTCTTTCTTTCTTTCTTTTTCTTTCTTTCTTTCTTTCTTTCTTTCTTTCTTTCTTTCTTTCTTTCTTTCTTTCTTTCTTTTTCTCTCTTTCTTTCTTTCTTTCTTTCTTTCTTTTTCTCTCTCTCTTTCTTTCTTTCTTTCTTTCTTTCTTTCTTTCTTTCTTTTCTTTCTTTCTTTCTTTCTTTCTTTCTTTTCTTTTCTTTTCTTTCTTTCTCTCTTCTCTCTTTCTCTCTCTTTCTCTCTTTCCTTCCTTCTCTCTCTCTTTCCCTTTCTCTTTCTTTCTCTCTTTCTCTCTTTCTTTCCTTCCTTCTCTCTTTCTCTTTCTGTCTTTGTCTTCCTTTCTTCCTTCCTTTCTTCCTTTCCTTCATCTCATTTATTCCTATTTTCTTTCTTCTTTTTTCCTGTTCTCTTTTTTTTTTTTTTTAATGCTAAATACATGACTGTATCAATTTTATTAATAACATCTTTACCACACAGCACTTTCAACCCAAGATATCTTTTGTCTAAGGGAACTTCTCTGAGCCTAGAAAGTGATTGTGCAAAAAAAATCTAAACTGTTTTTAGTAAGGCTTTGGATTTTTGCGCTGCTGTTAATGGAGTTTCCCTTTCACTTTTCACTTTGTGCTGTTTCAGGGCTTCAAACCTGCTTACAAATGCAATGCAACCTTATTGGACCTGGCAAATAACTTGGATGAGTATCGAATACCATCTGTCTAAATTTAAGAAAACTAAATAAAAAGCTCAGATTGTAGACAACCCATTTACAAGAATTTAGATGGTAACATGTATTTCTAAAATAAATTTACTTACATTTGTAATCTTTGGTATTTTCTTTCTGTTCCTTAATTACTCTAAGTTTGTGCAATTTCTCCATGCTTTAAAATTCTTTCCCATGAACTTCAATCCTTACAGTCTTGCACAGTTGCTTCCCCTTGAGGGAAAACAGCAAGGGACCAAACAAGCTGCAAGCTTCCCTGGGGAATCTAACAGAGTCTAAAATAAAAAATCCTCTAGCAAAAAAATTAAGCTGGAAAACGCAGGAGAGGAGTTCATGATAATTAAAAGCAGTGTTGCCAGTTAGACGAGAATCATATTGGGAAACTCTTTCCTGATCTTAGGATTTTCATTACGAATACCTGCAAGTTTTAATACAGCTGTTAAAGCAGAAACAGGGGACAAGTGGTTTCTAAGCATGGCTGACTCTTTCACTAGTCTTTACCAAAACTAATTAGCTTGGTAGCTATTGTATAGTTATTGGCAACACAGAACTAACTGAGAAACACTGTCTGAGTCTCAAAATCCAACTCCCTTACAACTGCAGAGAATCCTAAAATGATGTCTAGCTCAGAAATCACCACAAGGCTTTTTCCATGCACAAGTTAATTAAATCTCCTGGCTGACCTGAGGAAATGACATGCATTCTGCCTTTCAGAGGGAGAAGAAAAGCATTTTTTGCCTGTAAAATCCTAGCACATTCTTCATGCATGAAGTACAGGATTGTCCAGAATGCACTGACAGTTCCTTATGGGTTGGAGCCCACAGCTTCTGGAATATCTTAGACTCTTACCAACAAGGCTGCAGTTTATCAGTCCACAGCAATCCTGTCATCCAAATATTAAAGCACACCTACATTTGCTCATGTACACATGTAGAAGTCTGCTTTCTGCTCACAGCCTACATTTACTATTGATATTTTTATCTGACAACAAAGTGCAAGATTATGTAACAATTTCATTTCTCAATTTTCATATGTTCACTGTTACACTAGGACAACTCAACCCCCCCTCCAAAGATCTTAAGACAGAAGGATAAGTAGTTAAGATGAAATATTTTTTGTACTTCTATTTAACTGGATGACAAAGCTGGAGATTTTTATTCCCTCTTTCCTCGTCTCCACTCTACCTGATACCCCAAACTTGCACTTTTTTTGTGGGGGAGAAAAAGCCCACCACCACAGTAGTGACCTCTTAAACACTTCTGACTAATAAACATATCTTCATCTTTGGGATGCATCCCACTGCATATGTGAAATAGGTAACAATTCTCAGCTATTCCTACTAATTCTCAAATTTTTGTGCACATCATGACACTCATGTCCAAGACTGACTGTTTTGCAGCCTAAGTCTGCATTTCTGAAGACACTAATCAAGGGTTACTCCAAGGCAAGTGGGTATACATTGCATTCACACATGTAAGAAGAAAACCAGAACAAGACTCATCCCCAAAGCAGGTTATCATTAGTGCTTGTTTGAGAATAAAATTCTTGCTAATGTTCCTTTCGCACATAAGTTAAGAAGTCTCCTTTCTAGGATAACTTTTCCTCAAGATTTTTACTAATCAGTCCAGCTCATTATATCTGAACATCTGTCTTGCTTCTACTTGCCACATACAGAAAACAAATGAATAAATAAAGTCTTTGAGAGGATGATACTAAGTGAAAAATAATTGTACAGAAAACAGATGTCAATAAATAAACCAAATGCTTGGTGTAGTACAAAGCACACCTTGATTTGTCTAAACACACTAAATAAACTTCCACGCTTTAATGTAAGACTTAGCTAGCTTTTGCACACAATTAAGTGGTCATGTATTTCTGGGTGAGCAAGCTGGTGGAGAAATATTGATTTCCTCGTGTTGACCTTAAAATTGTGCACATATAGCTCCTAAATCCATATGTCAGTACATAAATAACCAGCTTAATTTTAGAGGCTAATGCATTCTCCAAGCTCTATCAAATATCCTGACACTTAACATGTAATGCAACATAATAGTTGCATAGTAGTTTGTATTCCTACACAACAACATACCCTCTTGAATTTTGAAAATCCTGTCTGTTATAACTAGTATTAGTATGCTAATACTTCTTGTGTATTCTGAGAATAAATAAACTTCAGCTTTTAATGTTAAAGGAAAAAAGAAAAAAGAAAAAAGAAAAAAGAAAAAAGAAAAAAGAAAAAAGAAAAAAGAAAAAAGAAAAAAAGAAAAGAAAAAAGAAAAAAGAAAAAAGAAAAAAGAAAAAAGAAAAAAGAAAAAAGAAAAAAGAAAAATGAAAAAAGAAAAAGGAAAAAGGAAAAAAAGAAAAAGGAAAAAAGAAAAAAGGAAAAAGAAAAAAGGAAAAAGAAAAAAGAAAAAAGAAAAAAGAAAAAAAAAAGAAAAAAGGACAGTCTAATTTTATAAGCTAAGTACATCCTCTTCTGCTGCACCCTTCAAAACAACTGAATTTGAACTGTATTTGAATGTCTGCTTCTGCCATTGGAGATACCAAGCTCCCGTTCTCTTAAATAAGTTGAATTTTAATTGAGACCCATTTCAAGGAGTTTTTTCTGGGTCTTTTCAACTTCAGTACAGATTCAGGGAATAAGACAGGAAGGGCCATTGCATGTTTTAGTTCCCCAAAGTGAGTCCAGGACAGTCAACAATGCAGAAGGAAGGGTTTCTCAGCACTTAAGTACATAAAAAAGACAAATGTCCACCTGCAACATCTCTTGAATGGAAGATTTCCATTGTCTGCTAATAAAGTTAGTAGCAAAAAGAAAAAACAGCCATCCTTCCAGTTATTTCAGTGATTCCTGGAGGTAAACAGCTGACAGGACAGTGACAAAAAGCAAAATGGAAAAACAAGGCTTTTGCAATAAGATGAAATTGGGCATTTTCATGTCATGTAAAGAGTTCTGCTTTAATTACAGTATTATCTGACAGAAACAGAGTTTCTCTCATATATGTTTTAAAGCCAAGATGGTATAACGAATCCATCCTGAGTTGCTGCAGAACTGTTTTTCCTCAAATACGTTAATGCTAAAAAGAAAACAAAAAGTCCTTATTAAATGTGATATTGCAAAATAAATCTTAATTGAAGCCCCTTGGATAGACAGCAGCACTCTACCTCTTCTCATGTGAAGAATTACTTTGTCAGCTGGAGAACAAGACACAATGCTGACTAAAACTGAGAATTAATGCAAAGATCCACTGGTAGATAGAACATAACAGGGAACAACTGTGCTTGTTACACTGGTGGGCTCTGGTCCCTTAAAGCATCAATATCAAAGACAGCCTCAGCCAGTGCCACAAATACCCAAAGACATTTGGCCTGCACTCTCTAGTGTCTGATACCAACACACATTCCAGTATCCCGGCCAGTTTTCTTCCAATATCTTATGTCTTCAAACAAAAAAAAACTTCCTTTATATTTAGAGAAATCCTCTTATGACAAAAAGCAGTGTATTTTGTTTCTAAACAGTCTGCTTCAGACATGGATTGAAAGCTTTATTTAGGCCTTCCTTTTCCTATATGTTTACTGCAGGAGATAATGAAGGGAACAGTAACCAAGGGCAAAACCGAAGCAGGTTCATCTTAGCACTGCCCTTTTGAAATTGTACCTTGACAAGTGTAGGTCAGAGATGCTAAGTTTTGTTGAAAGGTACTAAAATCACGGTTTTACAAGATAAACTTTTTACTGAATGTTGTTCTGTCTTCCTAACAAATGACTCCTAATTCTAAACATGTCTAGGCAATGATACTTCTGGCCAAGTTTACATTAGAATAATAATTCATTTCTGGCTACACGAGCAGTAATGGGCTATGGACTGTGTTTTAGTATAAACTAGACTTCTGTTTTTCCCAAGACCACTAAATAGTGGATGTTCCCGATACAGATGTAAGTCTTACATACACACAGTCAGTGTACAACTAGAGTAAGTACACTCCAGGTCTGTTTGTCCTTAGTACAATGTAATAAAGTAATAAACAAGTAATAAAGAAAGAGGGTCCAAGCCTTATGTGACACTGTCTTGCTGCTTTGCAGTCCCGACCAGAGGATAATGCAACTGAGGGCTTCAGGTTAGGCTTATTGTACTCACAAAAAATAACAAGGTTTTGGACTCTGTAGGAATACTGCATGTGCCACATAGAGCCACATCTGCTCAGCAATAAGTTGAAATGTGGTGGGGACAAAAGAAGTGTGTAACTGGCTTTGGTTAGTCTGGATGACAGTCATGCTTCTAAACTGAACTGCCTCTTTTTGGGAACACACCACACTCCTCCATGGACCCTGGACTTCAGCAGCTACCCCTGCACACCACAGCAGCTGCTGGCCCAGGAGCTGCCAAACAAGCTCAGCATCCCCGTGGTTAAGCTGCCTTGCACTGATACAAGCTGTTTGCTTATGAACAGGAAAGCATCTAAACAGCAGAGCTCATTAGTGAGTAATAAATCTTGATCCTTTCTTTCTGTAGCATATTACTCAGGTCATGGTATGAATCCTAGCCAAAACTGGAAGTTTTTTGTTCAGCTACAGCACTCAGCATCATTCCTCTGAAAAAACACGGAACCAGAATTAAGGACCACTTGCTTTTAGAGGAGAATTTATAAAGAGTATCGAGAATATGGTGACTGCCATTAAACTGCTGACAATGGCCATTTCAGGCTTCTTTGTGAATGTGGAAACACTTGAGAGAAGTGAATAAAATGGTAACATACTGCCCTCTAACAGAGCACGACTGCTGGTTTCGGACAGATAAACCGGAAGATTTGCAAAGATGCGTTGGACCTGTCTTGAATCTGTGACGGAGAATCCTGTAAACCAACTTTCCTTTTACATACAGGGAAGCATTGTGTACTATCAAAAACGTAAGAATAGAAGTAAGGTGTTTTCAGTTAGCCCCTACATTAAATATGTTTAACTGTAACAAGATAATAATTAAATGGCTTTTTTTTGGTTAGGTCATAAGGGGACTCTCACAATCACAAGGTGAAAAAGCTTTCACTTCTATTCACAGGACACCCAAGAGAGAAAAAAAAATCATTTAAATATTATAAGCTATATTATAAATATTTAAAGCTGTTGTTGTGTGTCTTTTTTTTTTTTTTTTAACTTCACAAACCCATCAACTTATAGCATCCATTCATTTCTGAAAATAGCCTAAAAATCCAGAGCAGGTTAATACGAGCAAGTTGATGAAGAAAGGAAAAAAGCAAACACTGTCACCACTTTACAAACAGAACTGTTGTGACCGCAAAGCTTTCTTCCAGCAGCTGGCTAAATTCCACCTACAACCACCTTCTAGTCCAGAAAACTAAGCCTCCTCTGAGATCCAGGTACTTCTTTAACTTAATATTAGCAGAACATCCATTTGGGGGAGTGAAAACTTAAATGAGGTTGCTATAAATACCATCAATCCCAGTGTCATAAGAGGGAAGTTCAATTAACTCAGATCAGTCCCAAAATCATATTCTGAAAATGAGATAATGATGAAACATCATGTTGGTTTTTTTATTATTTTTTTACTTTTTTTTTTTTTTTTTTTTTTTTAAATTAGCTGTTCTGTCAGTAGCTCAGAGGGAAAGCTCAGCAGTCTCAGAAACAGGAGTCTTTTCTGTTGAAATGCAGCAGCTGTTTGTAAGGGCTTGTTGAAATCACCATGAAACTTGAACCATACTGGAGGGAAGACTGTGAAACAAAATAGCCTGTAAAGAGCAGCTGTGTCTGAGGAGTTCAGCTTCAGTGCTGTTAAACTGTGAGCTCCTTGCAGAGAGCTTTTTCCAGCCTCAGGAAGAATACTCTTGAAAACAGAGTCAGAGGAATTTTTAAAACCTCCCTGAACCAGAAATCTCATTTATCTGTTTTGATTTTCATTTCATTTTTTTGCTAAGACTATCCCACCAAGCTTTAAAAAAATTGATAGTGGTCCTCTCACTGCTAAATGACTAGAACAGCCAGCTAATTGCCTCATCGGGAGACAAAACTTGACTTTGCATATTAAATAAATAAATTAATACATCCAGGATTGCTTACAATGCAAGTTAGGCCATTTTGTTTTCCACTTCTCTCCTCTGCTACAGAGGACAGAGCATAGGAGTCTCCTAACAGTAGTCTTTCCCTAATGAGATCAAAAATAGAAATCCATAAGCACTGCCAAATTCCTGGCCACTTTTCTGGGTGTGGCCACTACATGTTTATGTAGAATCACAACACATGTATCTTTTGGAGAATTTTCCAGATATGCAGTTAATATACACAGGAAACTTTGGGGTGCATACAACACAACATTGGCTTTGTAGCACTGGCAAGCAATTTACTTCTACAAAAATTTGTACAAAATCTAAACCAAGAGGAACAAGGAAATGGTTCAAAATGCATGCTATCTGTAGACAGAAGACCCCAAGAAGAGCTGCCCAAGAACAGCAGTAGCTCTCTGCGTGGTATTTAGTTCATCTGCACCAGCTTACTTGTTCCATAAGTGCTGGTGCATATAGGGCAAGAGGACGTGCACGTCCAGTGTAACAAAAACCCAGAGCAGAAAGCCTGTTAGAGCCCGAAGCACTGTTCTTTGCACAGAAGGCATGTGGGTATACAAGGGCTGCACGAATTTTGCAGCATTTGTAGTAAGTGAGTGAGTTATGTGTGGATAGAACAAACTGGCAGTCTGGGGCCAAATTTGCGTTTAGGGCACTAGGGAAGAATAACACTTAAAGCACTCACAGGGGGGGTTGAACACACACAGGCTCCAGGACTCTAGCTTTAGTTTAAACCTCTACTGTTTACAATCACTGAACTCCAAGCAGGAGCTTGTGGCTGGAGCAAGGGAGCAAAGAAAATCAGTGAGGGTCCTTTTCTCTCTTCTTCATTGTCAACCTCTCCAGCCCTCTCACACCACCTGCCACAACTGGGAAACCCAACCAGACCTTCAGTGCTGTTCAGACGTGAGGTTTTCTCACTGCCTGCAGCCCCGCTTTGCAGCCTCATACCTGTCATTCACCACAGCACAGGAGGCAGGACAAGGGCTGGCTCACCAGCACGAGGGCTGTGCCTGCTCCTGGGTTGGACTTGCAGGATGTTAGCGTTTAGACAGGTCTGTCAGAACCTTGCCTTTGTTTGACACAACACCCAACGCTACAAAACCCAGCACGACACAACAGATAACATACGTACAAAGGAAAAGAAGAGGGACGTTTTTTCCTGACCATTTGAAATCAAATCTGATTTCACCTTCACAAATACAGACCTGTCTGTAGCGTGCTCCCTAAATCTGATCTTTGCACTGTATTATTATTATTTATCATTTTGGTACTACATCAGATGAAAAGGAGAGAGGAGAGAAAACAAAGATGGGAGCTCATCCTTGGGAAATGTCAAGGTCATTTGACTGTAAGAAGTGGTACATTACACTTTGTAAACATTTTCTGTGCATTCACAGCATTTCACACCCTGTCCTCACATCCCTGAACTTACCTACCAATGTGGGTATCTCAAGAGCATCTGGTAAAAAAATATGATATTACAGCATTAGGGTCAAGGCTGAGCAAAGCCTTGCCTCTTTCACATGCCTTTCCAAAGCCTCCATCCCCTTTAGTGTGGCTGCTCATTCACCTCCCTTCCTGTGGTATGGTTTTCTAGAAGAGCTTATGCCAGAAGGAAGTTTAGAAGAAAAGAGAAGGGAAGGATCCAGAGGAGGACTCAGTGGCTTCCACTCTCATTTTTGGAACTCGAGAGCAGAATCGACAGGAACAGAAGTGGGCAATCACAGATCTCAGTTGACAGCACCCTACAGGGGCAAGGCAGTCAGCCAGGACAAGGCTAAGTATTTGCCATTTCTGATGTTTTCTGAGGTTGCAATGCCCTGCTGAGAGGAGCAGGTCAGAAGAATACAATTTCACAATACACATTTACTCTGCTTATTGGCAACTGAGCATTTGAAGAAAACCATCTTTATTAGCATGCCTGATACATTGCTATTTGCAGGATAATGCCTAGGTCCATAATCTGTAGCGCAATGGGTTGACAGAGATAACTGAGAAGCCATAAAATACCATATTACCATAAGGCTGGAGCTGTCAAAATTGCATAATTAAGTGAGAAGGAGGTCTTAAAAAGCCTGCAGGTTGTCAGGGCCCTGTGTGAAGAGAGGAAAGTCTGTAACTTTTTATGCCTGCTCCTCTGGGTTTAGTGACCTATGTTCAAGGTTGGCTTTGCCAAGGCACAAGCACACAGCCATGGATGAAATCCCTGTGAAAACAGCTATGTGGTAAGAAAGAGCTGGGAGATGCCTCATGGAGTGCCTCTTCTTCCTCCTCAGGTCAGGAAATGCATTTAAGGTCAGGCTCTTCCTCTTTGGGCCTTGTCAGAGCTGTCTTGCAGGTGTGTGCTTCCTGGCCTCGCAACTTGCTCGCCCTGATCAGCTGAGTTGGCTCCCTGGTTTGACCTCAGACCATCCTCATCGGTGTGGCTGGCATGGTGGCCACAGGTCCCTTGGCTGTCCCCACTCATCCTCCCAGCCCTGGGCAGCTATCCCTTTGAGGTGCTGTGGTTCAGTGCTCTTGCTGGTGTGGACATAACTCTGCCTTCCTCTCCACCACCCTTAGCTCCCAGTAGTGGCAGAACAGCTGGTCCCTGATAAAGTGCATCTAAAAACCAATTGACATTCAAACTGGATGAAAGTCCACGTGTCAGCATCACAAACTTATCTGGATGATGCACAAAGCTACCCCTTCTGCAACTACCTTTGCACTTTCTTTCAGGGATGTCCTCCCTGAAACACCTCGAGCAGGCGCTGCCCTGTTCTCTGCTTGCTTTCTTTCACGAGGTTAAGAAGCAGCCGGCTTGCTAAGGGCAGAAATCAGGACAGCACGGTGGATTCCTTCAGAATTCATTCCTGTGTAAGTGCGGGTGGAGAAATCCGCAAAGAGAAGATGTTTCTTCTCACCCTGCCTGTAAAACTGCATGACAAGCAGCCTCTGCAGCCTGTGCAGAGTCCCACGAGTTCTCAATAACAGAAATCTGGATGAATTCTCAAATTATATCTGCCTCAGGGAAGAGACGTTCCCGCTCACGTATTTGCTCAGCTCTGATGCACTGGAGCCCCAGGCACCAAGTCAACCACCAGTAATTTCAGTTCTGCTTTCGGAACAGGACGTGTCAGAATCTCTGAAGACACAGCCGGCTAAGAGCTGACTGCAATCATTCCAGTGAATTAAGTGCCTATTAGGAGACTTTAATTTCTTTAAGTTGTCTACACAGGAGAGTTACTCTAATCCAGAGCACTTTCAAAGTTTATTTAGATCACCTCCAGTGGATCATGCACTTGCTACTTCCTATTCCCTTTCACACAACACAACAGAAAAACCAAATGCTATCTGGATCACTGAATTGTTCCATTTTTTTTTTGTGATCCTTTTTATATTTAAATATTTTTAACTGAATGGGAAGAATGAAAAGTACCTCATTCCTATTCCCTAGTGCAACAGGTATATGTAGATGTTGCGAATTGTTTCTCTAAACAATCTGCACAAAAATCTTTAAAATATAAAATCATAGAATCATAGAATCATAGAATATCCTGAGTTGGAAGGGACCCTTGAGGATCATCAAGTCCAACTCTTGATACCGCACAGGTCTACCGAAAAGTTCAGACCATGTGACTAAGTGCACAGTCCAATCTCTTCTTAAATTCAGACAGGCTCGGTGCAGTGACCACTTCCCTGGGGAGCCTGTTCCAGTGTGCAACCACCCTCTCTGTGAAGAACCCCCTCCTGATGTCGAGCCTAAATTTCCCCTGCCTCAGCTTAACCCCGTTTCCGCGGGTCCTGTCACTGGTGTTAATGGAGAAAAGGTCTCCTGCCTCTCGACACCCCCTTACGAGGAAGTTGTAGACTGTGATGAGGTCTCCCCTCAGCCTCCTCTTCTCCAGGCTGAACAGGCCCAGTGACCTCAGCCGTTCCTCGTACGTCTTCCCCTCCAGGCCTTTCACCATCTTCGTAGCCCTCCTCTGGACACTCTCCAACAGTTTCATGTCCTTTTTATACTGTGGTGCCCAGAACTGCACACAGTACTCGAGGTGAGGCCGCACCAGCGCAGAGTAGAGCGGGACAATCACCTCCCTTGACCTACTAGCGATGCCGTGCTTGATGCACCCCAGGACACGGTTGGCCCTCCTGGCCGCCAGGGCACACTGCTGGCTCATATTCAACTTGCTGTCTACCACGACCCCCAGATCCCTCTCTTCTAGGCTGCTCTCTAGCGTCTCATCGCCCAGTCTGTACGTGCAGCCAGGGTTTCCCCGTCCCAGGTGCAGGACCCGGCACTTGCTCTTATTGAACTTCATGCGGTTGGTGATCGCCCAGCTCTCCAACCTATCCAGATCCCTCTGCAAGGCCTTTCCACCCTCATTCGAGTCCACAACTCCTCCAAGTTTGGTGTCATCAGCAAACTTGCTCAAAATACCTTCTATTCCTACATCCAGATCGTTTATAAAAATATTGAAAAGTACCGGCCCTAAAATGGAGCCTTGAGGGACACCACTGGTGACCGCCCGCCAGCCTGACGCAGCCCCATTTACCATAACCCTTTGGGCCCTGCCCGTTAGCCAATTGCTCACCCATCGTATGATGTTTTTATTTAGCTGTATGGTGGACATTTTGTCCAGTAGGATCCTATGGGAAACCGTGTCAAAAGCCTTGCTGAAGTCCAAAAAAATCACATCAGCTGGTTTCCCTTGGTCCATCATACGGGTGATCTTATCATAAAAGGAAATCAGGTTAGTTAGGCAGGACCTGCCCTTCACAAACCCATGCTGGCTGGGACCAATGACTGCTTTGTCCCCCAGGTGAGCCTCAATAAGTTCGAGAACCATCTTCTCCATGATTTTACCAGGCACTGACGTGAGACTGACAGGCCTGTAATTGCTAGGGTCTTCTTTCTGACCCTTCTTGTAAATCGGCACAACATTTGCCAGCTTCCAGTCTACCGGGACCTCTCCAAATTCCCAGGATCGTTGAAAAATAATTGAGAGAGGTTCCGCGATGACGTCCGCCAGCTCTTTCAGCACCCGGGGATGAATCCCATCCGGACCCATGGACTTGTAGGGATCCAGGTGGAGTAGCAAATCCCGCACACGTTCAGGGTCGGTTGGGAGTTTGTCATCCCCACCGTCCCGGTCCTCCAGCTCAGGGCACCCTGGGTCCCGAAGCCCATCATCGGCATTGAAGACAGAGGCAAAGAAGGCGTTAAGCGTCTCTGCTTTGCCTATGTCATTGTCTGTGAGGAGACCTTCCCTATCAAGGAGCGGTCCTATGTATTCTTTAGTTCTCCTTTTTCCATTCACATATCTGAAAAAGCCCTTTTTATTTTCTCTCACAGACACAGCCAGCTTCAACTCAAGGTGTGCTTTGGCCACACGAATTTTCTGCCTACAAACACGAACGGCATCCCTGTATTCTTTCCATGACACCTGGCCCTCCTTCCAGTAGCGAAACACTCTCTGTTTCCGCCTAATCTCCATTAGAATGTTCCTGGTCAGCCACGCCGGCCTCCTGCCCCGCCTGCCTGACTTGCGATATTTAGGAATTGCTTGATCTTGTGCTTCTAGGAGGCATCGTTTAAAGAATGACCAGCACTGGTGGACATCGAGGCCTTCAAGAGCAGTTTCCCAGGGGACCTTGCTGACTAGTTCCCTGAGCAGCCTGAAGTCCGCTTTCCCCATATCTAGGGATGAGGTTTTGGTGGCACTTTTCCTTCTGTCACCGTAAATTTTGAACTCAACCACTTTATGGTCGCTTTGACCAAGGCGGCCACCAATCACCACATCTCCCACCAGACCCTCTCTGTTTTCTAGCAACAGGTCTAGGAGGGCACCTTTCCTAGTTGGCTCCGTTAGCACCTGCACCAAGAAGTTATCATCAAGGTGCTTCATGAACCTCCTGGACTTGCTCGTGTCAGCCGTGTGGCACTCCCAGTTAACGTCTGGCAAGTTGAAGTCCCCCATAAGGACAAGGGGAGTTAATCTCGAGGCCTCTCTTAGTTCTGTAAAGAATAATTTATCGGCGCTATCGTCCTGGCCAGGCGGTCTGTAATAGACTCCCACAACGACATCCCCTTTATTCATTCGTCCCTTGATCCTTACCCAGAGGCTCTCAACTTTGCCATCTCCGACCTGAAGTTCCACACAGTCCAGCCCCTGCTTCACATACACCGCCACCCCACCACCTCGCCTACCCTGCCTGTCCCTCCTGAAGAGCCTGTAACCATCTATCGCAACACCCCAGTCACAGGACTCATCCCACCAGGTTTCGCTTATGCCGATGATATCGTAGTTGCAGGACTGGGCCAGGACTTCTAGCTCATCCATTTTATTCCTCATACTGCGTGCATTCGTGTAGAAGCACTTCAGGTGCGTCTCCTTACACTCAGCACCTTGTGGATCTGCCCGAAGGACCTCACTGGCACCCATCCCCTCTGATTCTAGCGTACCTTCCCTTAGGTCTTCACCGGCGTGCCTGGTTTTAGCCCCTTCCCCCTTCGACTCTAGTTTAAAGCCCTATCTATCAGCCCTGCCAACTCCTGACCAAAAATCCTTACCCCTCTCCGAGAGAGGCACATCCCATCCGGTGCCATCAGGCCCTGTGTAGCATAGACCTTCCCGTGATCAAAGAACCCAAAGTTCTGCCGGTCACACCAGTCTCGAAGCCACGAGTTTATGTGAACAGCACGCCTTTCAGCTTCGATCCCCCCTATCGGAAGGACAGAGGCAAACACAACCTGCGCCCCTGATCCTCTAAGTAGTCGCCCCAAATCCCTAAAGTCTCTTTTGATCGCCTTCGGACTTCTCGTTGCTACTTCATCGCTACCAGCCTGAAAGACCAGTAGCGGGTAGTAGTCAGTGGGCCGTACCAGGCGCTGGACTTTCTTGGCGAAGTCTCTCACCCGAGCCCCAGGGAGGCAACAGACTTCTCTGCGGGTTGGGTCCGGTCGGCATATCGGTCCCTCTGTCCCTTTCAGAAGGGAGCCCCCCATGACAATAGCCCTTCTTTCTTTTTTGAAGGATGATGTGGCCATGCGGTGTGTAGGTCGCCTTGTCTTAGGCGCCCCCTCCAGCTGGGATGGGTTTTTATCTACTTTATCGTTCGGATTGTCTTGTTCTAGTCCTTCATATCGATTATTTAAGGGTAGATGAGAAGGTGAGGTGGGCAGAGAGAGGGCTCGCCTACCACCCCGAATAGGCACCTGCCTCCATTCCCCCCCTTGATCTAGGTCTCCTCCCGCAGCCTGGCAGGAGGAGGGAACCTCCGTCTTCTGCATAACAGGAGACGCCTGTGCTGTGGCAGGCTCATGAGCCTGCCTCAGAGAGGGTAGAGTGCACCTCCACCAGTCAATTTCCATCTCCGATTCCCTGATGCTCCTGAGCCTGTTCACCTCCTCCCGGAGCACCGCTACCTGGCTGAGTAGTTCTTCAACCTGGGCACACCTCCCACAGGCATACCCACCACTGCTGTCGGAGACCGACAGAAGGCTGGGGCACACTCTGCAGCCCAGGACCTGGACGGCTGCGTGTTTCCCGGGTCCCTCCGTCTGAGTAGCCACCGTGGTGACCGTGGCTGGAGATGCCGCACGAGATGCGGAGGCCACGGTTTTCTGCCTGGTTGATACCATGGTCAGGTTCTACGCAAGCAGGTTACAAGCACGGAAGGGAGAGGTAGCTGCAACAGAGCGACGATGGATCCCCGCCCTTCCTGCCTCGCTAACTGCCGCGTCACTCCCCCGCGTCGCTCCCTGTTTGCCGGCCCTGGTCGCCGCGCTCCTGGTCGCTCGCGCTCCCTAAGGGCTGCCTTTGAACGGCCGGGGGGAGGAGCTGTCGCTGACGCTGCTGGCCCCGCCTACGCCTCGTCAGCCTCCCTCACGAGGGCTGCCGGTGCCTGGCGGCTCCCTCACGTAGGCTCGATGCCCGAAAAATAGCCCTGCCTGTCCCGATCCCGCGCTCCGCTGCAGCTCGCGTCTGCCCCGGAGCCGGTCGCCTCGGCAAATATCACATTGCAAAGTCATGTGTGTGTTTCTTGAACAAGTTGCCATCTATCTTTTTAGTCTGTGAACTATGTAGCATAAAGGTTGCTACCATAAACATGCAGGCTTTTTGCTTTTTTAAAAAACACAACTCTGTTGTTTTGTTTTTTTTTTTTACCTAAATTTTACACTAAATTTTCTGAACAGAATACAGATGTTTATATTTAAGTATTGAGTTACCCCCACATACCACTCACATTTTGTCCAAAAGAAAACAGTTTAAGATGTTTCTTCCAAGCAATTGGTATGATTATACTAGCATAATAACACACACACACCTCCTGTTCTGTTGTACATATCAGTGTATTCACACATTTTGGACGAGATTCTGTTTTCAGTAACAACTTCCATATATTGACAGGCATCCAGCTGGCAGCAGAACTGGACCCCAAGACCTGTCACTACTGCTCCTTATTCCAAAGTCACTCAGTGTCAAAAGGAGTTTTTAGTTTGATACTCTTCGTTCTTCCTTACCCCATCACATCCACTTTAATTTAACAAAATCATCTCATTTGCTCTCATAGTCTGTTCTGCCACACCAGCCTTCATTCCCAGCAAATTACTTTAGAAAGCACCCACCACGCCATGCAAAAGAAAGAAAAATATATTTCTGGAGTTTTTCAGCATCTCCCAAGTATTCTTTACTGTGTGTGAAAGCTGCTGTGCTTCCACAGCTACCTCTCCCTTTTTGAAGTTTCACCTTTGCATCCCTTAGCTTCCTTTGCGTACTTACAGGACCAACCACAGTGCAATGAAGCCATAGCATCACTCCACACATGGCAAATACTATGGTCTATAACCAGCAGAGGAATACACCTTTTTGGGAAAGGACCACTGAAAACCAGAGTTCCCCATTTTCCTTTGTTCTTTTTCAGTAGAACACAAGTGTTCTCTTACCAGGATCCGCTTTTACCCGTTTGGTGAAAGCTTCCGTATATCACTATACATGCAATCTCTAGATATAACGGTAAAACTTCAAGGACTTCAGAAGGTAACAGAGCACACATATGTAGTGCAGTGCAGTGGCTTGTTCTTCTTCTGCCTGACCAGACATAACTGACATATAACAGACATATCTGACCAGACATAACTAACTTGTACTGCTTCCTATACTCTTGGCTTGCCTCCTAGGTGAAAGACTGTGCATGTTTTGGGAGGGCAGAAAGAAGACAACTCTTCTTAACTTCATTTGGGTACTTCATATTCATTCCTTAGCTGGCTCTATTTCATGTGATCTTTCTCAGACTGAGAGAGCTTCTGATAATGTTTTTGTTTGCTGATATGGTGTGCTGGATCTGTCTGGGGTGGAGTTAACTTTCCCTGCAGCAGCCCATATGGTGCTGTGCTCTGCACTTGTAGCTAGAGCAGCAGTGGTATCACACCAGTGTTGTGTCTACTGCTGAGCAGCACTGGCACAGCATCAGGACTCCCTCCAACCCCCGCAAGAGCCAACAGTCTGGGGTGGGCAAGAGATGGGTAGGAGATATGGCCATGGCAGCTGACCTAAACCAACCAAAGGGATATTCCATGCCATGTGGTGTCACACTCAGCAATAAAAGGTTGGAAAGGGGAAGGAGAGGGGGGTTCTTATTATGAAGATGTCTGTCCTCCCAAACAACCATTACACGTATTGAGGCCCTGCTTCCTGGGACGTGGCTGAACATCACTCCTTGATGGGAAGATGGGAAGTAGAGAGCAATTTCTTTTCTCTATCTGTGCTTCCACACAACCTTTGCTTTCTCTTTCTTTCTGGTTTTTTTTTTGTTTTTTTTTTTTTTCCTTTTCTTTCTTTTTCTCTTTAATTAAATTATCCTATCCTTATCTTAACCTGTGAGGGTTGGTTTTTTTTTTTTTTTTACTTCCAGCATACTTTTTCTTCCCCTCTTCTAAGAAGGACGGGGAGTGTGAGAGTGTCTATGGTGGAGTTCAGCTGCCCAGCAAAGTAAAAACCATAAAAACCACCCTATATGGAGAGCTCAGATACATCCGTCTTTCTGCTGGAACAGAGATACAGTATATGAAAAATTTTATCTTTGAGCATACCATACCTGGAAAAGCTGCAAAAAATACACCACAGTGCCTGTGCTCCTCACTGCCATTCTCTCTTCCACGTGTTGTGTTGACTGCTGACTGGACAATGGTTATAATTTTTCTTGATCATATTAGCTAGCAGAATGAGTTATTATCCAGTTGGAGACTTCAGCATCAGTCCTGTCTTGCACCTTTGCAGATAAAAAATTATATTTCTGGTGAGTCTCCAGGTCATCATGACAATTTTGCAAGACTGTTACATGTTTCAGCCTCATGCAAATTCACTAAGATCAGATCAACAGCAACAACAAAAGTCCAAGACAGCAATGCCAGCAAATTCTGGTTTGTTAATATTGCTGAGAGCTGTTATTGCACACTCCTCTTAGACATATGCTAAAAATCCTTGTTCCACTCTACGGTTGACTGAGTGGCTGCAGAACTAAACCAAAGATTATCCCTTTATTACATTGAACTGTTGTCCTTTCCCACTTTAATTAACCCAAAAGCTTTCATGACAAGGCAATATAAATAGCATAAATAGGATTGGAACTTCAAAGGAACTTCAGTAGGATTGGAAATTCAAAGTTTATTGATCATGCAAATAAAGCAGAGCTGAATATAGGATGAAAGACATGAAGGAAGCTAGCATTTAGAAAAGGCTCTCCTGTCGCACCCCTTATCCTAAGTCTTAAAAAAAAGAGACGTATCAGAGCCAAGGATTTTTTTGCTGAAGTGCCACATACCATGCAAATTGTGGTAGTAGAATCCAACCTCTGCTTGGGCAATAGTGGGGAATTTCTTTCAGCAGTTTCTCCAGTTTCCTTGGATCATACAGAGCCTCAGAACCATTGAGAGTCTGCGTTCCTGCTTAGGCTCACTGTGAGATACCTGCCAAGAGGTTTTTCTCAGACACCTGGAGGCTTAGGGAGTGGATTTATACCTGCAAATTAAGAGAACATCTTTTATTTAGCAAAACCATCCCTTAAAGAAACATATTTATCTTCAAGGTCCAGCACCATTAAACTTCTTCCCCTGATGAAAACCAAACTAACCAAAAAACTCAGAAGCACCTTTCTCCACAATTCTATAGACCTACATAGTTTCTATGAGTTGTCTGAGTTCCTTACGACCCTTCTTTTTCTGCAAGACAGTGCACCACCAGAAATTTCCTTTAGAAGCTACTATTGTCTTTGAAGAACAGAATTTCCAAGGAAGTAAGTATAAGAAAAGGAAACAGAGATTATCTGATGTGGTTGCAACCTTTATTACTAGTAGCAGGTAGATTCTGTGTTTTTGAGAGGTGAAAATACCTGCAATAGCAACTTGCTCAGACAACACTTGTTCCTACTATCTCTCTAGTTCCAACAAATAATAAACACATTTTTCCTGCCCTTAACATTTATTTCTGGAGAAGGGAATATTTGATTATAAAAGCTGTGGGTTGAAAAGCATAAAGATAATGCAATTCTGAAGGTGTCAGAAGTCTGAGGTATATCAGAAGAACTTTCCATTCATTTCCTGATTTGGTTATGCTACAAGAGTGTTTCTTCTCTTTTCAGCATTACAAATTTGAAAAGAGAGACAGATATAAGAAAAAGACTAACTGAGGTTCAAACAATACGAGAGGCAAAATACTGATTAGCTGCAAGAAAAATCTCAGAAAAGCATGAAATCATTCTGCATCTTTCTTTTAGAGTAAGGCTCAATAAAAGTTTTGAAATCTTACAAACTTAATTCAGAGAAGATAAAAAGAAAAAAAAAAAAGGTATGAATGGAAGGAATATATTTGCTAAAAAGCAAATTCACAATATTGAACAAGAAGCAGTTCACTTCCCAAATACATGAAAGATCAAATTTCCACCTCTGTTCTACCTACACTGAAAAAGAGTTAAAAACATTATTCTTTCAAGGCAAGGTAAAGTATGTGGATAAACATCAGGCTTGACTGAAAAGACCTAGATGTGATTATGGCATCACCAAATCGGTGGTTAATAAAGGGTCCAACACTGCAGTTCCTTGAACGTGGAGCCTTCAGCTCTTGGACTCTCAGTAGTGGACCAGAAGATGTCACAGCCAGGCAGTGCACAGCCCTGCTGCTGTATAAACTAACTTTGGAAGATCATGTTCTCACAAAAAGATCAATTTTGCATAAATAAGCTTTATGCTAGTCTTATGTTGGCTAATAGAAGAAAGAAAATATTTTCTCCAATCTATTTTCTTTGCCACATCCTTTGGAAGGTTGTACAGAAATACGATCACATGCCATGCCTGATTTGGATCAGATTTTTATCACTGGATGATGTGGTACTGTGCTGATCTAGTTTTATGATTTGGAAACACTATCTGAACACAACAAAGGCATTTACAAGACAGCATATCTGGTAAGTCTGTACAAATTCGGTTCCACATGTAGGACGTTAAAAGCTACTGGGATGTCAACAATCCCATCATCTTCCTTATCTCTCTCTGTGGATTTTTATTTTTGTAACTAAACCAATACTCTTCTCCCGTGTCTTCTGCTTTAATGTTAGTTAACACAGGACTGTATTATTTATTCTTACAGGCAGCTGACAACAGCTCCATGTCTTGATGTTTTTAAAGTCAGTATTTGTGGTGTGCCCATTGCACCAAGAGGAACAAATGCTTTCCCCCTGCATCCCAAGTGTTTAGCTGCCCATGTTTAAGGTCAGCTCTGTCATGGTGCAGCCTTGGATTAAACTTCTGGGAGAAAAATTATGCTGTGAAAAGAAGTTGAGAGATGCCTCACTGCATGCCTCTTCTTCCCTGGTTTAGGAGCTGTATTTACTTTCGGGTCCTTACCCCTTGCTCACTTGGCTTTGTGGCTGACCTTGGACCCACCTCACTAGTGGGGCTGTTGTGGTGGCCACAGATCCCTTGGCTGCCTCTGATCACTGTTCCAACCCTGTACTGCTCTCCTTGTTGGGGTGGGATGAGTTTGCATCCTTGTTGATGGCGGCATGGTGCTGCCACCCTCGCTGCCTTGCTCCCAGCCTTTGCAGAGCATCTATTCCCCAACCACACCTCAGACTTGTCAATCTCCTCCTCCATCCCCGAGTTAACCAGTGCTTCCAGTTTTGTTTCAACTATTTTCATCTTTTTGAGCATGCCCCTTCTTTTTTTTTTCCTTTTTTTTTTTTAATTTATGTTCCAGGAATCTTAGGAGAAGTTGTCTTTTATTTATTTATTAAAAGTTCTCTGTAAGTTAGAATTTTGCACTACTTACAGCACTAGAAGTAGATTTGTCAGGTTAGATTTTTCTAGTCAGGAACATAAAATAACAAAACAGACTTGCATGAAAACTTCCCCCCCCCCCAGTAATTTAGCACTGACACTCACAGAGGGACAAGTGAAACTACATGCTTCCCAACTTGTTTTCTAGCTTTCTCTTGCACCATGCTGAGTGATTTATGACAGTTTTCAACTTCACTGACGGCAATTTACCTTTGGTTTTTATGGCTCTCAGCATATCTTAAATTCAGTTACCATGAAGGCAGATATTAGTCACAAGAATTTGCAGTGTCTGTGTTTTTCCAGTGCTGCAGCCTGGCAGCTGCATGAATGGAGTACTGTTAACCCCGATTGCCTGGAAAGAAAATGTTGCTTTGTGTCTTCCATTAAGTTTAGTTAAGAAATCCTCCTAGTCCTCTTTGCTAAAAGCTGCAGTGCAGTTCAGCATCCCAAAGTAGCTATATTGTAATCACAGAACCACAGAATATCCCAAGTTGGAAGGGACCCACAAGGACCATCGAACCCAACTCCTGACACCACACAGAACCACCCAAAAACCAGACCACGTGTCTGAAAGAATTGTCCAAATGCTTCTTGAACTCATGACTAAATCATGACTTGAGTCATGACTAAACCCTACATAACTATATTGTGAGTTTTTTCAGAGTATTTATGAAACGTATCACACCTTGTACTTGCACTGGTCAGTGTTTATAACCAGGTTTTCTAAGAATATAGCACTGTAGTGACTACAGCTCTACAACTTGTATGCTGCTCTATATCTCAGTGGGCAATTGCTATGTCAGTTCTTCTTTTGAACACTCCTACAAGCCAGTGTTGTTGTTGTTTTCCTTTCTTTCTTTTATTCAGTGCATTATTCTATGAGAAATTTATAGCACATTTTATATTACAATTAACCTGGAGTGAAGTGGATTACCTTCCTTATCATTCCCTTTGGGATGGAAGGATGTTGGATGGATGAACTGGAGAACTCTCCAGAGCAAAACACACTCTTCATTTTTTGTTTGTTTGCTTTTTTTCCTTTGGCATGTACCACAATATTATATTAGTCCATGTACAATTTAAGTTCTTTTAAGCTCATCAAAAAGACACTGAATAAGAAACAGCAACACTGAAATTTATGCCCAGCGCTTAAGTGTTGCAATTGTATATTTCTTCCTCATGTAAAGGTTATTGATCATCTATCTCTAAAACTTCCAATGAAGAATTCTTTCAGGTAGTTACCTGATTTAAATATATATATATATATATATACACACACACATATATATAATTTATTTACATATATATACAAATAACATTTATAATATAAATATATAATATTTAATAATACCTATTATATATATATTAGTCAAAACAGATACCTGTAGAAGCTCGGAAGGTAAAAAACTGTGAATTTCCGAATAGTAATATTACTTGGCTAATTACGGAAGACTTGACATGCTGAACCAAAGTGAGAAGGGAATAAGAGGAAAAGCTGTAAAATAAGTGAAAAATGTACAAGCATGAAATTGTTTTCACTTGCTACCCATAATAATAACACTTTTTTCAATAAGTGAGGAAGATAGTGAAAAAGTCAGAAGAACCTGTGCAGGAAAGCAGATAATAAATTTATTGTGGTAGCAATGGTAAATTGCAAATGCATGCATGTAGAAGGTTATATGATTGTACAGAAGGAACAGTAGAGTTTTGAGGGTCTGTATGGAGACAAAGAAGTTGCAAATTCTCTCTTAGCAGCTTTACCATGGTTGTATCTGAAATAAAACATTTATCTCCCTAATGCTCCCTAATAGAAAAATAGAAGCAAATTGGAATAATTAAGAAAGAAAACTGTACTACCCACACAGAAACAAAATCAGTAACCTAAAAGGACAGCTTTAAGAAGAACTAAGAGGAAAAGCTGATCTGACTGAAAAATGAGAAAGGACTGCTAGCCCTAGAAATATGTATGCCTAGCTTAGGTAACAGGGGAAGAAAATGTCAGACATTTTCTAATGCTAAAAACACATTCCTCTGCCACTTCCTTTCCACTTTCCTCTAATGAGTCCTATTGTACCAGAGCTGAGAAGCACCCCAGATTTCAGTTCTGCGCATTCATTTTCACAGCAGTTACTACAGTGAAGAGGACAGGGCTGGGCATTCAGGCAGGAAGGCAGAACAGGGGAAAGGCACAGGCTTTGTCTCCAGTGTCCCATGGTTAAGTCACGTATCCAGGCCTGAGTCATCAGCTCTGCTGCTTTCTCTTCCTCCATAACCTTCTTCATTTGTGCAGATTGCTCTTTCCTTTAAATGTAGCTGCTTTCAGCGTCTTCCTCAGCATATGGGTTTTCTTCCCACCTCTTCTCACATTGCAGGTAGAGTTCTATGCGCTAGACATCCACAGTCGGTTAAAACCTTGTGTCTCCTTCTCACAGTCCCCTTGTTTGCTAGAAATCTTCAAGCTGTACATGGAATAGCCTACTTCTCCCTGTCCCTTCCTGAGAGCTGTGTGGAACACAAGCATGGCTACCAGACTGGGCCACCTCCCATGGCAGCAGGCAGACAGACCTCAGGTCTAGCAGGAACGGGAGCTGAGGAGGAAGATGAGCATCCAAATGCATAGAGCAGGGAACCTGTGGAAATGCACACACACGTATTTCAACAGAGGACTGAGAGTTGCAGCTCAAAGATTCAGAACAGAGCGTGGGCATGTGCTGCTCCCAAGACCCCAGGGTCTCTGAAAGAATGGTCCAAACCACAACCCACATCACTTACTCTCGTGGCTCTTCCTCTGGACAAAACTTGTTCCTCTAGCTTATTTTAAGAAGTTGATCAGACTGTCACTGACTTCCAATGTAAAGTGTTCTATATAAAAACTAGTAATTTTCCACGTATCTTTGGGGAAAAAAAAAAAAAAAGTTTTCCTTATTTGTTATTAGTCTTTGTACAATGAAGTATAGGATTAAACGAGTGACAGGAGATGGAGTGTATATCACAAATCATATAGCAGTGCAACAGGAATATGGGAACCTCTGCCTAGGGAATTAAAATTAGGTTGTACAGAGCTCTACTTAAATGCTATGGAAAACAAAAACAAAAATGTAATGACAACAACAAACACCACTATACAACCACCACCACTGCTCCCCAATCCACCCCACCCTTCAAACACACCAACTTTCTACTGGAAGGGCAGTAAAGTGAAATGACCTCTGACATCTGTCCTCTCAGGTTTCTGGGATCTTTTGATCTATTTTGCAGGACTTATTCCTTGGTGTGCTGAGTACAACAGGCTATACAACAAACTGTAGAAAAAAAATAAATACAACAGAACAACAAAAAAATCAATCAGGCTTAGCAAAACCAAAATGAAAAAAAAAAAGAAAAAAAAAGGAAAAAAGGAAAACCTACCTATTGCAGCATAACCTGTACCCAGCTGCTGCTTTGATCTGCTTCATGTCACCAGGGAATTCAAAGAAATCCCCAGCATAGGAGGAAGTCATTAGAGGAAAATCCACAGGTCATTACTTTTTGTGTTCTAAGCTTCATGACAAAATAGCCAGAGGACCAATAACTTTATTGACAGTAACATCCTGAACCAAATAAGTGAATTTGAACCTTTAGCTTTGCATGATAGAAAATGAAATACTAGCCTATGAAATATTAAGCCCCAGGTAAAGCTGAGAGTCATACCCTCTGCAGTTTTAAGGGAGGTATTCTAGCAGTCAATAGGCAAACTCACACCAGCCTCAGCAGAACAGACTTCCACCCTTCTGGGTAGCCAGCAGGACTTGTCCTAGAAGCCTGGCACTGGAACAGATATTCCACGTTCATTTTGCACAGCAGACTAGCTGCCATGAAGAACCTCTCAACATTACGCTTCTGAGATGTTTTGTACTGGGAGAATAACTGTACTGGAAATCACTGCATCAATTAGGAGCATTTTACTGATCTGCTATTAGCACTCATTTTTGTACCTCATAGAACTTCACAGCATGGCTTCCCTAATTTCTTTCTTCTACACTGTATCATATCTCTAACTAATTTTGGAAAGTAAAACCCCAAATCTTGCATTTATTACTCTTAAGAACAATTTCCAGTACACAGCCACAGTTACCGGCATGTTACTTAAAGGAAGGCAACAGCTTCACCACCCGCCAGCCATGCTCTGCCTCCTGTGGAGACCCTTATTAGCTCAGCAAGCTGCAGGGCACAAGCTGGTGTGGGAGCACCCTGCTGCATGGCACAGTGATACGTGGGGCTTACTCCACAGGGCCCACAATTGCAGTCGCAGCGCCTCAAAATTTTCAGGTGATTTTGAAAATGATATGGAATCCAGTGTTCTCTGCATGGGAACGAGTAACCCACATACCTCCAACTCACACATAGATTACAAAAGGTAACTGTTGTAAAGCATGAGTGATAGACTTCTAAATGCTGGAAAAAAATATCACAACCTTGCTATAGTTAAAATATACCAGTTTGACTTAATACATTAGACTGTCAAATGGACACCCACATAAGAACTATAAGTTTAAGTATATGCTGGATGGAAGAAGGAAGGAACAGAGAAGGGAGAGCAAGATTTTTACTTTTTTTTTTTTTTTAATTTAGAAAACACTGGTCAGCCATGCACTTCACTGAGTAGTTATACTACTACAGCTCCTTTTAAATTAAGGGCAAAAGAGCACAGAGCCAGGCTTCTTTCAGTGGTACCAGTGGCAGGACAAGAGGCACTGGGCACCAGCTGGGCACAGGAAGCTGCCTCTGAACACCAGGAGCGCCGCTTTGCTGTGCAGGTTACCGAGCACTGGCACAGGCTGCCCAGAAGCTGTGGGGTCTCCCTCCTTGGGGACCCCCGAAAGCCCCCTGGACGTGGTGCTGGGCACCCTGCTCTGGGTGGCCCTGCCTGGCCAAGGGTTGGAGCAGTGCCCCCACAGGTCCCCACCAGTCTCAGCCATGCTGTAATTCATGGTTATCTACCTAACCCTCTTGCATTACTAGTGTCATTGGGATGGGAAATCTTTTTCATTATTATTATTATTTTCCTTTCTTTTCATTGTTTTTCCTTTCTCTCTTGCTCTCTCTCTCTCTCTTTTTTTTTTTTTTTTTTTTTTTTTTTTTTTTTTTTTGGTCCCAAGGCTTTTACCAGAGGTGGAGATACCATTTAAAAATGTCTAAACGTCTTAGACATTTTAGTGCACAAATAACTACAATAAACCTGGACAAACAGTAAATAGACTAAAGAGTTGGATAGTTAAATCAGACACAATCTCAGGATGTTTTATCTCCAAATGGGTCACTTTTGTTGCCTGACTACTGAACAGCAGTGAAGGAGTAGCTTTGTGTTTACAAAATTTAGTCTTTGCTAGTTCTTACTTTTCATTTTACACGTTGGAAGGGAGTAGGGAACCAGCAAGCAGGCAATCTAAATATAAGATTCAGGAAGGTCTGGGCTGAAATAAGTGAAAGGAAAAGGAGCATTATAAGAGCTACAGAAGAGAAACAGGGTGACCTGAAAGCCAGAATTTCTCCAGTCAATAAGTCATATATCCCTCTCTTAGCAAAGTCTAAGAGAAGGATATGGAAATCTTGAGAAACCTCAGCTAACAAACGTTCTCAAAACAGGATTGTTCTGTCAGGTACACACTAAGCCTCTCCTGTCCTTACCAGCACATAATATTCTGATAACCCTAGTTGATAGCTAGAACAAAGCAAAAAGTCTTCATTCTGTTGGTCATATAAATATATTTTTTAACTCCTTACTTATGCTTTTATTTATGGGGTAAATCATTACTTCCTACTCTAAAAAGAGATAATAAATTAGGTATTTTCCATCTCTATAATTCAAAGTAGAAGGAAAATGAAAGGCATCTGTTTTTCTACTTTTTTGTTGTTCTTGGTGGTGGTGGTGGGTTTTTATCAGGCATCATGCCTGTAAATGAGTTCCTGTCCATCAGAATTTTGCTTAGGATACAAACGGCAGTTCAATATAGCAAGAGAATGGTGTTATAAAGCTATTTTAGAACCTGAAAAAACTTATTTCACCCACCTGAGATAATGAACAAAATCTTCATGAATACCTCGGAACTGTCTGATTCAGACCCTGACAATCTGAAGCTGGCAGAGGTTAATCACCTTTAACCAGGTGGTTGTATTGTTGATCAGCACCATTAGCCATAGCTGTTAGGAGTTAAAAGTTATTTTAAACAGACACAAAACAGATAAGTTTCTGAATCTCAAATTTGCATCCTTTCATTATGAGATTGAAAACGTATGCTCATAGTCCTACTCCTGTACACAAGATGTCACTGTTATTTCTGCAAGAAAAGATAAGCATCTCCCTTTTTGAACCACATCATAATAGGGCCCCAGAATTAAAATAACAGAAGTAATTATATGACGCCAGTTATTGATCCAGAAGACCTTACTATGACATGGCTGTACTGAATAATTTTCTATCTCTATCTGTAAAAACATATTTTTGGACTTATAATGGTAAAATAAAGTGCATTAATTAGAATTTTTTAGGCATTCACTCATAGAGAATTGTGCTTTTATTTAGATAATATTCTAGATATTCGTGTAATGAAATACAAACAAACAAACGGCAACAAAAATACAGTCAAAACCCAGCCATTGTATTTACCCTTGATATTGGATCATAGATATGGAAAGGAGAATGTGAAGAGGAATAAAGTAAAGTCTGGTTTCTGTGATTAATTAGAGCATCCTCAGCATTGTTTTCACTCATATGCTGTTGCATCTTGGCCCTTCCTGCCTCTTCTGTTTACAAGAGATTACCGAAAAAAATAGGCGCTTGACTGTCTTCCTTTTTACCAAGGAATATGCTTGCCATTAATCCTATGGCTGTGAGAGGGATATATACACTTATTTATATATATATAATAAGCTGCCAGAACTTCTTGGAACCTTATACATCAAAGCAGAGTATAGCAGTTGATAGGTATATTTCTTTTGATATTAAGGTTATATAAATTATACAATTGTCTGTGTAGGAGCTGACTTAACCTTACATCTGAAATATCTGGAAAATAATCACTGATAAGATACTGCAAGTAAATCCCCAAATTCTATTGTACATGAGGAAACTGAAATCAAACTACACATTTTGTACCCAAAATTAATTTCTAAAATAACTTTTGGAACAATTTTAACCAACAATTCATAGTAATTAAAAATAAAGGTCTTGAGATTAATCTTATTACTGAAAGTTCAGCAAATTTGAAAAGCAATATTGTCAATGACAGTCATGATGTTAAATTCAGTTATAAAGAAAATGAATGTTTGTCTAAAAGTGCTATTTTCAAAATAAAACTCTAAAAATCAGATTTAAAAAAAAAAAAAGTTTAATGTTGAGATAACACTACCATTCTCCATTTATCATTGAGTGGAGAGAAGAAATAAAGGATCAGCCAGATATTCAGTCTTCCTTTTCAAAGATTTCTTGTTACATTATTCAAAAATATAATTTCTCCTTAGCTAGGTACTTGATGAGAGGAAGTGCTTTAACGTATGCCTGTATCCTGCCAAGTCAGTGCTGGTAGCAGAGAGATAGGATGCTGTACTCTGCTACTGCCTTGCAGTGATGTGCTGCAGAATGAGCATGTTGCATTGTCCCCATCTGAATGAGAAGTGAGGAAAAATGACATGTACTGTGCAATACTGTCCTTGATGCTACTGAATAGTTTCCTTCAGCATCCAGCCATCATCTGTAGGACATTTTGCTCTGTTTTTGCTCTAATTGTTCCACAAAGAGAAAGGCTTCTAGGTATGTCAAAGAATAAAGCACATTTGAAACACGTTTGACACAGGCGAACACATCTCACTGTTCTTTGTGGAACTATTGGTCCTTGGCTTTCAAAAACTGTCAGTCTGAGGAGGTTAAAAAGGCAGGACGTCCACATGTGGACATTTTCCTTGAGAGGGAGATAAGTTTCACAGTGCTTCACTTGTTCATTAATGTTTCACTTGAATTTTGAATATCATAAGTCTCACTGCACTCTTTTTCACCTCAAGGACAGTGAATTATTCTAAGACACTTTTCTTCTTTTTAGTGTCTTTCATCGTCTTTCATCTTTTTGTCTGTATCTTTGTCTCTCAGCTGAGAGATCCTAATAACTCCTTTCTGTTACAAAACAAGCCTATCACCTCCTCCTCTCAGCCCTCTTCGACCCTTCAGCGATCATACCAAAGGCTAAGCCTTTCTTTGTAGGGGAGACAACATCAGTGGGGTTCCCAGGCTATTGAACCCAGATTATTGGAGGCCATACTGCCAAAATGGGGCAACAGGATTCAGAAAGTCAGAAAGCAGCAGCTGCAGCAAGCCAAATCTGTGCTGAAAAGGAAATGTAACATCTGTTCTTTGCACTGTGTAGGGCAACAGAACTACACCCGCTCCTGCAATCCAAGTGCAAAATTTGACAAAAGCGCAAATCACTTTCATAGAATCATAGAATATCCCGAGTTGGACGGGACCCATAAGGATCATAGAGTCCAACTCCTGGCACCGCACAGGTCTGCCCAAAAGTTTAGACTGTGTGACTAAGTGCACAGTCCAATCTCTTCTTAAATTCAGACAGGCTTGGTGCAGTGACTACTTCACTGGGGAGCCTGTTCCAGTGTGCGACCACCCTCTCGGTGAAGAACCTCTTCCTGATGTCCAGCCTAAACTTCCCCTGCCTCAGCTTAACACCGTTCCCACGGGTCCTGTCACTGGTGATAACGGAGAATAGGTCACCTGCCTCTCCACTCCCTAGCACTACAGCATTATGTAGGAACTCAGCTGCGGACTAGATTCCACTACGTTTAGTGGCACAGAGGTGCAAAAAGAATCTCTGCCTCAAGCAATTTAAAAAGTTTCTAATTAAAAACAAAGCAAAACAACAACAACAACAACAACAACAACAACAACAACAAAACCCTCACTATTCTGATGGGCTAAGTTGTTAGTTACTCCCCAAAGCTGCCCACCTAGTAACTGCTTAGACTGAGAAAACAGATATGAAATTAGAACAGTATAGAGGAAAGTAATTATCAGATATTAATTCAGTTGAGATGGGGAAAAGAGCATGAGTCATACAAGGGACAGTTCCTGATAATTCATTAGCTTGTACATGGAGCGTGCTCCCAAGAAATACGGTAGATGTTTAAAACTAAACAAAATATATTATTGGATAACATACTGTGCACTGTCAGGTATGGTACAGGTTCAGAGTCAGAAGAGATATTCCAATATCATGGGTCATTTCCAACTCTACAGTCTCTAATTTTTTATCATAATGCATTTCAATTCATCAACAAAAATAAGAAATGTGTATTAGCCTGTATATTCAGTGCCTTACTGTTGCACATAGACAGACTGTGAGATTTCTGTGGACTCTTCAAAAAAAAAGATTGAAATTGTAGTGAAATTATAAATAAACCCAGCCTACAACTTTAATATAACCCAGCCTTAAATACAACCCAGCCTACGTCTAAAAGATGATACATAGAAGAAGCTCTATACTATATATAGTGATAAGTCATACAACCAACATACTGCTTAAAGAAGTTAAAGATTTCAGAGGCAAAGGTTGGAGCTCTAAGACTCTATTCAAATGTCAGGACATAATCTTTCCTTGGGGTGCCAAATACTCAGGGAAATAGATGAAAGGAAACAAGAATTCTCAGTACAAAAACTTTCACCAGGTATCTGCTTAGTTATGACCCTCAGAAAATAAATATCTTTATAGGACATTTAGAAATTAAAGGCTGTTTTTGTTTGCTCTTGCAAAAATAGGAATGTGACTATGATCTCATTAATATTATACATGTTATCTTTGTTATGACTCTTAAGGGATTTCCATATGCTTTTCATACAATAGATAGAAATACCTTTTTTAACTCTTCTTTATCTGCAACTGAAGATATATTTAAAAAATAATAAATAAATAAATTAAAAAAAAAAAAAGTAAAGGAGTGCAGTTACTGGTTCTCTGCATGAGGAAATAGAGCTTCAGAAGAAAATGATTAAAATGAGATATTTAGACACACAGGAACCCCTACATTGCACAGGTTAGAATTTCTGTTAGTCAGAGTGCAGTCTCCTGGTGTCGTCTACGGAGTTTACTTGTCGGGTTTGGATGACAGAAAACTGAGAAACTATTTTTTTTTCTTTCCTTTTTTTTTTTTTGCGCGAAGTAGCTTAAATATAATTTCAAAGAAATTATAGAAAGAAATGTCATGTCATGCTTACATGTATACTTGCTATTTATTATCTCTAAGCAGAAGACTCTACTTGGTGTATTTCACAACTGCTAAAATTTGTTTTTAGCAACTAGAGGCAGATTAATTTCATACCATTTGTAATATGAGTATATGATGAACAAATAAAAACAACAAGGAGGAACTTCTTGTTATGACTCTGTAGCAAACAAGATGAAAGGCTTGTAAAACCTTTTCACTTTGCATATGCCATAATTAATTTAGTTAGCTGTTCAAGTTGCATTTTTAAATTTAACTGCAGACATAAATGCTGAAATGGTACACTGTGACAGACTTTCTTTTTGAAAGGCCTTCGCTGACACTGCATGCCCTCAAGCAATTTTGTTAACATTAATAAGAATCGTCAATTTTGAAACACCCTCATAAAGAACCAATTAGCCCACTCAGATGCATTTACTTTTGTAACTGAATGCAATATTTATTAGTATTAGTGGATGTAATATTTATTATACAAAAGGGGAATGGTGGTGAGCCTGAAATCTTTAGATTGCATTAAAAATAGAAGTGGGCTTAAGCTGACAAATCTGGTGTTTCACAACCTAAATATTATTAATTTCTGGCTGCCAGATTTTGGTCTGCCTCTTTTTAAAGAGTCCTTTAGAAAGAGTATCACTTTATTTATTCATTTATTTATGATTCAAAGCATTGGCCAAGTTTTATGGCTCAGGGATTATCTGCCTAACCAGGCAGAAATAAGGACAGCAATTTTTATGTTATAGTTTTTAAGCTTTAGTCCAGGCTAGACCTATTCTTACTGATATCACTGGGGGCTGCACTCAGACTCATGTCCTACTAGAAAAGCCACACTGTGCTGAGAAATGGTTGCTATTATTTTTCAGCCTCCAAAAGATCTGTAATTGTTTGCCCAAGGCTTCAACTAGTAAAATAAAGTGATAGCCATTAACACTGTACCTGTAAATCCCAGTGAAAGTTTTGTTTCAGGACCCACAATTGTAAAGCACTACAATGCAACCACTGATTGAAATTACTGCTGCATATTTTATTGGATTCTCTAGAAAACTTCAAAGGGAGTTGATATACTAGATAATGTGCTATTTAACTAACATCTGTTAAACAAACAGTTTAAACAAACAGTGCTGCTTAGTAATGAGGGTGTTGTCTGGGGATGCTTTAAGTTTATGTACCATTTCCAGCTTTGCAGGAGCCAATTTCAGTGGCCTCTCTGTGCATGGTCAATTTGCCCCAGCTTGCTCATCTGAGGAGCTGCCTTTGCAAAGCCACTCTTGAGACATGCTGATGAAAATACTACGTAAGAATAAAAATTATATCAATCTACTAATAGCTTTCTTACTGCTTTGGAAATTTACTGTGTTAGTGTTTATTCAGAATTAGCTCAATACCTTCGTCATAAGGTCATTTAATACAAGGCAAAGAACAGAACAAGGTTTTCCCTAATTAAATATTTATTGCTAACATCTGTGACTCTGACATAGCTCCTGTTGTGTCTTTTTTAAGGTTTTTTTTCAACAAAATTTTATCTTCACTTTGGCTCCACAATTTGGAGGCACCTTTGTACTGGTATTGAAATAGCTCTATGACTGAAAGCAAATGTCCATCTGGTTTTTCGTTTTGTTTTGTTTTTTGTTTTTAAACTGGCTGCTTTATATAGAAAGGATTCGCATTCAAGGTCAGACTGACAAAGAATGAAGAGTATGTTCTGTTTTATGGAAACCAGACTTCTGTTCTTTATTGATTTTCATCAAGTGGAAACAAACATTGGTCATACTTTACACTGAAAGATATGTCTCGTTTCCTACCTATGCAGGAATGTTTATGATCAATATAAAATGAATTATGAAATACATGAAGTACATAATTTTTCAAGAGAATTTGCAAGAAGAAAAGACTTCACCAATGTGTAGCCCTCATTTTCCAAAAGGCATATAAAAGACCTTAGAATACTATTTTCTTTCTATTTTAGATAAAATATGTGAGGTTAAACAAAACTTGATCTACTTTATCTTTTAAATCTTTATAGGTATCTCAAATATTTTTTACCATTTTCTACTTCCAGTTTTTGATTTTATTTGCATTAGAAACCATCTATTTTTTTTTAGCTTTAATTTGTAATATAAACTGTAATTGAACATTTATCATGTGCTTTCAAAGTAAAATAGGTTGTTCTTATTTGACATTCATGTCGCAGAAGAACAGAATGGTTGAGACAACACCCCTACCTAAGCAGGGCCACCTAGATCAGGTTGCACATGACCACATCCATGGCCATTTTGAAGGTGTGTGGGGAGGGATACTTCACAACTTCTCTGGGCAACCTCTTCCATTGGTTGGTCACCCACACAGTAAAGTGTTTGCTGATGTTCAAAGGGAAGGAACATCCTTTGTTTCAGTTTGTGCCCATTGCTTCTTGTCTTACCACTGGACACCACTGAAAACAGACTGATGCCTTCTTCTTTACACCCTCTGTTCTACTATTGATAAACATGGATTAGATTCACCATGAGATTTCTCTTCCCCAGGCTGAACAGTCCCAGCTCCCTCAGACTTTTCTCATGCAAGAAGTGTTCCAGTGCCTCCATCATCTTTGTGGCCCCTACCTGGAATCTCTCCAGTGTGCTCATGTCTCTCTTGTACTGGAGAGACTGGAACAAGACACAGCACTCCAGGTGTGACCTCACCAGTACTTAGTGGAGGTAAAGGATCACTTCCCTTAAACTGCTGGCAGAAATCATCTTAATGAAGCCCATGATACCACTGGCCTTCTTTGTCTCAAGAGTACTTGTTGGCTCATGTTTAACTCAGGGTCCACCAGGACCCGCAGGTCCCTTTCTGCCAATCTGCTTTCCAACTGGGTGGCCCCCAGCATGTCCTGGTGCCTGGGGTTGTTCCTCCTCAGTGTAGGACTTTGCACTTCCCCTTGTTGAATTTTGAGGCTCCTGCCAACCCATTTCTTAGCCTACAGTACAAGAGCATTTGTTTCATTGTCTCATAAGGTAAGATGTTACACAAAAATTAGCAAGGGCAAAGGGACTGTTATTGGTAGGAGTCCAAATAATACTTTGTTTATATATTTTTGCTTGTACCTTTCACTTGAAAATAGCCAGAACTTTTACTTAACAATTAGAAGATCTGCCATTAAAGCAACACTAGGATATTTTGCAGGAGCCTTTCAAATTTTTAAACTTATTCATCAGTGACCTGGACGATGGAATGGAGTGCACCCTCAGCATAGTGCACCTGGGGAGGAATAACCCCAAGCACCAGTACAGACTGGGTGTGACCTACTGGAGAGCAGCTCTGCAGAGAGAGACCTGTGAGTCCTGGTGGACAGCAGGCTGACCATGAGCCAGCAATGTGCCCTTGTGGCCAAGAGGGCCAACAGGATCCTGGGCTGCATTCGGAAGAGTATTGCCAGCACGCCAAGGGAGGTGATCCTACCTGTCTACTCAGCCCTGGTGAGACCACGCCTGGAGTATTGTGTCCAGTTCTGGGCTCCCCAGTACAAGAGGGACACAGAACTACTGGAGTGAGTCCAGAGGAGGGCTACTAAGGTGATTAGAGGACTGGAGCACCTGTCATATGAGGAGAGGCTGAGAGAGCTGGGCCTGTTTAGCCTGCAAAAGAGAAGACTGAGGGGAGACCCCATCGATGTGTATAAATGTACATTGAGGGGAGGGTATTGAGAGGACGGAGCTGGTCTCTTTTCAGTTGTGCCCAGTGACAGAATGAGAGGCAATGGGCACAAACTGAAGCACAGGAGGTTCCGGCTCAATATGAGGGGGAACTTCAGTACTGTGAGGGTGATGGAGCACTAGAATAGGCTGCCCAGAGAGGTAGTGGAGTCTCCTTCTCTGGAGATATTCAAAACCCACCTGGGTGCCATCCTGTGCAACATGCTGTAGGTGATCCTGCTTGGCAGGGGGGTTGGACTAAATGATCTTCAGAGGTCCCTTCCAACACTGCCCATTCTGTGATTCTTTGAAGAAGTGGAGCCAGATTCTGACCAGCGTGCCCTGTCTGAAGCAATCCAATCTGAAACAAATTAGAATATTGATTATTTAGCAAAGGACTGTGTATTTTGATAAATATTGAAAGCACTGTATTCTGGATATAAAAATACAGTGTTTTTATTTTATGTGTAGGCCAACGTTTCATGGGCAATGAGGCTGGATGTAAGAAATGAACATAGATCTTTCTTGGAAGTGCAGAATACTAAGAGTTCACCCAATCTAACTATTTATGTAAATAAAAATTTGATTGTATATATAATTTTCTAAAGCCATCTTTTTTTTTTTCTTTTTATTTATTTTTTTTTTGTAAAGAGCCAATGAATTCAAAGAAGGTAATGGGGAAATTTTTAATTTCTAGCATTGTGTAACATAACTGAAAACTGTTTTGTTAGAAATCATGATTAACATGCTCAGAAATCTATCTGCAAGATGTATGCTGCACTAAGTATAGGAAGTCAGACTTATCCGTAATCTGTCTCTACTGGCTACATACAAAGAAAGTTTACTCCCTAATATTACCCCAGATTGTTGCACATTGTCCTTCCCTTGACTGTGGCTTCAAGATGCTAGGAAACATTTAGAAAGTATGATCAGTCAGCGGGGCTATTACACTTGGTATGAAAAGCTGCCTTGGAAACAAGGAGAAAATAATGGGTTGAAATTGGCAGAAATTCTGTTACTTTGCTTGCTGTGACTTTGTGGGAAGGAGAACATACAGGGGGCTTTATGTTGCAGTGAAAAGTACTTGAATTTTAGCAACTTTATGACGTTTCATTCTTTCCTTCCATTTCAGACTTTGACTATGACTAATTCCCTGACAGAACTGCTTTTCTACTTTCTATATACTGTTTGTATTGGTAGACTATTTCATAATTAACTTCTGTGGGGATTTTTGTTTTTGTTTTGTTTTCAAGTATGTTAATCACATGGTATATGACAATTTTAAGCCACTTTTTTATGCAAAACAAAACTGTCCATACTGTATATGGTTCCCTGAGAAAACGCACCGTAAGCCAATGTAATGGGGGAGAAAAGAGAAAAAAGCAAAATGTGCATCAGACACTCTCAGTGGAAGGGCAGCTTGTTGTCTTACTGGGTTTTCCTTTGTATGGCAACAAATATTCCTTACTTTGTTATTTTAGCTGTACTATGTACAGCTTAATTTTCATAATTACACATAATAGTAATCTTCTGAGTTTTATTTGCAATGAAAAGAAGAATTTATTTTCTCCCCTTCTAGATGATTTTGCATCTGATTGCTTTTTTAGTGAAAAGGGTTTAAGAAAAAAGCTGGCAAAATTTCAGGTGAAAATGGTGCAGGTACTTAAAATATTTACTAATCTGACACCAATAATCACATTCTATGACCACGGCTAACACCTGGTCTCATTGTCTGCAATGTTGTACTCAAATTTCATTAAGGCACAGATCAGGCTTGTAACATTTCCAGCCTTAGCAGAGGACAGCACACAACCATCACCCCAGGCTGGGGATGCCATCACCCCCACAGTAATTTTTCTTTGATCAGACCTTGGGGAGTAGGCAGTGATGCTCTGCAGTGTGCTGTGGTGGGTGAGAGCACAGCGTGAGGGCAGGCACCGGGCAGCTGGACAGAGCCATGCCCCATGCAGCCCCCAACCACTTCCACTGCCTCTGCTGCCTGTCCTGAGTATGGGGTAGTTGTGGTGTGGTGGGGGTTTTCATCTGGTTGAAAACCAAAGTTAGACTAATGCAGAGAGGAAATAAAGTAACTGATACTTGCTGAAGGAAATAGCACAACTAGGCTCATTTGTACCTTCCCCACCAACTGGAACATGGGCCTGCTGGTGGGCCCAACATGGTGGGCCTGTGGACAGGCAGAGCAGGGCTGTGGGGAGCTGGAGAATTGCCCTGCTGTGGCCTCACTGGGAAAGGAGCAGTGGCCTCTGACATGGTGCCATGGTGTCCTGGACCCTGACCGGGGGGGGGGGGGGGGGGGGGACGGGGGGACGACTTGCAGGTGGTCCTAGGCCACAAAGAGGGAGACATCAAGTGAAAGTGACACCATGGTGCACAGAGCAAAGGCTGGGCCCTGATGGGAAGAACTGGCTGTTCTCTTTCCAGATAAATGTACTCTGACTTCAAACAGGACAGGAGGACAGGAGAAAAATGGGCCTAACAGATGAGACCAAGCCTGTCTCTTTCTCAAGAAGCTGGGAGGGCCACGGTCCATTGTTCACTGTGTGCTACACATGGATGGTAACCTATGAGCACAATCCTGTGATGCATCACCATGAGTATCAGAAGCTCTTCAGAGGGCAAATAACTAACTGTGAGGGCACTTTTGATGCACACTGTGTACTGTTCCCACTTTGGGACCCTACTGTTTCAAATAAACACAGTGCAAAGTCTTGAGGATGAGGTTTCACATGGACCTGAGCCAACCCAACAGCTTGCTGCAACCAGAGAGGGATGCCTGGCTTCCTCTTCCCTGCTGACTCCCTCTCTCCCTCCCTTCCTTCCTCCCTCCTTCCCACCAGCTGTGTGGTCATCCTGTCTTGTGGGCTCTGTTACACGTCAGGCCCTTCAGTGAGCCAGGGAGCTCAGCACAACAAGCACTTCCCAGTTTGTTTGCTGAGACTGGTACAGGCTGGACCACAGGAACAGGCACGCGGTGAGAAGAGCAGGATGGAGCAATGTCTCAGCCTTGGAGTGGGGTAGACAGACAGATGGACTATTTCTTAGACCAATGTCTCTGCATTGTGAAATGTCTACCTGAATCTCCTTTTGTATGCATTTCATGTTGGTGTAATTTCATAGAAGCCTCTCGTAAGCAGGGTCTTGTTCTAACACACACCTAAGTGATAGGAGAGAGCTGATCCCTGCCCATTGTAAGTACATGGAGACAATGAAAGGTAACAATGGGGGGAGACTTTTTTGGGGAGAGAGACTCTTTATCAGGGAGTATAGCAATAAGACAAGGGGTAATCGTTTTAAACTAAAAGAGGGTAGGTTTAAATCAGACAGGAAGAAATTCTTCACTCAGAGGGTGGTGAGGCACTGGCACAGGTTGCCCAGAGAAGCTGTGGATGCCCCATTCCCGTAACTGTTCAAGGCCAGGTTGTATGGTTCTTTGGGCAACCTGGTCTGGTGGGAAGTGTTCCTGCACATGGCAGGGGGGGTGAAACTAGATGATCTTTAAGGTGCCTCCCAACCCGAGCCATTCTATGATTTAATGGTTCTATGAAACAGATGTCCAAGTGTTTCTGGAACTCATGTCTCCAGTTTCCAGCCAGCCCTAACATATTCCAGAGGAAGCAAATGGCAGTAAATGAATTATGCAGGTTACTGAGCAGTACAGCGCATCAATTTATGTGGAACTGGATTTTTGTGAGATTATATTATGATCACTGCATGCAAATTATAAGAATTGCTGTAGTAAGCAATGGTCTAAAACTAAACAATTGTCTATTTAGTTATGAAGAAATTAATAAATACTGATAAGTGCTATTTTTACAGTAGTCATTTCAGGGCTGTTGCATAACTACATGGTTATGGTCTGAATAACTTTCCAAATTAAAAAAATATATCTAGTAACTAAATAATTCCTGTTATTAGTGGCTTTGAGTGCCACAGGGAATAGGATCTTAAACAGAAAGCCATGGCTGAATGTCTGTCTTCCATGCTTTCCTCTTCTCCACCTGATTATCAATAGTACTCACCATGGAGAACCACAGTGTTTCTTACAAGTTTTGGTTCAATGAGTAAAGAGTTTGCAAGAGGAGACAGACTGGAGCATGCCCAGAGACATTCATATTTTGGAGACTTTGTGCTTATATACGAGCTTCCCCCTTTTGTTGTAAAGTCTGCCTTCTAGCTCCTCTTCAAACATGGTTCCCCACAGTAGCTGTAAACAAGAAAGCTGTTGTTATAATTGCGATGAACATGGCCTTCTTATAAAAGATTCATTGGCTCAAGAGAGTAAAGGAACACAGGGGAAATAGTAAAAAAAAAAACTTACTTATTTATTTATTTATTTATTTTACCAGTTTAAAACCTGAAAAGGTGAGTCACCACCTATATCCACTCCTGCATTCCCTAGTGCAGTGTGACCATTAGTCCTGGACCACTCACTGTTGCACTAGAAAAAATCCCATGCCTTTCTGTTCTACTGCTTTACTTTGCTTTACCTTTTACACTAAACCAAGAGTAGCTTTTAATCAGCTTAGAGCAGACCAGTAGTTACAGTACTCAGAATAATCCTCTCCTTAGCCACTTCCAGGTCGAAGTCTCACCAACTTTGTTTTTTAATTTGGATATCAGATAACAAACCCTAATCTCTGGGGTAGTTCAGACTTCAGAGTCATTCCCAGCATCAGTCAATGGATGAGTGAAAGTCTGAGAATTCTATTCAGCTCAGGAAACATATGTAACTGTCACATGCCTGGAATAAGCACATACATATTTAAGCTGTTGCAATCTTCCATTAATTTCTTCTGTCTTGTCCTCTTTAAATGTCACTGAGGCAGGGGTTGCCTTCAGACATCCTGGGATTTATGTGTGTGTGGAGTGAGGGAAGCTGACATTAAAGAAAGAAAACAATGTACCCAGTGCCAAAAATTCTACTTCTGAGCAAAGACAGCATATGGCATGCATGAATTATTCTGCCTGAAGTCCCTGTGAAAGCTGCTGGATTTTGCAGCTGTAGGATGCCCTGCAACAGCATGACAACCTTGAAGGGTAAAGCCTAATTGCTTACCTGGTTTTGGCAACAATGAAGATAACCTTTTCAGTTACAGAGAGATTACAATCACATTAAATCACTTAATCCTTTGCAGCATTTTATAGAAAGACGTGGGCAACACCTGAACTTTGTAAATTCAGAAGGTGGTTCTAACTAAACAAAACACCATAATGGTGTCAGAAGTGTTGGGAAGTCCTGTCCTAAGTGGTATGCTAAGTTTATTGAACTGAAAATAAGGAGAAGGAACAAGCTGGTATAGTTAGGTCTTTTTCTTCAATAAAGCTTAATCATAAATACGTCCAGAGCTGTTGCTATATTGATGGTATTTGAGTCAGATCAGTTTAAAAGATGTGTCCCACTCAGAAAAGCATTTGAAAGGTTTTTAACTTAAAACACACAAACACCTTCATAGCAGTCAGTGGAATTACTGAATGTTTAGTACCAAATAGATGTTTAGGTCCCAGGCTGAACCAGAGCTGATTTTCTCATTGATTTTCAGTGGATGGCACAGAACAGTATTTTTTTTTAAAGTTAACAAATCCCAACTGCAAGGTTCAGGTAACAAAAAATGAGAGCTTCAGCTGCCAGTGACATGGTTTGTCTTAGTCCTAACAAACAGAAGGCCATGGGTTCTTTAGTGCTTGCAATGAATATCTTAGCCACCTATTTTAATACAACTAAAATACAACAGTTCTCAACATGACAGTTTACCCAGAAGATAGGAAAAAACTTTGATTATAATGAAAGGAAGACATATACATATTCAGTTTACCAGATAGCAGCAGAATGCTACATTTCCTCTCCTATAAATGTAAATTTCCTTTCCTATAAATGTGAAACAAAAATTAAAAACTGCAGGAAAAAATACAGGAAGGGCTTCCAATGTCTGTGAAGGGATTTCTTGTCTTCTGGCAAGAAGCAGATCAGACAAATGTAATAGCTGGCAACAGAGGAGTAACAAGTGAGGATATCCACTATTCTACTATTCCACTATTTTTGTGAGTTTGTGAGTTTATGAGCTCTTCCCATTACACTGGAAACAGAGGAGAATTTAACACAGGCTGCTATTGCTGCTTCATAAATCCAGCTCACATGGTTAAAATATCTATCATGGTGTATGTGGTAAAAACATCAAACAAATTTAGAAGATATCTTTATAACTATTAGCTTTAAATGAGAAGGTCAACTCTAATGATATCTGCAACTGCATTATTTCTAAGAGATTTCTTCAGGAAAGAGGGCCTGATGACAGAGGTCTAAGTCTGAGGATAGGAAAGCTAAAGACTGTTGTAAAGAAGCTAGGGGGTCAAGAAAATGACTTCTGAAATCCCCAGATTCTTAGCGTCCCAAATGAAAATGTGGCTTGCCCTTAACTGCATAGTCTAAACTGTACTCAGAGGTATTTATTCCCAGTATGTGGGTGTTAGAAAGTAACGCAACTCCTTACCATAAAAATAACAATGAGTAATTACTAGATGCTGATGTGACATATGGAAATCAAGTCTAAGACTAACTAGTGATGTGGTAAAATGGCACAAATTTGCTGGGTGCATGTCAAAACATTAAGCTAGAGAAGGGCAGCAGAAATAAAGTGAATAATAGAAGAACTTTTGTCAAATGATCAGTGATCAATCCCAGCTGCTTTCCAGCTGCTTTCCTACTGTTTTGCAATAGCACAAATTTAATTGTAAAAAACTCCGTTTTTTTTTTAACCCGTAGTACATATTCAGAATCTGATAGCACTTTAAGTAGTGGATTAGATCCTGTCTGAGGATCACGTGTATTCCAGGCCCAAGAAACACATCTGTCCTACTCTCTTGTTTCAAAAGGTGTAAGAATCAGTATTTTCATATTAGTTAAAAAAAAAAATGAATCATATTGCCATTCTCAAAGACTTCTTACTCTGAAGGAAAATAGTTGTTTTCCAAAGTTCTGAAAACACATCCTTGCCAAGTAACTTAATAATGAACCAAGCTTATTTTCATAGAAATGACCAAATGGAAATACTCCAGCCATTTAGAATTTTTATGCAAATCATTTTATAAAAATGTTAAAGGTAATCTCTAGGAAAAGAAAACTAATGAGCAGGAGAGCTATGATTATTTCTCCTGTTTTGCATGCTATTTACATTTACTATCATTTTCATTGCTTCCCTGCCCCACTTTCAGACTCCTTTGTCTTCCACTTGCTATATGTAACTCTTTAGAAATTGATCTTGTAATGGACAAGTGCAGGCAGAGAAACTTCTATTCCACATGCACACAGGCTGGCCAACTTGAAGCCAACTCTTGTGCAGAATCTATACAGCTGCATTAATGACTGAATCTATGCTAAACTACCGTGACCGTAACACATACTCTGCCTCTAACCAAGCCAACTGAGCTACCCAGCTTCCAAACCAGCTGGCCATGCCTGTCCAGCATCAGGCTGGTAGCAGCTAAAATCTGTCTCCAACAAGGACTGCTTCTCAGGTGATCCCATTTCTAAGGGATTTGCTTCTCTCACACATACCCGTGTGAAACTTCTCTAGCCTCCTGCTTAGGCTTTGGGTTCAGACCAAGAGTTTCTCAGCCATATTCACAAGTCTAGTAATGGGCATCTCCATGTTCTCAGCCCTTCTCATCACTTCCATGTCCACACTTGCCAAACTTCCCTCAGCAGCACAAGGCTGCATATGACTGAAATTGCAGACTCATTTAGTGCTCACTTACTGATATTTGCCTAGCCTTCCATGCCCTTCAGAAGCTTGAATGCCTCCATCCTTTTCAGATCTGCTAGCTACAGATGTTCCAATAGAGAGAGAGGCCTTTTAAAGGAGATAGTGGTTCACATTACTTTTCTTTTCAAATGTAGCAAATAGAGGCAGTGGTATTCAGTTTTTATATAACTTTACTGCCTCATAGTTCCTCCTCACCTCATAGTTCCCCTTTGAGTTTTGTGGTGCCTTCTTACTGAGATACCTGTTTGAAGTTTTGTTTTTGGTAGTCCCCTTGTCTCAGTAACCCTGCCTTCTGGTAGAAGCAATTAGTATGGTTTCAAGCCATGTGTGTACTGTTTGCCTTAACTCTACTTCCAAGCAAGAGAGAGAACTCTGCTTTAGAGGGCCTATTGAATTTATATTATGCTATTTCATCCAAACAAAATGTGTTTAAAAGAGAGAGAATACAAGCAAAGGGAAAGGAAGAGTTTGTATAATACATTTCATCTTCTTACTTGGGGTTCAGTATCCTATAATTCAGGATGAAGTTAATTCAACATGTCCAGAGCAACATTTGATCACAAGGCCCCCATGGAAGAATAGCCTGAAGGTCACACAAAGACCATTTATCTTCTAATCACCTGCCTCCTTGCATCTAGCCCCTAGTATTTCAAAATTCTTCTTGTGCTTGGAAAAATGCCCACGCCAATCAAGATGATTGGCCTCCAGACTGTATTTCCACTGTTCCTTGGGGAAGGAATTAGATCACACTCCCTTGCCATAGACATCCAGTTACTACCTCTGCTGACCTCAGCTGTTGTCATGATCTGTGTAATAAAATCAAAGCAATTTGTACATGTGAGAGCTTTACAGTTAGACAGAGATTAAACATACCTTTAGCAATGTCTCCAAATTAAATTTTCAGATCATAACTCTGCAGCCTCAGGCTATTCCCTAGAAAACATACTAGGCCAAATTAAATTTCTGAATACACTGTTCAGATTTTTATTTTTTTGGTAACATAAATATTGATTCTTTTATTCTTTATGGCAATTGTAAGATGCCACAGCTTAAGCTTAAACTATTTTTCAGCACTACGCATCAGTGTGGCACATTAAACAACAATTACCTATACAAGAATATCAAGACAGTTTCACAGGTTTAACAAGTGGCAGACACAACAGAAACAGGAACAGTGAAGCACTGTATAAATAATCCATCACATGGAAATATCCCTTTATAACACAAGAGAATGGTGGGCAAATGAAATAAACATTTATTTCTGACATGAAATAATATCTAGAAACAATGTTTAGAGAAGCCACATGGCAAAGAGAAAGCAGTTCTGTAATCAAAGCAGATACTCATAGCAGCCTGTAATGATAATAAACTGATGATAAAAATCTAGCCAGAATGGACCATGCTTAGGCAGAATAAACCATGCTGTAAGGAAGAATGAAACTGGCAGCACGATGCAGTAGAAAATGTCCAATGGCAAACAAAGACTAGAAGGAAGAATGACAGACACCAAAAGAAAAATTGGATGTCACATTTGTTAAAAGTTGTATTTGCTTATGAAAGAAAAAAGGGAGATAAAATGAAACATCTGAGTTGTTTTTTAAATTGCTTTTTTATCTATCCTGATATAAGGGATTCAAGTCAGTATCTGTTATAAAGCAGAAGACAAGAGCCACCTTACATGCAATTCATACAGCTGCTCTTTAAAGCAAAACAACTGTTCATTTTCTCATTAACCTTATGCATAAAGAATCTTCATTAGGCTGTTAGAGAGACTGTTACTTTTATTGGCTTTGTATTAGCTTTGTGTTTACTCCAGAGAAACCAAAACTGTGTCCTGCCTAATCCTCCTGTCTATAGTATTCTCAGACTGAATTCCTACACAGTCATCACACTTTAACGGCAGACAGTTTCAGTATGGAAGTGTAGGGATGTGTGTAATTCTTGGTGGACAATATAAATTGCAGTTCAGATAAATCTGGGATAACACACAAAGTTAGTCCATAGGACTGGAATGAAAACTCCAGTTGCAGCAACTGCATAACAAAGAATTTTAATAAAGATTTTTACTGGTCTAAAAATGTGGTTGCTTCTTGGCACCTCAACCAATCTGCTACTTCCCCCTCTCCCCCTCTCATTTGTTCTGAGGAAACATTTTTTTTCTTTATCATCAATGTGTGCTCTCTGTTTTATTTGGTTGAACTTTTAGCATATGCAACCAGCCTTAGCAGCTTTCTTGGTAGCAATTTTTAAGATCCTAAATATCTCCTTTTCTCAATTTAGCCCTTTCAAACAAAAAAAACCCTGTCCTTTTAAGACTAATTTATTTTTTCTGTCCTAATAATCTTGACCAAAATACTATTTAGTTCTGAGAGCTCTGCATCAACAGATCATTACATTTTGGGATATGTTGATTTGGTCCAGAACTGCTAGTAATGTTAATTTCTGCAAGTTCTCACCTTCAGCTGTTGCTCTGACAGCCATAGTCTAGATACTATCTTAAGCAAAACAGTTCTTCATCAAGCTGATATGTATAAAAGAACAGAAACCTCTGCCATCAGAGACAGTAAGGAAACAGAGACAGTAAGGAAACAGTCATTATAGATACATTTAGCACAATTCTGTTTTATTGAAAGATTATGCAATGAACTATTATACAAAGTTATATCTCAAACTTTCTTGTCCTTTTTTATTGCCTGCCATTAGGAATTCAGTTCTGGTTCAACACATGGGAAGGTACTGCCATGTCATACAGCAGTGTCAGTAACTGCATTTGCACTGTAGTATTTTGTAGTTGGGATGCCAGTCTCCTTACAATATAGGGATGTGCAACTCTAATTATGTTAATTTGCAGGTAGGAAGATCAAGCTCTCTAAGAAGGGAATATGGTGTCCTTGGGGTTTTTCTACTTCCCTCTGCAGTCACGATTTCACATTAGGTACTTTCTAATGGATATTTACGACCCGATCCAAAAAGAACCACTGTTTTTTCCTTCTTTGCAGCTACTTCAATTACATGACATTAAACAATAACAAAGAGCAATTAGTTTTTAAAGAGGGGAAAAATAAAGCAGTTTCTGTATAGTAGTACAGCACTCTGCAGAAACCAATGCCATTTCCCACTGATCTTTCATTGATTGTGTTTAGGGCCCTCACACTGAAGAGGCCCAGCATGCCAACCTTGTGATGCTTGTAATAACAGTAATTAATCAACATTTAGCACTTACATAGCCCTTGTCATCAGTAGATCTAAAAGTGTTAAAAAAAGGTGCAGGAGCAAGCTTGCACAGTAGGGTGAACACGGAGGTTAGGTGAAAAGGAATATCTCCTGACCTCTTACATTTGGACAGCTTTCTGTCTGGTTATTTCTATGCCACTGAATGCAAAAGTGACAAATACAGACCAGTGTTGCAAAAATCAAGTAGTTATTATGCAGAAGCTAGTGTTGATGCTGCTTTTGGGCTCGCCACTTTTGGAACGGATTTATCTTGGTAGTACCCCATTGGAGTGGTTCAAAAGAGAGCCAGTGAGGGGACTAACAATGAAATTCTGTGGATAATCACAGCAATCAGTGCTGTAATGCATTGTCTGGCTGTCTTCTTTAGTAGTGTTTGTACGTCCTTCACTTCTAATATTGTTCAGTTGACATAGCTAAGCCTACCTGTCTCTATGGGTAATATCCAGCCTCCTAATAACAACAGGCTATGCTTTTTGTATAATTCATTGTAATGATAATGGAAAAGTTTATATTACTTCTTAAATGGCTTCCCAATCTTTCAGATTCCTTTGTAACAATAGTCCTTGGAGCTAAGTCAGTTTTTTCTGAGGGAAACTCATCTCTACTGCTGGGGTGGAAGAAAGCAACCAAATCATGAAAATGCTATCAAAAACTTCACCAAGGGAAAAAAAAATTTAGACTGTTAGAGAACATTCAGAATCTTACTCAAGTCTTACTCTGCACTGTAACCAAACACAGAGAATTCTGAGGTTTTCATCCTAAATCATGACACAAGACATTATGGTAAGTATATCTTGCCAATTATTCACATAAAAAGCATTGCTGAATTTCAGGATCTGTTTTCAAATATTTCATGAGCAACACATGAACTACAATTAGATGAATATATTATTCATTATGATTTGTTTGATTGTATTAGTAAAGCAGTTAACGACACCTTCAAACTTAATAACAAAAATGAAATGATTTACTGACTTTGTTCTGTTACAACTAGTTATCTACAATGCTTTATGGTTCATAGAAAATGACAACTCTGCAGTTTTTTTGTCTTAGTCTTCATTTTTCGTGCTGAGTACACAGAAGAAAAGAAAATATCAATAATTATTTCCTCTGTTATGATAAATGTAGATGACTTTCATAGCAAAAGGTTTTTCTTAATCAAACTTGCAAGTTTGGCAATTAGATGTATGCATGAAGCAAAACCAAAGGAAACTCTAAAGGAGCACTATAGCCTTTCATTTTGGCCATTGTGATACAGATCAAACCTTCATGATCAGCAGCAAAAGTAGTAGCACCACTTTGTAAATGCTGTCTTGCCTTAGATTAGATATACTCACAAAGTACTTCAAAGGTATTTCAGAAGCCATAGTGTACTGTTCCCTCACATATGAGGACAGGTTCTTAAGTCTGGCTTAACTAGTCTTCATCTGGGATTTAAGATAGGGAAACAAATCTAACAATTTTCACAGAATCACAGAATCATCTAGGTTGGAAGAGGCCTCTTTCATCATATCCAAGAGCAAGCTGGAAGCTATTTTGGTCTGTCAGTTACTCACAGCGTGATTTAATGGGAAAATTAGTTAAAGGTGCTCCAGAAATTTTCCAAATCTGATATTTATATTCTGCATAGCACCGCAGCAAGAGGTCTTTTAAACCAGCATTAACTTACCTGATGCTTTTAGCATACCGTCTTTGTTTCAACAGAGAATAGTGAAGAGGTAACTGATGAGAAAAAAGGAAAAAAAAAAAAAAAGAGGAAAAAATAACCAAAAAGTTGTCTTTATGTTAGTTTGTTTATCACCTGTCCAGAAGGCAGTAAGAGCTTGTTTTCTTAGAACAACCTGTAAAATGGCAGGATGCATAGGAAGTCAAAAGTTTTCCCTGCCCCGCCACTGACTCCTTCACAGGAATATGCATGCTGGCACTGAAAGTTGTTTCACTGAAGTGGGTGATATGCAATCATGGAAAAATAGAGCTCATGTACAAAGTAGGGTAACTCAGGGTTTACTCGTTCCCCCACTTGGGGTTTTGTAAGAGATTCTATTGTTCTTTTCTTCATTAAGAGAAAAATAATTCATCATTTGTAACTGCAAGTCCATTTTGACACCTCTATATTTGCTTAGTGTTTCAGACACTGTGTATAGGAGACAGCTGGTGACAGGTAGAGTAGTATTAGCTTTGTGGACTGAAGAAAGAACTTCACATTCTACAAAGAGAAACCACTGTTTAATATTCTGCTCCAGCGCTTAAACTGCTGTTAGCAACAGGGAGTCACTCTTAACAGTTTTCACACTTGGAAGAAAGTGCTTTAGATTACAAAGATTTTTATTTTTTTTCAGCTTTGCTACAGTTGGCACAAAATAATTATAGAGTTTCTATATTTCCACTTTTCTTTTGTGAAAATGAAAGAGAGAAGAACATTTATGAAAATGCACAATCCTGCTGAGCTACTTCTGAGAACATTGGGAGGAAGAGGGCAAGGTGTAATAGCTGCTGGAGTGGGCTGATATTCATAAGTGGATAAAAGAAAGAAAAAGTTAATACCAGAATTTCCAAAATAGTTTGCATGAAGATGAATACTTCTTTACGGTTACAGAAAATAAGCAATATGTAAACTTTTGAAAATTTGCCTGTTACTAAAGCTGTTCAAATTAAAATACTTTACACTTACGAATGAAAGTTTCTTTGTGTAATTTTGCATTCAACCTTCTAATGCTTCACTGCATTGTCCAACAATTAGTCTATTTATTCTGTTGACACTAACAAATAATTAAATCCAGCTTCTTTTTCTTTTTTTTTTCCACACAGGTGAGGACCTAGAAAACATATGTAAGTGCTCATAATTGGAGGTGGTCTCACCTGAAGAAGATTTTTTTTTCCTGTTTCCCTTAGTTTTCTAACATAGTATCATTCATTTTGATTTTTCTTGACCAAACCCATTAACCTAGGCATATTTACCTGCTTTTTGTAGCAGTGAAATGAACAGCTGCATTTTAGGGATCAATGAAAGACAAAACTCAAAACTCAGGGCAGGCAAAACAATTAAATATTCAGATCTGATGAGCCTGCAAAATAATGTGAGAAAACTTAATTGAAAATGTTCTTTGAAGCCTTTGGGATTTCAAATAAAATTAACTGGTTTACGTTTCAATTGAAGCTTAAGAATAAATTAAACTTTGCCCTTTTGTATTTTATATTAGATATTTCACATCTTGGTCAAAAATATCTCCTTTTCATCTGAAAATTTGATAACATCTGTTTTGGTGGAATGGTGTCAATACAGTTCTTGAAACTATGCACACAGTTGTTACAAAGTATAGATTACAGATTTTTGAATTTAGGATGAAATTAAAGCAAAAATTTTCTTCCTATTATTAGTCAAAGATGTACAAGAATAAATTCTTCCATATGGTGGAAACCATTGTGACTCAAAGAAAAGCTAAGGAGTTGATACCAAGCCAAGATCTTGGATCCATGATATAAAATAATATATAATTTCAAGTAAGTGGTAAGCATGAGAAGAAATGTGCTCAAACAACTGCCTCTTCAATTAATTCTTCAGGTTGATTTAAAGTAAAAACTTCTTTAATTCTTAGTTATCTTTACTACTTATCAATGTCTCTATTATGTGAATCTGAGAAAGGCCTACTAGTCACAGCCATTACAACATATTCTGCCCACACAGGCAATATCTAATTAAATGGATGCCTTGTTGAGCTATGGTCTTGTGTTTGTTTCACATGCAAAAACATATTTAAAATATGATAGAACTGTCGGAGAATGATGTATCAACTCTTCCTTTATTTCAGCTTTTTTACTGAATTTTGTTAATTGATTCCATATCCACAAGCCTACATTCCCAAAGTCAAGTCAATTATTCCCAGTATCTTCCTGTCCATTTGACAGAAATTTTCCTGCTGAAAGCCCTGGTCTGAAGGCCAGATATGACAAAATTAGGGCTTTAGTTTTAAATAATCCTAAAATTAATCCCATGTAGATTCTTCTTACTAGGTAAGAATAGCTGATATGCATAAGCACGTCATGTGAAATACCAGCAATAATTATTTGTATAAAAGATATTTTATACATAAAAGATATTAGAGATATTTAATAGAAAACACATTGCAAAAACATTTGAGAAGGATTCTTACAAACAAATGTGCCATCTGTAAGCTCTGCATTTAGAATCAGGTTAGGTTTCCTACTTATCTGGGTTTGTGAGATGAGGCATACTGAAGGGAGTTTGCCAGCTGTCTGAATAAGAGGCATGAATAACCTGCCTCTAAGGACACTCCGTATGTCTCTCCTACTCTGCTCACCTAATCAAAGAAAATAAGTTCACAGAATCACAGAATCATCTAGGTTGGAAGAGATCTCCAAGATCATCTAGTCCAACCTCTGACCTAACACTAACAAGTCCTCCACTAAACCATATCACTAAGCTCAACATCTAAACGTCTTTTAAAGACCTTCAGGGATGGTGGCTCAACCACTTCCCTGGGCAGCCCATTCCAATGCCTAACAACCCTTTCAGTAAAGAAGTTCTTCCTAATATCCAACCTAAACCTCCCCTGGCACAACTTTAGCCCATTCCCCCATGTCCTGTCACCAGGCACATGGGAGAATAGACCAATCCCTACCTTGCTACAGCCTTCTATAAGGTAGCTGTTGAGTGTGATAAGGTTGCCCCTGAGCCTCCTCTTCTCCAGGCTGAACAAGCCCAGCTCCCTCAGCCGCTCCTCATAAGACCCGTTCTCCAGACCCCTCACCAGCTTTGTTGCCCTTCTCTGGACTCACTCAAGCACGTCCATGTCCTTCGTGTAGCGAGGGGCCCAAAACTGAACACAGTACTCAAGGTGCGGCCTCACCAGAGCTGAGTACAGGGGGACAATCACTCCCCTAGCCCTGCTGGCCACACTGCTTTTTGTACAAGCCAGGATGCTGTTGGCCTTCTTGGCCACCTGAGCACACTGCTGGCTCGTATTCAGCCGACTATCAACCAATACTCCTAGGTCCTTCTCTGTCAGGCAGCTTTCTAACCACTCATTCCCAGCTGGTAGTGCTGCTTAGGGTTGTTGTGCCCCAGGTGCAGGACCTGGCACTTGGCCTTGTTGAACCTCATACAGTTGGCCTCAGCCCATCGGCCCAGCCTATCCAGATCCTCCTACAGAGCCTTCCTACCCTGGAGCAGATTGACACACGCACCTAACTTGGTGTCGTCTGCAAACTTACTGAGGGTGCACTCAATCCCCTCATCCAGATCACTGATAAAGATATTAAAGAGAACTGGCCCTAGTACTGAGCCCTGGGGGACTCCACTAGTGACCAGCCTCCAACTGGATTTGACTCCATTCACCACAACTCTTTGGGCCTGGACACCCAACCAGTTTCTAACCCAAAAAAGCGTATGCCAGTCCAAGCCAAGAGCAGCCAGTTTCTTGAGGAGAATGCTGTGGGAAACGGTATCAAAAGCCTTACTGAAGTCAAGGTAGACCACATCCACAGCCTTTCCCTCATCCACTAAGCGTGTCACTTTGTCATAGAAGGAGATCAGGTTCATCAAGCAGGACCTGCCTTTCATAAATCCATGCTGACTGGGCCTGATCGCCTGGTTGCCCTGCAAGTACCACATGATGACACTCAGGATAATGTGCTCCATGAGCTTCTCTGGCACTGAGGTCAAACTAACAGGCCTGTGGTTTCCCAGGTCTACCTTCCAGCTCTTCTTGTAGACAGGAGTCACATTTGCTAGCTGCCAGTCGATTGGGACGTCCCCTGATAGCCAGGACTGCTAATAAACGATGGAAAGCGGCTTGGGCAGCTCCTCTGCCAATTCTCTCAGTACCCTCGGTTGGGTCCCATCCGGCCCCATCGACTTGCGTACATCTAAGTGCTGCAGCAGGTCGCCAACCATTTCCTCGTGGATTGTGAGGGCTACATCCTGCTCCCCATCCCCTTCCACCAGCTCAGGGTACTGGGTATCTAGACTACAACTGGTCTTGCCGTGAAGACTGAGGCAAAGAAGGCATTAAGCACCTCAGCCTTTTCCTCATCTTTTGTAGCTAAGTTTCCCACCGCATCCAGTAAAGGATGGAGATTCTCCCTAGTCCTCCTCTTCATGTTAATGTATTTATATAAACATTTTCTGTTGTCTTTAATGGCGGTAGCCAGACTGAGCTCCAGATGAACTTTGGCCTTTCTAATTTTCTCCCTGCACAGCCTTACAACATCCTTATAATCCTTCTGAGTGGCCTGCCCTCTTTTCCAAAGGTCATAAACCCTCTTTCCTAAGCTCGAACCACAACTCTCTGTTCAGCCAGGCCGGTCTTCTTCCACGCCAGCTCATCTTTGGGCACGTGGGGACAGACCGCTCCTGAGACTTTGAGATTTCCTTCTTGAAGAGTGCCCAGCCTTCCTGGACTCCTCTGCCCTTCAGAACTGCCTCCAAAGGGACTCTGCCGAGCAGTGTCCTGAACAGCTCAAAGTCTGCCGTCTGGAATTTTAAGACAGCAGTTTCACTGAATTCATGTGAAAAGTTCTGAATTCATGTGAAAAAAGAGGAAGTAGCAAGGACAAATGTTTTGAAAATCTGGAAAAACATTCAGACTTGTCCAGTTTTTTGTTGTTGTTGTTGTTGTTGTTGTTTTGTTTTTATTGACATAAAGTTCTGAATCTTCCAAAGTCATCTTAGTCTTGGCTACATCTACGAGGTTCTACAACTTTGCATAAGGGCATCCCTTACTCAACACATGGTGAGTAGTTTGCCTGGGAACTGCAGATTTTGGACCAGACTGCTGTCAGAGCAGTGGACAATAGGGTGTCATTGACATATTCATTCCAAACCTCAGTCCTAGGAAAAAAAGTTGAATTTAAAGTAATTCAGCATCTGAACCTGATGATTTGTAGTCATCAAACACAAAGGATTAAGAGAAAGGTTACAGAACTACTCAGTCGTATTTGAGGTATCCAGAGTAGTTTTTTTAAATTGTAGCAAAAATAGAATATGCCTGTTGAGTCCTAGAGGGAACAGTAGATTAACTGAAAAGGAAGACCTGGAGTATGTGTTGATATACATGTCATTGTACTTATTGGAGGATAAGGATACTCTCCCTTACTAGCAGGGAGACTAAAAAGGAGAAAAGAATCTATTGATGGCTTTCTGGAATTTTGGGAACCAGAAAGGACATACATAAAGGAAAGAGAGATATTTGTTTTGAGAAATGATGTAAATCTGAGACATTTCTAATAGAGATAAAAAAGTGAGTGAGGTTTGGGCAGTGCTTCATGTTTATGAGCTATTTTATCTCTTTTATAAATATATATATCATTGTTTGTTTTATACCTTGTTGAAGTCTCATTTCCTCTTTTGTATGCAACTGTAGTCTACTGAATAAAAATGAAACAGGAAATTACAAAAGGAAAATTAATATACATATTCAGCTTCCAGTAGCACTACTCCCACTGCTTCTGTAACACCAAGATTGGCAAAGAATTAGAGAAGATTAATGATCCTTGCAGCTGCATCCCATTCAGTAAAGAACTGCAAACTATGCAATACTGCAATTTTGCATTTATTGCTTTTTTACAATATTCCTTTAATATGGTCCATGTTTTCTCCTTTCCTATCCCCCAAATGGTGTTCAGCTTAAATATATGAGACAGTTTTGGGGGCCCATCCCTATTCTAACAAGCATTGTTCTCCCCTCTACTGCAGATACTGTAAAACAGCTTGCAGGGTAAGACCTGGTTTCATGACTGTCATTATGTGGTGAGATAGTTATCAATTGTGTTTCAGCCTAGGCAGGGTGGTTTTTCACCTTTTTTTTTTGGTGGGAATCTTTAAGTGAAACCCCATCACAATTTTTGCTTTCTGAGAAGATATAAATCATGTCCCTATTTCAGGAAGCTTAGAGTCTCATTTGTACATTTTGTGCTAGAAAGGAAATTATGCAAAATGTGGAACTTGTCACACGCAGGCTTTACTCTGGAGCACAACTGAGACCTGCAAATGAGCTTTGGTTCTGTGTTTCTCAATGCTGTAATGGTGAAGAATTAAGCATCTACCTTAAAGCACCCAATCTGAAATCTTCACACACCTTTACTGAACGTATAAAGGATACTTAAATACACTCAGACTGCAAGTAGCATGATAAGAGAATTTCATATTTGAAAAAGTGGTGCAAGGATTGAAAAATATACTCAAAATTAATGGACAAAATTAATGGACTGTCTTCATGCTTTTCCTTCTTAGTGTGAGGACAATGTGGTTAGGAAATAGTGACAGTCAAGAAGGAATATAGAATCATAACAGCCTTCTGAGATTTCTGAATATTTTGATACACTTTTATAAGAGATTCAGGTTCTTAATTAACATATATATAAGCAATAAAAAATCCTCAGTTTTCCACATCACTGCAGGTAAGAAAGAGTACACAGTGAACTTGAACATTTTAAGTGAAATATATTCAAGATTAACTGCATGGACAATATATGTCTCTAGGTCCTGTACTGCTGCCAGATATAAATTCAGACTCTTCTGCAGATAATACCTGCAATGTACTTGAAGAATAATATTTAGTAACTAGATTTCTACTTTATTATTATTATTATTATTATTTCCACAGTAACATGAATGAAAAATTAACCACACTCTGCTAAACAGGAGAAAGATCTGAGTAGCCTTGTCTCCTGTCTCCATTACCGAGCATGTGGCCATTAGCAGTTAAGGTAAATACAAATGACTGTAATTTGATCTTTTATTACAAAACCTCCATCTCCCCACACCATCCTTTCAGGTAGCTGTAGAGAGCAATAAGGTCTCCCCTGAGCCTACTTTTCTCCAGACTAAACCCCAGTTCCCTTAGCCACTCCTCACAGGACTTGAGTTCCAGGCCCTTCACCAGCTTTGTAGCCCTTCTCTGGACTCACTCAAGCACCTCGATGTCTGTCGTGTACTGAGGGGCCCAAAACTGAACACAGTACTTGAGGTGTGGCCTCACCAGAGCTGAGTACGGGGGGACGATCACCTCCCTGCTCCTGCTGGCTGCACTATTCCTGATAAAAGCCAGGATGCCGTTGGCCTTCCTGGCCACCTGAGCACACTGCTGGCTCATGTTCAGGCGAGCATTGACCAACACCCCCAGATCCTTTTCCTCAGCACAGCTTTCCAGCCACTCTGCCCCAAGCCTGTAGCATTGCATGGGGTTGTTGCAACCAAAGTGCAGGACCCAGCACTTAGCCATGTTGAACCTCATCCCATTGGCCTCTGCCCATCGACCCATCCTGTCCAGGTCCCTCTGCAGGACCTTCCTACCCTCCACCAGATTGACACTTCCCCCCAGCTTGGTGTCATCTGCAAACTTACTGAGGGTGCACTCCATTCCCCTGTCCAAATCACCAAGGAAGATGTTAAAGGGGATGGACACCAACACCAACCCCTGGGCAACACCATTCATGACCAACTGGATTTAACTCAAAAAAACAAACAAACAAACAAACAAACAAACAAAAATTTCATGAAGATTTAGTTAAAGTCATGCTTTAGAAACATTTTTAAATGTAATTACCCTTCAGCAGAGTTTAAATATTTTATTACCAGTGGTGGGTGTTTTTTAATACTTATTTAAACAATTAATTTTTTTTTCAGAACTATAAATTTTAACTTTTTTTTTTTAACTTTAATTATTTTTGATTAACCAAAAATATTTATTAATTTAGAATAAAAACTCTTAAGACATCTCAAATGGAAAATGTTTCCAACATCGATAATTTTTGTTAACAACCCATTTTTAACAGAAATATCTATCCATTGTCCCCTTGTACTTGTTAATTTGGCATTAAAAAAAAAAAAAAAAAAAAACAGGAAAAAAAGTAAATGAAGTCAGTGATACAAGATTTGTTGTATTGCCACGAGGTCAAGGGAGGTGATCCTTGCCCTCTCCTCAGCCCTGGTGAGTCCACACCTGGAGTATTGTGTCCAGTTCTGGGCTCCCCAATACAAGAGGGACATGGAGCTACTGCAGTGAGTCTAGAGTAGGGCTACTATGTGATCAGAGGACTGGAGCACCTGTCGTACAAGGACAGCCTGAGAGAGCTGGGCCTGTTTAGCTTGGACAAGAGAAGGCTGAGGGGAGATCTCATCAATGTGTAAAAATATCTGATGGGAGGCTGTCAAGAGGATGGAGCTGGTCACTTTTCAGTTGTGCCTAGTGACAGGATGAGACGCAATGGGCACAAACTGAAGCACAGGAGGTTCCGGCCCAAGATGAGGAGGCACTTCTTTACTGTGAGGGTGACAGAGCACTGGGACAGGCTGCCCAGGGAGGTTGTGGAGTTTCCTTCTCTGGAGATATTCAAAACCCACCTGGCTGTCATCCTTTGTAATGTGCTCTAGGTGATCCTGCTCGGCAGGGGAGTTGGACTAGGTGATCTTCAGAGGTCCCTTCCAACCTTCTGTGATTCTGTGACTTTTGGTGCATAACACATATGATTGAGACCTAGAAGCAGCAAGATCTAGCACTTGCCAAATTCTGGTGCCAGATTCTGCTAAAGTGATACTGGGACTTGGCAGGTAAATGTTGGTGGAATAGACTTCAGGCTTGGTTTTGATTTCTTGGTGTTTAAGGTTAGAAGAGGTATAAGCAAACAAGGTACAGATATCTAAATAGGTTGAAAAAGTCATTCAGAGTAAAGCAAGCTTGATGTCAGAATGTATGCCCTTAGTATGATTTATTATTATTGTCATTGTTACTGACATTGATATTGACATTATTAATTTTTTAGTCGTTACTGAACTAGACCTCCAAGTGGTATTGAGATTAGTGTCTCAGAGATATGATGAAAATGCAGACTGTAATAAAATAAATGTTCATTGGTACCTGGTGGAATGTAGAGTTCATTTTAAGGATTAATTTGTTGTATAGGAGAAACAAAATTAGTAAAGATAGCATGAATGAGTTAGAAAGAAGTTCTGTTGTGTTGGTGTCCATTAGCTGCTTCATCCCCAGCGCAACTGTAATCTGATGAAAAGCCTTAGCTGCAGCACTGTGCTTCTGGACCCCTCTGTTGTCTAGGCATATCTCTAAGCAAAAGATGAAAACAAACTTAAAACCTTAAAAAAACTACTAGAGAGTATGTTAAAAGTGCATACTGGCTTTTTCATGTCACCTAACCTGACTGGTAACCCTATACAAGGTTTTAAGGCTAAAGTAGCTTTGGAGGGGCTATGGCATATGTTAGCAAGGTACTGCTTTTGACTGGGTAAGAGTGTTTGGCAGACTTCTCAAGCTAACAAGGATGAGGCGAGTGTTCAGCGCCTAGCTGCAGAGTATGATGCCAACCTAAATTTTGGGGTTCATACAAGCAGAGACCGACCACATGTTTACATGTAAGCTGGTGGTGGCTAGAGTATATGAGTAAGACAGAAGTTTGTGTAAAAGCAAGGATGGTGTTCGGGATATATAAAAAAATTATGAAGACTGGTGAAATAAAGAATTAAAAGGTGCAGCAAGACGCAGCAGAAGGCAAGGACCAACTCAGTGCCTAAGCATCACCTTGTGTGAGGTCAGGAGGGGTCACAATGCTGGCTTCAGAATACAGATATGGCTGCAATTCTGCAGACAACACAGAGCAAATAATTAGAGTAACAACAAGCTCACTGAGTTGCTGCCAGGTAAACTTAATGGCTTATGCCACAAGAAATTTCTGACAACTTGTGGAAAAAAGAGAGAAGCTTTTAAATTGCTAAAACTTTTATTATATTTCCTTGGGTTCTCTTGGGTGTCACAAAACAACATGAGGGTTTTACTTCTATAGCCACTTCGAAGATTTGCTTATAATATCAATGAACTCCATTAGCTCCCATTAAAAGGTTAATTTCTTTCCTACTCAGAGTACCTCAGTTGGGCTTCATGAAGATATAACAACACTGCACCTTGATGGCAATTCCCATACAAACACAACACCCCATGTACCCTATAAAGTTTTTTGTTTGGTTGGTTGTTTTTTTTTTGTACTCTTCACTCTGCTCCTAATAACCAAGTCATTAGTCTCAGAGGAAAACAGCATGGAACTGAACAAGAGCTGGGCAATCCAAGCAGAAAAAGTAGCCAAAAAATCAATTTAACAATATAAAATTATCCTTAAAGACAAAATATGCACAACTGTACATAAGTCAAAATAGGCTGACAGATGCACAATGCTACTCTTAATTTTATTATTTGGCAGCTGTGTTCAGTTGGAGTAACAGGCATTTTAATTTTATGAATGTAATTGGCATCACAGAGATGGGCTTGTGATATGAGTAAGTCTCCCGCAGGAATCAGGAGATTAGACAGAGTTCAGTTTACTTATTGAGGTACCAAAATCCTTGGCAAAACTATACAAAATCTTGGCTTTATTAAACGAGAGACAGAATATAAAATAAGTAACTTCTTACACAAATTAAAACATTTCTGAAATGCATTACTAGTACCACATACTATAATACTCATTATCATACATCTACGAAGAATATTTCTTTGTAACAGATTATGAGGAATAAGTAAAACTTCTGGCATGTTACCTGTTAGTAAGAAACCATGGTAAGATAGAGGCACCATTGCTTGCTGTTCTGCTGAAACACTGGGGAAAAAATCAGTCTTAGAATGTTTACATCTTATAGTGTATTATAAAGAAAATAAAACAATATGCTTTTTAGAAGGTTTGAGTTACTCTGAACACTCTAAATGTAATAAGAATTCTCAATAGGCCCTATTTCACACAACTAGTTTCCTAATCTACAGGAAAACTGGAATGTGTTCTCCTTTAGAGTGGGAGCCATGCAGATACAACTACACTGAAGAGAAGACAAAAAGTGTGCGTTACAGGTTGCTAGGAAAGAAGTTCTAAACAAATTGTTGGTTCAATGTGGTTCATTTCTAGGGAAGAGCAGAGGTAAAGGAGCTAATTAGATCTGGGAGATATTGAAAGACATTTTTCTTAGGTCACAAGAGCTCTTTGTCCAACATGCAAGATGTTGGGCAGGGGAGGGAAGAGACTAGCTTGGCAAAGTCAAGACCTCTTAGCCAAACTAAAATACAAAAACAAAATGGATAGGCAGTGGAGGCAGGGATAAGCGTTCTGGGAATATTATAGGGGTATTGCCCAGGAGTGAAGGGAGGGGATCAGGAAAGCCAAAGCACAGATGCAGCTGAACTTGGCTAAAGATGTAAAAAATAATTAGAAGGGTTTCTTCAAGTACATAGGACATCAAAGACAAAAGAAACTGTACCCCAAAAGAAACCCGCCCCAATGAGCAAAACAGAAGACCTGGCTACAACCAACATGGAGAAGGCTGAAATACTCAACAAGTTTTTCGCCTCAGTCTTCACCAGCAATACACTCATTTCACAGAATCAGAAGGAAGGGACTGGGAGAATGAGGTAACGCACACTACAGGAGAAGATTAGGTTGGAGACCACCTAAGGAACCTGAATGTGCACAAGTCCATGGGGCCCGATGTAATGCATCTGAGGGTCCTGAGGGAAATGGTGGATAAAGTTGCTAAGCCAGTATACATAGTCTTTGAAAAGTCATGGCAGTCCAGTGAAGCTTCCAGAGACTGGAAAAGTGAAAACATAAAATACATTTTTAAAAAGGGAAAAAAAGGAAACCCTGAGAACTATAGGCCACTCAGTCTCACCTCTCTGCCTGGCATGATCATTGAGCTGATCATCCTGGAAGGCATCCATGTAAGGCGGAAAACAGAGAGGTTGTTTGTGACAGGCAACATAGCTCCACTGAGGGCAAATCATGCCTGACTAACTTGGTAGCCTTCTACAATGGGGCTACAGCACTGGTGGATAGGGGCAGAGCAATTGGTGTCATCTAATCCCAACTCGTGCAAAGCACTAAAATGGAGAGACGTGGATTTGACGTTTGGAGCACTCACTGGGTAAGGAATTGGTTGGATACTTGCATTCAAAGATTTGCAGTTAATGGCTTAATATCCAGATGGATACCAGTGATGAGCGCTGTCCATTCTTCACCACCAACCTTCACTCAGGGGTTAGTACTGGGACCAGTACTATTAACGTCTTTGTTGTTGACATGGGCAGTGGGATTGAGTGCACCCTCAGCAAGCTGGCAGTCAACCCAAGCTTAGTGATGTGGTTGACATGCAGGAGGGAAGGGATGCCACCCAGAGGGACCTGGACAGGCTTGAGATGTGGGTCTGTGCAAAACTTGTGAAGTCCAGCAAAGCCAAGTGCAAGGTCCTGCACCTGGGCTGGGGAAATCCCAAAAATGAAGGCAGGCTGGGGCATGAGAGCAGCCCTGCTGAGGACTTGGGAGTGTTGCTGGATGAAAAACTGAAGATGAGTCAGCAATATGTTCTTGCAGCCCAGGAAGCTAATCGTCTCCTGGGCTGCATCCAAAGAAGAGTGGCCATCAGGTTGAGGGAGGTGGAGAGCAACTTTTTACTTGGGCAGAAAATGATAGGAAAAGGGGGAATGGCTTTAAACTAAAAAAGGGGAGATTTAGACTGGTATTTTGAAAAAGTTCTTTACTGAGAGGGTTCTTTACTGAGAGGGTTGTAAGGCAGTGGAACAGGTTGCCCAGAGAAGCTGTGGATGCCCATCCTCGGAAGCGTTCAAGGCCAGGCTGGATAAGGTTTTGAGCAACCTGGTCTAGTGGAAGGCATCCTGGCCAATGGCAGAGGGATTGGAACTAGAAGGTTTTTAAAGTCCCTTCCAACTAAAACCATTGTATGGCTCTGCAGTTCTAGGATTCTATGACTGATTTTATGATTCTATATTCCTGAAGTGGTTAGCACCATTTTGTGGTAGCTATGAAGAACAGAACTCAAGGAAAGTGGATGAAATTCAAAACTATTTTTTTTCTGAGTTATAATAGTCATTCCAAATCCACAATATGCTTTAAGTGAATAACTTCATTTATACTGCAATGCATTTCCTGATACTATGTGGCAGTGACCCAAAGCAATCCAGTAGTCTGATTTTTGGAAGTTAAAACTACCACATTTCCACTACATGTGAGAACTTATAATTTCTCACTGCCATCAAATCCAGTTCTTTCTGTGCTTAATAACACAGTAAGAAATGATATATGGTAAACTATGCCCTACACGAATATTTTTGTGTACCCTCTTAATAGGATGGTGAAAAATAATAATACACACGAGGAGTCATTAATTTGTCATTGTGCAGTGTGTGCAAGTATCATTTGTTGAGGATGAAATTTGTCTCTAAGAGTTAGCACATGGGCATATTTAATATGCACAGTGAGTTCTCATATTACACATAGACTCTGTGCCATCTCTTTGCCCAGAGGTGAATTTAATTTGCATTACTATCCTGGAATACAAAAGCTTACTTTCCAGAGCTCATGTTCTAGGCACACAAATGAAAGGTGTTCCAAACCATTGGTAAGTAATGTAGAAGTCAAAAAAAAAAAAGTGCATTTTTATTATTCATATCTATGGATTAAGGTACTACTGTAAGTTTATGACAATAGTATGAATGTTGCAAATCAGTGACTTAAAATTATATAGAGAAAATCAATTAGAATTTACTGCAGAAGTGTTTCAATCTAAATCAAAATGTGACTGAAAGAGCAAAGTGGAAAAACCTCTAAATGGCTCATTACAAGCAACTCTTAAAATACTCTTGGCAGACACCTTCTCCAAGGTCTCTGTCTCCTATACACTGAACTTCTTGTTTTACCAACTTCAATGTGTTGTGATCAAAAGGAAAATAAATATTTACTGTTTTCCAAGCCCAAAGGAGGGCTTGAATGTAAAAGCTTGCATTTTTTGTAACTTTAATATTTGATCTAAAACAAGATATGGACTCTTCCTGCAAATGATGACTTGCCAGAAGATTTAAAATATTTCTGATTTGGGAAGAGATAATTTTGTATGTTAACAGCCAACAGTGGGCAAGCCAAAAATTTTTGTAGGCTACTGCCTGGATGAATTATATTATGTCAGATTATGAGGATGTTAAATTTCAGTGAAAAATTAGATATACTTACAGTTTGTTTTAAGTTATTTTTTTCCTCCAAAATTCTTCTGTTAAGAAATACATATTTTTCTAAGGATATTACTTATTGGAGATCAAGTGAGTTTATTAGTCTCAGAGTTAACAGGAATGTTTTTCTGGACCAGAATGCTTTGAAATAAGACAGAAATGATTGACTGTCCTGTACTAAGGGCTGTTGTATTTTGAAGTTCTCAGCTTCCTCCTTTTTCTCTGTGAACAAATGCAGTTATATAAGAAATTGGGAATTATACATGGCTTTAAAAATGTCAGTCATTTTTCATAATAGTGTGTTGTTCAGATATGACCTGCTCGCTGCACTCTAATTACTCTAATTACATTATTTGGTCAAGGAGTTACCATTTGCAATTGTAGAGCCTTGTTTTTTGTGTCCTGCTGTCAGCAACTGGGAAGAGGGGCTGTGTGCCTGTGTAGGCATTATACCCTACCTTAGCAGGAGCTACAACTCAACCAACAGAGAACAAATTCCAGTTCTTGATAATTAACCTACAGCTCTAAATGAAAAATCAGGTGCTGCTTTGTTCCAGTTCCATGCACAAGAAGCTGGGTAGGGTGTCTGTCTTAATGGGATGACTTTGTCAGCCTGGCTGCCCTGTGTGCCCACATAACACCCACTTCTGCAGCCAGCAGTGAAAGAAAGAAACAAGTGGCTTACCAGGGCAACTCCACCTGCACCCAATATAAACCACTGCTGATAAGAAAACGAAGTTCAGTCTCTCATTTTGAATATTAAAAATCTGAAAACTTCTCAAGATGAAGAGTGATGTATTCCTTCAAGACATAATTACGGATGCAGATTACGATAATAACACCTCTTGTAAATTAAGCAACTAGTAGAACCCAAGGATGACCACATGACCTTGGAGATCTTTTCCAACCTTAATAATTCTGTGATTCTATGATTCTATGATATTGTTCTTTGAATAAATGTTTCAAAACAAAACAAAACAAAACAAGACAAAACAAACAAAAACCACAAAAACAAAAACACCACCATATTTCCCTAAAATTATGCTTAGATTTTGCAGCATGGAGGCTTAGTACCAGCACAGTTTCATTAATGGCTTTCCATTTGTGTTGTGATGTGATTGGATTGAAAGAGTGCCAGGGCTTATCTACTTTATGTTTTTTTTCAGTTGCCAAAATAAAATCTTATGGCTGATTGGCAAATACTGCTTTTTTCTTTCTTTCTTTCTTTCTTTTTTTTTTTTCCAGCAAGTAGCTTATCCAGTGAAGTTGTTTTCAATGAAACAAAAACTAAAGTACTTTTCCCACCTCCTCTTGTAGCTGCATAAATTTATTCTCCAAGCCCCCCCCCTTTTTTTTTCTGAAACTAATGTTAGCTATTGTTCTGTTGCTTTTGCTGTCTCCTTTAGTAATTTTTTCATTCACTTCATCTTTCTCTCACTTTTAGCATCTTTTTCTTTGCATTAACACATACTACGCCTTCAAAATGCTACATTCTTCAAAATGAGAGGTGGGGTCCCTGCTGCAGAATGGTGTGCTTAAACTGGTAAACAGAGTGCAAGGAACTAAAGTCTGTTTTAATATAATTAAATGCAAATGCAGACATTTAATACTAAAACAAATAAGACATACAAGATGAAGGAACACTATCTTGCAAAGAATTGACTTGAAATCACACTGTTTATCCTAGTCTAACATTAGAGTGGAAAGGGATAATATCAAATAAGAGTTGTACTGTTATATGACCAGCACTAAGTTCCTGAGAAGGGTCTGAAAAACAAATAATAGTAATGAGATAACATTTCCCTGGAGGATTCCAGCATAGGAGGTGAAAGGAGAATAGTCTATCAAATAAAGTTTGATGGAAAACCAAGAGGCACTGCCAAATCTGTCTTTAATTGAAATCCTATCTGTGGATCAAAGAATGATTCAGACACTGCCAGTGTCCTCAAGCTTTCATGTGGCAATGTAATAAATACCCATCAAGCTACCTGCACTCTTTGCCAAACAAGTGCCAAAGAAGGAAAGCGAAGAGGACAAGCAGACACTTCAGGATTTCACTTGATATGTGTTAGCCAAGTACCATAGTAAGATGAGGAAAGGGAAAAACGATGAGAGGAGGAAAGTAAAAAAGAGAATACAAGAGCAGAACTGAGTCTTGTCATGCTTTGCAGTCCTGTCCTTTCCTTTTAACATGAAACTCTTCTTTTATAAATGTCAAAAAGTCAGAAAGTAGTCATTTGACTGTATTTATTGTTTGTCAGTGACTTTAAATTGTCTTCAGTCTTTTCACAACAAGGAACTAATTTGTGTCTCACCACCTGTCCTGTAAACAGCCTCAAAAGCAAAGGTCAGATTGGGCTCTTTCTTTTTCACAACTCTTAAGAAAGGGTTTAGATTACTACCACTCCTGTATTTGTACAGACCATCACCTTCCAATTATGCTCACATGCCTTTGCTCATATGTTACTGACTGCTTTTGTAAAGGATCGGTTCTGCTTGTGACTAACAAGGAGGAAAAGGTTTCAGGTTACTCCCACTCAAGTTTCATCTTCAAGACTCATGTGAGTAAAATGAAACAAATAGAATGATGCTACACAGGACTCTGGGTAAGAACAAACATGCACATGCACACGCACATTTTCATGAGAACATTTCATTTAAGATGCATTAACATAGCCATTCCTTTGATCACACTTGCGTATTAGCAAGCAACATATTTGCAGTATCTTTTTGCTATGCAACATCACAATATTTAATAAATATTGTTTCACTATTATAGAATAGAATCATAGAATCATTTAGGTTGGAAAAGATCTCTAAGATCATCAAGTCCAACTGTTAACCTAGCACTGCCAATTCTCCCACTAAACCATGATGTCCCTAAGCATCACCTCCACATATTTTCTGAACACTTCTAGGGAAGGTAACTCAACCATTTACCTGGGCAGCCTGTTCCAATGCTTCACCACCCTTTCAGTGAAGAAACTTCTCCTAATATCCAACCTAAACCTCTCCTGGCACAACTTGAGGCCATTCCCTCCTTTTCTATTGTTTGTTGCTTGAACGAAGAGACTGACTCCCACCCCCCTACAAACTCCTTTCAGGTAGCTGTAGGGAGCGATAAGGTCTCCCATGAGCCTTCTTTTCTCTAAGCTAAACAACCCCAGCTCCCTCAGCTACTCCTCTTTAAGACTTCTTCTCTAGACCCTTCACCAGCTTTGTTGCTCTTTGGAGACACTCAAGCACCTCGATGTCCTGCTTGTAGTGAGGGGCCCAAAGCTGAACACAGCACTCCAGGTGTGGCCTCACCAGAGCTGAGTACAGGGGGACGATCACCTCCCTGCTCCTGCTGCCTACACTATTCCTGATACAAGCCAGGATGTGTTTGACTTCTTGGCCACCTGAGTACATTGCTGGTTTGACCCATTGGTATCAACCAACATCCCCAGTTCCTTTTCCACAGGGATTATATAGAGAACTAATAAAGCTTCTCTTCTCTCTGAAATGACTCTTAAAATACCTTCAGAAATAGAATATTTTTGTAGCTGGGTTGTGCTCGTGTGTGTGCGTCTTCCTGTCATCTTTCCAATTTCATGATTACTTTTTGTTTGGGTTGTTGGGTATTCTTATGTCACAAGTATTCAAAAGATCTAAAGGTATTTATCTATTATAAGGAAAAAACTGTGTTCTCTGAATGAAGAAACAGATGTAAAATTAACCAAAATTCTCAACTGTTTCACAAATTATCTTAGAAGAAAAAAGCACAAATCTCAGTTGCCCTATCGATAAGCTACACAAATCTTTATTATTTCATATTACAGTATCACAGTATCACAGATTTCTAGGTTGGAAGAGACCTCAAGATCATCGAGTCCAACCTCCGACCTAACACTAAGTACTCCACTAAACCATATCGCTAAGCTCTACATCTAAACGTCTTTTAAAGACCTTCAGGGATGGTGACTCCACCACCTCCCTGGGCAGCCCGTTCCAATGCTTAATAACCCTTTCGGTAAAGAAGTACTTCCTAACATCCAACCTAAAACTCCCCTGTCGCAACTTTCGCCCATTCCCCCTCGTCCTGTCACCAGGCACGTAGGAGAACAGACCAACCCCCACCTCTTTACAGCCTCCTTTAAGGTAACTGTAGAGAGCGATAAGGTCGCCCCTGAGCCTCCTCTTCTCCAGGCTGAACAAGCCCAGCTCCCTCAGCCGCTCCTCGTAAGACTTGTTCTCCAGACCCCTCACCAGCTTGGTCGCCCTTCTCTGGACTCGCTCGAGCACGTCCATGTCCTTCCTGTAGCGAGGGGCCCAAAACTGAACACAGTACTCGAGGTGCGGCCTCACCAAAGCCGAGTACAGGGGCACAATCACTTTCCTAGACCTGCTGGCCACACTGCTTCTTATACAGGCCAGGATGCTGTTGGCCTTCTTGGCCACCTGGGCACACTGCTGGCTCATATTCAGCCGACCATCAACCAATACTCCCAGGTCCTTCTTGGCCAGGCAGTTTTCCAGCCACTCATCTCCCAGCCTGTAGCTCTGCTTGGGGTTGTTGTGCCCCACGTGCAGGACCCGGCACTTGGCCTTGTTGAACTTCATACAGTTGACCTCAGCCCATCGCTCCAGCCTATCCAGATCCTCCTGCAGAGCCTTCCTGCCCTCGAGCAGATCGACACACGCACTTAGCTTGGTGTCATCTGCAAACTTACTGAGGGTGCACTGGACGCCCTCATCCAGATCATCGATAAAGATATTAAAGAGGACCGGCCCCAGTACCGAGCCCTGGGGTGACCGGCCTCCAACCAGATTTGACTCCATTCACCACAACTCTCTGGGCCCGGCTATCCAGCCAGTTTCTAACCCAGCGAAGCGTACGCCAGTCCAAGCCCCGAGCAGCCAGTTTCTTGAGGAGAATGTTGCGGGGAACGGTGTCAAAAGCCTTACTGAGGTCAAGGTAAACCACATCCACAGCCTTTCCCTCATCCACCAAGCGCGTCACTTGGTCATAGAAGGAGATCAGGTTCGTCAAGCAGGACCTGCCTTTCATAAACCCATGCTGACTGGGCCTGATCGCCTGCTTGCCCTGCAAGTGCCACGTGATGACCCTCAAGATAATCTGCTCCATGAGCTTTCCGGGCACTGAGGTCAAACTGACAGGCCTATAGTTCCCCAGGTCTGCCCTGCGGCCCTTCTTATAGATGGGCGTCACATTGGCTAGCCGCCAGTCAACTGGGACCTCCCCCGATAGCCAAGACTGCCGATAAATGATGGAAAGCGGCTCGGCCAGCTCCTCCGCCAGTTCTTTCAGTACCCTCGGGTGCATCCCATCCGGCCCCATCGACTTGCGCACATCCAAGCTTCGTAGCAGGTCGCCAACCATTTCCTCATGGATAACGAAGGCCACATCCTGCTCCCCATCCCCTTCCACCAGCTCAAGGCACTGGGTATCCAGAGAACAACCGGTATTACTACTAAAGACCGAGGCAAAGGCGGCATTAAGCACCTCAGCCTTTTCCTCATCCTTAGTAACTAGGTTTCCCCTCGCATCCAGTAAAGGATGGAGATTCTCCTTAGTCCTCCGTTTCGCGTTGATATATTTGTAAAAGGATTTTTTGTTGTCTTTAACGGCAGTAGCCAGGTTGAGCTCCAGATGAGCTTTGGCCTTTCTAATTTTCTCCCTGCACAGCCTCGCTAGATCCTTGTAGTCCTCCTCAGTGGCCCGCCCTTTTTTCCAAAGATTATAAACCCTCTTTTTTCTGCTAAGCACAAGCCGCAACTCTCTGTTGAGCCAGGCCGGTCTTCTTCCACGCCGGCTCGTCTTTGGGCACGTGGGGACGGACCGCTCCTGTGCCATCACAATTTCCTTCTTGAGGAGTGCCCAGCCTTCCTGGACTCCTCTGCCCTTCAGAACTGCCTCCCAAGGGACTCGGCCAACCAGCGTCCTGAGCAGCTCAAAGTCGGCCCTCCGGAAGTCCAATACAGCAGTTTTGGTACCATATTTGGTACCATAGAACTAAAATTATTCCTGTCTGAAAAGAACTTTGTGGGAAAGTCATTTATATAAACCCATCTTATTTGTATTTGTTTAACAATTGCTATAATTGCTTTTCTCCTATGAAGAAAGGCTGAGAGAGCTGGGGATGTTCAGCCTGAAGAAGAGCAGGCTCAGGGGTGACATCATTCCAGCTTTTCAGTACTTATAGGTGGCTTATAAAAAAGATGGAGAGCAACTTTTTGCTCAGGCAGGCAATGATAGGACAAGAGGGAGTGTTTTAAACTAAAAGAGGGGAGATTATATTAGAGGTTAGGAGGAAATTCCTCACTCAGAAGGGGGTGAGGCACTGGCACAGGTTCCCCAGAGAAGCTGTGGATGCCCCATCCCTGGAGGTTCTCAAGGCCAGGTTGGATGGGGCTTTGGCCAGCCTGGTCTTGGTGGGAGGTGTCCCTGCACATGGCAGGGGGGTGGAACCAGATGGTCTTGAAGGTCCCTTCCAGCCCAAACCATTCTGTGATTCTCTGGTGATTCTATAACTTTCATTGGCTAATTTATGAAATGCTTAATGGGGGAAAATTTGTTACGTTCTCTTTGCTTTTGCTTTATTTATTTATTTATTTGCTTATTTGGCTTCAATGGGAGGTACTTATAAAAGTATTGATTATATACAGGATAAGGGACTCAGAATTAATAGTAATCTTGGAATATTTTTACACGTACAATTTAATCATTTTAATTTGCAGACTGATACAAATCAAAGGCAGATATTGACTCTGCCATGAATGGCTAATAGGGTTTCTTTGTCTCTGCACAGTCTTTGAAACAGAAGTGGAAATCTGGCGTGTTCTTATGAGACAATTCTGTGCTGTCCGGATCTTTATGAGAGACCTGCCTGCTCCTCTTCCTTTCAAAATACTCATTATAACATGTTCGACACCCTCTTTCCATTTCATTACAACAAGGGAATATCAACTACAGTGAGTTCTAGACCAGCCCAGTGGAATAAATTTACAAGGTAACTAAATAAATCTGTACCCTGCCCACTCTGTCTATTCAGGGCCAGACATTTCTTTCATGCTTGACGTCAGTCCAGCATTTTCCAGTGACATCTTGAGCTGCTACGGTCTTTCTGGGTCTCATTCTTTCCACAACCCTAATGCCTACTTTCTTGCTTCCTCTCTAATCCTTTCAGGGAATCTGGACTGGTTCTTCAGCTGCTTCTGGGCTGCACCTCTCTCCACTTGGCCTGAACCTGCATATTAGAGAGATTCTTCCAGCTGAAAATATCCAGTTTCTTCAAGAGTTATTTCACCTGGCCCAGCACACTATAGCCAAAACAAGGCTGTCCAGAAACATGTTTTCATTGAAGTATAGTGCATAGCATGATATGCATTACTAAACAAAGAGAATAATGCTTTCTGTCACAAACTTTCCTGTACTTTAGTGGTACATGTACGGATGAGCAAAATCAAAGAGATACTCATTGTGGAGTCTGGGATCCAATAAAAGCCACATTTTGGGATTAAGATTTCAGTTCTTTATTCATGCAATGAGATTTTCAATCTGAGGTAAGCAGCTGTTTCCTAAGGCTGAAGGCTTCACTTCACTTGGCTTCACCGGTCTACATTTGCCTTCCAGGCACCTTACAACCAACCAAAATCTTTTTTCTCCAAATGCACCCACAGCTGGTAGAAATGCCATCTCCCAGAGGCTGTGTATATGCTCACTGGACAGTTCAGCAAACATGTACATTCAGAGCAGGAATATACAGAAATGATAAGTAACAGCTCACAAATCAGCCATCATGTCCCTATATTCTTTATCACAGTTATACTTTCCATTCTTGTTTTTGTAGTTACAGCATAGGTGTTCAAATAAGTGAATTTTCAGAACAGGAGGGGGTACATAAAGCAGTCAAAGGAACAACTAAAGCAGCACATAAGGCAAAATATGTATTTTGCAACATCTGTCTGACAATTCAGATGTAAAGACTCGCTGAGTTCCAGTACTTTGAGGACTGCTCCATCCTTAAGAGCGTAATCTTTCAGTATTTTGAAGATTATATCTGATCCTTTTTTGAGTGCTGGGGCAATCTGCATATTTGTGTACTGCAAACTTTAAATGACATAAATCAAAGCTGACAAACTAAAAACGTTGTTGTTGAAGTACCTAAAATCCATAATGCTGTCATTCCCATGATTCAACAGAGCCTTTCCAGGTTTGATTGAAAGGTTGCTCTATAGCTCTCCAACTCTAGTCTAAAAAGCCAATGCATTATGGTAGGACTGACAGGATATTATTAATGTTGTTAAAAATATATCAGCGTGTATTAGGGCAGACTTTGTGTATCCATTCAGGCCAATCAAATTGTCCATTATCAAATGAGGTAAGAAAATAAATAAGAGGCTTTCAGTGTCACATTCAGACTTTCTGATTACGTTTGTTTTTTTTTGCAATGTCATTTGCTATCACTTGCTACTTTTCATTAGAACTCAGTTGTCTCTGAAACATGAAAAAGCTGAACATCAGTCATGCTGAATTAAAAATACACAACTTATGCATAAATTTGGCATTCAGAAAGTGTAGAACATTGTCCTTGAACAAAAATTTCCTTGGTAAATATGTCTCTACTCAGTCTGCAAATGTACCAGATAGCTGAAGTGCTGTCCTCTGGAGATGCGTAAATTTCCATCATGTTGCTATTACTAGAAGACCTACCAGCTACCAGCAGACAAATTGTCATGGAATCACAGAATGGATGTCATCAGGTCCAACCTCTCTGATGAAGCAGGGAAACCCAGAGCAGGTTGCCTAGGACCACATCCAGGCAGCTTTTGAAGATCTTCACGGAGGGAGACCCACAGCCTCTCTGGGCAACCTGTGCCAGTGCTCAGCCCATAGTCATGGGTATTACTACTGTTAGAGGTACATCATGCTTGATTTTGGCAATTGGATTATCCTTCTGTTGTGCGCTTTTCCCTCTCATCTAATTCTGTGGGCAGAAGCACACAGAATTATTGCACCGGGGAAGTATCTGCCTTGGTAGGAGAAAGACTGCCAAAGGTGTTGAGAGTTCAAAGACCTTGATGTGAGAATGTGTGTTAATTGAACTTAACTTTATAGAAATAGATAAGGTGCTGTCTGATAAGGATGCTGTCTAAGGTGCTGTCAATAGTCTTGAAAAGGAGAGGTTTGCAGAAAGAAGGCAGCAAGCACTACGATAAGCTTAAAGACGGATCAACTGTGATATGTGTATTGACTGAGACACAGTGGATTTACAAAGAAAATGTGGATCACCATGACAGAAGAAATTGCTTATGGCATGACTTTAAAATGAACTGCAGAAAAAGCAGTGGACACACTTTGTTAACTCTTCTCCTGTTAAAGCCATATAGATCAGATTGCTCCAAAAACCCTTAGGTGTGAGCTGTACATTTCCAGGGCAGTATTCTCAATATATAAATCTGAATCTTTGGAGGATCATGACCTTTGAGAATAACACATGTGGTCATTAATGTCCAACTGAAATATATTTTTTAAATAATAAGTATCATATGATTTTGTGATTTAATCATAGAATCATAGAATCATTAATGTTGGAAAGGACCTCCAAGACCATCTGGTCCAACAGTCCCCCTACCACCAGTGTTATATGTAAAATCTGGATAATTATCAGGAACATTTTTTAATAGTAATGACCATACTACCAGGATTTTCCTTCCTGGACTCGTCCAAGAGGCCATAACAAAGTTTACTTCAGGTCACAATTCCCATGTGAAAACTGGACTAGAATTGAAGATTGCTATGCTGTATTATTATATACCATTAGTAAATGGCTGCAATTTGAAGATCATCTTCTATTTCAGGCATGCTAAAACTGAAGGCATGTCTGTAATCAAAATTCCTTTTAATATTTATACTGCATTCTCTCTTCCTGGGTCTGTTATTTAGATCAATCCATCAGACTTAGGTTTCAGTGCCCTTTTACCAGGGTGTGGAAACTTTGGCTTAAGTTTGTTTTCTCCTTCTTCCTAGAAGAAGAATTAATATTGCTTTTTATGTTCTGTGATTTAGACTGTTGGTTTTGCTCTCTGGGCAGGACTTGTTCTGAGGTGTCCGTGTTTTGAAGTAAAATCAATAGAATCTCTGTGAAAACAAATGTCTAAACATTTCAAACTAATTCCAGATTAGCTCTGATACTCCCTGGAGACCATTTTTATTCTTGGCTGTGGTGGTGACTATCCAGGTGGAATTCTCTACTGAGCTACTACATGGTTAAGTTTGCAAACAAACAAAGAAACAAACAAACATGTAGAAATGCTGTCTCATACCTTTTGACTTTGTGGAACATGTGGCAGTCAGATATTTGTGTTGATTTACTATACTGTTTCAGTAGAAGAGTGACTTAGAAAACCTGATGAAGTAGTGAAGGCATTTTGGCACTTTTCAGTGATGGGAGTGAATGCACAGTAATTCTCTATGGTGTTCATAACATTTAGCAATGTGTTAGAATAAAAGACTCCTCCTTAGTATATTATTTTATATAAATTATATAGTGAATGGATATATTCCACCATACCTTCAACAGCTACTATAAAAAGTTTTTTTAATACTATGCCACAGAATTAGTTGGATACTACATTATGTATAATACTTCATGCTGAGCAATGTTTCCAAAATATTACAAAACACATCAAATGAGAAAGTAATGCAACTTCAAAAGAGTATCAGAGTCTACAAACATTCATTTTACTTCAATAATAGGTATGTTTTGGTTTTGGACCATAGCATCTGAATACAAATGACAACATACTTCTAAAATTGCATTGAGATTGATATTGTGATTGAAAAGAAGATGAGAACATTGCACCTAGGGAGAGATCCATATGTAGCATAACAAGCTGAAATGAGAACTTTCTTAATTCCCGGTAGTCCCATCATATTAAACAGAAGCATTTGTCCCCTTCTATCCACCAACAAGAGAGGAATAATCTTTGTCGCTATGGGATAATCCCACCCTAAGTGACAATCCCTTTTCAGAACAACCATGATGTGACCTGTAAGGAAAGAAAAGCCTCCTGCTTTTATTCACCACAGTTGAAGATTATTTTGTACTAATGGAAAAGCTAAGATCATTGACAGCACAGCAATGAAAATCTACACTTTATGGCCATGATGTTGTTCCAGATTTTGAGTACATACTCCTGTGAGATGGATATGTCCCAAAGAGAATAAATGCTGCTTTATCTCAAACTTTCCATGCATTACCAGACAATGTCATATATATAAGTGAATCTGAACTACATTTACATATATATAAAACCCATATTATCTTTGTTTTATTTATGCTTCTTAAACTTTGTCACTTTATAAATTAAACCTACCAGAATTTTCATGTGTGAAGCTGCCCAGAAGCTGCCTATCATCATAGTAAAGGGATAAAAATTAATGTTGATTAGAAGTTATAAAAAAATGTTTCTTTTAGACAGTAAGATTGTATATAACCACAGCCTTGAAATGTGCCTGACTAAAGCCTGCTTTTCTATTCAGACAGTCTACACTTCAGCAGGGAACCAGAAAGACACAAGCCTTTGTAGAGATCTTACTCTCCTACGATACAAAAATCAAATGCTATGAGTACAGTTTTATATTTCATGATTAGATTATTTAAATTTAGCTGTTAAAAAACAACAACAACAACAACAAAATTGCAGTCAATGCAAAGGAAATAATTTGGAAATTATAAACATCAGCATTTGGAGCTCCTTGGTAAATTCTGGCTTGAAATGTTAATGAAACATTAAGTTTCTAATACATTCACAATACTTGTACTCATAACCCTTCTTTCATACTGTTGACATTCTGGTATGATAACATCTTTTCTGCATACACTTATACATACAGAAACGTATTCAACGTGCTTTAAAAAAGCCATACCCACCTCTAATCACAAGAGCACAACCATTTTTCCAGTGACAGGAAAAGCAGAAACATAAACTCCATTTTTAAAAAGTGAAAATAGGAATCCCAGAAAACTATAGGCCACTCAATTTCACCTCTCTGCCCGGGTTGATTCTCCTAGAAAGTGCTAAGGCACATGGATAACAGAGAAGGGACCGGTGACAGGCAACATGGCTCCACTAAGGGCAAATCATGCCTGACTAACTTGGTATCCTTCTACAAAGGGTTTATACCACTGGTGGATAGGGGCAGAGCATTTGGAATAAGAAACCATTTTATCCATAGTTTCTGAAGTGATTTTGTTGCTATTTTCATAGTCTTTATCAAGGAGAAGCAGATTTCATGTAAATAAGCAACTAAGTATATGTTCGATTGACATTGGAAGAGTTGAGCAACCCTTTCAGTACTGAGCAAAGGTAGAACCAGACAGGATGTGGTGGAACTTCCTTGTGATTTATTAGTGCAGAAAATACTTCATGGATAGAAACACTGCAAGTTCTGAGCATTACTGGCCAAGTTTCAAAATGCGAGGGCCAGCCTGAACAGCAGCTGAGGTTATTTTTGTGTGTGTTTATATGGTCTTAAAATGCAGATGATTTGAGGCTATCAAGTTGTGCAGTGGTTAAACTGTGTAAGTACATGGTTTGATTTTTCTGTACTACCACATCTCTCCTTTTTGTTGGCAAACCTCATATTATCGTATTACAAGTTCTTCTACCATATCCTTAGACTGCAGACCATCTTTCCCTATGACAGGGCAAACAACAAGGTCCTCAACACAAGGGGACCTCCATGTCTACCTGGGATCTAATGCTAGGAAAATGTTAAACCAGTTAATTAATAACAGCTGATGGGAAAATTTACAACAGATTCATCCTGGATAGTAATAAATTTGGTCAGAGAGCCTGAAACTGAAAGATAGAACAGAGAAAAATCTTATTATTTTAATATGCTTATATCTAATTATATCATGAAAATATCCAGAGGAGCTGGATATCTGACCTTGGTAATCCACTTGCTAGAAACCAGGAGCTTCTTCTTCCAGCATCAACTTGCAGCAGGCTGCAGACCTGAGAGCACCTCTCCATCTGCATGGCTTGTGTGGTATTTCATTGCTTCTATAACCCTGAATTCTGAAATGGATTCTTATCTACATCTTCCTCTTTGCAGGTATAATATAAAACTATTATATAACATTTTGAACTGAAGACAACTTTTTTTGGCATTGATGCAAAATGGTAGAGGAAAAGGTTATTCAGCACAGTTGCTTTTAATACTATATTAAAACTGGCAAAACATTTTCTTTTCATCTGCTTTGCTTTTCTGAGTTTTAATTTAAAACATTGTGCTTTTGAATAATAAGCTACGTATAAAGAAGGTAGAAGATAAACATGATCAATGAAAGTTTACCCAGTGTGCCTACCCAAAAACAGCAGAGATATTTTTCAGTTCAGTCACACTCTTGCAAATCCAAAATGCACATACAGTTCAATACCTAATCTACAAACACATTTGCCAGTCACGTGCTCTGAATATATAACCATATTTAGAAGTCACTACTTGATATTAGTGTGTTCCCTTACCCTAAAGATAATTGACTCATAGTTATGATTTCCTCCCTGCTCCAAAAAGTCCAAATATTTATATGTAAGGAGCTTGTTAACTTCCTTCATGAGTTCATATGACCTGGTTGCCCAAAATAGGAGGGTGAGCAGACTCAGCAATGCAGGCAATCTTCCTCAGTTCAATGTGCCTAAGTGTTTAAGCTCTCTGGAGCTTCTCTTTTTTTGAGAAAACTGAAATTTTTATGTGCACTTTGAGTCTTTGCTGTATAAGAGCTTTAAAGGTTGCATAACAGTCGGCCAAGTGTCATCACACCCCTGTTACATTAATAGTGGGAAGAGAGCTACCCAAGACTCACAAATTTATCTGAAGAACATCCTGAAGTTGGATGGGAAAATATTTGTTACTCTCATTTTAGTAATGTTCATGGTGTAACACGGTGTATAAAAAAAACAGGGAACATATTTCTTGAGTAAAGGGTCAGTGCAGCCCTGGGTCCATTTCTTACGGTGGTTTCCAGTGAATATACTTGGTTATCTCTTCCAGACCCATGGTTAAAATTACCCCATTGCTTCCTAGCTGTTCAATTCTTTCAGAATTTAGCGTAAGAATATTAGATTTTTCTATTATTATTTATTTATTTATAATCTGTTAACGAAAATTTTAAAAAGAACCAAAAAAGCCCACAAACACCCTAGAAAATAGTGGCAGGTCACTGACCTGCATCCTTACTGCCTGGAGGCCCAGAGGTCCCACAGCATCCACTGTTATCCTTCAGAGCAGGGCTGATGCTCAGCCCTCACCTCTGTGAAAACAGGAATATTGACCTCTTCTCATAGAATCACAGAATCATAGAATATCCTAAGTTGGAAGGGACCCATAAGGATCATCGAGTCCAACTCTTGGCACCACACAGGTCTACACAAAAATGCCACCGCAGCTTGGCATATCAGGGCAGCTTTCAGGTGACCTAATGGTGTTTTTTTTTATGTAGGAAACAAGTATTTAATAACAGAAAACTGGATACATTTCATTTGTAATGTCTCAGCTGCTACTTCTATGTCTCCTTGGAGGCCTGTTTCTGATGCCATGCTGTGGTGTATCACCCCAAGGATTTGGCCATGACTGCTTTCCCTTACATTTATTTAAAAAATGTCTGATAAATTCCCAGGAGTTACTGCTGATGCACACTAGCTACAGAGGAGTCTAGCAAGAGACTGTCTCTATAAAGACATGTTTTTATATGCATTAGGTGTTGAGTATAATTTATATGGAAATGTTTAGGGGCTTTCCCTCTCTATTTGTTTTATGAAAGCTTAACTAACTGTGCAGATGAAATCCATTTGAAAATATACGCTCATCCTTCTAATGGAAGACAATGAGATGAGAAACTCAGTGATGATTAAATAACTCAAGATATGCATAATTAATAGCAAAAGTTTTTTTAATTTTTTTTTTTTTACAGACAACATTAATTTATGAAGTACTTCACAGTAAACATTCGCTTTAAAAGGGCCTGAGAAAGGATAAGAATAATAAAAAAGGAGGTGAAAATGACATTCATGAGGAGGTGTAGACATGCAGGATGTTATTGGCCAGAGATGGATGGGGTGATACTGTGGAGTAATGGACAGCACTAGTGAGAACTCATTCCAATAGGAAAATGATATGGTTTATGGTGTACTGGAATCAGATGGAAATGGACAGAAACTGTGGGCAGAGCAGCCAGTCAGAGTGGAGAGGCAGAGTCAAGCTCAGTCAAGGCGAATTTAAGTGGAAAGAGCCAATATGTATTCTCACTCTCCAAAATAAACAAATTGTACACAACAAAGAAGTAATTGAGATTTTTTTTAATATCATTTTGCATGATTACATACACCTGCCCATGAAAAGCAGATGTGAATGACACAACTCTGTATATTACACTTTTTAAAGTAGCTGCCTCTGGGAAGACTCATGTATTATGTAGCTCTACAAAATACTGTCTAATAGAAATCCTTCACTGCACCATTGTGACCCCAAATATTTGCTTTCTTTAAACAAACAAAAGAGAAGAAGAAAATCTCATCCTTTTCTCGCACCAGCCTAAGTCAAGAGTATCTGCAGGAGAATCCATGGAATTGCACTTATGCAAAACTGACAGTATCGTTTTCTAAATCTTTGGCTGTGGCAGTGTTGTGAGGATCATTTCAGTTCAGTGTGAAATTGTTCAGGGATGATTTCAGTGCTGTATTCTGTAAAAGGCTACCAGGCTTAGTGGCATATACAGTAAGTATCCATTTCAGTGAAACAGAAGGCAGAGGAGTGACATGTCATTCCCAGGTCTAGAGCCAGAACTGCCCTTCCCACGGGATTAGAGAAAACATACTTTTTCACATCCAAAAGTCTCCATAGCATATCTGCTCATGAATTTAAAGGCTTTCCAGTATAACAAAACTTCAAACTGTGAACCTAGAAGCAAAAAGTACAGTTTTTCTTTCATACAACTTCTCCAAAGCAATTAAAAAAAATAACAGAAAAATGTGCTGCAAAATTAAAACAGAAGATTTTGGAAATGAATATATATAAATGTAAATAATACCCAAGAGTTTGCCCTGAAAACATGAAAATGTAATTCTGATTCTGACTACTCTGAGTTTATAATGCCTGTGGGACAGTATGTTGCTGAAAAGCTGTGCAAATCTCTGAAAAAAAAAACAAACCTAACTATCGTTCTTACCCTACCTCTGTCACATTTTCTTCTGTTCTCACAAACTGCGGGTTAAACTGCTAATTATTACATGTCCCTTCTGTGCTGTGTCTTTTACTACACAACTGCAGCTAAAAGCCGATATTATATTAATTAAACATTTCACCACTCACAGTGTAAAATCTTCAGAAATCGATCACTAATTTTTTAAACAGGAAAATAATTAGAGCAAATTGCACATAAAGTATGTTTATACTGAAAACAAAACAGAAACAGATTTTTTTTACTCCCAGAAGTCCATTCTAGAATGTTTTCCTCTTGTGATCCTCAGAGCTCATTCTATATGTATTCCACTGTTTTCATAATGTGAAATTTACACTAAATTATGCAAATGAGGAGAAGACAGTAGAAATCCTAATGATGTTTTATCCCATTGAATCAAAGCAATTTTTAAAATATTTCCCACTTGAGGTGAATATAACTCACTGGTCTGTGCATTTTATGTGCCTCTTGCCAGAGCCAGCTTATTAAGGAAGCAAACCTGCAACACTCCCTATCTATTTTAAGTGGCTAAGATACACTTTCAGCTCCCCATTCACTTTGTTCAGTCTGCTGTGTCCAGCAAGATGATGGCTGCCCCAGAAAGAAGGGCTGACACAACAGACCATCCAAGCCCAGGGATGCAAACCTTGCAGGTTTGGGGTGAGCTGCCCATCTTTGCACGTTTGTACCTATTCACTGCTGTGGATTCTGCATTCCTCTTCCCTTACATTTTGCAGTAAAGCCAAAGGATACTAGCAATTACAACTCATTCCAATAACACTGTGTGTCTTTGACTCAATCTTGGTGCCCATCAAGACAATTTAACAGACAGACTAAAATGCCCAGTTACTCAATAGCACTCGCTTTTCACTTCTTACCAGTTAGAAAGGAGAGTCCAAAGTCAGATTAGCATTGGCTTAGACACTCAAGTAGGTACTGAACAGGAGAATATCTCGGAGATACCATGACTCAAAGCTTGAGCTCTAAATTGTTTTCTACGTTAGTGAGTATGACACAGTGGATAAGATCTCTTTACAAGAATAGTTCATAGCAAGGGGATGAGGCATAGATGAAATACCGGTAGCTTGCTAAAACAGGCAGAGAGCCATGAAAGCAGGCGAGCACATATTTCTAATGCAGCATAAGAGATAAAAACTAGCTGTAAGGTTACTACATCCCTACTCCAGTGCACATTCTTCCACTTCCCAGTTACTCACCAACTGCCATGCATGCCGCACAGAGATATTTCTTGTGCCAGCTTAAAGATGTAATCTGAGATAAACTGGCTGTGAGTACTGCTCCACTTTCTTTACACTGACTACATTAAATAATTCAAATTGCCTCTATGGAAGAGAGTGGGATAGATAGTTGTTATTTGGTGACAACAGAGTTAGTTTTTCTCCCTATTATATAATCATAGAATTGTTGAATCATTTAGGTTGGAAAAGACCTCTAATATCATCTGGGCCAACCTTTAACCTAGCATTCCCACATCCACCATTAAACCATGTCACTAAGCACTACATCTATATATCTTTTGAAGACCTTCAGTCTTAGTCCAGTCATACACCAGCATAGAAACAATGAAACCTTTGGGTTTCCACTAACATAAAACTGGTATGAGGCAGTGGAAGGCTGAATCCATTCTGCTGATGAGAGCAGCTCAGCTTCACGGAAAGTGGTTGAGGAGGCATCACTCACAGGAGAATGAGGTTGGATTTCTTCTACTGAAGATACTGTTTCCACCTGCAAACCTCTATTTCCATTTAGTGTCATATAATGATAAAACTACTATCTATTCATATTTTACTTGAGCACTGACAAATCCACAAGTTTCTCTAGTTCAGCTATATTCAATTTTGAATGTGAATATCACACACACAAAAAACTCTTAATCTGCACCGAATGTGCAGTATTTACTTCACTCTGGATCTGGATACTCACTTTTCAAGTTATTACCTAGATAGAAAGTGCTAAAGCTACAGCCAGATGCAAAAATTTGCAGTGAAAGAAGGAAATAACCATTTAAACTTCTAAAAATCCTTAGGAGCCTAAGGGAGAAGCACAAGTCTGAGTACGCACATACAATATAGGAGTTGCTAATGTAAAGAATTTATGTAGAACCAGCACATCACACCTGACTGAAAAGTTTCTAAGCTGATCTAAACTTGTCCTTTCCAAGGACAGATAATAGGAGAGAGTACTGTCTCTGGAGACAGCCACTGAAAGACACTATTGCACTCACTAAATTCTTCTCTGCTGCTCTATTCTCTTTTAATTCCCACCCTCATCAGTGTTGTACCTGAACTTATTCCAAGAGCCCTCTAAACAATATGAATTACATCTGCAATGCATGTTTCATTATTTTATCCTCTCCCATCAGGTACAAAAGAAGACCTAGAAAAAAAGGCATTCTGGCAGTAATGTGCATAAATGCTCTTGTTCCTGTAAAGTTCAAAGGAAGAAAGTGTAACTGTTTTCCTTTGGGCTCATAAAAAAAAAAAAAAAAAAAAAAAAAAAAACACTCCAAGCACTGATGCAGATTACCATTCAAAGAAATAAATAATCAAACAACTACAATAAGTAACAATAACTGTAGGATGTGTTTTCTTTAAAATGCAATTCACAAAGGCCCTCAGCAAATTTGGAATTTAAAAAAATAAATAAATAAATAAAAGAGAAATACTAGAAAACAATTATTCAGTTCTAACATGAAGTAAAGTGAAAGCATTCACTGTGAAGGACTGATTTATAAAGAGCTCTCGGACACCCTTTTCACCGACATAATTCCAGGGTGTTTTTACTTGGCTGACATGACTTCCATGGAAAGGAGCCATAAAAGGAGAGAACTGTACAGATCGTCTTCTGGACAGGACAAATCCTTACTCTTGTGATTCACAGCAACCAACTTATTGAAGAGCACAGCATGTATTTGTGGATGAGAATGGTAGGGGAGTACTAATCCATCAATATTTATTCATCAGTAATTGGATATGAAAAAAAAAAAGGAGTGGAAAAAAAAAACTTTACTGAAAAGACAAAGAAAAATCTGATTTTAGAAAGTATTTCATAAAAAATCAAGCAGAGCATTTTGTAAACATTGCTGCCATGGTGTGATATAGAAAAGGAATACTCTAATTAGAGAAATGCCAAAAGTCAACTTCAAAAACAGTCACAATATAAATTTTCATTGAGACATGAGACATTGTAAAAATATTTTTTCCCATTGGAAGACAACTTTCAGGAAGAAATTCCACTCCATTCTTACAAGTGGACACATTCCGACTTAACTTAGCATTATTATCTGTAGCCTGCAGCAGTTCAGATAAGTATGTGGTGCAAATTCTTCCCAAATTTAGGAGAACACATTTGCAACTAAAATTAGTAGATTCCCCATTTCAAAAGGAGAGCTTTCTGGGTGTCTAGCACTGTGCAAGTAGCAGTGACTTCCTTCCTTCCTTTATTTATTTATTTATTTATTTATTAGAAGTCATAGCAGAGTAGGAAATTTCCCTTAACTTCTATAAAGAGAAAAAAAAATCCCTGTTATAAAGAGAAAAATTACTTGGCCAGCCACACACTTTCCACATAAAAATATTTTGTGACTTGAACGCAAAGAAGATATGACTTTAGGTATCCTGCAAAGACACCAGAGAACCTAACTTAACAAATACAGCTCATTTGAAAAATCAGGGTTCTCTCTCTTAAAGAGGAAAATTCATTCCCCATGGCAATAGAAATTGAGCCACTTGTTTTGCAGAATTCGCCAACTAGAGAAGGACAATGAGAAAACTGGCCAATAAACCCTACAAGCATGGGATATTATTTTACTTAAAGAGACACTAATCCTTGCTTTCACTGGACATCCTCAGAAGTGCACTGAAGTTAAATGGAATAATCCTGAAGACTTTTGGATCATCTGAATAATTCCTTTCACAAACTCTTAATTGAAATTGCCTCAAAAAGGATAAGTAGAAAATAAAAGATCAGTCAGTCCAAAATTGCTCTTCAGAAACGTTTTACCTTCTAGGCCTTATGTATGCCACTAATAAAAGTATAATCAACTTATGTTAGGTAGCATATTAAAGTCCAATTAAAAGTTGTAGTTTTGGCCTGCAAATTATAAGACGTAACTCTGGGACATTAATATAGTTTATCTTATATGTTGGTATATTTCTCTCTTTTTCTTAAAGATCTTTCTGAAGACCTTCCCTTCCCTCTTAAACTTGCTCAAATTTGAATTAAATAGCCTGCTGGAAAATGTACTGCCATTGTTTCCCCCTCACTAGTAACTACATATATACATGTTTCAAGTGATAAAATTAATTCAAATTTTCTCCTCTTTGATTCTGCTAGACTTGTCAGAATTTTCAAAAAAGGCGTCTTCAGACCTGACTTTAAAGGGCATTTCTGAAATGGTGCCAAAGTGATTTTTGCACCCAGGTGACAATTCAGGCTTTGGAATACAGCTATTAGCACAAGAGAAAGCATCCAGATGTCTGATAAAAAAACAGTCAGTTCCTGGTTGCCCATCTTCCACTCATTTCTTTCTTCCAAAACTATTACTTCACCAGTTCTTCTGTCAACATTTATTCTAATGTTATATAAATCACTAATTTATTAAGGAAAAGCAATCTCTGGAGAGAATACTTCAGTATTGCATTATAAGGAAGTGTTAAAGGGATGTAAACCTGTTTTTTTATGTTTTTGTTTTTGTTTTGTGTTTTTAATATCTTAATTTCATGAAATATTGTTACTGGCACATGAGGTAGTTTTCTGAGACAGAACACCAAAACGCCAGAATAAAATCTGTTTATAAGAAACTAGGTATTTGCAAAGAAGATTTTGATTTTTTTTTGCATGGAGTTTTCAGCAGTCTTCTTTCACTGGGCCGAAGCTAGACTTACAGTAACAATTGTTAGCATGCCAAAATCTTTGCAAATGAACCTACTGATGTCCTGAAGTAACCAAACACTGAGAAGACCATGCAGATTAACTTCTTACAGGAAATTCCATCCATCAGCCTTGGCATGTAAACTAGGGCACACAAAAATATGCTTATACTTGAGACGTAAGAACTGGAGAGGAAGTAAAACTGTGAAATGCCACTGCCAAAACCGTAACAGTTTAAATTCCTCTGCTAATTGCCATCCCTCTTACTCATAATATAAACAAATGAGAGAGTAGTGGTATCAGTGAGTTCAAACAAAAGACACTGGCTAGGAAAGATGCATATGTTTTTCTTGCAAATAAAGTTAAAAGCACAGGCAGATCAACTGAGCCAGAACTTGTCTACTCAGACTGATTAGCTTTTAAATGACCACCTTTAAAAAGAAAGGGTAATAAAACCAATAAAACCACACAGAAATGTTTCACTACTATGTGCCTTTGCACTATGTGCTGCATAGTTCCACAGCAATCAAAGTATTTTAAACTGTGATAATATTTTGATTCAAGAGGTTATGTTTGGGGTATGTTTCGAGGTTACATGCTGTCAGCTAGCATTTGACTAGCTCCAGACATCATCTTCTCTCCATTAGTCAACTAAGATACTCTGGTGGAAAAAATCTCCATACATAAGTGTGCTACAATACACGTCATGGTGTCTGGGGAGAAACTCTATTCTCCTTTGGAGCAGAGGATAGAGAGCAATTCTGAAGAAAATATTAGCTCTGTTTTGGTTGGGCACTTTCTGGCAGTGCCTTGAAAGCAGCCACTTACCGTTCTGCATGTCCGCTCTCTGCATCACATGTGGAAACACCTCTCCCTTGCCTAATTCAGAGACCGACACCATTTGTTTCACTGATAGCAGGAATTGAAACACTCTCAAATGCACAGCTTTCCTGCTGGTGGTGGGATATGGTTGTTGGTCATAAGATTTGTTGCTATTACTGTGGCACTAAGTGAGCATGAATATCTGATGATGAATGCAAACTCCCATCACTTGGAAACAGAATGTTTAATACAAATTTTTAATTAAATTATTTATTTTTAAGCAGGACTGCATGGGCATATCAGCAAGCATTTCCTGCAAATGAAACTAAATACCACCTCCATACTTCAGCGAGGCTTACAGAACCTGCACTGTAAAGCAGTAAACTGTGCTGCTTCTACTGCGATTAAACCAGATATTCATTCTTGATAGCTGCATATTTAACAGCCGTGGCACAGTGCTTTCTGAGCTCTTCAGGAGTACAGGACTCAAACCAGTTTACTTCCTTCCCTTCTGTCTGGTCTGATCGTATGCAGCTCATTGCTGGGCTGCTGCCCAAGGAGCCCTTAGTTAATTGAATATAATTATTCTGCATCCTACTTTCAAATGCTAATGCACTTTCACCTCTCCTTGTAATACAATACAACTGGAAGCCCCAACTGTTGTCTGGTAGATGTAATTCTTTCCTCTTCAATACATTCACCTCTGTAATAACGCAGCAGTTTGCTGGTTGTTCTTGATCTTTAAGTATAATGTACGGTGGTGAGTAAATTAGTAATGAAAGGTAGTTAAAGGTGTTCTCTTAAAACATAGATGGTTCTTCACTGAAAGACAGATTTTATGAGCATTCAGCACTACTCTTTCTGTCATTACTCATCAATAAGTTAACAAGGCAGTCAATTAACATGTTCATCTTCACCTGAGATTGACAAGCTGTAGAGAGCAAGGAGGCAAAGGAGGATGCGTTTTCACTGAAACAGAATGCTCCAATATCAATAAATGTCTGTCAGGGCTGAGGGAGCTCGTAATCAGTTTAGAACATCTAGATAATCAGTTTGTGTTGCATTGCCTTCTAAGAGCTTTCCTGTGCCATTTTAAAAGGGGCAGGATTAGAATGTTTTGGTTTTGTTTTGCTCCACCCCCACCCCTTTTTTATTTAACCAGATTGAAGGGCATGTTGTTTCAATTTGAACAAATAATAAACTCAAAATAATCATTTAAGGTGCTTTGAAAGGTAATGCTATACATACCCTACACGTAAATTATAAGGTCTGGTCTGAAAGCTTTCTATTGTTTTTTGTTATAGGTTTTGTTTTGTTTTGTTTTTTAATCCGGGGCTGAGTGGTAGAGGTGAAGGTGGGGATGGGGGTTTCAGGAGAGAAAATGTTCTGAATCAAGATAACTGATAAAAATTTCACGCTTTTTTTTTTTTTTTTTTGGGGGGGGGGGGGGAAGCAATTTCTCAGCAATGTTTGTCAGCTTGCTTCTCAGCCTCCTGAAGGGTCTCCTTAAAATAAAAGTCCTTTCAAAATACATTTTGAAATGGAAAAGACACTGTTCAAATCTATTTACTTTAAAGATGTTCTCTGGAATGTTTTAAACAAATTTTTGGTAAAATGTGATTTTGAAAAGAAAAAGAATGTGATCATGTTTTAATACAAAAACTATTTCAATTAAAATATTCTGGCTGGTTCTGCCAATTCATCACAGGCATTAGCAAGCACCAAAAATACTTCTTCACTTAGTCTGTTGAGAAGTATTCTGGGGATGATATTTACTTAAAAATGCACATGCGCGCAATTTCTGATACTAATAAAAATTGAAAAATTACTGTCAAATGCATCAAAATCAATATTTTGGGGAATACCTGGGAAATGCTTTTGCCAGCCCACACCTGTCAATGTTCACATGACATTTGGACAATGCCTTTAATAATATGCTTTTAGTTAGCCATGAACTGTCCTCTTCCAACTGAACTGCTCTGTTCTGTTCTGTTGTATTCTATCAACTTATAAATATTATACTGTATTAAAGCCACTGTTTTCTGTATTCCAGTTTCAAATATCCAGGCTTGTTGTAAATGTTAATGTAAACATTACTGAAACATTTCAGTGCTGGGTGGATAGGTCTCAGACAATAGTTTTAATTTTAAGCATGAAAGCATTTTAAATATAAGCATGTGTTTATGGGTCCTTCTGGATCAGGATCTAAAAATAGCAAAGATTGTAGGGACAGTCTGATCTGGCAAATCTAGTTGTGGTGCTTCAGCTCCAAAATCCAGCTCACAAACCAGCATATCAGCTTAAATCACTAACTAAAAAGTGAGTTTGAATTATGACAACAGCACACCAACTTCAGTGGCTGTGGCATGAGCATGTCTCCCCATCTGCCCGATCTCCAAGGCAGGCAATAGGCTCCCCCAAAAAAGTCTTTAATGAACAGCCAGCGAAACAGGGAAACCACTTGGCTTACTGCAGCTGTTTCCTCAGTTGTCATAGGAGAATGTCATAGGTGGGGTGGCCACAGAACTGACCTACACACTCAGTGACATGTAATCTAAAATGCATTTACTCAGCAGGATGGACATAGCGGGTGGATAGTGATTTCTGCACTGAGATTTCTCTCCACAAACACACACACACACCATATGCCCACCCCAGCCCAGGCCCCTGGCTGCTCTGTTCAGACTGCCATCAGGGTCCATGGTCAGGACACTCACTCACATTGCCTAAGCAGACAGGTCCTGCCTGGCCACCCTGTGTGTAGCTTTTCCACCTCGTTCAGACTCTGACACTGTTGGATGCCTGTGTAGATGTTCTCCACAGCATGGTTTACTGGTTTAGGTATTTTTTACTTTATATAGAAGATTGTTGACATAAGGCGCAAACAACCTTGCTAACAGTCTAGCCCCAGGCCAACGTAACTGACTTCCTGACCCCAACTGATTGGGGTGTTAGAATTATTCTAATTATATGTATTAGAATGAGTCAGAGGAGGGCCACAAGGATGATCAAGGGGCTGGAACACCTATCCTATGAAGGCAGGCTGACAGAGCTGGGGTTGTTCAGCTTGAGAAGATAAGGCCCCAGGGAGACCTCATTGCGGCCTTCCAGTACCTAAAGGGGGCCAACAGGAAAGCTGGGGAGGAACTCTTTGACAGGGAGTGTGGTGAAAGAATGAGGGGGAATGGTTTAAACTAAAAGAAGTTAGATCTAGATTAGATATAAGGAAGAAATGCTTTGCTTCAAGGGTGGTGAGGCACTGACACAGGCTGCCCAGAGAAGCTGTGGATGCCCCATCCCTGGAGGTGTTCAAGGCCAGGCTGGATGGGGCTTTGGGCAGCCTGGTCTGGTGGGAGGTGTCCCTGCCCATGGCAGGGGGATTGGAACTGGATGATTTTAGTATTGCTTATATAAATACCAAAAGAAAAATGGTTGTGCCACATCCTTGCATAGCTTCCACTACAAAATAAGAGAGAAGGCTGTGGCTTCTATATAAATAATAAAAGAAGTGATCAAATCAAACAGTTGTAGTGGTTGTGAGGGAAGAGAATGTAATCTTTTAATTTATAGTTATTTTATTTGACCAGTTTCTTTCCCAAACATCATTGCAGGTCTTCAGGCTTATCAGTCTCTACCACATTTATGACTCCACAAAGGTATGTGTCCTGCCTTTCAGCCTTACTTCTAGAGAGGATATCAGCCAAAGATTATAAGGTACTTAGAATAACACTAGTATAAACAAAGATGTCTTTTCCTACTTAACTTGATCATTGCTCAAAAGAGTTAATTCCTTCTTATTACTCAGTGCCTTTCCCAAACCTCATGGTCTGATCAGGAGATAGGCTGGATGGTCTCAAAGTCATCTAGATAGAACTGGAGACGTCAGGAAACCCAAATCCCTTTGTCTTTGTTTGAAAGCCAGAAGTTTCCCTTGCATCTCACTTTGTCTTTGCAAAGCAGATGCATTCAGGCATCACAGAAATGTGCAACAGCAGAAATTCAATCCACACCAAAATAAACACCATTTTACCTGATGAGTTTCTGCCTCATGAATGGGAAAAGGAGATACATTTGAGAACACTATTGGCTTAGTCCTGTGGACTTTTTCTTTTGCAGCTGTCTTTCCTAAATGGTTTACTGTCCAAGCAGGTATTGTTTGAGACTATTCACCAGGGGTTCCTTATGCCCTGGGTAAGGTTTGTTTCCCAACATTTGTTTTACAAAACGTACACCTATTTGTGCCTATTTTTGCTCTCTCACTGAGATCTGTCCTCTTGTGTTACCTTTCCAAATCTTATGAGCGCTCCTATGAATATTCCATTAATTAGGACATGTTGCAAACTGGAAAAAGCAGATAAGAACAGATACAGCTGCTTATGTTTTCCTATGTCCAATTTCCCTTTAATGTGGATTTGTTTGTTTGTTTGTTTCTGTCCTTTTTTCACCTTTAGTAAGATAAAGAAGTTCTACACACCTGTTTTTTTCTGCAATTTCTTCTTAATATTCAAAATTATGGGAAATGTAGAGAAAAAAAGTAAACAGCTGTAATAATGATTACTACTTGTTACTAGCTACTGTCTACCAGGAGGTGCTACTAAAAAAGACTGCTGTTGCATGTATAGAAAGTGGATTACCAAGAGACACTTTAACTATACAAAAATTCACTTTTTGGCTAACAGAAATAATTAAAATAATTAAATCCCCTCTTCTCCCATTCCCCCTTTTCTTCTGTAGGGTGCCACTCATACACATCTGGTATTGACTTCAGTGAGCATGTGAGAAAGTTCATGACAATGACTCTAAACTGGAGGCACAGACATATGATATTGTAATTACTGACCAATTTCCTTGTGGAATTAGGTGGTTTGCTACTGAGAACTTGCATTCTTCATCCTGTTAACACTCTGACATTTGATCCAAGCTAGGTCTGTCATATATAGATACAAATCAGCCTGGTGACAAAACTTGAACTATTGCTTGAAATAAGAACTTATACTAAGAACGTGCAAATCTTGAAGCTGGTGATTGCAGTATAGCTCCTATGCCTTTAGCATTCCTTTAACAAGATCTACAACAGAATTTTAAGTTAAAACAGCAATCTGTGAACTAAAGTTCCTGAGGCCTCATCTTATGTTCCTTCCTGCTGGATTAATGTAGGTCTGGTAAACTATTAGCCAGACGACTGTGCACACAGACGTTGAGAGTAACTCCTGAAGTATCAAAGTGTGATTTGCACTGCTGATTTTTCAAAGACCTTTGTCCAAACTATCATTCACGTTTTTTTTTCTCTCCAAGTGTCTTTCTAGTCATAAACATCTGCAGCTTTAGTTAAATGGTGCTTTTATATGGTGCTTGATGGCCACTTGGTGAAAGGGGCTTTAAACTAAAATGCTGCTGACACCTGAACTGATAAAGAGAGGTATAAAGTAGCTCAGGTTACAACACTGTGAAGCAAGAGCAGCATGTGCAGCTCTTCAGTTGCTCATGCAATCTCCCTTATAAGACACGACCTTCTACTGCTCTGGTGCTGTTCTTGCAGCATGGCTACCATCACTCATCTCTCTGGAAGGAGGCTGCCTTGAAGGAATATTTCAGAGATGCTGACTTATCTTTTGCAATGAAGCCAAGCTTCAGTTCTTAACCACTGTACAGTTTGTCTCCTGTATTTTCCATCTTTGCAAGGTGCAGGTTGAAAAGTTGAAAGTTGCGTATCAAGTATCTAGCTTTGAATGTTTACGGTCACATTCATGTTTATACAACAGTAGGCCTGGAAGAGACCTCTTACATCATCTGCTTCAAGACAGGAATAAGCATGCCTCAACCACTGATGTTAATGCTTTTCTCTGCCATTCTGGAAAAACGTGAAGTGGTAGGGATTCTACAGCTTTTTTTTAGTTCTTCTTTTTTTTTTTTTCCCACTAAAAATCATCAGAACTCTCTGTAGTGCTTCTACTGACAGTAACTTGACAAAATTTAGGAATAGCAAAAATATATTTCTGACACAAAAAGCAAATGCTTGGCAAAGAGAAAGCTGCAAGCCCAGCATACAGGAAGAATCAAGTACTAGGTCTTAAAGTTTGCCTCTTCCTCTAACAGACAGACCTTTTTTAATTATAATTTTCTCATGTCACATTTCTCCCCAGGTAACTAGTTTGGGACAGAATCATGACTAGAAAATATTACTACAAAACTTTAAAATTCTCTAGATTGGAAAGTATCAAAAATAGACAGTGGGAAACCATCAGATGACTTCACCACAACCCATTCAAACCCAGGTTTGTTTACTTTTAAATAAACCTTTTAACGAAATTTTCTCCTGCCACATATACAGAAAAAGAATTGAATCTGTCAAGAAAAGCCAACAAACAGACATAGAAAAAAATGAATGTATAATATAATTTTACTTTAATTAAAGGGTTTCCTCTGGATTTCTGTGAGGCAACGGAAGTCTGAGCCAGCAATTGAGTATTGATAATTAAATCTGTTTCCTTCCTTCACATTTTGTTATAGCAAGGGATATTTATGCCAATCTTTTTCACAAAATGTAATGCACTTGGAAATAGCTGGATGAATATCTGTCAGTAATGATAGAACTAGAATTCCAAATCAGTGATATGAACATGTACTGAAAGATAAAAGCTTAAGCAGAAAGAAAAATTTTCATCATACTGCAATGGCAGTTACATCAGGCAGCAAAAGTGAATAACCATGCTGAGGTACTCAATAATGTCATTTAGAAAACTGTTATCAATTAAAAATAATTAGGGAGTAGGTAATTTCAGTAGGACACTTGGCAAAAGATATATGAAACAGGACTGGTCTCAAGACTTCTAGGAATTGTTGTTGAGATCTCTGGAGAATGACTCATGCAGAATGAACTCATAAAAGCATTAACATTTGTATTTCAAGGTTTCATCTGTAAGGTAGTTACCTGCTTTTCCAACAAAATAACACTTACATGGTAACAACACAAAACACTGTTATCTCTACCCATTGTGTTTTTTCAATATTTAAATGGTAAAAGATTTTCAAGATATATTCTGTGTATTCTGATCTTCTTACAACAGCCATACTTTTTTTTTTTTTTTAATATTCATATTCTAGCGTGTAAGAGTGTTTCAAATTTGGTCTGAAAATTCTTGGAAATAGTCTAAACTAAACTTAAGGTTAGTTTGCAAGCTAGAGGGAGGCAGGGAGAAAAAGAGAATGTGGCTGTATACAAGATATTCAGATTTCCTCTTGCAAAGTCCACTTGCAAGCAACCTCCTTCAGTGACTGCTGGTTTTGAAATTTTGAAAGGTTTCACCCAAACATGTTTTTGATTGTTAATTTTTTTAAATAGTCTGATCTGGTGTCTTGTGTGTTGGAGGGGGAAGGAGAAAAAGGGTCACTCCCAAATTCCTCATTGTATAATTGGAAGTTCCAAGACTGCCTGTGAAAAACTTGAGTTTAAAGATTTTGATGGTTATAAGACAGCATTTAGGAAAGAGGTGAGTTGATAATTCCCATCTGTGAAGCTCTCCTAGCTCAGGAAGAGATTCTGTGACACTGGCAGGTCAAATCAGCTTTCTGGGCAGGACCTTGTATACTAAAATTGTTCTTTGACATTGCTGCAGTAGGTACATGTATCATTCAATCACTTTTTTCCCAGACACTCCACTTCAAAGTTTAATTTCAGGAATCTCTAGAGATGGCAGGACCTGCAGGATTCTCTCCTGTACACCAGAAAACTGTGGGTCACCTGCCAGATTAGTGGGAAATACAGTCAATTTTAGAATGAGGAGTGAGGTAGAGTTTTTAGGAGGTAATAAGGGAATGTGTACTCGGATGATTCTGTATATTATTATTATTATTATTATTATTCACACTGTCTACTGACTCTGTAATTTATTTATTTATTTATTTATTTACCTTTAGTAGTGAAAACATACGGACATTCTGGATGTTCTTTAATGAACTTTCTATCATGCTACATGGAAACATGGACTTGAAATTATATTTAGATAGTATTCAAAATAGCAGCCAGAACCTGCACTTTATCCATAGTGCCTGGAAAAGCAGATTATTTTTCAGCATTTCAGAGGAATTTACATTGGCAACAATAAGGAAAAGCATTTTGTTTCGGTTGTGATTTGTTGGGAGCAGAAGGACTGGACATGAATTCCATCTCTGTGGTTGTGGTCAGTTTTGTCCAGTTTCATTGCCCAGGCAACAACTGTAGGCAAGAAGGATATTTTGGGCCTCAAGCCTCAGAAAATGAGTGAAAATCTTAACAGGAAACTCCTGCTTTCTAAGCATGAGCTTTATAGCTATTTTTTATTGGACATCTTAAATGTTTGGCTATGATTCAGCAACAAGATAAAATATAAAAGATTATAAAATGTTCTTAAATGAATGTGTTAAAAGTAGCCTGTAGCAAGACACATTAAAGACAAATGTTTATGCCTTCATTTAATAGGGTATTAAACATTGTTTTAAATGTGAATTGAGTAGTTGATTGGATATGAAAACTACTGTAAATGAGCATACATTGTGCAATGCATCCTGTAGAATTCTCTGATCATTATTTGGATGAGTTAATCCTGGAAAGATGCAAGAATGGCTGATGTTAAAGGGAATTAAATACTTGTGTACTTCATAATCGGTTGCAATTTGAAGAGCTAAAGAGATTGCAACTGAAAGAAAAACAAGTCTGGAGTTTCATATATTCTCTGTGAAATATAGAGAGCTACTCCTACAAAGCCTGATGTCCTCTCCCCTTATTTTAGCTTCTGCTTTTCTGAATACTTTCATGCAACCAATAAAATGCCTTTTTTTAACAGGGAAGAGCCATTAAAAAGACCATCTTGGAAAACTGCAAGCCAGGAAATGTGATTTTTTTTTGTCCAGATTCTTGTTTGCAAGCAGCATATGACTACAAGAATTTATATGTAAGAGAATAAATGAACGTACTAAAGTAGAAAAATATTAAGGTTGTGTCCCTTAACCTTTCTTGGTGATGTTGATTCCTTGCTTCTGTATGGACAGCATTCACTGAGGTTAGGTAACAATCATTCTTTTTACCAGAGCTGACTGGGTAAAATGGGGTGAGTTTGTTATCCCTAGCAGGGATTAGGTTTGTGCCCAGTGCACTTAGCCAACAAGCACACAGAATCCACACGAAGGTCTTTATTTTAATTCTGCATAGAATTTGGTGCTTGGAGATCTTTTATAAAACAAGCACAGTCTCGACTAAAAGCACGATTATTTATACACAGCTACTTGCCAAACTATTTCCCTTTACTGTTTCTGCTTGGCTGCTCTGACCTGCTAACTTACCTCTACAGGGTGTGCATCTTGCAGGTCAGAAGACTCTAGGTTCATGGGGAGGTAGCTGTTGTCTCATTTCCATATTGTTGGGAGTGGGTTTTAATATGTTAATGACCCTTAATGAGTATAAGGTTTAGGGTGGGGTGGTTCCTTTCTGGTCACTTCTTCATTTTTCCTTTCATCCTTGTTTCCTGTTAAGGCTACAGGTTATTGCAAAGTGGTTGGAACTTCTGAAACTACAATATCCCATCAAAAAAATTCATTTTAAGACTTGGCTAATTCAGGAAATGACCTGAATATAGTGGATTTGTGTTTCAGAAAGAACTGAAATATCTCTGAAAGATAATTTTTTCACCATTTGACATCACTGAATGGTCTAGAAGATTGTTGTGAGAAGGATCTATTGTATCCATGAATAATGCTATGATGGAATTGTCTGGAATTATATGCTGATTTGCCAACTTCATCCGGCTTGGAGAAGAATTTTATTCAGTGTTTTGAGAAGTTTGTCATATTCTGGCCTTTCCTTTTGTGCAACATTAGCCCTTGCAATACATCTGACAAGGTCACAGGGAAAAAGATTTGGGCTATTGTATTTATCCTTGTGGTGTTCTCTTTCTGACTAGAATTGTTGTTATTGTTTGTTTCTTATTACAAAAAAAAAAATACAAATCCCTACAGACTAAAGAAAATCAAACAATCATGAATTTGATTTCACCCAGACCCTAGCCTGAAATTCTTGACATATGTTTTTCAAGGTAACTCCTGCTGCCTTTCTTACTTCTCACAACATAAATATTACATAAATGCATGAAGAGAATTTCTGTGTTTCTAGACTGCATTACAGTTAAAGATTTCCTTAGTGTCTTGAGCAAGAAGACTTTTTCTTATAGTTAGGTTGATAGAGACAAAAGATTAATATCTGCTTGCGCATATTAAAATTGTTCTGTCTCTGTATTTATAACAGCAGAATAAGTCTGAACTCTATAAAAACAATATTTGAACTACTGGGTGGATAGTGCTCACTCTAAATTAAATGATAATGGAATCTTTGTCTTTTAGAAAGCTTTGAATCTGGACTGCATAGTTACATAAGACTATCCCAATATATAATACACATGCATGTATTTAATCAGGCACATGCCCATGTTAAATCTTTCCCAACTCTCTGCCTTACCTACACCCTATATATTCTTTGCCTCATCTCATTCTTGTTCACTAATGCTGATCTCTGAATTTATTCTTAATGCCAAAGAAATCAATGAAAAACAAATGGGCTCCAATGTCTTCTGCAAAAAAATGTGTTGTGTTTTTTGTTGGTTTTGTTTTTTTCTTTAAAGTAGTTCCAGTAAAAAATGAGAAAAAAAAAAGAAGAAAGAAAGAAAAATAAAGGATATAAGCTCAGCAGTCACCATAACTTTTGTCACATATGCACTTGCACAGCAAGCCATTCCTGTGCAGTGGCACCTCAGAACAAACATAGCTTTCTGAAGCCAACAAGTTTTTTTCAGAAGCTCCTGAGTAACAGCCAAACACCAGCTACTCATCCATGTGGAAACTACATGATTTGGTAAATGCTACCTTATGGATTAGTCAAATACAAGAAAAATTGTGCTAAGAAATTAAAATATTATCACAAGTGTAATTGGCCTTTTACTTGTGAAATGTCAGTATTCCCACCTTGTACATATTTTTAAATTAATGATTTAAAAATATTACCTTGAATTCAATGTTTCTTTTTTTTTTCTTGTCTAAATTATACACAATTAAATAACTAATATTTCCAGCATCATTAACATTTAGCCAATTCATTGATATGTCGGAAAGGTATTCTCAAGCACTTGTGGCAAGTGGCAGGAATGTGTTCCTAGGAACAAAAGTACTGGATAGACCCTTCCCAAAAGTCATCAGATCTCAATTGCACCATAACACCCTTCTCTAAAATGAAAGGTTTGATGATCCTCTATAAGTTAGTTAAATTTATAGTTGTCCTCTTTCCACATGCTTTTGAAGACCCGCTGATAGTTAGGATGTTGCTTCTTCTTCCTCCATAGCATAAAATACATAGAAAGTCAGCATTCAGACTTCCACCTTCCCTTAATTTAATCTGTACAGATTATCTATAGATAATCTGTATTCCTGATACATTTACTCCATTCTGCATCAACCCTCCCTGAGCATCCCTGACCCATATTGTCCATTATGTTCGATCTGAGGTATAAGAGGAGGGCCTCGTACGGGAGCATTAATGCGTCTCTTTCTGCTTAGCAAATCACTTGCCTAACACTTCCCACTGCCTTTTCTCACAGTCAAGTCAAATCACAGTAGCTGATCACTGAATTCACTGATGTCTTCCACATTTTCCTTTGCTTTCAATAAATAAAACGCCAGCTTGTCAGTGATATTCTTACCATTAGCTCCTGATTAGAGAATGTGTTGCATTTTGATTATTTGCATTTCATACCCACATTCTACTATTGCTGTTATTAAGCTGACAAAGCTTCCGTGTGAGAACTGTTTTGCATTTTGAACTTTCAAAGGTGCCTAAGAGCCTTCTGTCACATTCAGTCCATTTCCCCTGCAGCTGGGAGCTCCCCTGGGTTACAGACCTGTGTTCTGCATTCTCCTGGTCCAGGCTCACTTGAACAAGGGTTTTTTCCTGAAAAGCAAAGACTAAATAGACAAGTGAATAAATCAATGACACCAAGTCACACTCACCTGTTGAATATAAAACCATACATCTAGCTGTAGTTATGAGATGAGTGTGATGGAATAAAATATTTAAGCTCATCATGACGTCCCCTCCCCTCAGCTTGCGGTGGCCTCGCAGCTCAGAGACACCGAAGTCCAGGTACTGAGCACCACATCCAGAACGATCTGTTCATAACCTGGCAGGAAAAAAATGTGCACAGAATAAAATATGAATAGGGGAAAAGGATGTAAGTGTATCTAGAACGGATCAGTGAAAACGAAATACTGCCACCTCGTGACATAACGGGGGACCGTCGGGTTGGGGGGCGCGGTGAAGCGTCTCCCAAGGGGCATCCCGCTCCAGAGGGGATCTCCAGTCTCCAGCACCCAGGGCTTTCAGGATGCGAGTGTTCATTTAGTCGTTCCCTGTGCATTATAGCTGGCTGCGTAGGCACCTCCCTGTCTGCTTCCAGTTGCACAGTAAGTCTCAGGAGGTCTCACCAGCTGGCTTAGCAGGAGTCAGGAAGGTATTTTCCTAAAAGGCCTTGATAAGATGAGATGAAAGATGTTTTTGCCTATTTTATGCCCTCGTCTAGACTGAGACAAAGTGCTGGTGAGCTTTTATGCACTTCTATCACAGCAATAGACTTCATCCTCCCCATCATAAGGAAGATTGTATCTCTCACAGCAAGCAGCCTGAAAGACGGTGACAAGGCTCCCATTCAAGCAGATGGATCTAGGAGCAGGTGTGTGCCATGAAAGCTTTGAGAATAAGGGTAGGAAGGTATAAACCACAATGGAACCAGAGCCTTCTGGTTTATACAGCTTTAGTTTAATAATCCTTAATTAAACTAAGGGATTTTGTTATTACTGAACTACAGGTTATATGGTAGGAAGATACAGATTGTATCTGCAAAACATGTGATTGAACCAGATATAGAAACTTGCTTTTGAATACAGCTGTTACAGTATGTGTATCACACGTCTTTTCACCTGTCAGATTCAATTAACTTGTAGCACAAACAGATCACTCTAAGAAGGTTTTTGGAAAGAGGGCCAATAATCTGCAGTTCATCACACAGCATTCTGTTGAGACTTTGGAATTTGTATTTGTTTAGTGGCACATCACTGGTGACAGATCTTGTCCTTGTGCTGGTCTTTCTGGTTTTCTATAGACCAAGGTTATAATGATATTGTCAGCTGCACTTTACATACTCCCAAGTGCTTTACATTCCCAATGCAGATCAAATCCAACCCAATGGGCTTGTGTATTCCCTTTGTATAACTTGCCACCCTATTTTAACTAAGGGAAATAAATTAAAATTACTACAAAATTATCTGGGGTTTCTTTAATAGGAACAGTTAAGAATGAACATCATATCTATTGTATATTTTTCTTTTTTTTTTTCTTCATTTTCTTTTTCTAACCCATTCGTCTTTTCTATTAGGTTGTTTGAAATTTCTAAACTAGCATTTGCAGCCACAGTACATCTGCGAAATTAGACCTGCTTCTTACACACACACCTGAAGTAGTTAGTTAAACACATAATCAAACTATAAATAATAATAATTATTATTATTATCTGAAATGATCCAGAATTCAAAAGGATGGCTTGGAAACATCTTTTCCAGTTGTAAGATGATGGAGGTGAGGAAGAAGGTGCCCAGCCAGTTGCTTTCTGTCTGCAAATATCTATATTTGAATATGCAAAACCTTCCTCCCAGAAACCAAAGGTTTTATTCTTCCAAATATTTAATCAAAGTCTTTTTCATAAGCTTCACATACAGACATTTACAAATATAAAATCTACAAACATAATCCCTATGTCTACAATTAAGGAAAACAATGTACTGTAGCATAAGCATTATATAATGTTTATTATTGCTGAAGCTGACCTGTGGAAAAACACTGTTTGAGCTTTATTCTGTAAACCATATGAAATAAGTTTGAAAGTGAATCCGTCTTTGTCAGCCTTAACTCAGAAGCACAGCACATTACTTCCCAACTCAAAGCAATTCTGTGATTGGCATTGCTATGAGAAAGTAACCTGAGAGACACAATATATAGCAATGATGATAAGAGTTAATGGAAGCCCTGCACCTATCATGAACCCATGTGAAGCAAAAAAAGACTGGAAACAAAGCGATGCACTATCCCAAGTTACCAGCTGATTTTCCTTAAGAACATCAACATTTGAAGATTACTACAATGGAATTGAGGTAGTGGAATTGCAGCATCAGACTCAACTGTTACTATATAAAAAGGGTTCCTGATAACTTTGAGATGTTTAATATTGTACTTCTGAAGTTTCCCCTTGATGTAACAGAGAAATACATATACTAAAAATTCCCTCAACTTCTTAAAAGACACTATCTATTCTTTTAATTAATTCCCTAGATCATCTCAAAATAATTTATGCCTTTTATTGCCCTATTTTTTGAATGCTCATCTGATTCATTTGAAAACCCTGGAGGACAGAACGTCAGCCTAGCCCTCCCAAAGATAACTCAAAATAGTGCATAGGTCATCAGAAATCACTAGCCATCTATCTAAAACAATTCTTGAGAGAAGTGTTAATGGGTCCCAGGATAGAAGTTATTCAGATAGATACATTTCATGTCTTTGTACTTTGCTTGTATGAATTTTATAGCTCAAGCCAGTATCTTTTAGAAGAAATTCCCTTTTCTCATTAAGTCTGTATTTCACACAAATTAAATAGCAGTGAAGTAATGTGAAATGGGAGTTTTCTAAAAAAGATCTCTTTAAAAGAGTAGTCTCTAGTTCTAAGCACCTTAGCAGACCAAGTGCTTCTTCCAAGATCTATTCAGTCAAGCCTTTTGCAAAACTGAATTTGACTTCAAATGGCGCATGCTGACATTAGGGATTCCCTCTTCCTCAAATTTGAAGGACATTTAATGCACTATGAAACTAAGCAACTGTGCAACTGTTGCGTTTACAAATCATCACTAAGAAATGATAACAGGGCCAAAAACAGTTGGAAAAATAATGTAATTCAAATTTCTCCATGAAAAAGAGTTTTAATAGCTGTTACAGCTTTTGCTCTATGACTTGTGCCCATATAAATCCATGAATTGACAGAACATTTAACTCTAGATGCCTTACCTGTTCCTGAGTAAACCCTGAAGCACATTAAATAATGTAGACCAACAAAAGAATGACAGAACTTAAAAGGACTTTGGCAAAAACTGTCTTTAAATCTTTTATTTCTGACACACGCAGACCTCTTAGTGGATTGACTGTATCTTCTTTGAGTATTAAAAGCTTGGTTCTTGACATAAGGTTAGTCTCCTCTATCTACTCAGTGCAGTTTAAGAAAGCTTGAATACTGAAAATGCTATTTCAATCATTTTAATTTTGTATTTTTCATGGTAATTCTGATCCCGGAGATGAATGAACCCAAAGGTTTACCTTCTAAGTTGCTTTAAAATTATCGTCACTGAAACACTTAATTTATGAAAAGGTTTTACTTCTGCAATCTCCGAGAACGACCTCTTCCTATTTTTTCTTGCCTGGCACTTTGCAGTTCGTTAAATTGGACTGCTGACAAGAAGTGACAAGCTGTGAATCGTCTGGGGGTGTTCCCGTATCAGTGGCAACAAACAGATCAGCACAAGGCAGACAGCTTTTATCTAAACACCACTCGGGGGCAGGGGACACGGTGCTCCCTCACAGAGCTGCCAGAAACTCGTTTTTCCAAGCACGGCCTTTTGTTCTCAGTGTGCATTTTACTTGTGTTTGTGCAAAGCCCCTTTGCTCACAGAAGGAATAAGCACAAGGTAGAGTCTGATTCTTAAATCTAATATTGGCTGTGCCACTAACTTTACAGAGTACGGTACACCAGTAACTTTGTAACCCTCTCTCCAAACATCTTATTTTCCAAATAGCTTTACTGGTACTTTTTACTGGTATCCAGACAGGCATTAGAAGGAATGTTGTGGCCCCAGCTGGCAAGGTGCTCATGATCCACCGGCATTATAAACCTTAGGGATGTATTTGCAGACTTGGAGTGTAATGGTCAGTGTTGCATTTCCATGTGCAAAGTTATCAGGCAATTAATTATTAGGATTCTATGAAATATTAATGTAAATATTATCTGTATTTTGACAATGCCTGAATGCTCCAGTCAGGAGTTAATGCCCAGTGATCAATGCCCAGAATTTTATTTTATTTTATTTTGATACAGAACAGCCTTTTCACACACGCCTGGATGCCATCCTGCACAACGTGCTCTAGGTGACTAGATGATCTTCAGAGGTCTCTTCCAACCTCAACCACCCTGTGATTCTGTATGTGATTATTATTGTTAATAGGTAACACAGTAGCAGGATGAAGATGAATTAGCTCATCTCCATAGAGCCTTTCTGTACTTTTCTGCATTTGCCTCATTTTAATGTTGAACCCTAAATTTGGACTTTCACATTTGTCAAAAGTTAACCTGACTTTTGCTTTGTTTCAGAAGTAGTGCTCTTCTATTGCACCTCTTCAATTTTAGCCCCTTTTCTTTAACACTTCTTGCTTCATTTAGGTTTCTCTCTATCCCACCCAGGAGAGACAAATATATAGATCTGTCACATACCTCTTTTTCTCTTATTCCACGAGGAGCCAGAGCATTTGCTTTCCACTTGATTCTCTCCTTGTCACTGGATCATGTTCATGGGCCAGGCAGACTACACACAGCCTTCTAAGTTTGTGAGCAGATTACACAGTCTCAGGTTTGGTGAGGTGCTTATTGTAACTTTTATACTAAATGGTGTTTAAGAAATTCCCTAATAGTTTCCTGTGTATTTTCTTTCCTTTTTTTCCTCGTGAAGGAAAAAAATTGAAGTTCTAGGAATTTCTGATACCTTCAGGTGAAACTTCTTATCCCCTCATGAGAGCAGTCTTTAATTTTGTGGCCAGTGTATTTTATAAAATGTCAGCAGCCATTCTTAAACACTTTCTCCTGAAGAGGGTGGCTCATGAACTGTTTGTACAATGCACTAAGGTTTTTTGATTTCACAGATATCTTATAATTATGCTGCTTCTTACCATGACTTTCCAAGCACAGCATAAGTGAACGTGCTTGTCTCCCAGGCTAGTCCTCCTTTCCTCATCTTTCTTTTAGCAGTTGGGTCTTGAAATTACACCTTACCTATTAATACATACAAAGGGCAGGCTGAGGTGGCTGCAGCAGCTGTACCCCAAGCCATCCAGAAGCATGAGTTTTTCAGCTAATCTCAGGCATATTGTATTCATGATTGGCCTCATTATTTTTCTGCCAGAGATGAATGGCAGTTTCTCAATAGATCTGATTGTGAACGAATGGGAGGCTGGAGAAACAGCAGTGTCTCTGCTGGAACACCCAGCATTCTCACCAAGAGAAGTGGGGTGGCAAGGGCAAAAAAGCAAGCAGTTACTGTGTGTACAGTCACCCCACAAAGCCCACAGTTCAGTTTTCTAGTTTCATAAAGAGAGTTTAATTATCTACCTCCAGCCCAGACTGGATGGAGAGAAATGGATTTGCGTTGGGAGGTGGCAAGAATTTGGGGCAGCACCAGTTGGTCACCTGTCTCTGAGCTGCAAGATATGTGTTCAGGAACAGCAGGAGACCTTCCTTGGGGACATTTGATAATTTCCTTTATATCCTTTTCTATGTAGCGGTAGTAGGAGGCTCTTTGTGACTTGTTTATAATAGAGAGAAAGACTTTTGCAATCACGAGGCTGCTTGGCTATATTTTTCCACCTACATGGAAAAATGGCACAAAAAGAAAATATGTCAGTGGTGCTGCAGCAAACTGCGAGAACTTTTCAGTAATTACATAGCTTGATTTAGTAATAGCAGGCCCATCTTTGAAAAGAACGCAATCAATCATCTTGAATTCTACCTTGATTTTCATCTTGAAATTGTTAAAGCACAAAAAAATATGGAAGCTATGGGTAAGCATTCCTTTTACAGTATATCTTTCTTCTGAAGTTGTTCATACAACACAGATTAGGCTCTCCCTTTTCACAGCTGAGAAGCAGTGGAGACAAGGCAGCCATATGGTGTAGCAAGGACACAGAAGACACGCCAGTCATGTACTTGAAATCCAGAGTAACTCACTGTTCTCTCAGTAAGTTTCAGCCCTAGTGGATGTGAAACATGGTTTGATAAATCTTTGTTATTACAATCACTTTCTCCAGCTCTGTTGATGTAGAACAGTTAGATTTATTAGCTCTCATGTCACCATGAGATGAGATACCAGGTGACTGACTCAGCAATATGAGCTAGTATGACTGGCCCCACTGACAGTCCTCATCTCATACCTCTTATCTTTCCTGTTGTTGATGTATGGTGACTGACCAGCAGGATGAAGACAACACCTGTTTTTTGTCAGTGCTGAATTAATGTTGACTTCTAAAGAAGTGGTGCCTGTACTAACAGCTGTGAGCGATGAGCAGGTTCTAACTGCTTCTCCCACTCGGGTCTCAGGGCCTGGATGCAGACATTTGGTACCAGTTCCCAAGTAGAATATTAAAGAAAATGAGTCAGCAGGAGAAGGTATGCTTTGGCTTACAAATTAAGATGATGTTCAGCATTTTACTGAAAGGAGACTTAAACAATTCACAGTAGGTTCATTCTTACTTTTAGGCTGTGGGTAAAGAATGAACATCTCTTTTAATGCAAAATGAAGATTTATTGTTCTGCTAGCCACACTCAGCAAATGATCCCATCAGATTTGCCTACGAGGCTACTGAGACAATACTGTGATTCACAGTAAAGCCTCTATATTAAGGAATAAGATTTAAAAACAATAATTTGTTGGACTTGTTACAAGAAAGTGTCACATTTGCAAAAGAAAGTGTAACCAAAACTTACGCAGAGAGGGAGTTCTGTGATAGAACTGCTGCTGCTTCTCTCTATGTTACAAACATCATTACATATGAACAACTAAACTCACCAAGTTCATCAGCATATGAATTCCCATTAATTTTCATGGATCTTTCAAGAATGAATCGTAGAGTCATGGAACATCCTGAGTTGGAAGGGGCCCACAAGGCTCTGTCTAAGTCAAACACATTAATAAATGTCACAGAAGTCCTAAAGTAGTAATGATTTCTTCCTTAATTAAAAGAGTTTGTTCTCATGTTACTTAACTGATACCTAAATTTATGTGATTATGATGATGAACTATATGAACAAAACTTTCTGCCTTCTGCAGTTCATGAGTTATGATGGAAAGAATATCAGAAGACAAAAATAGCCTTAAAATTAATGGACATATACTTGAAGTTTTAGTAGATGTACAACTGTTGTCTTGGCAGATACTAATTGGGAAGCTCGAAACTAGAGATATTTAAAATGATATGCTGGAGCAGCATCACAGGAGATAGCACCAGCACAGCAATAACTCACAGCATCAGCATGACAAAGAAAGAAGTTGAAGGAAATCAAAATGACCGATAATCACCAACACAGTGACATCTAAGCCATCCCAGCTACCCTGTTACTAAGAATCACCTCAGTTATCATATAACATGAAATACAAGCATTGACACTTCACTGGCGACTAATGAAAGTAAAGGTAGTCTGGTAACTGCTCTTCATCTACCCAAGGAACAAAACCAGCGCTTTCTAAAAAGCTTAGCTTGGCAGTTGCTAATGTGTTCAAATAAAGGAGTATTCTTGCAGGCTAAAATTACTTTTCTTGAATTTTTTTAAAGGCTGAAACTTTGTTAAGTGCAAGTGGTTACTGAGTTACACATAAGAAAGCTGAGTACTGTTCTATTAAATTCCGCTGTCCTTTGCTGTTACTTCACAGCTTTTCAGAGAAAATATTTCATCCAAAAATAAAAGGTAATCAATGATATTTGATAGTTAAGATAGAAAACAAGAAATGTGATGCCCAGCACTACACTCCCAGTTTTTATTTTGTTTTCATACACATGTGAACTTCTCCCTGGCATATACTCTTAACCATTTATTATGCTACCTCCAAGTTTTCATCTTGATTGATAGCAAATGAACTTCTAATATATATCACAATGCCAACATTCATGAATAGGCTCTGAGTTCAGAGTAACTGGGCAGACATTACAAATTAAAGTGAAACACAAATCCAGTATTCATTGTGGCTGTTTTCGTACTACATCCCAGGTTTCCTTGAAATTTGCATTCAAGTTCTTCCTTGCATGCTGTTTTAGCATTAACATCGTCAATTATTGGATTTGAAGGAATGAGAAGACTGACGGTCTAAGTAAATTACTTGAAAATTAGCCAAGTTTAGCAACAACTTCTTGCTTTTTTTCTAAGACTGTTTCTCAAATGAGAATGAGAGGGCAGAGTTTCAAAATTATGTTTTTGCAACTATGCAATTGATTATTAACTTCAGTGGAGTTACTCTGGATATGTACTGTTATAAATCAAAACCAAATCTGAACCACAACCAGGAAGACTGCTCATTTGGCAGTGATTCAGAGGGATTCCATCATTGCAGCAGCAGAAGAAAGAGGATAAGGATCTTGGGACATACATTACTGATCTTCCCCATTCCTTCAGGTTGGTGAGTGCTGCTCCTCATGCTGGCACCAGTCCCTGTCCTTCACCTCTCTCAGTAGCAGCCCAATACAATTGCTCTGGGCTTTGAGGACTAGAACTGTGTGGGAGAGCTGCAGGGTTGGCCACCATTGCCAGTCTCGATGGGATGGTGGCTACTGGGAGGACATCACCAAACTCTTGATTTTTGATGGCTCTTTTGACCTAGACCCTGTAAATATATACTTTTATGCTGAAAATGGCATGTTATTAATGACTTTCTAAATGGAAACAAACTAACCTTTATAGCATTTATTGAGATTCTGCTTTTTACCAGTATCCTGTCATTATTTTGTCTGAGAAAGCATCTTACATATTTTAACATTAGTGAAATCTACTACAAAAAAATAAAGTTTTTTTAAGCTTAAGAAAACCAATAAACTAAACCTAAATGAAAGCGGAAGCAGAAAGTCTGTGTGGAGGGTTCACTCGTGAGACTATCAAAAGCTAGCCAGATGGGATGACAGAATAACGAGCTCTGCCAGTGAAACACACTGACATTTTCCTGTAAGTAAAATCCTTTTTCCTCCTCCCATACCTTTGATCTTTGACAAATATTTTGCTCTTGTTCTCTGTGTCCTTTCTCATCCATGATGCTTACAACCTAGTCAGGTCAACACACACACACTTCAGTATCATCTCATAGCCATTTCACAAAATCGATGTGTTTTCCTGAGGTTGAAATTTCCACAAGTGTAGGAGACAAAATGCTCATTGACTGTAGCAAAATGTACAGAAAGCATTTAAGTAAAAAAACAGTCATTATAAGTTAAAAAGTATTGTACTTTGATTAACTGTACCTTGTAGTCACTTATATTTAAAAGAAGAGGTGTTAAACCTTCTTAGCATGAAGGATAGAATTTCAAGTCCTGTTTGCACTTGAACCATTGTCTCTGAAAAACAAAGGGAAATGGAAAATCAGTAAAGAATCACAATTCCTCTACTTTTTATTTTCATCCTTCCTTCTAACGCTTTGCAGATTAAGTTGCCTAAGGCGTGGGCTATAGTTAGACAGATTTTGCCTTTTTAACCATCACCCTCCAAATGAAAATGAAATACTATTCTCTTAACATATTCCCATTCCCTTTCTGGCATTGTTCCTAGGCTTTGTTGCAACAGAGCTTTTACCGACATGTAAAAAGAATAAAAAATGATTGAAACTTTTAACCAGCCTGACTATGCAAGTAAAATTTCGCCTGTGACATAGACTGATGAATAGAGCACTGTGAGAGTGCTAATGCTCAAGATGGTAAAAGAAAAGGGAATGGTACTCCGAGAACAATGGGAGTGGGGAAGAAACTTGACAGGATTAGGACTCCTGCTTGGTACTGCAGGTTGTCATGTTTCTCCCAAATACATTAGTGATTGTTATTGTCGATTTTGCTCTGTTCTCTTCCAGTAATACATTGCACACTTTCCCCCCACTAGAACAAAGGAATGGGTTTATTAACTGCATAGTTTTTGTCACTGCTGTTCTGAGATCAGCAGTCCACTCATTTTAGATGTAAAAATTAGATGAAAACTTCAGGCCTTAAAATTTGTGAAAATGATAAAGCTTGGTCCCTGACAGTGCTGAACACAGAAATGGAAACTGTTCAAAAGAAATTCTTGGACATTCTATTGACTAGGCTGGTAGGTAACCAGTACGCGTAATTGTTACAAGAGTAGGGAAACAGGGAAAAGCTGGATAATAAAATACTTGCTTTGTCAGGATTGTTTGAAATTTCTGTAGTTTTTACAAAAGCATGCTCATATATACTCATTCTAGGTTAATTTAAGTTTCAGAGAACACTGGACTCTAAATTGCCTTCTGGGAGTTTCAGGTCAGAACAGGTAGCCAACAGAAGGTGTAGGAGATTAGCTATCAGAAGCAGAAATGACATGTAAAATGCCCTGCCTTGAGTGGTCTTGTACAAGAGGTTGTCAATCACTGTACAATTCAAACACTGCCCAAGGGCAGCATGTATTGCAAAGTCACCTGCAAAGTGCCAGTGTTCCTTCTGAATATTATTTATGACCTATTAAGAAAATCACATATTTTAAATAAGTGGTTCTTCACTGTTTCCCACACACAATACCAAAGAAACACCTTAAAGGATGTTCTTATTATTTTTCTTCAAAATAAAAATATTTTCATATTAGAACAAAAGAAATTTTACTTGTTTTTCACTTTTTTTTTCAAGATTCTTCCCTTCTCCACAGTGTCTATGACTTAGATTTCTTTGTAATTAATTAGGTGGAATATACACTTCTCATTTACATTTTAGAAGTTTTCCTCATTTTTTTTTCAATACAATCTCCCAGAAAACCATAAACAGAAGCCACTGATTACTGAAGCAATTACTATTGGTAACTGTAGTTGGCAGGACCTGCCAAGATCACAAGGCTCATCTAATGATCCTATGTACTTTCTTCATTATTTTCTAAATCTTGCTGTCTTTTCTTTAGTCATTGCAGAAGTGAATCTTAGCAAATATGTAACAGTGAGATATGCTTACCATTTGCACATAGCAATGTTGTGACTTAAGTGTACCTACAGATTATTTAGTATTAATTTTGCTTTGAAGCATTACAACTTGAAGAAAGTGACAGAAGTATTATTGTTATAATATTGTGAATTATGTGAATGAGAAAGATGTAAGAATGCTACATACAGACATTTGCTGTAGCACTTGCATCATGTTTTCTATGCCTATGTCACAAAAAGAATCTAAACCTAAACTAGATTCTAAACCCAAACGTTCAGTCCAGATGTACTTTCAGTTTACATCAATGTAAAAGGTTACAAGAAGACAGATTAAAATAATAATAATAATAACATACAGCATGATCCTTCATGAGAGAATGTGAAATCCAAACACAAAATGGTAATCTCCCACAGGAAAGAGATTTCAGAACATTACAAGAAGTTACAGCAGGTAAACGCACTGTAAAGCTTTCTGATAAAGTGTCAGCTAGCCTTGTGAGGCATACCAGCACACAGAGCTCTGACCAAGCAACAGAGACCAGACATATAATAAAAATGTCATATTGGATTTCTATTAGGGGGAGAGTTAACTCTGGTTCGTAAAATACCATGACTGGTTGAACTAAGGATACCTTTCATGCAGGAATAAAATGAGTCCATCTTGCTCACTCAGTGTGGCTACTGACTTTTAAACATCTCACACAGCAAAATCCATAAGAAACTAACTCATCTGAAAAGTTTAAATAAAACTAAAATTTTACCTTCTACAACATGATTGTAGATCAAGCTATTAAATGCAGCAAGCAAGTAAGTATAAGCCATAGCTCCCAGTGCTGAATGCTTTTTAGTTTACACTGTCTCCTAAGTAAAAGCAGTGTTAGCTGTATGGGCATTGAATTCCTGACATTTCATAAGCATACACATAGAATGTACTCATACAGTTTAGTACCATGAGTGGGAAATACACAAAGAAAAATGTTAAATCTTGGTCATATCTCATGTTCACAGTTTGTTTTTCAGACTGAAGAAAGAAAAAAAAAAGAGAGAAAAAAAAAAGGCAGCTTTTTGCAAGGATATGACCGTAGCAATAGAATATCTTTTTAGTTCTCTAGGTAACCCCCTTTCTCTTTCAAAAAAAAAAAGTACAAAATGAGAACTCTACAAACCTAAATGTGCTGCAGAAGGGATAAGACCCACATCTGAGAGGCAAGAATGTACTGAGTCCTGTTCAATTTGTACTGAAGTCAAAAGTTTCACACGAAATCAGTATTTCCCAATTATGGATTCAGATTTCATCTCAAGTACTCTTTTTTTCCCCCTAAATATCAGGCAGACTCAAAATCTAAGAAAAGTAGTCAGAGAAGGAGGTAGAAAACATACACTATCATCTAAAATTGGAACTGGAAAGCGTCTTGTAGAAATTATGGAAGAAGTAGATTCTGAGACTGAGATCTTTGCTTTTCCATTACTTCCTTCAGAGAGGAAAATAGATCATCTTACAGTTTCCAGTGATGTAATCTGACAAAGGCATTTTGGGCCACATTATATTTCTATGTTCAGTCTGCAAATAGGAGACCTTAATCACTAAATTCTTAAGCTATTTTCTTCAGGTATACAGAATGAAGGAATCGAAACCATGAAAATCAGACTCAGACTACAAGCACTTTCTGGCAAGAAGCTTTACTGTTTGTTTGTCAGACAGGCGCCTTATGTGAAAGTCCTACAGATGTGATTCCATTATAGTTTAAATGAAGTTTAACAATTTGTCATTACTTATGTTGGTCTATATACAGTAATATGCATTTTTAAAACAACTCCAGAAAAGATAAATATGTTAAATCAATAATGTATCATCAGATGTACCTGCTATCTGAGTAATGACGGATTCTTCTGTATTATTTTAAGAAGCACCAGCCTAATAGCAATATGCTTCTTCTGGCACCAGACTGGAGCCCTATCATATCTGCAGTGTGAATCTTTATTGCTTATTCTGCCCCAGTTCTGCATGCAGATGTCTCATCGACATCAATGAGCTCCATGCACAAAGCTAGCACAGAATACACAATAGAAACCTACTTCCACGATGCAGGAGGGCTGTGCAGTTTGAATGCTTTAACAGTGACTTCCAATAAACAGTTCTGAAATGCACACGATAGCAGTGAAATTCATCCACTGTAGTGCTGCTACCCCTTGGTCATTCAGGATAGTTTGTATCATGTCACGTGTTTGTTTAGACAGTGTACTAAATGAGACAGGAATTTTATCTTCTTCTGTGCTTTACAGGCTCATTTCCCACAGAGTATTAAGGGCTCAACACTGGACAAGTTGAGCCAGAAAGTCTTCCGAGTTCAGAAAAAAATTTAAACAAGATGATAATCAGAACTATGTCTAGACCACAAATCACAACATTTTGAGCTCAGAGTGAGATAAAACTCAACTCATACGTACTTTAATAACTGGGATTGTTTAAAAAAAAATGGATTTCACATCAAGGCAGGTGATATAGTTGAATATTTATGTGAGTTTCTAGTATGTCCCTAGCTTCCAACTTTTGCCTGCTTTAAAATGCGTATTCTCAAATATTGCTTCCAACTTTTTTATTTCTAAACACTTTTTTATTTCTAAAAAATTCTTTACAAAATTGGCCCTTCATATGGTATTCAATAACAATAGTACACTAAGTGGCACTTCTTTTCTTTAAGAAAAATTAATACTGTCCATAACACTTTTTAATCCTAGGTATTTCTTTATATATATTTACTGCCTAGTTCCTTGTAACTATTCATCAGAGTCACTAAACCAACACATCAAGCTTTTGAATGTTTCCATTTAGAAACACTTCTGCAGATAGCACATCTGTCAGTGAGGCTCTTTATCCATATTTTTATTACTAAAACATAAGCTTTCTGGCAGTGGTTTGCTACCCTCAGATGACAAACATCATAATCACATTTTTGCAAAGTTACAATCATTCCTACAAACAGTGGTCCAGGCAATATAAACCACACAGTGCAAACAGAAGTAGATAAACCCTATAGCCATTAAGATCTTTTTTCCTTAGGTAAGGAATTAGGTATTCCTTTTCAGGTACAGCAAATGAAACAGATTTTTCCCGTTAGTGGTATAAATAAGGTTGAGGAACGAATTGTATCCTAAATCGAATATTTAGTTTTCTGGAGCTGTCAGGTCTCTAGATAAACCAAGTATATCTCATAAAGTAGTACAGATCAGCTTCTATAAGCTTTATTAGTGAATTATTTATATTTAGCACATCATCTATTTGGTCATGTTGTTTTATTTTCCTTTTAAACACACAGTCATGTATATATACATACATACATGTACATGTAGCAATTAACCCCACAGATGTATACATTCAGCTTTCCTTCAGGAAAACTAGAACTCATAGTCATCTCTTTACATTCATAAGACATCTTAATGACTGAGCCTTACAGAGCCACTTTTTATCATGTGACAGCAACAGTAGGACAACAGTTCCTTTTGCATCCTCAGACTGAAGGTGCTAACGCTATTTCAAACATCCACTTCAGAAGGTCAACAAGACAAATCTTGCTGCTCAAATAGCAGTCAAAATATCAAGGGAAATTTAAACATTCTGGGTGTCACAACTCAAATTTTCAGTATACATAAGAAATCCAGACTCAAAATGTTATTTTTAATTTTAAAAACATTTTTCTATTATTAAAGGGAAATACATGTCAGCTCACAGTAGTGGTTTGGGCCATAAAAGGGGAAATATTTGGACTTTGGATCAAAATCTCAGTTCAGTTCTGCTGTATGCATATCCATTTATTTTCTGGGGCTTTGATGTAGGGCCATTTCTAATGTAAAAAAAAGATAAATTTATGAAAGTTTAAGTAAAGATATTTAATTATTTAATAGCATCCACTAGGAAAAAAAAAGAGAGAAAAAAAAAAAAGGAATTTCTGACATATATTTGTGGTTTTGTGATAGTACCAAGTGTTAGAGAGAGCTTCTTATTTGATTTACTAACTCCATTTTTCTCACCTCTTCCCTCTTGATGTACAATAAACTGAAGCAGAGAGAAAATTCAAAGTATGAATTTTGTGTAAAGCAACTAGGATAAATACTAATTGAGCACTACTATAAAATCATGTGTTTAAAAGATTAAATTCTTAAAAGTTCATATCAGAATAGTGAGGCATATAGACCAAAATGTACTGGTTGAATAACAAACAATCTGAGAGAATGCAGACATTCTGAACTGACTCATTTTCAGGACATAAACTGTGCAAAAGACAACTGAATTGGCAAATAAAACTAGCTATCTACTCATGCTGATACTAGTTATTCCAATGTAGGTATACATTTATGTAGTCCATATGCTCAACATCTACTGATGATCAGTGGGGCCCCGAAATCTTTTTATTTCCATTTTCCACTTCTAACAGCAGTGATAGCTGAAGTAAATGGTACTATCTAGACAATTAATGATCTACCAAGGTTAATGGCCATCAGCTGGGACTCAAGTCATATACCATATCTAGCAAATCATTTATCTCAGGGAAATACTAATCACTTCAATTATTATTGCTCAAGTAACTGCATTGCAGATTTAAAAAAAATAGTCTAGATGACTTTAAATTGTTTAGAGAAATTAGAAGGACTTTCCCACCATTGTTGTTGCCTGCCTCTCAGTCATCTAGTCATCCTTCAACCTCATACTTTATTCGCTCTGTGGAGAGGACTCCTCCTACTCCAGTGAGGTTTTGTTATGACCCAGGGCAAGTTGAAAATATTCTGAAATGTCTAAACATCTGCCAACACTGTAGGAAATCCTTTTTATTTAGCTTTTTCTCCCTTGTTGATCGAGGACTCAAGGTATACCTGCTAGTTCTGTCTCTATGACTGCTTTTCTGACCTCCCTGAAATATTATCCATTCCTACTCTTCACTGCCACAGTGCTGCGGGAAATAAATATATATAGGTATATTTGTGAGTTTTCCCTGGACAAAAATTCAGGTCTTCATAAGAAGCAAGAAAAGACTTCAGGTTTTGGTCTGTAGTATCCTTTTCTCTGATCTAATTGGGAGGGTCATGTAAATGGATTTAGAAATCTTGCTCATTTGGGGGGATTACAGATATCAATTGAAAATACATAGTGTTTAAGTGTCTAAATTATGTGATCCTCACCCATCTTCTGGCAACTTAGTAACTTGATGAGCCAGATGTTATATTTGGAACATCATTCTTACAAGCCATGAGATGACATTGCTTGAAGCTGTGAAATGCCTTCCATGTGAAAAGTGTCTGTGGATCTCCTTAAGCAGGTTGCTTTTACTACCTGTCTTCCTAAGTTGTACAGTACAGAGCATTCAGAAATGGAGAAGAGTTTGGGCTTGTTCGTGAAGGTAATTAATGCTTTATATGCCAAGTTATCTTTTGTACTATGCAATGGAGCAGAACAGAACCATCAAAAACAATCCTACCTCTTTGGATACATCCATTGACTTTGGAAGTAGCAGAATCATGGTCTATTTTTGTACCAAAACCAATATAATTAAAGATATTCATAGATCTAGGAAATCACTATAACTAACATGTGTTCACTGATTCCCACAGTAACTAATCCCAGATTTTGGTTCCTGGTTATATCACTATTATATTCTGCTTAGTCTATCTAGTTAAAAGACTACCATAAGTGGCTAAAATAAACAGAAATTAATATCATGAAACACACCAATAAAATAAGCAACAAAAGGAAAAAGAAATGCAAAACAACAAACCATTGGCAACAGACGCAGCCTATTCTTATCTAAGGCTGCTTGTTGCTGGACTGTAGTATGCAGACTTAGCCCTAAGTGCCTCATGCTTCTCTTTTTAACCAAGAGAGGGAACAACTTCCGCTTCCCCATTTTACCACCAGGTCACCGTAACTTAATAGTTCTCAAGTTAGGTGACACAGACCCAGTTGTCTTCGTGGCAATTCCAACTGAAGTCCAGAGGCACAGACAGCAATCCAAGCATTTATTTTTGGTAACATTTGGGACCAGCAATGCAACTGGAGAAGGACAACAACTGGAAAAAGGTGTCTGGAAACTGCTACTTTTACTGTTCCTTAAAAAAAAAAAAAAAAGCCACAGAAAATAATTAATTGAGAACAGACAAAAATTGATCACAAGGTATCCTTTTGCAAGTTCCTCAAAAACAGAAGGATGCTTCAGATAAACAAAGATTTGTTTTTCATTTCAAGTCACAAAATACACACGTATATGTGTGTGCACAAACACAAAATACATTTCATAGAAAATGCTACATTGACTTACATTCTACATCATGAGCTAATCCTAGAGCAACTGCAGTCAGTTGCAAAAGTCAGAACCGTACAGAGTAACAGATTGACATTACTACTCAGTAAAATAGTACACACACAGACATGCCACATCTCATGCACTGCAGTGTGAGTTAGGCCTGTCTAATGTAGCTATTGTTCAGTACCTACCATCAATACCTCCAACAAGCGAAGTGATGCACTTCTCTTGCTACAGGAAGCACATGCATCACTTACACTTCCCCTCACTTAACACTGTCATTGTAGTCCAACACTTAAAAGGCAAGAAAGTTACGAGTTTGATGTATGTACTGAGAAACCTGGTGACAAAGACACCTGGCTGTGCTGTGCACTGTGTGAATGAAAGCACACAGGACTAAGATGTGTGTAAATTTACAATCTGTATTTATCAGAAAACAACCTGGTGGGCATAGGCTATTGGTGATTCTAACTCAGGACTATAATAACGTGCACTGGAAATTTTGGTAGGACAGTGTACTTGTGGACCTTGCACATAAAGCTATGATTTAGATGGATTTGAAATTCAATATTTATTTAAATACATATATATTTCAAGGCCTAAACATAATTTTGTACTAAGTGTAAGTTAAGAAGAAAATATGAAGAGCATCGATTTTACATCTCTTAGCCGTCACTGAATTATACAAACTGGAAAATTGTGGGTAACTGAAATGTTTACTTTTAAAAAGTCAACTAATATTTACAAAGGGTTTTCCGAGCACAGCCATAAAAAGTAGCCCAAGATGAATGCAGAATCCAAACAATTAAAGTGTGAATCTATGGTAGGTCATGGTAAAATGCATTATAACAAAATCTGAAATGTACAATGTAATTTTTTTCTCATTGGCTTGAGTTCATTAGACTGAATTTTCTTATGTTTTTAGCTCATTAGAAATGTTTTCAGATATATCTATTACAGTATAAAGTTTTATTTATCCGATTTATTGCTGCTATGAATCATTTAAATTATGATGTGCCTGGAGCCTAGACAAGAACAAAGCACATTATGGTAGGTGTAGAAATAAATATGCAGGCTATCTTGGAAAGCCAAAGCCAAGCCAGAGGGGATAAGATAGAAGTAAAATTTGTGGTCTCATGCTCTACAAGGCAAATCCTCTAGATTTCTGATATGTCTTAAACTTTCAAAATAACATGAAACAAATTAATGATTATTACTCACCCATATGGTTTACAAGCATCTTAAAAAAAAAATTAAAAAAAAAAAAGAAAAAAAAGTAAAAGCAATGTCTGAACCATTGTTTTTTTCCATTCTTAGGTGTACTACATCTAGGGTCTGTACTTCACATCACAAACAAACAAGCAAACAAATGAAAAAACACTGTTTCTGAACAAGAAATACTGTAAGAAATACTGTAAGAATATTTTTTAAATTGTCAGTAACAGGAAATTGTTCTCACATAATCACTTGAGAGACTCTGTTTATACTCCCCCTTTTGTAACTTGCTAAAGAAATGTTGGTTTTAGCTGGAAGCAGCATGCATTTTGAGGGTACAGAATAAAGTAACTGGACCCAATTTTTCAGTAGGCACTCATATGTCTTGGGAGAAATGCACTTCATCCAGAGACACTTTGCAGTTTTGATTGCACCTTCTGCTAGATTAACTCTAAACCCTTTTGCAGAAACCAGCACAAGGAATTCTGTTTTGAGGTCTTGTGTGAACTTGAAATGCTATACAACTCTACAAAATAAACGTTGTTTACTGGATCTGTTAGTGATTATGGAGAGCCTAGAGGCTCTACCCAAGAAGGAAATCCAACATAATGCACCAGAATGCACTAGAACCAAACACAAATGCTATTAACCCAAAAGGTATTCAGATCAGACGATGTATTTTCTGAAGCAAATGAAGCCAGAGGAAAAAAGACCGTCTGTAACAACACAATCTAGTTTAAGGTAAAGCACCAAGGAAGAAATACTGTTAAGGGTTAGCACTTGATTGCAAGCAAGCTGGTCTAAATACATTCCTATCATTATCAATGTTCGAAAATTATCTACTATAACTGCTATCTCTGTAAACAAGAAGTTACATGTTTCTCCTCCCTCCCCCAACACTGACTTCATCAATTGTTCTGCAAATGTTCCCAGTCTGTGTTCATAAAGTTCAAAAGGGTGTTTCTGATACAAAGCAGTTTTCTCAACTGCTTTTTTAAGAGACACACAATTTATGTGGTAATCTGCATGTCATCTTATTCATGGCAACCACAAAGCTTTAAAGTGAGATTATGAAAAATGCCCCACAGCATGTGAGCAGACAGCAGGATAGAAATGCTTATGTGACCAGCCCTCAAATGGCAGTTCACAGACCTGAATCACTCTTTTTATGTAAAGTCATCATTACAATTAATGGGAGCTTATTGGGAGAGGAATTGCAGCAATTTAAATATATATATATATGTATATGTATATATATATTTCCCTTTATATTATTGTGTCTGAACCTGTTCAACATCCATGCGCAATCTTTTTCATGCTATCTATACAGCACCCTAGAAATACAATGTTTAGCTATGTCACGGCATAAGTTAGACTGTCAGCATTGCAATTGCCTGCAAGAATCTTGTTTGAAAAATTGTGCTTGTAAATGATGATGTAAATATCAAGATATTTGTGCTTTTTTTCAATGACATTGTGCTGGTTTTATACTTCTGGGCAGCTGAACTCCAACACACTGCTCTCTCACTCCCTTTCCTCAAAGAAAAGGGGGAGAAAATACAACGGAAAGGGCTAAAGGGCTGAGGTAAGGACAGGGAGATCAATCAACAATTATCATCACGGGGAAAACAGAATCAGCATGGGGAGATTAATATAACTGCTGAGGAACTGCTGCTGCGTGCCTGGAGCACCTCCTGCCCTCCTGCTGCACTGATCTGGGGGGCTGCAGGGCTGGCTCTCACCCCTCTCTCCCAGCTGCTGTTGCCCAGCAGTTCTTCCCCTTCCTTAACTCTGCTCTCCCAGAGGCCCACCCAGTGTCACTCATGGCTCGGTTCTGGCCAGCAGCGGGTCCCTCTTGGAGCAGCTGGAGCTGGCTCTTCTCTGACATGGGGCAGCTGCTGGGCTCTGCTCACAGAGGCCACCCCTGCAGCCCCTCTGCTACCCAAACCTTGCCATGTAAACCTAATACAGACATTTCTCAGAAGTTCTTTTATTATAGTAACTTCACAGCCTATGTGACTCATTTACAACACCACCTTGCATAGTACAGGCTCCATTTCTAATTATAGAAATATTCCAGTTTCATCCTTGCCTCTGAGTTCTAGCACAATGCTAGACAATGCTCAGTCCACTGCCCAGCCATATGAAGATTTATACAAAGTAGAAAATATTTTCTGCCCAAAGCATTTTTAGAGACTCCTTTGGAATACCTTGTAAAAACAGATTAAATCCCCATGTTTGGCACTCCAAAACAAGTAGTCTGGTTATTAGATCCCTCCAGTAATTTGTTCCCACATAGCTTTTCCCAGCTGTCAGTTTTATCACCATAGAATCATAGGAAGGTAGAATATTCCGAGCTGGAAGGGACCCACAAGAGTCATCAAGTCCAACTCCTGGCTCCACACTGCACCACCCAAAAATTATGTGTCTGAGAGGATTATCCGAATTCTTCTTGAACTCCAGGAGGCTCAGTGACATGACCACTGCCCTGGGGAGCCCATCTCAGTGCTCAACCACTCTCTTGGTGAAGAACTGTAAGAAGTTTGATTATCTGAAAATACTATTGTAAAAAGTGAAACAGCTCAAAATTTGAATCACAGCATTCCTTTAAATACCTGTTGATTCAGGGCCTGACTTAGTGTTCTGGTAGAATTAGTTTACCAGTGGTAAAGAGAATTACCATTTAATCTGGGAATTTTCATACCACAATATCCATTAACCTGTTGTATGAGTCCTGTGGGATGCATCCTCAGAGAATGGTCTCAAGAAATGTTCCCATAATACAGTCTCAGGGAGAATTTGTTTAGGCTTCACTCTCAAAATTTCATGAATCCCTAATTGGTTACATGGATGAACTTAGTTCATTGTATGACTGTGTACTTCTGTATACAGAAATTAAGAGACAGTAAATTCTCCTTCTCTTCTTGTATGAATATCCTCTACCATTGCTACTAAGAGGAATGCCCACAGATAGAATAACTGCCTGTTTTTCTTGGCCCTGAGTGGGATTTCATGGCACCTAAGACAAACAGAATTAGTAAAAAAATCTGACCTTGCCAAGTGGCATTAGTATTTGGCATACTCCCAAAAGCTGTCTTAATTCTATCACATTGGAAAGAAAGGTGTGATATCATAGGGAAGATAAATAGAAAGTCATTGCAAAGTTGCAACCAGCTATAAGTTTCATAAATGTGTGATATCAATACAAATTACTTCTGAAAAACAGACTGTGTATAAAAAAAATACAGACTAGTAAACTATGGTGCTAAGAAAGCTGAAGAGTTCAAGCCAGATGATAGGATTTTGTTAACACAATTGCTATTTCATGGGTAACCTGACTGCACCACTGGATCAGATTCAAGTAAATGTATAAACATTCCATGTGGAGGTATATCAAAATCTCTATTGCCTATCAGTCTGCATGAGAAGAGAAAAGGGTAAATGCAGAAGAGACCAACAGCAACAAAAAAATGAGTTCTCCTGAAAGCTGCTTCAGTGTAATTTATGAGAGATATGAGTAGTTTAGTTTATATTTACATACTGTCTTTTTACAGTAAACCAGGAGAAAGCGATAGACTCGAACATTTCTTCAAATAAATATTCTCCTTTGAAAGCTTCAGTTTCAAACCATTAGAAATATTGTACTGTTCAGCTGTACATCCAATACTGAAATGGTGAATACAGCATCAGCAATCCAAATGGTTAACCAAGTGCAGAAATGCTTGCCAATCAAAGCCACAGTACCTACATTTTGGAGTATAGTTTGGACACTCAGCTCATTTAAGTCAGTCACTGTCTCCCCACCTCCACCTCACATCAGAATTCACCTTTAAAGCAGCCCTGGCTTTTCAGTAATTTATACCTAAACCAGAACACCTAGTAAATTTCATTCTTACATTCCCATCTTCATGCTTTAGTTGTATTCCTGTTAGCATGCCATTTTCTCTTTATGTCACAGATAAAACATAATGATTCCTGTGTCTGAGTAAACTATATTTACTAACAACATACAATATGCATGGACTGTCTGGTAGCATTCTCAGTACTCTAGAAGCATTAATATATATATTTTAGAAGTATTAATATATATATATTACATCTATATATATACACACATATACATATATATAATGTATATACATGTATATATATATATATGTTTAAAAAAAAAAAAAACACCAAAGAGCTCAAAGGCATTTTTAAAGAAAACATACAAAATATTTATGCTTTTCAGGAAAGTAAGGTAATCTTTCAGATCAGAAGGGGCAATAACACTCTCTCCCTTTTACTGGATTTATTTTCAATTCCAAATCCTATTCCAATTCCAAATTGTGTTTGTGGGTGTCAAGAAACTATGAGCTCAGGTATAGATGCTACTGTTTACTGACTGAGCTTCACCAATTTCCTCTTACTCATTTTCTCTGTCCTGTCAGGCACTTTGCTCTTTACCTTTGTGTTTTTGTTGATCTTTTGCACTTTCAGGTACCTTGGGAATAAGACATACAAAAAGGAAAAAATATCTTTTCACTTGTCAGCAGAGAATAAGTGACATGAGAATAACTAAAAGTCAATAAAACACAAGACTTTATGATAACAGCTTTCATAGCATTGTTTTTGACAAAAGACATGTTCCTGACAGTACAATTTGATAGCACTTAAATCAGTTATCTGTAGGAGTGTCTACTTCAATTTGAGCCACTGGCTTGATCATAATGAAAGAAAGGTAAGGTCTGAATAGTAGTACTGGCTTCATAATTAACAAACCATTATTAATAAGGACAAATGTTTGTTAAGACAAAAAAAAGTAAATCTTAATGTCAGTGAAGTGGAAGGTAAATCAACACAAGAGGTTAGCCAGGCTAAGGTTACAGCTGAAATATTTGAACTCTGTGGAAGAAAAACAGTTGAGGCACCAAGAGGGACAGGCAAAAATGCTTTTGCAAAAGGCCACACAAAAGATCTGAAAAATGTTTTCACACAGTGTGTTAAATTAGAGTTTCGGCTTGCAAAGTAGATGTAGGAAAACTATGTAGGAAAAATAAAGCAGAAATTTAGAAAAATATATTCTGATTATTTTAATTTTTCCTTTAATTTCAGTTAGACTTATGATTGTACATATATATTTTAGAAGTTTGGGGATCTCTGAAAGCAGTAGACAGAATTTTTGCCCTGACATTACACCAAGTTTCTAGTGTGCAGAAGTAATCTCGTATTTTCAGAAGGACTTTAACGGTACAACCTTGTCATATACTATTTAGTATTCTTTTTCACATTCTGAACAGTGCTGTGTATAAAAATAGTTATTACTATCGTTTCCCAAAACCTTATGACTTCTTACATCTGTAACTATTTCCTATCATTGGAAACATCTGCTAGGTATTTCAACGAAGTAGGTTTCTATTGATCTTGTTTCTAATTATGGTGTCCCTGCAAGCCAGCTGACTTAGATGAATGCATCAATAATTTGACCTCTAGAGGAAATAATTCGGAAATTGCTTGTGACCTGTTGTAAAAGTAGCATTAAAAAAAATGCTTTCAATTAGCTTTTTGAAGTTTCTGAAGACACTGAGTTGTAGTGAGTTTATGTGGCAAGGTTTAGGTAGTGGGGGGCCATAGGAATGGATTCTGTGAGAAGAATCCAGAAGCTGCCTGTGTTAGACAAGGGGCCCGCCGCTGGCCAAAGCCAAGCCAATAAGCCATGTTGTTTGCGCTGCTGTGGGAGCATATTTAAGAAAGGAGGGGGAAAGAAAAAAAAAAAAAAAAAAGGAACTGCTGTAGAACAGCAGCTGAGAGGCAGAGGAATGAGAGCCAGCCCTGCAGCCCCCCAGGTCAGTGCAGCAGGAGGGCAGGAGGTGCTCCACGCAGGGAGCCGCAGTTCCCCTGTGGCATACTGTGGAGAGGCCCCTGGTGGAGCAGGCTGTCCCCCTGCAGCCCATGGGTCCCACACGGAGCAGATCTCCACGCTGCAGCCCCCCCGTGGAGGAGCCCCCGGTGGAGCAGGTGGATGTGGCCTGGAGGAGGCTGCGGCCCATGGAGAGCCCCCGCAGGAGCAGGCCCCGGGCCGGAGCTGCAGCCCGTGGAGAGGAGCCCACGCAGGAGCAGGGGGTCTGGGGGGAGCTGCCGCCCACCCGGGGGGGACCCGTGCTGGAGCAGTTTGCTCCTGGGGGATGGATGGACCCCGTGGTACGGAGCCATGTGGGAGCAGTGCTTGAAGAGCTGCTGCCTGTGGGCAGCCCCCGCAGGCTCAGTTCGGGAAGGAGGCATCCCGTGGGAGGGACCCCACGGGGAGCAGGGGCAGGGAGTGACCGTGGCGGAGTGGCAGAGACGAAGCATCAGGGACTGACCGCAGCTCCCATTCCCCTGCACTGCTCACTGGGAGGAGGTGGAAGAGGGTGGTTGGGGGGAAGTTGTCTTAATTTCTTTCCTTTGTTTCTCATTGCTCTATCTTGTTAGTAATAGGCAGTCAATTTCTCTAATCTCCCTACACTGAGTCTGTTTTGCCCATGATGATAATTGTTGAGTGATCTTCCCATCCTTATATCAAACCTTGAGCCCTTTGCATCGTATTTTCACCCCCTTTCCCTTTGAGGAGGGGGAGTGAGCGAGTGATTGTGGTGGAGCTCGGCTGCCCACCTGGGTAAAACCACCACATGACTACTATGTATCAGTGCCTAAAACTGTATGTGAGTGTTTGTTAGCTGAAGAACCCCATGTAGAAATTCCATGGAAGATAGTTTGCAGTGCCCTATCTATGTATCTGGTGAAATAATTAGGAAGTACTCATGTAATTTCATGTATTTTTGATAGCATCTATCTTTATCTTTTTGCTTGTCTTGCTAGGGTTATCTTTTGTCCAAGTAAATAAATAGTTTTCAAAATAAGGACAGAATCTCCATGCAACTGAAACCAATAGATATTCTCCATTTCCATTAACGATCTTCTGTGGAAAAATCTGTGAAAAATCTGAGAATTTAATTCTTGATGTGAAGCTGGGAATGACCAGATTAATGTGGCTTAGTTTTCAAGTTTCGGACCTGGTACAGTATGTGACTTCTGGTAAAAATTATAAATACCTCTGACTAATATACACATTCATTTGAGCATAAGAAGGCTGCACAACACTAAATAAAGGTATACTTGATAGACTTCAGAGAAATCAGATTATGCTGGTGAGAATTACATGCTTATGTCACTCTCTGCCTGGTGCTTCCTTTTAACTTGTTATTTAATCTTCAAATCTCTTAAAGGGGGAAAAAGATCTGGTACTGATAATTTTGCTCAAATAGAAAAGGAGAAGAATGGTTAAAGCCAGGCCACACTGCTATCTTTATTTAGACGTCAACAAACAGTCACACAAAATGACAAGTTGTTCTTGAAACTCAGCCAAATCTTCAAGAAGCATGCATAAGCAGGTGAGCCTCTTTGTGTCAGGACAGCTAATGTTTATTAGCGTGTAGATGCCTAATTTTTTCCTGCGTACAAATGCAAAGAGCCAAATAATTTTACTATATAAATTATTACTCTGTAAATTATTTAAAATTGTGCTTCAAAATTAATTTGAAATCCAAATCAAAATGCACAGGATATCTATATCAATTGGTTGTCCATACATGCACCTGCTCTAGAGAGAACATGCATATTAGCAGATTTGAAATACAATTTTAAATTATACTGCATTAAAAAACAGTGGTGAATGCAGTAGAATAATGCAAATAATACCATTACTTTGGACATCTTTGACATTTTTTTCCCTCACTGCAGACACAGCTAGAATTCAACTAATACATAAAAAGCATGTACTGTACTGCAACGGTCCAAATGCCGTGACAGTAGCTCCTAAAGATTAGGGGAAAGACATAGGCACTGTCAATTACTCAGAGAGGTCTCTGGCAGTACGCTCATGCAGTTTCTCACAGCGTTTGGGAGTCATCCAAGTCTATTTTTTCTTCAGCTCGACTAGGATGTTAGCACCTCACTATCCCTCAACAAAAAGTTCCACAGCTGAAGCATTGCTTATGAAAAATGTACTTTAGTTTGTTTAAACCAACTATCCCATAGCTTCATCTGATGATCCACGTAATTCTTGCACTGGGAGGAACAGGAAATAGTTATTCCCTTTTAATCACTCCCATCCTTTTCATGATCTGTCAACCTCTATCAAATTCCAGACTCCATCTTTTCCTGACTAGGTACTTAGTCCATGTAATGACTCTTGGCTACAGAAGCCTGACCAACCTTGTCTTTTGTGTCTTTTTGTATCTTTTTAAATCCTAACAAAGGCTTTGAAGATAAGGAGAGGAGGAAAGGGAATACAGATCTCCACGACTATATGCACCAGGTATTTACATAGCAAAATAGTTTTCAAGCTTGTTCTCTGTTCCTTTTCTAAGAACTTTTACCATTGAATTTGTTTTCTAATCTGTACTCAGAGGACTTTTGTATAGAACTTTTTGTGGTAATGCCAAGATCTCTTTTTTCCTGAGTGATAAAATCGTACAGGTCAGTATTAACTTGTCTACCCACGCTCTTGACAAAATTTCATGCAGGCTAATACCAATGATCCTCCATAAATGGTAAGCTTTAGTTAGAAAGCTTTTACAAGAATCTTAGCATGAGCACTGGCAGACTTTAGCTTGCATCTATTCCAGTTGTGAAGTATACAATATACCAACAGCTCACCATGGTTCCAAGACACCATAAATTGCAGGGCTGGAGCTTTAGACAACAGACCAAGAATAAAGACTCCAGTTCTTTTAATATGGCTAAATTCAAAGAAAATCCACTCGCTATTTAATTATCCATTTTAATTCTTCTCCCCTACACACATACCCGCACACTGACCTATAAATTCAAGTAACACATGGGTGGAAGAACAAGAAAACATAAATTAAGACAATTGTTAATCATTTATATAGACTCTTAATACCATAAAACTGCCTTGTCACATTGCTGCTACTGGTGGTGTATTTCATCATAGTCCATAATAAGTGAGTAGTTTCATATGCACGGAAACTAATGAATTTTCATTTCCTGTAATGTGTGGCTCACAAAGAACCTCTGTTCAGGTGGCTAAAGAACAACAGGTTTCAACTGAAACTTTTCCCAGTGTCAGGGCTTTGATAAAACTTCTCCCTGCCTCGAGTTCTTCAGTTGTACTCATCTGCAAGCTCTGAATCCCCTTGTCTTTCTGTTACCTGCATGGTCTCCTCCTCTACCCAGTCTTCATGAAAGTTTTAGGAATTTAATTTTTGAGACTTGTATCTCCCTGATGGATACAGTTGAAATGCATCACCAGCTTATAAAATAATTTAAACCCCGTGGACACTGTTTCCCAAACAAGTTTTTTTTGTTTTGTGTTGTGCTTTTTATTGTTGATGTTGGTTTTTTGTTTTGTTTTGGTTTTTTTATGAAAAGTTTAGTCTTGTAGCAATGACAGTTTCCTCATGAGCTAATTGGGTTAGGGTTTTGTTTATCTCTTTCTCTATGCTGCAGTATTTGAACTGGGACACAACAACATTTCTGTTACCAGTAGGTCATGAGCTAACTGCTTACAAGAACTGCAACAAAAATGAATTTCCCTGCCTAGCAGAAACAGAAGACATCAGACTTTTTAATGTACTACCCAAGGGGGAAATCTCCATGCCACAAAACACATCATATGTCTCCACGTAACTGGAGCAGAGATTTACTTTTTCACTGTTCACTCTTTCACGAAGATGGAATGCTTGAGCAAGCCTGAAGCATGTCACAGCTGAAGGCTGACATGCAAAACAGCAGTTGTGAGAAAAGATCCTGGACCAATCTGGAAACTGAGCAGTGAAACCTTGCTCTTTGTCAGAAAATTTAGCAGAACAGGCAGTTGTCACTATACAACACTCAAGGAGCTAGAGCCTCCCTAAAAGTAGAGTGGAGTGCCCCCCAAGATGAAAAGAGACAACAGAAGATGTTGGTTTCTAAGCAAAACCTTCTACCTCTATCTGCAGTATGTATCCCCTGGAGGCTGGGGATTGATTTGGGTCAATTCAATTTATCTCTGGCTTTTCTGCTTCTTCTGGATTTAAAATAAAAAAAAAAAAAGAGGAATAAATATTACTTTTGTTCCATTCCTATAGTTTCTTTTTTCCATTTATTAAATGACTGCCACAATACGTTTGTTTCTGAACACAGCATCACAGTAACATTACGACTTTATGACTTTATGCAATGTCAAACTGCATCCAAACAGTATCCAGACAGAGTACCAAGGATAGTTCTGAATTTGCAAGTTCCAGTGTTGCCAGTGATACCAGTCTTAGTATGGGCTACCTGCCTAGCATGAGAAACTAGGTAAGGGGTTTGATCCGTTTCAAGCTCAATGAGCTCATATACTGCTGTGAATAATCAAACTAGCTGAAAACTGGCTGAGTTGTGGCCATCAATCCACATGCTTTTTTTTGCTGTTGAATTTTGAAGATGCTTTTGTTTTTGCCAGGTCTGATAGCAGTTTTTAGTTGCAGACATTTGAAAAAGTACTTTGCTCGGTGATTTTCAGTAATAGCATCAGTCCACAGAAATGCAGCTTCCTCTGTTTCATAAAAGTCACTACTATCCATTTTCCAGTTTGTCATCCTTCTATTTGTAAATGCAACACCTTATGTTCCTGTTCATTTCAGCGAGCTCTTCTTTCCTTCTCTTAATGCAATGGTTGTGCCATTAAAATTCAAACCAGCCTGTAGAGAACCATTTTTGCATCTAGCAACAGATAGACAACTTAATCTGAAGAAGATCTACTTAACATTTCTCTTTCTAAATCAATTGGTTTGTGTAGACAGCTGGAATGGTAATATAGTTTCTGTTTTGCTGTCTGCTTTGGTTTGTTTTGTCATGTGTTTAGTTTTCAGTTTTACATACCTCCGATGGTAACTCACTGCTGACAGTAAATTCTGTATCTGTTCTAAAGAGACAGAGCCAAGACAGTGTAATGTTCAGACCTCCTCTTCCACACATACTATTCTCTGTCATCAGATGCTTCCTAAAAGCAGTGTTCCCTAAGTCTGTAAGCACAATCATGAAGTAGTGTCCTGTTGGGAAACAACTTATTGTAACAGCAACAGCCTCAGCACTACTAAACTGCATGTGATTGATGGCAAAAAGCAATTGCATTGAGGTCTACAGAAGACTTAAAAAAAAAAAAAAAAAGTAAGAATGCAGATATACTGCACTGGACATGGTCACAAGCTTACACAGGGATAAGAATATTCATCACTGACATCATTTATACAACTAAGCAAAACAAAAGTATGAAAAATTTGGCTTTATGGAAGAGAAAAAATAGTGAAGCTGAAGCAAATGTTTCTGCATCTGTACCTCATCATTAAATCATAAGCTCATTTGACTAACGCTTGGAACAAGATAAGGAAACACAGGAGGAAAAGATATGAGAAATATTCTTACTGTCAGCATTACAATAGCTGACATTAAACTCCTGAAAGAGCAGGAAGCTTAATCTAATTAACATACAGTAGATAATAGGCCATAATGTGTCACTTCTCATACAGTTCTTTTCTCTTTCATCTGGTGCTATGATATGCATTTGAATATTAGGTCAAAGTACCCAAATAATTATTTTCTACAATTATTTTTCAGCTTTGATAGTAGTATTTCTTAATTCTTGCAGATGCCCTCAGCAAAAGCAGTTTTTACCAGCTATGGATCATTGATTCTTCAACATCGATTCTTGCCTGTCTCCAAAACCATTAAGACATCTCACTTCAGTCCTCACTGATGCCGAAAAGCAGTGTTTGAGAACATGACCACTGATAAAAAGTATTTTTATCTGTTAATACTACACTCAAAACATATCCTTTTAATATATTATTTCTAGGCAGATTTCTGCTAGTACATGTCTCTGCTTTCTGATGAGCAGTGTGGGTTGCATCTTCTGCTCATGTGCGCTGTGAACCTACAGAAGGTTCTCAGCCTTCTCAGTCAGCTGAAATCTTTCTCAGATCTCCAAATTTTAGTCACAGATGTTACAGCCCAGAAAGCAAGAAGGAAAAGAGATTGGGATTAACAATGAGCTATGGATTTTAAATGTAATCAGCAGGAAAAAGATGGGGAAATGAAATACAGAAAGCAAACGCAATGAGTGTCAGTTCACTGTTCCACCCAAAACAACCATTGCCTAAAGATTTTCATAGCTCTTAAAGGGCAAGCAAAAAGGACAAAAGCAATCACCAAATAAGCTTAATAAAATAAAATAAAATAAAATAAAATAAAAATAAAATAAAATAAAATAAAATAAAATAAAATAAAATAAAATAAAATAAAATAAAATAAAATAAAATAGCATGTCAGACATTGTCAGTGTATCAGTGCACTCAGTGTAGGCATATGCATCTGAAAGATACTTATGCATTTACCAGGAATGCCCAGAGGTTCCAGGGGGCTGATGATCAACTCTTGTTTAGCAGCAGGGTTGAAATAACTGAAAAGAAAGAAAAAAAAAATCACACCATTCCTAAGCAAGCATATCCACAAATAGACTGAGCATAAGGCAGTCTAGAAGAGCCTCCTTCTGCTAAGCTAATAACCTAATGACAAAACAATTACTAGGAAATTAAAAATTACTTTGTAATTTTAATTGCTACTTAAAACATCAATAGCAAGATGTCACTTTAGACACCAATAATAATATTCAGCATATTGCAGTAGCAGACACTAGATTTGAGGCAAATTCTTTTTCCTCAGTTAGGAGTCAAACCTCTGGGTAGTGCTTTCTGCCCTTCTGTTAATTGAAATCAAGTCAAATTGAAGACGTTCAGCACCTTGCTGGTATCCAGTGATTTCTCAGATTCACAACCGCAAACTTTTTCCATTATCTCAATGAGTAGGTTGCATTCTTGGTTAGATTAATCATCCCCTACACCCCCTCCTCCAAGGACATTTGCAAATGTGATTTCTCTTTAGTTGCATTTTAAATGAGAAAGCTAAATGGCTTCCAGCTATGGCTGAATATAAAGTTAAATAGATGTCTCTTGCTCTATTTCCTGAGGATGAGTCACCTAAATTGTTAAAACAGCAGAGTGACATACACAAGTAAGAATAATAATGTCCTTGTTGGTGATAATTTAATGAAACAAGTTTATTAGTCACTAGGGAATGATTGAAGTGTTGTATATTTAATTTTTCTGAGTCCATTTTATTGTTACTATTTGATGGGTGTGTATCCTTTCATTTCATTAACCTGGTTATAACAAAAATCAAAACTGGAGGATAATTTAGATTACAGAGTAGATGTTGAAGAATCCAAAACTGTGTACCAGCTCGGTGTTTGCACATACTCTCATGACTGCAGAAGTCTGTAATTTAGCTGTATAGAGCAGCCAGTTAGTCCCTCTGAGTGTTCGTATCAAACTATTCTAGTAAGATAGATGTAAAAAGTCTAAGTAAATGAGACAACACCAAAGCAAGTTGTAGAAAGGTGTAGACTTGATGCAGACTACTAATCCGATCACTGTCCACTAATGACTTGTCTAGATGTCTACTGCATCTAGTCAGTACTCATTTGAAAAGATTATCCTGTTTTTGCTCTTCTTTGAGATTCTTCCTATTAACTTGTTCCCTCTGCATGTGTGCATGTCCCTGCTAATTTCTGAACTGAACAACTGACTTCAACCCAGTCTGCCCAAACGTATCTGACAAACATTTCTTCGGGTGGCAGTATCAGGGTGCACAACTCCCAACACCATTTTGTTCTGTCCTGCCCTTAATTGTAACAATAAAATTGCTTGTGTGGCTGTGCGCTGAAGTAAATCTTACAGGGATGCCCTGGGTATGTACTGGTTCGCTGAGCTTGCTTACTGTTCCATGCTACCCTTGCTAATAGCTGCACCAGCACAATTAGGTGTGAATAAGTAGTGGGTACCTGTAGAAAAGAATGGATAGGAGCTGCTACTGTCCTAAATTTCTGCCAGCAGACTGAAAGATGGCAGCTGGGTAGAGGAGAGGGACACTATTAATGTCCTGAACAAGGGAAACAACTCTGCATGAGATCACTTCTTATTGGACATGAAAAAAAAACCACCCTGTTTCTCAGTGTAGGTGTTTATAAAGGTCTTTATCTTCCCCAAGTTTCAGCATTCAAAGTGTTGCTAGACCTTTACATAATTTGCTCATGTCAGTCACAACCAGGAAGCTGTCTGTACACACAGAACCTGATATGGCTCAGTTGGCATGGTAGGAAGGATGTTCAATGTCTTCTGAAGGGCATAATGAAAAATAATAATAATTTTGTTTGGAAAAATAATAATAATTTTGTTTGTTTATTTAGCTTACTGCAATGCGCTGATCAAGGTCTACTTAAATAGGGAGAGTCAGATCCAGGTGAGATTCTCTGTTGTCCTCTGAGAGGACTGACCATGAGGGTGTAAAGTGTGGGAATCAGAGCAGCCATCAGAGCTCTCACTTCCTTAACACATTCCTTGCAAACACTGAGGACTTCTATGAATCCAACACTTCCTTTCCCTGAACCAACAGATCTGCTTTCTGGGGTTTTACAGCCATTCTCAGCTGTATAGAGAGAAAGCTGGAAATAACCAGCATGGTATTTGAGTTCTGTATTAGCTGATTCCCATTGGTAGAGGTAGTCTTGCTGAATATCCATGATGTTAGGAAGGCTTCGCACCATGAAAGCAGATTACCAATTCTTTAACCTTCAAAATACACAGCGTGTGTGCTTGCCCAAAACATGGACACCCAAGTCTGGCTGGAAATTTCATAAGCAAAATGGCTTTGTTGAATTTCTGTTCATTAAAGTCCAATAAACTGCAAAGAGATACCAGAACCTTTGCTAGTGCAGGAGCACTAAGCACACTTCTGATTCAGGCTTTCAGCTGGGACAGCTGTGGAGGCAGAGCAGGAGCTCTGAGGATTTGATTCTTCCAGTGTTCAAGACAGGACTGTGTATGTGCTTGTAAAAAAAATAAATAATAACAACAAACAAACAACAAAAAACAAAAAAAAAACAAAAAACAAACAAACAAAAAAAAAACAGAAAGGCACAGGCTAACTAAATAAACAATTTCTCCTGTTAGAAGTGACCTGTCAGACTCTGGGTTTTGTACATTTCATAGAATCACAGAATGGATTGTGTTGGAAGGGACCTTAAAGACCACCCAGTTCCAACCCCCTGCCATGGGCAGGGACACCTCTCACCACACCAGGTTGCCCAAAGCCCCATCCAGCCTGGCCTTGAACACCTCCAGGGATGGGGCATCCACAACTTCTCTGGGCAGCCTGTGCCAGTGCCTCACCACCCTCAAAGCAAAGAATTTCTTCCCTATCTCCAATCTAAACCCACCCTCTTTTAGTTTAAAGCCATTCCCCCTTGTCCTATCACTCCACTCCCTGACAAAGAGTCCCTCCCCAGCTTTCTTGTAGGCCCCCTTCAGGTACTGGAAGGCCGCTATGAGGTCTCCCCAGAGCCTTCTTTACTCCAAGCTGGACATCTGTCCCCAGCTGTCTCAATCTGTCTTCATAGCCAAGGTGCTCCAGCCCTGTGGTCATCCTTGTGTCTCTCCTCCATATTTGTTCCAGCCAGAGGAAACAGATTCCCAAAGGACTGGGTAGCCCTAAAATCCTCAGGTCATGCTCTTTATGGGGACCACTGAGCAGCAAACGTCAGCAGTCAATCTTGCTACAAGATAATTAACAGGAGATTCCAATGTTGCTCGCAAAACTTAGCAAAGAAGAGCATGCTTGCTGATATGATGAAAATCTCACACACAACAAAATCTTTCTGCAGAGGAGAGCTTTTGGGGAAGAAAAATATGGCAGTTATGCTGTCATCACCACTGCAATTATGCAGCAACCGGGTCTGAGAAAATGTTCAGATCTACAGAATTCACAGAGCTATTGGCTAAAACTTCCCAGTTCACCAGAAACTGCATTTAAAAGTTCCCTTATGATAAGGAGTACATTTGCAAATCAACATTGAGCTGATTGTTATTACCCGTTATATTCTATATTTGCATGATTGTCCCATTGGATCATCTGACCTTTTTTTTTTTTTTCTTTTGAGATGAAGGAAGCTTGCCAGGACATGCAGTGTATGAAAAAACACAAGTCCTCAGACTGCAATGTATAAATCACTCCAAAGTGGTAAAGGATTGGCACACACCCAAGCTGGAACGTCAATGAATGGTGAATGGTGGTCTGCATGTCAGACAACTGTTGCTGCTGCATGTGGTGCATAAGGAAAAAAGAAGCGGGAATCCTTAGTTTACAGTGTACTGGTGCTCAAACTGTCAGATTACTTTCTGACAGACACATTCCTTTTCCTTTCCAAAAACGATAAGAGGTACAGTGTGCAGGCACTGAATAAATCACTGCATAGCAGCTGCTCCACAGAGCTGTGTGCTTAGTCTCATACTGTTGTGGCTGACACTAGATAATTTCCGATAGGTTACCCCACAGTGACAAAGAGGAAAAACTACCTTGTTTTTATACAATGCTATACTGCAGGGCTTGGCATAATATAAGCTCACATCCTGTTTATCCCACTACAGTTTGTAATGCCAACAGTAAGTTTGAGAATGGGATCAGGAGTTAAGGTTTTATTTTTCTCCTCAGTACAAGCCAGAAATATTTCCAGAGTCAAGAGAGATCTTGATTTCTGGTAAACTCTTCAGCATGCCTCTAATTGCATTCAGCTTTAGTATCAGCTCACAAAGGAACACTGCACTTTGATTTAGCAAAATGAATGCTGGTAGATGGCCAGAATTTGAATTTTGTGAAATATCATTAGTTACCCTCAGAAGTGCTGTCTCTGTGCTATTCTGAGGTCTGAATATTCAGATGAATTAGAAGGAGATCTCAATTTGCTAAAAGACTATGCAGCTGGAGAGTGAGACTTGCTCATCATTGCCAAAAGAGAGAGCAGAGCATGGCCCTTTATATAATAACATGAGATTTTAATGGGATCCAGAGTTTGGTGATAAAGTTTTCTGAAACAGATGTTATCAGCTCATTTTGTGACAAACAGAAAAACTGATGGCAACTGCCAGATACTACCTAGGCTGCCTTTAGTCCATTGTCATTAGGCTTATCGACCCCGAGCGTTTTGATTGGAAGCAGTGATGTGCGCACAACTGACTCACAATGGATTGTGATTGTGTGTCTTAGGTTTGCATTATGGTTTCTGTCTGTGGCATCCTGTCAGGATTTGACCTTGCTCAGGAGACAGACAATTGGAATTTTCCAGCACTTTCTGTGCACAAGCCCTGTATAAATGGAAAATTACAACCATAGCTGCGGAGATAAGTCAGCCAGTCTTCATGACTCCCAAGTATTCCAGCAGAAGCAGACCCCAAAGCAGATGTAATAAGAGATACAGAACATCAGTTTTTTTCATAAGTCTGAGAATATATATCAGTGATGCTACAGGACAGGGTTGCCAGAGTCTGTAGAGTCAGGAAACAGTCATTATAGAATACCCGTTTCTTGCTACAGTTGCTCATAGAGATTAGCAAAAATAGTTACTAGAGTGGATGGTTGAAAAGTCATGGACATATGCATCTTGTTCTGTCTGTGTGTTTTGTTTTGTTTTGTTTTGTTTCTGTTTTTTTTTTTTCCCTCAGAGAAATGGCAAGCGTAAGTTTGTGCCTAGTGTGGTACTAACACAGAGGTCATGTCAGACCAAGGAGATCACAGAGGACCATTTCTGTTCTGCAGTCACAAATCTCACAGAGATAATAAGCAAACTTGCCAATCTTGGAGCCATGCAAATGTTCAGCCAACATATGAGAAAGGTCAAGGTCTTAGAAGACTGAAATCACAGGTCTAGGATTGTCTTCATTCTGCCAGAAGCACATTTCCCCAACACTCAGCACTTGCAGGAGCCACACAAGTGTCAGTCTTCTCTATTAGTATAACTGGGCTGCAATTTCATGAGAATGAAATTGTGATGAAGAAAACTTGTTTCAGCACACAGCTGCACTGGCAGAAAGTTACTTCAAATATTATGCTTTTGTTAGCAGTTATTGTTCATGTTTTAAAATCTCTGTGCCCTTACACCAGCGAGATTAGACGAGTCTTCTGGTCTGACCTCTGACATTGGAACCACGGGGTCCTGATGAGCTTTGGCAAGGAAGAAACAGGCTCTGTAAAGGCTGGTCTGGCTGACCCAGTAGTGTCATGCCCTCATACTGCTCTTTCTTGGTTTACAGGAAAGTCTCCGGAATCATTCCTTGGCAGATGTAATATATGATTATGTAGTAAATACTCCTGTTGAAAACATTGAAATATTCGTTCTTCTACACGAAACCTAATCACAACAGGTTCTTAACAAAGCAACATTTTATTCTGCAGGTATTCAGCACAATTTTTAGGTATGTGTATGATATCTTATACATTCTTATTCAGACAGTCATGTCACTATTACTGCAGTTACAAATTATGTTCTAAAAATAGCCACGGAGTTGTCAGTCAGTTTTCAGTCACTATTTACAACACACAAAGGTTTATATTCTTTAGCACATTTAATACTTACTGGATTTATCTTTTCAGATCATGAAAATAAATGGTATTCATGTCTGCATTTATTCAGTTTTCTGTCACAAGTTTCCAGACATTTCACCAATAATACCTACAATATATATTTTTAAAATAATTTGGTTTATATTTTGGATTTCTGACAAATAAAGCAGGGAGAACACACCCAAACTGACCAACTATCACCTGAAGTAATGATTTACTTTTCAAAACCATCCTTTCAACTTCTCAAAGTTTGCATTCTGAGTCCTCTCTATACGTAGTCTCTATTCCCTTTTCCCTCTCCAATAATTTGTGGACTCCACCTATCAGTTTGCTCATATGTAATTACATTGCCGACCAACATATATATTCACCTTTTACCACACCCCAAGAGAGTTCTCAAAATACAGAAATATAGATAAAATAGCTGTGGTTACAGAAAATAATAATAATAATAAATATCACAATGGTATATTTCAATACATTGCTAATGAGCAAGTGACACGCAAACTGTGCATCATGTGAGCTCCCAGTTTTCCTCTAAATACCAGTACCTGCTGATTTTAGGGATTCTGAATTACCCCTCCTAGTTTGATTTTCTTTAGTAAAAGAGACAAAATTAAACATGGCAAAACACAGATCAAGCACCATGCCACTCCTACTTGCTCAGAAGTCCTTGCTGAGCATCATTACACTTATCTCCAGGTCAAAGTTTTTCCAACATTATTTTTCCCCTGTGTAATGTAATAAGATACTCAGAAAAATGACTAAAAATTCTCTCCACATATTCTTTCCAAGCAGAGTTTTCAGTCAACTTCTAGCACTACTATTTTCCTTTTAATCAAATACTTCTCTTTTGTCTTGTCTCAGTAGTCCTACATGCAGGTACAGACAAATCACAAGGACTGTTGCCATTATCAGACTGGAAAAATTCAGCATCTAAAATTTAATCAGATCAGAAATCAGGGCATTCAACAGATGGGGTACACTTTCTAAAATATATAGAACAGTAGGTAAGCAATGATTTTTGACTAACTCTAGACTCTGGAATTGTGGTGCACAGGAAAATACAGTTCCATAAACTAAGGTATTCTTTCACTGATGTCTTTTTCTTTTCTCTAAAAGTAGTATCGTTTCCAATATTTAAAAGAAAGGAATTAGAAAGCAGAATTCTCAGCAACCTGAAATCTCAAAGCAGTTTGGAATCATCAGGTAGGATTGATCCCTCTTCCCTATACTGTGCACAGAAGGGAGGGAAACCTACTTCAGTTTGCAGAGTACTTTTGTCTTTGTGAATTTTAAGTTACATTTCCAACTTTAAAAATATGAATTGATGAAGTATCCCGGAATGTAAGTCTGACCTTTTGAATTACTTCCCTTGTCCTGCTTTTGTTATCTTGCACTTGTTGCCTAGTAGACTATCCCACAGACAATAATAACTTTGGCCTTGATTTCATGACAGTGTAAAACAACCAATTTGCTTAAGTTATTGTTTGGGCATCTGGTCAAAGGAATGCTGTGCTTTTTATTTATTTATTTATTTACTTATTTATAGCCTTTTTTAAAAACTTCTCTAATAATACGTATGTTGACTGCTTGATTCTTTCTCCATTTTACTGGATCATAATGATGCAAATGAAAGAATTTATCAAACCTCCAAGAAAGGCTATCATGTATCAGAAATGATATTTGGTAAAATGGCACGTCCTCATAATGAACAATCTTTGAAGATATGCGTGAATCTGATGCCAAAATTCCTCTTTTATTTTGACTTTCTTTTTTCTTTCTTGTTGTTAATCTTTTATTTTTGCATTATCTTGCATCAACTGCAATGAATGCACCTGTCAATTATTCTCCAAAGTAAGAACAATAACGACAGTACATAATGAAAAATACATGTTTGCATTAAAAGCAAGTTCCTTGTATTTAACTGCCCTTGAACTGGAAGGAAAACAGATGCAGGTATCCAGCTACAAACCATTAGTAGCACAGCATTCCTAGTATTTTCCATTGTCCATAACATAGTCTCCACACCTCAGCCTGCCTTGAAACTTTACTGGCGTGATTACTTTAATTAGTTGGTTTTTTTGTTTGTTTTGTTTTGTTTCCATTGAACTATTATGTTGATAACTATGCTATAAGAACTAAGTATCTTTATAGAAATAGTTTATCTGCAAATACTATTAAAAAATGCTACTAGGGTCTCTGGACAGACAATATGCCCCTTCTGGCTTGGAGCCAGATCAAGGCTGCAACTGCCTCAGAATACCACTGCTGAATAAAAGATTAAGTACTTAATTACTGTTATGAATACTGTTACAAATAAGTCCACCATTATCTTTTCAATTTGTGTTCTAAGTCACCAAGCAGTGATTAAAAACAGGGTTGTAGGGCTCCTTATTATTGGACCCATGTCATTACAGGGTGAGCCTTTGAAATGCCCCTCACCATTGGCACTGAACAGTGCCACAATTCCAGCAGAAGAGACCCAGAAGAACCACAGATGGCTCCAAGAACATTGGTGACATATCAGAACTACAAAATGTTATGGGTAACCTTAATTAACCAAAGCTCAAGAAGATGAAGAAAGAGCTAATACCAGGAACCCCATATTCCCTTATCATTTTAGAACCTATAGTAATCTAGTTTGTTTATGGAGGGCGTTAATCTGTAAGGAAAAGCACTACTGTAACAACCAGCTAAGAAAATTCCTTTGGACCTAGTTAGTGCTAGATGTTAATCACATCTAGAAAAATCAACAGTAGTCCTTCTGATTAGAAATTTGAGTGTACAGCAGTCCAGGAGTCCTGAAGCGTCAGTACCTGCACTCTTACAGCCCACATCTCATGTTTTCCTTTGGGTACTCCATTTGAAGTGTATGTGCCCCAGCTGAGCTACAAAGCAGTGCTTCTGCATTAAAGTCATACTTACACATCTCGTCAACTCTTGTTTCAGTCACTGGCCATTCAGTTCTGCAATCTCGGTTTCTATACCTTCTTTGTCCATTCTGTTCAAGCTGAACAGGATTCCGATTATTCAAGCAAGAGCTTATTTTATTGCCTGAGCACAACCATTCACATTGCTCCGTGGTGTGCCCTTTGAAACAAGGCATCTCACCATCAGGTGGAAAAGCTTTCCTTTACTTACAAGTGCCCAGCTATCACACTGCCAAAAAAACAAGTCCATTTCTAGTCCTGTCTATCAGCAAATAAATTTCAACAAATATATTGCTCAGAACACTTTTCTCTTAAAAACAAAACAAAACAACAACAAAAAAACCTAACCATTAGCATAGCAATAAAGCACAGAACCTCCCCTCCCCACCAGCTATTCTTGTCAGCATTAGCAAAGCACAGACAGAGGTCTCTGGACCCCCATCTGGTCCTACTGACAGTACACCTTTGAACTGCTGCCGAAACCAGCTGGCAGCAACACAGGGCACATGTGGAGTTGATAACCAGCAAAAGTCTCTAGCTGTTCCAGGAAAAACTGTTATGCCCATTTAGTACTAAATTCCTTCTCAGTAGTGCTTTGTAAAAATGATTGCTGAAGTATACAAAATGTTGTTCTATATGCAAGCTACCTACCACCAGGGACATGGAAATAGAGAGAGATCAGGGAGATTATGTGGGAGAAACTGCAGCCGAAGAACGGAAGGGAAATGTCATTTTATTTTGAATTTCTGACTGACACTGTGAAAAGTTAGACTTTCACTTCTCCAACACTGTGAACTAGAGGTACTTACATGGCCCTTATGTCTTTGGAAAACTAATCCTCTCTAGAAACATGAGACAGCTTCACATTTGGCATATGATTTTGATGCCCTGACCATTTGATTATCTGATTTAATAGATAGTATTTAATAATGCCTCCTCAAATGCCAAAATGACTGCAAGGTGGTTTGCACACTTCATTCTCCCTGTGCAATATGCCCCAAGCCTTTGGGAATTCTTCACAGAGACAGATATTTGCTAACCAAAGGTCCATGCTGTTTTGGTTTTGTTGTTGTTCTTTGTTTGTTTGTTTTTCTTGAGACAGAGGGAAGATCCATGTTGAAAGACCTCATTAACATCTCATTAACTAGCAAAATAACATTGAGTGATCCTTGCCCTACCCACAGCCTGCCAAGCACCCAGGTCACATTGTCATGGGTGCTGGTGGAGGGGCTGCATCACGCAAACCAACGCACTAAGCTCCAGGAGGCAGGTCAGGCCCAATGGGCAAAGACTCTGTATGGCTTCCCTGGAGTACACAGCATAGCCTTTACTGTTTTTGTTTGTTTGTTTGTTTTTCCAGTTCCTCCTCTTGGTCTAGAAAAAGTGTAGCTCAAATGTACTGGTGTTTGAATTCATTCATGGAGCCTCACTAAAGAGAAGATAATTTATGAGAACTTTGATTTTGTTAGCTGGAAGCTAATGGTAGTGCCAGCTTATTTTACCATCCAAACTCAATCTTAGAGAATCCTACACAAATGTGCCAAACCACTATGAGTATGGCTATTTTCTAGAGGAAGGAAAGCTCTCCTGCTACCATGCTGACGCCAAAGGAGGCACAGCACAGGGGCACCCAGTCATGGTGCCCACCTAATGACCACCAAGCTTTGTCTGAAGGCATGGCAGGGCCGAAACCCTTGTTAGCTCTGCAGCAGTGCGGGTCTGCTTTCCATTCCCCAAACCGATGTCCTGGGACACAGGGCACTGATGAACTGTGGGCCTCCTCAGGGCACTGCTGAGAGGAAAGGAGGAGACAAGTGACCTGAATAACATGTCTGCCCCTCCGTGGGGCTGGGGTTGGCCCAGTTTGTTATGTGAAGCCAGGGATACAACTCCATGCACCTCCCTCTGTATTGCGCTTATATAGCAAGGTTTTGGTAAAAGAGCCCAGCAGCTGCCTCATGTCAGATCAGAGCCAGCTCCAGCTGCTCCAAAAGGGACCCGCCGCTGGCCAGAGCCAAGTCAGTGAGTGACACTGTTCGGGCCTCTGGGAGAGCTGGGAGAGAGGAGTGAGAGAATGTAGAGAGAAACCACCCTGCAAAAAGTTTGCATGTAGCCCACGGGTCCCACATGGAGCAGATCTCCACGCTGCAGCCCCCCCGTGGAGGAGCCCTCAGTGGAGCAGGTGGATGTGGCCTGGAGGAGGCTGCGGCCCATGGAGAGCCCCCGCAGGAGCAGGCCCCGGGCCGGAGCTGCAGCCCGTGGAGAGGAGCCCACACAGGAGCAGGGGGTCTGGGGGGAGCTGCCGCCCACCCGTGGGGGACCCGTGCTGGAGCAGTTTGCTCCTGGGGGATGGATGGACCCCGTGGTACGGAGCCATGTGGGAGCAGTTCTTGAAGAGCTGCTGCCTGCGGGCAGCCCCCGCAGGCTCAGTTCGGGAAGGACGGCATCCCGTGGGAGGGACCCCACGGGGAGCAGGGGCAGAGAGTGACCGTGAAGGAGCGGAGACGAAGCATCAGGGACTGACCGCAGCTCCCATTCCCTGTTCCCCTGCGCTGCCTGGGGGGAGGAGGTAGAACAGAGTAGATGGGAGGGAGAGGTGTTTTTAGTTTGCATTTAGTTCTCACTGTTCTTGTCTGTCATCAATAGCAACAAATTGCATTTATCTCCCTTATGCTGATTTTGTTTTACCCATGACAGTAATTGCTGAGTGATCTCCCTGTGCCTATCTCAACTCATGATACTTTTCTCATTGTATTTTCTCCCCCTTGTCCTTCTGAAAAGGGGAAATAAGAGAGCAGCATGGTGGTGCTGAGCTGTCTACCAGTGTTAAACCTTGTAGGGAGTAGAGGAGAAACTTAATATTCATCAGTGCTCAAGGACCTTAGGGTAAAAGTGCTATGGAGCAACAAAAAGCTGTGCTACTGCAGTTTGTAGAGGTTCTTGTCTTAACTAGTAAGGCAAGGGAAGAAGACATTCACAAAAACCCTCAGCTGTTACCTCTGACACGACTGTCAAGTAAGGTAATTCTCAGATCTTGTGTGACATAGCTGTTTGAATATCAATACACATGGAAGTGTTTGCTTTTAATCCTGCTAATTTCTGGCAGTGACTCTTAATGTAATGAAGTGCAGAACCCCTCACACTGCCAGCCTGCTGCTCCACCTCTTTGCAGCAAGGGATCCAGTGCTAGGGCCAATGGGTCATGGCCATGGGGGCCCCCTCTGACACAGATGCTGCAGGCTGCAGATAACCAGTATGAGCTGTGCTCTGGGCCTGTCAGACCTCCCCTGACTTCCAGTGGCTGACAGGGGCATCTTCTGCTGCCCAAAGTGTTTGGTGATAACAAGGAATATTACTTCGCATCTGCACAAGGGCTCACACTATCTCATTGCTTGAGCCAGCAATTCTTCAGTCCTTTTCAAATTTATTTATTTTTTTATTTTTTACAGGTACCAAATGATAAAAACAGCCTTCTCAAGGTTACACAGCTAGCTGGTAATGGAGTCAGAGAAATAAATCATATTTTCTCAGTTGTCATCCCTGCTACCTCCTGGCCTTTCTGCTGCTCTCCAGCTTTCTCTCAAATTTCAGCAAGTATCTCCTTAGTGAACCTGTAGGATCGTGACTACTGGAAAGGGCAAGCAAGAGCAAGATAGAGATAAGCACATGACAAAACAGGGATATCTATAGCACGTCCTCTGTACAACTGTATAACTTTGTAAGTGCAGCAATGGAAACAGTATAAAGACCTTAAATTCCAATCTGTGCACTCTCACAAATACTCTGGGAAATGCAGTCTGAGTGTAGGACAGAGAAAGTCCAGAAAAAGTTTTGCTGATTTTTAAGCAGATTCACAGCAGAGCAGAAGCCATTATGCGTGGACAGCAAGTACAGGCATCAGTACACATTTCTTTGATCGCCTGCAAATCCCTCATAATTCTGTCTCAAAGCATTAATGGGTTGAAAGAATGGGAGCTCTATCTTATAAAGGATGGACAAAAGCAATCCCATACAATTCTCAAAGGAATACGGTAAATAGGCTTTACATAAATATGAAACTTTTACTAGTTACTTAAGTTATATCTCCACTCATAAACTCCTCATATATACACTTTCATAATAAACTAAGATTAGCTTTTTTTTCCATTTAATCTTTTGTCTTATATTTTGCAACATAAATTAAACAAACTATGATAACTAATAAATACCATCCATTCCTACACCAGCATGAGAATGCGAATGCATTCAGTCACGTGTGCTGTTAATACAATACATCCATACAACCTGCTATGACAGTATCTTTCTAGATTCACATCTTCTCTTACTCCCCTATAGCTGTGCAGAGACCTGTAATCTGTGATCTGTAAATCAAAAAAATGTGTTCTGTTACAAAGGTCATTAACACACAGAGGAACTCTTTTGAATTTTTTTTTGTCTGAATCCAAAATAGCACAATGACATTATAGCTAAAATATTATATGTACCATGTATATACATCAGCATACTTTATGTCTCTCCAAAATATACATACGGTGTATATTAGTACATTTTTATATACAATAGCTCAGCAATATTTTTGTATGCTTGCTAGTATTTATCTTAACTGAACACTAAGAAATGTGTCATAGTAATATACACCACCCTGCCTGCAATTTCAAAGCTAACAGTCATGCCTGTATTTCAGTCTGGCCTTTGGCAACTCAGCTCCACGTTGCTTACTAGCATTAATAAAATACTCTCAGCCAAGCACAGCATGCTTCAGAAAACAGCCTATGTACCATCGGCACTCTCTGGGTTAGGTACAAAAATGATTTAATCAATTTCAGTAGTACAGGTTTAAAATTTATTCCTTCCTACATGTGAATTTATCATCTTAGTGGGGTTCCATTATATACTTTGTTTTGCCAGCTTCCTGAACAATATAAATAAAACTAAGCTGAAACTCACAGGCTTAAAAGAATTTCTTAGGTCAGTATTGTGTCTAAGAAATTTAGGACTTTGTCACGTAACATCTTTTCTACAGGTGTTTATAATTACATATATAGAGATGGATAAGTGTTATAAAGTTTAAGATTCCAAGTTCATCTCTGATCTTTTATCTAAAAAACACATTCTTGATGCCTTGTGTGTATGACTATATTTAGATTTGCTTGCAATTAGGAATAAATTAACTCCTTTTATTTTGGTTTCACAAAATCACAGAATCACAGAATGATTGAGGCTGGCAGGGACCTCTGAAGGTCGACTTGTCTAAGCCCCCTCCTCAAGCAGGGACACCCAGAGCAGGTTGCCCAGGACCACATCCAGATGGCTTTTGCAGATCTGCAAGGAGAGAAACTTGAGAACTTCTGTAGGCAACCTGTGCCAGTTGCACAGGTTTACCATGCCTTCTTTACCTGCATGGTAAAGCAGTGTCCAGGTGGTGCCTCCTGTGCTCCAGTTTTTGCCGATTGCCTCTTGTCCTGTCACTGGACACCGCTGAAAAGATCCTGGTTCCATCTTCTTTGCACCCTCCCTTCAGGTGGTTACACACACTGATGAGATTTCCCCTGAGTTTCCTTTTCTCCAGGCTGAATAGTCCCACAGCTCTCAGCCTCTTCTCACAGGAGAGGTGCTCCAGTCCCTTGATCACCTTGGTGGCCCTCCGTTGGACTCTTTCTAATATGTCTAGGTCTCGTCTATACTGGGGAAACCCAAAACTGGACCCAGTACTCCAGCTGCAGCCTCACCAATGCTAAGTACAGAAGAAGGATCACCTCTCTTAACCTGCTGGTGCCTGATGCAGCCAAGAGTGCCATTAGCTTTCTTAACAGCAAGGGCACATTGCTGACTCACGGTCAACTCAGTGTCCACCAGGTCCTTTTCTGCAGAGCAGTTTTCCAGCTGGGTGGCCCCCAGCATGTCCTGGCACCGGGGGTTGTTCCTTCCCAGGTGCAGGACTCTGCTTGTCTTGCTAGTGTAGCTCTGTAGTCCGTAATTAAGGCAAACTCTCTTAATTATGCACTCCTTAATATCCAAGGAATTCTTCAATCATGTATGCTACATGTCATATTGCTGCCATGATATATGGTGTATATTAAACCAGCAGACACTAGAAATTGAACTGGCAACCTTTATAAACTAATATTCAAGATACATCACACACACTGTCCAATAAATTAGGTAAGTGGATTTTCAGGAAATCTGAACCAGTAAAAGCATATGCTATACACCAAATCTGTTCACTCTTTACAGTAAGCATTGCTGTGCAACTACCAGTGCCAATGAGAACTGATCAGAGGCACTCCTATCTGCATGCTGTGCAGTTTAGCCTCCAGTTCCTTTGAACTACTGTCAAATTGTCTTCCTTTCTAGGTCTCAAAAGAATCCTTCTGCAGCATGGTAGGTCTTGAGGAGCAGCCAGAATATGGTGAAATTCTCCTACAGATGCTCTGTGTTTCCGCATCAATAAACCTAAGCAAATCAGGAAGAGTAATACATCTGCAAAGAGAGTGCTGTCATCCAGACAGAAATGCCCAGGCCATGGGAATCAGGAGCACAGAGCTATAGGGGTTGGAGGGCATCACCCTTCATTAACATTGCCTTACCAAGCATGCAGTATGTTGTGGTACGTAGCTATACGACTAAATTCTTGAGATGAGTCTACCCTACTACTAGCCTAAAAAGTATGTCTCTGTAGTGCAACAGGGAAAGAATTGGACGTTGGGAATATCTCTCTCAGCAAAATGTTCGTGGCAATATAGAAATAAAATGAAGAACAACTGAACCTAAGGGAGCCTGGATCAACCCCTTCTGTTCCAAAATAATAAAGGCTGAAAATGGGGATGAGAAAGAGAAAAAGTGAAAAGACGTGAAATCCACTGCCATGGAGAACGACAGTTATATAAAACTTGCTTGGAGGTTAAAGAAATTTTCTGGTTGTGCGGTGCTGCTGACAGTATCCAATTACAGGCAGGAAAATGAAAATTTTGAAGCTTGAGGCAATAGTTGATTGCCATTACCCTTGCACCCTCTCCCAGGAATTTTCTTTTTAAGCTTAAGCATCAGATGAAGGGTATAGCAGATGTTCTGCAGCTGAATATAGCTGTACTTACCAGAATAGGCTGAATAACCTCTTTTTCGTAGTCTTTGTCCAACTCAAAAAGTAAGGAGAGCTTCCATTGCAGAACGACCGCTGCTGGACCTCCAAATGCAACTCTGTGCCTGTGGAAAGTTACAAAATAAAGGTTCTAAAAATGGCCTTGATTTTATACTTCATGTGCTCACATTTCTAGAAATTTAGTGCTCCCAGTTAAATTTCAACCTAAAGGGAAGAAAGTCACCTAATCAACAACATCATTTTCTAAAATCTTTTTTAAGGTTTTTCATTTGTTTTTTGTTTCATTGGTTGTTGTTTTTGTTCCTTTTCTCTTTTTTTTTTTTTCCCTTAGATGTTGCCCACAAGGACTCTTACTTAATGACAGCGTTTCAGACCACAGCTCAAATAGGTGTGATCACCTAACAGTTGTTTAACAAGCAGTAACTTCCATTCCCAAGACACAGCAGGCATTTTCTCCTCAGTTCTGTCTGCTGTCATTACCTTGCCTTGCTGACCACCTCTGGTGGTCTTAAAAATTCTCTGTGGTTTCATTCTGTTGGGCACAAAAGAAAAGTGCTAAAAAAAAAAAAAAAAAAAAAAAAAAGCTATTTACCGATTAAGAGTTTTAACTGTTTAAATGGTCAGAATAGTGGATTCTCCTAGACATCAGCCTGAATAAATGGACTAAAGTGCCCTCTTGTGTTTCACAATGTTATGAGAGGCTTAGAAATATTCTAATAGAATACAGTGTTGAGACAATTTTCTTAAGAAAATACTAAATAGCATATCAGCTATTCAAATATGAAAGAACACAGAGACATTCAGAAAACATTTTCAGGACCCAGATATCTAAGCTGCTGTCACATTTCACAGTGCAAAAAAATATGCTAAAATAGCTCTAGGTTGATCACTTGTCCTGTACTGTACTGACTCCACACTGCAACATTTATATCAAAGTTACAGCATAAATCAAGAAAACATCAGCAGAACAGGGTTACAAAAATAAACCTGTATTGAAAAGCCCCTTACATTTTTGCTTTGTTTCATTTTCTGAAGTAGTAACTTTGAAAACACCAATACAGCATTTTTTATGTTTAAAAACAAACAAACAAACAAAACTTTAAGAAGTTGCAAATATTGGTGTTAAACTTGCTTCCTTTTTTTTTGTCAACTGTATTTCTCTTGTGAGAAGGGATTGCCCCTGTGAATGAAGTCTGAGGTGTCGGGTACTGAAAAGTTTCTGTAGTTTGCTGTGCTTTCTCAGGATAATACTGTAGTACATTAGATTTTAGTGTTGATGCTCAGATCCTGCTTCATCTGTTCATTTTATGGAGGAAACAGCATGAATGATAACAACAATTTTATTGTTTATTTATGAGGGAGGAAAACATATAAGCACCAAAATTACTTTGGAAAAATTAGTCATAATTTGTATAAACACTCAAACCTTCATGTGTCTTTCCCTAGGAATATGCCTGACACAGCCAGCTTGTCAAGAAGATAAAAATCAGGAGCTGTGCACAAAGCCCATGCAGTAAATTCAGAGGATTGCAGCAGGAACGGGCACCCTAACAGCATCCACCAACTGTCCTTGGCTGACAGAGGCACACGGCAGTGCTCGTTGCCCAGGCTGTTCTGCTCACGGCACAGCATCCCTCTTCAATTACTCCCGCTTTGCTCTGTTCCCACATTTTTGACAGGCAGCTCCCTGCAGATCTCTGTTTTAATATTTCACGGCTGAACTGGAGCAGTTGTTTAGGGAAGGAAATGGAGGTTTTAATATCTGGGAAATTTTTGCCTGGAGGCAAAAGGGACTTTCCCATTAAAGTGGTTGGCTTAGAAATAGTTACAGAGATCTAAATGTTCATTTTTTAGGATTCAGTTCTGACATATTGAGATGGATGTAGCACTTGACACCTTTCACTTGAATTGTTTCAGTTCTCGGGAGAGCTAGGAAGTTTGCCTTCAGCTCACGATTTTCCTTCAGATTTTCATATTCTTCACAACTATAAAGGCTCACTCTGAAATGAGAGTTCTGCTTCAAGAGACCTACACAATGCCCATCAAATTATAAGCTAGAAGGGTCTCTAACCACAAATACAAAACTTGTTTACCTATAGCAGGCAATGGGGTGGGATTGGGGGGCTGTTTTCTTTTTTTTTTTTTTTTTTTTGGATCTACCAATGTTCAGATCTTGATATGTGTGGAGAACAGGGCTGTCTGTGTAGTGTTGTCCTTTTCTTTCCCTGTGTTCTTGTGTCATTTATCACAAAAAATGTTTTAGCCTAAGGTAGACCCCCTACTTACCTAAGTCTGCTCCTCACACACAAAGAGCCAATGCCACAGATGTACGATGCCTCAGGAGCTACTTCGTCTCTCCCAAAACAGGGCAGTTTGTTTGGCCATCAAACCCCCATGATAACTCAACTCTGCTGCAAACTGTATGGGCAATTCTCAAAGATCCACAGCCCCTCCTCTTCCTCCGCGTGATGGGAAGTTTTTCCATAGCTCAGATTTTCACAGCCACTTTCATTTTCCTTTCTTTTCTTTTTCTCTTTCCTTCTCTAACACCACACTTATAGGCCAAGCCCTGGCAAACTGGTACGTGTTTGTCAGCTACCAGCTAGAAGCCCAGGAACCCTGACATGGGGTTCATTGGTTACTGCTATCTCACCGAGTCCACCCTGCAATCTCAGAAAGAAGCCATCAGCTGCATCTAATGACACTGACAAGAAAGAGGAGCAACCAAAATGTAGACTGAGAGACCTCCCCAGACCAAGCAATGAGTTACAGCTGAAAAGTGATTTTATCTATCACCCTTTTTAAGAAGTAGAGTCTGAATTAACAGATTTGGGTTCATTTATAGTTAAAACTACAGCCATGATTAATGACACGGAATGATTGCCTCTGCTATTATGTTGTTATATTCTTATTTTTTAGTTATTACTTTGCTAGAGCCTTTACACTTCAACATCTTAGCTGTTTTGTTTGTTATGTTTTGCTACCATTTCTTTCAGCTGTTGATGAATTGTGCATGTCCCCTGGATGAGAAGATGCATGGAAGTCCAGAAAGCATGAAAGAGCAATTCCTATCAGATAGCTTACTGGCATGACCTAGTAACCTGCTTTCTTCACCCAAAGTTAGAAGGAAGACATTTTTTTTTCTTGCTATCCCCTCACTAAACACTTGACCAAAGCCTTCTGACTTCAGCAGAGCTACTCCCAGTGACGTGTTGTCTCTGGGCTGTCAGTCAGGAACCCGACTGAGATACAGGTGTAGATGGCTGACTACTGCAGTGTTCTTTTAACAACTTTGCAGAACGAAAACATCCCTGACATCCCTCTGAACTAACTGCCCAAGAGACCAGAACTGCCAGTGATGGCAGACTGGCATATGTACATCCAAGGGAAGAGAGCACAGGAGAAGTCATCCACAGCCACTCTTGCAGGTGGAGGAGGGTGAATCTTTAATATCTCTGCTGTCCCCTTCTCTCTATAAACACAGTCACTGAAGTAAATAAATGGATATTATAACTATTCATGAAAAAAGGCTCAGACGTGAAATATGGTTTGAGCTATAAAATTATTATAACGAAGTTGTGCACTCTCCTGAATACCGTGAAAATAAACACATCTTGCAAGACTGAACAGTAAAAACATACAATGAACTTAAAACCATACCATTTTATCTGCTTTGGATTAAAGTATTGGCAAAGTTTCTGATGGTGTAATTATGAAGAATTTTCTAAACCTCAGTTTCTTTTTATTTAAAGAAATTACTAGATATCTTTTATATCTACTCAATATGGTTAATAAAGTCAGACTGCAATTTATTAAAGAGACTTGGCTATCTGTTGTCTTTTTTTTTGTTTTTGCTGCAATATCAGATGACACAAAATAAAAAGAAATAAGAGATGTCAAACAGGTTTATTTCTTTTTCACTGAATGCATTTTACTATGGAGGCAATACCAGTAGAATTCTCATTGGCCCTAATTTGATTGTATACTTCTATTGAGATAAGTTTTCACATGCATTTGCAATCAGCAAAACTTTTAGGCATGTGCTTAAATCTCACAGGCTTAC